>NC_140579.1:278651557-279933432 GCF_964204655.1 Triturus cristatus
GCTTGTACGGTCCGGATCACAATATGGGCGCTGGCGTATGCGTACGCCACAGTAGTACGGACTGTACACGCGCTTGTACGGTCCGGATCACAATATGGGCGCTGGCGTATGCGTACGCCACAGTAGTACGGACTGTACACGCGCTTGTACGGTCCGTACTACTGTGGCGTACGCATACGCCAGCGCCCATATTGTGATCCGGACCGTACAAGCGCGTGTACAGTCCGTACTACTGTGGCGTACGCATACGCCAGCGCCCATATTGTGATCCGGACCGTACAAGCGCGTGTACAGTCCGTACTACTGTGGCGTACGCATACGCCAGCGCCCATATTGTGATCCGGACCGTACAAGCGCGTGTACAGTCCGTACTACTGTGGCGTACGCATACGCCAGCGCCCATATTGTGATCCGGACCGTACAAGCGCATGTACGGTCGGTATCACTGCTTGTGGGGTGCCCTAGGGCGTGGAACGCACCGTACCTGTGTGTAAATGTATGAAAACACATAGGGGACACATGAGGGACAAGTATAAGGGCCTAAATGCCTGATGGTTGCCATGGAGACTGAGTTAAATTTTTGAATTTGAGCACCAGGTGCACAGCAGAAGTCAGTTTGAAAGAATCTACATTGTTGCAATGTGGATGTTGACTTGACATCATTATCAAAACTGAAACCATGCAAAGCCACACACTGGGGTAGGTTTGAAGGGATTGGATGAAACGTAGGATGCTAATGTGACTGACCAATCAATCTGTACTCCTATACATGAACAGGCCAGCCAGGCATATATAAGGCAGCCAGGTCCCATGAGAGAGCACTTGCCTGCACATCCATTCATCCCTGACCACTGCTGCTGATAGTGATTCCTCTGGCACCATGTCCAGGACTGTGGAGAGGTCACAGCCATTCACCCAGGAGGAGAACCTTGCCCTGATAGATGTGATCCTCCCACAGTTCCAGAGCCTGTATGGTCGACCAGGGGTTCAGGTGAGTGCAGACTCCACTAGCTTAGACTGTGCCCCTTTTGTGTGACAGTGACTTCTGGCATTGTGTCCATGTGTGACAGACATGCACTGTTGTTTGGAGTGGGTCCCAGGGTGTGGAAGGCCTCATGTCACCCATGCAGAGCATGCTGTGTTTCCTGTGTGCACTCCTCACTTGCATAGTGCCTACTGTGACAATGAATGCAAGGTGCATGCCACATTCTGCCTGCATACTCCTCCTGGGGATGTTGTTTCCACAGTCCTGATGTGATCCTGTGTTCCCCCCAGTGTGACAGGTGTCAGTACCCATGGATGTGTGTTTGTTCAGTGTACCTGTGCTGTGAGTGTCCAAAGGCCGTGTTCGTCCCCTGCACATTGGTGTGTGTGTTAGTCCCCTGTCATGTGGGTGAGTGCATATGGGGAGTGTTGCACACAAGCAGCATGAGGGATGGATATGGCCTGGCCATCGGATGTGAGCAGGGAGCAGTGCTGTGTGCATGCCGTGCTGAGCCAGCCCCACACCTGTGACACCCCCGTCTACTGGCACATGGGCAGAGTGAGGTGTGTACCCGCAGTTGGCAATGCCATGTGATTGTCCTGTACCTGTGTGTGTCTGTGTACTCTGCTGAGGTAGCATCAGTGTGCTGGGGCAGGTGACTGCTGTGAGGTGCTGTACATAATCCTGGTGTAGCCTGTGAGGCACAGTGTGATCCCTGGTCAGTGAGTGTGTGGTACCCCTCATGCCACCCGTGTGCTTCCACTGGCACGTAGTGCATTTGGCCTTCCACAGTGGATAATGTCCCTATGACAAAGGTGCAATTAGTTGCATGCATACCATGGCCTGTTCATAATGAGGATTGTTCTATATGTGTGTCTCTGTGTCTTTGCTCATGTGGATTAATGTATTCTCTCTTTTGCATCCTCACAGGTAGGCGCCATTGCCAAGGGGGAGATCTGGAGGGAAGCCGTCAGTGCCGTGAGGGGTACAGAGGGTCGGAGGCGGAGCCTGTCTCAGGTGAGGAAACGCTGGCAGGACATCCGGTGCTGGACGAGGAGGATTGCACGGCTCCTGCTGGGGGACTCACCTGAGAGCCGTAAGAACCGTGGCCGCCGTCGTCTGACCCACATCCAGAAGCGTGTGCTGGCGGTGGTCTTCCCCGATATGGACAGGCGCCTACAGGAGAGGCAGCAGCAGGAAGGGGGTAGGTACATGTGTGTCAGTTGTGTGTCCCCAGCCAATGTAAGTGTGCAGTTGCATGGATACACTGCCAGGGTTTGATTGTGCAGTGCGTCAACTTCTCCACAAAGTAGCACAGTGCTGTTCTCACTCCCTCCCTTCCCCTCCTTGCAATGTGTTCCCTGGTCTGTCGCCACTCTTGCACAAGGTTATTTATGCAGGCAGTTCATGCAGGTGCCCTATGCTATCAGCATCATGTGTGGGGGTGATGTGCCACAGGTATGGGGACCTTGCGTGTGCCATGGCCAATTTCAGTCATTGTGGTGTCCATGTCACTTGGCACTGATTGTGAATCACGACATAGGGGTGTGTCTCCAAAATGTACAGCCTTCCAGCATGCATGTCCAATTGTGTGCCCTCTGACATGATGTGCCTGAGTGGGAGGCCTGCTAAGTGCAGGGACGGTTGCTTAATTTGCAGTCATGTCCATCCTGGACCATGGAGGAGTGTGGGCACTACTGTGCCCTGGGGCACCTCTTCCTAGGTATCATGTGCGTCATCCAACAATATGGCCATTCACTGTGTCTTTGCCATGGGTTGCGTAGGGTGGCATTGTACCCTGGGCTCAACTGTTAGGACCTACAGGTTGCTACATGTGTCCACTGTACAGGGGGACCCATTTTGCTTGTGCATACTCACAGTGGGCATTACCTGTGTGTGTTGTTGAGACAATCTGATGATGTTTGCCTGTCAATGATGTGTGGACATGGCCACCAGGGGCTGTGTGTTTACAGTCATGAATTAGTGGAGGCCATGTGTTTCCATCCCAGAGTAAGAGGTGTACATACTTTCTCCGTCTCAATGAGATTGTCTCAGGTGTGGGTGGTTTGTGCGTACAAGGCCTACATGTCAGAAGCTTCATCCTCCTTGCTGGGTTTAGCCTGTGTGTGATGTTTGACTGGACATACGCTCAAGGTGCAGTGACCCTGTCATGTGTGGCCTGGTTTCATGTATTGCCTTTGCAGCATGCGGCAAGAGTAAATGGATATGATTCATGCTCATCCCTTTTTGACGACGCAGTGTGGTGCAGGTGCTGTGCACATTTGTCCCCAGAGGCTGACTCCTCTCTAAAATTTCAGGTGCAGTGATTTGCTGTTGTGTCATGATCTCCATTGTGTCTCAGTGGCATGGTGGGTAGAAAAACTGTGTGTTCCATGGCCTACATGTGTACATTGTTTTGTAGGTGTTACTCCTGTTGCTTTTCAGGCTATGCAATGTGACCTATGTATATTTGACTCATGTGACATAAGTGTACAGGTGTCTGATTTTCTCCTGTCTCTTCACCTTGCCCACAGCATCGCCGGGGGACACGGAAGGAGACACTAGCACGGACCGGGAGGAGAGATTGAGCACCAGTACCAGCAGTGCTGTCCTGTCTGGCACATGGAGTGGCACGGAGGCCGAAGGGAGTGAGGCGGAGGACCTGTTGACTGCCAACACAGACTATGACGCAGACGGGTCCGAGGCTGAGCTCCCAGAGGTGGCGGAGTCTGCCCCCCCAGCTGATGGCAGCCCTCCACATCCCCCCGCCACCTCAGGTTCCATCACCGGCCTCCCACATGCTCGTGGCCCTTCCCTCCGTGCTCGGTCCCCACATGTCTCCTTCCTGCCAGGCACCGCACCCCCTGCCCCTGTCACCACTGCTGCGGTGAGTGCGGAGTCTGTGGACATCCTGAGGCAGTTGCAGGTTGGTCAGACTGCGATGCTAAATGTCCTCCATGCCCACACCCAGGTGCTGACCCAGATGGAGGCATACATGGAGGGCATGTCGGCTGCGCAGTCTGACCAACGGCAGTTGCTGAGGTCCATAGACTCCACACTGACTGCAGCACTGGATCTCCTGCAGCGCTGCGTAACACCCCCTACCCCTGCCCCATCCACAATTCCCACTCCCGTGCCTGTCCCACGCACATCCAGACGTCAGCGTGCACGCACCCCAACAGACACAGGCACCACACCACCAGGGAAGTCGAAGCGCACACCTCCTGTCACGCACACACAGGGTGAGGAAGGCACACCCACTGGGTCGGGGGGGAAACGTAGAACACGCAGCCACAGTGGGAGTCCGCATTCCACACAACCCACTCCCTCCAAATCCACTCCCCTTAGCTCTCCTGGCCAACAGTCAGTGACAGCATCATCCACTGCGAGTGTGCCCCCCAGCCCCAGGATGACACCACCCCGCAAGCGGTGGAGGCGGGACCCGGCCAGGGGAGTTGAGTCCCCCACCCTGTCCACACCCTCCCCCAGTGGCGCTGCGACCCATCCCTTTGCCCCCCCCCCCTCCTTGGGGCCTGTGGTTGGATTGGGTACGGGGGAGTCGCTGGGGGAACTTGCCGACGTGTGCAGCGCCATTCTGTCCTCCACCTTTGGCGCTGGCACCCCCCCTGTGGCAGATTCATCCCTCCCTGCACCCACAACACCTACCCTTTCCCCTCCTGTCCCTGCGGTGCCTGTTTCCACCCTCCCCCCTGATGCCCCCTCTTCTGTGGATGAAATGGACTTGTGAACTGTGCAGGCAAGCTAGGGGACACACGTCCCGATGTGTACCCCCCCCCCGGACATTGCTGCTGGGCTGGCCCATGGCCCTTGTACATAGTGGACATTTTCTCTGATATATTTTCCTGCTGAATAAAGCCTTTTCTTTTTGTTTTGCACACTGATGCTTTCCTGGACTTGCTGTTGGTGCTGGTGCTCCCTGCGTTGGGGTGGTGATAATGTGTTAGGGGTCTGTGAAATGTTGGAGTGTGCTGCTCATGGGGTGTACCCTGCCATCTGCGTGCCATCACAAAGGTCTCTGCAAATGGTATTTGGTCATGTTTGCTCTCACTGTATGGTGACATTGTCCCAAGGTGTGTTCCGTCCTCTGTGGCCCAGGCCATTTTTCCTGCAGGGTGTCTCCCAAATGCTGTGCTGTGCTGTGTCTACATTTCCTGGATGTGTGAGGGTTGCCTTTCAATATAGCCATGCTGGCTCAGCGATGGCTCCGCCTGCATCTGGGGTATCACCCTTGTAGGTCACTGAACTTGTTGATGGGGTATATTGTCCGATGTCTGGGCACTGCTGGGAGTGATAGGTACACACCCCTCCTGTGTCTGGGCACTGCTGGGAGTGATAGGCACACACCCCTCCTGTGTCTGGGCACTGCTGGGAGGACCCTGCACCCACCCCTCCTGTGTCTGGGCACTGCTGGGAGGACCCTGCACCCACCCCTCCTGTGTCTGGGCACTGCTGGGAGTGATAGGTACACACCCCTCCTGTGTCTGGGCACTGCTGGGAGGACCCTGCACCCACCCCTCCTGTGTCTGGGCACTGCTGGGAGGACCCTGCACCCACCCCTCCTGTGTCTGGGCACTGCTGGGGGTGTTTTGCACACCCCATTCTTATAGCAGGTTCGGTGCGTACATGCACGGGTGGGGGTTTGGTGCGTACATACACGGGTGGGGGTTCGGTCCGTACATACACGGGTGGTGGTTCGGCGCGTACATACACGGCTGGGGTGGGGGTTTGGTGCGTACATACACGGCTGGTGTGGTGGTTTGGTGCGTACATACACGGGTGGGCGTTTGGTGCGTACATACACGGGTGGTGGTTTGGTGCGTACATACACGGCTGGGGTGGTGGTTTGGTGCGTACATACACGGGTGGTGGTTTGGTGCGTACATACACGGCTGGGGTGGGGGTTCGGTCCGTACATACACGGGTGGGGGTTCGGGGCGTACATACTCTGCTGGGGTGGGGGTTCGGTCCGTACATACACGGGTGGTGGTTCGGTGCGTACATACACGGCTGGGGGGGGGTTCGGTGCGTACATACACGGGTGGTGGTTCGGTGCGTACATACACGGCTGGGGTGGGGGTTTGGTGCGTACATACACGGCTGGTGTGGTGGTTTGGTGCGTACATACACGGGTGGGGGTTTGGTGCGTACATACACGGCTGGGGGTTCGGGGCGTACATACCAGGGTGGGGTGGGGGTTCGGGGCGTACATGCACGGGTGGCGCTTGGGTGCGTACATACACGGGTGGGGGTTCGGGGCGTACATACCAGGGTGGGGTGGGGGTTCGGGGCGTACATACACGGGTGGCGCTTGGGTGCGTACATACACGGGTGGCGGTTCGGGGCGTACATACACGGGTGGGGGTTCGGGGCGTACATACCAGGGTGGGGTGGGGGTTCGGGGCGTACATACACGGGTGGCGCTTGGGTGCGTACATACACGGGTGGCGGTTCGGGGCGTACATACACGGGTGGGGGTTCGGGGCGTACATACACGAGTGGGGTGGGGTTTCGGTCCGTACATACACGGGTGGGGGTTCGGGGCGTACATACTCTGCTGGGGTGGGGGTTCGGTCCGTACATACACGGGTGGTGGTTCGGTGCGTACATACACGGCTGGGGTGGGGGTTTGGTGCGTACATACACGGCTGGTGGTTCGGTGCGTACATACACGGCTGGGGTGGGGGTTTGGTGCGTACATACACGGCTGGTGGTTCGGTGCGTACATACACGGCTGGGGGGGGGTTCGGGGGCGTACATACACGGGTGGTGGTTTGGTGCGTACATACACGGCTGGGGTGGGGGTTCGGTCCGTACATGCACGGGTGGGGGTTCGGGGCGTACATACTCTGCTGGGGTGGGGGTTCGGTCCGTACATACACGGGTGGGGGTTCGGGGCGTACATACTCTGCTGGGGTGTGTGTTAGGTGCGTACATACACGGGTGGGGGTTTGGTGCGTACATACACGGCTGGTGGTTCGGTGCGTACATACACGGCTGGGGGGGGTTAGGGGGCGTACATACACGGGTGGTGGTTTGGTGCGTACATACACGGCTGGGGTGGGGGTTCGGTCCGTACATACACGGGTGGGGGTTCGGGGCGTACATACTCTGCTGGGGTGGGGGTTCGGGGGCGTACATACACGGGTGGTGGTTCGGTGCGTACATACACGGCTGGGGGTTCGGGGCGTACATACCAGGGTGGGGTGGGGGTTCGGGGCGTACATGCACGGGTGGCGCTTGGGTGCGTACATACACGGGTGGGGGTTCGGGGCGTACATACCAGGGTGGGGTGGGGGTTCGGGGCGTACATACACGGGTGGCGCTTGGGTGCGTACATACACGGGTGGCGGTTCGGGGCGTACATACACGGGTGGGGGTTCGGGGCGTACATACACGAGTGGGGGTTCGGGGCGTACATGCACGGGTGGGGGTACGGGCCGTACTTCCACGGGTGGGGGTACGGTCCGTACATACCCCTGCCCACGCTCTGCGTGCCTGGGTACGGGCCGTACCCATGCCTTTGGTGTGTGGGTACGGTGCGTCCCACCATTGTTGCGGGCCGTGGGGTCCGCACCGTACACAGGCCTTGGGGGCGTGGCTACGGGTCGTACCACGCGTACCCCTACATGACCCCAGCAATGCTGGTACGAGCTGTACCAAGGCCTTTCTGACGTGGGTACGGGCCGTACCGCTATTGTTGGAGTGACGTAGGGGGACGCGTGGTACGTTCCGTACCCACGCTCTTGCGGCCTGGGTAGGGTACGTACCGGTTCGCGTGACCATCCACTTCCGTTGTGGCGGACGCTTGCGTTGCTGGCCTTGCCCCCACCCCCTGGAAGTGACCAGGCCCTGATGGTCAGGTATGTCCAGGCCATGTGTGATTTGGTACCATGTGTTGGTGTTGTGTGTCCTGCCCCTGCCCCCCCCTTTGCCCCTGGTTGTTGTGCTGACCTTCTGCGGCGTCTGCGTCGGTTCCTGTACGCCAGGTGGACTGCTAGGAGGGCAGGGATGGCACGTAGGTTCGGGTCCATGTCTGTTCGTCGCGTCCAGCTGCTCCTTGCGTGTGTCGTCCTGATTTCCCGGCAGTTTTTGGCAGCCGGTAAATATTTTCCGTGCGGGATGACGTCGGTTCGAATCGTACTTCCTGGTTCGTGAAACGTAGGCTGGATGCGTACCGACGTCACGTCGGCTCCTTTCAGGATCGGAATTGTGTTTAGTTTCTGTTCGGTCGGTGTTTTGTTCGAATCGTACGGAAATGGTGTTTCCGTATGAATCGTACTTGCATTTTCGGATGGATTTCGCACCGGGTACGAGTCGGACGGAGAAAAGGCTCCGTCCGACGGTTCGTACCCGGTTTTTACCGGATCGGAATTGGCACCTTAGTGTCCAGCATCTTCCCTGAGTTTATGTTAACTGGAGTGGGAATAGTAAATTATATAGGGTTACTGTCCAGCACCTTTCTTGAGTTTATGTTAACTGGAGTGGGAATAGTAAATCATATAGGGTTAATGTCCAGCACCTTTCCTGACTTAATGTTAACTGGAGTGGGAATAGTAAATTATATAGGGTTACTGTCCAGCACCTTTCTTGAGTTTATGTTAACTGGAGTGGGAATAGTAAATTATATAGGGTTACTGTCCAGCACCTTTCTTGAGTTTATGTTAACTGGAGTGGGAATAGTAAATTATATAGGGTTAATGTCCAGCAACTGTCCTGACTTAATGTTAACTGGAGTGGGAATAGTAAATTATATACAGTTAGGTGCCGATCACAATCCGGTAAAAACCGGGTACGAACCGTCGGACGGAGCATATTCTCCGTCCGACGCGTACCCGGTCGTCAAAATATACAAACATGGAATTACGATTCGCACGGGTACACCATTACCGTACGAATCGTAAAAAAGACCGACCGAACAAAAAACACCTACCAATGCGATCCGGGAAAGCGCCGACCTGACGTCGGGACGCACGCAGCCAGCCATTCACGACCCAGGAATCACGATTCGCACCGACGTCACCCCGCACGGTGAATATTTTGCGGCAGCCAAAAACTGCCGGGAAATCAGGACGACGCGAACAAGGACCACCAGTACGCGACGGACAGACGGCGACGCGAACAAGGAGGACCAGTACGTGACGGACACACAGGACGACGCCACCAAGGAGGACCCGTACGCGACAGGACGACGCGATCAAGGAGGACCCGTACGCGACAGGACGACGCGAGCAAGGAGTACCAGTACGCGACGGACAGACATGGACCCGAACCTACGAGTCATCCCTGCCCTCATAGCAGTACACCTCCTCTACAGGTTACGACGCAGACGCCGCAGAAGGTCAGAATAACTAAGGGAGGGGGGAAAGTGGGGTGGGGTGGGGGTGGCACGACCAGGGCAGGCCACAAAACAACCACATGAGTGACACACTACACATGGCCTGGACATACCTGACTCCCATGCCCTGGTCACCACGAGGGGGTGGGGGCGTGTCCTGATAATCCAGCGACCGCCACAACGGAAGTCCGTCACCATGCGAACCGGCAACACAACCAGACAGGTACGTCCCGTACCCACGCCTGAAGAGCGTGGGTACGAGTCGGACCACGCCCACACACGTCACCCCAACAATGGCGGGACGGATCGCACCCACGTGGCAAAGGCCTGGGTACGGGCCGCACAAACATCACATAGCGTGGGGACGGATATGTACGGACCCTACCCCCACCCCGTATGCAAGGAGCGTACCCCCCAGCCCAACAGTGCAAGTACGACCCGTACCCCCACCCGCGGACGTACGGAGCGTACCCCCAGCCCAACAGTGTAAGTATGACCCGTACCCCCACCCGCGGACGTACGGAGCGTACCCCCAGCCCAACAGTGTAAGTACGACCCGTACCCCCACCCGCGGACGTACGGAGCGTACCCCCAGCCCAACAGTGTAAGTACGACCCGTACCCCCACCCGCGGACGCACGGAGCGTACCCCCAGCCCAACAGTGTAAGTACGACCCGTACCCCCACCCGCGGACGTACGGAGCGTACCCCCAGCCCAACAGTGTAAGTACGACCCGTACCCCCACCCGCGGACGCACGGAGCGTACCCCCAGCCCAACAGTGTAAGTACGACCCGTACCCCCACCCGCGGACGTACGGAGCGTACCCCCAGCCCAACAGTGTAAGTACGACCCGTACCCCCACCCGCGAATGCAAGGAGCGTACCCCCCTGCCCAACAGTGTAAGTACGACCCGTACCCCCACCCGCGTATGCATGGAGCGTACCCCCCATGCCAACAGTGTAAGTACGACTCGAACCCCCACCCACGAATGCAAGGAGCGTACCCCCCTGCCCAACAGTGTAAGTACGACCCGTACCCACACCCGCGGACGTACGGAGCGTACCCCCACCACACCAGTGTCAGTAGACTCGTACCCTCACCTCTAATGCAGTGTGCGTAACCCCACCGTGTATGTGCCAAGCGCACATATCCAGAAATCGGAGGTGTGTGTGCAGAGTCCACCCAGCAGTGCCCTGAGACAGGAGTGGTGGGTGTGGAGTCCTCCCAGCAGTGCCCTGAGACAGGAGGGGTGGGTGCCCATCACTCCCAGCAGTGCCCTGAGACAGGAGGGGTGGGTGTGGAGTCCTCCCAGCAGTGCCCTGAGACAGGAGGGGTGTGTGCAGAGTCCTCCCAGCAGTGTCCAGACCCAGGAGGGGTGTGTGCAGAGTCCTCCCAGCAGTGTCCAGACCCAGGAGGGGTGGGTGCAGAGTCCTCCCAGCAGTGCCCAGAGACAGGAGGGGTGTGTGCAGAGTCCTCCCAGCAGTGTCCAGACCCAGGAGGGGTGGGTGCAGAGACCTCCCAGCAGTGCCCTGAGACAGGAGGGGTGGGTGGTGAGTCCTCCCAGCAGTGCCCAGAGACAGGAGGGGTGGGTGCAGAGACCTCCCAGCAGTGCCCTGAGACAGGAGGGGTGTGTGCAGAGTCCTCCCAGCAGTGTCCAGACCCAGGAGGGGTGTGTGCAGAGTCCTCCCAGCAGTGTCCAGACCCAGGAGGGGTGGGTGCAGAGTCCTCCCAGCAGTGCCCAGAGACAGGAGGGGTGTGTGCAGAGTCCTCCCAGCAGTGTCCAGACCCAGGAGGGGTGGGTGCAGAGACCTCCCAGCAGTGCCCTGAGACAGGAGGGGTGGGTGGTGAGTCCTCCCAGCAGTGCCCAGAGACAGGAGGGGTGGGTGCAGAGACCTCCCAGCAGTGCCCTGAGACAGGAGGGGTGTGTGCAGAGTCCTCCCAGCAGTGTCCAGACCCAGGAGGGGTGTGTGCAGAGTCCTCCCAGCAGTGTCCAGACCCAGGAGGGGTGGGTGCAGAGTCCTCCCAGCAGTGCCCAGAGACAGGAGGGGTGTGTGCAGAGTCCTCCCAGCAGTGTCCAGACCCAGGAGGGGTGGGTGCAGAGACCTCCCAGCAGTGCCCTGAGACAGGAGGGGTGGGTGGTGAGTCCTCCCAGCAGTGCCCAGAGACAGGAGGGGTGGGTGCAGAGTCCTCCCAGCAGTGTCCAGACCCAGGAGGGGTGGGTGGTGAGTCCTCCCAGCAGTGCCCAGAGACAGGAGGGGTGGGTGCAGAGACCTCCCAGCAGTGCCCTGAGACAGGAGGGGTGGGTGGTGAGTCCTCCCAGCAGTGCCCAGAGACAGGAGGGGTGGGTGCAGAGACCTCCCAGCAGTGCCCTGAGACAGGAGGGGTGTGTGCAGAGTCCTCCCAGCAGTGTCCAGACCCAGGAGGGGTGTGTGCAGAGTCCTCCCAGCAGTGTCCAGACCCAGGAGGGGTGTGTGCAGAGTCCTCCCAGCAGTGTCCAGACCCAGGAGGGGTGGGTGCAGAGTCCTCCCAGCAGTGCCCAGAGACAGGAGGGGTGTGTGCAGAGTCCTCCCAGCAGTGTCCAGACCCAGGAGGGGTGGGTGCAGAGACCTCCCAGCAGTGCCCTGAGACAGGAGGGGTGGGTGGTGAGTCCTCCCAGCAGTGCCCAGAGACAGGAGGGGTGGGTGCAGAGACCTCCCAGCAGTGCCCTGAGACAGGAGGGGTGTGTGCAGAGTCCTCCCAGCAGTGTCCAGACCCAGGAGGGGTGTGTGCAGAGTCCTCCCAGCAGTGTCCAGACCCAGGAGGGGTGGGTGCAGAGTCCTCCCAGCAGTGCCCAGAGACAGGAGGGGTGTGTGCAGAGTCCTCCCAGCAGTATCCAGACCCAGGAGGGGTGGGTGCAGAGACCTCCCAGCAGTGCCCTGAGACAGGAGGGGTGGGTGGTGAGTCCTCCCAGCAGTGCCCAGAGACAGGAGGGGTGGGTGCAGAGTCCTCCCAGCAGTGTCCAGACCCAGGAGGGGTGGGTGGTGAGTCCTCCCAGCAGTGCCCAGAGACAGGAGGGGTGGGTGCAGAGACCTCCCAGCAGTGCCCTGAGACAGGAGGGGTGGGTGGTGAGTCCTCCCAGCAGTGCCCAGAGACAGGAGGGGTGGGTGCAGAGACCTCCCAGCAGTGCCCTGAGACAGGAGGGGTGTGTGCAGAGTCCTCCCAGCAGTGTCCACACCCAGGAGGGGTGTAACACATGTGTGTGATGCCACAATTACCCACATCCATACTGCCTACAAGGGAACATGTCCCCATGAACTCATGTCAACTGACTCCACACACAAGTACAGTGATCACCAAGGATGCCACGATTGTTGCAGGTGGAGACATGGCCATGCATGCATGGCCAAAGTAGAAGGGCTCCGTCACACACACAGCTCATGTACACACAGCTCTGCGCTAAACATTGGGAACACCCTGCAGGGAAGAAACTGGGTACACAGAGGAAGGAATACACCCTGGGACAATTGAACCATGCAGTAACTGCTGACATGACCTAAGGAAGTTAGCCAACACCTTGTGATGGCACACAGATCCTAGGGTGGCCCCAAAGAGCAGAACACTACTACAAATCCCACACACCCAAAGCCTTAAACACCACCCAAAACAATGTAGCAGCCCCACCAACACCAATACCACCATAGCAGGAGTGTGATAATGAAAAAAAAAATAAGCTTTATTCAGCATGAGCACAATGTCCGTGGATCAAAGGCAGTTCAAAGTCAACAAAGGCCATAGGGCAGTCAATGATTCCCAGCTGCATGGGGGACACAGTGGGATGTGTGTCCCCTACCTTGCCTGCACAGTCAAATGCCATCGTCTTCCATACTGGTGAGGGCATCAGGGGGGGGGAAGCAACAGGCACCGCAGGGACATCAGGGCAAAGGGGCGGCGTTGTGGGTGCAGGGATGGAGGACTCAACCACAGGGGGTGTGTCATGGCCAAAGGCGGAGGCCAGGATGGCACTACACACCTTAGCAAGGTCCTCCAGGGAGTCCCCTGCACCCGAAGTGACCTCAGGCCCCAAGGAGGGGGGGGGTTCAGAGGGATGGGTTGCAGCGCCACCGGGGGAGGGTGGAGACAGGGGGGGAGACTCAACCACCCTGACCGAGGACTTCCTTGACCGCTTGCGTGGTGGCGTAACTGTGGGGCTCAGGGACAGAGCGGCCATGAAGGAGTCCTTGGGGGAGATGTGGCCAGGAGAGCTGAGGGGAGGGGATTTGGAGGGAGTGGATTGTGTGGAATGCGGACTCCCACTCTGGCTGCGTGTCACACGTTTGCCCCCCGACCCAGTGGGTGTGCCTATCTCACCCTGTGTGTGCGTGTCAGGAGGAGTGCGGTGGACCTTCCCTGCTGGTGTGGTGCCTGTGTCTGTTGTGGTGGGTGCATGCCGACGTCTGGGTGTACGTGGGACAGGCATGGAAGTGGGAAGTGTGGATGGGGCAGGGGTAGGTGGGGGGAGGTCGCGCTGCAGGACACCCACTGCTGCAGTCAGTGTGGAGTCTAGGGACCTCAGCAAGTTGCGTTGGTCAGCCTGCAAAGAATGAATGCCCTCCAAGAATGCCTCGATGTTGGTGAGGGTTTTCCCGTGGGAATGGAGGACATTCAGGATCGCAGCCTGACCAACCTGCATTTGCCGCTGGATGTCCATAGACTCAGCATTGGCGGCAGCAGTGGAGACAGGGGCAGGGGGTGCGGTGCCTGGCAGGAAGGAGACATGCGGTGACCGGGCACGCTGGGAAGGGACACGAGCAAGTGGGAGGCGGTTGGTGGGAACTGAGGGGGCGGTGGCAGGTGTTGTTCCACTGTCAGCTGCTGGTGCAGCCTCCGCCAACTCTGAGACATCCTCCTCGGACCTGTCAGCTTCGTAGTCTGATGTGCCAGTCGACAGGTCCTCGGCCACACTATCCTCCGCCTCTGTCCCACTCGATGTGCCAGCCCCGATGTCACGGCTGCCACTGGTGCTCGGTCCCTCCGCCTGGTCCGTGTCCATGTCTCCCTCTGTGTCCCCCGACGATGCTGTGGGCAGGGTGGAGAGACAGAAATTAATCAGACACCTGTACACATCTGTCACATGAGTCCAATCTACATAGTCAACATTGCATAGCCTGAAGAGGCAGATCCCTAACATCTGCAAAACAAGGTACCGATGTAGGGCATGAAACACAGTTGGTTGAGCCACCATGCCACTGAAATACCATGGAGAGCATGAGACAATAGCTGATGACAGGAAACGGAGTCTGACATAGCACCCAGGCCCTGGGGACAATCCTGCACTGCCTCTGCACCACACAGCGTTTGTGAAAATACCTATGACCATGGACAATATCCATGAACTTGAGACACATGCTGCATAGGTAATGCTGCAAACATGCCCAACATAACTCGGTCACTGCACCTTGCGTGTGTGTCCAGTAACATCACACACTGTCCAGACCCAGCAATTAGGAATCAGGATTTGACACATAGGCATTGCCCGCCCCAAGCAACCCCCACACGATGCTAATTGCTGAGACACAGGTGGCACCAACATCTCATAGTCTGGGTGATAAACACAGTGGCAGGCAAAAGGCAAGATTGGACGCAAAACAGCAAAGGTGCGCCTGTACAAATAATGAGGTACCAGTGCCCATCCTCAGATGAGTATAACAAGACACACAGGCACTGGCAACTGTGAGTATGAAGAGGGACAATCAGGTCAGGCTGCACAGTGGACACCTGTACATAATAGCACGTCTATATACATGGTGACAGGGGACAATGGCACAGAGCACAACCTACGCTGTAGACAGTGAGAGTGTCCACGTTGATGATGACACAAACAACACTGAGGATAAGGTGCCCCAGGGGACAGTATTGGGCACGCAACTACATGCTACTGAATGGGAATGACTGCTACACACGTCACCATCCCTGCACTATGCGTAGCGCACACTCATGCACATCATGTCACAGGCCACTACATAGGACATGCGCGCTGTAAGGCATGACACATGAGAGACCAACTCCCATGTCTGGAGCCAGCATCAGTGCCAACTGACATGGAACCCACATGCAGTGAACTTGACAGTTCACAGGCAAGGTCCCACAACCTGTTACCCACCACCACCACCACCCATGATGCTACAGTCATTGTTCTCGTGGACAAAGCGCCAGCCTACATTACCTTGTGAAGGAGTGACTACACACAGACCAGGGAACACATTGCAAGGAGGGGAAGGGTGGCAGGGGCGCAGCGCTACACTTGGGCAAACTGGATGGGCACAGCACCTTTAAACCCTGCCAGTGAATTAATGCCACTGTGCCCTTACAAATGCCGGTGACACACAACAAACGCACATGTACCTACCCCCTTCCGCCTGCTGCATCGCCTGTAAGCGCCTCTCCAGGTCTGGAAAGACCACCGGCAGCACACGCCTGTGGAGGTGGGTCAGACGGCGGCGGCCGCGGTTCTTGTGGCTCTCAGGTGAGTCCCCCAGCAGGAGCCGTGCAATCCTCCGCGTCCAGCACCGGATATCCTGCCAGCGTTTCCTCACCTGGGACAGGCTCCGCCTCCGACCATCCACACGCCTCACGGCACTGACGGCGGTCAGCCAGATCTGCTCCTTGGCAGTGGCGCCTACCTGTGAGGAAGTACAAGTGACACCACATCAATACACAAGCCACATGTCACAGAGAGACATATGTGAACATAATAGCTGGTTACTACATGGCATGTAATGCAGCCAACGCATTGCACCTCTGTCATAGGGACATCATCCTCTGGTGAGGGAAAAGGCAGCACGTGCCATAGTGGGTACTCAGGTGGAATGATGGCAATGTCACAATCAATGATCAAGGCTCACACTGTGCATCACACCCACACCTCCTGTCTCAGGGCACTGCTGGGAGGACTCTGCACACACACCTCCTGTCTCAGGGCACTGCTGGGAGGACTCTGCACACACCCCTCCTGTCTCAGGGCACTGCTGGGAGACATCAGGCACCCCCCCCCTGGTACCCCCCCGACAGTACATGGCATGTGTGTCACACCGGGTCACAATGCCTGAAGACACAGTCACAACATAGGGACAGTCTGTGGCAGTGGCCTATGCACTCACCTGATACCCTGGTCGCCCATACAGCATGGGGTACTGTGGGAGGATCACATCCAGCAGAGCCATGTTCTCCTCCAGGGTGAATGGCTGTGTCCTCTCCACAGCCCTTGACATGGTTCCAGGGAATCAGTAGCAGCAGCTTGGTCGACAAATGCAAAGATGTGCAGGCAAGTAATCCCTCATGGGACCTGGCTGCCTTATATGTGGCCTTCTGCCCAGTCTCATGCACAGGAGTACAGAGTGATTGGTCACTCACATTTGCATCCTATGTTTCCACCAATCCCTTCAAACCTAGCAGTCTGTGGGTTCTCTATCGGTTTCATTCTCCTGCATGATGTCAGCCCCACAAACACATTGCAACAAAGTAGAAGAATTCCAACTGACTTCTGCTGTGCACCTTCCAGAACAAAATCGAAATTTGAACCTGGTCGCCATGACAACCAGCATGCATGTAGGCCTTAATACTTGTCCCCTATGTAATTAGGAGAATCACACACAGGTACGGTGCGTTTCCGGGCCCTAGGGCACCCCAAATGCATGGCAACGGCCCGTACATGCATGCCTACGTTCAAAATCACTATGGGTCTGCACGCGTATGCGTACACGTAGTGGTACGGACCGTACACACGCATGTACGCTCACTATCACTATGGGTCTGCACGCGTATGCGTACACGTAGTGGTACGGACCGTACAAATGCCTGTACGCTCACTATCACTATGGGTCTGTGTACCCGTAGTGATAGTGAGCGTACATGCGAGTGTACGGTCCGTACCACTACGTGTACGCATACGCGTGCAGAACCATAGTGATAGTGAGCGTAGATGCGAGTGTACGGTCCGTACCACTACGTGTACGCATACGCGTGCAGAACCATAGTGATAGTGAGCGTACAGGCATTTGTACGGTCCGTACCACAACGAGTACGCATACGCGTGCAGACCCATAGTGAGAGGGCCGTACACTCGCATGTACGCTCACTATCACTATGGGTCTGCACGCGTATGCGTACACGTAGTGGTACGGACCGTACAAATGCCTGTACGCTCACTATCACTATGGGTCTGTGTACCCGTAGTGATAGTGAGCGTACATGCGAGTGTACGGTCCGTACCACTACGTGTACGCATACGCGTGCAGAACCATAGTGATAGTGAGCGTAGATGCGAGTGTACGGTCCGTACCACTACGTGTACGCATACGCGTGCAGACCCATAGTGATAGTGAGCGTACATGCGAGTGTACGGCCCTCTCACTATGGGTCTGCACGCGTATGCGTACTCGTTGTGGTACGGACCGTACAAATGCCTGTACGCTCGCCATCACGATGGGTACACATACGGCAGCACTCCCACAGTGATTGGGGAACATACACAGGCCCTCTTAGCAGCAGTACGCCGGTTTGTACACATCACTGTGGTGATAGTCGACACACAGGTAGGAATAGGGCGGACATACTTGTCCATGGATGGACATACTTGTCCAGGAATGGACATCAAGGCATCGTCTGTGCATTACTACATGTGTGGGGCACAGGTGTGACAGGCTGTGATGTGGAACATGCCTCCTGAGTGGAGGAGGCACCAGATGTATGATGAGATGTGTACAGGTGTACTGTGTGAGGGTGCAATGTGTGCCAGGCATGCCCTTGACTCCTTTGACATGTGTGCATGTCGTACTGCGCACTTGGGGTGAGCGTCACTGGCATGGCACGGACACCAACACACGGAAGTGTCCCATGATGCCCGGTACAGGGGTCATGACACCTGACTTGTCACTACCCACAGTGCACAATGTGACTATGTCATTTATGTGTCCGGGATTTACATCAGGTTGATGTTGTAGCACCCTCAAAAGCTGCAGCCGTTGCAGCAACCAACATGTGTCTGTGTGTAGATTGTCATTGCACACTGTTCCGCACACCATGCCACATGTGGTATCTGATGTGAGGTGCACATGTATGCATGGGACACGGAGGAGCGTGACAAGGCCATGTCAGCATCCTCACAAGGAATGTGTGGTGAGTCATGACATGTGCACCTTCATGGCAAGGTGTGTGGGCAGGCCTAGTGTAATGTCATGTGACCTGTGGCTCCGGTGTTCCGCTACCAGTCTCTACAATCGGCATCCTACTTCTGCTGATGTGTGGGTGTATGTCACTTCTGTCTTGCGTCGGGCTGTTCACTTGCACTGGGACACAGCTATTCCCATGGCGTGGCATGGGGAGGTTCTCAATCACCGTGTGTAGCTGGGTCTTGGAAGGAGTGTCACCTTGCATCCATACGTGTCCTGGGCATGTAGCACATGCCTGACTCCCTATGTGGCATGTGTGTATTGGCAGATTTACATGTGCTCAGTAGACATGAGTTGTTCTCGTAGTGCACTCACTCTTCCTTGTCACTTCCAAATTACTGCAGAGCGCCTCCTGTTGCCCGAAGAATTCCAGACTTGGCCACCATGCAGGAGAATGACAGGATCCGGCTCTACCGCTTCACCCAACCGTTGATTCTGGAGCTGACGGCGAGACTGGCACCACACCTGCAACCGCAGCACAGGTATCCTACGGCACTGACACCCCAGCTGAAGGTAATGGCTGCCCTACATTTCCTTGCCACGGGTACCTTCCAATATACCATAGCTCATGTTGGTGGCATGTCCCAGAGCATGTTCAGCGGTGTGCTGCATGATTTCTTGGAGGCCATGTTGATTCACCTGGATGACTTCATCAAGTTCCCAACCCCTGAACAGATGACTGAGGTCAAACGTGGTTTCTATGCCCTGGGAGGGATGCCCCATGTCATTGGGTCCATAGATGGGACACATGTAGGTTTGGTACCACCACACGCACGGGAGGTGGCGTACCGCAATCGGAAGCACTACCACTCCATCAATGCCCTTGTGGTGTGTCTGTCCAACATGGTGATTTCACATGTCTGTGCTCGTTTTCCAGGATCAGCACACGATGCCTACATCATGAGGCGTAGCGGGATGCCTGATATGATGATGCAGCTGCGCAACGAACGTGCATGTGTTGTTGGTGGGTACAGTCTGTCTGTCCTGTATTCTGTTTGGCCGAGCAGCACTACCGCTTCGCCTGTTCTAACGATATCCATGTGCTTTCCATTTAGGTGACGCTGGCTATCCCAACATGCCTTGGCTGCTGACACCTCTCCGCAACCCCATCACGCCGGCCCAGCTCCGCTACAACACCGCCCATGGCCGGACAAGGCGAGTGATAGAGAGGACGTTTGGCATGCTGAAGAGCCGATTCCGGTGCCTCCACAAGACCGGCGGCGCACTCCCATATGCCCCGGCGAAGGTCTGCAAGATCTTCATGGTCTGCTGCATGCTGCACAACATGGCAGTTGAAAGAGCTGTGCCCCTCATCCTGGATCAAGATGACGAGGACCATCCACCCGTGGAGGACGAAGGGCTTGGCAATGGGGCTAGTGATGTGGAGGATGTGGAGCCGCAAGAGGACATCCGGACTCGGCTCATACGCGACTTCTTTGCTTAGTGGTGAGTACCAGGGTCTGAGTGTGCACGCATTGGTCCCCGTGTGGCATGCGTTGTGATGTGTGTCTCCACCTGCATGTATGGCACGTGGGTCAGAGGTGTGTGTGGGTGTGTCACTGGAGTGATGGTGGCAGTGATGGTAGTATTTCCCCAGACATAATTGTGACCTAGCATGTTGTCATACATACATGTGTCGAGTACATGCACATGCAAGTGGCTGTGCTTCTTGTGGCTGACTTCTTGTGTGTCTCTCTTCCCCAGGTACCTGCGCATGCCGTTTGCTGGTTGCATTGTTGTGGCACTGCTATTCCTCATGGACATGGCATCGTGGGCTGACTCAGCGTTACAGGCACGGACACGTTTGGAAGTCTCCATGGGGTAAGGGATGCATCTGGGGTGTATTGGGTGTGGCAGTTGTTCACGATGTGTGCACACTGCCCCGGTCGGGGTTTGGGTCCTCTGCAGACATGTGGCATCCCCATGGGACACGACATGCAGCTGGGTACACCTGAATAGATGGGCTGCCTGGTTGTCAGTCATCAGTGATGGGATGGTGGATTGTGATGAAGGCATCAATGTGTGTGACACTGCCCTCGGACACATACGGTTAACATTGTCTTGACATGGCGTGGGACTTCCACATCAGCGGATGTATGGTGTATGGCAGGCTCTCCGTGAGCAGCTGTGGGTATTTAGCTATTATCCGACACTTGTGTGCCAGTTCCATGGCTATCACGCATTTGTGCTGCAGAAGGGGGGTGCCAGTGTTGGAGCCACATGTTACTCCACATGATGTGTTCATGTGTACTTCAAGTTGCCTCTGCAATCCCAAACACATGACTATTAAAGGTGTCCCTATGCCTCCAAGGTGCCTCTTCTCAGTCAATGCTGGTGTGTTGGCACGGTGCATCCTGCATGTCTGGCATGGTATTCCCTGATTGTGGCTATGTGTCAATGTGTCGAGTGGCAAGATGCAAGCTGTGTGTGTGTGCTGAGACTGTGTAATGGGCATGATGTCCATGACTGTGTGGGTATTGTGACATGTGCCATCCCCATGCATCCAACGTTGTCCATGACCCCATTCTCTGCATCCACCGGACTCAAGCTTGCAGGACATGGTTCTGCCACCTGTCTACACGTACCTGGGTGCCCCCCAGGACACGGGCCAGGATCCCTGACCTCTGCGCATGACTGTTGCTGTACTCAATGTGTCTGTCAGCACGGTTGTTCGGCCACCCCCTCAGCTGGTTCTGACCATCACGGGTGTGTATGGTGCTCCATGTCTGTCTTGCCTAGAAAACTGTGACCCATGTGTCCTGTGCCAGACTCAGGCCCCAGGGTGTGGATGGTTGAAGTGAACAGATGACTCAGGCATGTTTAGACTGTACAAGACACATGTTAGGTAATAATGCTACCAGCAGGCATCTACTCTTAATAGTGTGATTTATTATTGGGGGGGGGGGCCAAGTGAGGGGCTTTCCGGGATTAGGGAATCCAAAGTTCAGTAGGGGAGTTGGTGTCCTTGCCATTGGAAATCCTCAGAGTCCATGCCACAGTCTTTGTCAACATTGGTCAGCCAGTGACCAGCAGGGCCATGTGGCAGAGAATGTCTCTTGATGCTGTGATGCTGTTGCTCCAGTGGGCCAGGTGCCAGGCCAGGTGTCCTGGGAGATGGTGATGTAGCAGCCACCCTCACGGTCCTTTCCGTGGACGACCCGGCTTCCTGCGGGGAACCTCAGCAGCAGGCCGTGACGACGTCTGGGATGCTCCGTCGGATGTTTCCTCCTCCTCCTCATGATCCCTCCCTGTGGGTGGTGATGTTCTCCGCCTTCTGGCACAGGGAGGGTCGGCCATGGTGTCGGCCATCCGACGGAGTTCAGCGTGAATCCCCTGGGACGCCGTCACTTGCTCAGCCTGTCTGTCCTCCATCCTCCGTTGGTGTAGCTGTAGACAGGCTATTAGCTCCGCATGTTGCTGGGCCTGCTGGACCTTGATCCCCTCGAGGACGGACACAACCTGGGCCATGCCCGTGGTGTCCTGCCGGTATGAGTCCAGGATGTTACGGACATGGGAAAATACCGGATCCCCAGCCAACTGGTCAGGCTCGCGCCTCCGCCGCTCTCCACTCCCACCACCCCTGCCCACTTGCGTCTGGCCTGCACTTGTGGGCACATGGGGTCTCCGGGACCCCTGAGGGGTGGCATTGGCGTTGTCGCCTGCCTCCTCCTGGGTGCCCGGGACACCGTGTCCCTCCTGGCGAGCCTGGCTGCATTGTGGTGTTGGGGCAGGGATCCTGGGTGTCTCCTGGGATGTGGCAGGAGTGGGGGTGGTGGTTGGCACGGTTGTACCTGACGCAGGTGCTGCAGGTGGTTGGACACCAGAGGGGCCAGGTCGGTCGGGGTCGTCCGCAGAGTGGTGAGAGTGGTCGCTGCCGGTGGGATCGGTCTCCTGCAGATCCGGGTCCTGTGAGTGTTCCCCCCCAGTGTTGGGGGGTGCAGCACGACGTTGACCTGTGTGTGAGAGAGACAATGTTACTTTTGATCCATGCAACATCCATGTTTCATCAGTTACAAAGTTGGCACATTTCCTCTTGGAATTAGGATCTGTCTTGCATTCCACTCACAGTGCACTTGTGCATGTGTGTGTCCCTTGGGCACCAATTTGGCCCCTTTAACTATGTGTGGCACAGTCTTACTTGCTGCGTCAAGTGTGACTGCAGTCAGCAGTGGAGTGTGCATGTGTGCCGAGCTATGCGTTTGCGCCTTCCTTGTAGCACTGTACATGTGCACATGGAGTGGATCCACACACTCATATGATGCAGGTGGCTGTCCTTGTGCTCGTGTACAGGTTGTAACATGGCCCTGCGTTTTGCCATGATGAAGAGGGGGGGTTCTGGCACTGGGCACCCTTGTCTACATGCACGCAGTCCACCTGCTGACGAGCAGACATTCCCACACACCAAAGGACTGATTTGCTCTCCCTGTGTCTCCCTCCTTCTCTGTCCCCCTCTCCCTCCCTCTCTGTCCCCCTCTCCCTCCCTCTGTGTCCCCCTCTCCCTCCCTCTGTGTCCCCCTCTCCCTCCCTCTGTGTCCCCCTCTCCCTCCCTCTGTGTGTCAGCCTCCTCCCTCTGTCCATCTTCCTGTGTCTCCCTCCCTCTGTGTCCCCCTCTCCCTCCCTCTGTGTGTCAGCCTCCTCCCTCTGTCCATCTTCCTGTGTCTCCCTCCCTCTCTGTCCCCCTCTCCCTCCCTCTCTGTCCCCCTCTCCCTCCCTCTGTGTGTCAGCCTCCTCCCTCTGTCCATCTTCCTGTGTCTCCCTCCCTCTCAGTCCCCCTCTCCCTCCCTCTGTGTCCCCCTCTCCCTCCCTCCGTGTGTCACCCTCTGTCACCTTGGCCCAGCTTCCTGGGCACACACTGTTAGCAGATCTTTGAGTGGCCCTTGGCCTGTTGATGTGAGTTTGTTTCTGATCTCCAGGCACCCATTTTGTCTGCTGTGTGTCTGTGCGCTGCTGCTGTGGTGGTGTGTGCTGCCACTCTTTCACACTGTTGGCTGTTCATTAGCTGCTGGCATGTGCAAAACAGTGCCTTCACCCCCATGTGTTGATGCAAGGCATCCGCCATTTGCTGGCAAGTCATTCCTGTGTTGGGACACAGTGTTTGTCTGGCTGTGACCTAGGCCATATGGGCAGAGGGCATTGTTGTCTGCTTTGGAGTCGCACTATGTGATTCTTGGTGCCCACCCTCCCGCCATCCGGGTTACCGTGTTATGTGTTGTTGTCTTCTGTGGCCTGTGACTTGACATTGTCCAGCTGGGTGCATGGGGCATGGTGGCAGCAGTGGCATGTGCCTGCTCATGGAGTGTGGTTGAGTAATGCGATGGCTTGTGGTGTTTGCGTGCCTGTTATTAATTTTGGTTGTGGTTGCAGTTCCCCCCATGTGAGGTGCGTTGTTTGTGTACTCACCCGGGTCTCGGAGTCCTTCTACTCCTTCAACTGCCTCCACCGGCAGTATGGCCATCACCCTCTCCTCCCAGGGATGGTACTGTACGGGTCTGCGGGAGGGCCCTCCTCCGGTGGCGTTGGCCTGGTCGTGTTCCTCCTGTCTCTTGGCTCTGACCCTCCTCCGCAGATCGTACCACCTGTTCTGGCAATCCTGCTTGGTCCTCCTGGTGTCCGCAACAGCATTCACAGCATCGACGATGGTCTGCCACATGGCTGTTTTGGCTGCCTGGCTGGTGCTTCTGACCAATGTTCCAAAGATCTGTGGCTCGACTCTGAGGATTTGATCAACAAGGACCTCCAACTCTCGGTGACTGAACTTTGGATTCTTGGTAGTGGGCATGGTGAGGGGTGTGGGTGGGGATGGTGTGGGTGTGGGGGGTGTGTGGATGTTGGGGGGGGTGTGGATGGTTGTGTGTGTGTGTGAATGTGATGAGAGGGTGTTTGTGAGGGTGGTCGTGTGAAGGTGTGCAAGTGTAAGATGTGGTGTCGCTTGTAGTCTGGTTCTGTGGTGTCTGGCAGCAGTGGGTCTGTTGCAAAGGCTCATGGTTTGTGTGTGTGGGCCCTTTTTATTGGTCCATGGGTGGGTGTGGCAGTGTTTGAATTTTGGGTGGGTGTGTTATAAGGAGTGGTGGTGTATTGGGCCTCTGTTTGTTTTTGACAGTTGCAGGTCAGTGATTGTGTTATTTTAGTGGTTGTTGGCCATGTTTAGTGGCTGTGTGCCTTTCGAATGGTGTATTGTTGAGTTGTTTTGTTTTGTCCTTGTTGTGTACGTGCGTTTTGAGCGTGTGTACGGTGTGTACATGGGCCATTTGGTTGTACGATTTGGTCCTTGTGTGTGGCTTTGTACGACTCGTACATGCGGTTGTGATGTTGGGGCATGGGGTGCGCTCCGTACTTAGGAGGTTGTGTTGGGGGTGCGCCAGGAACGTACTGGGGTGGGGGTACGACTGGAACGTACTGGGGTGTACATAGACGGTGGTACGACACGTACAGGGGTGGGGGGGTGTACATAGACGGTGGTACGACACGTACAGGGGTGGGGGGTGTACATTGACGGTGGTACGACACGTACAGGGGTGGGGGGGTGTACATTGACGGTGGTACGACACGTACTGGGGTGGGGGTACGACTGGAACGTACTGGGGTGTACATAGACGGTGGTACGACACGTACAGGGGTGGGGGGGTGTACATTGACGGTGGTACGACACGTACAGGGGTGGGGGGGTGTACATTGACGGTGGTACGACACGTACAGGGGTGGGGGGGTGTACATTGACGGTGGTACGACACGTACTGGGGTGGGGGTACGACTGGAACGTACTGGGGTGTACATAGACGGTGGTACGACACGTACAGGGGTGGGGGGGTGTACATAGACGGTGGTACGACACGTCCAGGGGTGGGGGGTGTACATTGACGGTGGTACGACACGTACAGGGGTGGGGGGTGTACATTGACGGTGGTACGACACGTACAGGGGTGGGGGGGTGTACATTGACGGTGGTACGACACGTACTGGGGTGGGGGTACGACTGGAACGTACTGGGGTGTACATAGACGGTGGTACGACACGTACAGGGGTGGGGGGGTGTACATTGACGGTGGTACGACACGTACAGGGGTGGGGGGGTGTACATTGACGGTGGTACGACACGTACTGGGGTGGGGGTACGACTGGAACGTACTGGGGTGTAGGTAGACGGGGCTGTGACACGTACTGGGGTGGGGGTGTGGCTCGAACGTACTGGGGTGTAGGTACACGGGGGGTACGACACGTACAGGGGTGGGGGGGTGTACATAGACGGTGGTACGACACGTACAGGGGTGGGGGGTGTACATTGACGGTGGTACGACACGTACAGGGGTGGGGGGGTGTACATTGACGGTGGTACGACACGTACAGGGGTGGGGGGTGTACATTGACGGTGGTACGACACGTACAGGGGTGGGGGGGTGTACATTGACGGTGGTACGACACGTACTGGGGTGGGGGTACGACTGGAACGTACTGGGGTGTACATAGACGGTGGTACGACACGTACAGGGGTGGGGGGGTGTACATTGACGGTGGTACGACACGTACAGGGGTGGGGGGGTGTACATTGACGGTGGTACGACACGTACAGGGGTGGGGGGGTTTACATTGACGGTGGTACGACACGTACTGGGGTGGGGGTACGACTGGAACGTACTGGGGTGTACATAGACGGGTGGGGGTATACATATACGGGGGGTACGTGTCGGACGTACGGGGGCTGGGGGGAGTGTTGGGCGCGTATGCGGGCACATGTCTCCATGGTTGCTATTGGTGTTCGGTGCGGACGGTGTTTTTTCCATACGGTTGTAGGCTCGGACGCACGGGATGGATCGTGATTCCTCGGTCGGACTTGGATTTTTACGTTTGTAAGGTAAATCGTCCGAGGACGTGTCGGACACATTTTCCGACCCGAGGACGTGTGGGGAATGATTCCCGGTGCGGGTCGTATGGACTTTTTACCATGCAAATCGTGATTGCCAGTTCGTACGGCACTTGTACGATTCGTACGGTAAAAAGACCCGATACGAGTCGCACGGGGGAATTTTTTACCGGATCGTGATCGGCACCTTAGTGTCCAGCATCTTCCCTGAGTTTATGATATCTGGAGTGGGAATATTAAATTATTTAGGGTTAGTGTCCAGCACCTTTCCTGACTTTATGTTAACTGGAGTGGGAATAGTAAATTATATAGGGTTACTGTCCAGCACCTTTCTTGAGTTTATGTTAACTGGAGTGGGAATAGTAAATTATATAGGGTTAATGTCCAGCACTTGTCCTGACTTAATGTTAACTGGAGTGGGAATAGTAAATTATATACAGTTACTGTCCAGCATCTTCCCTGAGTTTATGATATCTGGAGTGGGAATATTAAATTATTTAGGGTTAGTGTCCAGCACCTTTCCGGACTTTATGTTAACTGGAGTGGGAATAGTAAATTATATAGGGTTACTGTCCAGCACCTTTCTTGAGTTTATGTTAACTGGAGTGGGAATAGTAAATTATATAGGGCTACTGTCCAGCACCTTTCTTCAGTTTATGTTAACTGGAGTGGGAATAGTAAATTATATAGGGTTACTGTCCAGCACCTTTCCTGACTTTATGTTAACTGGAGTGGGAATATTAAATTATATACGGTTACTGTCCAGCACCTTTCTTGAATTTATGTTAACTGGAGTGGGAATAGTAAATTATATAGGGTCACTGTCCAGCACATTTCCTGAATTTATGTTAACTGGAGTGGGAATAGTAAATTATATAGGGTTATTGTCCAGCACCTTTCTTGAGTTTATGTTAACTGGAGTGGGATTAGTAAATTATATAGGGCTACTGTCCAACACCTTTCATGAGTTTATGTTAACTGCAGTGGGAATAGTAAATTATATAGGGTTACTGTCCAGCACCTTTCCTGACTTAATGTTAACTGGAGTGGGAATAGTAAATTATATACAGTTAGTGTCCAGCATCTTCTCTGAGTTTATGATATCTGGAGTGGGAATATTAAATTATTTAGGGATAGTGTCCAGCACCTTTCCTGACTTTATGTTAACTGGAGTGAGAATAGTAAATTATATAGGGTTACTGTCCCGCACTTTTATTGAGTTTATGTTAACTGGAGTGGGAATAGTAAATTATATAGGGTTAGTGTCCAGCAGTTTTCCTGACTTTAATGTAAGTGAAATGGGAATAGTAATTTGTATAGGGTTAGTGTGCTGAATGTATATGTATTGTGTTAATGAAGTATGCTTTTGGATGTAATTGAGGATAAAAAATGTGATTTTTACATTTAAAAAAAAAAAAATTAGCTACATTATATATGTGAGAGTTATAAATTAGGAAATCCAATGACACATTTTATCTTTTTATATAATCTTTATTTTTTTTAAAGAAACTAGTCAGATGATTTTTTTTTTTATTTACAGAATGGAGTATACATTAGTAGAGATACAGGAAATATGCTTTCATTTGTGTCTTTTTCAAATGTTTAAATTAAAATAAAATGTATTCATAATATTACATTTCATAACAGAAGTATTGATAATAACAAAAAAACATACATAACATTTATTACTTTTTAACATTGTTAGCAAAAAAACATTCTTACAGTATTCATATAATAATGTTTTGGTTGGCTATATACAGAAAAAATATCATTGCATATTTAATTTCTGAAGAATATTGTTTCATTTTGATTTTGTTGTTGTACATAATTAGTACATGATAAAAATTATGTTTTTATGCAATGTATTTTTAATGATTATTAATAATATTATTGTAGGAAATGTTAATATTATTAATTTTTATATTTTATAATTATATGAAAACTATTTTTTGTAACATGTACATTTTGTTAATAAATGTTAAATAATATAAACATTTTCTTAGTGTTTGTACAGTTGTGAAAATAAATTACTGTATTATAATAATAATAATTATGTTTTTATAATTATTATGAATATAATTTTTAAAGGTATTATTTATTAGAAAATAATTTTCAAAAAATTTTGATACATTTATGTGATATTTTTATATGATTATAATGTGTTCAATTTATTTACACTGATTTAAGCAGGGATTTTCATTTGAATGGGATTATTTTGTAACCTGTTCATGTTATTTTGGGTCATTTTGGAATGAGGAAGCTCGCGGTTGGAAGCTGCTTCGCGTTGAGCAAGGTAAGGGGTGTTTTAAGTATTAAGTGTTATTAAATACTTATGTTTAGGGTAGT
This sequence comes from Triturus cristatus, assembly GCF_964204655.1. Taxonomy (NCBI): domain Eukaryota; kingdom Metazoa; phylum Chordata; class Amphibia; order Caudata; family Salamandridae; genus Triturus; species Triturus cristatus. The sequence continues at coordinate 278,680,310 of NC_140579.1, forward strand.
TAGGATGTTTATAGTGTATTGATAGATAATTTAAAATGTTTTGGGTGTTTTTGACGTGTTAGTAATGATTTAGTTACGTCTGTTTGTTTACTGGTAGTGACGTAGTTTTCGAAGTAAATATTGTGATTAAATATGTGTTGTTTTTAAATGATGTAATTGTATTTATTAAATGTATTTGGGTGTGATTGTGTGGGTGGGTATGTTTTCTTCTGTTTTTCAGGTAAATGTTGATCGATGTGTTTTTCGAAGAGCAACACGCGTTTTTTTTTTTTTAAAGCGTGTGTTACTTGATTTAATTAATATTGTTAACACACTTTTTAAGTTTTTACGGGATTTCATGGAGCGTTTATTTTGATTTTTAAATTGTTTTCGGGTTTTTGAGGGTTTGGATATTATGATGAAAAGAGAGACGTTTGTTTTTTTTTTTTTTAAAGTGTGTTTTAGTTAATGGAACAAATAAAGTTATCACACTGTTTTTTTTAACCCGGATTTCCTGGAGCGTTTGTTACAATTTTGACCTTTTTTTCGGATTTTTGAATGTTTCACGTTTTTGGATTGGCCGAGGATGGATTTACATTGGATGTGTTTATTTTTTCTTTTTACTTGGTGGAATTCATCTTGTATGGGTACATCAATGGTAAGTTATATTTTGTGAACATTTGGGTGGGAAATGTTATTATAGTTTATTGTTATATATATTACATTTACAGAATTAATATTTAATTGTACATATATATTTCTTCTAAGAAAATGAAATGTTTCTGACAATTATATATTATTTCTGAAAAAATAGTATTAATTTATGATTGCAATAGTTTATTGTATTGACCTATTTCATTTATTAGCTGTGTGTATGTTAATTATAAAATGCTTTTGGCTATTAGTGATAGGTAGTCTAGTCCACTTGTTGATGGGTATAGGTTTACTTGACTTTGTAGTAGATCAAACATTTGTTTGGTTTGTTTTGTTAATTTAGGACCTATTTGAGTCACAGATTGTTGCATCCGTAATTCTTGGTAGCTTTGTTCTTTTTGTAGAGATTCCAGCAGTTTTTGTAGGGTAGGTTTCCCTCTGCTTGTAGTTGCTTGGAAGGCATTATGCCATCCTTCAACACTATTGTTTGTTTTGGATTGTTTATTTAAGGTACTCAGGTATACATTCCACCAAGGAATGTGGAACTTTGGTTGTCTTCTATGTCCTGATCTATGTAATCTTCCCACCCAGGTGTCCTCAAAGTAGTCTAGAAGTTGGCTTAATTTGTCTTCGTTCTTTTTGTAATAGGGACTTTCAATGAGAATATTATAGTGTTCTGCTACATCTGTTACAGGTACGTATGCTAGTGCTATTAGTTTTTTAACCTGGTAGGCAAAAGTACTATCTGTAGCATATTGTACACTTAGGGTGGACTTTTGCAGATGTCTCCATAGACTCTGGTTAAAATGATAATAGCAACCTTGGATTGCTGTGTGTGGATAATTTTTTAGTATTGAATTGATCATGGCTAATTCGAAATCAATAATTATTTTTTGTGGGAAATAATTATTGGTTTCTTCTTGAATTTTGGTTAATATTTCTATGTATGTTGTTTGCTGTTTATTTGGTAAGAGGGCATAGATGAATGGAATGTTAGAATGGTGGTACAATCCATGCACTGTGTACAGCTGGTAAAATGGTTTTGGACAAACTTTAAAAGTTCCATCCATCATCCAAGTGTCACATTGTTGTAATTTCACTAAATTGTTTGCAGTAGCAAACATAATTATTCTTTTATCAGGAGATTTGTTGTCAAAAAAAATAAATGGTTCATTACTGTGAGTTATGCTTAATTCTGGGGGAATAATTACTGTCTCAAATGTTTTAGGGGTAGGTAAAGTTTTGGTAGTTAGTTTTTTTTGTCTAGCTATAGTTCTTTTTAAACAATCAATTGGGGGTAATTGTGCGGATGCATGGTGTGGTATTTTAATTAATTGTTCTTTGAGTATTTGGGTGGTGGGTTTATCAGTGCTAGTACTTGCTTCTTTAATGTTTTCAAGAGCATTTCTAACTTCTATCTCTGTAATATTGGGGGGGTGATTATGTTCTTTTACAGAAAGAACAGTGATTTCTTTTGTAATAGCTCTACCATAGCATTTGTTTGAGTAGTATTTGCTACATTTCCAAAACATTTTCAGACCACTTTGTTTTTCTTGTGTATATACATAACCCATATAACATAACAACATTTTATTTTTTTGAGATGTTATAAATTCTGCACCTTCAGTCATGTTGTTCTGTATTATGCTAGGGGAGATGAAAAAATATTTTGTAAATATAAACAATGTTATAGATATTTTAAATATATTTACATTTTAGTGAATATACTTACAATGTTTAATTTGATGTGTTGAAAGATGTTAATTAGCTGACTTCAAGCTTTCAGTTTAATCTTGGAGATAGATTATCTGTTGATAAGAAAAAAAAATATTGTTAATAGTTGGATACATTATTTTGAATGTGCTACTGTTTTAAGGGGGAAAGTAACATTCTGGATGCGTATTTTAGGCTGTTTAATGATTGAGGTTTATATACTTACTTATGTGTTTGGTCCAGTAGGTGATTGCGTAGAAGGTAGTTTTGGATGGTTCAGTGGTTTTCTGTAGAGGCGAGAAATAAGGAAAAAATATTTTTTAGAATAATTTTTTGTAATTAATAGTTGTAGGTCGGTAGGAAAAAGTAAAACAATACTTACATTGATTAATATTAGAGTTGTGGGGGTGTCCAAAATATTTCGGTAATTTTAGGAGGTATCTATAGAGGAGAAATGAATGTAATTAAATCAAGTGTAGTACATTCATTAATAGAAATAGTTTCAGCTGTAGAATTGTAGATTCGTTGCTTTATAAATAGAGTAAAACTTACTTTCTGTAGTTGTTAAATTTTCTTTAGGATTGTAATTCTTCTTTCAGGAAATAGTTGAGTAGAGTTTCGTCTTATTTCTTCTTTTCAGTTTGTAGTGTGAAAGAGATGTTGAAATGTAGTGGTTTTATAGTGTGCAATTAATTAGTTGCTTCATTTCATTGGTTTAATTTGAAATGTGAGCATCTCATTGGTCCACCTGAATTTTTTTTTTATCTACTGGCTGTTTGTTTCCTTGTAAGGAAAACGCTAATTAGCAACTTATTAGTAGTAAGTAATTGTTTATTTGTATTATTACATGCTTTAAATATATTTTTAAATTTGGTTTAATGGATGTATAATAATTATAAAATTATTTATGTCGTGAAATGTATTCATATTGTTTATGGAATGTTTATTTTTAAATGTATATGTTAGAAGGAAAATTTTAATGTTATTTAGGTGTTTTATTATGTATTACAATGTTAATGTATGTGTTGGGCTTAAAGTATATTATCTAAATATTTTTTTAGATAGTCGATATAGCGAAATTAACTATATTTTGGTTGTCTATATTTTTGTTTTCGATAATTTTAACATTTACATAGTAATTTAAGAGTAGACGATAATGTTGTTAACTATATTTTTAACTTCGATATAATCATATACGATAATTTGTAAAGACGATATTGTGTACTCGATATTTTAGTATTTTCTTAAATAAGTATGGTGAGTCGATAATATTGTAGTCAATAATTTGGCAACGATATTTTAAGTACTCGATATTTTGGTAATCGATATTATGTCAGTGATCCAATTATTATGAATATAATTTTTAAAGGTATTATTTATTAGAAAATAATTTTCAAAAAATTTTGATACATTTATGTGATATTTTTATATGATTATAATGTGTTCAATTTATTTACACTGATTTAAGCAGGGATTTTCATTTGAATGGGATTATTTTGTAACCTGTTCATGTTATTTTGGGTCATTTTGGAATGAGGAAGCCCGCGGTTGGAAGCTGCTTCGCGTTGAGCAAGGTAAGGGGTGTTTTAAGTATTAAGTGTTATTAAATACTTATGTTTAGGGTAGTTAGGATGTTTATAGTGTATTGATAGATAATTTAAAATGTTTTGGGTGTTTTTGACGTGTTAGTAATGATTTAGTTACGTCTGTTTGTTTACTGGTAGTGACGTAGTTTTCGAAGTAAATATTGTGATTAAATATGTGTTGTTTTTAAATGATGTAATTGTATTTATTAAATGTATTTGGGTGTGATTGTGTGGGTGGGTATGTTTTCTTCTGTTTTTCAGGTAAATGTTGATCGATGTGTTTTTCGAAGAGCAACACGCGTTTTTTTTTTTTTAAAGCGTGTGTTACTTGATTTAATTAATATTGTTAACACACTTTTTAAGTTTTTACGGGATTTCATGGAGCGTTTATTTTGATTTTTAAATTGTTTTCGGGTTTTTGAGGGTTTGGATATTATGATGAAAAGAGAGACGTTTGTTTTTTTTTTTTTTAAAGTGTGTTTTAGTTAATGGAACAAATAAAGTTATCACACTGTTTTTTTTAACCCGGATTTCCTGGAGCGTTTGTTACAATTTTGACCTTTTTTTCGGATTTTTGAATGTTTCACGTTTTTGGATTGGCCGAGGATGGATTTACATTGGATGTGTTTATTTTTTCTTTTTACTTGGTGGAATTCATCTTGTATGGGTACATCAATGGTAAGTTATATTTTGTGAACATTTGGGTGGGAAATGTTATTATAGTTTATTGTTATATATATTACATTTACAGAATTAATATTTAATTGTACATATATATTTCTTCTAAGAAAATGAAATGTTTCTGACAATTATATATTATTTCTGAAAAAATAGTATTAATTTATGATTGCAATAGTTTATTGTATTGACCTATTTCATTTATTAGCTGTGTGTATGTTAATTATAAAATGCTTTTGGCTATTAGTGATAGGTAGTCTAGTCCACTTGTTGATGGGTATAGGTTTACTTGACTTTGTAGTAGATCAAACATTTGTTTGGTTTGTTTTGTTAATTTAGGACCTATTTGAGTCACAGATTGTTGCATCCGTAATTCTTGGTAGCTTTGTTCTTTTTGTAGAGATTCCAGCAGTTTTTGTAGGGTAGGTTTCCCTCTGCTTGTAGTTGCTTGGAAGGCATTATGCCATCCTTCAACACTATTGTTTGTTTTGGATTGTTTATTTAAGGTACTCAGGTATACATTCCACCAAGGAATGTGGAACTTTGGTTGTCTTCTATGTCCTGATCTATGTAATCTTCCCACCCAGGTGTCCTCAAAGTAGTCTAGAAGTTGGCTTGATTTGTCTTCGTTCTTTTTGTAATAGGGACTTTCAATGAGAATATTATAGTGTTCTGCTACATCTGTTACAGGTACGTATGCTAGTGCTATTAGTTTTTTAACCTGGTAGGCAAAAGTACTATCTGTAGCATATTGTACACTTAGGGTGGACTTTTGCAGATGTCTCCATAGACTCTGGTTAAAATGATAATAGCAACCTTGGATTGCTGTGTGTGGATAATTTTTTAGTATTGAATTGATCATGGCTAATTCGAAATCAATAATTATTTTTTGTGGGAAATAATTATTGGTTTCTTCTTGAATTTTGGTTAATATTTCTATGTATGTTGTTTGCTGTTTATTTGGTAAGAGGGCATAGATGAATGGAATGTTAGAATGGTGGTACAATCCATGCACTGTGTACAGCTGGTAAAATGGTTTTGGACAAACTTTAAAAGTTCCATCCATCATCCAAGTGTCACATTGTTGTAATTTCACTAAATTGTTTGCAGTAGCAAACATAATTATTCTTTTATCAGGAGATTTGTTGTCAAAAAAAATAAATGGTTCATTACTGTGAGTTATGCTTAATTCTGGGGGAATAATTACTGTCTCAAATGTTTTAGGGGTAGGTAAAGTTTTGGTAGTTAGTTTTTTTTGTCTAGCTATAGTTCTTTTTAAACAATCAATTGGGGGTAATTGTGCTGATGCATGGTGTGGTATTTTAATTAATTGTTCTTTGAGTATTTGGGTGGTGGGTTTATCAGTGCTAGTACTTGCTTCTTTAATGTTTTCAAGAGCATTTCTAACTTCTATCTCTGTAATATTGGGGGGGTGATTATGTTCTTTTACAGAAAGAACAGTGATTTCTTTTGTAATAGCTCTACCATAGCATTTGTTTGAGTAGTATTTGCTACATTTCCAAAACATTTTCAGACCACTTTGTTTTTCTTGTGTATATACATAACCCATATAACATAACAACATTTTATTTTTTTGAGATGTTATAAATTCTGCACCTTCAGTCATGTTGTTCTGTATTATGCTAGGGGAGATGAAAAAATATTTTGTAAATATAAACAATGTTATAGATATTTTAAATATATTTACATTTTAGTGAATATACTTACAATGTTTAATTTGATGTGTTGAAAGATGTTAATTAGCTGACTTCAAGCTTTCAGTTTAATCTTGGAGATAGATTATCTGTTGATAAGAAAAAAAAATATTGTTAATAGTTGGATACATTATTTTGAATGTGCTACTGTTTTAAGGGGGAAAGTAACATTCTGGATGCGTATTTTAGGCTGTTTAATGATTGAGGTTTATATACTTACTTATGTGTTTGGTCCAGTAGGTGATTGCGTAGAAGGTAGTTTTGGATGGTTCAGTGGTTTTCTGTAGAGGCGAGAAATAAGGAAAAAATATTTTTTAGAATAATTTTTTGTAATTAATAGTTGTAGGTCGGTAGGAAAAAGTAAAACAATACTTACATTGATTAATATTAGAGTTGTGGGGGTGTCCAAAATATTTCGGTAATTTTAGGAGGTATCTATAGAGGAGAAATGAATGTAATTAAATCAAGTGTAGTACATTCATTAATAGAAATAGTTTCAGCTGTAGAATTGTAGATTCGTTGCTTTATAAATAGAGTAAAACTTACTTTCTGTAGTTGTTAAATTTTCTTTAGGATTGTAATTCTTCTTTCAGGAAATAGTTGAGTAGAGTTTCGTCTTATTTCTTCTTTTCAGTTTGTAGTGTGAAAGAGATGTTGAAATGTAGTGGTTTTATAGTGTGCAATTAATTAGTTGCTTCATTTCATTGGTTTAATTTGAAATGTGAGCATCTCATTGGTCCACCTGAATTTTTTTTTTATCTACTGGCTGTTTGTTTCCTTGTAAGGAAAACGCTAATTAGCAACTTATTAGTAGTAAGTAATTGTTTATTTGTATTATTACATGCTTTAAATATATTTTTAAATTTGGTTTAATGGATGTATAATAATTATAAAATTATTTATGTCGTGAAATGTATTCATATTGTTTATGGAATGTTTATTTTTAAATGTATATGTTAGAAGGAAAATTTTAATGTTATTTAGGTGTTTTATTATGTATTACAATGTTAATGTATGTGTTGGGCTTAAAGTATATTATCTAAATATTTTTTTAGATAGTCGATATAGCGAAATTAACTATATTTTGGTTGTCTATATTTTTGTTTTCGATAATTTTAACATTTACATAGTAATTTAAGAGTAGACGATAATGTTGTTAACTATATTTTTAACTTCGATATAATCATATACGATAATTTGTAAAGACGATATTGTGTACTCGATATTTTAGTATTTTCTTAAATAAGTATGGTGAGTCGATAATATTGTAGTCGATAATTTGGCAACGATATTTTAAGTACTCGATATTTTGGTAATCGATATTATGTCAGTGATCCAGTCAATGTACCTTAGATGCGACACGCAGGGCAACAAAAGTGTTGCAGCGATGCAGATGCGTTGAAGTTCTTGGTGCAAAAGAAATAAAGACGGGATCTTCCAGATGTGTTACGCTTCTCTGATGTTGCGAGAAGACTCGACTCTATGTGTCAGCTACAGCGGCGTCACCCTTGACGAGATGCGACGACAGCGGCCTTGGCAGCGGCACTCTTCTCCGACGTTGCGAGACGCTTCCGCTCGATGCGATGCTGCAGCGGCGACACCCCTTCTGCGAGATGCGACGACAGTGGCTCCGACGGCGGCACGCTTCTCCGTGGATGCGAGGCGCTTTTCTGGTTGCGGTGCAATGCGACAACTACGATGGCTGCGATGGCGACACGCTTCCTCCTCGATGCGAGACTCTTCTCTCAATGCGGTGCAATGCGACAGCTACGATGGCTGCGATGGCGACACGCTTCTTCGGCATTGCGAGACACTTCCGGAATGATGCGAGACGCTTCCGCTCGATGCGATGCTGCAGCGGCGACACTCTCTGCGAGATGCGACGACAGCGGATCCGACAGCAGCACGCTTCTCTTCCTTGCGTCGCGCTTCCAGCTCCTTGCGACACGCAGTCCCTCAGAAGGCCCAACAACAGCAGCAGGCACTTCCAAAAGACTCTGGGGAGCTGGGGGTGAAGTCCACTGGTCCTGGGACTTCGTTCAGGGGGCAAGCTCAGTTCAAGCCCTTGGAGATCTTTTTAAAGCACAAGTTGAAGCAAAGTCTTTAGTAGTCTTTCTCCTCTCCTTCAGCAGCAAGGCAACCACTGCAGGCCAATCCCCCAGGTCAGGGACAGTACTCCTCCTACAGCTTTCCCAGTTCCTTCTCCTCTGGCAGAGGTTCTTCTTGTTTCAGCAGGATCTAATTTCTTGGGAGCAGGGTCCCAATACTTATACCCCTAATCCCTTTGTTCCTCTGGGGTTGAGGGGCCTTTGCCCAGTCCAAACCAGTTCTTGAGCACTCTGTTGACATGACTCTGCCTTTCTATTCAGGGTGCAGGGCAGAGACATCAGCCACTCTGCAGGAGGTGGAGCCAGCATTGTGGTAGCAGAGCACAACCCTATTCAGAGCCCAGGTGTACTCCTCCCACCCATCTGACTGCCAATCTTCCTATTCACCACCAGGCTGCCTAGCCCTGCCCCTCTGGGTTTCCCCAGCCCTGTCACTCACACAACCAGACAGGCAGATACACATCATAGCAGAGGCGGGCTGAAATGGTCAAGCAAGCAAATACCAACTTTCTAAAAGTGGTATTTGCAAACACAGAATATTAAAATAACCTTTACTAAAAGATGTATTTTATTATTCTGAGTTCAGGCATACTAAACTCGAATTTCTACCATGTTCCCTGGGTCTCTTAGGATCCTAGAATGTAACAATTCTAGCAGCCCATTCTGGCCTATGGAGAACAGGTAGCTTTACAATAGTGAAAAACGAAAATGGCTGTAATTCACTATTAGGACATGCCACACACATCAGGGCTTGTCCTACCTTATGCTTACAATGCACCCTGCCCTTGGGCCTACCATAGGGGTGACTGATATGAAGTTAAGGGAGGGTTTAGGGACTGGCAAGTGTGTGCACTTACCCAGTCAGCATGACAGTACCAGACTGCACGCAGGCTCTGCAATGGCAGACCTTAGATACATTTTACCAGGCCGCTTCTGTGGGTGGCACAACCAGTGCTGCAAGCCCACCAGCAGCATTTGTATTTACAAGCCCTGGGCACTTCTGGTGCACTTTACTGGGGTCTGACAGTAAACCAAATAAGCCAATCATGGAATCCAACCAACATATACCTTTTAAATAGGGAGCACTTGCAGTGTGGCACTGGTTGGCAGTGGCACAGTGCTCTGAGCAGCTAACACCAGCAAAACACATGAGGCACAGCGACAAAAAAGTGGAAGGGAGACTCACGCCAAGGTGCCAGGTCCAACAGTAAAAAAGAAAAGCGTACTCCAGAACTCATCTGACACACCTTTACATTATCTCTCACAACAGAATAATACATCTCTCCCACCATGAAGCCTCAAATGACTCCATCAGTTAAAGTCATATACTGACTGCCAATGGGCCTTTAGATTTTCCAATTAACCAATTGCATATATTTACATTTATTTCAGGTAGCAGTCTCACTGGCAAGAAGTCTTGTTTCTTCTTTCTCTGGCTGCCTTTCCCTTGGTTCCAGAGACAGGAGAACCCCTCCACTTCCCTTCCAGCCAGATACACCTGAAGGTTGGCATTATCTGTTCTGCTATGGAGTTTTCAACCCGCCAGTACTGTGCAACTTGTAATGGGTGCCATGATGAGTTACGTATGCTGTCTTGGGATAGATCAACAGGGATAAAAGGTCCAGGTATCACATCTCAACATATCTATAAATACACAGGAGGGTTACTTCACCACACTTTGATTTCAACAGAAGATTGAGAACACAAGATTTAATCAGAATGTAATAGGGTGAGGCAGATATGTACACATACATATACAGTCTCCAATCTCACTGTCAGTCTCCAATCTCACCAGTCTGCCCTGTGTTGAGATGTCTATCCACCTCTCAAACTATGTGTAACAATGTGCCCTCTTTTTTATGAGATGATCAAGAGATCAAGGCAATTCATGATTGTATTGCTAAGCTTCTGGTTTCACCCTGTCTTATGCAACATAATTACAAACCATCACACCTTTTTGTCACTCCTATAAACTCTCAATGATTAAGGAAGAGAATGAGGTTTCCTCCTTGCTTATGTTCCAAACGTTAGACTCTCCGGAAGATGCATGTCCAGTCAGGACTCTAGGATCTTTATCTGCGCTGTTACACCTACATTTTCCTAGATTCTTAAAACCTGTTTTCATCTATCACTGTCCCTAGCGGACAAAAGAAAGTTGTTGTTAAACCCCTTTCAAAGAAGCCAAACTTTGGCCCTAGGGCAGAAGCTAACTTTAGGCGCATCTTTCTTTTGCTAGAAGCCATTAAAATCGAATAGAAGCTTCAATAGCTTTCTAAAGTTATTAAAGGCCACCAGTAACTGGATGGTAGCCGGATGAGTTTAGCTTGTATTGTTAATGTTACCATCGTTTCTAGATTGAACAATGTGAATGCTTGCTACATACTGAGTTAGCTATTTACAAGATTTAAGGCACTCAGAATACGGCAGTACAGCTTGTCACAAAGTTCCTCTTTTTGTCGCTTCCTCTTTTTTGAAATGCTCTCTGTTTTGCTAAATAGAGGACCAGTCTATGTTAAGGAAGGCTTTTAAAATAAATCTATTTTATTACCTGCACATCCTTTGGTAGATTGTTAGCCATTTCATTACCAAGATGCCTGAGGATGTTCATTGGGCTTTTAAAATTAAAACTAAAATCAAAGTTAAAAGTAAAAATGTTATTGCTTTTGGTCCAAATAATTCTTTCGAACAGACTGTGGCAGCGACCTGAAAATACATGGTTCATACAATGTCTATAAACATAGGGGCCGATTCCGATCCGTTAAAAATATTCCCCGTACGAATCGTATCCAGATTTTTTTCCGTACGAATCGTACAAGTCCCGTACAAACTGACAAGTACGATTCGTATGTTAAAAAATCCATACGAATCGCACTGGGAAAATTCCCCGACACGTCCTCGGGTCGGAAACAGTGTCCGACACGTCCCCGGACAGTTTTACGTACGAATCGGTAAACTGAAGTCCGAGCGCGCAAGTACGATCCGTCCCGTCCGTCCGAATGCACAACCGTATGGAAAAAAAGGAGCGAACTCCCATGGCAACCATGGAGATGTCCAAACATGTGCCCGCATACGTGCCGAACACCCCCCCAGCCCACCCCCCATGTACGAGCCGTACCCCCAGCCCCCCATGTACGCGCCGTACCCCCACCCCACCCCCATAGGCACGGAGCGTACCCCCATCCCTACATGTCCGTGCCGTACCCCAGCACCCCCCCATGTCCGAACCGTACCCCAGCACCCCCCCCATGTCCGCGTCGTACCCCCACCCCCGTAGGTACTGAGCGTACCCACACCCCCGTAGGTATGGAGCGTACCCACACCCCTGTAGGTACGGAGCGTACCCACACCCCCATAGGTATGGAGCGTACCCCCACCCCCGTAGGTACACAGCGTACCCACACCCCCGTAGGTACGGAGCATACCCCCACCCCTCCCCTATAGGTACGGAGCGTACCCACAGCCCCGTAGGTACGGTGCGGACCCCCAGCTACGCGCTGGGGGTCCGAACCGTACCTACGGGGGTGTGGGTACGCTCCATGCCTACGGGGGTGGGGTGGGGGTACGCTCCGTACCTACGGGGGTGTGGGTACGCTCCGTACCTACGGGGGTGGGGGTACGCTCCGTACCTACGGGGGTGGGGGTATGGCGCGGACATGGGGGGGTGCTGGGGTGCAGCGCGGACATGGGGGGGTGCTGGGGTACGGCGCGGACGTGTAGGGATGGGGGTACGGTGCGTACCGGGCCCCCTTTTCGCCGTGCATCGTGGCGTACTTAGCTTTTCCGGCACTTTTCGGGTCCCGTAAAAATATTGCCGTGCGAAGTGCTGTGGGTACGAATCGTACTTGCTGGTCCGTAAAACGCTGCCTGACTCCGTGCGAATGTCGCGTACGCGGAGTCCCGGATCGGAATTGTGGGTATGTTTTAGCCAGTCGGTGTTTTTTACAATTCGTACGGAAATGGTGTTTCGGTACGAATCGTATTTGCGGGTTTGTAAGGTGTTTTTCCCGGGTACGAGTCGGATGGAGAAAATGCTCCGTCCGACGGTTCGTACCCGGGTTTTACAGGATCGGAATCGGCCCCATAATGTATTGTTTTGTTAAGTTGAATTCATCAATGTTAAACCCTTCCATTTATGGTATAAAAACTGCATACTATACTAAATCAATTCAAATTAAAAAAATTATTTAAAAACTTTTAAAATGTTATAGCACACAATTTCATTTGGTGGGTTATATAAAAAACGACTTGCTTTATATACAGTGGAAATCTTATTACATATAATGGTTTTAGAAACTTTACTCGTTGTAAGCATAACGTTGGACAGACAAAAATTATGTGAATCAAGTCCTGATTGTGGACTTGTGGACGTAGAGGGCATAGTCTTCCATGTATGTATATATATTTTCCCAGACCCCAGTCACGCATTAGAGGCATTAGAGGCAGCATTTGAAGACTAATAAGTAAAAACAGGCAGCAAACTTTGTGCTCTATATTCCAACTCAAATAGGGTTGCATTCGTTTTATAGTTCGTTAGAATCAAACTCATTTATATCAGACTTCATGAAAACATGAAGCTGTTTGCCCTGTCAGCCTTAGGGTGGTCTTCCTCCCAACTTTTTGCTTTCCTCCTCCATTTTGTTTTCTGGCCTCCTATCTGCTGGCTTTAGGACTCTGAGCACTTTACCACTGCCAACCAGTGCTAAAGTGCATGTGCTCTTGTCATGTGTCCCAGTTTGGACTACTGGGAAACGTTGAAATTTTTACATGAACAGATCTTTCTTAATGTTGCCTTTACATTTCACTTCGACCTTTGACACACATTTGCATTAGTGACACTTGGGTTATTTTCCTGGCAACACCAACCTTGCTTACACAAATAAACTTTGCAAGAACACTATCATATTGCATTGGCATTGTGTACAAGGCCTACGGGTATGTTCTGCAATTGTGTTTTTTATTTATGTCCTTATGGTGACACAGCTATCTGTAGAAAGCAAACAATGGCAGCCTGATAACAATCTCGGCCTGAGGCAAGGATGCCTTTTTCTATATCTAAACATCTGCTTCCAAAGATAGTCAGAGGAGGTTCTTCTGCTGACTTCGAGAGGTCCCTACATGCTGAAGCTTTTGCCCGGCAGCTGACTGACATCTCCATGAGGGGTGTCCAGTTCATGACCAAGACGGGGTCCTACATTCTTACCTCAAGGTAATGAGGTTGGATCATCCAGTAAGTGTTTTTTTGGCAGAACATACACATACAACCTAGAAACGTAGGTCTGCGTTGGCATAGTAGGTGTATGGCAGATTGTTATATTGTTTTATATGCTTGCAAATGTACGTTGTCTCATCACGATGGTGGAACTTTTTGTTCTATTCACTATCCTGGCACTTATTATAACTTTCGTCTACTTCTGTCTATTGATGGTAAACAGACATAATATCGAATTCAAAATATCGACAGGACAGAATATCGAGTTTTTAATATAGAATGGACAGAATATCGAATTGCCAAAATATAGTGGTGAAGAATATCGAAAATCAGGTAAGAAATAAAATATCGATTTAAATAATATAGAAGTAAGTAATATCGACAGTCATAATATAGTTGTTAAAAATATCGATTTTTTTTATAGTGTTTTAAGTGTTAGTATATGTGTTAAAAGTATGTATAAATTTTGGAATGTATGTTTGAATATTTTTAAAGTAATGAATTTTATGTTATTTAATTTTTGTGTAATTTAATTCCGTAGTGGGTTGTGGGTTTATAGGGGATTAGGGTGGGAAGTAATTTAATTATAGTACATTAAATAATAATTTTTAGGAATGATTAATTATTTTTAATTTAATTTTGCGTTTTACTTCTGTAGCGGGTTGTGGGTTTATAGGGGAATAGGGTGGGAAGTAATTTAATTGTTATTAGGTAATTATTAATTGGTATTGAAAATTAATTGGTTGTTGATTAATTATTAACTGGTAAATAATTTGTATTAATTGGTAATTAATTAGTATTAATTGTTTAATTGATAATTATGTTAATTGTATTAATTTATTATTTGTAGCGGGTTGTGGGTTTATAGGGGAATATGGTGGGAATTAATTTCATTGTAAATAATTAATTATTGAAATAATTTTTGTATATTGCTAATTAATTTATTATGAATTAATTATTAATTGGTATTAATTTTAATTAGTAATTTTTGGTATTGAAAATTAATTGGTTGTTAATTAATTATTAATATGTTATTAATAAAAAAACATTGGTATTTATAATAAAGTAATTATTAAATATTGTTTGCTTGGTAATTAATTTTAATATTTTTATTTGGTATTCATAATTTATTTATTTTTAATAAAATATTAAATTATTATTTTCCCTACTATTGCACTCACTGGAGTGGGAATAGTAATTTTTACCCTTACGCTATCCAACGCTTTCCCTACTATTGCACTCACTGGAGTGGGAATAATAATTTTTACCCCTACGGTATCCAACGCTTACCCTAGAGTTGCACTCACTGGAGTGGGAATAGTAAATTTTACCCTCCCGCTATCCAACGCTTTCCCTACTGTTGCACTCTCTGGAGTGGGAATAGTAATTTTTACCCCTACGCTATCCAACGCTTTCCCTACTGTTGCACTCTTTGGAGTGGGAAGAGTAATTTTTACCCCTACGCTATCCAACGCTTTCCCTACTGTTGCACTCTTTGGAGTGGGAATAGTAATTTTTACCCTCCCGCTATCCAACGCTTTCCCTACTGTTGCACTCTCTGGAGTGGGAATAGTAATTTTTACCCCTACGCTATCCAACGCTTACTCTACAGTTGCACTCACTGGAGTGGGAATAGTAGTTTTTACCCCTACGCTGTCCAACGCTTTCCCTACTGTTGCACTCTTTGGAGTGGGAATAGTAATTTTTACCCCTACGCTATCCAACGCTTTCCCTACTGTTGCACTCTCTGGAGTGGGAATAGTAATTTTTACCCCTACGCTATCCAACGCTTTCCCTACTGTTGCACTCTTTGGAGTGGGAATAGTAATTTTTACCCCTACTCCATCTGACGTTTT
Source organism: Triturus cristatus (assembly GCF_964204655.1). Classification (NCBI taxonomy): domain Eukaryota; kingdom Metazoa; phylum Chordata; class Amphibia; order Caudata; family Salamandridae; genus Triturus; species Triturus cristatus. The sequence continues at coordinate 278,695,808 of NC_140579.1, forward strand.
CCCTACTGTTGTACTCTCTGGAGTGGGAATAGTATTTTTTAGCCCTACTCTATCCAACACTTACCTACTGTTGCACTCTTTGGAGTGGGAATAGTAGTTTTTACCCCTACGCTATCCAATGCTTTCCCTACTGTTGAACTCACTGGAGTGGCAATAGTAAATTTTACCCTCCCGCTATCCAACGCTTTCCCTACTGTTGCACTCTCTGGAGTGTGAATATTAATTTTTACCCCTACGCTATCCAATGCTTTCCCTATTATTGCACTGTCTGGAGTGGGAATACTAATTTTTACCCTCCCGCTATCCAACGCTTTCCCTACTGTTGCACTCTCTGGAGTGGGAATAGTAATTTTTACCCTACCGCTATCCAACGTTTTCCCTACTATTGCACTTATTGGAGTGGTAATAGTAAATTTTACCCGCCCGCTATCCTACGCAAAAAATATTGCATTTTGTTAATTAATATTACGTTAATATATATGTATTATTATTTTTTTTTTACTTACATTAATTATTTATTAATTTTCAAGTAATTTAAGTATTTTTAAGTATGTTTCAGTTAATTACATGTTTTATTTAATTAATTTACATTAATTTTAAGACATTTACAATAATTCGATATTGTGACTAACTATATTTTTTACAACGATATTTTGGAGTCTATATTTTTGTACTTACCTGTTTGGAGATAGGGCTTCGATATTTTGGCATTCTATATTTTTCCTTCGATATTTTGGCATTTCGATATTCTTCTTCTCGATATTTCGTCAGTGATCCCTATTGATTATTGCAGCACATATTTTCTATACAAGAATCATTACGGTTCAATAAACATTGAAAACGTTCCTTTGGGTATTCATTGTGTAATTCTGTCAGCAAAAGAGAGCATGAGTGTATAAGCGAATGGGTCTACGTCTGCCTTCACAGTTCCTGAGGTAACAGGGTTGTCATGTTCAGTAGTTGCCAGCACTATTCGCTCCCTGTCTAGGTTTAGGGGGCATATGGTGGCAATGTGAGCTAGGTGGTCTAAGGTACTGGATATCCTGTGGGGGTGCATGGAATCAGTCTGGCACCATCCAAAGGTTTATGTTGTCCACAACCGTGCAGTTCCAACTGATTAGTATGAACTACAAGACATGGTGCCGCCAACGTAAGTTGTTTTTTTATTTCATATGGATCAACTGAGTAGTTCAATTGCTGCCTTCTCAGAAATCCCTACACACCTTTTAACCGGAGATGTCCATGGTGGCGGGGAATATCCTCCTCAGCTGAGTAGGTGTACCCTATGTATTGGCTGTTGGTAGTTCAAGCTTGAAAGCATCTAATTCCCACTGTGTTAGCCTACTCAGTGATTCATTTCTTGCATACATGGCACAAAACATCTCTGAGAACTGAGATATGATGTTATTCAAAAACTATTACAAAATGGTCTCACACTAGATGGTGGAGACGTTACCTTTGTGGTAGAGGCACATGAAGCATATAGAACAGAGGTGTTTTATTATTGGGTTACAATCCCAGCTGCAGATGATGCAAGACAAGTATTTCACGAATACACTGAAGTTGAAATTTCAGATGAAAACACACCATATGAGGCCATAGAAGTTCATCTCACTTACGAAGAACATATTAATTGGTTTAAATGCACCCTCCTCCACACTACAGAAACCATGAGACTGGTCCCATTCAGCAACGAGGGAGCAGCATGGCCAGTCCTAGATGAATACACACCGCATCATGGCATTAATAATTTTACCGCAGCCCAGCAGCGGGGATTATGCAATAATCTACTAACAATATACAGATGCCTTACACAGTTCGCAATGCGAACATTAACACTTACTCCTGCATGGGCTGTTCAAGCTACACCACCACAATTAGTTACACCAGGCATTAGCCCACAAATACTAAATGCAGTTATGGGTAAGGTTCTCACCAAGAGGGAAGAAATCCATTTTGGATTGCAAAAAAAGCAAATCAGTTTGAGCTAGCTTTCAAACACCTACACACCCGTGTAAGCATGACAAACCTGGGCTCCATGTAATAATGGGTACACCAGGGTTCACATTTATCACATTCAATGAAGGTGACAGTACCGATTGCATATAAATCGCATTGATATACCAATGCTGAAATGGGTTTTGCACGCACTGAAAACATACAGACTGCTGTAGTGAGAGAGCGGACCCTGGCTCAAGAGAAACGCATTATTGTTGTGACTGCAGTACCGACCTTAGAGGTTGTTACCAGAGCAAGCGTTCCAGGCGCTAAAGCTCTACATCCGAGATGGATACAATGGGCAAACTCACTCACTGCAACAGATGTATATTACAGATTTGACTTTACACTACAAGCAAAAGCATTTCTGCACTGTGAACAAGAATATCTTCTGCCTAATGAAATTATGCCTCTAGTTTGCTAGCACTACATAATTTACACTGATGGTTCTGCTCAGCCTGCTATAGGGACAAAACACTAATACTCAGCCGCATACGCAGTTGTAAAAGGGCATATGCATGATGGAGCTTTCCATCCTGAGAAAACCTAAGTGATGTCACCTGGTGATTACACAGTGTAGCTGGCAGATTTGTAGGCTTTAGTAATGGCACTACAGAATACGGATGCTGGATTCCCCACACATATAGGTGCCGATTCGGATCCTGGAGAAACTGGGTACGAACCGTCGGACGGAGCATTTTCTCCGTCCGACTCGTACCCGGTGAAAAAACATTACATAAATGCAAGTACGATTCGTATGGAAACATAATTTCCGTACAAATCGTACAAAACACCGACAACGAAAATATACATACAAAGGTGATCCGGGAATGCTCCGACGTGATGTCGGGGCGCCTCCAGGCTGCGTTTCATGAACCAGGAAGTACGATCCGCACCGACATCACCCTGCACGGATTATATTTTCCGGCTGCCAAAAACTGCCGGGAAATCAGGACGACGCGCACAAGGAGCACCTGTACGCGACGGACAGCCATGGACCCGAACCTACGTGTCATCCCGGCCCTCATAGCAGTCCACCTGCTCTACAGGTACCGACGCAGACGCCGCAGAAGGTCAGAACAACACCCAGGGGCAAAGGGGGGGGCAGGGGCAGGGGCAGGAAACCCGTCCCCACGTTCGAAAGGCCTGGGTACGGGCCGTACCAGCATTGTTGGGGTGACGTAGGGGTACGCGTGGCCGACCCGCACCCACGCCCAGAAGGCCCGGGTATGGTGCGCACCCCTACGGCACCCCATTGGGGGTCTGCACCGTACCCATGCTTTAAGAGCGTGGGTACGGTGCTGACCCCCAATGTTGGGGTGTCGTAAGGGTCTGCACCGTACCCATGCTTGAAGAGCGTGTGTACGGTGCGGACCCCCAATGTTGGGGTGCCGTAGGGGTCCGCGCCGTACCCAGGCCTTCAGAGCATGGGCACGGGTCGGACCACGCGTACCCCTACATCACCCCAACAATGCTGGTACGGCCTGTACCCAGGCCTTCCGAACGTGGGTACGGGTCGTACCGCCATTTTTGGGGTGACGTAGGTGTGTGCGTGGTACAGCCCGTACCCACGCTCTGAAGTGCTGGGTACGGCGCGGACCCCTACGGCACGCCAACATTGGGGGTCCGCACCGTACCCATGTTCCAAAGGCATGGGTACCGCCCGTACACAGGCCCGCAGAGCATGGTTACGGGTATGTACGAAGCGTACCCCCACACGTGTATGAATGGAGCGTACTGCCACCCCACCAGTGTATGTCCAAAGCGTACCCCCACCCGTGTATGTATGGAGCGTACCCCCACCCATGTATGCATGGAGCGTACATGGCCAGACATAGGAGGGGTGGTTGCCTATCACTCCCAGCAGTGCCCAGACACAGGAGGGGTGTGTGCAGAGTCCTCCCAGCAGTGCCCAGACATAGGAGGGGTGGGTGAGAGTCCTCCCAGCAGTGCCCAGACACAGGAGGGGTGGGTGCAGAGTCCTCCCAGCAGTGCCCAGACATAGAAGGGGTGGGTGCAGAGTCCCCACAGCAGTGCCCAGACATAGGAGGGGTGGGTGCAGAGTCCTCCCAGCAGTGCCCAGACACAGGAGGGGTGTGTGCAGAGTCCTCCCAGGAGTGCCCAGACATAGGAGGGGTGGGTGCCTATCACTCCCAGCAGTGCCCAGACACAGGAGGGGTGGGTGCAGAGTCCTCCCAGCAGTGCCCAGACGCAGGAGGGGTGGGTGCAGAGTCCTCCCAGCAGTGCCCAGACATAGGAGGGGTGGGTGCAGAGTCCCCCCAGCAGTGCCCAGACATAGGAGGGGTGTGTGCCTATCACTCCCAGCAGTGCCCAGACATAGGAGGGGTGGGTGCAGAGTCCCCCCACCAGTGCCCAGACACAGGAGGGGTGTGTGCAGAGTCCTCCCAGCAGTGCCCAGACACAGGAGGGGTGTATGCCTATCACTCCCAGCAGTGCCCAGACATAGGAGGGGTGTGTGCAGAGTCCTCCCAGCAGTGCCCAGACACAGGAGGGGTGTGTGCAGAGTCCTCCCAGCTGTGCCCATGGAAAGAAAGAGGTGGAGTGCCCACAGATACAATGCCCACAATTGTCAGTCAGGTGCTCAAAGACCCAGCAGAACACGAAACACATGTGTGCGAGGCTGGGAGTACACACATGCATAGTGCGGAAAAGGTAACATGTACACATGAAGTCATGTCAATATACTCCAGTCACAAGTACAGTGACCCCCAAGGATGCCACAAATGATGCAGGTGGAGACCTTGCCCAGCATGCATGGCCAAAGTTGAAGGGGTCCGTCACACACCCAGCACTGCACAAATGTCTTCACAACACCCTGCAGGGAAGATGTCAGGGTCCACAGAGGTAGGTACACGCCTTGGGACAATGTCACCATGCAGTAACAGCTTACATGAGCAAAGTTTGATAGCAAATACCTTGTGATGGCACACAGATAACAGGGTCCACCCCACGACCAGCACACTACACCATATCCCAGACACCTAACACATTATCGCCACCCCAAATCATGGAGCAGCACCACCAACAGCAATGCCAGAAAAGCAGTAGTGTGCCAAGGAAAATAAAATAGCTTTATTCAGCAATCTTCTAAAATGTATTGTATGAAAAGTTCCATATGCACAAGGCCCATAGGGCAGTCCATAGTTCCAATCCAGGTGGGGGACACATTGGGATGCGTGTCCCCTAGCTTGCCTGCACAGTTCAGACTACCTTTTCATCCACAGGGGGTGGGCATCATGTGGGGGGGAAGGACCAGGCACCGCAGGGACAGGAGGGGCAAGGGTAGGTGTTGTGGGTGCAGGGACGGACGACTCCAACACAGGGGGTGGGGCAGCGCCAAAGGTGGATTCGAGCACGGCGCTGCACACTACTGCCAGGTCGCCCAGCGTCTCCCCTGCACCCGAAGGAACCACAGGCCCCAAGGAGGGGGGGGTCGGAGGGATGGGTCGCAGCGCTACTGGGGGAGGGTGTGGACAGGGGGGGGGACTCAACTCCCCTGCCGGTGTCCTGCCTCCACCGCTTGCGGGGTGGTGCCACACTGGGGCGGATGGACACACTGGGCAGGACTGACCCTGTGTCCGACTCTTGGCCAGGAGAGCTGAGGGGAGTGGATTTGGAGGGTGGTGGTCGTGAGGAATGTGGACTCCCACTCTGGCTGCGTGTCTTCCGTTTCCCCCCCGACCCAGTGGGTGTGCTTACTTCACCCTGTGTGTGCGTGCCAGGAGGTGTGCGCTTTGCCTTCCCTGGTGGTGTGGTGCCTGTGTCTGCTGGGGTGCGTGCATGGGGACGTCTGGGTGTGCTTTGGACAGGCATGGGAGTGGGAAGTGTGGATGGTTCAGGGGTAGGGGGGGATGTAGCGCTGCAGGAGACCCACTGCTACAGTCAGTGTCGAGTCTATGGACCTCAACAAGTTGCGTTGGTCAGACTGCGCAGCTGAAATGCCCTCCATGTATGCCTCCATCTGGTTGAGCACTCGGCTGTGGCCATGGAGGACATTAAGCATCGCAGTCTGACCAACCTGCAACTGCCGCAGGATGTCCATAGACTCGGCCTTGGTGGCAGCAGTGGAGACAGGGGCAGGGGGTGCGGTGCCTGGCAAGAAGGAGACACGTGGTGACCTAGCACGGCGGGAAGGGACACGAGCAAGTGGGAGGCCGGTGATCGGAATGGAGGGGGCGGGTAGTGATGGATTGCTGCTGTCAGCTGTGGGAGCAGCCTCCGCCCCCTCGGAGAGCTCAGCCTCGGACCCGTCAGCGTCATAGTCGGTGGTGGTTTGACTGGACAGGTCCTCCGCTGCACTCCCGTCGGCCTCCGTGCCACTCGATGTGCCAGCCAACTCAGCACTGCTGGCACTGGTGCTCGCTCCCTCCTCACGGTCCGTGCCAGTGTCTCCCTCGTAGTCCCCCGACGATGCTGTGGGCAAGGTGAAGAGACAGGAGACATCAGACACCTGTATACATATGTCACATGAGTCAACTCTACATAGGTCACAGTGCATAGCCTGAAATGCAACAAGAGTGACATCTACAATACAAGGTACATATGTAGTCCCTGCAACACACAGTTTGTTGACCCACCATGCCACTGATAAAATATGGAGAGCATGACACAATAGCAAATAACTTGATATCAAATTGTACAGAGGAGCCAGGCTCTGGGGACAATCTAGCACAGCATCTGCGACACACAGCGTAGCCAAGAAAGGGATGAGCAGGAACCATGTCTATCAACTCTTGGGACATGCTGCAAAGGTAATACTGAAAACCATGGCCAACATGACTGGGTCACTGCACCTTGAGTGTTTGTCCACACAAACATCACACACTGGCCAGACCGAGCAAGGAGACTTCAGGTTTGGACATGTAGGCCTTGCCCGCACCAACCCCCCCCCCTACCTGAGACAATGTGATTGAGACAGAGGAAGTACTTACACCTCTCAGTCTGGGATGAAAACACATGGCCTGCAATAAATCCTGATCATACACAAACTACCCCTGCTGCGCCTGTCCACATATCACTGACAAACAACCATCATCAGATAGTTGTACCTAGACACACAAGCACTGGCCCCTGTGAGTATGTACCAGCTAAATTAGGTCACCCTGTACAGTGGACACATGTAGCACAGTATACGTGAATACAAATGAGGCCAGGGTACTATGCCACAGGGCCCAAACTATTCTGAAGACACAGAGAATGTCCACATTGTCTGATGACACACATGATACCTAGGAAAAGGTGCCCCAGGGGACTGTAGTGGCCACACTACTCCATGGCCCTGGATGGATATGACTGGAACACAAGCCACCATCCCTGCACTATGCATATCTCACACTCAAGCACATCATGTCAGAGGGCACAACATTCGACATGCAGGCAGTAAGGCAGTACACATGAAACACACACTCCCATGTCGGGACTCAGCATCAGTGCCAACTAACATGGACCCCACAATGACAGAACTGGCCAGGGCACAGGCAACATCCAAAAACCTGTTACACACCACCCCCACACATGATGCTGCAAGCATTGGGCACTTGGATTAACTGCCAGCCTAGATGACCTTGTGCAAGAGTGACTACACACAGACCAGGGAACACATGGCAAGGAGGGGAAGGGAGGAAGAACAGCACCGCTTTACTTTGGGGAACAGGATATGCACTGCACATTTAAACCCTGGCAGTGTATCCATGCAACTGCGCACTTCCAAAAGCTGGTCACACACAACAAACACACATGTACCTACCCCCTTCCTGCTGCTGCTTCTCCAGTAAGCGCCTGTCCAAGTCGGGAAAGACCACCGCCAGTACACGCTTATGGATGTGGGTCAGACGCCGGCGCCCACGGTTTTTGTGGCTCTCAGGTGAGTCCCCCAGCAGGACCCGTGCGATCCTCCGCGTCCAGCACCAGATATCCTGCCAGCGTTTCCTCACCTGGGCTAGGCGCCGCTTCCGACCCTCCGTCCTCCTCACGGCACTGACGGCTTGCTTCCAGATCTCCCCCTTGTCACAGACGCCTACCTGTGAGGATGCAAAAGTGACAATACATCTATCCACCTTATCAATGATACAGAGACACACATATTACAAATTATGCATGTTTGAACTGGCCATAGTATGCAGCCAACTCATCGCACCTTTGTCATAGTGACATCATCCTCCTGGGAATGGGCAAATGCAGTAGGTGCCATTGAAAGTACACAGGTGGCATGAGGGGTGCAACACAATCAATGATGCAGGCTCACACTGTGCATCCCAAGCTACACCAGGAATCTGAACAGTACCCCTAAGCAGTCACATGCCCCAGCCCACTTACGCTACCTCAGCAGAGTACACAGACACACACAGGCACTGAACAATCACCTGGCATTGGCAACTGCCGCTACAAACCTCACTCTGCACATTTGCCACTAGACTGGGGGTGTCACAGATGTGGGGCTGTCTCAGCACGGCAGACATCCAGCACAGCTCCCTGCTCACATCAGATGGGCAGGGTATATCCATCCCACATGCAGCTGGGGTGCAACACTACACATATGCACACACCCACATGACAGGGGACTCACACACACACACCAATGTCCAGGGGACGACCACATCATTTGGACACTCTCACCACAGGTACACTGAACAGACACACATCTGTGGGTACTGGCACCTGTCACCCTGGGGAGAGGACAGACATCAGGACTGTAGAAACAACATTTCCAGGAGGATTAGGCAGTCCAAAAGCGGCATGCACCATGCAGTGATCGTCACAGTAGGCACTATGCAAGTGCGTTGTGCACACAGGAACTACAGTATGCTCTGCATGGGAGACATGAGCCCTTCCCCCCCTGGGAACCACTATGAAGAACCCTGCATGTCTGTCACACCTGGACACAATGCCAGAAGTCACAGTCACAAAAAGGGGCACAGTTAAAGCTAGTGGAGTCTGCACTCACCTGCTCCCCTGGTCGACCATACAGCATAGTGTACTGTGGGAGGATCACATCCACCAACGCCATATTCTCCTCCATGGTGAATGGCTGGGCCCTCTCCACAGACCTGGACATGGTGCCAGAGGAATCACAAGCAGCAGCAGTGTTGTGGAATGAAAGGATGTGCAGGCAAGTGCTCTCCCAAGGGACCTGGCTGCCTTATATCTTCCTTGCTGGCCTGTTTCATGTACAGGAGTACAGAGTGATTGGCTCAGTCACATTTGCATCCTACGTGTCGTTCAATCACTTTAAAACTACCCCAGTGACAGGCTTTGCATGGTTTTAAAATTGAGCATGATGTAATGTCAACAACCACATTGCAACAAAGTATATTGTCTCCAACCGACTTCTGCTGGCCACATGATGCAAAATTCAAACATGAAACTCGGTCTCCATGACAACCAGCATGCATTTAGGCCCCTATACTTGTCCCTCATGTGTCCCCTATGTCAATCCTATGTTACAACACAGGTACGGTGCGTTCCGCAGCCCTAGGGCACCCCAAATGCATTGCAACGGACCGTACACGTGTGTGTACGGTCCCCATCACTATGGGAGTGCTGGCGTATGCGTACGCCATAGTGATACGGACCGTACACACGCGTGTGTACGGTCCCTATTACTATGGGGGTGCTCGCGTACGTGTACGCCATAGTAGTTCGGACCGTACACACGCGTGTGTACGGTCCCTATCACTATGGGGGTGCTGGCGTATGCGTACGCCATAGTGATACGGACCGTACACACGCGTGTGTACGGTCAGAACTACTATGGCGTACACGTACGCGAGCACCCCCATAGTGATAGGGACCGTACACACGCATGTGTACGATCCGTATCACTATGGCGTACGCATACGCCAGCACCCCCATAGTGATAGTGACCGTACACACGCGTGTGTACGGTTCGAACTACTATGGCGTACACGTATGCGAGCACCCCCATAGTGATAGGGACCGTACACACGCGTGTGTATGGTCCGAACTACTATGGCGTACGCATACGCCAGCACTCCCATAGTGATAGGGACCCTACACACGCCCTCAGAGCTTATGTACGGTGCGTTTCACACCTGACAGTGGTGACAGGCGGCACACAGGAAGGAATTGAGCTGCCTTACATGGCCAAGGCTGGACATCAAGGCATTGTCTGTGCAGTACTACATGTGTCGGGCACAGGTGGGTCAGGCGGTCAGGCTGTGATGTGGCACCATACTCCTGAGGTGTGAAGCTAATTAAAGTATGATGAGCTGTGTACACATGTCACGTGTGATGGTGCCCTATGTGCCTCCTCTTCACTCCTTTGACATATGTGCATGTAGTACAGACTTGGTGGGCCATGCGTCACTGGCATGCCACAGTCACCGACACCCGCAAATGTCCCCTGATGCCAGGTAAACGGAATGTTACCCCTGACAAGTGAATGCCCGCGTTGCACGCTGTAGCTATGTCATGTGTGTGTCATGTGCTCCCATAGGTTTGCTGTAGGTGTTTGGTCAAATGCATCTGCAGTTGCTGCAACCAACATGTGTCTGTGTGTAGATGGGCATGGCACACGGTTACGCACACCAGCACACATGTGTAATCCGACGTAAGGTGTGTATGTATGCATCGACACGGAGTTCCAAAACAAGGACCTATCTGCATACTCTCAATGTATGTGTGATCAGTCTTGACATGTAATCCTTCATGGCAAGGTGTGTGGTCTGTCCTTATTCTATGACATGTGACCTGTGCCTCTAGTGTTCCGCAACCTGTCTGTACAATAAACATCCTTCTTCTGCACATATTAGGATGTCTGTAACTCCTGTAATGCGTCTGCCTGCTCACTTACACTGGCCCACAGCTAGTTTCATGGCATGGCATATTGAGGTTGAGAATCACCGTTTGTAGCTGGCTCTTGGTAGGAGTGTCACATGCCTGGCATACGTGTCCAGGGCATATTGCACAGACCTGACTCTGTATGTAGCATATGTGTATTGCCTGTTGAGCATGTGCTCAGTACATTGACATTGGTGGTGTACTGTACTCACTCTTCGTTGTCCCTTCTAATTCACTCCAGGGCTCCGCCTCTCCCTCGAGCTATTCCGGACTTGGCTGACCTGAGGGAACATGACTGTATACACCGCTACCGCTTCCCCCAAAGTTTGATTGAGGACTTGACGACACGGCTGGCACCACACCTCCAACCGCTACACAGGTATCCTACTGCACTGACACCCAAGATGAAGGTGATGGCAGCCCTACATTTCTTGGCCACGGGTACCTTTCAACATACCATTGCCCATGTCGGTGGCATGTCCCAAACCATGTTCAGCCGTGTTCTGCATGATTTTTTAGAGGCCATGTTAGAGCACCTGGATGAGTTCATTAAATTCCCAACTCCTGAGCAGTTGACAGGTATCAAGCGTGAGTTCTATGCCCTGGGAGGGATGCCCCATGTCATTGGGTCCATAGATGGAACACATGTGGCTTTGGTACCACCACAGGCACAGGAGGTAGCGTATAGGAACCGCAAGCATTACCACTCCATTAATGCCCTTGCGGTGTGTCTTGCCAACATGGTGATTTCACATGTCTGTGCTCGTTTTCCAGGATCAGCACACGATGCCTACATCATGAGGCGTAGCAGGGTGCCTGAAATGATGCTGCAGCTGCGAAACGAACGAGCATGTATTGTTGGTGGGTATACTCTGGCAGTCCTGTATTTAACGTCATCTTCCTGTCTTACTGCTTCTCCTGACCCACTGTTGTCCATGATGTTTCCATGTAGGGGACGCTGGCTATCCCAACATGCCATGGCTGATCACGCCTCTCCGCAACCCCAGCACGGCTGCCGATCACCGCTACAACAACGCCCATGGGCGGACCAGGCGAGTGATAGAGAGGACGTTTGGCCTCCTGAAGAGCCGATTCCGTTGCCTCCACAAGACCGGTAGCGCACTCCCATATGCACCGGTGAAGGTCTGCAAGATATTCCTTGTGTGCTGCATGCTGCACAACATGGCAGTGGAGAAAGCTGTGCCACTCATCCTGGATCCAGATGAGCAGGACCATCCACCCGTGGAGGATGAAGGGCTTGGTCACGAGGCAAGTGATGTGGAGGAGGAGGAGGCGGTAGAGGACATGCAGAGTCGGCTCATACGCAACTTCTTTGCTTAGTGGTGAGTTCCAGTGTCTGAGTGTGCACGCATTGGGCCGTGTGTGGCAAGTGTTGCAATGTGTGTGACCATCTGCATGTCTGCCAAGTGAGTCAGAGGTGTGTTTGGATGTGTCACTCGAGTGATGGTGCAATAGAAGAATGTTTATCCAGAGTCATCATTGTCACCTAGCATGTTGACAACCTTATACGTGTCGAGTACATGCACATGCATGCGGATGTGCTTCTTTTGGCTGACTTCTGGTGTGTCTACCATCCACAGGTACTTGCGCATCCTGTCTGCTGATGGCATTGTTGTGCTCCTGCTATTCCTCATGAACACAGCAACATGTGCTGAATCAGCGTTACATGCACGGACAAGTTCGAAAATCTCCTTCGGGTAAGGGATGCAGCACTGCTTTTTGGGAGTGGTATTTGTGTTGAATGTGTGTGCACTGGTCCTGTTCATGTTTGGATACTTTACATACATGTAGAATCACCATGGGGCACATGACATGGAGCTGAATTCACCTGAATTGATGGTCATACTTGGTGACACTCATCTGTAATAGGATTGTGGATTGTGATGGAGCCATCAATGTGTGTAACACTGCCCTCGGAAACATACGGGTTGCACCGGGTTGACATGTTGTTTGAATTCCCCATTAGGGGCTCAATGGTGTATAGCAGCCTCTCCGTGAGCAGCAGGGGGTATTTAGCTGTAACCCGTCACTTGTGTGCCAGTGCCATGGATTTCCAGCATCTGTGGTGGTAAGGGGGTGCCAGTGTTGGTCCCACGTGTTCATCCACATGACCTGTGTATGTGTTGACAGAGTTGCATTAGCATTCCGACACACATGAGTAATAAACGTGTCCCTCTGCCTCCAAGGTGCCTCATCTCTGTCAATGGTGGTCTGTTGCCACTGTGCATGCGGCATGTCTGGCATTGTTCTCAGAGATGGTGCATATGAGTCTATGTGTAGAGTAGCAAGATGCAAGCGTTTTGTCAGGGATTAGATTCTGTATTGTGCATGATGTCCATGGCTGTGTAGGTATTGTGACATGTCAGTCTCCACGACGGCCACTGTGCTGCATGTGAATCCATTGTGTGTGTGTGTGCCTTGTTGAACCAGACATTCCTTCCTTGACATACACCTTTTGCATAGTTCCTTCCTGAGATCCTTGTCTTTGTGTGCTACTTGTGGCATTGTTTTCTTGACATGGCGCATGCTGCTGCAGGCCCTGCAGCAAGGGCACCCAGTGTCCACGCAAACGAGCTGGTGTTCATCATGGATTGCTTGCTGACATGTGCTATGCTGATCAGCAGCATCTGTGCCTCATGCGGCAGCACACTCTGCATTATGCACAAGATCCCCAGTTCTATCAACCTCAAGGCAAGAGGGAGACCATCCCCCAGGTCAACTACGACATTCGCGTCTAATCCTACCCTGCACTCTACGGACATGTGCGTTAGAAATCCCATGATACTTGTCCACATCCAGGGTGCATCTGCACAGCTCTGCTACTACATCCGGCGACCAGGCCACATCAACGTCCAACAGAGATAGGGGGAGTGGATCACTGCCAGCTGCAGGATGACCTTCTCAATCCATGCACACACTCAGGATGCAGCCCACAACCACAACACAACCTTGTGGCACTGTGATCCAACACCCAATTGTGCCATCTCCATGCATCCAACCTTGGCTGGCCCACCATTCTCCACATCCACCTGACTCAAGCATGCAGGACATGGTTCCGCCACGTGTCTACACATACCTGGGACTCCCACCCCATGACACTCCACATGATCCCTGACCTCTGTGCATGACTGTTGCTCTTCTAAATAGGTCTGTAGCCACAGTTGTGCGGGCACCCCCTCAGCTGGTTGGGCCCATCACAGGTGAGTATGGTGCTCCATGTCTGTCTTGGATGGTACATTGTGACCCATGTGTGTCCTGTGCCAGACACAGACCCCAGGGTATGGATGATTGGAGTTACTTCTGAAATCAGGCATGGTTTGACTTTACAACACACACATGTAGTGGAATAATGCAAACTGACGGCATCATCTTGTGATTGTGATGATTTTTATTGGTGCTGGGGTACGTGTTTGGGGGGTGACAGGAGGTGCTTGGCGGGAGTGTAGAATCCAAAGTTCACAGGGGGAGTTGGTATCCTGCCATTGAAAGTCATCAGAGTCTGTGCCACAGTCTTTGTCAACATTGGTCAGACAGTGACCAGCAAGGCCATGTGGCAGAGAATGTCAGTTGCTGCTGTGCTGCTGTTGGGCCAGAGGGCCAGGTGACCTGGGAGATGGTGATGTTCCGCTGACTCTCACGGTCTTTTGCGTGGACGACCCACCTTCCTGCGGGGACCCTCAGAAGCAGGCCTTGACGATGCTAGGGACGCTCGGTCAGATGAATCCTCCTCCTCCTCCCTCCCTGTTTCTGGTGCTGGTCTACACCTGGTGGCACAGGGAGGGTTTGCCAGGCTTTGGGCGATCTGACGGAGTGATTGGCTCACGTCCCTGTGCACCACCAGGAGCTCAGCCAGTCTTGCCTCCATCCGTCCATGGTGTTGTAGATGACTGGCATGATGCTCGACCTGCAGGGTCTTCATCTCATTGAGGGTCTCCACTACCTGGTCGATGCCTCTGGAGTCACGCCGGTATGCGTCCAGGATGTTTCTGACGTGTGACATTATCGGTTCCTGAGCCAACTGGTCAGGTTCGCGCCTCCGCCGTCCTCCACTCCCACCACCCCTGCCCACTTGCGCCTTGGCCTGCCGTTGTGGGCACATCGGGTCTCCGGGACCCCTGAGGGATGGCATTTGCGGTGTCGCCTGCCTCCTCCTGGGTGCCCGGAGAACCTTGTCCCTCCTGAACAGACTGGCTGTGTTGTTGTGTGCGGGCAGGGCTCCTGGGTGTCTCCTGGGATGTGGCAGGAATGGGGGTGGTGGTTGGCACAGTTGTACCTGACGCAGGTGCTGCAGGTGGTTGGACACCAGAGGGGCCAGGTTGGTCTGGGTCATCCACGGAGTGGTGAGAGTCGTCGCTGCCGGTGGGGTCCTCTTCACGCAGAGCCTGGTCCTGTGATTCTTCCCCCCCAGTGTTGGGGGGAGATCGACGACGTTGACCTGTGTGTGAGAGAGACAGTGTTAATTGTGTTACATGCGACATCCATGTTTCATTCATTTTTGATTAGGCACAGTTCCTCTGGGTGGTTGTATTTGGCTAGCATTCCTCTCACAGTGCACTTGTGCATGGGTATGTCCCCTGGCCACAGCTTTCGACACTTTACCTATGTGTGACACAATCTTAGTTGATGCATCTTTTGGGAATGCAGTCAGCAGTGTAGTGAGCGGGCGTAGCAAGCCATGCAGAGCCGCCTTACGTGTTGCACTGTACGTGGCCAAATGGTGTTTTTTCCATGCTATTTGAGAATGCAAGTAGGTAACTTAACAATTTGTGACAGGGTTCTGACAAACACAGTGGGTGGGTATACTGGGTGTAAGGTTGTGTTTGTGCCTGCAGCACGGATGTACTCGTGCACAGATTGACACATGGCCCAGTGTTTATCAAAGGTTGAAGGGGGGTTCACGCAGTGCCAAACCTTGTCTACATGCACACAGTCCACCTGCTGACGAGCGGACATGGCCACACCACCCAAGAGTGATTTGGTCTCCCTCTGTCTCCCTTTCTCCTTCCCTCTGTCAGCCTCCTCCCTCTGTCCGTCTCCCCTTCTCCCTCCCTCTGTCAGCCTCCTCCCTCTGTCCGTCTCCCTCCGTCTCCCTTTCTCCCTCCCTCTATCAGCCTCCTCCCTCTGTCCGTCTCCCTTTCTCCCTCCCTCTGTCAGCCTCCTCCCTCTGTCCGTCTCCCTTTTTCCCTCCCTCTGTCAGCCTCCTCCCTCTGTCCGTCTCCCTTTCTCCCTCCCTCTGTCAGCCTCCTCCCTCTGTCTGTCTCCCTTTCTCCCTCCCTCTGTCAGCCTCCTCCCTCTGTCCGTCTCCCTTTCTCCCTCCCTCTGTCAGCCTCCACCCTCTGTCCGTCTCCCTCTGTCTCCCTTTCTCCCTCCCTCTATCAGCCTCCTCCCTCTGTCCGTCTCCCTTTCTCCCTCCCTCTGTCAGCCTCCTCCCTCTGTCCGTCTCCCTTTCTCCCTCCCTCTGTCAGCCTCCTCCCTCTGTCCGTCTCCCCTTCTCCCTCCCTCTGTCAGCCTCCTCCCTCCCTCTGTCTGTCTCCCTGTGTCCACCTCTGTCTCTGTCCCTCTCTCTGCCCCTCTCCCTCCCTCTGTGTGTCACCCTCTGTCACCTCAGCCCAGCTTCCTGGGCACACACAGTTTGCAGGTCTTTCAAAGGCCATTGGCTTGTTCATGTGGGTTTGTTTCTTCTCTGCCGGCACCCATTGGGCGGAGTGTCTGAGTCTGCGCTGCTGCTGTGGCGGTGTGTGCTGACACTCTTTCAGTGTGATGCGTCTTCATTAGCTGCTGTTATGTGCAAATTGTGCCTTCATACCCATGTCGTCCTGCAACGCGGCCACCATTAACAGGCAAAACAGTACTGTGTGGGGACACACTGTTTGTATGGCTGTGCCCTAAGCCATTTGGGCTGAGGGCATTGTTGTGTGCTTCAGAGTTGCTCTATGTCAGTTTTGAGGCCCACCCTCCCGGCATCAGGGACATCCTGTCTTGTGTTGGTGTTTTGTGTGGCCTGTGACTTGGCATGGCCTTGCTTGGGGCATGAAGGCGCTAGTGGCATGTGTGTCTTTTTGGAGTGTGGTTGAGTACGGTGCTGGCTTTGGGGGGGTTGCGTGCATGATTGGTATTTGGGTTGTATATGGCGTTCCCCCCATGTGAGGTGAGTTGTTTGTGTACTCACCAGGCTCTCAGACTCCTTCTAGTCCGTCTACTCCCACCGGCGGCAGCGTGGCCATCACCTTCTCCTCCCAGGGATGGTAGTGTACCGGTCTGCGGGACGGACCTCCTCCAGTGATGTTGGCCTGGTTGTGGTCGTCCGTCATTTTGCGGCGGACCGTCCTCCGCAGATCGTACCACCTGGCTTGGCACTCATGCCTGGTCCTTCTGGTGGCCCCAACAGCATTCACGGAATTGACTATCCTCTCCCACATGGCAGATTTTTCGGATATGCTGGTCCGTCTGACCAATGTTCCAAAGAGCTGTGGCTCGACTCTGATGATTTCGGCGACAAGGACCTCCAGCTCCTCCTTTGTGAACTTTGGATTCTTGTTAGTGGGCATGGTGTGGGGTGTGGGTGTGGATGGTTGTGGGGGTGCGGGTGTGGATGGTTGTGGGTGTGTGAGTGTGGTTGTGCAGGTGTGTGTGTGTGAATGTGATGAGGGTGTGTTTGTGATGGTGGTTGTGTGAAGGAGTGCAAGTGTAAGGTGTATTGATGTATGTAGTATGGTGCAGTGCGTTGTCTCTGTGGTCTGGCAGTAGGTGATCTGTTGCAAAGGATCATGGTTTATGTGTGCTGGGCCTTTTTATTGGTCCATTTGTGGGTGTGGCTGTGTTTGAACTTTGGGTGGGTGTGTTATAAGGAGTGGTAGTGGTTTGGGCCTCTGTTTAGCTGTTTGTCAGTTGCAGGTCAGTGTATAGGATGGATTTGGCCTTGTTGGATATGTTTTGTGGTGTTTTGTGCCTCGAATTGACTCTCCTTGTGTTTTTTTGGTTTATCCTGGTTCAGTACGAGTGTTTTTTGCATCTGTACGGTGCGTACATGGGCCATGTTGTTGTACAGTGCTGTCCTTTGCTATGGCTTAGTACGACTCGTACATGCGCGCTGTTGCGTGAGGGTGCTGGTGTGTGGGCCTGGGGTAGGGTGCGTACGAACACGGGCATGGTGTTGGTCCGCACCGTCCATCGGTGGTGGTGTTTCGCACCGTACATACAGGGGGGGCTGGGTGTAGGGTCCGTACATACAAGGGTGGGGAGTTGGCACGCTCCATGCATACACGGGTGGGGGTACGGTCCGTACATACACGGGTGGGGGAACAGTCCATACATACACGGGTGGGGGTACGGTCCGTACATACACTGGTGGGGTGGGGGTACGGTCCGTACATACACGGGTGGGATGGGGGTACGGTCCATACATACATGGGTGGGGAGTTGGTACGCTCCATGCATACACGGATGGGGGTACGGTCCGTACATACACGGGTGGGGAGTTGGTACGCTCCATGCATACACGGATGGGGGTATGGTCCGTACATACACTGGTGGGGTGGGGGTATGCTCCATGCATACAAGGGTGGGGGTACGGTCCGTACATACACTGGTGGGGTGGGGGTACGGTCCGTACATACACGGGTGGGGAGTTGGTACGCTCCATGCATACACGGGTGGGGGTACGGTCCGTACATACACGGGTGGGGGTACGGTCCATACATACACAGGTGGGGGTACCGTACATACACTGGTGGGGTGGGGGGTACGGTCCGTACATACACTGGTGGGGTGGGGGTACGGTCCGTACATACACGGGTGGGGGTACGGTCCGTACATACACTGGTGGGGTGTTGTTACGCTCCATTCATACACGGGTGGGGTGTGGGTACGGTCCGTACATACACTGGTGGGGTGGGGGTACGGTCCGTACATACACGGGTGGGGTGGGGGTACGGTCCGTACATACACGGGTGGTGTGGGGGTACGGTCCGTACATACACGGGTGGGGTGTGGGTACGGTCCGTACATACACGGGAGGGGAGTTGGTATGCTCCATGCATACATGGGTGGGGGTACGCTCCATGCATACACTGGTGGGGGTTCGGCGCGTACATCCGCGGCCGGGGGGCGTTTTGCGCGTACTTGCGGGGTCTGTGGTGGGGTGTTCGGCGCGTATGCGGGCACGTGTCTCCATGGTTGCTATGGGAGTTCGGTCCTTACGGTGTTTTTTCCATACAGTTGTGAAATCGAAAGGACGGGAGTGATCGTACTTGCGCGGTCGGACTTCATTTTTCCGATTCGTACGGTAAATCGTCCGGGGATGTGTCGGGCACAATTTCCGACCCGAGGACGTGTGGGGAAATTTTCCTGATGTGATTCGTATGGAGTTTTTCCCATGCGAATCGTACTTGGCAGTTTGTACGCTACTTGTACGATTCGTACGGAAAAAAATCCGGATTCAATTCGGACGGGGGAAATTTTTCCAGGATCGGAATCGGCCCCATAGTGTGTGATTTGTATTATTGTATGCAGTCTTATAATGAATACATGCATTATTGGACCCAGAATGGGTTCAGAGATCTGAAAGGCTGCACAGTGAAGCACAGGGAACAAGTGGTGATTCTGAAAGAGTGCATGCCATAGGCAATTGTCATTCATACACTGAGCTATCAATGTGTTTGAGTTCATGTTTTAGGGAATTCAATGGATGATGAAGCCGCAAAGGCAACAGTTTGCACTGCAGCGGTTGCTGCAGTGACTCATTCAGGTATGAGGATAAACAGAGACATAATGGTGGCCATTAATGCTGCTCGCAATGACACACAGCTGCTGAACGGCTATCCAGCCAAGTACTCCTAAATATTAGTAGGGGTGGGTTGTGAACTCTGCTCCACTGGCAGAGTTGAAAGAGTTTTGACACTCCACGCTCCGCTTGGAGCTCGAAAATCTGCAAAAACTCAACTGAGGGGAGCAGAGTGTGACACCCCTCACCCTATTAAACTGGTGCTGTTAGCTATCCAGCACTATAAAAAATATATACATTATTTTGGGAGGGTTGGTTGTCTGGCTCATTCAGTTTCCAGAGAGTCACAGAGTTCCATTACAGAAAAAACAAGATATTATCGTTTCATTACATAGATCAAAGATCATTGCCCGAGATATGACAAGCCACTGTTTATCAGTAATTGATAAGACAGAGAATGTGGATGTACGCGCTCTAATGGGTCTCATTCACCAACTGATCTCTCACCTCTTGCTTTTTTGGTACAATTGAGCTCTGATAAACTCTTTAATTGTAAATTGCACACAGCTGTGAGTTGCTTTTCACGCTGGTACAAAAAGACTATCATCAATTGTTTCATCTCAGCGACCTGCTAATTTGCAGCATACATTCATGTTTTTAATGCTGAAGGCTTCACATACCACAAACTGCAGCTGGTGCAGCTGCCCGAGATGCTTCATTTAATTCAATTATGTCTTTTTGGAGATAGGTAAAGGAATACAATGTTCCCAGAAATGAGGGAGGGTGGGGAATGCTCAAATGCACGCAGCCCCTGGATGAGGCCCAGTTGGCTCAATACTGGCAAATAATTTGGTGAATGAGCTTTCTAATTGAGTAGGCTGAGCCCTAATCAGGGTCATGAGAGAGCCCACATGACCACACCTAGACATCAATATTGTGCCATGTGTGTCTGCCGGGGAAGAACCCTGTGTGCTCAGAGACAATGTGCTAAACTGAGCCATGGATAATAATGCAGTTTAGGCCTTTTTCATCCTCCATTATCACCTCACTGATCAATATCTGGCCTTATCATTGCGGGCATTATATGGCATCCTGGGAGCATCTCCTTAAAGCGAAGTCTCTTTAGGTGGCAGAGATACAGCACTATCTGCATAATGAGTTTTGTTTTCCTGCCACTAAGATTCCTGCACTCACAATGTACCCGGCTGATCACTCACTGGCCAGGGGAGGATTATAGGGATACCACGATGAATGGCTGCATTCAAAGCTTTGTGGCTAGAGACCTTTTAGTTTAGGGTTGTTTTACTGCATGAGTATGCATTGCTCATAGCAAAGCAGGTGTGACACACCGAAATGGGGTGGCATTGGGGTTCTATCAGCTATCATATAAGCCGGTATACACTTTATTGTCTTCGGAAAAGCACCATTTCAATTTTCTACCCAGAGTTATGACACGTGGTTCTGAAGCATGAAGGGTACAGCATATGGGGATAGGGGCCAGAGGGCTAGACCTAAGGAAATAAATCATTTAAAAAAATTGATGAATCACGAGTATGGGCACAGATGTTATGTACACTTTGGATGAGAGTAGGGACTCTGGCAATTTTATCCAAACTATAAAGACACTACAGGACAAAGCTCTCATGGGTGCTGCACCACCAAGGTTTCATGTGCTGCACATAATCTCCCTGGCGAGGGAATGGTCAACATTTGATGCTTTAATCCCTCTATGTAGGAGTTAGTCCTGCGAAACAGTCAAACAGACTGAAAATGCAGGGCAGTGTTGTTGTGCCCGACTCTGGCATGAACTTCTCTGAGGACTTGTCCACTCTCACTTCTGCGCAGCCGCAGTTTTGCTAGCAGTGGTCGACAGGATGAGGAGGAGGCCCTCTGTTCTCCCTAGTCTGGACTCTCTCCTTTTCAGGTTAAAGCTGTACGGCAAGCACCGTGGGCCCATATCCCTGGAGGGTCCCCTGGTCTGCAAACTTCTTTGTCCTTGCGGGGTATGGACCCCTGTGTGCGCACTGTGAAGTGTGATGTTGCATCATCTGACGACTGCCGCAGAGCTGGAGCTGCTTGGGGTGAGTGTGGGGTGCTCCCCTATCTAGTATAGACTGTGTCATGATTATTATCAGTGGTTTGGCATGGACTTTCAACGATTTTGTTTGGACAGCATGCTCAGACTGACATTAACTTAGAAACAGGGTGTCTGAGGCCCTTAACTCCTAACAAGAGCATGCACTGACTGGAGTTCTGACACACATGGAACTCCACAGAACCTACCGGAGTTTGTAGGTAACTCTGCAGAAGTCCATGGAGTACAACTCCGCATGTACCGCCCACCCCTACAAGTTATATGCACAAAACATACCTTATGCACAGATTCCAGGAGTGGGGACGAAGTAATACCAAACAGTGATTGCAGACTGGGATTATGCCCCCTGCACATAACGGTCGGGCGACTGCACACGCAGGGGTGGCTGCTACAATTTCACTATTGCAGAAACGCTATTGGTGGCCAAGTCTTGCCAACAGACCAATGATTTTTTCCTCAGCTGTAACAACTGCCAGAAGATGAAGGGTTCTACCGTGACATGTGCACATCAGATGGCTCTGCCAATTTCAAACAAGTCGTTAGCGTGTGTTTACTTGGACAGTTGTGAAAAGAACAATGGATGGACAGAATGCAGAACAATGTCATACATTCACGTCAGTACAAAGATCTGGGCCTAAATCCATCGTTTTTTTTGCTCACCATGCCATTCCAGTTTGAACCAAGCCATATGCAAATCAGTCTTGACCCTGTGCCTCATGGGAACAGTCCAGATGGAACTGCCAGGCCTGGTCCTCCATGGACTGGAAACAAGCATCCTAGGACCGGTTTCTGGGTTTCGCCCCTCATCACCCACGATAGCTTGACTACAGTGGCATGGAGAGCATGGGACCCACATCTGGGCATATCCGTCCCACTCGGGGTGACAAATGCAAAAAGAACAATTGATGGACAGAATGCAGAACAATGTCATACATTCACGCCAGTACAGAGATCTGGACCTAAATCCATAGTTTTTTTGCTCACCATGCCATTCCAATATGAACCAAGCCATATGCAAATCAGTCTTGACCCTGTGCCTCATGGGAACAGTCCGGCCCGAACTGCCAGGCCTGGTCCTCCCTTGACTGGAAACAGGCATCCTAGAACAAATTTCAGGGTTTCGCCCCTCATCAGCCAGGATAGCTTGACTCCAGTGGCATGGAGAGCATGGGACCCACGTCTGGGCATACCCGTCCCACTCAGGGTGACAAATGCAAAAATAACAATTGATGGACAGAATGCACAACAATGTCATACCCCAGTACAGAGATCTGGGCCTAAATCCATCGTTTTTTTACTCACCAAGCCATATGCAAATCAGTCTTGACCCTGTTCCTCATGGGAACAGTCCTGCCTGAACTGCCAGGCCTGGTCCTCCCTGGACTGGAAACAAGCATCCTAGGACCGGTTTCTGGGTTTTGCCCCTCATCAGCCAGAATAGCTTGACTCCGGTGGCATGGAGAGCATGGGACCCACTATTGTGTGTAGATTTAGATTCCGTATATAGGTTTCCTGATTTATGCCCTTATATAGGTACAATTTATATTGCCCTTATTTAGGCATAGAAAATCCAGCCCTTATTTAGGCATTGTCCATGCTAACCAAATACAGTCATGGTCTCCTACATCCGTCCATCCACGTCACAACGAGTTCTTGGAAAACCGGACTCTTAAGCCTTTAGGAATTTCCCTTGCTTGGATATTGATTTCTCCAAGAACTCATTTAGTATGCATGAACATCTATTCCGTAGGGGTTCATTCATGACGTTCCGATGCCCGACTTTTACATCAATACTGGCATTCCTAAACACCTTCAAGGTATAAATATACCTGCACTTGCCCTGGCAAACCACGGTTCTGGCACGATCCAGCTCGACTGCCTACTTGCGGTTCGCCACGGGGTGTTAGATATCGAGTCCCGGAAAAGAGATTCCAACCTCGCACATTCTAAGGTATGGAGCAGACTAGAACTTAGAGAAACTTTTGGCAACTCTTGGCAAAACTAAAACTATGGCTATAGCTAGCTATACTTTAGAAAACAGCACCTACTTCTTACCTCGTACTACACTTAGGTTAGGTACACTGGGGTAGAACTATTTAGAAGCATTAGATGAGTATTCACCTTTTAGCTTGTGTTATTTATGTATGCATTTTAATTAATAAATGTCATAGCTACAAACCATGCTATTGCAGTATTATTTTATCTTACTGCTTACTCTGTACATATTTTACTTCGCAGCCTGTCTTACGATTGTAGCAGTTCATATCTCTTGCATGAGAAATAAGACTGTTCAATAAACCCTTTTTATTGAAACGCCCGTCTCTCTATTTCTGTGCAACTCTGTACAAACGAAGCATGCGCGATTGACTGAGTGAAACTGTTATCTATTGTTTCCACCGTTCTGAGATTGTTCCAACTCTAAGGGAAACAAAGTTGTCATGTTTATGTGGTTGTCAGAAACTAATCCCTTCTTGTGTATTCAAGAAGTTTCTAGTGACCTCTGAGTTAGCTGACACACACAAGTAATTACGTTTAATGTACTCAATAGAGACATACTGACCTCAGTCCTATGTCAAATCTATGGTGTATATTATTCCAATGCGCAGATCCTATCAGGGATATAGGAACTACACTACATGGCGTCCAATGTTTGGTAAGGCGCTAATTTAACGCTAGATACTAAAGTAACTCAGTCGTGCTTTTCTCAGAGACCCCTACTCATAATACTCCATAAGATGTCTGGAGTGGGTAGGGATAATATCCGCCATAGCTGAGTAGGACAAAAAATCGTATGTATTAGCTGTTTGGTTTGTTCAATGTTGAAGGATACAGTGTTCCAAAATATTGTGAACCTTATCTTTGCTCCCTTGAAACTTGCTCTGAAACTTTCATTAAACAAAGACTGAAAATGGCACAAACACCGATACTGGTGGAGCTGCGGCTGACCAAGTCACTGGGGCTTTTAATCATACAGGTTTTCAAGAAACCAATGAGGATGCTATAATTGTCCATCCAAATTTAAGGAGAGCCATCACTCTAAAACGTAAAAAACATGGCCTAACACCAAGAGGTGGTAGAGCAGTTTTTGTGATGGAAGCACATGAATCTCACCAGACAGAGGTATTCTACTCATGGATTACATTCCAAGAATCAAATCCAGTAACACATTTGCTTCACTTCTACAAAGAAGATGATCCACCTGAGGAATATATTCCTTTCGAGGATATCGAAATTTCACTCACATACCAGGAGCATGAGCTCTGGTTTAAAGGTGCCCTAAAACATTACAATCACATTACAAGGCTCGGTCCACAAGGCAGACCAGGAGCAACATGGCCGATTTTAGCCGGCTACACACCTCATCCTGACATTGAAGAAATGACAGATGTGGAACTACTAGCTCAACTCAAGGAGCTAATCAAAATTTATAGACAATTGGTTCAATATGTCATGCGGACTTTCACAGTCCAACCACCATTAACAATTCAAAATGCAGCCGCTCATCAGGGGAATACATTAAAAATCACTCCACAGACTTTACACGCAGTCATGGGAAAAATGCCCACAAAATCTTGAACAAATTCCATTCTGGATAGCTCAAAAAATTACTCAAATCGAAGCAGTATTTCCTAATACTAGCCCTTATGAGAAACACAGAATTCTAACAATCTGTTTACCAATGGGGATCACACCACACCTAGAAGACTGCCCCACTTGGGGCACAGTCTTTGCTGCAATCTATGCAAAAATACATGGTGTTCCGTCCATGGCGGTAATACCTGATGTCCTGAAACAAATTCAAAACGAATACGAGGCAGAGCCTGCTCTGAATTTAGGTATGAAGTTACTGAAAAATTTCGAACAGGTCTCAACAATAATATTAACTAATATTAAAGGAGAAGCAGCTTCAGTGGCAATCTGCCAGAAATTAAGGGAATGTGATGTAACAGACAGAACAACCACAAGAACTAGCCAGAATAATTGGAAAATCCTATGAAGAATTAGGCAGAGACAGTTTGGGAGGGAAACCAGTTAAACCACAACTGTCTGAAAGTCCTGATAAGGTCTTTCCTAAAAACACTCCTACCTCTTCTAAAAAGAAGTGGGAAAATAGCAAACAGCATTCCAAAGAGAAGCGTTTCCAATCCCGAGGTAGGTCTCCTCAAAAGGAGCCCTCTGAAAGGAGGTACAACCTCAGGAATAGGGATAATTTGTAACCCTGGGCGGACAACTACGCTACGCTCGCGTAGTTTGCGTAGATCGTGCTACTTCGCGCTACGCGAATTGCACATAGCACAGTGCAAAATCGCGTAACGAAGCGTAGTTGGCATTTTTTGCTCGCTCGTGGTCCTCAACGTCAAGTTAGCAACCGCGAGCAAGAAAAATGACATCCCGGTGAGACTTTTTCCCTCGTTCGCGATCAGCAACATCAAGTTGCCGATTGTGAGCGTGGAAAATAAACCTCCCGGCAAGATTCTCAACCCGGGGAGGTCAGGTTTCTCATTGCGAGTGGTCGCGTATGCTCGCGACCGCTCGCGATGAGAAACTACCAGTCCGTGTTGATAAAGCTGCCGCTCGAGTAAAACTCTACTCGAGCGGCAGAAAACGACAGCCCGCACTGTGCAAGATGCCGTTTTCAATGATTGCACAGTGCGGACAAGCATCCGGCACTGTGCAATCATCACAAACAGCGCACTATGCAGTTTGTATAGTGCTACGCATATCTCGCATAGTGCGAAGTGCACTTTACGTAGCTACGTGTAGCGCTACTACACGAACTAAGCCTAGGGGTAATAATTTGAGAAAACCTGACAGATATCAAGATAGTGATACACGTTCCTCTCGTACCTTTCAGATATCATCACAGACATCCGAAAGAAGAGGACGGTCAGAGAACAAAGAAGAACGCATGAAGTCCAAAGATGATCAACACGTTCAGAAAAACAAACAAAAACCTTAATTCTCCAAGAAGAAGGTAGCAGGTCTTAAGATCAGATATGCTGAGGATTCTGAGGACGCAACTAAAGAACGGAGAATGGGCTCAGACAATGTTGGACAATGCAGCAGAAGTTACAGTAGCTCACCAAAACCTGAAGGGGCTTCTGGAGACAGTGGACATAAATGAGGACATTCAAGATGAAACTGCAGACACCAGGGTTAGTTCTCCGCATAGGTTATATGAAATAACACTCCGGATGGAGGGAGACATACCAACAAAAGTGAAAGCACTCTTTTGGGAGCATCTTTCAAGGGGTTATGATATACTTCTAGCAGAATGAGACTGGCCACCAGAATTTGTCAGGGAGTGCCCTCATGGCAAAGACATCATAATGCCAGCCTTCTCTCACCATGTTCAAATACATTTAAAATATACTTATGCAAGGAAATGGGCAGTGGCCCAGGCACCAGCATTATACAAAAATCATGTAGGATGGGATGAGGACTCGCCTCACCACAAAATCCAGTTAAAAAACCAACCAGCTGCACAAAGGCAGTACCCAGTTAAGCAAGAAGCTAAAAACCAAGTCAGGGAGATCTTAGATCAACTTGAATACCAGGGGGTGATTGAAACATGCGCGTCATCAATGAACAATCCTTTGTTTCCAAACCAGACAATACATATCGTCTAGTTTTGGATTACAGACATCTAAACTCATGTTGTAAAACATTTGCATTGCAAAATGCACAGAGTACAGCTTAAATGAATAACATTGTGCGTAAAAAGTACAAAACCACATTAGACATTTCAAATGGTTTCTTTTGTCAAAATATTGCACCTGAAAGTAGATATTTGACCGCTTTCTCAATAATGAAGACTCAGGGTCAATTTTGTCGACTCCCACAGGGGTTCAAGAACAGCCCGGGGTTATTCTCAGCAAGAGTAACGGAGTTACTATAAATTTATGATGGTGAGGCATTGTCATATGTCGATGATATATATCTCACAGAAGATGACCTGGAGAGACACTTGAAGTGGGTGAACACCATTATATTGGGTTTCACCTCTGAGGGTCACAAATTCAACTTTAAAAAATCCAGAATTGACCATCTCAACCTCCTTTTCCTAGGATACGAACTTTCAAGTGAAGGCAAAACCTGGCAGCCAACTTTTTAGAAAAGTGTGCGCTGCTCCAACCTCCAAAAACGCGGAAGAATTTACAGTCGATTCTAGGTTTCCTGAATTTTGGAAGAGCATACATTCTAAACTACGCAGAGAGGGTTAAACCTCTCTACGAATTAATCTAACCCGATTTCAAAACCAGAAGTTGGACACAAGAACACACAGAAATTCTGCGTTCACAACAAACGGACATGTTAGCAACTAAACACTTACAAACACGCGTAAATGTACGCAACTTAGTGATCCGAATCATTCCGGATCAAAGCGGATTCACCTACTTTACTTTTAACGAAGGTGAAAAAGTACCCATTGCATACAAATCACACTTGTATATACAATTAGAAATGAAATTCCCTTCTACAGAAAAGATTCTGACAGCAGTTCAAACCGCTGTAGCAAAAGAAAGAGCCCTAGCACAGGGGAATCGAATAATGGTCGTGACTCCTGTACCAGGCTTAGAGGCAGTTACTAAAGCTAGCATTCCAAATGCAAAAGCTTTACATCCAAGATGGATACAGTGGGTTAATTCTCTTCCTGCAACTGACGTTGAATATGTTTTTGATCCCTATTTGAAAACACAAGCATTCCTGCAATACGAACACAAATGTCCTCTGCCTATTGAAATTCTCCCTCTCGTTCAGTACGAATTTATAATTTATACTGACGGATCTGCACAACCCGCTACAGAGAGTAAACAAGCTTATAGTGCAGCATGCGTGATCGTTAAAGGTTGTATGCGCGATGGCAAATTCAGACCAATGGTCACAAAAACGCAATCTCTAGGAGGTTGTAAAGCTCAGCGAGCTGAATTACAAGCATTAAAGATGGCACTTGAAAACACGGATCGCGAATTCCCCACACTCATAGTGTGCGATTCTTTTTACTGTGTTCGATCTTACAACGAATATTTACAGAATTGGCTTCAAAATGGTTTCAAGGATGCAAAAGGTGGCACAATCAAGCATAAAATGCTTTGGGAACAAGAAGTTCAGTTGCGAAACGGACTACAAAAGACTCACGTGATACACACGCTGAGTCATCAACGTGATGGCGTTCACATTGAAGGGAATTCATTGGCTGATAAAGCCGTGAAAGGGCTGTGCAAATGGCTTCCGTAGATGCAATCACTCGTTCGAAAACGAAAATAGACAGGGAAATAATGCTGGCTGTCAATGCTTCAAGCAAAGGCAGCGGTGCAGCGTTACCTAAAAAATTTCCACCCAAATACTCATATATAATTGATGCAAACAATGTTCCGTTTGCTCGAATCCCTGGAGTGGGGAATAGGGTAATACCAAACATGGAATGAAGAACAGCTTTGATTTATGAAGCACATCTGGGAGAGGGTCTGACACATCAGGGGATCTCTAAAACAACTTTAGAACTAAAAGAGATGTACTGGTGGCCAGGAATCAATACATTGATACACATGTTTATCAACGAATGCACAGACTGCAATAGAGATCGCAGTACAGAACGCCACCAGATACCGGACTACAACATAGCCAGCCCAGTTCAGACACCATTATTAGACAGCATTAAACTATCTAGGTGCAGGCGTCCTCTTGGACAAATGCAGTCCCACAAGCACTAAATCAAGGTTTTTTATGGATGTGGCCTCAGCGCTCGGCTGAAGCTCGAACTGTTATAAAAGATTTGCGAGTCTTTATTGGCACATATGCAATTGGCACCTTACATTCTGACCAGGGTCCTGCGTTTAGCTCTCGAGCTTACAAAGAAACCATGGCCAGTTTGGGCGTTGCATTGCGGTATTCTTCTCCATTCCATCCTGAGGGAAATTCTGTTGTGGAAAGAAAAAACCGGCACATAAAGCAGTCTATAACAGCTAGGGTATTAGGTTCGGGTGATGGGTGGGTCAAACACCTTTATGGGGTCCAATGCGCACTTAATAACTTACCAAGAAGTTCTCTAGGGGGAGTCACTCCGTATGAAGTTCTATTTGGAACTGGAATGTTGGTACCGGAGGCACAGTGATGGAAAAAAAGAAATTTGATATCAAAGATCGTTTGGCTGTTTTACAGGACTTAAATGAACTGAGAACAAAACAGAGCAACGTCCTCCTGAAGCCATCCATCACTGAGGAAAAACCGGCCATCCCAGCAAGGCCTGTCTGGATCCCAAAGCTTGTTGATCTAGTCAGAGAAAAGAAAGCGGACAAGAAGAAATTTGGGCCTGCTTACAGACAACCAGTACCTGTCCTAGCAATCCACGGATCAAGAACAGTACTTTTGCCGCCCCTTGCTGGTAAAAAGGAGAAAAGATTTGTGTCCATCGACCTAATGAAACCACACTATGTGGCCGATACTAAGCAGCAGGCCAAGTGGACTCCGCCAATGTAGCAGACGCACTCCGCTGGCTACAATCCAAGAGGTTCAAACTAAGAGAATAATCACCTTTGAAGATTCTACAGTGAGAAGTACAGGACTAAGCAACAAAGCTATGGAACTCGTCCCTCTTGAGACCCAAATTACAGTTCGTCCTGATACACCTCTCTACAACAAAGTAACAAGTGATCAATTGGTTCCAGCAATTTCAACAAATCCTGATGCAATTCCAACCACTGACAGAACTGCTCTGGATATTTCATGAACTTTGACATGTTTTCTGAGGATCCAAGTGAACCAGAAACGACGCCAGCAAAAAGGACTTTCAAAGAACAAGCAACAGACGTTTTTCATCTCCTGAAAAAGACTTATCTGGGTTCACCATGGATTGAACTATGGATTGTTTTGGGAATATTCTTCTTTCTACTATGGTTAGCTCTGGTAATAACTCTGAGTATGCTGATCAATGGAAAATATATTCAAATGGACACAGCAAGTAAATGAGTGAATTTACTTCTCCAGCCACACAAATCATCCCATCGTGAAGCACGAGACTTGTCAGCAGTGAATATCACAGCCGTTCCTGTACATGATGGTATAGTTTGGGACCAAACTCAATATGAAATTTTTGGACCGTCGGAGCTTTTGAAGATTCCACATTTATTTAAGATTTAATTAAGTGACTTTATTACCTCTATTACCTTTTCTGATGATTAGGACTTGGAGACTGTTAATAACATGATGTCTGATCTAGAGATGTCCACTGTATTCATAAATCATGAATATTTAGAGGGTTTATCAGACTATGAACAAATGTATTGTTATAACCACTATGGTCATCATTTCTTGCATAAATCTGCAATGCCTAGAAATGTATTTATGTATAACCAATGGGAACATTGTCCTACACCTCCAAAGGGTAGCTCAAAAACTTTTGCAATGAAGTTTCCATATTTTTCAGGCTACAATTTGTCTAAACCAGAAATGTTTTACTTTAAAAATGTCAAGACAGGAACGAAAAATATGCTAACCAATACGAAACAGATTTATTCTGCAGCCTTTATTGCCCAACTGTCTAGACAGGGTTTTGAATTTTGGAAAGACAACATTGAGACAAAGACTGTCTGGGGTACAAAAGATTGGCAAGTGCAGAGGGTAGAAGCTTTATTTAGAGCCTGTATCATCCCTGAGCAAATTATATTTTTGAATGACATATTTTGCATCATAACAGATCAGATCCAGAATGGAAAAAATGGTTGCTCTGGCCCACAGACACGAATAAGTGTCAAGATCGATTCCTGAATAAAAAACAGGGTTTCACTGTCAATAGGCCAGACCCACGCTATGTTCAAAGACAGCATCCAGGGGTAGTAACAACATACAGTGTAGGAAAACTTTGCCTAATTGGCTACAGAAAGCTACACTGAATGATGTTAAACAACACTTAATTTTACTTCAAGAAGGCGCAGACCTTAGGGAATTCTTGTTAGTACCAAGAAAACCGCGTCAAAAATGTTTCATATATGTCGGTATCTACGCTGCTTATATTGAAGCATGGAAGGTTACCCAAGCAGAGGCTGCAGGACGAATACGCGAAATTGATCGTATTAATTTAGAGAAAACTCTCTCTGTAGTAGACAATGGGTTAACGACTGTCGTCCAGAATATATTCATTGGACAGCATTGTGTCTTTTGTCATAGACATCATGGAACAAGACTTGGTCATGTTGCAACATGGTCAGTCTCAGCTACGTTCTATTATGCTATTAGGCTGGACGCTTCAAAACCTGCGTTCTGGCTATGTGCCTTGGCGTTTAATCAATACTACGTCACTGTTTTCAGAATTCAATCTCACTGATAGACAGATCAAAATGGCACAAAGGGGAGCAGACTATATGGTGCTGAGCATTGAAAAACTGGAGAAATTACCATTCACAGTGGCAGAAAAACCAGCTATTAGGTGTATCATACATGGTAAAATTACTCTGCCTGTTACAACTTTCCATTTTCAGTATTGCCGAAAACATATACCAGTTGGCAAATATGAAAGGTTGGGTAAAGGATACATCAAGACATACTGGGAATTACCGTACACACATAGATGTTGGAGTGGGGAACGTGAAGTGTTTCTTAGCGGTGAAAACTGTGAACACACACTAAGCGGTTCTCTCCTTTGTCAGGGTATTAACTTACACGGGGCCTGTGATGGTTCCACTACAAACTTATCCTGTCACCTGCAAGGTTCACCGGCTGCAGTGATTAATCCAATTTTTGGCCAGCTTTCTAATGGGAGTTACATTATGTGCAATGATCACAGCTGCTGTGGCATGTTGCCAGGTATTCCATATCTAGTTAGGATTACATCCAGGGTCACTTGCTGTGTGCAAGTCTTGTTTCCATAAATAGATACAGTCAGGGAGTCACCTTTATGGCCTTCACTGAAAATCTCTTCTATACGAATTGATACTCTAAGCAGAATGTAAGCCATTCTTTTACAAAAAACAGTACCACTGACCTCGGCCAGAAAAAACCTATGATCTCCAAGTCGCAAGGACTTCTTCAGAGATACATACCCTTTTGTATACAAACTGCCCTGTACATTTCTCGGAAATGTTAGGTCATATCTTAAACATGTCTGATATGAGTGGTATTATAAATGTATTTAAGAACGTGTGTGCAGGACTGTTAGCACTTTTTCAAGCAGTCGCCGGACTTTTTCCAAACTTCATGCACTCTGTGTTTGGGGGACTGCCGCTCCTTTTAGCACTCGTTGCAGGGATCCTATTTTTGCTCCTACTGCTACGATATGGCAAGCCACATCACCAGTGTCACTCCAGGCACCATAGAGAGCGCTCTATTGGAGATGAAGTGTTGTGAGCGCATCGTCCAAATTTTGGGTTTACCTCGTCTACGAGAATTAAATACCACATGGTTTCTGTCATTCAGACCAATCTGGCAAGATTGCATCTTACCTGTTCTACGATGCCTGCTCTGCAATGGAGAATGCGTGCTAGACATCTGTCTAACACTCCCATCAGTCATGCCTCCGGATATCGATATTCTGCTGGACCCAGTAATGGCCCATGCTCTGTGTTGTCCCCAGCGGCTACTAATCCTGATTATGGCATTCATTGAGATCTCACAGACGCAAATTACTACTACTGAGGTATGTGAGGAAACAACAGGCACGCAGGTAACATCCGATTCGAACATTGCTGATGCGACCAATACTGAAGGGGATAGTTCACATCTATGTGCAGTTAATCTTCTAAATGAGGTATTCCAACTTTCACCTACAACGGTAGACGACTTTTTGTCTACAGGATTAGAAGATTTCATGTTTTCTCCAGCCCCACACACTGACTTTTGATTCAGGCACACAGTGTTCCAAAGAGACTCTGAATTTGGCCTTCATTCTTTTCAAACAAGGGACTGACTTTGGAACTTTTTCCTATGATTAATTTTTTTTCTCCAAATTTGTATTTTTCATTTTTGGCACAGTAATCTGCTTATACTACAACATTTCATAGAGAATAGAATTCTTTGAAAATCTTCCAGGGACTTATAACACCTTGTTAAATTAACATTTGATTTGTGTTAACCTGATATGAAATGGTTTCGGCCTTTTTCCTTCTGTATTAATGAGCCATTTCATTGAATGTATATATTTATGATTCATTCTTGTTGGCGTTTTTCAATACACGCATATGCTTAGAATGAAACTTTGCTTTTAATATGTACAGCACCTTATGCATAGCAATGGGTTTGTATTGCATTTTTAGGACATATGTTTTTAGATATGTTTTAGCATGTTTTCGATTATCATGCGATATTCTCTTTTAGACATGTTTAGTATGTTTAGGATTTAGTAATGTTGTTCATATGAAACTGGAGTGGGTGTTGTGTGTAGATCTAGATTCCGTATATAGGTTTCCTGATTTATGCCCTTATATAGGTACAATTCATATTGCCCTTATTTAGGCATAGAAAATCCAGCCCTTATTTACGCATTGTCCATGCTAACCAAATAGAGGCATGGTCTCCTACATCTGTCCATCCACGTCACAACAAGTTCTTGGAAAACTGGACTCTTAAGCCTTTAGGAATTTCCCTTGCTTGGATATTGAGTTCTCCAAGAACTCATTTAGTATGCATGAACATCTATTCCTTGCAAATCAGTCTTGACCCTGTGCCTCATGGGAAGAGTCCACCCCGAACTGCCAGGCCTGGTCCT
Organism: Triturus cristatus; assembly: GCF_964204655.1. Classification (NCBI taxonomy): domain Eukaryota; kingdom Metazoa; phylum Chordata; class Amphibia; order Caudata; family Salamandridae; genus Triturus; species Triturus cristatus. The sequence goes on from NC_140579.1 coordinate 278,730,164, forward strand.
CCCTGGACTAGAAACAAGCATCCTAGGACCGGTTTCTGGGTTTCGCCCCTCATCACCCACGATAGCTTGACTACAGTGGCATGGAAAGCATGGGACCCACGTCTGGGAATACCTGTCCCACTCGGGGTGACAAATGCAAAAAGAACAATTGATGGACAGAATGCAGAACAATGTCATACATTCACCCCATTACAGAGATCTGGACCTAAATCTTTTTGCTCACCATGCCATTCCAATATGAACCAAGCCATATGCAAATCAGTCTTGACCCTGTGCCTCATGGGAACAGTCCTGCTTGAACTGCCAGGCCTGGGCCTCCATGGACTGGAAACAAGCATCCTAGGACCGGTTTCTGGGTCTCGCCCCTCATTAGCCAGGATAGTTTGACACCAGTGGCATGGAGCGCATGGGACCCAGGTCTGGGCATACCCGTCCCACTCGGGGTGACAAATGCAAAAAGAAAAATTGATGGACAGAATGCTGAACAATGTCATACATTCACCCCAGTACAGAGATCTGGGCTTAAATCCATTGTTTCTTTGCTCACCATGCCATTCCAGTTTGAACCAAGCCATATGCAAATCAGTCTTGACCCTGTGAACAGTCCAGCCCGAACTGCTACTTGGACAATTGTGGCCCCCTATTATCAGACAGGGCTTATAAGTAAATCTTGGTGGCTGTGGATTCCTGTTCTCGATTCCTTTTGGTGTTGCCGCAGCGATTGTATGACGCCCGAACTGTTGTAAAGGATCAGCATGTCTTTATTGGGACATGCAGTTGGCACACTACAGGGTCTGGTGTTTAGCTCTCTGGCTTACAAAGAGGCCATTGGAAGTTTGGGTTTGACCCAGCGTTTCTTGTCTCCATACCATCTCCAGTGAAAAATCGGGATTTAGAGCAATCTTTAACAGCGAGGGTCCTAGGCTCTGGTTGCAGTTGGGTCAATCACATATATGAGATCCAGAGAGCTTTAAACAGTATTCCAAGAAAGTCCCTGGGTGGTTGAACTCCTAATGAGATCTTGTTTGGAGTTAAGATGTGGGTACCTGACCTCGAAAATGCGAGCACAGTGGCGGCAGAAACACCATTTTACTTCAGTGAACGTTTGGCTGTTTTACAGGAACTGCATGACTTCCGGGATGAGCAAAGCAACATCCAAGCAAAACTCACTGCGAATGGAGAAGTGAAGGTAGTTCCAGCAAGGTCCGGCTGGATCCCAGAAGTCGGGGATCTGGTCAGACAACAAATTGTGGACAAGAAAGAGTTTGGGCCATCCTACAGAGCACCTGTGCCTGTCCTCGCTGTTGAAGGTACACAAACTGTACTTCTTCCTCCCCTTTCCTGACACACGAGACAAACGGTCTCCATTGATCTGATCAAATCACACTATGTGGCCGATCTTCAACAATAAACCGCGTGGGATCCTGAGTAGTCACTAGTCTCCTCATGCTACCATGAAGGAGGTTCAGATGGAAGCTTGAATTACAAGTGAAGCCTACTCTCTTCAACAAGAGATAACACTAAACAACACCGAAATATGTCTTCTACCTGTTGCAAAACCAACAACTGGACAGTCAACAAGTCCAGAAACACAAATTTTAGTTCAGAATCCTGAGAGGAACGAGGTCTAAGTCAATGTACCACAGATCGAGTCTTCATCAAGTTCAACACAACTTGTTGAGCTGCCAAAGATAGACCGGTCGCCTTCTTGATACTTCATTGACTTTGATAACATCTCCTCTGACACATTGGAGCAACCTCTGCCCCCAGCGCCCCTATCTTTTGAGCTAAAGGTGTGTGTCTTCTATCTGTGGCTAAAAAGAATATACTTTGGGGTCGATTATGATGCCGTTCAGATGGGCTCCGAATCAGCTTCGGGTTTGACAAATCTGATTCAGAACTCTTGTTTTTGACCGACTCGTACACAGTTCCCAACGACCAATTAGGATGCCTGGAAAATGTTGGGGCTGTCCAAAATGGTTCCAAAAGGCAATGGGCAGGTCGAGTCTTTCGGAGCCAAATCGTACAGCTCTATGGACTCGGTTTCCGAGCAAGCGATTACGATAACCGATTCGGACAGCTGTTCTGATTCGGTCTGCCCAAACAACTGTCGGAATATGTCTTTGGGGGCTCATAGCAGGCCCCCCTTCACCCAGGGCCTTCCATATGGGGCCTATGGGGGTACCCAAGGGACCCCTGTTTTGAACCGTGCACAGTATGGCAGGCACCATGGGGTGTCTGCCACAGGGTGCACTATTTTCCCCACCAACCCCTTTCTTCAATGGGATCCTGTGTTCTCGTTCGGAACACAGGCTCCTATTGAAGTCAATGGGAGTCCAACTGAATTGTGTCCGGAAGCCTCCAGATGCATCCAAATCACTTGGTCGGACTCCCCCGATCCGAGTAGTTCGGAAAGCATTCCGGAACCGAATTGGCCAGAATGCTTTCCGGTCGCGATCGTAATCGGCCCCTATGTTTCTCCATGGTTACACCTTTTGATTATAATTGCATTACTTTTCCTGGTCCTTTGGATTGGTTTTGTGTCATTTTATCCCAGAATGATCTGCAGTACATATGGTAAACTAGGCTATGAAACCACACACATCATCACATCATGAGCAGAGACTTGTCCCTCATGAATATTTCAGTTGTTCCAGTTCCAGATGGGATTGTATGGTATAATGTATCATTTGATGTGTATGGTCCCACTGAACATTTACAATTTCACATTTGTTAAAAACTTCTTTAACCCCTTCAGTGCCCATGACGAGCTGGACTCGTCATGGGCCGCGGTGGCGCTGTGCCCATGACGAGTCCAGCTCGTCATAGACCCCGCCCGCTAATGCAACGGCCGGCACAGGGCGGGGAAAGGGGCGGGCACTGAAGGGGTTAAATGAAATCATCACCCCTGGTACTGTGTCTGATGATTGGGACATTGATGCAGTGTATGAAATGCTTGAAGATCTAGAACACTCCACTGTGTTTTCTTCTGAATTAAATGAAAATAGGTACTTATAAAGCGCACAGCTGCTCCACGGAGTGTCCCGGCGCTGAAGAACCACAGAGAAATAAGAAATCAGAGCACGAGTGCCAAGCCAAGCCTGGAAGAAATTACTGCTGGAAAGGCCAAGTTTTCAGCTGTCTCCTAAAAGTAAACAGATCCTGGACCTGCCTGAGATGGAGTGGCAGACAATTCCATAAGCGGGCAGCCAGCACTTGAAATGAGCGCCCGCCTACCCGGGAACGGGCAAACTTAGGAGTGAGCATCAGAGACTGTCCTGAGGACCTCTGGTCTCATTGCGGCACATAGTGTTGGACCCTTCTCCTGAGATATACGGCGCCTGTGCCGTGGAGGGCCCAAAATGCTAGAGCCAGCACTTTAAACTGGATCCTCTTATGCACCGGAAGCCAATGCAAGGCTTTCAGATGGATTGTCATGCATGCTCTGGGACCCACCATGAGAATGGCTCTGGCAGCTGCATTCTGAGCCACCTGCAAATGATTCAGTAAGTACTCAGGAAGGCCCAGGTACAAGATGTTGACGTAATCTAGCTTAGATGTAATTAAGGCTTGGACTACAGTTTTCCAATACTCTACCGGTAGCAGGGGAAGAATTTTTAAAAACATTTTCAGCATGCCGAAACACATGCCAACACCAGTCTTAATTAGGACTTTCATTGTTAGGGTGGTATCTACCTTAACCCCTAAGTTCGTCACGATACTAAGTGGAGCTGTGGGAGGGGACATATCCCAAGGCCACCTTTGGTGCCATGATTCGCAGGGTGGACAACCAAAGAAGATAATTTCTGATTTTTCTGGGTTACACTTTAATTGATTAAGCCATAGCCAAGAGAAAACCACCGTCAGAAAAGTGCTGATCTCCTCACCTCTAAAATCAGAGACTTTGTAACACGTAAACAGCAGTTGAGTATCATCAGCGTATGATACTATTCTAGCGCCGTGGGACTTAGCTGGGAGTACGAGAGGAGCCATATAAATATTAAAAAGTGACAGGCTCAAGATAGACCCCTGCGGGGGGCCCCCACCTTCATAGGTAGAATGGGGCCAAAAAGGTGGGGGGGGACCAAATTTCCTGTCGGCGGTCGTTCAAAAAGGAAGCAAACCACTTGAGTACCGTGCCCCCCAGCGCTGCATTCCGACAGACTTTGCAGGAGCCGGTCATGGGGCACGGTATCAAAAGCCGCTGAAAGGTCTAAAAGTATCCGCACTGCGCTTCCTCCTCTATCTAGTTGGTCTTTGATGGATTCAGATACTTCCAATAAGGCTGTTTTGGTGCTGAGATGGGCTCTGAAACCAGACTGACTATCATGGAGTACATAATTGGCCTCCACGTATTCAGTCAGTTGTAGGTTAACGTACTTTTCTAGGGCTTTGGAAAAAAAGGGCAACAGCGATATAGGCCTATAATTAGAGGCTACTGTTGGATCTACAGAGGGTTTCTTCAATAGGGGAATCATTTTGGCCTTTTTCTAGCAACTAGGGACCTGCTCCGTTTGTAATGAGGAATTCAACACCAGTTTGACAGCATGATTTAAGGTCCCTGCAATGACTAACAGTATTTTTGCTGGGCAGGGGTCCGAAGGGTAACCGGACTTCAAGGAGTTCATTATCTCAAAGGGATTTCTCTAAGGAAATAGGCAGAAATTGAGTGAAAGAGGGTCTGGTACCAGGGCTGGCTGGACATAGGGGCCTCGTACCATCTTCCTTAACAGGAAATAAGGCCATGAAAGACTTTTGAATGGTACAAATGTTAATGTGGAAGTATTCAGCAATATGATTAACCCAAGCACGCGAGGGGGGAAACGGAACTCTCACCGTGCTCGGTGAAGAGAAGTCCTTAACAATTTTAAAGATTTCCTTAGTCTTGTTACTCGCTACCTCTATTTTAGAGGAAAGAAAGTGCTTCTTTTCCTCACAAATTCTGTTATAGTGGGCCTTCAGAGCCTGTTTATATCTAGCTTTTTCCTCAGGGTTGAACTTAGTCCGCCACACTCTCTGCAACCGTTTGCAAGCACTTCTGCTTTTCCTAAGAGTTTCAGTAAACCAAGGAGCAGAGGCTCGGGTGGATTTAGCTACTCGCGTGGTGAGGGGGGCCAGTTCAAGAGTTCAGCCCTCCAGCCAGTTCTCCAGGCTGAGAGCATCTATCTCGAGATCGCTGCTGAAAGAAAACAGATAATGACTCAATGCTGCCTTCATGGCCTCTGGCGTCATCTGGCAGAAAGGTCTGAAACTATGTGGGCGAGGTGTGCCGTGGAATTGGGGGCGGGATAATTTCTTCGGGACTCTAAAACCTAAAAGGAAATGATCAGACCACACCAATGGGAGTGGGGTATATGTTTCCATACTGATATTAGAGAATATCTGATCTAAAATATGTCCCTTCTCGTGGGTGGGAAGGTGAACATAGGGTGCCAGACTAAAAATCTCCAAGGAATCCCGCAATTTCCTGGACTCAGATTCGACCAGGTTATCCTTGTGGATATTAAGATCTCCAAACACCATGCAATGCTTATATTTGATGTCAACAGGAGAAACAACTTGGCTAAGTGAACTTTCAGGCAGGGCCGGGAGGTCTATAAATAAGTACACCTGCTATGGCCTGATGCGCGGATGTGGTGAAGATAAAGCCAAGGATTTTAGAACCATCTACCTCCACGATAGGAAGAATAGAGCACGATAATTGTTTTTTTAAATTATAGCAATTCCTCCCCCTCTGCCTACCGACCGATCCTTCTTTATGATCAGATAGCCAGGCGGGATAGCACTGGCAATAGTGGGGTTGGAGCCCTCGTTTGGCCAGGTCTCTGTTACAAACCTTAAGTCCGGGTTAGTGTCGAGTAAAAGATCGTACAATTGCAGCTCGAGTTTTCTTATAGACCGGGTGTTCAACAGACAAGCCTTAAGATGGCCGCCCTCCCAGGGACACGTATCTAGGGGGGTGCAGCTGGGCCACCCTGTAACACTTTCCCCAGTAAGCTCCCTACTAGACAGGTCGGCCTCCCATTTACACACATTACAGGCGAGTGGCTTCGCCACAGGGTTCTGGGCCTGAGCAAAGCAGCAACTCACCAGCTTCCCAATACCCAGCAGCTCAGCCCGACTATAAAGCTCAAGACCAATAGAAGAGTGGTGGAAACCAGCAGCATTTCCGGCCCCAGCTGCCTCCAGGACGCTGACTGGCAAAGACGGGCATGCCTTAGGTGTGCCTTTGGCACGCCAGCGGCGCCCCGCTGCACGCGGACGTGCAGCATCCCTCGTTAGATAACCCAGGCTTTTTGACTAGACCGCTAACTTCCCTAAAATGGCGGTTCTAGTCTTCACACCAGCTCAGGGTTCGATTCCCCCTCCCACCACCAATAAAATTCAAAAACAGTACAGCACAATTTCGATCAGTGCAAAAATTATGTTAAAAAGAACTTCTCATAAAACTACAACTGACAGTTTTTTTAAAGTGGCCTAGATTTTGCCACAGTAATTCAGTAGTTCAGGTACAAAACGCAGAACCACTCGCTTGGGTAGCATGCGTGCATCTGATTGTACTGTCCAGGGGCCAGCCGCGGACGCGCAACGTCCCTAGTTAAATAACCCAGGCTTGTTGACTAGACTGCTAACTTCCCTAAAATGGCAGTTCTAGTCTTCACACCAGCTCAGGGTTCGATTCCCCCTCCCACCACCAATCAAATTCAAAAACAGTACAGTACAATTTTGATCAGTGCAAAAATGATGTTAAAAACGAACTTCTCATAAAACTACAACTGATAGTTTTTTAAAAGTGGCCAAGATTTTGCCACAGTAATTCAGTAGTTTAGGTACAAAACGCAAAACCACTCGATTGGGTAGAGTGCGTGCATCTGATTGCACTGTCCTGGGGCCACTGATGAGTTATATATTGGTACGGCTACTTTTGACGAGATGTTTTGTTTTCAACATTACAGACATTATTTTCTACACATAGCTAGTATTCCTCGTGAAGTTTTCAACTTTACACAATGGGAACATTGCCTTACACCACTAAGGGGTAGTTTAAAAGCATTTGCACTGAAGTTTGACTATTTGTCTGGATATGGCATCTCTGACCCGACCTCTTTCTATTATAGGCTTGCACCGTCACCTGCAAAGAAAAATATGTTAACTGACACTAAGCTGATTTACTCTGCTTCCTTCCTTTCCCAGCTCTCTGTACAAGGTTTCGACTTTTGGATGGACACAGTAAATGTGAAATCTATATGAGGGACCAAAAGATTGGCAGGTTCAGGAAAATAAGGCTGTATTTAGGGCCTGTTTAATACTACAACAAAGGATTTTCCTGGACAAAACTTTTCAAAAGACAATGTATCTTGGCCCACTCTTACACGATTTGAGAACTGGCAGAAGGTAACACCATACAATGAGGAAACAGTAGACGGTATACTGCGTAAGAGTAAGCATAACTGTTGGAAAGCGGTTGTTATTATTAGTGGTGGTAAATATATATCTACCACTGGCAATAAGGCCACTAACACAGTCTAGGGCTCATAAAATTATTCCAATGCTCAACCCTTGGTAGCTTGTCTGTGAGCAGGCAGGCTTAACTTCAGATACAGGTATGTAAAGCATTTAAAAACACCAATTCAGGAAATAATTAAGGCACAACACGTAATAAAAATTCAACACTAGTTTATGAAAATAGGAAGTATTTGTATCTTTGAAATGACAACAAAATGAAAAAAATCATATGTAAAGAACCGGAGATATACATTTTCAAAGATTTAGCACCATATAACACATAGGAACCTAGAGGACCTATTGGGAAATCTGCTCACGCTAGACCGATACAAAGTCAAAGTTTTTAGGCCAACCATGATGGAGCCCTGCATGCTACTCCTCGTGGTAGGCCTCAGCCACAGTTTTTGCCTTCTGACTTAGAAACTTTACTGGAACTTTTTCTGCAGGGGGCCCTCGATGCTGTCCGCCAGTCTGGGTGCGGTGAGGGTTCGCCGGCTTGCCTTTTGGCGAGCTCCTGGTCAAACTATGGAAGTTGGACATCCAGAGCTGTCCAGTGGGATGAACCAGGGATCCAGGACGGCTCGTTGTTGAAGGTGGGCGGCTTGACTCTTGCGGTTGGAACCGGTCAAGTCTTTTACCTTTAGACTACGAAACCTTTACGGATCTTCACCAGGCTGGGTTCGGTTAGGGTTCACTGGCTTGGCTTTCGATGAGCTCCCGGTCAAACTCTGGAAGTCGGACCTCTGGAGCTTTTCAGCGGGACGAACCTGGAGGTCAGGCCGGCTCGCGGTTGAGGGTCTCTGGCTTGGCTGGCCAGGTCGAGTCAGTCCACTAATGGAGCTTTTTTCCAAAGTTGCCCCAAACTTCTGGAACATCTTCCTGAAGTTCCTTTTGGGGTTCCAGTATGTCCAAAACACAATCCAAGGGTCTGGAATCTCCAAGATGGTCCTTGAAAGTTTGGGACTTCAGTTCCCACAACCCACTTTGACAAAACACTTACAAATCCACTTGATTCTTGGTGGTGATGGTACAGGTGAGCTCTTTTAACATGCAGCTTGCAGGGAGCCCACTCTGCATTCCTCTTGAAACAAGTTAGGTCCACAGGGCTGTAGTTCCAGATTGTGCAGCAGGCGCAGTTTGTCAAAGTGGAGGGCCTGGTTGATACAAATCAAACTTCCAGCATCGACTCTTCTTCTTCTCTTGTTTCAAACAGCAGATCTAAAAAGCTCTGCATCTCTTAGATACTTATTTAGTGTTCTCTGGGGTCAAGCAGGCGGGCACTCCTGTCCAATGAGGTGCAGGGCAACACCCCAGAGCATGACCATTTCCTCCAAAGTGTGGCACAATGGCCTCCCAGAAAGCACTATTCTTCCAAAATCCACTATGGCTGAAGTATCAATAGAGCAGCAAGAGTTAGCTAAAGCAATCTCCAGGATGGCTCATTTCCATAGCCCCCCTCCCTCTTACATAGGCAAATTCCTTCCTTAAGCCTACCATCTGGCTGGGTTCAGAGTGGAAGGGGGTGGATGGTCCTGGCTGTCTCTGCCTGTCCCCTTCCACCTTTGAAGCTGGTGATAACAACCCTTCACCCCTGCTCTGGCATTCCTGTGGAGCAGGGTCCTCATACAAGAGATAGGCTTTCTCCATGGGGGCCACTTAGCAAATCTACTTAACTCTGACCAATGAGGGCAGACCACTGGAAGGCTAAATTTTGGCTTGCAGCCAAGAATGTCATAAACCTTCGTTTCTGTATGTTTTGGGATGATTCAGCAACAGCATATTGTTAGAATTATGAATACCATTCTCCTAAGTCCTTGAATTATATTTTTCGGTTGTCCCTTGTGGTACTTATGAATTCATAAACTATTGCAATGTTAACCTATGAGGCTGGGGATCAACAATGGGGAACATGAAATGTCCAATTTCCCCAACACCAAGCCTATAAAACTGATTTTATAAGGACCCTGTTTATAGCTACCTGACCCCCCCACCCCTGGAACTCTTAGGGGAGATTTTAGGAGTCCTGAATATACAAAAATAATGTAGATCCTCACTAATTGCAGGGGTATTGCTTTTAATATTTTTGCTCCGCAATCGTTGTCCCAGTTTGAGATCAAATAGAGCTGAGAGTGCCTCAAGTCCTGTGCCGTGAATACATGGTGCATTGATTTGGCGCACATTTGCTTCGGGAACTGGATGAGCATTGGTTCATGTGATTCAGGCCTACATGGCTTGATTGCGTGCAGCTGTATTACGCTGTCTGTGGTGCACTTATGAGTGCTCCTCGGACTTGTGCTTGGGGTCACAACTGGTTGAACTTTCGGGCACACATATGCTGGTGGACCCGCTAAAGGCCCATTTCTGCAGCTGTCCATTGAGGATTCCATTGTTCCTGAGCCTTCCTGGGTTTTCTCCACACCTGGTGGTATGGAACTTCACTCTGTCTCGACGGAACACCAGATGGCTGTCTTTGGTCCCGCAGCGACTGCCGTGGGGTGTGGTTGGGAACATACTTGCTCTAACAACTTGCTTCGAGGTGTGCCTCTGGGATCATCGTCTGTGGACACTGGGAACAGAAATGTTTCATCTATCTCTAGGAACATGTAAACTTCCGGCTCTTCCATGTGGTGGGAATTTTTTATTTGGCTTGCTTTTAACTTCCAAATTTCTTTAAATTGCCTTACATTTTACAGCTTTTAATTTTTTTAAGGCATATTGACTTTCTTTATCCTTTGAGTCTTGTACCAATTGTATTATTATTTTTAACAGATTTGTAGTTTTTGCAATTTCCTTTACATATGCTGTTGCCATTTTAGTGGTAGTATTTGTAGGCTTTAGATTGCTTCTTAGCTGACTTATGTCCCTGTGAGTGTCATGTGTCCCGGTTAGGCCTAGTGGGAAATGTTGCCATTTTTACAAGTACACAGATCTTTCCTAAAGTTGCCTTCACTTTTACATCAACTTTTGACACACATTTGCATTTGTGACACTTGGCTTAGTTTCCTGGAAACACTGACCTTGCATACATGAATAAACTTTGCAAGAACACTACCATATTATATTGGCCTTGTGTACAAGGCCTACACGTACTTTGTGCAAATGTGTTTGTTATTTACGCCCATATGGCGACACAGCTATCTGTCGAATACAAATAATGGACGCATGATCACAATCTCGGCCCAAGGCAAGAATGCCTTTTTCTATAAATAAACATCTGCCTCCGAATATAGTCAGAGGAGACACTTCTACTGACTTTGAGAGGACCCTACTTGCTGAAGCTTTTGCCCAGCAGCTGATTGACATCTCCGTGAGGGGTGTCTAGTTCATGACCAAGATGGGGTCCCACATTCTTACCCACCAGTTAATTGGGCTCAATCATCCACCAAGGGGTTTCTTGGAAGAACGTACACATGCACCCTAAAAACGTAGGTTAGGGTTTGCATAGTAAGAGTACGGCAGATTGTCATATTGCTTTATATGCTTGCATATATATGCTGTCTCAGCACACTGGTGGAACTTTTTGTTCTGTTCACTGTCTTAACACTTAATACAACTTGTGTCTGCTTCTGTCTATTGATTATTGCAGCACATGTTTTCTATACAAGAATCACTTCAGGTCAATAAACATTGAAAACATCTCTTAGTGTATTCTTTGTTTATTTCTCTGAACAAAAGAGAGCACAAGTGTGTAAGCGAAAGGTTCTACGTCTGTCTACATGATTCCTGAGGTAACAGGCTTGTCATGTTCAGTAGTTGCCAGCAATTTTCACTCCCTGTCTAGGTTTAGGGGGGCTTATGGTGGCACTGTGAGCTAGCTGATAAAAGGGAATATATATCATGCAAGGGTGCATGAAATCAGTCTGGCACCATCCCAAAGTTTATGTCGTCCACAAACGTACAGTTCCTACTGATTAGTGGCACTGGAAACTACACAAGAATTTCACCCCTAAACGCGGTAATATTGGCTCATACCCAAGTGGCATATTTAATTTACTTAAAAGTCCCTTGTACAGCTTAGGGCCTGTAAATTGAAAGCTACTAGTGGGGCTCCAGCCTTCACTGTGCCACACACTTAAGTAGCCCATTAAACATGTCTCAGGCCTGCCATTGTAGAGCCTGTGTGCGCAGTTTAAACAGCCATTTCAACCTGGCAAAAAAACTCTTGCCAGGCCCAAACCTTACTTTTTAATACATATAGGTCGCCCTTGGGTAGGCCCTGAACAGCCCAGAGGGCAGTATTACAAACAGGATTTTCAAGTGTTCGCTGTCCTAGTAGTTAAAAAAACTCTTGAAATCGTTTTTCACAACTCCAAGGCCTATATCTCCCGAAGGATAGAATTGGGATTACATTAATACATTTAATAAGTATAATCTCCAAATGGGAAGATGTAACTGATTCAAGTTTGTTGTCGCTTGAATCCTAATTTAAAATCCTAACTTGTGATGAAGTTGGATTTTAAATTATAATCCTGAAAATGCCTCTTTTAGAAAGTTGGAATCTTCTTGCTGTAGCTATTTGGTGCCTGCAGCCTGTCTCTGGTCACATGCCTGCCAGTAACTGGCAGTTGGGCTTTGTGTATTTCTCCTAGAAAGCCACACACAATGGAGCTTGGGTTTGACTGAGTGGGCCATCACTGGCAGGATGGGAGGGATGAGCTGGGCACAGCCTCACTTACACCTGCATAGGCTGTGTCCTATTTCCACACAAAGGGCTGCATACTCCCAATAGCAAGTCTTGAGCCAGGATTGGTAAGGTGGGCATATGTGCACTTCAAAGGCATGCCTCTAGAAGCTGCTCCCCACTTCAAAGGCACAACTGTGCATAAAAGAAGGACCTCAGACACCGCCACTTTAGTACACTTCTAGACCTGTGCTGCAAGGAAGAAGGACTCCTGTGCTGCTGAAGGACCGTCAGTTTGCTTGACTGCACTCTGCAGGACTCCTACTTTGCTGTGTTGACCTGCTTCCCTCTTGCCTGAGCGATGAGGACTGGACCTGCATCTCTTGAACCCAGAACCCAGAGTTACTCCAAGGCCTAGTTGGCTGGCCTGATGTGAAGCCTCAGGGACATAAGGGTCATCCAACCACCTTGAACCTGCACCAAGACTCTGCCATCCATGAGTCTACTTTGCCAAGTGGTGTCATCCTAGACCTGTACGCTTGGGAGTGGGCCTAATGTGCCTGCCAGCAGAACTGATGCATCTTCTCTGCTGAGCGCCACCTCCCTGAGCAGAACCGATGCACCTCCTCGTCTGAGCAGCGCATCCCCGAGGAGAACAAATGCATCAACGCTGCTGTGTGGATTGGACCAATCGTAAAGATCTGCATTACCTCCAATAGTCTTTGGAACTAATGCATTGCCCTGATGGCATGCTACAACCACATCCCAGGTCCTCGTATCTCTCATCGATGGCAGCCTCGATGACGATGAAGGACTCTGCATCTCATCCTCACAGGTCCTCAGAACAGACACCGCATCACCAGGTGCGTGCCATATTCCTGATGTCAGACTTTGCATTGCAAGCCCAGTTGACAGGATCCTTGAGACAATGCAATAGGACCTCACACCGCAACCATGCCGCATCTAGGACCCCATGCATAGCTTCAACTGCGCAGTGCATCTTCAACATGGATCCACGCAACACTCAGCAATCAAGGTTTAAGGTACTCTGTTGAACGGGCTTAGCTGGGTTCCTGTAGCCGGTCCGTACTCCATCATGGTCCACTTTATCTTGTGACTTTGTCCCAGTCCAGCACGACCAGATATCCCAGGTTGGCGCTTTGTGCTTTTTGGTGCTGTTCTCACTACAAACTTGAAAATTCAATATCTCCAGTTCTATTATTCGGATTTCTATCATTTTGGTCTTGCTTCATTTAATAAAAAGTTACCCTACGTTTCTAAATCTGTTGGGGCTCCTTCTGTGGCGTGTTATAATTGTTTTACTGTTTGAAGTATTACTCAAATACCCTATACATTGCCTCTAATTTAAGCCTGACGGCTCTGTGCCAAGTTTCCAAAGGGATGAGCACAAGATAATTTGGGGTTTGCTTGTGCCTTACCCTGACAAGGATTGTGGTTGCTGCTTGACGGGCATACACCCCAGTCAAAAACTACCCAATTTCTTACAGAGGCCATATCTGCTTCCAGGTTTAACTTGGGACTTGAGCCCTTAAGAAAAGTTTTTAAATCCACTGCAAACATAACTCTCAGAGTGTGTTGCTTTAGTTTAAATAGGTCTAAGGTGGTAATAATGTTTTTCCTAAAGATGCTGTTGGATTGCTGCTCAATGAATATTTCTCTTTAGAGTATCTTTCTTAAGGAGGCTTTCTCTGAGTATAGTATATTGTATGTCCAGTGGATAACAGCCATCAGCCCCAACACATATGTGCAGGGTAGAAATATTTCCAGACAGAAACTTACAGAAGCTATGCAGCTCAAGTCGCAAAGTTTGTGGATGATTTTGTGCTCGACAGAGTTCATGAATGACCATTAATCGGTTCCCAAAATCTCTGTGTCATACAATAGACTTGACAACACTTTTAAACAAAACAACGGAGAAGTGTGGAAAAGTGTCCCCTGCCGTGGGTATTGTAAAACCTTCTCAGAAGGCTTGCTTGACTCCACACTTTGAAACTTAGGAGTAAAACATGGTTCTCCGGTAGCTTTGCACTGAACAGCTTCCCCAAATAGGCATAGTTTTGGACCACCTACATTGTTTCTTTCCCCAAATGCCAGCAAAAATTTGCTTTCTTTAAGTGGTGCTTTCCTTTGAATTATAAGAAAAGGGGTGTGCAGTTCCTCAAAACAGTCAACCAATTGAAGTCTAGTGTTCCATGCGAATGAATGAGCTTTAATAGGTGCAAGGGCTCTCACACAGCCGAATGGGTGTCATGCTTCACCATTGGGATAGCTCCTCGTCGGGCTGGCGCTGCAATGCCCTACAGGCACCCTCTAGAGGACTCTTTACCAAACATCTTTTTTAGCCGTCTGGTGAAGTGAGGGTGTGTGGGTTTAAGTGGTGGGTGTAGAGTGGTGATGAAAAGTGGGTTAAAATAGGTGTTGTGATACTCAGGATAAAAGTATTCAATGAATGAGCTCACAAAAAATCTGCGCTGACGTAGGATATAATGGTTCAAGTTAGCATAGTAAGTGAGTTGGTCAACGTGTTTCTCGGCTTAATCTGTCAGAGGCCATCCTGTGGTGCTTCTTGAGGACCTAATGCAAGAAACCTACACTGCACTGTGACCAGATTCAGTAGATACAAATACTGTGTCAGGATAATCAGTCACACAGTAAGTCAAGTGGTAGTATTTGTTCCTTAGAATGAGTAAAGATCAAATTGGAACACAAGGCTCGACAAACATAACAAATTAATTTTAGACTCACAAATGAACAATTGATAAAAAGAGGCATGCACAATGAATCATAACTGCATGCCCCAAGTGATACAAAAAACAATGACACCACCTCCCATTCATTACACAGTGATACTGACTTTCTAGCAAAACAACATGGGCTTGGTAAAAAGTAACTAGAACATACCCAATTAGAGTATTAGATAAGGCCCCATGAGGAGAAGGCAGAGGAAATGCCTATTAGTATCCTAAAGAGGGGAAAAGTAAAGCTTTTTGTGATGGGAGCAAGGCATTTTGCGTCGGGTTGCGTCACTATTTTGGCACAACCCAGATGCAAAATCTAATTTGTTAAATCACATAATGCGCTAAAATGTACTCGTTATAGACATGCGAAACATGCGTGAAGTGTTAAAATATGATGTCACCCCCTGTGCAGTCAAGGTTGAGCTGTGATGCTGTGATGTCATGCTGTGATGTCATGCACCATGAAGTTACTTGCATACTGCCTAACTTGGTTAGTCCCCCCACTACTTTTTTAGTACTTGTGCCCTGGATGGGGGCCTCTTACCGTAGACCCGGTAAAATTTCTGTGGTCAAGTCTCCATACTTACTCAGACGTGTTGTAGCGTCCTCCTTGAGACCTACCCCGGCTCTGCTTCCTCAGAGGGAAGCGAGGGCAGGGTCCTTTTGAACATGGCTGCAGCATGCACATATGTGGATGCACCTACAGTGAATGTGCAACTCGGATGCTTTATTAGGACTGGGAATATTACTGATGTATAATGCATCTTTTTTTTAGGAGCATGTTAAAAATTGAATAGTTGTAAACAGTAACAATCGAATTTGTATTGTGCCTCAAACTATTTGAGTCTACAAAGATAATGATACTCGAACTGATTGGCAAATTCAAAGATGTGAGTAATCAAAAAAGGTGTATACCCCTCTATCAACCATAGAGGATGGATTGTCGCATTATCTCAGTGCAGAATACCCAACTATCTCACGTCTAGTAAGGCCAAGATCATTTGTATATCCTCTCATAGCGGTGTGGGGTGAATCCTTATAAATGGACACCAAGGACCCTATTACGAGTCTGACGGCTCGAGGACTACCAGACTCATGGTGGCGTGACAGTGGCTGATCCAGCCACTGCCTAACAGGTGGTCTGACAACCCCATTAGGAGTTGGAAGGTCGGACAGACCTGGGGCCGCCCACTCCACCAGGGGTTTCTTGTCATTGGCGAGGCGGTCAGAGGCTGTACTTTGCTTGGTGGGAAACTTGGAGGAGAGAAAGATCAAAGTTCAAAGTTCTGTGACCATTTTTTAAAAGCTCTGGTCCAAAAGACACCCTCCTGTGTACAAGACACAAGGGATATATTGAGCCTAATTGAGTTCATTAACAATGACAGACCACAGATTGACTTCCTGGTCACCCTTGATGTGGAGGCCCTTTATAAAAAACATCCCCCAGACAGCTACCCTTGAGGTTATTGCAAACATCCTTGGATCATTAGACTGAACTTCGCCCACTCCGATAAGTTTCATTGTGGAGTGTGCCTCCTTGGCCCTTCTGGAAATTTTCTCCCAGTATGAAGATAAACTTGTCAGCTATAGAACGGAGGGTTTATATCTAGGAGTGTCAGCTGGGACATCCGCCTGTGAAGTTCTGCGCTATGGGAAGCCGTTCACGTCAAAATTACAGATCCCCATATAGGACACCTTTTGAAATGCATGGAGTGCTGCTAAATGAATTTGACACACAAAATTTAATGTAATGTGTGTCAAGATAAATATGATACCTGACAGAGTGAATCTGGTTTGAACCAAAACAAATATGAAACCAGGCAGAGTGAATATACTACTTAGTGATTAATATGAATAACACAAACTGCGAATTGAATAAGAGATATACTGAAATATATATCAAAAATACTGAAATTAATATGGCCCACACTATAACAAATATAGCAATCAGTGAAACAAATACAATATGCATCAAAAAGAATGTGAAATTTCTTGAAATGACTGACATATGCCAAGAGGAATATGACATACATTGAAATTAATATGACAGATTGAAATGAATATTAGTTACTGAAATAAATATATTATATTCTGAAAAGAATATAATGCACATTGAAAATAATATATAATACAATGAAATGAAGCTTACACATGGTGCAATGAATATAAATTGCGTTGAAATTAATATTACCTAGATTGCAACGAATTTGAGATATACAGAAATGAGTAGGAGATGATTTTAAATGAATATGGCTTATGTTGAAATGAATATAAGCTCCACTGAAATTATTTTTACATGCCTTAAAATGAGTATGAACAAAGCTGAAATTCTCATGACATTTGTCAAAATGAATATGGCATGCATTGAAATCAATACGATATATGTTAAAATGGATAAGTTGCATCTTAAAATGAATATGGCCAGTGTTAATATGAATATGACATTGATTGAAATAAATATAACATTGATTGAAAAGAGTTTAAATGAATATGAGCTTCATTGAAATGAATTTGACATGTTTTAAAATTAATACAAGTAACGCTAAAATGAACTTGACATTTATCAAAATGAATACAACTTTCTTTGAAAGTAATATGATAAACATTGACATGAGTATGATACGTGTTGAAATGGATATGATTCATGTTAAAATTAATATAAGATATGTTAATATGAATGAGACATCCATTGAAAGGAATATGACATATGCTAAGATGATTATGACATGCATTGAAATGACTATGAGCCCCAATGAAATTGATCCTACATGCCTTAAAATGAATATGACCAATACTGAAATTAAAATGAAGCTTGTCAAAATGAATTTGTTATGCTTTGAAATCAATATACTATACATCAAAATGAGAACTGCATGTATTGAAATGATTATGACCTATGCTGAAATAGATATGACGCACGTTAAAGTTATTATGACAGGTGTTAAGGTGATTATGACATCTATTGAAATGAATATGACATTCATTGAAAGGAATATGGTGCATGTTAAGATAAATATGAACCACTTGGAAATGAATATGACACCTGTTGAAATTAATATAGCCACATCAAAATTAATATGATATTCATTAAAAAGAATATGGCACTTTTTGAAATGATTATGAAACTATGTGAGAAAAATGTGGCATTCTTTGAAATGAATAAAGCACATATCGAAATTAACAAAAGCCATGTTTAAATGAATATGACCTCCGTTTAAATAAATATGGCTTGCATCGAACATATGTTGATTTGCTTTAAAATTAATATTACATATTGAAATTAATATGACATATTCTGACAGGGTATGATATGGACTAAAATGAATTAACTAAAATAATATAACACGCATTTAACAGAATATAAAACAAGGAACCAGGCTTTACCACGCATCCAGGAAAGAATTTCTACATTTGTCACACAGTACTTTATCAAACAGGAAAGTATTTTTGTAAATAAGATAATTTTTTATGTGCACGTAGAGATAAAGGGAGGTAAGGATGATTTTAGGGTTTAAAGGTGGGTTGAGGTAAGAATAATTTTTGGTTTAGAGGTGGGTAGAGGTAAAGAGAGGTAAGGGCGATTTCAGGGTTTAGGAAGTGGGTAGAGGTAAAGGGAGGTAAGGAATAAAGAAAGGGGGTCCTAAATTACAAAATGAAAACTCACAGACATATATATGTGTGTCTGTGTGTGTGTGCACGTATGTATATATATATTTATTGTTTCAGGATTAGAGTGCCATCAAAATTATGCAAAGAAGAAAGCAAGGAACTCTGGGTATTTCCCAACTTTACGTGGAGAGCAGCTCCCTTCAATGGAGCACTCTACAACACCACCAAATCTGCTCACCTTAAATGTCCATTTTTCTAGCAAAGTTTATAAGCATAGGATTTGTACAGCTCCATCCACTCCAAGCTAGAAAGTGACTAAGGGTCCGTTACGAATTTGCCATTTTGTAGTGGACCGCCATGCAAGTGCCCCCCTCCTAGACTGCCAAACCCGTAGTCTGGCTGCCTGCCGTATCCCGATTGAAATGCAGGTTGTTTGCCCTAAGTTGGCAGGGTATGTCCCTTGCTCACTTTGCCACTGGATTCAAGATAGCCTGGCTGATGAGGGTTATGAACCCGAAACCGGTCCCAGGATGCTTGTTTCCGGTCAAGGGAAGACATGGCTTGGCAGTTCGGGCTGGACTGTTCCCATGAGGCAAAGGGTCAGACTGATTTGCATATGGCCATGTCTGAACTGGAGTGGTGGAGTGAGCTAAAGAATGATGGTGGATTAAACCCAGATCAGTTGAATGAGGGTGAGTGTTTGATTTGCTCAAGCGCTCCGTCCATCATCCCCTTTGGAACAGATAACAGCACCAGACCCTTCTAGGCAAACCCATTTCACTGCGTGGTACCTGGCATTTAAACGTACTCTGAAATTCTGTTTTTGCACCTACATAAATAAAACATCACCGGTGTCTCCCCCAACTGTCCTTGGATCCTAACACTAATAACCAAAGTTAAGCAGATTTGACACAAGAGAAAAAAAATGGTGAGAAGGATGACAATGTCTGGGATAGTGATTTAAGAGTGGACATTATTTGGCATACATGGAATTCGGAGTCAAATATATCGGGGGTCATGGATGAAGCAATAACATAGGCCTTGAGGCAAGCAATAGAAATAGGTCACCATGCACTAGTTGGGTAGCAGAAGACTGTATTTGATACAATATTTCATAGACATATTACTCATGGTCCATGGTGCCACTCCACCAGCTGCTTCTGCTTGTCACGCTCAGATCTCACACACTAAGAAATACAAAGCAGCAACACAATGTAAAACAGGCAAAACACAAATCATCAACTCTTAATGTATAATGGGCAAGAGAAAATCTAATGTACAAAGTTGAAAATACTCACGTTTAAACAAATGAAGTTGTGCAAAGAGATACTTCACCTGTTTCATGTGGATTCTGCCAGTCATGCTCAACCCTAAAAAAGGAGCAACCCTTAATGTATAATGGGTGGGGGAAATCATAAGTAATAAGGTGAAATTCTATCACAAGTTAAAGAAATGCAGAGAGAAATATCAAAAACACTAAATTATTTGCCAAACTCACCATGGACACAAAGCAGCAACCTTTAAAATAAAATCGGCGAAGGAAAATCTGATGAACAAAATAATACGCATGTTTAAGAAATGCGGTTGTTTGAATTTTGAAGACACTTCAATCTGCTCCACGAGGCTTCTGCCAGACACACTCAAGCTTCACAAAGTAGAAACCCTCAATGTAAAACAGCAACAGAAAATAAAATGTACTAAAATGAAAACATTATGCATGTTAAAGAAATTCAGTTATGTGAATTTTGAAGAGACTTCACAGTCTTCACGCGGCTTCTACCTGCCACACAAACCCACAAGGGGAGGAGGGAAAACCTGGGATCATATGTACAAAGAAGTGGCAGAGTGAGGTGTTAGCCATCATGGCTTAACGCCTCACTCCGCCACTTCAGAAACGCAAGGCTGCACCATATTTACAAGGATATGGTGCAGCCTTGCATTTCTCCCTGAGCTGGCGCAACAATCAATCAGGGATTCTTTAAGCGTGCTACTCACCCATGAGTAGCACGACTGCGCCAACACCCTCACCCCTCGCCCCCCTCAAGAGGCCCTCCAACACCCACACTAGCAAGAAAGCCAGCTGGTTCACCGAAGACCTCCAGGCTTCCAAGCGAACCTGCCGAAAACTCCAAAAAACCTGGATCCGTGAACGAACATCGGAAAGCTACACCGCCCACAAGAACGCCACCCACAGACACCACCACCTCATCAGATCCGCCAAAAGGACCTCCTTCAAAGACCGCCTAGACAACAACGCACACAACAGCAAAGAGCTCTTCAACATCGTAAAGGAACTCTCCAACCCCAGCTCTAACACCAACGACATCCCACCTTCACAAGACCTGTGCGACTCGCTGGCCACCTTCTTCCATCGCAAGATCGCAGACTTCCACGACAGCTTCAACACCGTCACCACCCCGGAACCACTGAGACCCCCGCTCCCACGACCACCACCCGCACCAACCACCTGATCTCCTGGACCAACATCAACGACGACGACACCATCAAGATCATGAACACCGTCCACTCTGGATCCCCGGAAAGACCCCTGCCCACTCCACATCTTCAACAAAGCCAGAAGCACCATCGCACCCCATCTCCGGAAAACCATCAACATCTCCTTTGAGGCAGCGACCTTCCCGGAGAGCTGGAAGCACGCAGAGATCAAGAAACCCAAGGCGGACCTCCAAGGACCTCAAAAACTTCCGACCCATCTCCCTGCTCCCGTTCCTGGCGAAGATCATCGAAAAGGCCGTCAAGAAACAGCTTCCTCGAGGAGAACAGCATCCTGGACCAGTCCCAGTCCGGGTTCCGCAGCTATCACAGCACCGAAACTGCCCTCATCGCCGCTACCGATGACATCCGGTCCCTGCAGCCCTTATCCTCCTGGACCTGTCAGCCGCCTTCGACACGGTCTGCAACCACACACTACGAACACGCCTCTACGATGCCGGAATCCAAGAGAAAGCCCTGGACTGGACCTCCTCCTTCCTCTTTGGCAGAACACAGAGCGTCCGCCTCCCCACTTCCACTCCAAAGCCACCAAGATCATCTGCGGCGTACCCCAAGGCTCATCCCTCAGCCCAATGTTGTTCAACGTCTACATGGCACCACTCGCCCACATCGCACGACGGCATGACCTCAACATCATCTCCTATGCCGACGACACCCAGATGATCCTCTCCCTCACCAAGGACCCCCACACCGCCAAAACCAACCTCCACGAAGGAATGAAGGCCGTTGCCGACTGGATGAGGAACAGCCGACTGAAGCTGAACTCGGACGAGACGGAGGTCCTCCTCCTCGGATCCACCCCCTCGGCCTGGGACGACTCCTGGTGGCCGACTGCACTAGGAACACCCCCAACACCCACCGACCACGCACGCAAACTAGAGGTCATCCTCGACTCTACCCTCTCCATGACAAAGCAGATCAATGCCATCTCCTCCTCCTGCTTCAACACCCTCCGCATGCTTCGCAGGATCTTCAAGTGGCTCCCCGCCGAAACAAGAAAGACTGTCACCCAGGCCCTCGTCAGCCGTAGACTGGACTACGGAAACGTACTCTACGCAGGAGCCCTGGCCAAACTCCTGAAACGGCTTCAAAGCATCCAGAATGCCTCCGCACACCTGATCCTTGACATCCCTCGCCGCAGCCACATCACACCCCACCTGAGAGACCTACACTGGCTCCCTGTCAACAAGAGGATAACCTTCAAACTCCTCACCCACGCATACAAGGCACTCCACAACACCGGACCAACGTACCTCAACAGCCGACTCAGCCTCTACACCCCCACCCGCCAGCTCCGCTCCGCAGACCATGCCCTTGCCACCGTCCCCCACATCCAAAGAGTGACCGCCGGCGGCAGATCATTCTCCCACCTTGCCTCCAAGACATGGAATACCCTCCCCATCCGCCTGCGGCAGACCGAAGACCTTCTGACCTTCAGAAGACTTCTCAAGACCTGGCTCTTCAAACAGTGGCAGCTTCCCTCCTCCCCCCCCTAGCGCCTTGAGACCCTCGCGGGTATGTAGTGCACTTTACAAATGCCATGATTGATTGATTGATTGATTGATGAGGGTCTCAAGGCGCTGGGGGGGTGGGGGAGCAACTCCTGTCAGTCGAAGAGCTAGGTCTTGAGGGTCTTCCTGAAGATGTGCAGGGTGGGGGTGCGTCTGATGTTGATCGGGAGCTTGTTCCAGGTCTTGGCCGCAATGTAGGAGAAGGTTCATCCACCCGTTCTTGCGCTGCAGATGTGTGGGGGTTCGGCGACGGCAGACGATCGGAGGTTCCTCTTGGGTACGTGGAAGGAGATTCTATTGTTGAGCTATTGGGGTCCGGTGTTGTGGAGGCATTTGTAGGCGTGGGTGAGTATCTTGAAAGTTACTCTTTTCTCAACGGGGAGATAGTTGAAGTTGCGCAGGTGTTGGGTGATGTGTTCGTGTTGAGGGATGCCAAGTACGGGTCTGGCTGCGGTGTTCTGTATGGTCTGGAGTATGCGTAGATGGGGTTTTCGTAGTCCAGTCGGCTGGTTATGAGTGCGTGGGTGGCGGTCTTCCTTGATTCAATGCGGGAGGATCCATTTGAAGGTCTTTCGGAGGATCCGGAGGGTGTTGAAACAGGTGGAGGCAACAGTCTTGACCTGTCGGGTCATGTAGTGGGAGGAGTCGAGTACGATTCTGAGATTTCTGGTGTGGTCCTTGAGGGTGGGAGGGCTGCTGAGGGCGGTGGGCCACCAGGTGTTGTCCCATGCAGAGGACGAGGGTCCGAGGACGAGGACCTCTGTCTTCTCCGAGTTGAGCTTCAGGCAGCTGCTGCTCATCCAGGATGTGACGTCCTTCATTCCTTCCTGGAAGTGGAGTCTGGTGGTGATGGGGTCCTTGGTGAGGGAGAGGAGGACCTGGCTGTCGTCGGCATCGGATACTATGCTGAGTCCGTGCTGTCTGACAATGGTGGTGAGGGAGGCCATATAGATGTTAAAGAGTGTGGGGCTGAGCGACGACCCTTGGGGTACTCCGCAGTTGATTTCCGTGTGTTCGGAGAGAAAGGATGGCAGTCTGATTCTTTGGGTTCGGAGAGGAAGGATGGCAGTCTGATTCTTTGGGTTCTCGCCCGGTGAGGAAGGAGCGGAGACAGTCGAGAACGCCTCCCTGCATGTCGGCGTTGTGGAGTCTGGCAGTGAGTGAGTGGTGGGAGACGGTGTTGAAAGCTGCAGAGAGGTCGAATAGGATCAGGGCTGCGTTGTGTCCTTGGTCGAGGAGGGTGCGTGCAGATGTCTGTGGCAGCGAGTAGAGCAGTCTTGGTGCTGTGGTTGCTGCGGAATCCAGATTGGGAGGCGTCCAGGATGGAGTTTTCTTCAATGAATTTTGTTAGTTGGACGTTGACGATCTTCTTGGTGAATTTGGACGTGAAGGCATAGAGGGAGATGGATTGGTAGTTCTTGAGGTCCGTGGGATCTGCTGAGGGCTTCTTTAGTAGGGGTCTAACTTCTGCGTGTTTCAAGTCATTGTGAAAGATGCCGGTTTTGAAGGTGGCGTTGATGGTGCGTGGTAGTTCCGGAGCGATGGCAGCAGCTCTGTGGAAGATGTGCAGGGGACAGGGGTCCATGGGGGCTCCTGAGTAAATGCCTTTCATGGTCGATGTGGTGTCTTTGGTGGTGACTGTGGTCCAGGGGGAGATACTGGGCTGGCTGGCGTTGCTGGGTTTCGGAGTCAGGTGTCTAGTCGTTTAAGTTGTTGTAGAGGACCTTGATTTTCAGATGGAAGTAGGAGCCGAGCTTGTTGCAGAGGTCCTGGGAAGGGGGTTTGGTGAATTCCTGGAGGACGCTGAAAAGTTCCTTGGAGTTGCTGGAGTTGGCGAGGATCTTGTTCTGGATGAAGGTCCTTTTGGTGGGTCTAATGTGTTGGTGGTATTCAATGAAGGCGTTCCTGTAGGTGGTGCGGTCTTCTGAGGATTTGCAGTTTCTCCAGTTCTTCTCAAGACGTCTGCAGGTGCGTCTGGCTTTTTGGAGGTCGGTGGTGAACCAGGTGGCCTTTCTGGGGCGCTGTCTGTCGGGGTTACGCAGGGGTGCAAGCTCGTCTGCGCAGTTGGTGATCTATCTGTGGAGTTCTTTGGCTGCGAGTTTGGCGTCAGTCGAGGTCGTGGGGGCATCCCGGTTGAGGGTGGAGTTGAGCTGCTCCTCAGTGACCTTGCTCCAGTTTCTTCGTGGAGGGCGAGGTGCAGGTTTGGGTGGCGTGGGATTGTTGATGTGGAAGTGTACGCAGTGGTGGTCCATCCATGGGAGTTGGGTGGTGTGGTTGAAGTGGATGTTGTTACTTCCTGCAAAGATGGGGGTCGAGGGTGTGTCCTGGCTTGTGGATGGTGGTGGTGACTAGTTGTTTCAGTCCAAGGTTGACAAGGTTGTCCAGGAGGGTGGCAGAGTTGGGGTCACTGAGGTTGTCGATATGGAAGTTGAGGTCTCCGATGAGCATGTAGTCCATGGAGGCTATGGCGTGGGGCGCGGAGAGGACGGCGAATGTAGTGGTGAACGCAGTTCGAGATCTGTAGGCAAAGGAGCCTCTTAGGGTCATTCTGGGGCTGGTCTGGATCTGGAAATGGAGGTGTCCGGTGGCGGGTGGGCTGTCGCTTGAGCTGGAGGTCGTGAGTCGGAGGGAGCTTTTGTGTGCGATAGTGAGCCCTCCTCCTGAGCGGTCCTTCCTCTGGATCTTGTATCCATCGGGGATGGCGGTGACGATGTCAGGGGCTGAGGTGGAGTTGGTCCAAGTTTCTGTGAAGAAGGCGACGTCTGGCAAGAGGGTGTCAAGGAGGTCGCAGATCTCTACAACGTGCCTGTGCAGGGATCACACGTTGAGGAGGATGCACCTCAGGGCTTCGTGGTGTTGGCTTCAGCGTGGGGGCAGCAGCCGTGGTGGTGCAGAGGGTGGTGAAGGTTTGGCGGCAATGACAGCTGGAAAACTGTCCGTGGGTGGTATTCGGCGTGGACAGTTGGCAGTTGTTGTTCCTTCCGGGGTGGAGTGCGAGGAGGGCAGCTGAGTGGTGGCGTTGGGTGGTCGGAGATCCAGGGTCCCTGGTGCTGGTCACGGTCAGCTCGCAGATGGGCTTGCCTTTGGCGCACACGCTGTGCGCGGCCACAATTAACTAGGGAATGGGGGTAGGAAAGCACAGCAGGGGGGAGGGGCCACTGGGGCAGCAGCGGCAGGAAGGGAAAAGGGCAGAAACAAACAAAACAGAGGACAAAACAACAAGTAACAAATCACAAGTAAAAATACAGAGGCACAATGACAGCAAGACAGAAAAACTGACACAATAACAAAAGACAGGAAACAGGCACAAAACAAAACAGACAGCAGCGGAACTAGCAGAGGAGCAAGGCTCTCCCATTGGACCACCAGGGATGAGGCGCAGGCAGGAGCCTGCGCGTGGAGGAGGGCCTCGAACACCTACCAGCTCAGAGGTAAACGGGGTCAGCGGTAAACAGCAGAGCTGCTGGGGGAGAGAGCAGGTCTCTGACCAGAAGGTCAGAGGTCTTGCTCGGACACCCTCGCAGCGGCCGCCATTAAATAGGCAAGGGGGAGGGAAGCACAGCTGGTAGGCGGGATCGGGAACCGGCAGAAAATAACAAAACAAAGAATGACAAAACAACAAATAACAGATCACAAATAAAAATACAGATGCAAAAAACCAGGAAGACAGAAAAACTGGCACAACACAATACAGACAGCAGCGGAACCAGCAGAAGAGCAAGGCTCTACCACTGGACCACCAGAGATGAGGAGCAGGCAGGAGGCTGCAGGTGGAGGAGGGCCTCGAACACCTACCAGCTCAGAGGTGAACGGGGTCAGCGGCACAACAGTGGAACTGCTGGGGGAGAGAGCAGGCCTCTGTTTAGGGGGTTGAATAATGCAGGCCTGTGGGGCTGGGACTGATTGAGCAAGGAGTGGCAGCAGTTGCTGCAGCAAGGACTAAGTGCACTGTTGCAGAGGGAAATTGTGTTTATTGCAGTAGGTGGTGGCGGTGCTGGGTGAGTTGATGATAACTATTTGGGCAGGCAGAGACTGCTTCCCCAGTCAACACTGGCGACTACTTTGTCAGCAGATGAGGATAGTGAACGTTCCAATAGTATGCTGGCTGTGACTCTTAAAGCAGGGAACTAAAAGCGGTCACTACTGGGCACAGGATGTAGGCAAAAATAAGGAGACTCCACTCGCCCTCTACTTACACAGAGCATCTATAAATTCCGCCTTATAGTTGCCTCTGTTGTTGATCTTTTAAAGGCATGTCATTTGTCCGTGATGTGGCCACTTCCAGGTCGCTCATAATTCCACTGCAAATATCAAAAATGTCACACACAGAAATCTGAAACCTTGACAGCTAAGCGACTGCTAGTGAAGGCAGATACAGAGTGTCTTGCAAACTCATGCATGCAGGCGGTACCTGCACCAGCCTCACCCATACTCTGGCTTCTAGTCATTGCAGCGTGGCGCGTGTACTCACTCATGCAGACAGTAGGTCTCGCCCTTGTGAGTCCTATGGTGGCACACTCCTAGGACTCCATCGCCTAACTAATGCTCTCCCAGGACCCTAAGGAAAGGTCGAAAAAGTACTGCCTCGGAGAGCAACAAAATTAATGAAAAATTGCATAGTAGCTGCGTACAATAACACGCATGCGCACTACCACGGCAGAACACAAGGGGAGCTTAAAAATACCTATTCTATGACAAATTCCATAGTAGGCATGTGGGGTGGGGGGGGGAGCACATACAGACGGGGAGCGGAAAACGACGGAACACCGGAATCTTAGCCACGCCGCATCAGGCCCCAATATACTCTTACTTATCGTCACTGTTCCGACAGGAATTTTCTCCGCTGTTGTTCCAGCCCAGCGTCAGATGGCGCTGCAGGGATCAGGAGTCAGACTGTGCCTCAGCTTGCTGACTGGAGTGGCTGTTGGGCACTGCTAGGCAGTCAATCCATGCCAGAGCCACTGTCCACCAGTGTTAGCGAATCCTTATGGCATGAAGCACTTCAGCAGGCAAGCACCACACCCGTGACCGCGGGGGCAGGCCAAAATACGGGACTGTCATTGGTAGACTTTTGCGTACTACCAGATTGACGGCCCTGTAAACCAAACAGCACAGCAGAGAAGGGTGTGATCGGACTTTGTGCTGCCTGTTTCTGCACGTTTTACAACTGCTCCTCTCCACAACCCCTCCTTTTCCTTAGCTGCCCTGTTCAGTGTCCAAAGTGAGCTCTGCAACTTGCATTGAACTCCACTGTGATTGGCTGTCAATGTCATGTGCTTTTCAGTATGTTATACACACAATTCACCATATCCAATTCTATTACAGGACCGGAGGCTTCGTATTATGCATCTCTTTCTTATTTATTGCTACCCACACCAGCCAATGAAACTTGTATTGTGTAAAAACAAACTAAATTTCCCATGATGCATGCACCACATCACTTCCTGCAATGCCCCATAAGAGCCAGCAATATCGGAACCTGTCCTCTTTCTTTGCTGCTCGCACAGAGAGTTAAGTTACTGAGATCGTTCTTGATATTTACTTAGCTATAATTGTGAAATTGTAATGTTTGTTCATTCATAACTGCTCAAGCAGCGCATTGTTATTCGTGTTAAAGCATAACTGAACGCCGCTTTGCTGTACCTAAATGTAAACTGTATTTTGGCCATTGCCTTTCGTGAGCGCTGTGCAGGCGGTTCGGATTTCGTGCCTTTGGCGCTGTGGGGCTCCCGCTGGGAGCGATTATGTTTTTGACGGGTTTTCAACCCGAGAGCTTTTCTAACGGAGATTGAAGGTGCGTCACGCCGATTGACGAGTGAGAAGCGGCGCTCTGCCGCACTGCCTGGTGATCTCCCATCACGTTCCCGCTTAAGCAGGGAGAGTGTGCACGGTACCACCCCGCCTTCAGCAGCTACATTTTAATGTTGAAACTAGCGCGAAGGCTCCCCTCATATGCCGGTGCGCTTGGAGCCAGTCACTTTTGCTTTTGGTTACGTTTCCACGTGCGTAGCCCAATTGGGCTATTTTGGTAGGATTTGGGCTACGCACGTCGTTACAGCCCGGTTTTCTGTCGTTTTTCTTTCGTTTTTGTCATTTCAACCTGGGATTTCCACAGAGAGCACTGCTTTATGCCTGGCTGGCTGCAAAAACGATCTGGGCCTGGAGGGAGCACATCTCCTTGGATTTCTTTGCTCTTTTTGGCTCCACTACGCCCTGTGGGCTGCAATAATTGTGACACAGCTTTTGCTGAGGAGCTAGGTACCTGTGCTGTTGTGCTGTGGGTTGGCTCCCCCCCCCTTACTGTTGCCTTTATGAGCAAGTACATTTATAAGTTTGGCTCCACAATGGAAAATTGGGTGCACTATGAGGAGGATGACACCTTATATGAGGAGGAAGTAGGTACACCTTCCATTGTGGAAAATATTGTTGAGGCCCTGGGCGCTTCCGTACAGGAGTCGGTCAACAAGGCCCTGGAGAAGGCAGTTCCGGGAACTGTGCAGCAGGCGTTGGCGACTGCTTTGAAGCCTATTACCAGGCAATTGCAGAGGTTTGCGAAGCATCATGGCTTCACTACCCCAGCAGGGGGTTCCGTCAGAAGGCCCACAGCCTAAGCCTTGGCCTCATTCTGCCTCTTACTCTTCACTTCCGTGCCCTGATACGGAAAGAGAGAGGGTTCAGGATACCGATTTGGAACCCGGTTCCACCAACTCTGACGCCCCAGATGATTCCCCTCCTAAGAAGAAAACAAGGAAGGCCAAGAATGTGGAAACTTCACAGACGACCCCTACTCCTTTTACGTTTAACCCCTCGGACATTGTTCATCCTAGTTCCTCGAGGTGGCGGCGTACCTGCATGAAAATTTGCGCAAAAGTTTCGACAAGGAGGTGCGCAACAGACTGCGGTCTGAATGTCCCCGACCGGATCTCTCGGACAAGGTGGCCGAAACGCCTGAAATTGACTCCAGCCTTTTAACTTTCCTTAAAAAGTTTGCTAAGGACCCTAAGAAGGGTATAGATCGCGCCTGGCGAGGGTGTCAAGACAAGCTTCTTGATGTTGTCGGCCCTTTGGCCAAGATCTTGGAGATGCCTCTGGAGGCACAGGAATCGGGAACCACCATTGACTCCCATGTGTTGGCGGGCTGGACCCAGAGGGCCATCTGCCTTTTAGGTAATGCCAACTGCGCAATTTCTACGGAACGACAAAAGTCCATTCTCATGCGCATGGACTCTAATCTAACGGAGTTGGCGGCAGCAGAACCTGGGCCATTGGCAGACGGAAACCTCTTTGGGGACCGTTTCGTCAAGGATGTGGCAAAATACGTCGGCACTTTCACGACCCTGGATAAAGCACAGGCAGGAATCAAACGTGTGTTTCAAGCTGGGGTTTTCAACAGGGCCGGACGAGGCCGGGGACGCTCGTATGGCCGTCAGTTCTCCCGAGGTCCACAGCGACGAGACTTCGGTCGTGGCAGGGGAGAGTGGGACTCTACCCGCGGCGGCACCTTCTACCCCACCAGGCAGCGCTTCAACAAGCGACGCTTTAATAAAGGCTCCTATCGGGGAGGATTCCAGAATACCGAGTCTTCAGGTGAGCGCTCCAGACTTATTCCTTCTTCCCTTGGGGGGACGTATTCAGCAGTTTTATCACAATTGAGTTCAACTATCGCAGGATGCCTGGGTTTTGCAGACTGTTCAGGGGTTTCATCTAGACTTCTTTCAGACTCCTTATCAGGTTCATCGGCCCAGACAGCTTTCTTTTTCCCGACTAGAGTGTGATTTCATAGATTCAGAAATAGAAGGATTGCTGCGTTAGCCTGTTACACCTCCCCCTCTTGAGGCGGAAAGCCAAGAGGTTCTTGTTTGCTCTCTTGCCCTGTTAAAACCATCTGCTTGCTGTTCTACTGGCTTGATCTACGAAGCTTTTACTTTGTCTGTTTTTAAATTGCGTCTCTATTTGGCACTTGTGCTTCGTGTCAGTAACAATTTCCAGAGACTGTAATCAGCATTTTTTACCTACCAAGGTGCTCTTCCGACCAGTCGCTGCCCGGGCTGCTCTCAGCTGAGCATCGACGTTGAGAGCTCGGTCCCGGAGAGGCGAACCTGGTTTTGGCGGCCATGTTGGGGGTATTCCAGCACGCGGACGCGCTCTAGTCTTCTATAAAAGGGGATGACGTCTTCTCCGCGCAGCGGACGCGCATTGCGGACGCGCCGGACTCAGGCTGGAGTCATGACAGAGTCCTGCCCGTCTGCGCCCGTCAGCGCTAAGGAGGCGCAAGGGGCCAGGGATGGTGTCCGGTGTCCTAGCTCTCCGCCTATTAACCGGCTGTACTCAATCAGCACCCTTAAATCTCTTAGACCCCCTCTGTTAAAATGTCATCATAAATTTTCGCCTGGCCAACTGCGCCGTTGCCTGACCTGTAGATGTCTAAAGGACTCTGGGAAGGAACTCTCGGCACCTATCACTGACTCCTTCAGGAAAATTGGGATACAGGAGCCTCCACCCCCCTTGAAAGAATTAGGCTTTCTCATCAATGCCCGTTCTTTGGTTAAAAATAATCTGGCCTTTAGAGACTTTGTTTCTCTAAGGAAACCCGCTTGGGTCTTTGTAACTGAAACATGGGGTTCGGACTCAGTAGGCCCTGATCTGGTTAACGCTCTCCCTGACGGCTATGCCATAGTAAGACAGGACAGAGAGGGCCGTAAAGGGGGGGGGAATAGGTATAGTCTATAAGAACACCTTCACCTGCCGTATGGAATCTCTTCCTTCTCCCCAAAATTCTTTTCAGGCTTTGTTCTTTTCCCTTAGTTCCTCTCCCATAGAAACCTTTTCTGGTATTCTCATTTACAGACCCCCTGGACCTAGATCCTCGTTTGGCTCCGACCTTCTGGAAATTATAGAGCCTTTTCTTAACGGGCCCTCCCTTACTATTCTTGGGGATTTTAATTTCCATTTGGAAAATAGTAACTCCAGTGAAACGCTATCCCTTGTGGATCTGCTGGCCTCTCTCAATCTTTCTCAAAAGGTACTATCCCCCACCCATATTGCCGGCCATACGCTAGATGGAGTCTTCATGAATGACCCTAGGTTGGAGGTAGGTCCCTCTTTTCCCCTTTCTTGGTCCGATCATAAGGCAGTCTCTATGGAATTCACTCCCTGTGCCTCTCTCGCCCCCAGAAAAGATGTAAACTGTTGGGTGCAGAAGAGGAGCCTCCGGGGGTTGACTGATCATCCCCTGGGTCCCCTCATTGCCAATTTTAAGCCTCTTCCCTCTCAGGACATTGACTCCTCGGCACGGGAGCTTGCGAGCATTATCGCAAAGCCACTGGACACCCTTGCTCCCCTCAAAACTCTATATAGTGCCAGGAAACGCCCTTCAGCGCCCTGGTACTTCGACTCTCTCAGAGCTCAGAGGCAGGCCTGTAGGAGGCAAGAAAGGCTCTGGAGAGCTCAGCCCGATACGGAAGTTCGGACTAAGCACAGACATCTTCTCAAGAGGTATAAAGCGGCGGTGCTGACTGAAAAACAATCCTATTTCTCTAACCTTACCTCTTCTCTCACCTCCCCTGGAGACCTGTTCAAAATTGTAGACTCCCTTTGCCTTGTCCACCACCCTGACCCCATAGTCCCCTCACAAAAACTTTGTGATCAAATCTCTTCCTTTTTTCATTCCAAAATTTTAGACATCTATACAGCCCTTCAGACGGATAATCTCACTCGGGCTTTCTCTCCTGATTCAACGAACACCACTCTCCCGACCGAAACTTACCCTAGTTTTCCCCTTCTCACAGTCAAGGACCTCGATAAACTTTTGGATTCCCTTAGGTCAGGCTCTCCTCTTGATCCTTGTCCAATCAAAGTTTTAAAAAACTGTAGGGCAACTCTAATCCCCCCCCTGCTGGCAGTTATGAACAAGGCTATATCCAGTGGTGCTTTTCCAGCCTCCTGGAAAACAGCTATCGTAAAGCCCCTCTTTAAAAAGGCCACTCTGGACCCCAGGATTTTAAAGAACTTTCGTCCTATCTCTCTCCTTCCTGCTCCGGCCAAGATGTTGGAAGCTCATATGAATTTCCATCTCAGCCCTTACAGTGGTGGTCAACAATATCCGCGCCAAGGTCGATAGGGGTCAGACTACGCTGCTGATCCTGCTCGACCTCACAGCTGCGTTTGACACCCTGTCTCCTACCATCTTGGCCTCTCGTCTCAGTGAGATGGGAGTGGAGGGTCCGGCTCTTAGTCTTCTTACCTCCTTCCTTAACAAGAGAGAGCAAAGGGTTAAATTGGGTGACTTCCTCTCCACCACCAAGCGTTTGCAGTGTGGGGTCCCTCAGGGCTCCTCTTTGAGCCCCACACTTTTCAACGTTTATGTGGCCCCACTTGCTAGGCTTGTCAGGTCTTTCGGATTGGAAGTTCTCTCGTACGCTGACGACACCCAAATCATGGTTTCCCTGTCGCAATCTGTTGGGTCCACGGCCCTAAACTTTAGGAACTGTATGGGGGCCGTGGCAGGTTGGATGACGTCAAACTTCCTAAAGTCGAACGGGGAGAAGACTGAGATCCTTGTGTTTGGGGGAAACAAGGAGGTTTGGTCAGCCGATTGGTGGCCATCGACTCTGGGACTATGCCCCCAGCCATCCCCCGTCGCTCGAAATCTGGGAGTCCTATTTGACACCTCACTCGCCTTTGACAAACAAGTGAACAGGACCATTTCCACCTGCTGTGGGGTTTTAAGGGTGTTGAGAAAGCTCACCCATTACCTCACCCCTGACGCCCGGAAACAAGTCTCGGTAGCCCTTGTATCATCACGCCTGGACTATTGTAACGCCCTTTATCTTGGGATGAGCAACAAACTGGTTCATCGGCTGCAAGTGGTCCAGAACGCAGCAGCAAGGTTTGTTGTCAATGCTCCTAGACGCTCTTCAGGAACTGCGATCAGGAAACATCTTCACTGGCTTCCGGTGCATGCCAGGATTAAATTCAAAACCCTGATTATCATCCACCGGGCTCTTCATGACGCAGGGGCCGAGGGCATTAGGTCTCTTGTGTCGTACTACACCCCAGGTAGGGCCCTGCGATCTGCCAGTCAGATGTTGCTAACCGTTCCTCGCGTCGCGAAAGCAAGGTGGGGAGGCAGAGCCTTTTTTGCTCTTGCCCCCAGACTCTGGAATGAGCTTCCCCTTGCCCTCAAGAATCAGGAATCTCTTATCCTATTCCGTAGAGGCCTTAAAACGTTGCTCTTCTCTGAAGCTTACCCCTAATGCTCTTTCTCTTTCCGTATCTTAGATCTGGCTGATTGTTTTCCATCAGTTGCGCCTTTACGCCTCCGGGCTAAGTAGCGCATTATAAATTCCCCATCAATCAATCAATCAAACACGCGATAGCACCTTGCGACGAGGGCCCTCGCGGTTTCTGCAGCAATATTTTTCTGGTGCAGAAGAAAGGCGGAGGTTACAGGTTGGTACTCAATTTGAAGGATTTCAACCAGTACATGACTTACAAGCACTTCAAGATGGAGGGCATCCATCTGTTGGCAGACCTCCTGAAGCAGGGGGACTGGTTGGTCCGTCTGGACCTGAAGGACGCCTATCTGTCCATCCCCATATTTCGACCACATCGTCGATTCCTTCAACTTCAATGGCGGAACCAGTGGTACGAATAATTGGTCCTTCCTTTCGGACTTTCCTCAGCACCGTGGTGCTTCACCAAGGTTCTGAAACCTGTAGTAGCTTACCTCCGGGAACAAGGGGTTCGCATGATTGTCTATCTAGACGACATGCTCATCATGGCGCAATCACAGACGTTGGCAGTTCAGCACTTGCGCATGACCATTCGTATCTTGCAGAACCTGGGGTTTGTGATCAACGAACCAAAGTCTGTTCTGTGCCCCACACAGACGATAGACTTTTTGGGGTTCGTCATAAATTCTCAGGCGGCCCAGCTCAGTCTTCCACGTTCCAAACTTCGGGATATCAAAAAGGAGCTTCGCTCCCTGTTAACCAAGCAAATGGTTTCTCTCAGGGTGATTACCCGGATAGTGGGACTTCTTGCGTCGTCCATTCAAGCAATATTTCCGGGACCCCTACACTACAGGGCCCTTCAACGACTCAAAATTCAACACTTGCAGAAGGGTCTTTCCTACACGGACTTAGTCCCTCTTTCCCCAGAAGTGCGGTAAGAGATACAGTGGTGGCTTGCCCACGTGGAAGCGTGGAATGGCAGAGCAATTTTCCGCTCCCTAACAGAAGTGGTCATAGAATCCGACGCCAGTAGTTGAGGCTGGGGAGCGCGCAGCGGAAATATTTCCACAGGGGGCCGTTGGTCTCTAGACGAGTTAAATCTACACATACATTGTCTAGAACTCCTTGCAGGGTCATTTGCGATCAGGACCCTATCTCCCAGGCAGGTCTCATGTTGCATCCTTCTTCGGATGGACAACATAACGGCGGTACGGTACATCAACAAACTGGGGGGCACGAGGTCCTCAATGCTGGTAGAGATAGCGAAGGACTTTTGGCATTATTGCCTGAGTCATCAAATTTCGGTCATAGCCGAATACATTCCGGGTCAGTCGAATGTAGTAGCGGATTGGAACTCACGCCACCTCAAGGACTACAGCGACTGGCAACTTCTCCCACAGGTGGTTCAGTGGTTGCAGGAGATATGGGCTCTTTGCGAGATCGACCTGTTTGCCTCCAGACTGATTCGTCAAATGACAAAGTTTTTCAGCTGGAGGCTGGACCCATTGGCTCTAGCGACGGATACCTTTGCAGAGGATTGGACCCCGACTTTGAATTATGCGTTTCCATTCTTCACTCTCATTCCTCGCGTGTTCACATATGTGATGCGCCAGAAGGCGGAGGTGATATTGGTGACTCCCTTGTGGAAGTCGCAGCCTTGGTTCCCGTTACTGATGGAGGTGAGTTGCAACTTCCCCAGGAGGATCCCATGGTCCTCGACGATGCTCGAGGGCCCTCATGAAGAGATGCACCCAATGGTACTATCGGGGCAACTGTCTCTGATGGCCTGGAGACTTTCCGGCAGCATTGGCAAATGCCAGGTTTTTCGGACCAAGCTTCAGGCTTCATCAACCAAGCGTGGGCCCCCTCTACCAGGAAGCGATATTCTTCAGCCTGGGGGTGCTGGGTTCGTTGGTGCATGGGACAGCATGTGGATCCCGAGGGGGCAGAATTACCCTTCATTGTAAACTTCCTGTCCGAAAAAGCGTTGGAGGGTTTAGCGTATCGCTCTGTTAATAATTTCCGTTCAGCCATATCGGCGGGCCACTCTCCAATTGAGGGTAAACCTGTCGGAATGCATCCCCTAATATGCAAACTCTTAAAGGGTATCAGAGTAGCTAATCCACCCAAGCCGAAATATTCTTCTCTGTGGGATGTCTTGCGGGTTCTTTCCCTGTTTAACCGATGGCCCAACAACAATATGTTGTCTAGGAAACAAATTATCAGCCAAACTGGCCATGTAGCTATGCCTGGCGGCTTGTAGACGTTCTTCGGATGTTAAGGCTCTAGACATTACAGGTAGAATATTTACTCCGGTGGGAGTTTCTTTTAATATCACGGCTAGAACTAAAACTCTGTCACGCACTGTAGACTATCATGCTTTTCCTGACAATGCTCAGCTTTGTGTGGTTCAATGTCTTAAGGCCTATGAAGAATGTTCCAGGCCTTCTAGGCGTGATGGTGTGGTGCAGTTATTGATTGCTTTGCAGAAACCTTACAAACCTGTTACTGCAGCTACTAAAGCCAGATGGTTAAAAAATGTTATGCAGGAAGCAGGTAATGACACTCAAGTTTTTGGTGCACACTCTGTTCGAGGTGCTATGGCCTCTAAGACCTTCATGTTGGGTTCTACTGTTCAAGATATCATGCATTCTGCGGATTGGTCATCTGAATCAACATTTAAACAGTTTTATTATAAACCGGTGGGTGACATATCCTCTGTGGTTTTTAATCAGTGTTAAACTAGCATAATACGAAGCCTCCGGTCCTGTAATAGAATAAAATATTAGCTAGCATTCGCGCCAAGAATTTTCAAATCTATTAAGGACACGGAGGCGAGGATTATCCCACCTGGTTTAATTACAGTATTGTAATTCTTGCCCACCCGTTTGCATATGTATTCTGGTTACACAGAGGTTACGGGTTGTTTTATCTCTGATTTTTTCAGGATCCGAAAAGAAGATGGATTAGACGTAATCCTGCTTGAAGTTGACGTTCCTCCCAGCTGGTCTGGTTCTTCCACGTTGGAGGCTGTTATTGGACTTTTGTTTATATTGTTGGACTTTGATGTTCGAAGCAAAGAAAGAGGACATGTTCCGAGTATTGCTGGCTCTTATGGGGCATTGCAGGAAGTGATGTGGTGCATGCATCATGGGAAATGTAGTTTGTTTTTACACAATACAAGTTTCATTGGCTGCTGTGGGTAGCAATACATAAGAAAGAGAAGCATAATCCTTGCATCCGTGTCCTTAATAGAATTGAAAATTCTTGGCGCGAATGCTAGCTAATTTTTTATTCATTCACATCGTTATACAGCGCATTCAGTATTCTTTGCAACGCAATGTGATTCATATGCAATTTCAGTGATGTCCGTATTCATTTCAAGAACAGTGTTATTTGCCTCACTGTTATTTTTAAAATTTCAAGGTTTGTCATATTCAAACGATTCTGTAATGCCATTATTTTAATTAATTTTTTAATGAACTTTTTTGGTACATTAACTCTATACAAAACAGTATAGTTACCTGCAGTAAATGACAACACCTTAACACATGAGGCAGCATATTTTTTAATAAATTAACAGTCCTGCAGTATCCCTCTTTTCTCAGAATTGTTTTTTCACAAATCAGTATGGAACCTCCAAAGCACAGTGGCATTCATCAAAGCTGAAATGGGGCCAAGAGGGCTCTTTGGGTACTAATACATTTGGACCGTTTGTCCAGGAATCAGTGTGTATACACATTCCCATCAAGCCTCCATCCTTCCCCCATTCTATTCTTTGGACTTACACTACTGTTTGGGGACGCCACGTCCCAGATGCCATCGGGCCAGGAGCATGCACCTGCATCTACAGCCAGGGAGAGGAGCCTATTTAGCGCTTAAAGCGCTCCCGGAACTCCTGCAGCGCAGGTTAATCTTTGAACTTATGTCACTTTTTAGGGACTCCACATCCCAGCTGGCATTGCGCCAGGAGATGCACACCTGCATCTACGACAGGGGAAGGAGCCTATCTAGTGCTTAAAGAATTCCTCCAACTCCCGCAAAGTGGGACATGCTTGGGCCATGGCTGGGCATGTCCTGCACCGGTCAGAGCCCGGAGGAAACTCAACCTGGGCCCACCCTCTGACATCGTGATCCTGGGGTAATGGCTCTCTATTTTTGTACTGGAGAGCTGAATAACATTGTGGATGGGTTAACGTGTTTGGGTATAACTCTAACTTAGCTGCTATTCTGTGGATACTGACTCTCATGATCTTAACCCCTTCAGTGCCACGCCCTTTCCCCCTCCTGTGCCGGGCGTTGCACTAGTGGGTGGGGTTCATGACGAGATAGTCTCGTCATGGGCACAGCGCAACCGTGCTCAATGACGAGACTATCTCGTCATGGGCACTGAAGAGGTTAAGGTTTTGAATTTGCCAAATTACAATTGGCAAACACAAATCCCCAGGAGGTTCAGCAAGACCACCCCCTCCCCCTAAGACTACCAGCATCAACAAAATGTTGCAGAGGGCTATGGGGATGATTTCCACAGAAATAGCCCTGACTGAGAGGAGATTATTTCTGGGAGTCCCATATGATTTAGGCTTGGATGGCTCCTTATCATACAGCCCAACTGGTACACATGGTGCAGTGGACCATTTGGGGCTGGCTAACAACTAAGCCAGTGATGAGAAGGCAAATTTGGCCCCTAATCTAATGGGGGCACACTTGAAAGTTACATCTTGACCGTCTCGACCGCTAAACAGCGGCTCTTGTCTCAGTCCCCTATAGCCCCTGCTAGCTCATGTGCTGACTCAAACATTTCTTACCCTTATAATTCCAGCCTTGCAGGGACTATGCATACACCTCATTGGGCTGTGGACCTCATGGAGTCCTATGTTGAAAAAATTAAAGACTATCTGCATAAATAACTTTCCTCATTGACATTGGGGTTGGAGGCCATCCAAAGGGGTCTCAATTGCCGTATATCCCCTTACAAAAGCAAGTTGTATGTTCAATACTAGTAGCAGAGGATAGTGCCCAGGTTTTGACCTCCAACTGCCAATACAAACTGGTTAAGGACTCTAGCACCCTGCCGCATGTTATAACAACCACTCTACCTAGAGATGCTGTAATTAGCCATGGTGAGGGGACTGAGGTTGTGGGTATTTTGCACACATCAAAAGCATTAGGAGTTAATGAGGCCTCATTGTCCTTTAACACTGGATCTGCGGGGACACCTCCACCTATGCTAAATAAACTGAGGCAACCAGTGATCGACCTCCCCCCAGCATCTTGCCCCTACGTGCTTGTTTTGGTAAAAGTCCCTGAGTTGAATGTGAAACAAAAGGAGGGCCAG
Organism: Triturus cristatus; assembly: GCF_964204655.1. Taxonomy (NCBI): domain Eukaryota; kingdom Metazoa; phylum Chordata; class Amphibia; order Caudata; family Salamandridae; genus Triturus; species Triturus cristatus. The sequence continues at coordinate 278,769,256 of NC_140579.1, forward strand.
GACGAGCTGACTAATAAATGATTGTTTAAATGAGCTGGTCCAACAGAGGAAGTTCCCTAATTATATGACTAATGAGATTTTGTTCACACGGAGAGTGGGATGTCTGGGGTCAGGCCCAAGGATCATTGTGGTGATTCTATAATTATAAACTTCAGATCGCCTAGGTAGTGCAAAGGTTGTTATTTGGCCCACTTCCCTGACCAAGAAGAGAGTCTACGATTTAGTTATTTCCACTGGGGTATTTATGTAAACCGTCTTGTTTTAGGGAAAGTGATAATTAAAAAAAAAAAAAAGCTCATGTCTTTGCATTGGCCCTGTAAGGACTCCCATTGAGCATTTGAAGAGGCCTGTTGTTTTTACAATTCCCACCTTGAATCATTTTGATGCCCTTAATGGGGTGGAGTGACTAGCTCCTAACAGGAAAGGTTCTCCCTGGTTGTGCTCTCCATTAGGGAAGGGCAGGGGAACTATCCAAGATGATAGGGCACACAACGATGACAAGGGCGAGTCGCGGTTTGATGTCACCAGGTTGGCTCTCAACTACAGGTCAGTCAAGTTATGGAAATTCTTTACAAAAATGCTCCAAATGCTCTCAAACTTCTGAATCTTCTTCGAGAAGGTCCTTTTGGGGCTGAAAGTGCCCATAACAACAATCCAGGTTGCAAAAGCTCTGGAACCCTGGAACCTAATCCTTCTTCCCTCACGCTCCATTCATTCTTCTTCACCTTTTACTCCTAAACGCTTGTTCTGTATCTCTTGGATTTCACCTTTTCTTTACGCTTTGCGTGATAAGTGAAATTAACAAACAATTATATCCTAAAATATTCATCACCCTGTCTATTTTAGGGCAGTCTAATACCTCACGCCTCATGCCTCTGTTTTTATTCCTCATTCCTTATCACTCATCCCTATCTCCAATTTCCTTTGTCCTCGTGACTCAGTGATCACCCCTCATTCATCAAACCTCCCTCTTTAACCCTTATTCTTCACTTATCACTCTTCAATTCTTATTTATCAATTCTAATTCCTCACTCCTAATAATTTATCCCACGCTCTTCTACTTTCACACCTCATACTTCACTCTTTATCTCTCATTCCTCATCTCTGACTCCACATTCTTTTCATTTTCACCTCTTTATTGTTTATCTCTTAGTTCAGATTTCTCATCACCTCAATCATCATTTTCTGTTACTCATTTCTCATTCTGTCCTCATTGTTCTTCATTCCTTGCTTCTTGTCCCTAACCCCTCATTTCTCACTTCTCATTCTTCATCCCGCATCCTTCAGCTCTCTTCTTTCCTTCCTCATACCTCATCGTTCAAGCCTCTCTGCTTACTACTCGAGCCAGATTCCTTGTCCCTCACTCTTCACATTTTTCACTGCTCAGGCCTCAACCCTCGGTCATCATCCCTCACCTCTCAACCCTCCCACCTCATTCTTTACCTTTCTTCTCTCACTGCTTGTCCTACAGTTCTCCTGTCTTACTCTTCATCCTTTACTCCTCACTCATTCCCCCTTGTCCCTCAATAAACTTTCAAACCTATTTCTTCATCACTCACTCACCATTTTTTACTCTTTAACGCTCAATCCTTACTCCTCATTCCTCTTCCCTCACCCTTCTTCCTTGCTTTTGCATTTTTACTCCTCATTCTTCATTTCTCAGCCTTCACTCTTAATCACTCATCCCTCACTGCCCATTTTTCACTACTCATCTCTTGCTCCTCATACCTCATGAAGCACTCATCTCTAACTATTTGCTCTTCATGCCTTATGTTCATGTCCTTATCCCCATCCTTCAACCCTTTGTTTCTTATCTCTATAATCACTGATATCTTTTACTACTCTTCCCTAACATTTCATCCCCACACTGCGCATTTAGGTAACGTGATGAATTGAGTGTTGTATTCCTTTTAACATTTATTTGATGGTTGTTAGACATTACAATGCATGCAAATAGAACACATGCCTTTATCACGAATATATTACAACGTGCTGATCTTTACAAGCAGGGCGTGGTATTACATAATGGACCTCAACCTATACCTCTAACAAGGGTGATATCCCCTGTGGCGTGCCCCAGGGCTCTGCTTTGTCCTCTCTGCTTTTCAATATATACTTGCAGTCCTTAGTAACTGCACTGTCCAAACTGGACTGCCGAGTCTTTAACTATGCAGATGACACTCAACTTATCCTGAGTATTGACAACTCGGCCCAAGCTCAAGTGACAGTTCAAAATATCCTAAGATTCACCACTAACTGGATGACGGTTAATTCCTTGAAAATTAACCCTGACAAAATGGAGGTCCTCGTCATTCCAGCAAATAACAACTTCTGGAGTGGCTTGTTTTGGCCCAAAGAACTCGGGGCCCCTCCATGTCCGTCACCAGTCGTGAAAAGTCTGGGAATTAAGATTGATTCGGAACTCTCTTGAGTCATCAGGTCTACTCAGTGGTGGGCATCTGCATCGGCGTCCTGAGACAACTGAGGAAACTGGTCCCCCTCCTATCAGTTTCCTCTTTGAAATCTATAGTCTCAGCTACTGTGTTATCGCGCCTCGACTATGGAAATGCACTCTATCTAGGACTTCCTTTGAAATTTATGAATCGACTCCACGTTGTACAGAACAATGCCGCCAGGCTGATTTTTAGCCTTTCTAGGAGGACCCATGCTTCACCTTTGCTGCACAAGCTACACTGGCTGCCTGTCAGACAGCGTATAAAATTCAAGGGCCTGTGCATTGCTCACAAAACCCTCTATGGCCATGCCCCTGGCTACATACGGGAACGCTTTTTCAATACGTGCCAGGGCGTGTACTTCGCTCTACAGATGCCTCCCAGTTAGTCTGCCCTCTGAGCAATTTGGCTACCAAGGGTGGACGAGCTATCTCAGTTATTCTGCCACGACTCTGGAACCAACTACCAGATTCTTTACGAAAGGAACCGGGTTTGCTTCCTTTCCGGAAGCTGCTAATAACTCTGTTATTTAAAGACACCTTGTTCACCACCAGGACTGTCTGTCTAAGAGACCTGCTGGTATATATATAAATAAACAAACATAACATAACATAACATAACACACATTTTTGTTCCATGTATATGTGTGTGTGTGTGTATGTATGTATGTATATAGCTATATATATATTCACTTAAAAAACCAAAGGTTTCACACATGTTATAGTTAGCTGGACATTTCACTCGTAAAAAAACAATTAAATTCCCCCGTTATAGTTAGTAAAGGGAACTATAACTCACGAGACCGCAATCCAGTGCTGATGACGTCAGATATTACATCACTGTATTTAGACCCTTTTTACCCATTTTTCCTTCCTTTAACCTTTAGCTATACATATATAACAAATATTTATTTTACAGAAAGACACATATGTCATCAGTGATGTAATATCTGACGTCATCAGCACTGGATTGCGGTCGCGTGAGTTATAGTTCCCTTTACTAACTATAACGGGGGAATTTCTTTGTTTTTTTATGAGTGAAATGTCCAGCTAACTATAACATGTGTGAAACCTATGGTTTTTTAAGTGAATTTGCAAGGTTTTTAAAATGCTAATTCCTAACTATAACGTGTGTGAAACCTATGCGAATTTTTTTTTTTTTTTTCATCGTGCACGACGCGATTTTTTTCGAAATTTTTTTTAAAAAAAATTTCACCCTTCGCTCCCCTTTAGGGACCCCCTGACAAAGGCTAGGGGGTCAGAAACGCTGTACCCTGCCCTCTTTTGACGTTCTTATATGTGTTTTCTCTTTTTTTTACGGTTTTTCAGTGTGCGCGCACCCCGCGATTTTTACAAAAAAAATTACATCTTTTTTTGGCCCTTCGGGGTCCTACTGTGACCCCCTGACAAAGGCTAGGGGGTCAGGAACTCCCTACCCTGCCCCCTGTTCACGTTCTCCACCTTTCCTTTTCAGTGCGACATACAAAATGGCGGCCGACACTTCCTGATTTCGACCGATTCGAATGTTTACTAACATCTAACAACCAATCAGAATTTCGCTCGCGCACGGCACTGTGCGCACACCGTGCGCGCGTATAGATATTTATATGCTTTTAAATGCTATTTTCTCAGAAAATACTGAACAGATTTACACCAGACCTGCAAAAGGCACTTCCTTGACCTGAGGGCTACCTCTCTGCCAAATTTCACGTAATTCTGTTCAGCCGTTCGGGCTGTACCTTCGACTAAAGGTCCTATGGAAAAATGCATGGGGAAAACGCGTTTTGGGACCCCATTTTTCCTCGGCCCCCGCTTGACGAATCACCCCGGAGCGCCCCATTTGTTTTGAAAATTTCGCGAGGATTCGTCAACCGGCGCCAAAGTTATTCAAAATAGAATTTTGAGATTTCCTATGGAAACACGGTCCTAACTATAACTATCTACTGGCGACCGCCAGTAGATAATATTATCTACTGGCGGTCGCCAGTAGATAGTTATAGTTAGGACCGTGTTTCCATAGGAAATCTGCAACATTCTATTTGGAATAACTTTGGCGCCGATTGACGAATCCTCAAGAAATTCTCAAAATAGGTGGGGCGCTCCGCTCCGCTCCTTCCCTGAAAGTCTCGGGGGGATTCGTCAAGCGGGGGCTGAGAAAAAGGGGGGGACCCAAAACGCGTTTTCCCCATGCATTTTTCCATGGGACCTTTAGTCCGAGCTACAGCCCGAACGGCTGAACAGAATTACTTGAAATTTGGCAGAGAGGTAGCCCTCAGGTCAGGGATGTGCCTTTTGAAGGTCTCGTGTAAATCTGTTCAGTATTTCCTGAGAAAATAGCATTTAAATCAATATATATATATCTATAGGCGCGCTCCGAGCGCGTACCGTAAGCTTACCGTACGCGGACGCCGCTGTGCACGAGCGCGATTCTGATTGGTTGTTAGATCTTAGTAAACATTCGAATCGGTCGAAACCAGGAAGTGTCGGCCGCCATTTTGTCTCTCGCAGTCTGAGGGGGTGAAAAACAAAGGTGGAGAACGTGAAAAGGGGGCAGGGTGGACAGTTCCTGACCCCCTAGCCTTTGTCAGGGGGTCCCAGAAGGACCCCCAAGGGCAAAAACGAATTGTAATTTTTTTTCGAAAAATCCCGGAATGCGCGTAGCGTACGCGCACGGCGTAAACGGAAAAATTCCGCGAACTTCTCGTAACGATTCCGCGACTACGTGTACCGTGCGCGCACGGCAAAAAAAAAAAAAAAAAATACATAACTTAGCATTTAAAAAACCTTGCAAATTCACTGAAAAAACCATAGGTTTCACACACGTTATAGTTAGGAATTAGCATTTAAAAAACCTTGCAAATTCACTTAAAAAACCATAGGTTTCACACATGTTATAGTTAGTAGGACATTTCACTCGTGAAAAACCAATGAAATTCCCCCGTTATAGTTAGTGCAGGCAACTATAACTCACGCGACCGCAATCCTCTGCTGATGGCGTCAGATATTACATCACTGATGACATATGTGTTTTTCTGAAAAAAAAATATTTGTAATATATGTATAGCTAAAAATTAATGGAAGAAGACATGGGTAAATAAGTGTCTAAATACAGTGATGTAATATCTGACGTCATCAGCAGAGGATTGCGGTCGCGTGAGTTATCATATTACTTTCAAAGAAAGTTGTATTCATTTTGATAAATGTTATGATCATTGTAGCGTTACTTGTATTAATTTTAAAACATGTCAAATTCATTTCAATGAAGCTCATATTCATTTAAACTCTTTTCAATCAATGTTATATTTATTTCAATCGATGTCATATTCATATTAACACTGGCCTTATCCATTTTAAGATATATCGTATTGATTTCAATGCATGCCATATTCATTTTGACAAATGTCATGAGAATTTCAGCTTTGTTCATACTCATTTTAAGGCATGTACAATTTATTTCAGTGGAGCTTATATTCATTTCAACATAAGCCATATTCATTTAAAATCATCTCCTACTCATTTCTGTATATCTCAAATTCGTTGCAATCTAGGTAATATTAATTTCAACACAATTTATATTCATTGCACCATGTGTACGCTTCATTTCATTGTATTATATATTATTTTCAATGTGCATTATATTCTTTGCAGAATATGATATATTTATTTCAGTAACTTATATTCATTTCAATCTGTCATATTAATTTCAATGTATGTCATATTCCTCTTGGCATATGTCAGTCATTTCAAGGAATTTCACATTCTTTTTGATGCATATTGTATTTGTTTCACTGATTGCTATATTTGTTATAGTGTGGGCCATATTCATTTCAGTATTTTTGCTATATATTTCAGTATATCTCTTATTCAATTCGGAGTGTGTGTTATTCATATTAATTACTAAGTAGTATATTCACTCTGCCTGGTTTCATATTTGTTTTGGTTCAAACCAGATTCACTCTGTCAGGTATCATATTTATCCTGACACACATTACATTAATTTTTGTGTGTGTCAAATTCATTTAGCAGCACTCCATGCATTTCAAAAGGTATCCTATATGGGGATCTGTAATTTTGACGTGAACGGCTTCCCATACTGCGCCGCCTGGTGGGTGTATAATAAAGGCTATCCTGAAGTTATATTTCTTTCACTTCGTTTTAATACTGGCGACGATTTAAGAAATACACCCACCAAAGAACCCCACGCCAATCGTTACTCTTCTCTCAAGGTACAATTGGAATTGAGGTTGGTCTTAGTTTTCCTTTTGTATTTGAAGTCCGGATTAGCGTGATCTCATTTTAAACTTCTGCGGTGTATTGCTGACATATCGCATAGCCCCGATGTTACAAATTCTGGGAATTTTAATATTTCTGGAAAGATTGCTCTTGAACAGCCGTTAAGCGCTCAAGCAGTATTTTAAAAGTATACAACTCACTGTTGACATCTTCCTGCTGCACAAGCTCACCGTGCATCCTTGATGTTTGCTGCATTGTGACGAGTTTCAAGTGAAGGAGAACGTGGGCACCTTATGACGCACTGACGCTGAGTGAAGCCTAGACCGGCAACTCTTGTTTTCCTGTCCTTATTGTGACATTGCGCTTTATTCTCCGTTTTGCTGCCAAGTGTGCACACTGACTGCCTGCCTTCCTGCGAGAGGCACTCCATCCTCATTCATTTCACATTCCCTGATGTCCCGTCTTATTTTCAAGTTTGCGTACAGACTGGCATCTTATTTTTCACTTTCAAGTATACATTTTGGCAATTTCAGTGTGAGGTGACTTTCAAGGAAATCTGCAGCAGCTGAATTATCAAGGTAACGGAAACTGTTGTTTCTTCATGCTGCACAATGGAAAATCTTTTGACTACAATCACATAAGTTATTTATTTTAGTTTCTTATGTTAATTTTCTTCATTTTTGCATTCTTTTCCAAAAGTGACTACTGACTATTCTGTTACCACTTTAAAAAAAATACAGAAGAAAGTGAGGAATATCTGAGACATTTATTTGACTTGTTATTTTTGCTTATTATTTTTAGTTTTTGTTTTAGATTGTTATTTCAGCCTATTTTATTGGCTTATTACGTTACCTTCCTTTTCAGTATGTCAGCATCAGGTGGTATGAGCCAATCACCTCAATTTTTATGTGAACGTGGAGAACCAGTTTTACCTTGGAAAAAATGGAAACCTCTTTTTGACTCCTACCTTATAGCCATTGGCGGTGAGAGATTCTCTGCTGCCAGGAAACAAGCTGTGTTACTCCACAATGTTGGGATTGAAGGGAGGAACATTTATGAGAGCCTTGATCCTATACCTGTGGGGAGAGAAGCTGGTGAACCTAATGATGTTTACGAAATGTCAGTTCTACAGTTACAAACGCATTTTGGGCCTCGTCTTAACGTTGTGATGGAGCGGCATACATTTTTCATGCACACTCAAGCTAAGGGTGAAAGTGTAGGCAACTATGTGGCTGCTTTAAAGTCTCTGGCTCAGACATGTGAATTCGAACAGTTTTCTGATTCTCTCATTCGAGATCAACTGGTACGTTGCACGAATGATCCCAAGATACAAGAGAAACTGCTGTCTAAAAACCCAATCTCAACGAGGCAATCACCATTGTGGAAAGCATAGAACATACTTCTCATTGGGTTAAGGAAATGCATAGTAGCAGCGTTAGCACAGATATCACCACCAACTCCATAAGAGGCGGCTTAGATTATTCTAATTCACAGGTTGCCATTTCCGCAGTGTCCAAGCCTTTCATAAAATTGGAAAAAGGACAAAATAAAACTGATAAACCAAAAGTAGTTTCGAATTGGAATAGAGATGACAAAACAAAATGTCCAAGATGTGGAAGCATCAATTTTGCAAAAACTGTGGAAAAAAGGAGCACTATGCCCGTATGTGCAAAAATCCTAAGGTTAACATGATCGACTATGAGGATTTGTCAAAGTTAAGTATTCACTGCATCACCGATACACTTGCAGAAACGGTTCATGATGTTAAAAGTGTTGATAATGACAGTCTTTCCATGCCAAAATGTGATATAACTGTTGGTGATGCGAATGTACCTGTGCTTGCAGATTCTGGTTCACCTTACACCCTGATTAGTGACAAAATTTGGGATGCCACTCCTGCTTTCAAGAATATCGAACTTTTGCCTCCTGACATTAAACCGGTGGCTTATGGTGGGCAAAGCATCGATCTTGTTGGGTTCTCAGTTCAGACCATCTTGTTCAAAGACAGAGAGACTGTTGGCAAGATCTATGTTGCCAAAAGTGGTGACAATCTTTTAGGCTGGCGACATCAACGAGATCTGGGGATCATTCTTAATCCGAATGCTCCCGACCAGGTGATATTGCAAACACCTCACAGTGATCATCAGGACATTACTCAAAAGTATCCAGAGGTGTTTAAAGGAAATCTTGGACTTTTAAAAGGTTTTAAACATAAGATTATCATAAAAGACAATGCAACCCCTGTCGTACATAAAGTCAGGAAGGTTCCCAATCTCATGATTAACCTTTACAAGAGGAGTTAGATAGATTACTTCATTTAGGTGTCATAGAGGAGATTGAATTCTCAGAGTGGTCGGCCCCCATTGTTTTGGCCTCCAAGGACAAAGGCACGAAGATTCAAATGTGTGTGGACTTGAGAGGTCTTAATAACTGCATTTGGGTCAACAGGTAACCTTTGCCAAACATTAATGAGGCTCTCACAAAGTTGGGTGGTGCATCTCTTTTCAGTGTCATGGACTTATCAACGGCTTACCATCAGGTCATGTTGTATGAGGACTCAAAAGCACTAACTTCTTTTGTAACACCAATGGGTGCCTATAGGTTTGTGAGGATGCCTTTTGGCTTAGCAAGTGCTGCTGCGTGTTTCCAATGAATTATGAAGGATGTTTTATCAGGGATTGACTCTCTTCTTTTCTTTCAAGATGACATTCTTATTTTTGGGCACAATAGAGCCAAGCATGATGAAGTGTTGTTCAAAGTTTTATCAAGACTCCAACAACATGGACTCACTCTCAAAAGTGAGAAATTTAAATTTAGGGTCGGTTCCAGTTCTTATTTGGGACATTCCATTTCTAGCGAGGGTATCAGTCCCAAAATTGACCTTGTTGAAGCAATTTTGCAAGCTCCAGCTCCATCGAACAAAGACCAAGTTAGGTCTTTCCTAGGTTTATCCGAGTATTACTCTAAGTTCATCTATAATTTTGCATGTGTTGTACAACCCTTAAGAGTGTTACTTAAAAGGGGTATTGATTTCGAATGGTCTAAAGAGCGCAAAATTGCTTTCAAGATTGTCAAAGGTGAAATTGTAAGTATGCCCACTCTGGGACATTTTGATATGCTTAGGAAAACCATCCTCACCACTGATGCCAGTTTGCGAGGGTTGGGTGCTGTTCTGTAATTGAACGTGAGGCGTTGGCTTGCTCGTGGGCCATCAACCATTTCGGGTTCTATCTGTGGGGATTGCCATTTTTGGTCCGCACGGACCATAAACCCCTTGTACATATGTTTGCGTGAAAGTACAACTCCCAGGATCAAAAGATGGATAAAAGGACTCTGGGAGTATAACTTTACAATTGAATACTTACCTGGCCTCAGAAACATCCCTGCAGATTTTCTCTCTAGAATGCCAATTGAGAAAAACTTACCCATTTCCTCAGACCATGCTGTTTTTTGGGTGAGGGAGTGTGCTCTCAATAAGCAGGAATGGGATGCTGGTGCTGTGAGCGATGACTCTAGGAGACTTCTAATGGAATTTGTTGTTAATGGATGGCCTGTTATTTCTGATGTTCCCACTCTTGCTAAACCTTTTTGGGATGTTCGTGAGAACTAAACATTGTTGATGGGTGAGCTTTTTATAGCTGATAGGTGAATTCCTCCTCTTTCCCTCAGAGAAAATATTGTTAATTTAGCACATGAAGGTCATTTGGGTCGCAGTTTGACCAAGGCAAATGTCAGGGAGTCCTACTAGTGGCCAGTGGTTGACAAGAGTGTTGAAGAGACTGTCAGGGATTGCATCATTTGTGCTGCCAATGATAAATCAAGGAAAGTTTGCGCAGGGCCGCTTTCTCCTGTTGCTCTTCATGAACGACCCTGGTCAAAATTAGCCATCAACATTGTGGGACCTTTTGATGTGTTAGCTCCCACTGAAAGATTTGTTGTGGTTCTGGTTGATTACACCTCCAAATGGATTTCTGCATGTTGTATGAGTTCTGTTGTTACCAAAAACTTTATTGAATTTATGAAGGATTCTTTTGTTTCTGAAGGGATACCAGATGTTTTGGTTTCTGATAATGGGGTACAATTTACCTCTCAAATGATGTCTGATTTCTTGAAAGATCTCTCCATTACTCACCATAGCACGGCCCTTTTCTCACCCCAAGCTAATGGTTTAGTGGAGCGCTTGAACCGACTTGTGAGGGCATGTGTCCAAACTGCCATTGGCACTGGTGTTCCCCTAAAGGGTGTCCTTATAGAGAAGATCTGGGCACACAGGAATACAACATATAGTGTTACTGGTTGTTCCCCTTATAGGAAGCTTTGGGGCAGGGCAGCTGGTTCCAAGCTCAATTCTGTGTGGTTGAGTGTTAGAGACAGTAATAATTTTGTTGATGATTGCAGAATTAGGAAATATCAAGAAGGTTACAAACAGAGATTTGATACCCAAATGTGTGTGTGTAAGTGTGAGTGGAAGGTGGGTGATCTTGTGTTTGTAAAAAACGCTGCCTGGTCTCCCAAAGGTGAGACCAAGTTTTTCGGTCCAAACGCATCATCAAAGTTTTGAAAACTGTTGTCAAGCTGGAGGATGGGGACATTTGGAATATGTCTCGTCTTTCTAAATGTAGAGATGGGGATGGGTTGTGGGAAAAGCATGGTGGCAAGACTCAAACTGTTCCTCGTGGTGGTGAGACCCAAACTGTTCTTTCTGAATGTGTGACTCGCCCTGTTAGATTCAGAAGGCCACCATCTCATCTTTTGGATTATGAACTTAAGTAGTATTCCTTAATTTGGTATTTGTTCTTCCCCTTTTCACTTCGTTTTCCGTTTTCTCCTGTTTCCCTATCCTTTTCTTTTATTTTCATTCCTTTTTTCTTCTTTCCTTTGTATTATAAAGGGAAGATGTGTTGTAACTTGCCCTTTTATTTCAATGTTCCACCGTCAAGAATGTTATGATGTCAGCTATAGAACGGAGGGTTTGTATCTAGGAGTGTCAGTTGGGACGTCCGCCTGTGAAGTTCTGCGCTGCCTGGTGGGTGCATTATAAAGACTATCCTGAAGTATTATGACTTTCACTTCGTTTTAATAAAACTGTTCCATCAAACACCAGGGGGCTTCTACGGAGAGTACCTTTGCCCCAAGTCTGGCCTGCCTATACATGTCCTACTTTGAAAAGGAGTACATTTTGTGCTCCACTTATACTTATCACGTGACTATTCTGACCTGGCTTCGATACATTGACGGCATTTACATTTTTGGGAACGAAGACAAAATCATGTGTACCTCCTTTATTGAGTGGATCAATGGATTGAACCCCTTCCTTCATTTCACAGCTAACTTCTCAGAGACGAAGCTACCATTCCTGGACCTTATGATCCATTTGACTGATGGGAGATTACATACCAAGACTTTTAAATAACCCACTGACAGTAACAGCTCATTTACGGTAGCCCCCATCCCAAGGCCCTATGGAATAACAGTTCCTGAGACTCGGCCGCAATTGCCGTGACAAGCCAAAGAACTAGCAGGTCATTTAGAAACCCATCATTACTAGGGGTGGGCAGCTAACTCAGCTCCACCAGTGGAGTTTTTACTACTCCACACTCTGCTTGGAACGTGAAGTTTAGGCACCCACCGTGGATTGAATCTACCGGCGCAGTCCTAAAAAAATGCATTTTGCCTGACCCCATCATGGGATCTCCTCGGGACAAGCTCAGCCTACATGCAGTTTGACATGCGCATTGTGCAGTTTGCCTGGCTTTGTTCGGCATCTTGCTTCTCTCTCCAGTGGAAAGTGAAACACGATTTGATAGCAGTACGCTGAAGGCGCTGACAGGGTGGTTTCAAAAAGGTCTCAACTCGTCCTAGATAGGTAAGTGTGTACTGAGTTGCAATGTAGCTATGAATCTGCAAGCTGGTGTTGCTATCAGACATGCCACTCATTTTCATGTATTACAGAATTTACATGGCCCTTCCCTCTCCTCAAGAGGCCACCAAGCATTAGCAGGACATATGTACAGTATAATGAAAAAGGACTGAATGGAACTCTGTAGTGATGAAGGTCCACACAAGAGGTAGTATTTCAAGACGCTTTATTCCATGAAGATAGCATGTAGTAAGGTATAGGACATCATGTAGTTATGAAGTAGATCAGAGCCCCACCAGGAGCTGCCTGTCAGCTGCTCAGCCCATGACCAACTGTCGCTCAGTCTCTCTCAGTCCCAACATTCCGCGGCATCATCAGACTCCAACATTCTAATGAGTCAGAGCACAGGCACTGGCAGAGCAGGGCTGGTAAAACACCTTACATTATAACATGCAGGATACTACATATCCCCTTTCGTTCTAACAGAAGCATTAAACCAATAAGTGAATACAAATAGCGAGAGAGAACTAAAGAAGAGATAACAAGGAAGAACAGCAGAGGAACAGAAACAACATCAAGGAAAGTAGTAAGCAAAGCAGCGCGAAGAGACAGGTGGAAGAAAACGAGGAGGAAGAAGAAGAAGAGGAAGGGAAGAGTTAAGCGAAGCCCGACAGAGATAACCCAGACTCATAGACATAGAAAAGGTGAGAGGAAAAAACAATTAACCAGAAGATGGAAACAACCAGGGGGAGAAGGACACAGACGCACCAAAGACTAACCCCCGAACGCACCCACTGGCCAGGCAGGCAGGAAGGGAAGAAGGAACAAGGCACGATGGAAAACGGACACCAGCCTCCACACAGACACAGGGAAGAGGGAGTTACGGATTTCCTCCTAAACAGGGAAGGAAAAGAACGAAAGTGCGAACAAGGGAAGGCTGGAGACAAAAGACGACAACAATGAGTATTGATCCAGAAACCAAGGATGGCAATGAGAATGACACCACAAGGAAAACTGGACGAATAAGAAAACGGAGAAGAGGCAAAGTAGATACATACAGTATAACTATTACTTCCCCCCCATTTCCAATAAACCATAACAATACAATGTGAATGTAAATTTTGCGTTATACAAAACATCAAAATTACAGAATGTAAAAAGACAATTTTCGTCACTGGGACTAAAACCCATGACCGCCCTCTACTCCTGTGCAAGAATGTGAGGAGCATTGTAAATGGGACTGTAACCCATATGACGCCCTATGAAGGGAGACTGTGTAAATGTACATGGGTAAAAGACCCATAAAATTGTGCCTTGTGTAAGGGTACTACGTAAATGTAAGATGGGACTGTGACCCATAAGACGCCCTATGTAGGGAGACTAAGTAAATGTAAATGGGTAAAAGACCCATAAAATTGTGTCCTGTGTAAGGGTACTATGTAAATGTAAGATGGGACTGTAACCCATAACACGTGCCCTGTGTAAGGGTGAAAACCGTAATTTACCTATGTAGGCAAAATTATGTAGGGAAATGGGGCTAGTACCCATTCCCAGGTAAGAGTATATGGGCAAATGGGGCTAGTACCCATTCCCATTCCTATGTAGGGTAAAAATAATGTGAACATGCAAATCGAACCATCCCAAATGTATGTGGGCAAATGGGGCGAAACCCATTCCCACCCCTATGTAGGGAAATATCTATTGACTCACGTAAAACATGTAGCTGGGACCACGAATGCCATAAGTCATGTACGTACCCACAGTACCTGAATGCAAACTGAAGCAATGAGGTACAGAGAGCAAAAGTCGCAGATTGTAGGAAGAACATATGTGAAAAAAACATTCAATAACTTTTTCAAAATGTCCCAAATAAATGTGCAAAGGTCTTCATTGACCTGTGACAGAATTAAAGTTCAAGGTGTGCGTGTCACCGTAGTACTGTGACACCCACAATAGTTCGATACATGTAGAAAAAATATGCCAATGGCATTTCGCCTACCACTTAGGTCGGTAGCGTCGTACGCTTCCCAAGCACCGCTGAGTAATAAACTCTCCTTTTCTGCCATAAAGCAGACAAGACCCGATGGTGGCAATACTTGTAGATGAAAGAAATTTCGCAGTATAGCGCCGACTGTTTACATTTCCATTAGCAGAGTTGTTTGAAGTCCTGAAGATCTCCTGGAAATGGCGGCACGCACGGCACGTCATGCCGGATGGCTACTGGCGCACAAATTCGCCAAATATTCACTGAGAGAAATGCGTCACAGTTGGAGCTCGAGATGCGCTGGAAGGCGGTTAAAGTGGCGTTCGACTTCGCGCTTCTATTTGAGGTAAATTAAACGCGTGAGTAGACTAGCACAGTGCTATGCTTAAAAATAGGACATCATGTAGTTATGAAGTAGATCAGAGCCCCACCAGGAGCTGCCTGTCAGCTGCTCAGCCCATGACCAACTGTCGCTCAGTCTCTCTCAGTCCCAACATTCCGCGGCATCATCAGACTCCAACATTCTAATGAGTCAGAGCACAGGCACTGGCAGAGCAGGGCTGGTAAAACACCTTACATTATAACATGCAGGATACTACAAACTCTAATTCATGAGCTGCGCTCTGTAACACATTGTACAGTATGAGCCACAAGCATTCGTCATAAAACTGTAAGTGGGGGGCGTGGCCAAGATGGCGGTGGAGTAGCACCATTTCTTTGGGGCTCCGCTCGCCGAAGCTGACTTAAGGCTTCCACCGGCGGTACCGTGACCCTGGTGGGACCCGACAACTGCCCCGTGATGTGCTTTTGCTGGAGAACGTGGCTGGCTGGTGGGCGGATCCTCTCTGTGGCGATTCTCAGCCGCAGCTTCTACGATGTGGCACCCGGCTGCGAGACCTGTGGAGACTGAGGTGTGCCTGGGGGAGCGGAGGCTTGCGGTGGTGGCCCGGACGGTGGCGGATTTTGCCATTTCAGGAGCTGTGGACGCCCTGCCTCTGGTGGGGAATACGGTGGAGGTAGCGGAGACCTCAGGGACCCCGCGGCCCGTCACCGACAGGGGGGAGGCCTTGCCCGGGGCCTGCAGCCAGAGTCCACGTGTAGGCCATCTCGGGAGATGCCTGCTGCTGAAACTGGGAGACATCAGCGCGGCCCGCAACTGAAACACTCCCTGGGCTGAAACAGACAGAGATACGAGACGGGGCTTGGCCTGTCGGGACCTGCGGCGGTGACTGAGGGCCGATCCAGTTTGAGGCCTGCAATGGGTTGGTGCACAGCCTACTACACACGTGGCACCCCAGGCCCTGCGTCGGAGTGGGAGTAGAGGGAGGCACGGAGCTGTGTCATCCCCGGGACCCCTTTCTACGGCAAGAGGCAGAGGCCATACGTGACGCAGCCAAGACCTGACCCCTGGCTCGCTGTGCCCGGTGAATCTAGGGGGTAGACCTGCGGATAGGGCTAGGCTCCCGGGGTTGGCCGGGTCCTCCCTGCCATTGTCCCTCACGAGAGCTGTGGATCCCTGCCGCAAACTGGGGCCTGACAGGGCCCAGCGGGGACCTGGCTCCGACTTCAGATTCCCTTGATTGCAAAGGAACACTCTCACGGCAACAGTTGGGATCGCCCCATCTTGTGGGGGCCCCGGGAGACTGCACAGACACTTTGCAGGCAGGGAGCAGCTGAGCCCTCGTCCCGCCGGGAGCCCACAACACCAGATCTCTGAGTGAACGGCGGACAGCGGAAACCTTACCCCTGCACTGTGAGGTGTGATGGCCGGGGCCCGACTGGTGGTGGCTATGGCCACCTCGCGAGTCAGGAGGGACACCATAAATAAAGACCCCTCCATTAAGGACCTGCTCCAGAGGGATAAAGTCCAGTGAACCAGACAGGGACTCGGAGGCCGACCCTGCTGTAGAACCCATCACCAAAGAGTTCATGGCACAGCTTTTTAGCTCTCTCCGGAATGTCTCTATGCCAGTGGTGTGGGTACAGGTGCATGAGCCCTGTGCCCCTACAGTACCCAGGTCCATTCCTGGGCACTGTAAGTGCAGTGCTGCCATCTAAGAGCATATGGTGCTGGGAGATCGTCAACACGAACTCCACAGCACCATGATGGCAAAACTGAAGACTGAGAAGTTTGGTATCAAACTTCTCAGCACATTAAACCTGCACTGATGCCACTGTGGGATTTAATGTACAATGCACAACAGAGGACATCTTAGAGATGCCCCCTGAACCTAACCTACAATCCACGTCTTGTCTGAGGTGATGCCTAGGCTGACACACAGCAGACATGTTGCTGGACCCCTGGGTAGAGAGCCATCTGCTCTCCTGGGCCTGCAACAATGCACATCCTGAGCGAGGTGCTAGGTCTCCTACCCCAGGATGGGCAGGGGAAGCTTTAAAGGCATGCCGCCTTTGTGAGCTTCTCCAGCCCACTTGCTGTACTCAGCAACTGGCCTCTACCGGTTTTGACCCTCACTCTGGCGGGAAGACTGGCCGGAAACCCCAAGGAAGGAAAGGGGGTGCGCCAGCCTCTGCCAACCCAACCCCTCAGGTGGGGGAGGCGAGGTGAAGCACATCTCCTGGCTCTCGCCATCTTGAAGATGGGAAGCCCTGCCCAATCAGGACTAGGCTACTGCCCCGCTCCCACAGAAGAGTGGCAGGATAAGTACCCACCCCAGGACAGGGACCCACGGGTCCCTGCCCTTTACCTACCTATAACGCCCCTAAATTTAGTATATAGGGGCACCCTGAACCTTACTTCCGCAGATCCGGATTCTGAAACAAGAAAGAAGATCAAGAAACAAGAAGACCTACCGTGCAGCTGCTAACAAGAAGAAGACACCAACTGCTTTGGCACCGGCCCTACCGGCCTGTCGACCCTCGAACCTGCTCCTGCTAAACCCCGGCATCTCCAGTGGTCAGCAACCTCAACAACCCTGGAGGACCTGACTGCCTTTTGACTCTGACTGGGACTCCCACGAGCAGTGGTACTGCTCAAAGCAAGTAACTGACCCCTGGCATCAGCTAGGAACTGCGAACCCTGCACACTCTGCACCCGCCAAGCCTGGCCTGCGCCAGAGTGGACAAAGACCATGATGACGTCCCCCCGGCGACTGTGACCCTGAATCCAGCACCCAAGGACCCACCTCGATGCTCCTGACGACGCCTGCAGCCTCAGAACCGCAACCAGCAGAGGGTAAGATTTCCTGATGCCAAAAGGCACCCCTATACCCAGGGCCCTGCGGCCCCCTGTACCCAACTCCTAGGTGCCAACCTATCCTCCAACTTACCTCTCGAAGTGGTGGTCCCACATGAAGAATCTTCGTCCCCGAGCTTGCAGCCTTTGTTCGTTCTTGAGCTTCTCCATTGCAATCCATTGAGAGCCCGACGGCTCAAAAGCACCCTGCAACCTCTACTCCAATCTACTTCCCCATTTGCCCTGAGCAAGTGACCAGGAGCCCAGCTCCCACAGCCGCGTGGCCTGCTAGCCAGCAGCCACCAACCAAAGGCCCCCTGCCTCTCTTAGGATAACATTGGGCCTTACTCACTCTGCACCCGGCTGCCCCTGTGCCACTGAGGGTGTAACAACTGTACTTACCTGACCCTGGGAGACCCCTGAGACTATGCCCAGAACCTTAACTCTGCCAGTCGAGTACTTACCCAAAAGCCGATAACTCTCTGTTGTTCCATAGGGTAACATTGACTGGTTTCACTTGGAAATTCTTCTAAGTGTGGAGTTTCTATACTTTAAAATATTCACCTAAAATGAACCGAGTAACGAAAACGGAAATACTCACCTGCTACCAGGAGAGATTTCAGTGCTGGATCTTGGTGCCCAGCACTGACCCTGAAAAGTAATTACAACCATACTTACCGCTAACCCAATTTTCTTCCATAGGAAACCATTGACTATTTTTCTGTGAAATTTCTTCAAAGTGTCGATTTTTGCAAACTACAAATATTCTTTAAAAATCGCACCAACTATGAAAACGTAATTGCTTACCTGTTTTAGATAGATGTCCCAGTGCTGAGCCTAGGAGCCCAGCACTGGATTACAAAAGTAACGAGAACATACTTTACCTGTAATTCGAATTTCCTTCCATAGGAGAACATTGCCTGGGTTTTGCTGAAAAATATTGTGTGTCGACTTTACAAACTTACAAATATTCGTTAAAAATCGCCTGTATAACCAAATCACATTCTTTCAACTGTTTACAGGAGATGCCCCAGTGCTGGATCCAGGATCCAACAGTGAGTTAGAAAAAGTAACAATAACCGCACTTACTTGCTAAGTGAATTTCCTCCCATAGGATAACATTGGTGATTCTATGTGAAAAACTTTCTACGTGTCAACTTTTAAAATACAAAAATATTGCTTAAAAATCACAACTGTAGCCAAAACGCTTTTACTCAATTGTTTACAGGAAATGTCCCAGGACTGAATCCAGGATCCAGTCTTATGGTTAGAAAAGTAATCCTTAAAGTAACTAATTGCATTTAACTAGAAATTCCCATTGAGCTCAATGTATTATTGTGTTTGAAATTGTGTTGCCTATTGCAACCACTGTAACTGTTATATTCAAAAGTCTATTGCCTATTGAAAAGTATTCATCTAAAGTAACTCATTCTGAGAAAGTATATTTTGATACCTATTGTTGGTTCTAAAATAAAACAACTATATATTTTGATACAAAACCATTGGCCTAGAGTTCAGTTCTTGAGTGTGTGAGACTATTTGCTGACTTAGTGTGTACAACAAATGCTTTACAATGTCCTCTGATACTGCCTTACTGCTCGACCAAGCTACCACTTTAGAGTAAGGTTATATCTAACTTTAGCCTCTGCCAAACCTCTGGGGACTGTGGACTGAGTGCACACTGTGCCTATTTGGGAACAGTATATACAGAGCCACTTTCTTACATTAAGTACATGACATAACATTTTAGGGAGGAAGCAGATAGACTGGGGTCCTGATTATGAGGATTCCAGTCAGAATAGTCAAAAACAGTGTAACATGAAGCAAAAAATGGGGGTTACCATAAGAAGCAGATCCTACTTTCCTACAAAATCTCGCTAATGCGGTGTACATTGCTATGACCATGACCCATCTTCGATAACACCCCACAGTGCTAGGTATATCAGTCTGACTCTTTGAGGGATTGCAGAGCCGAATGTGTTTGGTTCTTGTCTTTGTACTCTGTAGACCCACGTACATGTGCATTACGTCGTATTATGCTGTATGGCACTAAATATGTGCAGTACACTATACTTCACTACAGGAAGTATGCAATGATACTTTGAACCTACAATTGCTACTTCTGCAATATGTTGTGCTATGTTTTTCCCCATGCAATGCTGAATAGATTGTATGTAAACTGAACAGTGCTGAATATGTAATTATTTCGGCTAAGTGTACAATGTTGGGTATTTGGGGTCCTGAGATTCTTAAATAAATTTCAATCTAAAATTAACTTTACTGCACAGAATAAATGGCTCCTTTTGCAGTATACTTTACAGCACCGAGCCAGTTGAGCTACTACAGTGTACTTCAAATCCAACTTTCACGAGATAGGCTCATGTGAGTTGTTCATTTTGAGATCAGCACATGCAATCTGTCACACAGCTTATGAAGCTTTGTGTGTTTTTCATATCTTCTTTATGACTCTATGAGTCTCTCAGGGCAGTAGTGGATCCTTGAATGACCTTAGCCATAGCTGTCTATAATTATGTGATAGTAGCTTGCTGCTAGGGCGATAGACTGCTCTGTCATCATCGTACTTTTTACATCAGCGTGTTCTATCACTCGTTATTCTGTCACTGTGGACCTAGTTGCTGTGAAGCTATCTGAGTGCTGTGCCTTTGCTCTTTTCTCTTGTTTTTTTTCTGTTTTTTAAACCAAACCATGAAATTAGACGTGTGTCAGACTACCGTACCAAGGGAGCCCAAGAAAGCAAAGCACAACAAGGACACTGTCCATTATCAGCAGTGCTCCCTTCCACGTCAATCGCTCCCCCCCCATGCTATGTAATGGGGAGGACATGGGGACTTTTCAATGCAACTTAAAAATTGATCAATTGCACTGACATTTACAGATTAGCAGTTTCTCATCATAATGGTATAGACGATCGCTTTTAAGAATAATATGAATTTCTCAATACATTTTTAGCCAAATTGCACCATTTACTGGCAACATTAGTGTAAGGAGACAACTGCATTGGTTCAGTTACTCTGCCAGGTCGCAGAACTCCGCGGAATCTCACTGAGTTTTTTGGTAACTCTGCAGAATTCCGCAGAGTGAAACTCAGCAAGCCCCACCCAGGCTTAAACATTACCCTGCTAAATGCGTAAAGACTGCACAAAAACATGCACAGAACAACAACAGAGAGGCCCTATTATATCCACGGGTGAGACCCAGGTCAGATATTCTAACTTGCGTCACGACCTTCACACCACAGTGCAACACCATTCAAAAAATCATTAGGGAACACTTGACAATCCTGCAAACAGGCAACTTCACGCTACCTTCATCGAGGTTCTCATACAAACAAATGCCCAATTTTAAGCATAGGCTTATCCACACCAGAACGAAAAAATCCATAGCTCCCACACAAAGGCCTCTGTGGGACATGCCGCCAGTAGTGGGATACTTCCTTGTGGTGTATGCAATGTATGTGCTCTAACAGAAGACACGAAAGTCATTCAGTTGAACGACACCCTTACGTGGACACAAAAGAAACATACTAAATATACTTCAGAGAATTGCAATTACATGATTACATATCCCTGCCAAATGAAATATATAGGCATGAATACCAGGGTGGGAAAAGTGAGAATCACAGAACACCGCAGCAATATGCAGTGTAAAAAATCCAGCACAAAAATGAGTACCACTTTTTTACCACAGGCCACTCTCCAGATGACCTCTAATGGACCGTATTAGAAGGGCTCACTGGCACAATATCGACACCTAAAATATCGAACTACAAAAATATCAACACATTAATATCGCATACCAAAATATCGACTACCTATACTTACCTTTAATAATGAAATAATATCGATAAAAAATATCATAGTAAAAAAACAATAGATATAATTAATAACAAATACAAAAATATAGCACTAGTTAAATAAACATAGAAATTAACAAAAATATCGTAACTCACAATATCAATGACATAAATATCGCCTAAAAAATGTACATAAAGATCTAAACATAAAATACACAAATTAAAATATAAATAGAAACATTCTAAAATATACCACACATAAAATAATATCAAACAAAAAAAACCATATAGATTACATTTTAAATTAAAATGTATATTTAAAATATATAATTTATTGACACAAATATTAATATTATTTATATAATTCATATTTATTAAATATAAATTAAAAACAATTTAACAAATAACATTTACAACCATTAAAAATTACTAAACATATATTGAATGCGATTAACTAATTTTTAAACATATTAAAGCAAGTCTATTTTTTAACATATACACATTTAATATGAAATACTCCTTTAAATAAATAAAAGACTGGTTTTCTAAACACACACATAACTGATAAAATAATCAAACAGACACTATATCAACCAATGAAGTAAAAGTATAAACAATAAAAACCAATGGAAACATTCAACTAATTAAAACAACAGTATAAAAGTAGCCAATTAATTAACAAAAAATTACCTCACAACCTACAAAGATTGGAAAAGAATGAAACGCTGCTGGACTGCTGCCCCAACAAGAGATCTTCAAAACATTTACATCAAACATCCTAAATAAAAAGTGCTTGATTACGAATCAGTTTGGACCGCAACCAACGACTCATTGGTTGTATTCCGACCGGCATCTACTGCTGCGGTCCGACCCTCAAATTACGATGCATGCGGTTGGAGGCAGCAGTCAGAGGGACCGATGGATGCTTTCTGACGGGCACATAGAGCCCATCGGTTGGTCAGAAGCATATCATAATCCCTTAAGGATGGCGTTTCTGACACAGAAAGGCTGTCGGAACTCGACTTTGTGGGCCCCGAGCAGGGCCCTCATGGGTGCACGGCCTCCAGTTGGAGGCCGAGGTGGCACTTATGGTGCCCCCCTGTTGATCACTGCACCCCGTGGCAGGCACCTTGAGATGCATGCCACCGGATGCATGGATGAACTGCAGCTCCTATTTTACAATGGGAGCATGCATTCCAGCCCTAATACATTCTCCTATTGTAAAGTATAGGAAATGCGACTGAACAGTGTTCGGTCGCATCCTAATTAGTCGGTCTGGACCGCCGACCAGGTGGATTCCATGACCGAGACGATGTCAGGCGAAGGAAACTCTGCCCAACATCGTAATTGGGCCCTAAGTTCGGCTGCATCATAATTAGGTGTCCGGAACTGCCAACCTATGGTCGGGCAGTTCCCTCACTAAAAAGGTATTGGTCGAAGGCAACTCCGACAGACATCGTAATGAGGGCCAAGGTAAGAACAATACCTAATATATCTAAACAAGACTCTAACTTAACTTAAAACCTGGAAACAACACAAGCTTTCTTCCGGAGCTACGGGAAAAGGCTTCCCACGCTGCAGAAAGGAAACAAAGAGCATTTAAAAAAAACAGTGAGTAACCGGCTGGCTACGTGAAAGATGAACAGTAAGTTTCCGGCATAAATCTTGTACTTTATTATGGAATAACTTCTGTCAGCACATTTAACTAAATACTTGGCCAAGTTTACAGGCAAATGTGATAAATCACTAAGCAAGGACGTTACAAGTATAAAAGACTTTGCTTATCTTATTCTGCTTTGGAAATCTTCACTGTTGCATCACGCTCTCCTGATTCAAGGCTCTAAGAACGGAAAAGAATAGACATTTAGACTTTATTTGAATCAGAGTTCTTTTGGGCAACTACGAACAGTTTATTTGTAAGTGCAAACTTCTGGGAGAGATCGTAATTCAGCAATGCTTTAGAAAAGAATCATCACAAGACAATTAAGCTTTTGTTTTATTTATCGTTGCAGAACTACAATATTTATGGTATTCAGGTGACAACTAAAACCTGAGTAACGCAAAGGTACACATTCTGTGATCTGACATTTTGCATAATTGTTGTTGATCTTTAATTATTTATGCTAATACCTGTCTCTGTTGTTTGTTTGAAAATCAGAGATAATTCCTGAAGAAAAGCAGACAGGAAAATAGAAGCAAGCTGTGACTGGCAGTGTCTTTCTGTTTATTATTTTGTCCCTATTCCCCCTTCCCTTAAGGATTTAATTTGGGTAAGCTGTGTTTATAAACATTCAGTTGCACCCAAAGGAAGTTCTTAGGGGAAGTCGAGAACAATCTACACATCTCTCTAGTTGAACGCCCTGCCTTTCAGGTGAGTGAAGGTTAACAATATGAGAATGCACAAATGACCGTTGGTTGCCCTCCTGCACCACCTGTGCTCCAAACACCATGCACCAGTGTCAGCCATCTTGCTAGTACATTTTAACTCACTGTCAGGTAAGCATAGTTCCAGGTGGGCTGTTTGAGCTGGGTGGGGAGGTATATGTAGGTCAGGGCCGGATGGGAGTTGTAGCCATTGTAAATACTCCTACTCCCACTGAGCCCAGCTAACTCCTCTGGGCCTATGGCTGCCTGATAGTGAGCATTTGATTTATGGGCCCTGGGCCCACACAGTGCACTGTACTATGGTCTTAGTAGTAAATCAAAAAAGCCAATTATGGGACCACTAATCCAAAACAACGATTTACAGTGGGAGCACTTGCACTTTGGCACTGAACAGCAGTGGCAAAGATCCCAAAGCATCTACACCAGAAAAAACATGCCGATAGTGATTGTAAGGTAGGTATTATTCTGACAGTATCCCGGACCTGTTGCCTTCCAGGACTCCACTTTCTGCAGCTATTCTTGTAAGGGAAGGTGTCTGTGGTCTGTATTGTCCAGGGCCTGTACAATTAGATGTCAGTCATTCCATCCTGATTTTGTTTGGGTGCATCATGTGGATCGTGTGTGTCCAGGACATATATTAGTAAGTTACAGTGTTTTACTGTCCTTACAGATACACAATTGTGCTACTCACCCCACCATGTAACCTGGGACCTTGTCTTGAGTAACTGTAATGCAAACTGTACATTGTTATCCCTCCATCCCTTATGTACCCGGCTCCCCACCCCCTCCCTATTGATGGTATACTCTTATTATTTCATGCCTTTTGTACAACTCTATGACTCTGTAAAACGCTCTGATACCCTAACGGGTCAAGTTCGCACTCTATAAAACACAAAAATAAATAAAATAAATAAATAAATAGTTGCATGTAAACACAGCGTATGGCACATGAATGGTTGTCACACAATTAGAATGCTAATGATAACATGCTGTGATTGTAGAGTTGTACAGTACCTAACATCGTAATGTATGTACATCTCATTGTGGCCTTATGCCACAGTTAGAGTGTGAGAGTCTGGCCATTTCCCAATTCCGTGAAATGGACTTTGGCCACATCATGCTCCTGTGATGTTCCTTTGGATTCTGTATTAGGAGAACACATAGCTGTGTGTTTGCTCCTACAACCAGAAATATGATGCACCAGACCACGGTATGCTAAGCAGAGGGAAGGGGATGTATGGTCTATCCCAGGCTGATGTTATTGGCAGTATGTTATCCAAGATTTTCAGTGGTTATTATGTGATTGAGTGTGTCTAAATGACCAGAGAGGATGTGTGACAAGCTAACTGATCAAGACACAATGCATGGTACTTCAGGCTTGTGGTTTTGTTGTTTATTCTACTTTGTTTTTTTTGTTTGTTCTAAATGTTTTCCGTTCAGGCAAATGATGATTCTGAGATGGGATTTGACACGCCTAACATCGTACCGAAGATGGTAGACAGTTTGCATTTGGCGAAGTCATATCAGTTAGGTGACACACATGACCTAGCTACATTGGGCTAAGAAGTTGTCATGATACTGTCAGGAGTGGATTGTGCTTGTTGTTTCCAAGATATGTAATCTACTAGTTCAGGGACAGTGCTGATTGCTGCGTGGTCTTTGTGTGTCATTTATGTTTCGGACATTTATGCGAACTCCATTCATTTCAAATAGTATTTTGTTGTTTATATAATTGTGGCTCAGTTCATGAAAGCAGTCTGAACCTCAGTTGTTGATCACAGGAGTGGTGTGGAGTGGATTTAGACAAGTATATATGCTGTGTGCAATTCCGGCTGACGCTGCCCATGGACAGCTGCCCAGGGCCTCACAAATGCTAATGACTACAGAGCCCAGCAACAGAGCACTACATTAAGTGTGTGGTCACCGTTACGAGCTACAGTGGACTGACCCTTCCCTTGGGTTTTCATTCATAGTGCATCAAGGTGATGCACAATCAACACACAACACCCCTCACCTAAGGAATGGGCTGAGATGTTAATATTGTTAGCACAAACAGCCCTTCAGTTTACGGACTGTAATGGTAATTTTTAATTCTTAGTTTCTTTTTATGCCACACTTGACTTGTCCTCAGCCCTCACTCAGCGTACACAATGCATTGTCATCATTACGGCATGTGGCCACATCACTTGAGCATGTTCTGGATGTGACCGCAACTTACACCTGCCTGGATGAACATTGGGGAATCCTATGGTACGCCCCCACAACTGAAGTCTGACAGCCATAATGACATTGTAGCACTTTGAGGAGAGTGGTACTTGCACTCCTAGGTATTCCTCTTTCCTCTTCCTCTTTCATACAGTAACCAAATTTTGCATGCAATGAAGGGTATCACTCTCTGGTCCACGAGCGTAAAACATCACATAAAGAAAAGTGTCCCCCCTCCGGTGAGGCGTCCCCTTAATGCACAGCTTATGTTGTCCAAATGAATGGAGTCGTCATTTGAATAGATTCAAACAAAAATCA
Organism: Triturus cristatus; assembly: GCF_964204655.1. Lineage (NCBI taxonomy): Eukaryota > Metazoa > Chordata > Amphibia > Caudata > Salamandridae > Triturus > Triturus cristatus. The sequence continues at coordinate 278,795,703 of NC_140579.1, forward strand.
GTTTTGGTATTTTCATAAGTAAGGATTTATTTCATCATCCTTATAAATTCTTTTTGTAGACGAGTGCCTTTGTAAATCAGTTCCATACAGAAAAACATGTGGTCCATCAATCCTGGAATCCCAATAAATCAAACGCAATGCATTCCGGGCTGGTGTAGCCCTTCATCAGGGGAACTGTTCAATGTCTGTTAAACGAAGCGCAAAATAAAGGTGGGTTACCAACCAATGCAAAAATAAAGGAATTTAATAATGTAAGTCCAACATAGTAACCATCCAACATTTCGTGCTCTGTCGGGAGTGTAAAATGTGCAGCTATAACATAGTGGATATCAAACATGCGTGCTGTTGTGAAACGTGATAGTGTACATGCCACTAAAACGCTGTTATTGTCAAACACGTATAGTGTGAACCATCCCTTCATTTGAAAATGAATCATGTAAATCGATTAGTTGAAAAGGATAGCAAATCTGGCGGTATGACAGCTCCGTGTCTGTAACTGTTACAAACAAACATAGTGAAGTGCTAAAATATATGGTGCTTCATGAAAAAGTGAACCTGGAGTCCGTCAGCTCCCGGGTCTTAGAGAATCGTGACGGTGGAAGTGAGCATAGTGCCGTGCTCAGTGCTTAATAAACATAAAGAACAAGACAAGAGCGCGTCAGCTCTCGACTCTAGGAAAACACGCCAGTGAAGTTAACGGCTATTACAAAGAACGTAATAGTAAAAGTAAACAAGATAAAGTGCTCGATGTGGAGGACTCAATGAACATAAAAATAAGAGCCCCTCGGCTCCCCACACTTAGTAAATCATGCCGGTAAAGTTAGCTGCATACCTGTGCAAAGGCTTGCTACGTTCGGATTAGGTCCTTGAAGAAAACAAGGAACCTGATACTACGTCCATGTTAAATAGCGTGTGGTGACGGGCTACTGAGCGGGAGGAAAGTGGACTGTTTCACTAACGGTCCACTTTCCAGTTTTAGGCATGATTCCAGTTTTAGGCATGATTTACTAAATGTAGGGAGCCGAGGGGCTCTTGTTTTTATGTTCATTGAGTCCTCCACTGAGAAGTGGATGTGACAGGGCCACAGTGAGACAAGGTTAAACTTGTTATTTGTAACAAAGTGGATAGGTGTATGTCAAGGGTATACACAAGTTGTGTAAGTTAGGGTGATGGATGCGGAGATGTGAGGTGTTGGGCAGTTGATGTACGTTGTGTTTTAATCTGTGGATGCACTAGTTTGTCAGATGACTATTAGTAGTCCTTAAGCAGAGTAGGGTGAGTAAATGGTGAGAAGCGAATGAATGAGGACAGATTCATTGAGCATTGTAAGTGTCTGGGTGAGAGATGTGGTTAGGTGTTAAGTGTCAATGTCAGAGTTGGATATGATGCTGCACCTTGTGATACAAGTACAGTCCAAGCCATTAGTAAGGGGCAAAATGAGGATGAAAGGTGTACATTTGACATGATACGTTTAATGTCTGCTGAGGAGGTGATCAGAACAGAACATTATTTACATAGCATGAATAGGAGAGGTGTTGTGTACATAGTGATGAAGAGCGGTGCTGTGAATGTTGTTGTGAATGTAAGAGGGGCAGCACCAGGATGAGACTGTGAGACTCTGGGTGTTAGAGTTAGAGTACAAGGGTGGAGCTTGGTGGGCAACACTGGTTTTAACAGTAGCTGCACCAGAGGGTGATTATGAAGAGCTTGTGTATGATGGATAGGTTGAGAGATGAGCATGTACTTTGAGGTGGATGTGAGAGGGGTCAGACCAACACAAGTAGAGATTATGCAGGCCAAGAGGTAATGTTGAAAAGTACACATGGGGGCCAATTCACAAAACTAATCTGAGATAATATCTTAAACTTTTGGTATTCACAGAAGGCATTTAGTACTACTACTTTACTACTACTAAACTGAGACAAAATCCTAACTTCACGACTTTCGGTATTCACAAAAGACATTTAGTAGTAGTAAAGTTAGGAATCCCAAATACATAAATACATTCCACATAATTTAGTACATAAAACGCATCATCAGCAAAACGTATTAAAATTTTTTACATTTCCCACCTCAGCCATATTTAAAAAACTAAAATAACTTACAATGTTGTTGCAGTAGATCGTCCTTAAACTGGTAGAAATCCCAAATAAAAAGGATCCAAATTAGAATCCATAAAAATATCAAATCCCCCCCCAAAAATGAAAAAATACAACTGTAGAAATAGGGATCCAACAACGCAATCCTCTGTGTAGTTAAACCATCAAAAACCCCAAAAATATCATAAGAAAAAGAAACGCTACAGGAAAAATAAACGGAAATGTCTTTAAAAATAAAATGTTTCAATGAAACTATAACATTTCCTTTAAAAAGAAAAATCAAATGCATCTTCGTCTACACAATAACTTTGTAAAGTAAACCTGCAAAAAATAAACACAACACCCTCCTTCAAAAACAAATCCATTTCACATTGTAATTTAATACAATAAAACATAAATTACAATACATAACATGATTATTAACACCTAACTAATAAAGAACTACACTATCCACTGGCAATGAAACACAAAACTGACACTAAGAGGCCAATTACGATGTCGGTCAGAAAGCCCCCGACTGCTAGTTGCAAGCTTTCGGACAGCGGTCAGAGGCTTTCCTACCGACACGGTCGGTTTTTAGCCTGACCTCCTGATTACGATGTCGTCGGTCAGAACATAAACCAGCCAGTCATTCTGACTCGGTCCGAACGGCTCTCGGAGTCTTCTGGCCAGTCGGAACCGCCCTATATTCCCATATGGATGGGATTTCTGCTGTCAGGATTATAATGTCGGTTTCCAACAGCCTTTCTGTGCCAGCCTTTCCGACATGGAAAGGCTGTCAGAAAGTGATGTTGAGGGCCTCTAGCAGGGCCCCCTTGCATTCACGGTCTAAGGTTGGTGGTCGAAGGGCTACCTAGGGTATCCCCCTGTAAAACCTTGCACTGTGTGGCAGGCACCACGGGGTGCCTGCCACAGGGTGCAGGGTTTTACATAAACTCCCATTTCTCTATAGGAGCCTGTATTACGGCTGGTTTATGGCTGTGACACAAGCTCCCATAGAGAAAAATTAGTATGTGAACGAACAGTGTTCACTTGCATCATAGTCAGGCGGTCAGAACCGCCGACCTGAGGTCGGTCGGTCCTGAGTCCGAGATGGTGTCGGTCACAGGCAACCCCTAAGGGTCTAATTACGAAGTCGTTTAGAGTACAGTGGTCCTTGATAGAGGATACGTTCAAAAAGCAATGAATATAGACTGAAATCAATACTATATTGCTACTGTCCAGCCGGACAGTCAGATTTAATAATTAACAATTTTTAAGGATCAAGTGATCTCTAAACTATTGCTACCCAAGGTCCTTGTATACCATATTGGGTTTCCTTGTTTTGTTTGCAATATACTAATTACGAAGTCATGCAGACTAAACCATTGTGGTCTCTGGATGGACCGACCTCCGACACTGTGATTACAATGCGACCGCACATGTTCTATGGGAGCTTGTGCTGCGGCCGTGAACCAGCCATAGCACAAGCTCCCATAGACAAATGGGAGAATCTGTTCACCTCTGGACCGCATAGGGTGCCTGTCACACGGTGCAGGGATCAACAGGGCCGAACCAGTGGCCACAGGGTGAAGAGGGCCCTGCTAGGGGCCTCCAATGTTAGTTTCCATGTCGGAGAGCCTGACATTGAAAGTCTGTCGGAAACCAATATCGTAAACCCTATGGCGGAAACATCATCAATACGGATTATGTGCCGGTCTCCGACTGGCCGACAGGCTCCATGAACCCACTGGAACCCAGCTGGAATGACCAACTGGTTTCACTTTCGACCCCTTGCATTGTGGCGGTAGAAACTGAAACTGCGATGAGGCTCGTAAGGACAGCCTAAATACTACTCTACCAAACCCACGCAATACTACACAATAAAATTAAAAACAACAAACTACGTACTCTAAATACATCTCTACTAACTCCCTCCACCCTTAAATTAACTAAAAAATTATAGCAAAACAAAGAAACCCCCACAAAAAAGGCCGCTCAATTGAACTCGAAAAAAGACTATTTTCCCATAGAAATGAATAGGAAAAAACAGAACTTAGCAAAATATGATTTTTAAAAACAAAATATGAAAAATTAAAAAAATGTTTACAATGTTTCATAATGCTTAATTTAAAGAAAATATATATGAAATATTACTAAGGGCCTGAGTACGAGTTTGGCGGTCCACAGAACACCATCGCGGTGGTGGTGGTACTGCACGGCCAACTTGTACTATGCTGGACGTTCATCTGCTGGTGCAGCAGTAGCTCAGATGGTTCTGAGCCATTCGGACCGCCAAAGTCGTAATCAGCCCCTATACCATAAACAAAAATATGTAATATATATTATTTCTTATATTGTAAAACGCAATTATAAATTTTGTTTACAATACCTACAAAATGTGTAATGACTATACATTCTGTAAATAATATGCCAATTACTTCCAAATATTGTTTACAAAAATAATTTATATTTTTCCACATACTTAAAAAGAAAAAAAATCAAATAATATTATTAAATATATAATATTATTTAATATACATAGCAAAGCATAACAACAATTTCTGTATAATATTTAATATGTATTTTACAATGCAAAATAATAATATTATTTTAATCAAAATTAATAAATATGTATTTAAAACATATTACTGAATAATCAAAAAAAACAATTTTTTTTTGTTATTTTGTTAAGTAATATATGTTATCCACCATGAAAAGGCTGGCAGAAAGGGACCCAGGGGGCTCGTAGTGGGGCCCCCTTACTCCCTGGCCCTTGGTTGTGGGTGTTGGGGGCACCTAAGGTGCCTCCTACATATCCTTGTACCATGTGGCAGGCACTGCATGAAACCTGCCACATAGAGCATGGATATGTTAGGGGTCTCTATTTTGTATTGCGGCGCGTGCTGCAGAGCGCAGCACCCGCCGCAATACAAAATATGGTCAATGCGACTGTCATGGTGGCGGTTGCATTATAGTTGGCCCTGTGGGACCACTGCCTTGTAGGCAGGTGGTCCCAATCCCTAATAGGATGGCAGACAGACTGAAGTCTGTCCGCCATCGTAATCAGCCCCTAAATTTAGTGGAAGAGCTGAACACTAAACCCTAAAAAATTACCATTCCTACTCCAAAATCACCAAATTCAAGGTAAGTGCTGGACATTAAACCCCCAACAAATTACTATTCCTACTCCACTATCCCTATATTCAAGGAAAGGGCTGAACACAGAGGCCCTCATTATGATGTTGGGTGGACTTGCATCCGCCTGACACCATTTTGGTGAGGGAACAGCCCGACCATAGGTGTGGTCGCCAACGCCCATTTCACAATGGGAGCTTGTGTGGCGGTCCAAAACAGACTGCAGCACAAGCTCCCATTGTGAAATGAAAGATTTTGCACATCCCTGCACCATGTGGCAGGCACCTCATAGTTCCTGCCACATGGTGCAGGGGTGTGAAGGGGTGCACCATTGGTGACCCCCAAGTCAAAGGGAGGGCCAGGGGAGAAGGGGGCCCTTCTAGGGGCCCCCAAATTCACTCTCCAACAGCATTTCCATGTCGGAAAGGCCATCATGGTAATGCTTTCGGAAACCAACATCATAATCCTGATGGTGGAAATGCAATCCTTAAGGGATTGTGAGCAGCTTCCAACTGGCCGATGGGCTCGGAACCCAGTAGATTTCCCCGATCAGTTTACACTCTGACCGCCAACATTATAATTCGGCAGTTGGAATGTAAACCTACCATGTTGGTCGGAGGATTTATGACCGACATTGAAATGAGGCCCTAAACCTCAAAAATGACTATTCCTACTCCAATATCACTAAATTCAGTGAAAGTGCCGGACTCTAAACCCTACAAATTAAATATTTCTACTCCAATATAACTGAGGGCAACTCCGCTGATGACTTCATCCCAGAGGAGGAAGCTTCAGTCACCTATTCTTCAGTGGACCTGGCTGTGTCCAGAGTTGAGTGAGTAGGCAGAGGGGCGCTTATGGCTAAGAGTGATCTCAAGTCAGCTTTTCATTTGATCCCATTGCATCTTGATGATGTTCAGTTGCATGGCATTCAATTTGATGGCAAGTGGTATGCGGATACGGTGCTGCCAATGGGTGCTCTATATCATGTGCCTTCTTTGAGGGTTTTAGCACATTTTTCCAATGGGTTTTTACCTGGAGCATGGGTGATACACAGGTGGTACATTACCTTTTTTTTTTGCATGGACAGCTGTTTATTTGTTGTGTTACTTGTAACAAACTGTCAACGTTGTCAAATGTTACCCTATAAATTAAATAGCACTCAGTATTTGATTCCACTAGTCAAAGACAAATTACAAGAAGACCAATAGATTTTCCCACAACCATATTTCAAGGTGTTTTCCAGCCAGATGAAAACACCCCTCCAAAGTTCTGTCGTTTAATACATGACTCTTTAAAAAACAGGACATTTTGAGGGCAGCAACAGATCTGTCAAGTCCAATGAATTATAATATGATAAGGGGCATTTACATTTGATAGTGATGTTTAGTTGGACTTAACATAAGCAATCAGCAGGATTGGACCCATAAACCCTCTGAATAGTAAAATGTGGTCAAACCCATCATAATAAATATGTGTGCATGTAGGCTTTCTTAAAGACGCAATAAAATACTGGCCCTTTGGAAAACATGAGCGACTATGCAATTTTTTGCTGTGCATATCTTTTAAGTTTACTGCTCACAACACAAACTTCATTGTCTGACTACTCTTTTTTAATATCTTATTCTGCTAATGCTGCCTGATCAGCAAATGAATTCCACTCCCTGATTCTATGTTGTTGTAGCCCAAGATGCTGCTTTATTATGGGATTTTGTTTATAGGATATCTTTATTTATATATATATTTTTATTTAGGAATAGTTCATCATTTCATAATACAGATATAAATTATTGCACAATCCACATGACCACATGATTAAAGATATACAGAAAAGGAAAACATATTTACAATATTGCACAGTTCAGGTCCACAGACAGGTATAACATTTCCTAAAACCATAGTTGTTATATCCCTCACATACCGATCCACAAAGTATACTCCACTACATATTCCATAACTTCTTGATGAACTAACTCTTAGCCCAGATTTTCCCTAGTTACAAAAACTTCCTATATGACCCCGATCTTAGAGCATATTTTCTTTCACATTCCTTAAACCCTATTTAATTTACAAAGTAAATGTTGAGAGGTCGGGATATCATTAGTCCGCCATCTTTGAAGAATTAGTGAACGAGCTACCAAACCCAGAATATATATTTGTTTTTTTTTGCAATAGATCGGCTATTAGATTTGGAAAGTATCCTAACACAGCAGTTTGGATGTTTAGGGTCTGCTGAACTTTCAATCTATTGATACAGTACCGATTAATTTCTCCCCAAAATCCGTTTAACTTTGGACATTCCCAGATGATGTATGTCCACTTCCCTTCTCCCTCCATATTACAACAAAAGCAGTTTGCCGATATCTGGGGATTTATTTTATGTAAAAATTCTGGCGTTCCATATAGGAGCCATAGAGTATAATATTGCATCGGTCGGAGATTAGCCACTTTTAATGAAAAGTAGTTAAATTTATTAATCTGACCCCAGACTAGGGTGGTGATCTGAAGCCCTTCCTGGGATTGCGATTTTTTCTGAGCTCTCAGATAGAGTTTACCTGCTTCGTAGGAGGGAATTCCAGCAGCTGATCGTTTTGCTATTTTTGGGGTCTAACAACTGCCCTGTAAGCTCTCTTGTTTCATTTATATGTATGGGATTGAGGTCCTGTAAAAAATATCTAACCCTAATAAAGGACCATTGTAAGGTTTACTATGTTCAATTTTCGGCTCTATTTCAGTCCAGTTTTTCCGATTCCCATTTAAAAAATCCCCTATTTTACTAAAACCCTGGCTTCTCCATTTAGTTATACTGGTCTTATCTAACAATGGATCTTGGCCTATATAGACATCTGATAGCAATGTTTCTTCATTAATATTGGGGATCGCATAATGGTCAGGAGGTTGTAGCGTTTTATATCTAACTTTTTGGGGAATTTTCGTTAAGCGCATAAAATCCTTAATATCATATTCTGGGTGGATTAGATCTAAAAATAAATTGTCATATCTGTTAATATTTAAAACCTTAATTGATCTATAGATGATATGTGTAAAGTTTGCAAAGTAATATTCTCACAAATCAGCAAGAGCTAAACCTCCTTCTTTACCAGGTCTATACAGTACATCAATAGCTAGTCTTGATACCTTATTTTCCCAGTTAGATCTGTGAGTATAACCAACCCTACACAACTATTCATTCTGTTTGCCAGTAATGTAGCTATAATTTTGTAGTCTGTGTTCAGAAGGCTGATAGGCCTGTAGGAATTGACATCTTCTTTGTTTTTATTCTTTTTAAAAAAACTAACTACAACAGCCGTACCGAAGGAAGATGGTATCGCTCCACCCTGCAGAATAAGGTTAGCCAGCACCACTAGTTCCATATTTAATGTTGAACTACATTTTTATTTTATTCTGCGGGTAGCCCATCCTCCTCACATGCTTTGCTATTGGCCAGAGATTGAACCACATCTTCAATTTCTTTTAATGTGACACTGGCGACTCAATTGTCCATTTTAATTGCCTGTAATTTTAGAATTTGCAGTCTTCTAAGAAAATCCTTTAATTTCAGGTTATCAATCTCCTGTCTGACAGAGTAAATGGTTTTATAATGTTCTAAAAACGCCTTCTGTATTTGCTCTTCATTTGTAGTACGAATTGTAGTAGTTTTGTGCATCAGAGCATGAATTCTATTCGGTGCCTGTTTGTCGTTTATTTGCCAGGCTTAAAATGTACCTGTGAATTTGCTTTCCTCATAAACCTTTCGGAGATAAGAGGAATAAGACGTATATACTTTAGTATGATAGTAGTCTTACATGGTCTTATGTGCTATCCATAAAGCTGATTTGTTTTTACTGATTTTCTCCCTTAGATATTGCTCATTTGCGTGCCTAACTTCTGATTACAAGTGTGTTCTTAATGTATTTTGACTACATCTAGTTGCAATCTCTTTAGAGGTTATAACTCCTCGGATAGTGGCTTTAAAAGCCTCCCACACATTTTCAATCATGGCCGTATTTCTGTTTAAACGGAAGAAACTTTCGATTTCATTTTGGATTTCCTTACACCAATATTCATCTTCAAGATAAACTCTATTAAATGACCATTTTGAAGATTATTTGCCCCTCTCCAGTCCAGATATTTCGAACTTTACTAAAGCATGATCTGAAAAACTGTTCTGTAGATATGTGCAATTAACTAAACTTTGTTTTCTAGAGATTAAAAAATAGTCCAACCTAGCAGCTGTTTTATATTTGGCTGAAAAACATGAATATTTTTTTTTTCTACCAAATCTAATTTTTCCATGCATTCCAATAACACCTCACCTGTGTGTGGTTTATTCTGTTTCTGTATCATAGAGGATGAATCCAATACAGGATTCTGTAAGAAGTTAAAGTCACCCCCTAATATTACCATACCCGGAAGTAGCAACAATGCGTGATATAGATCCAACAGAGGCATGGGATTATGTTCAATTGGAGCATAGATTGTAGCTATGGTTAGTCTTTTGTTATTAATTAAACCATTGACTAACCCCCACCTCCCATCTTTATCCACTTGGGAGTATATAAATTATGGAAAGGAAAAAATGTGTTCAAGAAAATTGTTACTCCCATTTGGGCCGTACTTGCTGGTGAAAAATATCTACTACCTGCCCATTGATGAAACATGCTAAATGAGAATTTCTTCCTATCTACATAGTGCATTTCCTGAATCAATATTATGTCTGGTGTATTTCCTTTCAGCCATTCTTCAATAGCCCAGGCTTTTATTTTGTTATTGAGACCATTGGCATTTAAAGAAAGAATTCTAGCAGAGTCCTTAAATATCTGCTGTTGGGGAGCCATCAATGGAAACAGATCATATTCAAAGTACCTTCTGCCTGTATACATATAAATGTTTTAAAACACCAAAAGGTACTTATTTTACAATACATAATTTACCTATTTAAAGTGTCTGTGCATAAGAAAAAAAATAAAGTGACAATGCATTACAAATATCACTAATATCATATAAAGTACATAGCAGTTTTCAGTACACATGCCGACGTCTGGAAAGATGAAGTACATTTCAGCCAATAGACCTTTCTTATCTTATGATAATTCATGATTTTTACCACCGTCATGTGGGTGTGCTGGCATTTAGATGAACTATCCTTTTTTCCTCCTGCGTATCCACCCTTTCCTGTCCCGAAAGCAACATAACCCCACCCTTGATGCCCCATCCCCCACCCACCCTGCAACAATTGTGGGAGAATGGCCCACATCTCCTCCAAAACCCCTTTGGTGCCAAGGGTGCCATGTTACTGCACCCTATCCCCCCTTAGTGCACCTCTTTTCCCGAAGGGATCTGGTCCTCTGGGGCCCCGGTCATACCCCCTGAGGCGAGAAGAAAATCATTTGTAAAACTATACTTTGACATGCAGCATTCAGGGCAAAATGTTAGATACTGCAATCAAATAGATATCTGCTGTAACAGTTCTTGCGCCTTCGCTACATTGTCCAATAGATGGAATTTGCCATTTGCAAAAATCTTTAGCATCGATTGTTGGACGATAATTGCCTGTGCCACTTTAGACTTAAAAAGATCATTCATTCATACAAATTCTTCTATCTTTTGGCTGCCACCACAGACATATCTGAAAAAAATGTAAACTTTGGAATCTCTCGTGTTGACATAGTTCTTTTTCTATTGCCTTGGAGAGAATTTTTTCCTTGATCCGAAAGTCAGCCAAATGCAATAAAATAGTTTGAGGATATTTCGCGATGTTAGGGCACTGGAAAGGTACCCTGTGAGTTCTTGCGATTTTTTAATCCGCTGATAGCTGGTTTCCTGATTTACCATCTTCCAGGGCCAGAAACACAATTCATAACCAGCTTAGGTGAAAAAATCATACACACAGCCATACGTCACAGCAAACTCCTCGTTCTAGGGGACCTTAATATACACTTTGATGAAACTACTAGACCAGAAGCACAAGCTGTGTGTAAAGACCTCATGATCTTCAACCTTGCTCAAAAAGTTAACGCACCTACACATCAAGCAGGACACATTTTAGATCCTATTTTCACTAACATAACTGACAAGGAAGTGGGAGCATCTTGGCCAATCCCATGGTCCGATCACCACATAATCCCGTTTCAGATGCCACACACAAACCCACGAGTCAGCTTACCTAAAAAGTCAGCAACCCGCAAGAAGTGGGAGAAGTTTAATCCTGACTCGTTCACTCAGGCACTACGAAAAAATGAGCCGGAGCTGGACAAGGATATTAACCTAGCCAACAGACAAGTGGGATCATGGATAACCAAAGCGCTGAATGAAATAGAGCCCTGGATGACCACAAATACAAGAAGGGGGAGCATTTCAGGTCCTTGGTTCAATGACACCTTAATGAAGGCCAAATAAAAGTACAAACAGTTGAAACGCAGGTGGCATAAGAACTACTGCACAAACATTAAAGGAGAATATAAACAACAACAAAAAACATTCTACGCTCTGATAAAGAAAACTCATTGTGAGTTCTACCCTAGGAACATTGAAATAGCCAAAAACTCCTCAAAAGAGATGTTTGCCATATTAAAATCCCTAAAGTCAGCAGATAGATTAACAGAGCCCCCCTCCACATCGGAGGAATCCTGCAATAGAATTGCCGACTTCTTTGCAGGGAAAGTGACAATGATCTCTGATACTTTCTCTAGAGAAGCACGCCAGGCCACTAGCCCCATGACACTACATCCACAGTAGTCAAAGATGCAACCCTAGAGGAATTTATAATGCCAGAGCCAGATGTAAGAAGGAAACTAGCAAACCGAATCAAATCAGGTTCACCTAGGGACCCAACCCGTCCCAAAATCGTATTACAAGGAGCAAAATGTATTGTACCTTTCATATCAGAACTTATCTCCCACTCCTTCCTATGAATGGAAGCAAGCTATGGTCTGCCTATTAAGGAAAAAACCACAAATAGATTATGAGGTACTAGATAATCTATGTCCCATCTCGCTCCTACCTTTCTTTGCTAACATGGCAGTAAAAATAGTTAACACTCAGCTCACAAAACAGAGCGATAGTAATGACCTACTACACTGTTCACAATCAGGTTTCCGTGCCGCACATTCCACTGAAACCGCCTTGCTCCTGGCCACAGAAGCTCTAAGATAACGGGTGGACGAAGGACACACAGCACTGATCCTATTGGACCTCAGTGCAGCATTTGATACAGTCTCCCATGGCCTCCTCCTACAGAGGTTAGAATCTTGTGGAATCAGGGGTATGGCTCTGAGCTGGATGAAATCCTACCTGGCGGAAAGGGGTTTCCACGTTACACAAGACACATTCACTTCTAAAAGATCTCCCCTATTACAAGGAGTTCCCCAGTGGTCAATACTGAGCCCCACTTTGTTCAAACTATATATGGGACCCCTAGCTAATATAGTGGAAGGCCACAAAGTGTCCACTGTATCATACGCTGACGATACTCAGCTTATCGTCACACTATCGCAAAACCCAGGACATAAAGCACATCAAGTTTACCAATGTATGGAGGAAGTAACAGCATGGATGACAGACCACTGATTAAAACTTAATGGTAGTAAGACAGAAGTGATGGTAATGGGAAGAGCGCCTTCTATCTGGACATCAGCTTGGTGGCCGGAAGCACTTGGCCAGCAAACACAGCCCTTAAAACCGAAGTCAAGAACCTTGGAGTATCGCTTGACCCCAACTTGACATATGAAAATCAAATCTGAAAATAACAGGCAAATGTTTCGGAACGCTGAAAACCCTACGGAAAGGCATTGACCTACTACCGGTTCAAGTCAGAAAAACTATAATACATGCATTGGTCACCTCTCAGATTGACTACGGCAATGTTCTATACCTAGGTGTAGCTAAAAAAAGGCTGATGAAGCTGCAATCAGTCCAAAACACCGCTGCCCGGCTAGTGCTGAATATACCTAGAAGATCGTCCAACACAAAGGCCCTGGCCAAATTGCATTGGTTGCCTGTGGCAAGAGGATCCTGTTCAAGGCAATGTGCTTCTGCCATCGTATCCTAGCAAATAAAGGCCCAAGTTATCTACAAGACATGATTACACCCTACAACCCAATAGAAGACTAAGATCTGAAGGAAAATCATTGGTAAAAGTACCCAGATTTAGGAAGGCAAGGCTAGGAGGCTGCTCTTTCAAATACCTGGCAGCAAAACATTGGAATTCACTACGAATAGATTTGAGGAAAGAGCCATGTGAAGCTGCCTTTAGGAAAAGGCTGAAAACGTGGCTTTTTTCCCACCTATAAACCAGAATAGACCTTGAAACATGACAGCTAGGGCTCACCTACCTATCTTGTGTCATTTTTGAGATTCTGCTCAGCGCGGGGACACACCGTTGGTGTAACCAGGGATGATGATGAGGAGGATGGATGGATGGATGGTTATGATGATGAGGAGGAGGAGGAGGATGGATGGATGGATATGATGAGGAGGAGGAGGAGGAGGATAGATGGATATGATGATGAGGAGGAGGAGGATGGATAGATGGATGGATGGATGGATATGATGAGGAGGAGGAGGAGGAGGAGGAGAAGGATGAGGAGGCTAGATGGATATGATGAGGCGGAGGAGGGGGAGGAGGAGGATGGATTTATGATGATGAGGAGGAGGAGGAGGAGGAGGAGGATGGATGGATGGATGGATGGATATGATGATGATGAGGAGGAGGAGGAGGATGGATGGATGGATGGATATGATGAGGAGAAGGAGGAGGAGGAGGAGATGGATGGATGGATGGATGGATATGATGATGAGGAGGAGGAGGAGGAGGAGGAGGAGGAGTTGGATATGATGATGAGGAGGAGGAGGAGGAGATGGATGGATGGATATGATGATGATGAGGAGGAGGAGGAGATGGATGGATGGATGGATGGATGGATGGATGGATGGATGGATGGATATGATGATGAGGAGGAGGAGGAGGATGGATGGATGGATATGATGAGGAGGAGGAGGAGATGGATGGATGGATGGATATGATGATGAGGAGGAGGAGAAGGAGCAGGAGGAGGAGGAGATGGATAGGATGAGGATGAGGGTGAGGATGAGGATGATGATGATATAGCTTTCCTCAACAAGGACTCAACCCAGTCCCGAACCTGTGGTCCCTCCATTGCGTCCAGAATCCCCACTAGCCATAGATTTGACCACCGATTGTAATTTACCATATATTGTAGCTTTGATTCAAGAGCCTCCATATTTTGTTTAATTTGTGTTATTTCCTGTTCATAAATTACTGCCTTGTTCTCAAGGGTGGATACCTGCTTTTCAGCTTCAGCAAACCGCTTTGGGACTTTTGCCATTGTGTCCTCAATTTGCGACAGCATTATTTGTAGTGAAGCGATCTCTTGTATTGTATTATCTGTAGTTCCTTAATCACAGACAAAATTACGTCAAAAATGTCTTTAACCGGCGAACTGGGGTCTTTTCTACTGCCTACCCACTGGGGAGATTCCTCATTTTCTGCTATAATGGTAACAGGTTGAGTGTTTGTTACTATCTCTTCTGGCCTTACCTCCTGTTGAACGGTGGCCGGTGCAGCCTGTATTGATATCATATTTGTTGCTTGGCCAGTAGTGTTAACAGCTGTTGCCACCATATGAGACTTTGAAAATAAGGGACATTGGAATTCACTACGAATGGATTTGAGGAAAGAGCCATGTGAAGCTGCCTTTAGGAAAAGGCTGAAAACTTGGCTTTTTCCCACCTATAAACCAGAATAGACCTTGAAACATGACAGCTAGGGCTCACCTACCTATCTTGTGTCATTTTTGAGATTCTGCTCAGCGCGGGGACACACCGTTGGTGTAACCAGGGATGACGATGAGGAGGATGGATGGATGGATGGATGGATATGATGATGAGGAGGAGGAGGATGGATGGATGGATATGATGAGGAGGAGGAGGAGGGGGAGGAGGAGGAGGAGGAGGAGGAGGAGGAGGATAGATGGATATGATGATGAGGAGGAGGAGGAGGAGGAGGAGGAGGAGGATGGATGGATTGATGGATGGATGGATGGATATGATGATGAGGAGGAGGAGGAGAAGGAGGAGGAGGCTAGATGGATATGATGATGATGATGATGAGGAGGAGGAGGAGTAGGATGGATGGGTGGGTGGGTGGATATGATGAGGAGGAGGAGGAGTATGGATGGATGGATGGATGGATGGATGGAGGGATGGATGGATATGATGATGATGAGGAGGAGGAGGAGGAGATGGATGGATGGATGGATATGATGAGGAGGAGGAGGAGGATGGATGGATATGATGATGAGGAGGAGGAGGAGGAGATGGATGGATGGATGGATGGATGGATATGATGATGAGGAGGAGGAGATGGATGGATGGATGGATGGATGGATATGATGATGAGGAGGAGGAGGAGGAGGAGGAGGAGATGGATGGATGGATGGATGGATATGATGATGAGGAGGAGAAGGAGGAGGAGGAGGAGGAGATGGATGGATGGATGGATGGATGGATGGATATGATGATGAGGAGGAGGAGGAGGAGGAGATGGATGGATGGATGGATGGATGGATATGATGATGATAAGGAGGAGGAGGATGGATGGATGGATGGATATGATGAGGAGGAGGAGGAGATGGATGGATGGATATGATGAGGAGGAGGAGGAGGATGAGGAGGATGAGGAGGAGATGGGTGGATAGGATGAGGATGAGGGTGAGGATGAGGATGATGATGATATAGCTGTCCTCAACAAGGTCTCAACCCAGTCCCGAACCTGTGGTCCCTCCATTGCTTCCGGAATCCCCACTAGCCATAGATTTGACCACCGATTGTAATTTTCCATATATTGTAGCTTTGATTCAAAAGCCTCCATATTTTGTTTAATTTGTGTTATTTCCTGTTCATTAATTACTGCCTTGTCCTCAAGGCTGGATACCTGCTTTTCAGCTTCAGCAAACCGCTCTGGGACTTTTGCCATTGTGTCCTCAATTTGCGACAGCATTATTTGTAGTGAAGCGATCTCTTGTATTGTATTATCTGTAGTTCCTTAATCACATACAAAATTACGTCAAAAATGTCTTTAACCGGCGAACTGGGGTCTTTTCTACTGCCTACCCACTGGGGAGATTCCTCATTGTCTGCTATAATGGTAACAGGTTGAGTGTTTGTTACTATCTCTTCTGGCCTTACCTCCTGTTGAACGGTGGCCGGTGCAGCCTGTATTGATATTATATTTGTTGCTTGGCCAGTAGTGTTAACGGCTGTTGCCACCATATGAGACTTTGAAAATAAGGGATACTGTTTACAGCAGGTTGGGTGGAAAAAGGTTAAGCAGGCTCAGAGATAGACACCTTATGGAGGTCCACAGCTTCTATATTACAGTCAGGTTCTTCAGTTCTTTCTAGACTCATAGAGGGACTCCAATTTTGGGACTCTTCATTTACAATGGTATCGCCTTTTTCTGTATCTGGCAGAAGATCTGAAACCTGTAGCCTGTCGGCTAACAACAGCTGCTGCACCTTATGATCCATTCTTTGCTGTGCATTGCGTAGGGTGTGGGAGCTTTCCAGTGCTCTTCTCTAGACCACCCTTATTGCGTGACCTTTGAATAGGAGTAGGTTGGCTAGCCAGAAGAGAATTTGCGGTTACGGGCTTTCACTTAAATGTGTGCATGCTGCAAGTCCTTTATCTTCAGTTCTCTTTTTCCCCCCTTTTCAGGTCCCTCTTTTTATGGTTGTATCTCCTGATCGATATCCTGGTATCACGAAGCCTTCCCCTCTCTCTTTCTGACCTCCACTGCTCCTTTTCCCTTTATATTTTCTACCTCTCTCTTCTCTCCTTTTCCTTCCAGTGCCTCTCTCCTTTCGGATGTCAGACCAAACTTTGTATCATTGCAAGAATATGCACCGTAACACCCCGGTTCTGACTCACACCTTGAACTGACGGCGGATTTCTAAGGAGTTACATAAGAACAACGCACAGCACAGCCACCCGTATTCTGCGGTCTTACCCCCTCCTTCTTGAGCTGTCGGACCCAGGTTACGATGCCTCTCAAGTCTCCGTGTACCGTATCGTTTTATTATAAAGGTTGCCCCTTTTCAGATTCTCAAATGAGCGACTGGAAAAAAAATGGGCTTTGCTTCACTCAAAGCAGCCATAGCCTCAGTGTCTCCATCCCTGCCGCAACACTTCTCCTCTACTTCTGGGGGCATGACTGTGTGGATAGAACTAGCTGTGATGTGTGTGGGTAGCCATGTGATACATTACCTTTATGATTTTTTCTTTGTGGTGGAAGCCTGGTTCCATGGACTGCCAGAAGACTCTAGACAGTTTTAGGGAGCTCATGGGCAAACTTGGAATGCTTTTGGCACCAGAGAAGACAGTGGAATCTAGTACGGTACTGTTGATCCTGGGCATTGAAATTGACTCAGTGGAAATGGAGGCCCGCTTGCCAATGGAGAAAATTCTGCAGATGTTCGGGGTTATCATTATTGGGCCTGCCGCTGCTGCATCACCATGTCAGAATATCTGCAGGGACCAAGGAGGATTTGAGGATGTGGCACTTCTTTTTGGAATCATTTAATGGAGTGCCATTGGTGGCAATGACAGACTTTGATTGGGATGCACAAATTTACTTGGATTCTGAAATAGGGGTAGGTTTTGGATTGTATTAGCAAAGCAAAAAGAGTGCGCAGAGAAATGGCTTATTGAATTGATGCATGGAGGGAGAAGTATAGCATTTCTGGAATTCTTCCCCCTTTAAGTCGCTGTGGCACTATGGGTTCACCAGTTGGCACACAAGAAGGTTCTATTCCGCATTGACAACATGTCAGTAGTGTAAGTAGTTAATCGGCAGTCAGCTCAGGGTGCTCAGGTGCTGAAGTTTAGAGCGTGACTTGTGCCAGGGGTGGACGATGACATTGTAGATTCTTTGTCTCGTTCCTAGTGGGAGAGATTCAATGGGCTGGCCACTGAGGTGGACAGAGTCAGAACCAGGATGCCATGGGAGCTATGGTCGCTAGGCGACAGAGGATGCTTAAGCTGGTTGTAGGATTTCTGGCCTTGTCAACCTGGAAGTCATACAGTCAGGCTTGGAGAGAGTTAGTACATAGCTGTGCACAATAGAGACCGGATGTTTGGTCAAGGACTGAAGATGTGGTACACTTTGTTTTTCATTTAATTAAGAAGGGACAGTCCAGAGTAACCATTGCAGGGAAATTGCCTGGCATTGCATTCATGGGTAAGCTGTTTTGGGGATACTCCCCATCAGTGCGAGAATTGGGAACCAAGATATTGGAGGGTTGGAATAGAGAGATGAAGCAACTGGGGCCTGCGCGAAGTCCCTTAATGTGGCGTTTATTCAAGGAGGTTATAAGGGCCTTACCCACCAGTGAACCTGAAAAATTGTGTTTGCGGCTCTGATAACATGGCTGTTTTTCGGGGCTTTTTGGGTCTCTGAATTGCTGGGGGGTAGTGAAACTCTGGGTGTCATCTGGGAGGAGGTTCGTCCATGTGAAGTTTGCTAGCAGATGTGGCTGCAGAAGTCCACAACAGATCAGAGGGGTCAGGACAGTTCGGCTTGCTGCAAAAGCTCCCAGTTGCCCGTTTTTGCCCTGTAAACTGGTCTGGCTCCCAGCGAGCAAGGTTTTCTGGTGCAGTAGGTCTGTTTTTTTTACACATTGATGGCAAGTGGGGATGGCCTTCCAACTATTGTTTGTTTTGTGGAAGGGGCTCACTTGGGTGGGAGTTGATGTGAAAGATTTTGTGACAATTATTTCACATAGGCATGGCAACGGATGTAGGCAAGCGGGACTGGAGCAGAGCGGACATTATGGGCTTGGGGAGATGGGCATCCACCCGCTTTTAGCACTATATGCGGGATGGGGAGGAGGTTTGCTAAGCCACTTAATTTTTTTATTCATGGTTTGTTGTTTTCCAGGTTCGGTCCAAGGCCCGGAGGTTCCTTGTCTGTCTATTTAGATAGTAGGCCATTCGTTTGTGAAATGGGCCAAAAACCAGGTGAGGCAAAGCAGACTTGGGCTAATTTGGGATTTGCCCCCCACGTTTTCAATTGAGTTGGCATAGTAGAGGGGAAATGCGGTGGAAGTAACTGATTCACTGTTTGAATAGGTTGTTAGTAGGGAGGGCAATGCCTGGACATTTTACTGCTGCATTTGGGAGGGAACGACCTGGTTGTCGAGAAAGGGGTGTCTCAAATGAAGGCTATAAAGAACGAAATCAAGGAGACTTTGAGACAGTGGTCCAGATGCCATATTATGTGGGCCCAGTTTATACCTTGAAGGCAGTGGCATGGGGAATTGGAGCTGATAGCAATGGGTAAGGCAAGGAGGAAGGTGAACAGAGAGATGAAGGCTTTCTGTAGGGACAAGATGGTGAGCACAATTGACCACACTGACCCAGGGCCGGACTAGGAACAGAAACCGGCCCTAGCAAACTGCTCAGCTGGGCACCCCTGGGGAGAGGGGGAGTGTAGCCGAGCAGTTTGCGACGGCCGTTTCGGACGATTTTGTTACAGGGGGCCGATATTGCTGGCCCCCGGTAACAAAAATGGCCCCCAGGAGCCCACAACCGGCCCCCACCCTAGCGGCCTACTAGGGAAACGCCCGGTGCCCGCTATGGCTAGTCCGGCCCTGCACTGACCTGCAGTCTGACGAGGTTTAATTTTATCAGGGTGATGAGTTCACCTGTCATATTACGGAATGAAACATTATTTGTCACAGATTCAGGATGCGCTAGCTAAAGGTTTGAATGTGAGTCAAGGGGGGGGCAGTAAAAGTCAGTCTTAGACTTTTTCTGGGTGGCAGTTGGCAGACAAGCTGACATGGTTTAGCCAAGTTTGTTTGCAGTTGACAGAGCCAATCCAGGCTTAAGGGAACAAGTATACAAGCTAACGCCTGGATGAGGTAGGAACTTTAATGTTCATTAGGAAGTTAATTTAGTTGCAAGGTAAATGTAGATGAGGTTAAACATCTCAATTGCTGAAGAGCAGCCCAGGAGGAGGTAAAAAATTGCAGGTTTAAGTTTTGTGGGGGTTGGGGGAGGTGTTGGGGACTTTTTAGGGTGGGGGCTAGTTTAAAATAGGTAGCATATATTGTATAGTGAGGTTGTAGTGTTGCGAGGTGTTAGGCCAAGTGTTTTTAATTTTCACATTTCATGATGTCAGTGGTCTGAGCTGCCACCCATATTCCCCAAAGCATCAGGGTTTGCATTGTTTGATGAGTTATCTTGTTGGCTTACTTGAATCGATCTATTTTTCTGGAACATTGTGACTACATTTTACTGTACACCCTACACAGGCACATGGCAAAACACCAGTTTGACATTAAATGAGTGTTGGAAATTAGGTCGAGTGCCTCCTTTAAATTTCAAAGCAACGTGATAGGCGGGTTAACCTCAAGACCCAACGTCCTAATAAAATGTGTAGGATTGCAACTGTTGGGGGCGGGGGAGGCATTGTGTTTCTCACAGAGCTCTTGCGATGTTTGCGTGGCGAGACACTGATTACACTGTTGAGTTGTAAAGATTAAATTTAGGACCTCAGAGAGCTGTTTTCAGCATCTCAAGGACAGCCAGGGCTTTAAGTTGGCCGGGTCCTCCCGGAGCTCTGCACCGGAAGTTCTAAAAAGCAACTGCTGAGAGGGGTCCCTATCGGGCTCTCCATTTTTGCCCTCACCATTAGGGTAAAAAAAATCTTAATTCAACAGCAGTGCCACCCTTCACTGCCTTTGATTTCACTTAAAAGAGACTCGTTCTAGTTATTTTGCAATCTCATCATTTCGGAAATGAAGCAGTTTTAATATTATATGCAAATTAGTCGTGGTTGTTGCTTAGTTTGTTGTGGGTGTAATGTTACTTGTTGCATTATACATCTGGATACAATGACAGAAACAACAAAATACCACCAGCTGGGCGGCACACTATGATAAGCACAGGTTTTTAGCTTTCACGTCAAAGACACGCCCTTAATTAAATCGTCCGCGCCCCTTAAAAACCTCCGGTGAATTTGCGTGTATATAAGCTTTTCGGTTATTGATTGATATTGATGTTTGCACTAACACTGTTTGTTGAAGTCGTATTGAGTTTTGTGTATTCTGTACGGCTTCTGGGACGTAGGAAGTCGGTGACAGTTCCGTAGTAGGGCAGAGGGAGTGCTGCTCTCGGAAAAAGGCGGGATTGTTAGCCCTGTATGTAGACAGGGGAAAACGTGTGACAATTGAAGTTGCGCGTCGCATTGTCTGGGTTCGATGAGGTAGCATCGCCGTGTGTTACCATTAGAAACGTATTTTCTGTGTGAGAGAAGTGTATATAATAGCGAAGGTTATCTGTGAAGTTCTGGTCTTAGGTATCAGGGATCCTTATGGCATTCCGTTAACGCTTATCACTAGAAAGGTAATAGGTATTCTCTGAGCTCGTTAGAAGGACAGAGCAGAGGTAAGCGCTGCTTTGTTAACGTGTGATATAATTCTGTAGTAGGACAGACTGTTCGCTGTTCTCGGGAAAGACAGAATTCTGTGTGAATGTACTACATTTTCTGATGTGAAAGTGCGTGAATGAGAAGGCATTCTGGTTAATTGTGAAACTCTTAGGAGCATTCCGGAGAAAACAGTTAATTGATGCTTGATAGAAGGGTAGAGTAGAGGGATGTGCTACTTTATCAACGGAAGTAACGATTCTGTAGTAGGGCAGAGGTAAGCGCTGCTCTCGGGAATGGCAGAATTCTCGTGGGAAAGATCCTTTGCTGTTCTGTGGTTAGCGAAGCAGACAATGGAGATGTTTGTATGTTGTAACTAACAGACTCGTAGAAACTGAAACAAAGTCTACCAAGTAGTGTTGTAAAGGAGGGGTAGACGAGAGAGAGAGGAGACAGGAGCAGAAGCTGCTCCAGCGACTACTGACGTCAGGAAGACCGCACTGTGATTGGACGGAGGGTTAGAACAGTGGAAGCACTGTGATTGGTGTGCTAGTGTACGCAGCACAAGGATTGGGAGACATACAGGGTGACGTAGACACTCCAGGATTGGTGCGTTGGTGTGAGTCGCGCTGGGATTAGTGGACTGAGTCAGTGACGTAGACGCTCCAGGATTGGTGCGTTAGTGTGAGTCGCGCCACAATTGGACAGGAGATCGTACAGTTGTAGAAAGAAAAAAAAAAAGGGTTGCGGAAAATAACAAAATGTATTACCACGCTGAGGAAAAGAAAAAGAAATCCTTGTTTAGTAAGGTTAAGAACTGGTTTGACAAGGATAAGGATATTGTGACTAGGGAAGGACAGTTACTTCCTCCGATAAGAACCCCCGCATCCTTCATGGTTGCGAAATATGGGTATCATACCTGTATTTGGTTAGACAACTGGGTAAAGTATACTAAAGATGATGGAGTTTTAGCGTTCCCAGAGCATGGCTCATTTAATCTGGCCATAATGAGGAATTTACAGGAGAGGATGATGGCCAAGGCCAACGCAGTTCGAGGCATTGACTGAATGGGAAGATGAAGTGCATGAGCGAGAAAAGCAGAGGAGTGGAGGAAATTACAGGTACATGTTTGGGCGAAAGTATGATCGCGAAACTCATCATGATCGGATGAGAAGATGGCGAGATGCCAGCATGACTGAGGGATTATATCCTGTGAGAACTGCAGAGGAGACAGAAGGGAGAAAGTGTACAGAAAAAGAACATCATATAGAGACAAGGAGGTATGGGGCGAATGAGTCTGATGATGATGTCTTGGATGACATGTTCTACAAAAGACCACCCCCGTATAGACGAGAACCAGAGGTAGGAACAGCAGTTACCCCAATGAGAGACACCCTGCGGATTATAAAGACAGAGGTTATGACCCCTGAGTTAAAAAGCAGTAATTCCCTTGCAGAGAGAGAGAGAGAGAGAGAGAGAGAGAAAGAGAGAGAAAGAGAAAGGGAGAATGAAATTGAGGATGAGAAGACCAGAGAACTAGCAAGGACCACATTTGAATTGACAGAGAAAATCAGAGAACTGACAAAAAATCTTGAAGCAGTTACGGTGCCTGTGACAATAGGTCCGGTTATGCCGATTTTTGACAAGCAGAGGGTTGGCGAAAGTGGTTTGACAGTTCCATATGTAGCCAACAGATTGATTGTTCCTCCAGAGCAGGCAGAAATGAGAGCGGGAGAAAATCAGTGGAGAACAGGAGAAAATCAGTGGAGACATACCATATGTGGAGGAGAGTTGAATGTGCAGACTAACACAGGTTTGAATTCCGGTTGTGTGGAAGGGAACAGAATGATTGGAGGATAGATCTTAGAACCAAAAAGAGTGACAGAACCAGGGGGTGCAGAAAAATCCGCAGGGATAACTGCGGAAGATTTGAATGATTGGCTGAAAGCTTTGCAGAGGAAAGAAAAAGAATCCCAGGGAATTGATGTAGCTAGAATACGTATGGAAATGGAGGAGCTGATTTTAGGAACAATCCCTACAGAAACGCTGAAAAATTATCAGGAAGGGGAGATTTTATTCCTGTGCAAGAGTATCACGTGGAGAGCAAAGAACAGACATGACAGGTTGAAAGGAATAGCCAGTGAAATGGGGATCGACATGGAGAAGGTAAAAGCTTTACAAAAGCCTTACCGAGTGGATTTTACAGATAAGGACATTGAGAATCTGAACAATGTAGGCCGAACAGGACAGATTAAGGAGATGATTGCTTTGCTGAGAAAATGGGGAGATGTGGAAAGATGGAAAGATAGATGGTATAGAAAACGAGAGGATGCAGCAGACAGAACTTACTCAACATTCCCCCTAAAAGAAAAGGAGAAAGCAGTGACAGATTATCCCATGAGGGAGATTCCAGGAGGAGGGTACGTACATGTCCCATGGACCAGACAAGATATTTTATCATTTACAAATGATTTCCCTCGACTAAGAGAGAAGCCCGTCGAGTGGTATAGACAGGTAGACAGATTTGTGAAGTTGTCAAAAGTGCTGTGGATCGACCTGAATAGTCTGTTTGATATAATTGTACCAGCAGACCTGTGGGCTGAATGTAAAATAGTCATAGACTGGCCCACTAAAGAATACCCAAGAGATCCAAAGACAGGAGCTCCAGACCCGGAGGTTATGAAAAAGTATGAGCAGGTTATGGGGTTCCTGAAAAATAAGATACCCCCCAAGGGAACAGACTGGGTTAAAATAGATCGAACGCATCAGGAAGTGAAAGAATCAGTCCATGCTTACTATGAAAGGCTAATACTGGCTTTCAAACAGTTCAGTGAAGAGGAACATCTGGGTGACAAGGATCTGAGCCATTTTGTATATAGATTTGTGTATGGCTTGCGACCTGAAATCAGTGAAATGATAAGGCAGCATACCGTAGACTGGCAGAGCAAAAAGATTGATGAGATCCTGAGACATGCAAAATACTTCAGTGATGAAATTGAGGCAAAGCAAAGGAAACTGAAGGAAAAAGCAATGTGGGCACAGGTGAAGGTTGCAGAAAGACAGGAAGCTCAGTTGGTTGAACAAGCCAATAATCCAGGTAATAAACCCAGATTTGGCCCAGGAAAAGGGAAAGGTAATATTGAGGAAGCAAAGAAAATGTTTCCTTGCCACAACTGTGGAAAATTAGGGCACTGGAAATCCGAGTGTAAGAATCCACCGTCTACTAATGATGACAATCCATCATTGAATTCACAGGTGCAGAGTCAGGGGTGTGGTCAGCATCAGCAACAGCAGAAGGCTGTTAAGCAGCAGAATCAGGTGCCAAAACCACCCTTGCCACAAAGAAGAGGATCCCAGAAGTACAGCCAAGATTCGGGGTTCTACGATGAAGAGCAGGTAAAGAAGCCAAAACGCGCAAGCGCTGTGTCACAATATTGCTAAGGAATGAGGGAAGTGATTCTGAGGGAGAATTTTGACAGTGCCGAAGAGAGGAGGAGGAGTGCGTACTTGGCGCAACTCTAGAAATAGACCAGGCAGGACCATTTGTAGATGGAAAAATCAATGGTGAAAGTGTTACTTTTCTAGTTGACACAGGAGCTACGAGATCAACTGTCAGGTCAGCTGATATAAAGAATCCAAGTAGTTGGTGTGTCCAACACACAGATCAAAACTCATCTTACTGAACCAGTAAGAGTTAGAATAGGGAAATTTTCAGAAATGCACCGATTTGTGGTGTGTGACACCAGTCCTGTGAACTTGCTAGGCAGGGACCTGCTGTGCAAAATGAATTGCACTATTTTCTGTACTCCAGATGGAATAACCTTTGAAACACCAGATGAGGATGTTTTATACAGAATGACCATGGATAACAGGGAATGTGAGGCTATGGGAACATATGCTGTGTTTAATCCAGATGCATTACTCCCAGAATTAAAGCAGACAGTAAAAGCAGCAGTTTGGGATTTTACTGGAGAAGATGTGGGTCTGATGAGAAATGTAGAGCCAGTAAAAATTACTGTAAAAGAGGGAGTGGTTTACCCTAACATTCCACAATACAGACTGACACCTGAAATAATTGAAGGAATAACACCCATAATTGAGAAAATGATCCAGCAGGGGGTGTTAAGAGAAATATTGAGCAGTCCATGTAATTCACCAATAATGGGACTGAAGAAACCCAATGGAAAGTTCAGAATAGTACAGGATTTGAGAAAAATTAACAAGATTGTTGTGTCATGCTGTCCTATTGTGCCAAATCCATCAGTGATCTTGTATCAGATTCCCCATGATGCAGAATGGTATACAGTAATTGATTTGTGTCATGCTTTCTTTTCAATCCCGTTGCATCATGACAGCCAGCCAATTTTTTCATTTAGATTTGGAGAGCGAATTTTGGCATGGTGCCGAATTCCACAAGGGTATACAGAGAGCCCTTCGATATTTAATCAATTGCTGAAGAAATCTCTGGAGAGACTAACAATGCCTGAAAATTCAGTTTTGGTCCAATACATTGATGACCTGCTTGTGGCATCAAAAACACGTGAAGCCTGTGAAGTAGACACCATTGCTCTACTGAATCACTTGGCAGATGGAGGATTAAAGGTATCTCCAGCCAAATTGCAATTCTGCAAAAAAGAAGTCCAGTATCTGGGACATAACATTGAGAAAGGCCTGAGAAAAGTGACCATTGACAGGATTGAAATCATTAGAGGGATGAGAGCCCCAATGACACAAAGAGAAGTGAGAATGTTCCTGGGAATGGTTGGTTACTGTTGTCAGTGGATAAGTAGCTTTTCCCTGATTGCCAAGCCATTGATTAAATTGACAAAAAGTGAGGTGAAAGACCCATTGGAATTAAACCCAGAGGAAATGGCAGCATTTAAAGAGTTGAAGGACAGACTATGTGAAGCTCCTGCCCTAGGAATGCCAGATTACGAAAAATAATTTGAGCTGTACTGTAGTGAGAGAAATGGATGTGCACTTTCAGTGTTAATCCAGAAACATGGACGTCTGAGAAGGCCAATTGCATACTTCTCATCAACACTTGACCCAGTAGCTGTGGGTTTACCAGGTTGCCTGAAAGCAGTAGCTGCTACATGCAGAAGTCTGGAACAAAGTGAAGGAATCATAATGGGATATCCTGTACGGGTATTCGTACCTCATGATGTGGCAATCCTTTTAACAAGGAGCCGGACACAGTTCATGTCTCATAGTCGGCTGACTAAATATGAGAAAGTCATTCTTGGTGCAACAAATGTGAGCCTTGAGAGATGTGTGAATGTGAATCCAGCGACACTGTTGCCAGATGCTGAATGTGTGGGAGTGAGGAATGAAGTTGATCATGACTTCCTGGATGTGCTTGATTACTGTACAAAACCAAGACCAGACATAAGAGATCTGCCACTGCCTGAGAGTGATCATGTGTTGTTTGTGGATGGATCTTGCTTGAGAACGGATGAAGGAACACTGAGTGCTGCATATGCTGTGTGTACAGTTTCAGGAGTTGTAGAAGTATCACCTTTGAAAGGAGTTAAATCCGCTCAGGTGGCAGAATTGGTAGCCCTAACGAAAGCTTGCAAGATTGGAAGAAATGTGAGAGTGACTGTGATGACTGACAGCCAGTATGGCTTCGGAGTTGTCCATGATTTTGCCCAGCTATGGCTACAAAGAGGTTTCCTGACCTCAAGTGGAACTCCCATAAAGAATGCTGAAGTGGTTGGAAAATTGCTAGAGGCGATACAGCTGCCTAAAGAACTAGCAGTTGTAAAATGTGCTGCTCATGGTCAAGGTGATGATTTTGTCACCGTTGGGAACAAATTTGCCAATGACAAAGCACAATACTGTGCAAGGAATAATCATTCCATTAATCAGAGTAAAGAAAGAGAAATGTCTTCTTGTTCCTTAATGTTTACTAATGCGGTGGGAACATGGGAGGAATTGAAGCAGTTGCAGGATGAGGCAGGAGATGAGGAAATGAAAGATTGGGTGAAAGCAGGTTGTGCACCAAGGGAAAAAGACCATGTGTGGGTCTATAGGGATGGAAGACCAGTTACGCCCAATAGCATGTTGTCAACAATGGCAAGAATGTATCATGGCCAAGGACACCTGGGAAGGGATGCTATGATAAGGGCCTTTAAGCAGACCTGGTACAGTCCAAAATTCATTCAGGCTGATAGCAAAGAGTCTCTGTCAGAGATGTTTGATATGTCAGCAATTCAATCCTGGAAAGAGAACAGTGGTGAGCCTAGGAACCATAGGCAGGGAGGGAGGACCCTTCACAACAATGCAGATAGATTTCATCGAAATGCCCCAAGTCAACAGATTGAGGTATGTCCTGGTGGTGGTCTGTTTGTTCTCCAGGTGGGTGGAGGCAGTTCCAACAAGAAGAAATGATGGGATAACAGTGGCCAAGCTACTGTTAAGAGAATTCATCCCAAGGTATGGGTTCCCAGTGACCATTGAATCAGACAGAGGAGGACATTTTTATAATGAAATCATGGGTTTGATCTGTGAAGCATTGAGTGTACAGCAGAAGCTACATTGTGCTTACCGACAAGAGGTTTCTGGTGTGGTTGAACAAATGAATGGTACCATCAAAAACAGAATTGGCAAAATGTGCCTAGCCACAGGAATGAAATGGCCTGATGTCTTGCCTCTAGTCCTGATGACAATTAGGTCTACTCCAGACAGAACCACAGGTTTGAGTCCACATGAAATTATCATGGGACGTGCTATGAGACATGCCTTTGTACCAGTCAACAAGCTGATGACTATAACTGATGACATGATTTTAGATTACCGGAAGGGCCTGGCTGACGCAGTTCATTCTGTGTTTCACCAGGTTGGAGAAGACGCCACCACACTCGAAAAGAAACCAGCCCATGATCTGAGCCCAGGGGACTGGGTAAGAATAAAGGTCCACAGAAGAAGGAATTGCCTGGTTCCAAGGTGGGGAAGGCCAAGACAAGTCATTTTGACCACAACGACTGCTGTGAAGTGTGCTGGAGTGAAAAATTGGATACATGCAAGTCACACACTGAGAGTTCCAAATCCAAGAGACGGCACTGGAAAAGAATACTTTAAAGAATCAGATTCCAGTGATGATGCAGACAGTGAGGCAGTAAAAAGGAAAAAGAATCCGGAAAGTGGGGAGAGTGAGTCAAGCGAAATTTTCATCCCACCAGAGGAAGTTCTAAAAAGAACATTACAAACTCCTGAGACTAGTCCAGATTCTCAAGAAGTGCCTGAAATTCCAACTGACAGTGACAAACAAAAAGAAAGAAAGAAAAGAAAAGAACATTCCAACAGAAGTGACACCTGAATCAAATGAGATAATTGGACAGGTCCCACCTGAGATAATTCTTGAGGAAGAAGGGACAGAAATAGAAAGAGAGGGACAGATTGCGGAAAAACCCCGAGGAGGTGTAGGGAACATCAACAACAAGCTAGGTGAAGGGACAAGTAGACAGCAAGAAGATTGCGTGTCGGAGACCCGAGGAGGGACAGAAGTAGGGAAATCTCAAGTGGTGGGAAAAGAGACTGTTGGAGAAAAGGAAGCTGTTGGAGAAAAGAAAACTGTTGATGAACAAGAGGCAACTGAGACAGAATCTGATGAAAGTGAAAATGAGATACATGGAGGACGAGTTCTGAGAAAGAGAACTTGGATTGAAGAAAGAAACAATAAAGAAGGAAGACAAAAGAGAAATGCTAAAGCAGATCTTTGGCCCAACAAGATAAAGAGACTGAGGTATCGACTGACACGAGTTAACTCTTCGGAAGCTGAACAAGTGAACGAAGTGTCAAGTCAAAACCCAACGAAAGAAGAAGAAACAAAGATATCTGAAGGAACTAAAAGAATCAGCAAACCAAACCAGAATTATAAGTCACCAGAATGGACGTATGTGGCACTGCCTGAACAAGGAGAAGAGGCAGACAGTCAAGGAAGTCCAGAGGAGGCTTTACTGAAAGTGGTTGATGAAGAAGAAGCAGTGGGAATCCTGAGAGTTATCTTGTCCGACATTGGAGAAGAGACGGATGTTCAGGACCTAATACAGTTTGATGATGATGAAGAGACAGTGAAAAGTGATGAAAATCCAAATTTAATAAATCCAAAGAAATTATTTGGAGAAGAAAGGAGAAGAAGTAAAATTAAAACTAGTAGATTGTAATAATCTGTTGGGTACTTGCTGCCCTAAAGTCCGGTAGTGGAGTAGAAGAGGCTAAGTCAAAAGACACGGTCAAATTAACAAGATGGCTAACACTGAGAATAATAAAAGTAGATGTACCTTTTTGAAAAGATGGTGCAAGATGTGCTGCTGCTGTACAGGATTATTAATGCTGCTTTGGAGCGTGCTTGCTCTACTGATCTCTTTTAGAGTAACAATAGACACTTTAGAAGGACATACAGAGAACAGGACTAACATAGGGAAGAGTTCACAGAATATAGTTCCAACTAGAACTAGCAATGTATATACACATAAGGATAGGTCAATTAATGATTTTTCTAGCAATGTATTTTCAAAATTGCTGTATGAATACGTAAAGACAATGGATGTAAGGGATTGCTACGTCTGTATGCAATTACCTGCTTCTGTTTCAGAAGGAGTGACTTATCATCATCTTCCGGCTACGTATGGAATTTCATGTAGTGAGTTGATTAGTATATTTTATCAATTAGGGAAATTAGATTATAATATGTCTAACATAGATAATATTCTTGGGCAACTGCCTATGAATAAAGAACTGAATCCTGCAAAAGAAGCTAACACTTTAGGTGAGATTTTTTTAGAAACAAGAGAATTAACATTAGAATATGTTTTTAGAAATAATTTAACTTGTAGTTTGAAAGAAGAAGAGAAAACTTTCCTAGATATGGTTGAGAGAAGAAGGTTGAACATGCACAAGAAAGCAGAAGGGCATAAAATGAGTGAAACAATGTGGGATATTGAGAAAGAAAAGGAGTTGAAAAATGGAGCCAGTCCAACTATGTCTATAGATGCACCACAGAAAGGCAAATTATGCATTACCAGGAAGAGATCCCAGTATGATTATTATTTCATAGGGACTAGTGAGTGCCATGATACATACTTTATTGCAACCGGATGGGGATTTAGAGGAGGAGAAGATCCAGTTTTTCCGGGAGTGTATTATATTTGTGGGAACAAGGCTTATTACTGTTTGCCTGACCATTGGTTTGGCACATGTTATGTTGGCCTGGCCTTTCCAAAGATTTTTCACATGGATAGAGTAGACAATGCTGAACATACTAATCCCTTAACCCGCTATAGAAGAGAAACATGGACAGAAATTGTAGGAGATATTTTTGGAGCTTTAATTCCAGCAGTGGGAATTTCATTGAATGCATTTGGCATTCGGAAGCTGTCAACAGTGGTAGATCGCTTGTCAACAAGCACCACTGGAGGCTTTCTTTTGGTAAATACTGAAATGGTTGCTTTACGTGCTATGGCGATGCAAAATCGACTTGCCCTCGACATTCTTTTGGCAAAAGAGGGTGGAGTCTGTGGAATGCTGAAAGTTCAACATTGTTGCACTTACATTCCTGACGAAAGCAAAGATCTAAAAGTCTAAATCAAAAATATAACTGATTTGCATGAAGAATTAGTACCACTGGAAGCTGAAAGTATCTGGACTAAAATGGCTAATAAGATGATTGCTATTAAGAATTTTGTAGCTAAAATAGGTAGTACCATTTTTGGTAAGATATTATTTCCATTAACGTGTGTAATTGTTACTTAATTGGTTCTTAGATTAGGGTGTATGTGTTGTAGATATAGAAGAAATAAAAAGAAAATAACAAGAGAAATGTTAAAAAGAGACAAAAGAAACCAGAAAGAGATACACAAGAAATAGAATTAGAAGAATTGAGGGAAAGCATGTATATAGAAACTAAGAGGGAAGATGATATGGAAACAAGAGTTTAAAATTAAACAAGAAGACATTTTGAATTTCTTCAAAAGGGGAAACTAAATTGATTTTTGGGTTTTGATTTTTGTGGTGATAAGATATCACCAAAGGGGGGATTGATGGAGCAGGGTTTTTACTTTAAACCCAAATACCTGTTTCATTTTCGCATGTTATAATTAAAAGTACTACTGATTAATTATTCATCACTAAAGATTTGTCGAGTCTGGTCTAATCAACCTTATTAACAGAAGAATTACACGTGGGAATGCCATTGCATGGCTAAAATATTAAGTGAACTAAGTTGGTGAGCAAACTGACAGAAATAGATGTTGCTTATGTGATGTTATGTTGTTTTGTGCTTATAATTAATACGCATTAATGGCTTTTGATGTCGCAAATAGCTAGGTAAATGCATACAGATAAGGGTATTAGCAGGGGAATAACACTGTATAATCATTTCTATGCAGTAATTATGTTTTGTGTTTCTTTTTACTTAAGTTGACCATTGTGGCCTGCTAAAATATGGCTACCACCCACAGCCTGCATTTGAGTAGATGAATAATTGAAAGGAGGCTTCGCGCTGACTGCGAACTTGCCCTCCTGCTGAACCAAAAAGCCAATCATCATGACGACAAATCCAGGAGAGATGCCAAATGCCCCTGAATGTGAAGATTTGTTACTAATCCAAATGCCGACATGATGAACTTATAGTGGTCTCACGAAGGAGATACAATTTACCCTAAAGAGACATCTGCAGAAGTAACGAATTAGTTATGGACTCCTAATTTCTATTCGTTATTTGAGACTATCAATGCGTGTGAAAAACTACCGTTGTATCCCAATGTACCAAGACGACATAATTTCCGCCATTCGACTGTTTTGTAAGATATGATTGAAACATTTGGAATGTAATTTTAGTATAAATATTAGTAGACTAGAGAGGTCTAGCGCCACTTCTTCCCGAACTGATGATGAGAGGTCCCGATGCTGACAGGAGAGGATGGTGACTCTACATGACGGCTAGAAACTCTAACTATTTTGCTGAGGACCGGTTCTGACTTAGGATCTGACTTTTAGCCAGATTAGGTAAATATGAGAGAAATGAACTTGCATTTAATTGGTTTTTCTTACAATTTTAGATAAACAAAATTCTGTTTGAATTACTGTGTCGGGTGGTTATTTTATTGTCATGTTATTTGAATATTGAGTGTAATATGATGTTTTTCACCAAATCTATAGCAACTAGTTGATGCCATTGACCTCAAGGTATATGCAGATTGGTACTAATAGAGAAAAGGTGTTTCTCCTTATACATGGCACGGATAGAGTGGTAGGATGAATGTTGGTGTTATGGGGCCCACCAGCGTGTGATGTGTGTGTGCGTGTGTGACTGTGAGATCACTCCGTCCGTGGAAGTAGAGGGGATTTGGAAGCTCTGATCTGCACCATAACCTCCATTGCATCATTTACGAGAGGTTGTGCATTGTGCAAGACCATCTCACATAGATATGCAAGGGCCTCGGCCTCCTGGTAATTGTCCTCTACTTGTTAGAAGTTTGTGTTGTCTTCAAGTGATGGACAGAGATATTTTTAGGCAGTGGTGCTAGATGATTTTTCGAAGTGGGGTTACTACAATCGATGTGACATCTCTGAGTTCATGGGGAATGTGACAAATTCAAGCATTTTTACAAAGAACAAGTACAGGAAATCAGTTATGTCAATTCAGCAGCAGAGTGGTAAAGTTGTGGTATGTAACCAGCAGTGCATTTTGAAGTACACTGTCGAAAATCTATTAGTGCAGTATGGTCTCCTAACAGACCGTCATTTAGAGGCAGTACATTTTCCGGTTAAATGACGACACAAATTTTACACTGACATTATAGTGTCATTTACTAATGACACTATACAACACTCAAACTTTGATGTGTGGAAACCTTGTTTCAGCACATATTTTTCATTTGCACATCATCAAGTAAAGTGTCATGATTTTCTATGATCCTATTAAAATCGTCGTTTCCATCATATGTCAGAATTTTAAAAAAGTGCTTCATTTGTGTTTTCCTAACTTATTTACCTAGAAATATTTGTCCAGTTCATTTACAGGTATTTAGCTTTTGATACATGTTAGAAAAAAAAAACTGACAGCCTTTCCTTTCACACTTCATGTATGCCAACAAGATTGTCAGCTAGTTCACTTTACAAAATTCCCTGACATTGCAATCAGAGAAAGAACAGTAAACACCAATTTTTGACTAATATTTTGCGACCAGTAAAGAATTTTGGTTTGTAAAATTCAGATTCAAAGTGGGCCGTAATCCAACCTACCTCATCTATATTAATAAGGTAGATCACAAATTGTGACTCACTCCTAGTGGAAGGCATCACAAGGATGATGGTCAGTTTGGTCTGGGACTGACTTTAGATTACATAAACTTTAAAAAGAAAATGCATTCCATTTTCCCGTAAAGGAACCTGGGTTGTTTATAAAAAGAAAAGTTTTCTTTTAATAAAAAGATTGTTTGAGAGTTGACAATGTGTAGTGTCTTCCTGTTGTGTTTTTTAAGGTTCCCTGTTACCTGGTTCCTAGCTGCTCAGCCAGTGTGAGTGTTCTGTATGGAATGTTGGTGTGATGGACATGAGTGGAATGCTTGGGTGCCTGGTGTGAGTGTTGACAGTTGGAAGATGGGCTGAGCAGCAGGCAGTCTGCTCCTGGTGGGGCTACTACCACTGATGTTATGGACTTAAACTTACAAAGACACCACTCTGCTACGTCTACTTCATCACCTCTATGCATGGAACTTCATAACTACATTTTGGCGATGATCTGGAGACTAACTCATGCTCTACAAGTGGTCTTAAGGAAGTTAAAGATGAGGTGTCAAGGAAGTCTTCATGTTGGAAGGAATTTACTGAAACTACAAGCGCTGACAGCACATGGAACAGGTAGTGGTTCACAAATGACCATACTGACAGAGCAAGCACACTTCCAGGAGGAAATGGTCAAAAAGAGACAAGACAGACAGCTCAAAGTTGTTTTTAAAATTGGTGACATGTCAATGTTGGCTTCAATGTGGAGAGAACCTACCACAGACAACTCAAGTACATTTCTAAGATGATGGTTTGTCACAAAAGGCACTAAGTCCACAAGAAAAAAGTGTTATTAGCTTCACAAGAAACAAAAGAAACTGTGCAGCACGCTTCGCAGCCCCACCAGGGTCCCTCACACCAGACAGCCCCAGCCCAGGCGTGTTGTGCTCACCTGCATCTCACAACATCAAGCTCATCAAAATACAAACTGTTGGTGTCACCTTGAGCATTTTTTTTTCAGCCTTGCTGTCAAAGGTGATTTTTTCTTCTATGGCTACAATGTTTTGTTATGTAACACTGTTCAACAATTAACAAGCTGATCATCTCAGGTATTCATTCTTTTCGCAAACCACTCCAGCATCAGCATTTCTGCGCTTTCATTTGGGGACAGGATTTTCTATATTGCAGTGTTTGGTCGTGTGGCACTGCTCAAACTGGAACACGCTCAATGGTTATGGCATTCAACTTGCTCTACAATTTCGCTGTGTGCATGAGTCTTCTTTGCCGCGTGAGTTACTTTTACTTGTATTGCCTTCACACGTATGGAAATCAGCCCAGGTACAGGCAGACATAGTGGGATATTTGTGGCGAGACAAGTTTGTTTATTATTTGTTTTTTTTTCTTTTGAGAGCCTCCCTTACAGTTTTGGCAGTTAAACTGTTTTGTATGTTTAAAAACAGCGGTGTGAGTCGCGAGTAGCACACGCACACCCACCTGCATATTTCTGTTGTGCGGAGACATTTTCTTTTATCTTCGTTGCTATGCAGTCTGTAATGCTGCTGTTGGATGCTTTGCAGCAGCAATGAGCCTGGAGCCACTCGGCGTGCGTCAAGTGTTATCAAAAAAGGGTTTGTGGGGCTGAAATCACCATTTTCCCAGCTTTTAGGGGATACCAGACTTTTGTCAGAAACCCAACATTTTTTACACAGTTTTAGCATTTTTTTGGGACATAGCCTATTTTTGCTATTTTTTGTGCTTTCGACCTCCTTCCAGTTAATGGTAGAAATGGGTACAAAAGCAATAATGGATCCTGGAAAGCTATACATTTTTGAGACGTAGACAAAATTCTGAATTCAGCAAGGGGTCATTTGTGTAGATCCATCAAGGTTTTTTTATAGAAACTAACAGTTAAATATAGGATAAAATGAAAATTTGTTGAATAAAAAAGCCTTTTGTGTCAACGTTTTCACCTGTAACTTCTTATAATTATGACAGCTCTTTGAAAGCAATATACCATTACATCCGCTAGACATTACTGGATGTGGGGATATATAGGCCTTGTAGGTTCACCAAGAACCCGACGAACCCAGAGCCAAAAACTGAGCAGCAACTTGCAATGGTTTTTTATTATGTACCGGGTATATAGTAATTATTCTGTAAAAATGTGTACATGGAAAAATCGGTATGAAAGACACCTATGTATTTCTGAAATGGGAACAAAATATAGAGTTTAGAAACAGTAGATATTTGCACATTTCCGAAATTGGGAATACTCATACTAGCATGAGAATTATCAGTCATTTTTTAGAATGACTTCTTTTTTACACAATGTCTTTCATTTGGAAGGCAGAAATGCATCGAAAGTCAATAGGTAATAACAGTTCCTCTACAAATCTGAATTACCCTAAGTCTCCCGATAAAAACAGTACCTCACTTGTAGGGGTAGGAATAGTGCCCACGATAGGAAATGGCTCAAAGCCCAACGTGAACACACCACATTTTCACAATGCAAATTTACCCTTTTTTAGCAAAGTGCCTAGCTGTAGTTTTTTAACCCTAGCTCTGCCGGCACCTAGAGAAAGCTAACAAACCTATACATTTTTGAAAACTAGACACCCAGGGGAATCCAGGATGGGGTGACTTGACTGCCTCCCACCAGGTTCTGTTACCCAGAATGCCTTGCAAACCTAATAAATTGCCAAAAAAACACTTTTTCCCCACATTTATCTGGTGGAAAGTTCTGGAATCTGCGTGGATCCACAAATTTCCACCAACCCCGCGTTCCCCAAAGTCTTCCGTGAAAAATGGTACCTCACTTGTGTGGGTCAGCCTAGTGCCCGCGACAGGAAACGGCACAAAACGTAACATGGACACACCTCAATTTCGTAGCGCAAAATGACCCTTTTTTGGCAAAGTGCCTAGCTGTAGTTTTTGAACCATAGCTCTGCCGGCACCTAGGGAAACCTAGCAAACCTATACATTTTTGAAAACTAGACACCCAGGGGAATCCAGGATGGGGTGACTTGACTGCCTCCCACCAGGTTCTGTTACCCAGAATCCCTTGCAAACCTCAAAAATTGCCCCAAAAAACACATTTTCCCCATATTTCTGTGGTGGAAAGTTCTGGAATCTACTTGGTTCCCCAAATTTCCACCCACCCAGTGTTCCCCAAAGTCTTCCGAGAAAAATGGTACCTCACTTGTGTGGGTCGGCCTAGTGCCCGCGACAGGAAACGGAGCAAAACGCAATGTGGACACACCTCAATTTCGCTGTGAAAAATGACCCTTTTTTGGCAAAGTGCCTAGCTGTAGTTTTTGAACCATAGCTCTGCCGGCACCTAGGGAAACCTAGCAAACCTATACATTTCTGAAAACTAGACACCCAGGGGAATCCAGGATGGGGTGACTTGACTGCCTCCTACCAGGTTCTGTTACCCAGAATCCCTTGCAAACCTAAAAAATTGCCAAAAAAACCCCATTTTCCCCACATTTCTGTGGTGGAAAGTTCTGGAATCTGCGTGGATCCACAAATTTCCACCCACCCCATGTTCCCCAAAGTCTTCCGAGAAAAATGGTACCTCACTTATGTGGGTCAGCCTAGTGCACGCGACAGGTAACGGCGCAAAACGCATCGTGGGCACACCTCAATTTCGCAGTGAAAAATAAACATTTTTTGGCAAAGTGCCTAGCTGTAGTTTTTGAACTGCCGGCACCTAGGGAAACCTACTGAAACCACACATTTCTGAAAACTAGACACCCTGGGGATTCCAGGGAGGTATGACTTGCGTGGATCCCCCAACGTTTCCTTACCCAGAATGTCCTGCAAACCTCAAATTTAGCTGAAAAAATCACCTTTTTCACACATTTTTGTGTGGGAAAGTTGTGGCATCACCGGGCTGACACAAATTTCCTACCACCCAGCGTTCTACCAGGTCTCCCGATAAAAACAGTGCCTCACTCGTGTGGGAGGCCCAAGTACCCGCGACAGGCAAGGGCCCAAAACGTAGTGAGGCGACATGAAAATTGCCTATCTCAAAACGACCTGGTTTTGCAAGGGGGGTCACTTGGGTTTTTGGCCCGGTGCTTGGCGGCCACACGAGTGAGACACCGTTTTTATCAGGAGACCCGGGGGCACGCTGGGTGGTAGGAAATTTATGTCAGCCCGGTGATGCCACAATTTTCCCACACAAAAATGTGTGAAAAAGGTGATTTTTTCAGCTAAATTTGAGGTTTGCAGGGCATTCTGGGTAAGGAAACTTTGGGGGATCCACGCAAGCTATACCTCCCTGGAATCCCCCGGGTGTCTAGTTTTCAGAAATGTGTGAGTTTGGTAGGTTTCCCTAGGTGGCCACTGAGCACCGGGCCAAAAACCCAAGTGACCCCCCTTGCAAAACCAGGTCGTTTTGAGATAGGCAATTTTCATGTCGCCTCACTATGTTGTGGGCCCTTGCCTGTCGCGGGTACTTGTGCCTCCCTCACGAGTGAGGCACCGTTTTTATCGGGAGACCCGGGGGACCGCTGGGTGGTAGGAAATTTGTGTCAGCCTGGTGATGCCACAACTTTCCCACACAAAAATGTGTGAAAAAGGTGATTTTTTCAGCTAAATTTGAGGTTTGCAAGGCATTCTGGGTAAAGAAACGTTGGGGGATGCACGCAAGCCATACCTCCCTGGAATCCCCCAGGTGTCTAGTTTTCAGAAATGTGTGGGTTTGGTAGGTTTCCCTAGGTGGCCGCCGAGCACCGGGCCAAAAACCCAAGTGACCCCCCTTGCAAAACCAGGTCGTTTTGAGATAGGCAATTTTCATGTCGCCTCACTACGTTGTGGGCCCTTGCCTGTCGCGGGTACTTGGGCCTCCCACACGAGTGAGGCACCGTTTTTATCGGGAGACCCGGGGGAACGCTGGGTGGTAGGAAATTTGTGTCAGCCTGGTGATGCCACAACTTTCCCACACAAAAATGTGTGAAAAAGGTGAATTTTTCAGCTAAATTTGAGGTTTGCAGGACATTCTGGGTAAGGAAACGTTGGGGGATCCACGCAAGCCATACCTCCCTGGAATACCCTGAGTGTCTAGTTTTCAGAAATGTGTGGGTTTGGTAGGGTTCCCTAGGTGGCCGCCGAGCACCGGGCCAAAAACCCAAGTGACCCCGCTTGCAAAACCAGGTCGTTTTGAGATAGGCACTTTTCATGTAGCCTGACTACGTTGTAGGCCCTTGCCTGACGCGGGTACTTGGGCCTCCCACACGAGTGAAGCACCACTTTTATCGGGAGACCCGGGGGAACGCAGGGTGGTAGGAAATTTGTGTCAGCCCGGTGATGCCACAACTTTCCCACACAAAAATTTGTGAAAAAGGTGATTTTTTCAGCTAAATTTGAGGTTTGTAGGGCATTCTGGGTAAGGAAACGTTGGGGGATCCACGCAAGCCATACCTCCCTGGAATCCCCCGGGTGTCTAGTTTTCAGAAATGTGTGGGTTTGGTAGGTTTCCCTAGATAGCCGCCAAGCCCGGGGCCAAAAACTCATGGGACCCCTTTTGCAAAACCAGGTTGTTTTGTGATAGGCAATTTTGATGTCTCCTCAATTGGTTTTGGGCCCTTGTCTGACGCGGGCACTAGGCCTACCCACGCAAATGAGGTACCATTTTTCTCGGAAGACTTTGGGGAACGCGGGGTGGGTGGAATTTTGTGGACCCACGCAGATTCCAGAACTTTCCACCACAGAAATGTAAGGAAAATTTGTTATTTTGGACACATTTTTAGGTTTGCAATGGATTCTGGGTAACAGAACCTGGTGAGAGCCAGTCAAGTCACCCCATCCTGGAATCCCCTCGGTGTCTAGTTTTAAAAAATGTATAGGTTTGCTAGATTTGCCTACGTGCCAACTGCGCTAGGGCCCAAAATCCACAGGTATGCACATTGCTAAAAAAAAGCCGGAGCACAGTGAGCTTCCTGCCGCCCTGGGGGGGAATCGGGGAAGGGGGTTTCATCCTGATATGCCCCTAAAGGGGCAGAAAGACTGTGGATATTTTTTGTGGGGGTGGGGGCATTGGTATGACCATTTTGGGCAGCCCCCACCCCCACACATAAAAAAAGCCTGCGTACTTGCTGGCGCCTAGTGGGCTTTCTGCCCCCCCAGGGGGCAGATCAGGGGCCGCTGCCACCAACTACCCTCCCAGGGGGGTGGAAAGACTGGAGTTTCTCTGGGGGTAGGGTGGGGGTATTGTCATGCCCATTTTAGGGAGCCCCTACCCCTAAACTAATAAAACAAAAAAATCCATGGTTTCTAGTGGGCTTTCTGCGCCCCCCCAGGGGGGGCCAGATTGGGGGCTACAGCTCCCATCTGCCTCCTGGGGGGCAGAAAGACTGTCATTTTTGTGGGGGGGGAGGGTGGAGGCATTGGCGTGCCCGTTTCGGGCAGCCACACCCTAAAAACTATTGCGGAAAAACAATCCCTGGTGTATAGTGGGCTTTCTGCCCCTCTGGGGGGGGCAGATTGGGGGCTGCTGCCCCATCTGTCCCCCGGGGGGGGCAGAAAGGCTGTAATGGTGGCGGGGGCATTGGCGTGCCCGTTTCGGGCAGCCTCCACCCTAAATAAAATCCATCACCCTAAAGAAAATTGCGCGAAAAAAACTCCCTGGCGTCAAGTGGGCTTTCCGCCCCCCGAAGGGGCAGATTAGGGGCCATTGCCCCATCTGCCCCCAAGGGGGGGCAGAAAGGCTGTAATGGTGGCGGGTGGGTGGGGGCATTGGCTTGCCTGTTTCGGGCAACCCCCACCCTAAAAAAAATCTAAAAATCAATCCCTGGTGTTTAGTGGGCTTTCTGCCCCACCGAAGGGGCCGATTAGGGGCCAATGCCCCATATGCCCCACGGGGGGGCAGAAAGACTGTAATAATTGGGGGGGGGCATGGGCCTGCCCGTTTTGGGAAGCCCCCACCTCTATTTTGTTTTTTAATTCCCTGGTGTCTAGTGGGCTTTTTGCCCCTCTGGGGGGGGCAGATTGGGGGCTGCTGCCCCATCTGCCCCCCGGGGGGGGCAGAAAGGCTGTAATGGTGGTGGGGGGTGGGGGCATTGGCGTGCCCGTTTCGGGCAGCCTCCACCCTAAATAAAATCCATCACCCTAAAGAAAATTGCACGAAAAAAATCCCTGGCGTCAAGTGGGCTTTCCGCCCCCCCGAAGGGGCAGATTAGGGGCCAATGCCCCATCTGCCCCCAAGGGGGGGCAGAAAGGCTGTAATGGTGGCGGGTGGGTGGGGCATTTGCGTGCCCGTTTCGGGCAACCCCCACCCTAAAAAAAATCTAAAAATCAATCCCTGGTGTTTAGTGGGCTTTCTGCCCCACCGAATGGGCAGATTAGGGGCCAATGCCCCATTTTCCCCATGGGGGGCAGAAAGACTGTAATAATTGGGGGGGGCATGGGCCTGCCCGTTTTGGGCAGCCCCCACCTCTATTTTTTTTTTTTAATTTCCTGGTGTCTAGTGGGCTTTTTGCCCCCCCGGGGGGGCAGATTGGGGGCCGATGCCCCATCTGCTCCCAAGGGGGGGCAGAAAGGCTGCAATGGTGGTGGGTGGACGGGGGCATTGGCGTGCCCGTTTCGGGCAGCCCCCACCCTAAAAAAAAAACTAAAAACTAATCCCTGGTATTTAGTGGGCTTTCTGCCCCCCCCCGAAGGGGCAGATTAGGGGCCAATGCCCCATCTGCCCCCCGGGGGGGCAGGAAGACCGTAGTAATTGGGGGGTGGGCTGGGGGCATGGGCCTGCCCATTTTGGGCAGCCCACACCTCTATTTTTTTTTTATTTCCTGGTGTCTAGTGGGCTTTTTGCCCCCCGGGGGGGCAGATTGGGGACCAATGCCCCATCTGCCCCCCAGGGGGGGCAGAAAGGCTGTAATGGTGGCGGGTGGGTGGGGGCATTTGGGTGCCCATTGCGGGCAGCCGCCACCCTAAAAAAAACCTAACAACTAATCCCTGGTATTTAGTGGGCTTTCTGCCCCCCCGAAGGGGCAGATTAGGAGCCAATGCCCCATCTGCCCCCCAGGGGGGGCATAAAGACTAAAATGGTGAAAAATAACCAGGGGGAGCAAAGGCC
Organism: Triturus cristatus; assembly: GCF_964204655.1. Taxonomy (NCBI): domain Eukaryota; kingdom Metazoa; phylum Chordata; class Amphibia; order Caudata; family Salamandridae; genus Triturus; species Triturus cristatus. Next base: position 278,837,680 of record NC_140579.1, read on the forward strand.
CTTGCCCAAGGGGCCGCTCCCCTCTCCCTGGTGTCTAGTGGGTGGATCCCTGCTTGGGGATCGCCCTCCTGTGGCGATCCCCAAGCAGGGATCCACTGGGGAGGGGTACCATTGGAAAGGGGAGATTCTCCCCTTTCCAACGATACCTCTCTCATCTATCTACGTGCTCAGGGGGCTGAGATAGCCCGATGAGCACGTAGAAAGTGAAACTGAAATGAGCCTCTTGGCTCATTTCAGTTTCACTTTCACTGTAATGACGTCGGCGCGACGTGCGCACCGATCGTCATTACAGTGAAAGGGGGGGGGGCCTCAGGAGCTGGCCCCGAGGCTATTTGCAGTAAAAGGGAATCCCCAGAGGGATTCCCCAGGGAATGCTTCATGACGTGGGCACAGCGCGACTGTGCTCCATGACGAGTCCAGCTCGTCATGGGCACACAAGGGGTTAATGCATTATTCTATGATTTTTGGCTGCGTTGATGTAGTTGTTGGGGGTTGTCTGCTCAGTATTTTTATGTTCCGTGTTCTCACTGACCCTTGCAGGAGGGTGCTCTTATCGTTTTATGGATGTTGGTTATTAATTCTCGTGGTTTGCAATACCACATTCTTTGAGCCATTCTTTTAGGTGGTTTTGGCTTGTTTTGATTGTCAGTATCCCTTTCTTGTGGGATGGGAATGGGTTTCAGTCCCACTTCCACATTGTAGCCACTTTTTCCTCACATGAGGGGTGGTTTAAGCGATGTCTCTCCCTTTTTTCAGTTTATGGGTGGTAGTCCCATTTAATGCAATGTTGTCATGTTCCTAATGTCTGTAAGTCACAATGCGCTTCACGTTGGTCATGTAGTGTGTATAAGTCACCTTGTGCTGCATGTTGGTCCTGTAGTGTGTGTAAGTCACCTTGTGCTTTACATTTTGTGTGTTGTAGTGGGTGTTAGTCCCATCTACGCAGTTTGTAACAGGTGTTCGTCCCATCTACATAGTTTGCATTATGGGTCACTGTTTTTTCCACTCAACAGTTTCCTGAGACTTAACTTACAAAGACACCACTCGGCTACGTCTACTTCAATACCTCTACGCATGGAACTTCATTACTACACAATGACTCTCTGAACCACTGTCTACTCCCCAACATGTTTTTTTAACATTAAAAAGCCTTTCTGTTTATGAATGCATTACCACCCCAACTTGGAAATCTGTCATTTTTAAGTGTTTTGAGAGCAGATTTCTGTCCCAAAAATGTTGACAAATTGTATACTGATTCAGTATTTGATAGGATACCTATATCACAAACTTTCCAAATACTGAATCAGTATGTGGTCACAGTCCCTCTTTAGAAGTCAATAAAAGTTTACCAATTCATAAAACAGGATTAGTCAGTTTAAAAAAGTATGTTTGTAGTGACAAACTCCAAATCTGAGTGTTTAAAAATGCTTTGAACATCTGGCTCAAACTCTTTTTGGAAATTTTAAATTTCCCTTTTAGAAATAGCCAAAACATTTTACGTATTGTAATCGATCATTCACATTCCTTTCAATACAATGTATTCATAACTTGTAATATTTTTCGACGAGAATATATATATATATATATATATATATATATATATATATTACCTACTGGCGGTCGCCAGTAGGTAGTTATAGTTAGGACCCCTTTTCCATTCTATTTTGAATAACTTTGGCGCCGGTCGATGAATCCTCGCGAATTTCTCAAAATAGGTGGGGCGCTATGCTCCGCTCCTACCCTGAAAGTCTCGGGGGGATTCGTCAAGCGGGGGCTGAGATAAAAGGGGGTCCCAAAACGCGTTTTTCCCTTGCATTTTTCCATAGGACCTTTAGAACGAGCTACAGCCCGAACGGCTGAACAGAATTACTAGAAATTTGGCAGAGAGGTAGTCCCTAGGTCAAGGAAGTGCCTTTTGTAGGTTTGGTGTAAATCTGTTCAGTAGATTCTGAGAAAATAGCCTTTAAATCAATATATATATCTGAGCCCGCTTACGGTACGCTTACCGTACGCTTACCGTAAGCGTACGGTGGCGTGCGCGAGCGCGATTCTGATTGGCTCTTAAATCTTAGTAAACATTCGAATCGGCCGAAACCAGGAAGCGGCGTCCGCCATTTTGTCTCTCGCACTGAGTGTTGTTTATCAAACATGATGGCCAAAAACATGTTACGGGGCTGTTTTGACAACTCCCTCCCACATAGTCATGTTGAGGGAGTCCTCACACATCCCCCAAGAGCAAAAACGGTTTTATTTTTTTTTCGGCAATTTCGCCGAGTACGCTTACCGTACGCTTACCGTAAGCGTACGGTAAAAAAAAAAAAAAAAACACTATCCACACTTACCCCACCCCCTGTGCTTTTGGTGGCCGTAGGCCACCAAATGTACAGGGCTTATTAATAGGTAAAAAAAACTAAATTTTGGCAACATGAAATTATAAAATCGAAATAAAAAAAACACTATCCACATTGACCCCACCCCCTGTGCTTTTGGTGGCCGAAGGCCACCAAATGTACAGGGCTTATTAAAGTTGATAAAAACCGTGCACGGAACGAACTGCGTTAAGTGGGCGCGCACGCCTCAAATGGCGTAAAGTAACTTAGCATTTAAAAAACCGTACAAATTCACTGAAAAAACCATAGGTTTCACACACGTTATAGTTAGGAATTAGCATTTAAAAAACCTTGCAAATTCACTGAAAAAACCATAGGTTTCACACATGTTATAGTTAGCGGAAATTTTACTGATAAAAAACCAGTGAAATTGCCCCGTTATAGTTAGTGCTGGCAACTATAACTCACGCGACCGCAATCTTCTGCTGATGACATATGTGTCTTTATGAAAAAAAAATATTTGTAATATATGTATAGCTAAAAATGTATGGAAGAAGACATGGGCAAATAAGTGTCTAAATACAGTATTAGCATCAGCAGAGGATTGCGGTCGCGTGAGTTATAGTTGCCAGCACTAACTATAACGGGGCAATTTCACTGGTTTTTTATTAGTAAAATTTCCGCTAACTATAACATGTGTGAAACCTATGGTTTTTTCAGTGAATATATATATATTCAGTGAAAAAACCATAGGTTTCACACATGTTATAGTTAGCTGGACATTTTACTCGTAAAAAACCAATGAAATTCCCCCGTTATAGTTAGTTCAGCTAACTATAACTCGCGCACCCGCAATGCACTGCTGATGACGTCACATATTACATCACTCATGACATGGTCAGTGACATCACTCATGACATCACTGATGACATCTCAAATGACATCACTGATGACCTCACTGATGACATCATCCAGTGAATGTGTGTTTTTCTGAAAATTAAATATGTTTTATATATGTATATCTCAAGGTCGATGGAAGAATAAATGGGTATATTACTGTCTAAATGGATGATTTCTTTTTGAAAAATTGATTGTGTAACTGACTGATTAAGTGTATCATAGTGAATACATGGCTTAGTGAGTAATGTTTAAATATATAAATATCTGTATCATTTTTTCACTTTGTGTATAAGTGGCTGCATGGGTTGGTGAGTAGCTACATGGGTGTCTATATAGGTTATTAGTTGGTTTTTTGAGTATCAGTATGAGTGTCTGCATGGTTTGGTGGGGGGTATTACGTAGTGCATAGGTGCATGAATGAGTGACTCACTGTTTGTATGTGTTGAACAGAGCATGTGTGCAGAACTGCATGGGTGGATGTGTGTGTGTATGGGTGTGTTAGTGAGTGAATGACTGTCTCAATAGTGTCTTTATGAGTAACTACATATGTTTAAAACTAGTATATGTGACTATTGGTTTATATATGTGAGTATATGTGAGAGTGAGAGATTGAAAGAGTTCCTGTATGAATAAGTATGTATTTCTATAAGTGATTGTTTAAAAGACTAAGTATGTGTAAGTTTCCGTAGAAGTAAGTGTGGTGGTGTGTGTATAACTGTATATGCAAGTAAATGTATGTTTGATTCTTTATTAGTATGAGTGACTATGTGTGTGAGTAGCTCTATGGATGAGTGGCATTGTGTAACAGGATGTATAGGTGTATGAGTACATATGATAAGTGAGTACATGTATGAGTGACTGTATTGGACTGTTGGTGAATGAGTGGATGTGTATGTGGATCTTAGAATTACTGAAGAGGTTGTTGTAACTGTTATTGGTATGTCCATTCTTTTGTAAATTGTAGTCTCTATTTTTGAATGTGTGTATCAAAGGTTTTATTAGGGGAAGAGGAGGTCTGCCACTCTATCACAAGGATGATGTCATCAGTGAGGTCATCAGTGATGTCATTTGAGATGTCATCAGTGATGTCATGAGTGATGTCACTGACCATGTCATGAGTGATGTAATATGTGACGTCATCAGCAGTGCATTGCGGGTGCGCGAGTTATAGTTAGCTGAACTAACTATAACGGGGGAATTTCATTGGTTTTTTACGAGTAAAATGTCCAGCTAACTATAACATGTGTGAAACCTATGGTTTTTTCACTGAATTTCTAAGGTTTTTTAAATGCTAATTCCTAACTATAACGTGTGTGAAACCTATGGTTTTTCCACTGAATTTCTAAGGTTTTTTAAATGCTAATTCCTAACTATAACGTGTGTGAAACCCATGGTTTTTTCAGTGAATTTGCAAGGTTTTTTAAATGCTAATTGTTTTTTTTTTCTTCTATTTTTTTTAACATATTTTTATTTTAATTTTCTTACCTTTTATAAAGACTATGGTTAAATTTTTAAAATTCTTTAATATGTTTTTTTTAATATATTTTTTAAAATAAACATGTAAAATTTATTTGCAGTACATTTTTTTTTTTTTTTTTATTATTTTTTTAGTACGCGTACCGTAAGCTTACGGTAAGCGTACGGTTTACGCAACGCCCGTAATTTTTCTACGCTGCTTGCGTATATTTACGCAATTTGCGTAGCCGCGCGTACTCCGCGTGGGACGCGTGCGCGCGTACGCTACACGCGCACTTTACGCGGAAGTGTCGGGTAGTGACTGTTATGTGCATGCGCGCAAGCGCGTGTCTTTTTTACGCGCATGCGCACTTTTGCCGTAAGCGTACCGTAAGCGTACCGTAAGCGTACGGTAGGTCATGTGATCATGAAACACAACTTTTGATTGGTTGAAACTACTTTCAGTTCTAGAACTCTCCTACACCACACCCATTCCTCTCATTTCTGCTTGTGATCCCTTAGGAGAAGGAGCTGGGTTGTCTTTGTGATACGATGGCAGAACAGCAGAGCTCTTCTGAGAGTGAGGCTAGCACTAGCAGCACTGTTTTGAGGCAGAGAGCGAGGAAACAAAAGCCCTCTTATGTATGGGATTATTTTACTTTTCCTGAAGGCCAGCAAAAGGTGAATGCACCCTTAGTAACTTGCAAGCTGTGTCAGCGTGTACTTTCAAGAGGTAATCCTGACAGGAAGTATTCCTTTGGGAATCATACCATGAAGAGACACCTCAAGGATGTACACAGAAGGACACATGGTCATCTTTTTGGAGGTAACTCTTCAGAAAGACAAGCAAGTACATCCACAGCAGCTCAGCCTGGACCATCATCTGCAGAGCTGACTCCTTCTTCTGCAGGTCAGGTGAGCCCTTCATCTGTGGGGGGAGCATCTCCTTTTGCTGGCCCTCTGGAAATGAACCCTCGATTTCGGAGGGTTGATATTCGATGCGCCTTTTGTCAAGATCTAATTTGCCATAGGGAGACCAGTGTTTCCCTAGTGAACAACAAAATAGATCAGCACACTTGTCGCTTTGAATAATTTTCCCATTCTTTCTTTCCTCCGTCCCTGCATGAACACAACGGTTCTTTTAAGAGCCAACCTTATCTTTCATCTTTTTTTACACATGTTTTTAAAAACTTTTTTTTTTTTTTTTTTTACCGTACGCGTACGGTGCGCGTACTTTTTTTTTTTTTTTTTAAAAACACTAAAAATCAATTATCACATTACAAGGTCCTTGAGAGACTACAATTATTATTATTGACTTACCATACCCACTCAAAAAAATATTTATTCATTTGTTTTTTTAAAAAATAGCTTTAAAAATGGTTCTAGTTTTCGAAATTTTTCTATATCAATCTGAAAAAAAAGAAAAAAGTATTAATATTTTTAAAACATTTTATAATACAGTACACATATTTACATATTTTTCAAAAAATATTTTTGCCTTATTTTTGCTGTTTTCAGAATATATTGCATTTCACTATAAATTGTGAAAGCAATTGCATTCATCATTTTACAGCGGGCAAAAAAAAATAACAATCACAAAGATTGTATTAAAAAAGCCCAGAATCTCTTTTTACTTAAACTTAACATTATAGAAATGCATAATATTCTAAAAAAATATCATCTAATACCAATACTTATTTCTTTAAAATACCGTCTGATATGTTTGTTTCAGAAGTATAATCACAATATTATATCTCAAATAACTCCACAATACATCTGATTCCATTTCCTTTAGGCCAAATAGTAATTTTAAAATTTTTTTGGGAATAAATTTCCAACGGTAATCCAATAAAATTCTAAAGTTTAATTTGTCCAGATCTCACCGATTCTCTGTAACATTTTGGTTCACGAAAATTTTTTGAATAATTTATTAAGTCCACAATAGAATTGGTTACTTTTCCACATGGCCAAATAGTAATTGTTTAAATCATTTTTGAAAAAATTTCCAATGGCAGTCCAATAACATTCCAAAATTTAAATTGTGCAGATGTTACCGATTATCTCTAAATTATTGGTTTTTGAAAGTTTCATTAAAAATTAAAAAAGTCCACATTACAATTGGTTATCTTTCCATTAGGCCAAATGATAATTTAAAAAATCTTTTTTTTACAAAATTGCAATGGTAATCCAGTAAAATGGTAAAATTATTTTGTCCAGATCTTGCCAAATCTCTCTAAAATTTAGGTTTCAGGAAGATTAGATAGGAATTTGCTAAATCAAAAGGCAAACGTTGTTTGAAAATCAATTGGGAATCATTACACAGTGTCCAGCCTTTTTCACATTTAAGATAAACTGTGTAATGTCCAGAAGTAACAGTAGGTCCATCATGGAAAATTATTGCAACAGTTACAAAAGTTTTTCCTGAAATTGATAATTGCTGTCCTGTAAACTTCTTTATTAAAGTATCCAATTTTGAACCATCAGCTCTACATCGTTGCATCATTAAAATTACATACTGTCCGTATTCCTTTAAAATTAATGTTGAAAACATGTCAGATTTACACTCACCACATTTCATGCTATGATTAGCATCTTTAACTAATTTTGCAAAAGTGACTGTTTTACTCTCTGGCAATGTCAAATAAATAAACCTTTCATTATCAACATTAGAGCCACATATATTATAACAATTTTCACAACTATGTTCCCATTTATAAGAGAGACCAAAAAAAATTTCAATGGGAACTCCTTCTTCTTCCACTACCTGAAGAAAATACATCAAAAATTTGTGTGCATCTTGCTGTTCATTTTGAGAAAACTGTGTTCGTCCTGAACATATATCTAAAAGTTTTCTAATTTCAGTAGCACTTTCTATTTGAGTTTTATCTTTACTCAGCTTTTGAAAAAGGAGACTCAGCTCTGAACAGAATCTTTTTCCCTGATTTACTATTATCTGCTCTTGCAAACTTTCCAGATAAAATGCAACATTCAGCACTACATTTGCGTAGCAGTTGACACCAGAGCTATTTTCAAAATGACATCCTACAACCTGTTCTTCATTTTCCTTTTTCTTTTTGCTTGCAATTACATCACTCCTCTTTTTTTTCCTCTTCTCTACATCTTCATTACAGATATTCTCATTTTTTCTTTTACGAGAAACTACACGTTTCTCCAACACAGGATACTGACCTAAATGAGGAGCATAGCTTCTTCTTAATCTATTATACTCCTTTACACAGTTTGTATCAGCACTAACTTTTGAATCATCAAAGTCTATCATGAATAAACCTGATAATGTTTTCACTCGTGACAAAGCAACATATGCCATACCTTCTTTGAACACAGTTGAACCAATGTTCACAAAAGCACAATCTACAGTCAATCCTTGAGACTTGTGAATAGTTACAGCATATGCTAGAGAAAACGGAAACTGCTTCCTACGTACATATAAGTCTTTCACAAGCATGAAACGAACTGTACAACGACAAATATCTTTAACTTCTTCTATCTGATTAAATTTTATTTTTAAACATTCAATTCCTTCTTTTTTCTGATAATTAATAAAACCCACAACTCTTCCCATAGCTCCATTAACTAAACCTTTTTCAACATCCAAATTTCTTCTTAAAAATACTCTACAGTTCATGCAAACATATAGATTTTTTTCTAATCCAGCTGTTTTGGAGATGTTCTTCTCTAGTGAGTCCAATTTATTTTTCAGTTTGCCTGTTACTGTGACAGTAATTCTTCCATCCTCAATTTTGTCCACTGCTTCCAATTTCCTGATCTCTTCCTTTTCCAATTTCAAAAGCTCCTCATTAAATATTGAGCATTCACGTAGAGTTGGCATTAAGCAGATGACACTTTTGTTTTCTGCAATATTCTTGTATATTTTCTCTGCAACTATTTCTTCCTTTGGAAATAAATTATGTAGCAGCCGACTCTGTAATGCTTTTTTGCCAACTTCTGTGAGTAGTCCAATTCTGATATCTTTCAGAATACTTCCATATTCTTCATCGCTTGCTTGCCTCATATTAGTAGTAAGTTCCTTGTTCTCAAAGAAGGACCAAATATTTGCATTTCCGATGCTTCCCAATGACTTCTTCGTGTCTTCATGTGTGACAGTATTAAATACTGGTTGTCCTTTAACTGGAGTAAGCTGCAGAAGATCTCCAAAAACTATGACGTGTTTTCCACCAAATAACATGTCATAGTCTGTCTTCAAAATTTGCTGCATTCTTAAATGCACAAAGGCAAGCATTAAGTTTGATACCATGCTCACCTCATCAATAATGAGAACTTGCATCTTATTCAATACTCTTGAAACTTCCAAGGATGCTTCTCCAGTTAGCTTGTTGTATTGTATTTTGTTCTCATGCTCCACTGGTAACATTAGCAAACGATGTAAAGTGATTCCTTTTATGTTATATGCTGCTAACCCAGTTGGAGCAGTAACCACACAAGACAAAGTAGAATCCGTTTTTTGCTGTAGGTAGCTTCTGATGACTTTTATTAGGAAACTTTTTCCAGTTCCAGCTTGTCCGCTTACATACATCCTGATTGGATGAAATGATGTGCATGAGCACTCTTTTTTTTCATGTAGAAATCCGTGATCAATTTTGTTTTTGATCTCTTCATAAATTTGTTGCTGCTCTTGATTCAGTTGTCTTTCCAAATTTTCTAAGTCTATAAATTCTTCTTGAGCTTGATTCATAGCCGTTTCCACTTCATTCATGGCTATTGATGCTTCATTTTCAACGATTGGTTGTCCTAGGGGATCTTGACTGAGTGTTCCTGAACTTTGGCTGTCCTGAGAACTGTCTCTAGCTATTTCTGCTGCAATTGTAGTTTCCTGTTCAATTTCTTCATTTAACATTTGCAGATAAGTTGAGAATGTACTGCATTGTATGCTGTCTTTGCAAGCATTAAAAGAATCTTCATAGCTTTGAAATTCTCCCAGTAGTTCATCCTCTGTACGCCATGGTTTAAACAACTGTAAAAGAGCCAAGTAGTAAAATTCCTTCTTGTCAGTAGTGTCACAACTCAGCTTCCGGTGATTTATCAAACTTCCTTTTGTTTGCTTCACCAAACATCCTTCTTCACCAACGACTTTATATTTTCCATTGTTGATGTCTTCTGCGGCTTTCCGTGAATAAATGTAGTTCTGCAGCACTTCATAGAGACACATGTTCTCCAGATGAAGACTTCTCTTGGGATAATATGTGTCCAACATGTTTGATTTCAAAATATCTGTACTTTCTGGGTCATTCTCGGCCAAATATTCAATTTCTCCTACAGATTTCAGTACCCGATTTCTCATTGCTGCAAGGCCTAAACTTGCCCAAATTATTCTTCTTGACTTCGAGTAGAGACTTGCAGAAGATAACCTATCTGAACATTCGTAGGATCCAATTTCTCGATGCAATAACATCTTCAAACTGAAACTTTACAGCTTCTTACTGACAGTCTTCTCGTGAGAAATCTCTTCCCACATTTCCTTCAATTCTGTTTTTTCTGATTTCGTAATGTAAGACGTTACATATCGAGCAACAGCAATGGAATTGTCAGCTACATACTGTATATCCATATTAGCGTTCCACATGGATAAAATGACTGGGTTGTAGTCATTTATATTTTTTGATTCTTCTTTTCTTTTAAGGTTGTAGGTATTCTTAGGTGATTTTCTTGTGATAGTATGTCTCACAGCTGACATAAAACTGTTAACTCTTCCATTTGAAAGAACAGGTCTAGGAAATCCAAATCGACATTTAGTGTAGTATTTTTCTTTGCTCTTGTATTTCCGTCGACAGTATTTTCCACACCGATGACTTTGGAAACGTAAAACTTGCTCCTTTAACTTTTTCTCTTCTGTGCTTTTTGGTATAGCACATGTTGCATATTCTTCAATGTAAGATAACACTGCTTCATCAGTATCTGTTCCAAACTTTGGGGCATCCTTGATCCACAACAGCAGATGAATATGAGGAGCACCTCTTGCCTGGTACTCTTTTCTCCAAAAGAAATCCACTACTTCTCCAAGAGGTGGATTTTTTTTATTGCAGATGAAGGACATCATAGCCTCAAATCTATGATTGAAATATCTGCAAACATTAACCGGATCCAATGAGCACAGTTCTCCTGCTGTCTTGTATTCGATGTTTTTAATGTTTGAATTTGCCTCTCGTAGAAAATCCAGTAAATCATCCCAAGCGTACTCGGCACAGCTTAGGGTAAGGAACCATGTTGGAGTTCCTAAATTCCGTAACATGCATTTTAATTCACCATGGCGTCGGTACCAATATTCATTTGTCCCACGCTGACAAGCCATCAGATTGATCAGTTGTGTTTCCAAATGATCATCTCGGTGCTGCACTTTCTCCATAAAATCCTTAGCAGACACATTTTGTAAATGTACTCCACTTTTTAAAATGTGATTTACTGCATAAGACAGTGCAGACAAGTCGATTTCAAATAAAAGATGGAACAAATAAGGAATACTTTGTCGAAATCTGGGATCTTCAGCATATAGTCTTGTAGTCCGATACTCAGAAGCTGGAATCTGTTCTGGACGTTCATCGTATCGTCCTCCTTTTCCTTTAGGAAACAGCTGGGGAAAACATCGAGCTTCCAAACTCTCCTCCCATACACTCACGGGAGTCCCTTTTGCTTTCTTCATCTGAAAGAGATCAATATTGTCTCCCATAACTTCTTTTGAATGAAGAGGATGTATGCTAAAATGTTCATAAATTTCTTCTTCCTTTGACTTGTCCACTTTTTCAATTTGTCCAGTTGGTGTTTCTGTGTCTTCTTGTAAATCTTCTTCTTCTTCTTCTTCTATATAAATTGATTCATACCATTTGTTATTCCTTTTCAAATACAAATTTGCTCTTTGTACTTTCCGTACATCTACCAGCTCCTGCCAAATCTTCTTATTCTTTGTAGGTACACCATTAACCAGAATAACTAATGGTTCAGTTTCCAAAGTATCCGCATCAATAGTTTCCATATTTTTTTTCAAATCCAAGGGAAAATACACCACTCTACCTTTTAAACCTCTCAGTAAATCAGAAGGAGGTAATTTACCAGTTTTGGGCTCCATACGTACTATGGTCTGGAACGGATGAACACATTGAATGAGTATAGACTCATAAGTATTTAATTCAGAAAGTTCAGCAGGAATAGCATCCAATTCTAAATTATTATGTACAGCTCTGGTCGGCATTCTATTTTCCTCTAACTTGTTGTAACAGTATTTACAAATACGCTGAACTTCACCCAATTCAAAACAATTTTCAAGAAATATATATGTGACAAAATCCTTCCACTTATAATTATCTTCATTTTCACTCTTTCTGTACAGATCAACATACCTGGTTTGTTTTCTATAATGAGTTCTGCGGCAACAAATACAAGTAATATTTGGTCTTTCATTAGAGATTTTTTCAAATTTTGTTATGTGATCATTAAATGTCTTACTTACAAATGGTTGTACATTCTCTTCCACTTCTTCCTCATTTAGTGTGTCCTTCTCTGCACTGTTTTGTTCAGGACCAAAGTAACAAAACTGAATTTCATCAACAACCTTCTCTACATCTGATACCGTTCCTCGGAACAGAGCCCTATTCAATTCATTTAACTTTATTGCTGGACTTTTAGCAAAATACAACCGTCTCACAAACTTTCTCATTTCAGTATGATGAACAGCCAGCATCCTAAAATGATGGAAAACACTATTGCACACTTTTCTAGATAGACAAGCCAGAGAATGACCCTGCAAACCAGTATTCTCTCTCACTCTGCATGGATCCAGACTTTGAAGCACCTTAATCTTCTGTTTTATACTTTTTTTACTATATTCTCTTAGAAACTCTCGAAATTTGTCAATAGATTCCTGACGCACAGTGCAAATACTACTACAATTCCAAGTGTACACTGGGGCTTTAGGACGTCTCCCCATTGCCTCATCTGCCATCACTTGTACCTCATCTCTTGGAACCATTATCTCCTTCTCCATTATGCAACCATTTTTTACTTCGTATGAACGACCTCTGGTGTCAACTGCATGCAGCAAACTATTACTTTGAAAATAGCTTTCTTCATTAAAAAAAGGTTCACTACTTGAACTATGCATCCACTTGCCTAAAAACACTTTACAAAAGTTTGTTCTGTTCACTACTCTTTTCCTTTTGCTATGTGATTTCAGTACATTAACCATTTTGTCTAATGTACGCATCCTATTCAAAATTAATATGAATAGTTTCCTTTTTAATTCTAATGCCTTTGCTGCAATGGCTTCTATTTCTTTTTTTCTTTTATAAAACTTTGTCTTTTTCTTATATTTCTTCACATCCTTCATCAAATTAGACATAACTCTTCTCTGAAACATTTTTCTACGTATCTCTTTAAACGCTGTTTTTCTATTTATATAAATCTTTTCAGTTGCTGAAGGTATATTTGCATTAACTAAATTGTCAATTTTTTCCTCTCCTTTTTTTTTAAAAACATCCTTTCGAGTACAGACATTTTGTACATTTTTCATTCTTTTGAATATATTTTTAAGAAATTGTTTTTTGTGCTTACCAGAAGATTTTTTCTTTTTCCCAACATCAGCATCTTCTACTAACTTTGGTCCTCTAGTTGTCTTCAAATATAGGTTTTTTTTTAGCGTTTTTTGAACTCTGGATTTTGTAGGCATCTTAAATTTTGTTCACTGCTCTTCAGCAATACCTGAAAAAAACTAAAAAAAAAATTCCTTTATTTTATTTAAATATATTACTACATTTCTTTTCACAATAGTCACAAAACGAAATTTCTTTGCCAATTTGAATGCACATTTACTGCTCTTTTTTTTTGGGCAAGTGAAAATCACTTTTACAGACTGACACATTATGAAACCACTTTTCAGATTTTTTAAAAAGCCCATGTCCAGACTGCTACATTCCAGCAAGGGCAACCAGCCTTAGTGATGCTGAATGTATTTGCATTACAGACTGAAACCTCAAAACCCCACTCGCTTCTAAATACTGTGCATGATTATACATGGAAAGGAGCTGGGTGTGTGCTAAGAGTCTGCTTCTGCACCAAAAAAATCGCTCCCCCTTTTTCCTACTAATGCAACTGTGAAATCACCAGAGCAAAACGCAATAAATCTCTGCCTGTAATTCCTATTTGCACACAGAGTCATGTTTTCACATTAGTCCCAAAACGAAATTTCTTTGCCAATTTGAATGCACACTTACTACTCTTTTTTTTTGGCAAGTGAAAATCACTTTTACAGACTGACACATTATGAAACCACTTTTCAGTTTTTTTAAAAAGCCCATGTCCAGACTGCTTTTTCAGACCACCACCATGTGTATCCTCGGTGACTACCTACACTCCAGCAAGGGCAACCAGCCTTAGTGATGCTGAATGTATTTGCATTACAGACTGAAACCTGAAAACCCCACTCGCTTCTAAATACTGTGCATGATTATACATGGAAAGGAGCTGGGTGTGTGCTAAGAGTCTGCTTCTTCCCCCAAAAAATCGCTCCCCCTTTTTCCTACTAATGCAACTGTGAAATCACCAGTGCAAAACGCAATAAATCTCTGCCTGTTATTCCTATTTCCACACAGAGTCATGTTTTCACATTAGTCCCAAAACGAAATTTCTTTGCCAATTTGAATGCACACTTACTGCTCTTTTTTTTTGGCAAGTTAAAATCACTTTTACAGACTGACACATTATGAAACCACTTTTCAGTTTTTTTAAAAAGCCCATGTCCAGACTGCTTTTTCAGACCACCACCATGTGTAACCTGGGTGGCTGCCTACATTCCAGCAAGGGCAACCAGCCTTAGTGATGCTGAATGTATTTGCATTACAGACTGAAACCTGAAAACCCCACTCGCTTGTAAATACTGTGCATGATTATACATGGCAAGCAGCTGGGTGTGTGCTAAGAGTCTGCTTCTGCACCAAAAAATCGCTCCCCCTTTTTCCTACTAATGCAACTGTGAAATCACCAGAGCAATACGCAATAAATCTCTGCCTGTAATTCCTATTTCCACACAGAGTCATGTTTTCACATTAGTCCCAAAACGAAATTTCTTTGCCAATTTGAATGCACACTTACTACTCTTTTTTTTTGGCAAGTGAAAATCACTTTTACAGACTGACACATTATGAAACCACTTTTCAGTTTTTTTAAAAAGCCCATGTCCAGACTGCTTTTTCAGACCACCACCATGTGTAACCTGGGTGGCTGCCTACATTCCAGCAAGGGCAACCAGCCTTAGTGATGCTGAATGTATTTGCATTACAGACTGAAACCTGAAAACCCCACTCGCTTGTAAATACTGTGCATGATTATACATGGCAAGCAGCTGGGTGTGTTTGCTAAGAGTCTGCTTCTTCCCCCAAAAAATCGCTCCCCCTTTTTCCTACTAATGCAACTGTGAAATCACCAGAGCAAAACGCATTAAATCTCTGCCTGTAATTCCTATTTCCACACAGAGTCATGTTTTCACATTAGTCCCAAAACGAAATTTCTTTGCCAATTTGAATGCACACTTACTACTCTTTTTTTTTGGCAAGTGAAAATCACTTTTACAGACTGACACATTATGAAACCACTTTTCAGTTTTTTTAAAAAGCCCATGTCCAGACTGCTTTTTCAGACCACCACCATGTGTAACCTGGGTGGCTGCCTACATTCCAGCAAGGGCAACCAGCCTTAGTGATGCTGAATGTATTTGCATTACAGACTGAAACCTGAAAACCCCACTCGCTTGTAAATACTGTGCATGATTATACATGGCAAGCAGCTGGGTGTGTTTGCTAAGAGTCTGCTTCTTCCCCCAAAAAATCGCTCCCCCTTTTTCCTACTAATGCAACTGTGAAATCACCAGAGCAAAACGCATTAAATCTCTGCCTGTAATTCCTATTTCCACACAGAGTCATGTTTTCACATTAGTCCCAAAACGAAATTTCTTTGCCAATTTGAATGCACACTTACTGCTCTTTTTTTTTGGCAAGTGAAAATCACTTTTACAGACTGACACATTATGAAACCACTTTTTTGATTTTTTTAAATGCACATGTCCAAACTGCTTTTTCAGACCACCACCATGTGTAACCTGGGTGGCTGCCTACATTCCAGCAAGGGCAACCAGCCTTAGTGATGCTGAATGTATTTGCATTACAGACTGAAACCTGAAAACCCCACTCGCTTGTAAATACTGTGCATGATTATACATGGCAAGCAGATGGGTGTGTGCTAAGAGTCTGCTTCTTCCCCCAAAAAATCGCTCCCCCTTTTTCCTACTAATGCAACTGTGAAATCACCAGAAAAAAACGCAATAAATCTCTGCCTGTAATTCCTATTTCCACACAGAGTCATGTTTTCACATAAGTCCCAAAACGAAATTTCTTTGCCAATTTGAAAGCACACTTACTGCTCTTTTTTTTTGGCAAGTGAAAATCACTTTTACAGACTGACACATTATGAAACCACTATTTTGATTTTTTTAAATGCACATGTCCAAACTGCTTTTTCAGACCACCACCATGTGTAACCTGTGTGGCTGCCTACATTCCAGCAAGGGCAACCAGCCTTAGTGATGCTGAATGTATTTGCATTACAGACTGAAACCTGAAAACCCCACTCGCTTGTAAATACTGTGCATGATTATACATGGCAAGCAGATGGGTGTGTGCTAAGAGTCTGCTTCTTCCCCCAAAAAATCGCTCCCCCTTTTTCCTACTAATGCAACTGTGAAATCACCAGAAAAAAACGCAATAAATCTCTGCCTGTAATTCCTATTTCCACACAGAGTCATGTTTTCACATTAGTCCCAAAACGAAATTTCTTTGCCAATTTGAAAGCACACTTACTGCTCTTTTTTTTTGGCAAGTGAAAATCACTTTTACAGACTGACACATTATGAAACCACTTTTTTTGATTTTCTTAAATGCACATGTCCAAACTTCTTTTTCAGACCACCTCCATGTGTAACCTGGGTGGCTGCCTACACTCCAGCAAGGGCAACCAGCCTTAGTGATGCTGAATGTATTTGCATTACAGACTGAAACCTGAAAACCCCACTCGCTTGTAAATACTGTGCATGATTATACATGGCAAGCACATGGGTGTGTGCTAAGAGTCTGCTTCTTCCCCCAAAAATTCGCTCCCCCTTTCCATCTAATGCAACTGTGAAATCACCAGAGCAATACGCAATAAATCTCTGCCTATAATTCCTCTCTGCACACAGAGTCATGTTTTCACATTAGTCCCAAAACGAAATTTCTTTGCCAATTTGAAAGCACACTTAATACTCTTTTTTTTTTCGGGGCAAGTGAAAATCACTTTTACAGACTGACACATTATGAAACCACTTTTTTTGATTTATTTAAATGCACATGTCCAAACTGTTTTTTCAGACCACCACCATGTGTATTCTCGGTGACTGCCTACACTCCAGCAAGGGCAACCAGCCTTAGTGATGCTGAATGTATTTGCATTACAGACTGAAACCTGAAAACCCCACTCGCTTGTAAATACTGTGCATGATTATACATGGCAAGCACATGGGTGTGTGCTAAGAGTCTGCTTCTTCCCCCAAAAATTCGCTCCCCCTTTCCATCTAATGCAACTGTGAAATCACCAGAGCAATACGCAATAAATCTCTGCCTATAATTCCTCTCTGCACACAGAGTCATGTTTTCACATTAGTCCCAAAACGAAATTTCTTTGCCAATTTGAAAGCACACTTACTGCTCTTTTTTTTTCGGGGCAAGTGAAAATCACTTTTACAGACTGACACATTATGAAACCACTTTTTTTGATTTATTTAAATGCACATGTCCAAACTGTTTTTTCAGACCACCACCATGTGTATTCTCGGTGACTGCCTACACTCCAGCAAGGGCAACCAGCCTTAGTGATGCTGAATGTATTTGCATTACTGAGTCCAACCTCAAACCCTTAAACTATTCTTTTTTTTTCCAGTACACCTTAATTTATTGTGAAAACATACTCCATATTATTTTACATGTTCCTCACATTTAAATTTCTCCCAAAACAGAAAATGATAAACGCAACTACAACAAAAACAATTTCCATTTCTATTATTCATTTCTTAAGTTACCACATACATCCCCTCTCAAACTGTAAACTCACCTTTAAAATTAGTTAGTTGTGAAAGAAATGTGACACTCAAACAGCAGATTATCAGAGCCAGGATCTCTGTTGTGTTCACCTCTCTCCTCTCAGCAGAACCAGATAATGGCAAACTTTCCCTCTATTTTTCCACACATATACATGTAAGTTTCAAATCTCA
This sequence comes from Triturus cristatus, assembly GCF_964204655.1. NCBI lineage: Eukaryota > Metazoa > Chordata > Amphibia > Caudata > Salamandridae > Triturus > Triturus cristatus. The sequence goes on from NC_140579.1 coordinate 278,855,686, forward strand.
GTGCTTCCCCCTTTTTTCTAATGTAATCACACATTTCTATTGGTTGAAAACCAACCCTTTTCCAAAAGTACCCTTCCCCCAACTTGACTTCTGCCTAGTACCCTTCCCCCAACTTGACTTCTGCCTGCTACCATAGCAACAGCTCATGGAACACTGCTGTGTTGAGTTAGGTCAGAAGTTCGCCAAACAATGTTTCAATTCCACAGAGCAAGAGTGCTTGACTTTTCAAACCTAACAGCAAATCCATAGTACTGTTCTTTGGTTACACATTTTTTTGTACCAATACAAAACATGCTTCTATTAATTTACACATACAGCCTAGTTTTTATTCTAGAATGGTATGAAACAGCCAATCAGTTCTTTTTGTTTTGAAAAAAATATGTATGCCTCCATTTCCAAACTGTCTTTCTTTTCATATTGCCATTCTACTGAAAGACACCTCCTGAGTGCATCCAGATCTCCTTTGAAGATGTTCACAGTGTGGATTGTAGGGCACAGCTATGTCTTCTGGAGTGAAAAGTTTGCAGAGAAAACAGATATGGTGAGAGACCTTGCTTTGCCAAATGTAGACATTAAATGGATTGGTCAGAGAGGGTTAAAGTGGCACCAATTGATGCCATTGGTGAAATCCTTCATGCAAATCCAACACCCTGACCTCATAATAGTGCACTGTGGTGGCAATGACCTAGGCACTTTGACTGGGGTAGGTCTGGAAATGCTTATGAAGGACACCTTTGCACAACTGTTTTCTCTTTTCCCTAAAACTGCCTTTGTGTTTTCCAACATATGCCAAAGGCAAAAATGGAACTGGTCCAATCATTTCTGTCCACAGATTGACAAAGCAAGAAAGCACGTCAACAAATCTGTTTCTGCTTTCCTCCGTGACTATGGTATGGGTGCCATTTACCACAACAACTTGCGTTATGACATGCAAGACATTTATAGAGGAGATGGTGTGCACTTCAATGATGAAGGGAACAGAGTCTTCCTTTTGAACCTTAGACTCTGCATCGGTACTTACTTGTAGGTACCACTAAAAAAATGACTTCATAAACACAACAGCTCTTTTTAGAGCTCCCTAATATCTAAACTCTTAAATCTGCTTTTCATTTATTTTTTTTTATTTTTTTTACCGTACGCTTACCGTAAGCTTACCGTACGCGTACCCCGTGATTTTTTTAAAAATCAATAAATGTTTTTTTTGTACTTTTCTGTCCTTCTTTGACCCCCTTACAAATGTTAGGGGGTCTGTAACTCTCCTCATTGCCCCCTTTTCTTGTTTTCACTCTTTTTTTTCAGAGTGAAATACACAAAATGGCGGCCGCCGCTTCCTGGTTTCGGCCGATTCGAATGTTTACTAAGATCTAAGAGCCAATCAGAATCGCGCTCGCGCACGCCACCGTACGCTTACGGTAAGCGTACGGTAAGCGTACCGTAAGCGGGCTCAGATATATATATTGATTTAAAGGCTATTTTCTCAGAATCTACTGAACAGATTTACACCAAACCTACAAAAGGCACTTCCTTGACCTAGGGACTACCTCTCTGCCAAATTTCGAGTAATTCTGTTCAGCCGTTCGGGCTGTAGCTCGTTCTAAAGGTCCTATGGAAAAATGCATGGGAAAAACGCGTTTTGGGACCCCCCTTTTATCTCAGCCCCCGCTTGACGGATCCCCCCGAGACTTTCAGGGTAGGAGCGGAGCGTAGCGCCCCACCTATTTTGAGAAATTCGCGAGGATTCGTCAACCGGCGCCAAAGTTATTCAAAATAGAATGTTGCGGATTTCCTATGGAAAAGGGGTCCTAACTATAACTACCTACTGGCGACCGCCAGTAGGTAATACACATACATATATATAAATGCATATGCATATATGTGCATATGTGTGCGTGTAGAGAGAGGTAGAGAGAGGTAGAGAGGTAGAGGTGTAGAGGTAGAGACGTGGAGGTAGAGAGGTAGAGAGTAGTAGAGAGAGAGGTAGAGAGAGGTAGAGAGGTAGAGAGTAGAGGATGAGTAATAGAGAATAGAGAGAGAGTAGTAGAGAGAGTAGTAGAGAGAGTAGCAGAGAGTGAGTAGGAGAGAGTAGTAGAGTGAGTAGTAGAGAGTGAGTAGTAGAGAGTAGTAGAGAGTGAGAAGTAGAGAGTAGTAGAGAGTAGTAAAGAGTGAGTAGTAGAGTGAGTAGTAGAGCGTAGTAGAGAGTGAGTAGTAGAGAGCAGTAGAGAGTGAGTATTAGAGAGTGAGTAGTAGAGAGCAGTAGAGAGTGAGTAGTGGAGACTGAGTAGTGGAGACTGAGTAGCAGAGAGAGAGTAGTAGAGAATGAGTAGTAGAGAATGAGTAGTAGAGTGAGTAGTAGAGAGTAGTAGAGAGAGAGAGTAGTAGAGAGTGAGTAGTAGAGAGTGAGTAGTAGAGAGTGAGTAGTAGAGAGAGAGTAGTAGAGAGTGAGTAGTAGAGAGTAGTAGAGAGTGAGTAGTAGAGAGCAGTAGAGAGGGATTAGTAGAGAGTAGTGGAGTAGTAGAGAGTGAGTAGTAGAGAGTGAGTAGTAGAGTGTGTAGTAGGGAGTAGTAGAGAGTGAGTAGTAGAGTGAGTAGTAGAGTGAGTAGTAGAGAGCAAGTAGTAGAGAGTGTGTAGTAGAGAGAGAGTAGTAGAGAGTAGTAGAGAGTGAGTAGTAGAGAGTGAGTAGTAGAGAGTGAGTAGTAGAGAGAGTAGTAGAGAGTAGTAGAGCAGTAGCTTTACTACAGTGATCTAATGAGCAAATAGAGTGCTACCATTCAGAATTTATGGCAAATGTGTGACACATCTGAATGCCTTCTTGATGGAATCAACGTAAACAAGCATTGAAAATGCAATAGGTCTCGCCCTCGTTTAAGTTAAAGCAATTCTGTTTGTAATTAGGTGGCTTTATAGCTTTGCTTGTATTAGAGTTTTTCAAACTTTCATGTACATACCATGCATATGTATGCATATATGTATATGTATGGGGAGACGCAGCGCTACACAGACCGGGGGCAGAGCAGACGCGGACCACAAGCCCCAGGAGCACGAGGGGCAGTGCCAGCAAATGCCGCCACGCCCCCTCCTTACTGGGACCTACAATTGAACCTCGCGCCTCCCGCTTCGCGGGAGACGCAGCGCTACACAGACCGGGGGCAGAGCAGAAGCGGACCACAAGCCCCTGGAGCATGAGGGGCAGCACCAGCAAACGCCGCCACGCCCCCTCCTTACCGGGACCTACAATTGAACCTCGCGCCTCCCGCTTCGTGGGAGATGCAGCGCTACACAGACCGGGGGCAGAGCAGAAGCGGACCACAAGCCCCAGGAGCACGAGGGGCAGCGCCAGCAAATGCCGCCACGCCCCCTCCTTATCGGGACCTACAATTGAACCTCGCGCCTCCGGCTTCACGGGAGACGCAGCGCTACACAGACCGGGGGCAGAGCAGAAGCGGACCACAAGCCCCAGGAGCACGAGGGGCAGCGCCAGCAAACGTCGCCACACCCCCTGAGGTCATGGGCAATATCTACAAGCCCCGCCTCCCGCCACGCGGGACGCGCGCGGGTGGCCGCCGGGCTAAGCCCGGGCAAAGGGCGGGCCGTCTGAGGCCGTCGGAGGCAGTCTGAGGCAGGGCTGGGCCTGCCCTCTTTCGTTTCATCTGGTACTGTTCCTTTGTTCTATTTACTACCCCATAATAATTGGGATTCCCCTAGCCGACTGATTAGTTGGGTCTTACATTTTAAGGGAGTCGCAGGGCCTACCTTTTTACTGTGTCCATTTAGCGGGAAGTGTATCCAATTTATTTGGTGGGGTTGTTTGGGGGTAGTATCTAGGTCTGATGAGGAAGAGGAAAGTAATGGAGGAAACGGTTGCCTCAAATGGTCCTACCCTAAATCAAAGTAAGAAAAAGAGGCAAAAGAAATCGGCCAAAAATGCTGCAGCTAACTGTGTGATGGACAGAATCGATACTGTTATTGAAGAGTGTGAAAGCATATTAGAAAACGCTCCAAGCCCTAACGTAGAAGAACCCATTAGAAATCCTTCAACACCTTCCTTGAAAAATATAGTGATACCACAGCTATTTCTTAAATCCAAAAAGGGTGGGACAAAGCGGGTTGTTGGTGATCCCTATGTGTCTGTGGATTTACATGAAAATAATGAGGGTGTTGTCCAGGTAGAGGATGAGATACTTAGCGAACCCAACCCCAATGTTATTTGTTCCAACAGATTTGCCCCCCTAGTTTTAATTAGTGACAATCATGATTCCACCTCTCCAGTGCCTGTTCTAGAACACTCTAGCCTGGGCCATTGCTGCACTTGTAACCACACCATAGGAGAACTAGAAAGGGTGATCCAGGATCTCAGAGGGGAGTTTATGAGTATAAGGACTCTATTAACGGACCTCTTGGACCCTACTCAATCCGCACGTCCCAAGAACCTGCATTATATTATGGGCGGCTCCAAATCCATTAACGAAAACAACTCAGTTCCCACTGGTGGGGGTCTTAGAAAAAACACTCTAGTTGGGGAAGGGACTTTTACGCAACATCCTAGGGGAGATGGGGAAGCTCCCAAGATTACCCACAAAGACCGTATTGTCACCCCTAGTTGGGGGGGCAGGCATTATTTGGGCTCCAAACCTAGACCACTGAACCTAGGGACTCAGGAGACTCCCAGACCTTTTTTGGATCACGACCAAATTGGACCTGGTCAGAAATTCTCAAACATTGTTCTCATGACTAATGTCCCAAAAATACCCATCTCGGGTCATCACGAATCCAGTGATCCGTTAATTAATAAAGCGATTCACTGGATTCGCCATGTCCGAGGGTGTCGTTCTGTTATTAGGGAAGACATCGTGAAAGCTAAGAGACGCCTTATCCCTGATTCGAACTTGGACATGATCAAACTAACTTTGGTGGATGCCCTGTTGGTTGAGAACTTGGTTATATTAGAATATAGAACCTCCTCTCCAGATCCCTCTCGAATTCAGTTTAGGCGATACTCTTTGACATCACATAATATCTCATTAAAGGGAGGAGCCATATCTTCTTTAGAAATGAATGTTTGACTTTTTGTACCCCACTCAGCCCAGAATACAAATTGCTTTAGCCCCATTGTCCATGGCACTTTTCCCTTACGCAACTTAAAACTTCCACCTCATCCGATATCACAGGACCAGTCCAACACAACTAACCCCACTAGCCTATCCCTTTGTCCAATGAACAAATTGAAAATATTGTCCTGGAATATAGCAGGCCTTAAGAAAAACTTGACCATACCATCATGGGCTGAGACATGGAGTATGGAAGCGCTCTTTATTCCAGGATATGCCACTTATTTCATTCCCGCAATCTCTAGTGGCAAGGGAAGACCCTCTGGAGGTCTCCAAATATGGATTAATTTAGATCTGGGGTGGTCTGTCACTTTCCAAGAAAGCAATAGTTATGACATCATGTGGCTATCCCTAAAGGCCCCAAAAAATGGAGAATCCCTTGAACTCTTCAATGTTTATATTAGAGGTACAGTGAGCGGCAGGTCGTCGACCATCTTGAGCGAATTAGAACTCCTCTTAGCAAAATGTTCACCCACCTCTAAAACTATCATAGCCGGGGACTTTAATTGTACATTCGAGCCCCTGAGCAATGAGGACCCCTTGAATTTATCTGAAGAGGATAATAAATGGGGAGTACCACCTCTTTCTTTGACCCCAATTAGAAAATGGTCAGAGATTGTTATGCAAGTGAACGCCCTCACTTTGGAATACGGCCTTAGAGCCGTGAATGGTAGAACTTTGTCAGACCCTAGGGGGGCGAACACCTTCAATAAATTGACATGTCCATCTCGTATTGACTACATCCTGGTGGACCTACGTCTCTGGGAAGATGTAGCCGATATGGAGGTATGCCCTACTGTAGATAGCGACCATAATCCCCTATCTCTAACTTTCCAGAACCGTTGGGCAGTTTTTCCGTTAAACCTATCGGCATGTAGAGCGGACTTCTTTTTTTCCAAAGAGATAACACTTTCCAACTGTGGTAGGTGGCTAAGGTGGCCTAGGGTAGTAGGAGATGGAAAAAAGATCTCCCTTATCTCCTCAATATTAGCAGAAAAAATGAGAGATCTTGAGGCAGCCATGGTTTCGACTCAGGCGAGGGACAAGATTCCCATAATCCATCAGGAAACCATACGCATGATTGGAGAACAGTTTTTAGGAAGCGTCAGCTCAGGAAACAAGAAATCACAAAAAAACAACCCCAATCCCTGGTTCACAGGATCCTGCAAAGTGAAAAGAAAAGTATTAATAGCTGCTGTCAAGGAAAAAAACATTACTAGGGTTAAATTAGCGAGGAAAGATTACAATTCATCTTTGACACTAGCTAAATGGGCTTGGGAGGAGGCACAATGGGATAAGTTGAAAATGGCGGCAACCGAGAGAAACTCTGCCTCCTTTTGGTCATTAATCAACACTAAAGATAGGGCGGGCACTGTCTCCATTCCAAATCATATAGGCAGTCAGACCTGGTGGGATCACTTCTCAAAACTTTATGCTGAAGTTGCAGAGGGAGAACTAGTGTCCGGCAGGGATATTCTGCATTTACCTATCCCGGACCTTATAACCCCCTTTAGCCCTGATGGGTCGTAAGTGCCATCAACAGTATTGTACCCGCCAAAGCGGCGGGACCAGATGGCATCCCGGGCGACCTGTTCCGTTTGGAACCTGATTAATGGGCCAAATATATCCAGTACTTGATCAATAGCCTGTTATTCCCCCATCCTGGAAACAAGCTGAAGTTATCCCTATTTTCAAAAAAGGCGATCGCCAAGACCCAGCCAACTATAGGCCCTTCAGCCTTGTAGATTGTATGCAGAAAGTGGTAGGGCGAACCCTTCTTAATAGAATTCATCATTGGATGGAGGAAGGGGGAATCCTATCAAAATGCCAAGCGGGATTTAGAAAAGCCACTAGCACTATAGACCAAGTTTTTCGTCTACTCTTACTTTACTGGAAAGTGGTAGTTATTGCAAAGGGGAGCCTATACCTTGCTTTTATTGACCTCAAGACGGCATTTGATTTAGTCCCACGAGCAAAGCTGTGGTCCGTCTTGCAGGAAATGGGTATACCCCCTTACATTCTATCCCTTTTAGTTTGTCTTCACGACGATACTTCCGCAAGGATAAGATGGGGTGACCAAGGGCAGACTACAGAGGGTATCCCAGTAAGGAGAGGAGTCCGCCAGGGCTGTGTTTTGGCCCCCACACTATTTTCACTTTATGTGAATGGTGTGGTGGACTTCTTGAGCCAAATTCCAGCAGACGCACCAACCCTGGTGGGGAAAAAAATAGCCACGCTTCTCTTTGCTGACGATACTCTCCTAATCTCCAAATCCCCTATGGGTCTTCAAACATTACTCACTCGCTTCCAGGTTTTTTGTACATCAAGGGGCCTTACCATTACCATCTCGAAAACAAAATTTATGGCTTTTAACCCTGGAAAACAGTTTAGACCCAAACTTATTCTTAATGGTTTATATCTTGAGCAAGTTCATTGCTTTGATTATTTGGGGATAAGGCTATCGGATTAAATGTCATGGGGGCCTCACTTGAGCAAGATGCTCCTAAACCACAAAAGGGCAGCGGGGGCAATCTTGAGAGAGCAGCGCTTGTCCTCTTCCAGATTGGTCTCCCCTGTCCTGGTTGTATATGAGGGTAAGGCAGTGAGTTCGGCATCATACGGAGCAGAATTCTGGGGGTTCGAACAAACTACAGAGATCCAAAAATCAGAGAATAAGTTCCTAAGAGATCTGGTCTCCGTCCCCCATTTTACTCCTCTAACTCCCTTGTTCCTTGATATGGGGAGACATAGGTTGAGTGAGATAGTTAGATTACGCTCCCTCTTGTACTGGGTAAGATTGAGATCCACCCCCGAGTTATACCATTATGCGGCAGGACTTAGCGAATTGATCACTCTGGACACGGGCAAAAGGGTAAAATGGCTAAGAGAACTTAAGGAACTCTTATCATCCTTGGGCTTAGCCGATGCATGGGAGAATCAAGCCCAGCCATCAAAGGCAGAGCTAAAAAAGACCTATTGGAACTGGACACACCAACGGCTCCTACTTCATCCGAGGCATGGGAAATTAACAGAGGACTTTCTACAACATAAACAAGTTGGCCTTTTGGAACCCTATTTGGATTTCATTCGAGTTCCCATGGACAGAAAGTTGTACAAGCTTTTCCGGTTTGGGTCACTGTACCTTAATGCCACAGTTGCCCAAAGGGATTTAGCCAAAAACTTATCACCAAGCTGTCCGTGTTGCAATGATATGCAAGAAACCATAGCCCATTATCTATTCGCATGCCCGGCTTATCGGCAGGCCAGGAACAAATGGCTTAAACATATTTGTGTCCAGATGGGAACAAAGAACCATCAAGTTGCACTCCGCATTTTGAGATCTGATGCATCCAGGCCTGCTTTTGTATGCGGAGTTGCTAAATTTCTGGGCTGCGCTTGGATTATTCGCGCGAAAGCCATCACTAAAGCTGCTGAAATAGTTGATGTCGGCATATAATGAACTTGTTGCCATCATTTTGTGTATGAGGGTAGAAGGAACGAACTGTGCTTTTTAGATCATCCGCTGACATGAGCAATTCGTTTTTTTTTGTTTTTTTGAAATTCTGCCTTTTATGAATTGTAGTTCTAACCATTGGCGCTATAGATTGTGTTTTAAAAATTTTTATAATCTTTTTATATATTTAAAATTTTGAATTGTATAGTATTGATTTTAAGGATGTAAAAAGCTTTTATGATAGTAATTATCGAATAAAGCAAATTTCAAATTCAAATTCAAATTCGTATATGTATATGTTTGCATGCATTTATATTTATATAGATATGCAGATTATATTTATATTTTTATATATGTATATATATATACACATACATATATATAAATGCAGATGCATATATATGCATATATATATGTGCATATGTGTGCATGTACAGAGAGGTAGAGAGGTAGAGGTGTATAGGTAGAGGTGTAGAGGTGTAGAGGTAGAGAGGTAGAGGTAGAGAGTAGTAGAGAGAGAGGTAGAGAGAGGTAGAGAGGTAGAGAGTAGAGAGCGAGTAATAGAGAGTAGAGAGTGAGTAGTAGAGAGTAGTAGAGAGTAGTAGAGAAAGTATCGGAGAGAGAGTAGTAGAGAGTAGTAGAGTGAGTAGTAGAGAGTGAGTATTAGAGAGTGAGTAGTAGAGAGTAGTAGAGAGTGAGTAGTAGAGAGTAGTAGAGAGTAGTAGAGAGTGAGTAGTAGAGTAGTAGAGAGTGAGTAGTAGAGAGTGAGTAGTAGAGAGTGAGTAGCAGAGAGAGAATATTAGAGAGTAGTAGAGAGTGAGTAGCAGAGTGAGTAGTAGAGAGTAGTAGAGAGAGAGTAGTAGAGAGTGAGTAGTAGAGAGTAGTAGAGAGAGAGAGTAGTAGAGAGTGAGTAGTAGAGAGTAGTAGAGAGTGATTAGTAGAGAGTAGTAGAGAGTGAGTAGTAGAGAGTGAGTAGTAGAGAGTGAGTAGTAGAGAGTAGTAGAGTAGTAGAGAGTGAGTAGTAGAGAGTGAGTAGTAGAGAGTAGTGGAGTAGTAGGGAGTGAGTAGTAGAGAGTGAGTAGTAGAGTGAGTACAAGACAGTAGTAGAGAGCGAGTAGCAGAGAGCAAGTAGTAGAGAGTGTGTAATAGAGAGTGAGTAGTAGAGAGTAGTATAGAGAGAGTAGTAGAGAGTGAGAAGTAGAGAGAGTAGTAGAGAGTGAGTAGTAGAGTGAGTAGTAGAGAGTAGTTGAGAGCGAGTAGTTGAGAATGAGTAGTGGAGAGTGAGCAGTAGAGAGTAGTAGAGAGTGAGTAGTAGAGATTGAGTAGTAGAGAGTGAGTAGTAGAGAGAGTAGTAGAGAGTGAGTAGTAGAGAGAGAGTAGTAGAGAGTGAGTAGTAGAGAGAGAGTAGTAGAGAGTGAGTAGTAGAGTAGTAGAGAGTGAGTGGTAGAGAGTAGGAGAGAGTAGTAGAGTGAGTAGTAGAGAATAGTAGAGAGTGTGTAGTAGAGCGAGTAGTAGAGAGTAGTTGAGTAGTAGAGAGTGAGTAGTAGAGAGTGAGTAGCAGAGAGAGTAGTAGAGAGTGAGTAGTAGAGAGTGAGTAGTAGAGAGTGAGTAGTAGAGAGCGAGTAGTAGAGAGTGAGTAGTGGCGAGTGAGTAGTGGAGAGTGAGTAGTGGAGAGTGAGTAGTAGAGAGTGAATGGTAGAGAGTGAGTAGTAGAGAGAGAGAAGTAGAGAGTGAGTAGTAGAGAGTGAGTAGCAGAGAGTTGTAGAGAGAGAGTAGTAGAGAGTGAGTAGTAGAGAGAGAGTAGTAGAGTAGTAGAGAGTGAGTGGTAGAGAGCAGCAGAGAGTAGTAGAGTGAGTAGTAGAGAGTAGTAGAGCGTGAGTAGTAGAGAGTGAATAGTAGAGAGTAGTAGTAGAGAGTAGTAGAGAGAGAGAGTAGCAGAGAGTGTAGTAGAGAGTGAGTAGTAGAGAGTAGTAGCGAGTGAGTAGTAGAGAGTAGTAGAGAGTGAGTAGTAGAGTAGTAGAGAGTGAGTGGTAGATAGTAGTAGAGTGAGTAGTAGAGAGTGAGTAGTAGAGAGTGAGTAGTAGAGAGTGAGTAGTAGAGAGAGTAGTAGTAGACAGTGAGTAGTAGAGCGTGAGTAGTAGAGCGTGAGTAGTAGAAAATGAGTAGTAGAGAGTGAGTAGTAGAGTAGTAGAGAGTGAGTAGTTGAGAGTGAGTAGTAGAGAGTGAGTAGTAGAGAGTAGTACAGAGTGAGTAGTAGAGAGTGAGTAGTAGAGAGAGAGTAGTAGAGAGTAGTAGAGAGTCAGTAGTAGAGTAGTAGAGAGTAGTCAGTCATTGTCAGTCAGTGTCAGTCAGTGAGTGTCAGTCAGTCAGTCAGTGTCAGTCAATCAGTGTCAGTCAGTGTCAGTCAATCAGTGTCAGTCAGTCAGTGTCAGTCAGTCAGTGTCAGTTAGTGTCAATCAGTGTCAGTCAGTGTCAGTCAGTCAGTGTCAGTCAGTCAGTGTCAGTCAATCAGTGTCAGTCAGTGTCAGTGTCAATCAATCTGTGTCAGTCAGTGTCAATCAGTCAGTGTCAGTCAGTCAGTGTCAGCTAGAGCAGCTCTGCTGACCTGGTTCTCTGGCTCTAAAGCAGCTTTGCTGACCTGGTTCTCTCTCTCTAAAGCAGCTCTGCTAACCTGGTTTCTCTGGCTCTACAGCAGGTCTGCTGACCTGGTTCTCTGGCTCTAGAGCAGCTCTGCTGATCTAGTTCTTATGCTACAGAGCAGCTCTGCTGATCTAGTTCTCTGGCTCTACAACAGCTCTGCTGACCTGGTTCTCTGGCTCTAAAGCAGCTCCGCTGACCCAGTTCTATGGCTCTGAAGCAGTTCTGCTGACATGGTTCTCTGGCTCTAGAGCAGCTCTGCTGACCTGGTTCTCTCCCTCTAAAGCAGCTCTACTGACCTGGTTTCTCTGGCTCTGCAGCAGCTCTGCAGACCTGGTTCTCTGGCTCTAGAGCAGCTCTGTTGACCTGGTTCTTAGGCTCTAGAGCAGCTCTACTGGCCTGGTTCTCTGGCTCTAAAGCAGCTCTGCTGACCTGGTTCTATGGCTCTAAAGCAGCTCTGCTGATTTGGTTCTCTGGCTCTAGAGTAGCTCTGCTGACCTGGTTCTCTGGCTCTAAAGCAGTTCTGCTAACCTGGTTCTCTGGCTCTAAAGCAGCTCTGCTGGCCTGGTTCTCTGGCTCTAAAGCAGCTCTGTTGACCTGGTTCTCTCCCTCTAAAGCAGCTCTGCTGACCTGGTTTCTCTGGCTCTACAGCAGCTCTGCTGACCTGGTTCTCTGGCTCTAGAGCAGCTCTGCTGACCTAATTCTTAGGCTCTAGAGCAGCTCTGCTGACCTGGTTCTCTGGCTCTACAGCAGCTCTACTGACCTGGTTTTCTGCACTCACGATGCACGCACCCGACTTCGCGAAAATATATTTAAAAATAATATAAGTTTATTATAAGTACAAATATATTATTTTGATGACTATCTTACATAATCTCTTGCCTTAATATGTATATTAAAGACACATACATATCATTTTGCAACATAAATTTTTTTTGCGGGAGTCGCGCACCCAGCACGCCCCAGCACGTATATGATGTCACGCGGGACCCGCAACCGTGCAAACATCTCGTACCGTAATGCGCATGTGTCGCGAATGCGCGGGAGCAGGAGTCGCAAATTGGTCGCATACCAATCGCGCATATCACGTGATATTAAATGTATATGATGTAACTGAAAAACACGCAGCCGTCGCACACCATACGTGGATCCTTCATGACTTTTCTAAAATGGCACTAGAATGCGCGCACCCACCGTGATGTGTACACTTTGAGTGCGAGACTCCGAAAAAAAAGGGATTTTTTTTAAAGAAAATATTATAAATATATTAAAATAAAAAATGAAAACAAGAAAATTAATCAACATTTCAGTTTTGATTAACCCCTTCGCCGCGGCAGGAATTCCGCCGCGGCGCTGGGGGGGGTTTGGGGGCAGCGAAGTGGCGCTGTGCTCATGACGGAGCCACTCCGTCATGAGCCACGGTTGAGCTGTGCTCATGACGGAGTGGTTCCGTCATGACTCCGCCCACTGCGCTAATCGCCCGCACAGGCGGGCAATCAGCGCAGCGTGGGAGGAGCGGCGGCCAACGGCCGCAGCATGACGGAACCACTCCGTCATGAGCACACGGCACCCGTGGCTCATGACGGAGTGGTTCCGTCATGAGCGCTGAAGGGGTTAAAACATTTTTTTTTTGCAATTTTCAGAAAAATATATAATTTTATTTAAGGAATAAAATATTTAGAAATAAACAGTTAAAAAACTGTAGAAAATCTGTACAAAAAATAGATATAACTACTATCACACTTAAAAGTTAGCATTTAAAAAACCTTTGAAATTCACTGAAAAAAAGCATAGGTTTCAGAGACATTATAGTTAGAAATTAGCATTTAAAAAACCTTAGAAATTCACAGAAAAAACCATAGGTTTCAGGGGTGTTATAGTTAGGTGCCCATTTCACTCATACAAACCCATAGAAATTCCTCCGTTATAGTTAGTTCTGCTAACTATAACTCACGCGCCCGAAATGCACTGCTGATGAAGTCACATATTGCATCATTCATGACATGGTCAGTGACATCACTGATGACATCACTGATGACATCTCAAATGACATCACTGATGACATCATCCACTTGACAATCTGATACACCTCATCATACACTAGTATAACCTTTCATCACTCACTGTAAAATACAGAGTACCATATTTGAAACCATTGACACACCAATACCAGTTACTACATACCTACTCACTGATTCCTAAGTCTACACACACAACTACCCATTCAACAACAGAATCATCTATACATGCAGTCATTATTTAATAGAACACTATCAAATGCACTTATACACATATATAGACATTGACACATCGGCAGTCATCTTAGTCGGTTATGCAGTCATCCTACTCACTCATGAAAAAAATGCATCGCACTTAAATTTACTCACTTACACAATTATCCAACAACACCTCATTTATTCAAACACATAGTAACTCATCGTTAATATGTTAAAAAAGCACCATTACAATTATACACTCATTCATATAGTTACTCTCACAATCACTGACTCTTACACATACTTATTTATATACACCAACTCTCACATACAATGCCTTTTATTTTTTTACTTTGTTGAAGATGTACAACTAAAACATATATTCGCTCACCAACACACAAATACTGTTTCCACAAGCACTCTTATACCCATACACCTAGTCAATCAACCATTCACACATCTATGCATAGAGTTACACACACCCCATCCAACCACACACAAACTCAGTGTCCCATACAAATACTCACCCAACTAATCAATAACTAATATACACACTCATGTAGTTAGTGACCAACTGATGCAGCATGTTATACAACAACAGAGACAGTGCTGCACACATTCACATAGTTTAGTTACTAATCCATGTATTAAGTGAGACACTTTTATTTACTCACTTAAAAAGACAGCTACTAAATCCTCCATCCAGACAGTTACATATCCACTCAATCTTCAATACAGATTGGTATATATATAATACATATTTAAATTTCAAACTAAACCACATTCAGTGGATGATGTCATCAGTGATGTCATCAGTGATGTCATTTGAGATGTCATCAGTGATATCATCAGTGATGTCACTGACCATATCATGAATGATGCAATATGTGACATCATCAGCAGTGCATTGCGGGCGCGGGAGTTATAGTTAGCAGAGCTAACTATAACGGAGGAATTTCTATGGAATGGGCAGCTAACTATAACACCCCTGAAACCTATGTTTTTTTCTGTGAATTTATAAGGTTTTCTAAATGCTAATCTCTAACTATAATGTCTCTGAAACATATGTTTTTTTCAGTGAATATATATATATATATATATATTACCTACTGGCGGTCGCCAGTAGGTAGTTATAGTTAGGACCACGTTTCCATAGGAAATCCGCAACATTCTATTTTGAATAACTTTGGCACCGGTCGACGAATCCTTGCGAATTTTTCAAAATAGGTGGGGCGCTACGCCCCGCTCCTTCCCTGAAAGTCTCGGGGGGATTCGTCAAGCGGGGGCTGAGATAAAAGGGGGGTCCCAAAACGCGTTTTTCCCATGCATTTTTCCATAGGACCTTTAGACAGGGCTACAGCCCGAACGTCTGAACAGAATTACTAGAAATTTGGCAGAGAGGTAGTCCTCAGGTCAAGGAAGTGCCTTTTGTAGGTTTGGTGTAAATCTGTTCAGTAGAAAATAGCCTTTAAATCAATATATATATCTGAGCCAGCTTACGGTGCGCTTACGGTACGCTTACCGTACGCGTACGGTGGCGTGCGCGAGCGCGATTCTGATTGGCTCTTAGATCTTAGTAAACATTCGAATCGGTCGAAACCAGGAAGTGGCGGCCGCCATTTCGTGTGTTTCACTCAGAAAAAAAAGAGTGATAACAAGAGAAGGGGGCAAGGAGGAGAGTTACAGACCCCCTAACATTTGTAAGGGGGTCAAAGAAGGACAGAAAAGTACAAAGAAAACATTTATTGATTTTAAAAAAAATCACGGGGTACGCGTACGGTAAGCGTACGGTAAAAAAAAAAAAAAAAAGAAATGAAATGCAGATTTAAGTGTTTAGATATTAGGGGGCTCTAAAAAGAGCCGTTGTGTTTATGAAGTGATTTTTAAGTGGTACCTACAAGTAAGTACCGATGCAGAGTCTAAGGTTCAAGAGGAAGACTCTGTTCCCTTCATCATAGAAGTGCACACCATCTCCTCTATAAATGTCTTGCATGTCGTAACGCAAGTTGTTGTGGTAAATGGAACCCATACCATAGTCACGGAGGAAAGCAGAAACAGATTTGTTGACGTGCTTTCTTGCTTTGTCAATCTGCGGACAGAAATTATTGGACCAGTTCCATTTTTGCCTTTGGCATATGTTAGAAAACACAAAGGCAGTTTTAGGGAAAAGTGAAAACAGTTGTGCAAAGGTGTCCTTCATAAGCATTTCCAGACCTACCCCAGTCAAAGTGCCTAGGTTATTGCCACCACAGTGCACTATTATGAGGTCAGGGTGTTGGTTTTGCATGAAGGATTTCACCAATGGCATCAATTGGTGCCACTTTAACCCTCTCTGACCAATCCATTTAACGTCTACATTTGGCAAAGCAAGGTCTCTCACCATACCTGTTTTCTCTGCAAACTTTTCACTCCAGAAGACATAGCTGTGCCCTACAATCCACACTGTGAACATCTTCAAAGGAGAACTGGATGCACTCAGGAGGTGTAATTCAGTAGAATGGTAAAAAGAAATGAAAGACAGTTTGGAAATGGAGGCATACATATTTTTTTCATAAAAAAAAGAACTGATTGGCTGTTTCATACCATTCTAGAATAAAAACTAGGCTGTATGTGTAAATTAATAGAAGCATGTTTTGTATTGGTACAGAAAAATGTGTTACCAAAGAACAGTACTATGGATTTGCTGTTAGGTTTGAAAAGTCAAGCACTCTTGCTCTGTGGAATTGAAACATTGTTTGGCGAACTTCTGACCTAACTCCACACAGCAGTGTTCCATGAGCTGTTGCTATGGTAGCAGGCAGAAGTCAAGTTGGGGGAAGGGTACTAGGCAGAAGTCAAGTTGGGGGAAGGGTACTTTTGGAAAAGGGTTAGTTTTCAACCAATAGAAATGTGTGATTACATTTGAAAAAAAGGGGGAAGCACTGATATTTGAAATTAACATGTATATATGTGGAAAAAGAGAGGGAAAGTTTGCCATTATCTGGTTCTGCTGAGAGGAGAGAGGTGTAAAGAACAGAGATCCTGGCTCTGATGATCTGCTGTTTGAGTGCCACATTTCTTTCACAACTAACTAATTTTAAAGGTGAGTTTAGAGTTTGAGAGGGGATGTATATGATAAATTAAGAAATGAATAATAGAAATGCAATTCTTTTTGTTGAAGTTGTGTTTATTATTTTCTGTTTTGGGAGAAATTTAAATGTGAGGAACAAGTAAAATAATATGGACTATGTTTTCACAATAAATTAAGGTGTACTGGTATAAAAAAAGAATAGTTTAAGGGTTTGAGGTTGGACTCAGAAATGCAAATACATTCAGCATCACTAAGGCTGGTTGCCCTTGCTGGAGTGTAGGCAGTCACCCAAGTTACAAATGGTGCTGGTCTGAAAAAGCAGTTTGGACATGTGCTTTTTAAAAATCTGAAAAGTGGATTCATAATGTGTCAGTTTGTAAAAGTGTTTATCACTTGCCAAAAAAAAGAGCAGTAAGTGTGCTTTCAAATTGGTAAAGAAATTTCGTTTTGTGACTAATCTGAAAACATGACTCTGTGTGCAAAGAGGAATTATAGGCAGAGATTTATTGCGTATTGCTCTGGTGATTTCACAGTTGCATTAGATGGAAAGGGGGAGCCATTTTTTGGTGCAGAAGCAGACTCTTAGCACACACCCAGCTGCTTACTATGTGGAATCATGCACAGTATTCACAAGCGAGTGGGGTTTGAGGTTTCAGTCAGTAATGCAAATACATTCAGCATCACTAAGGCTGGTTGCCCTTGCTGGAGTGTAGGCAGTCACCCAGGTTACAAATGGTGCTGGTCTGAAAAAGCAGTTTGGACATGTGCTTTTTTAAAAATCTGAAAAGTGGATTCATAATGCGTCAGTCTGTAAAAGTGTTTATCACTTGCCAAAAAAAAGAGCAGTAAGTGTGCTTTCAAATTGGCAAAGAAATTTCGTTTTGTGACTAATGTGAAAACATGACTCTGTGTGCAAATAGGAATTACAGGCAGAGATTTATTGCGTATTGCTCTGGTGATTTCACAGTTGCATTAGATGGAAAGGGGGAGCCATTTTTTGGTGCAGAAGCAGACTCTTAGCACACAGCCAGCTGCTTACCATGTGGAATCATGCACAGTATTCACAAGCGAGTGGGGTTTGAGGTTTCAGTCAGTAATGCAAATACATTCAGCATCACTAAGGCTGGTTGCCCTTGCTGGAGTGTAGGCAGTCACCCAGGTTACAAATGGTGCTGGTCTGAAAAAGCAGTTTGGACATGTGCTTTTTAAAAAATCTGAAAAGTGGATTCATAATGTGTCAGTCTGTAAAAGTGATTATCACTTGCCAAAAAAAAGAGCAGTAAGTGTGCTTTCAAATTGGCAAAGAAATTTCGTTTTGTGACTAATGTGAAAACATGACTCTGTGTGCAAATAGGAATTACAGGCAGAGATTTATTGCGTATTGCTCTGGTGATTTCACAGTTGCATTAGATGGAAAGGGGGAGCCATTTTTTGGTGCAGAAGCAGACTCTTAGCACACACCCAGCTGCTTACCATGTGGAATCATGCACAGTATTCACAAGCGAGTGGGGTTTGAGGTTTCAGTCAGTAATGCAAACACATTCAGCATCACTAAGGCTGTTTGCCCTTGCTAGAGTGTAGGCAGTCACCCAGGTTACAAATGGTGCTGGTCTGAAAAAGCAGTTTGGACATGTGCTTTTTAAAAAATCTGAAAAGTGGATTCATAATGTGTCAGTCTGTAAAAGTGATTATCACTTGCCAAAAAAAAGAGCAGTAAGTGTGCTTTCAAATTGGCAAAGAAATTTCGTTTTGTGACTAATGTGAAAACATGACTCTGTATGCAAATAGGAATTACAGGCAGAGATTTATTGCGTATTTCTCTGGTGATTTCACAGTTGCATTAGATGGAAAGGGGGAGCCATTTTTTGGTGCAGAAGCAGACTCTTAGCACACACCCAGCTGCTTACCATGTGGAATCATGCACAGTATTCACAAGCGAGTGGGGTTTGAGGTTTCAGTCAGTAATGCAAATACATTCAGCATCACTAAGGCTGGTTGCCCTTGCTGGAGTGTAGGCAGTCACCCAGGTTAGAAATGGTGCTGGTCTGAAAAAGCAGTTTGGACATGTGCTTTTTAAAAAATCTGAAAAGTGGATTCATAATGTGTCAGTCTGTAAAAGTGATTATCAGTTGCGAAAAAAAAGAGCAGTAAGTGTGCTTTCAAATTGGCAAAGAAATTTCGTTTTGTGACTAATGTGAAAACATGACTCTGTGTGCAAATAGGAATTACAGGCAGAGATTTATTGCGTATTGCTCTGGTGGTTTCACAGTTGCATTAGATGGAAAGGGGGAGCCATTTTTTGGTGCAGAAGCAGACTCTTAGCACACAGCCAGCTGCTTACCATGTGGAATCATGCACAGTATTCACAAGCGAGTGGGGTTTGAGGTTTCAGTCAGTAATGCAAATACATTCAGCATCACTAAGGCTGGTTGCCCTTGCTGGAGTGTAGGCAGTCACCCAGGTTACAAATGGTGCTGGTCTGAAAAAGCAGTTTGGACATGTGCTTTTTAAAAAATCTGAAAAGTGGATTCATAATGTGTCAGTCTGTAAAAGTGATTATCACTTGCCAAAAAAAAGAGCAGTAAGTGTGCTTTCAAATTGGCAAAGAAATTTCGTTTTGTGACTAATGTGAAAACATGACTCTGTGTGCAAATAGGAATTACAGGCAGAGATTTATTGCGTATTGCTCTGGTGATTTCACAGTTGCATTAGATGGAAAGGGGGAGCCATTTTTTGGTGCAGAAGCAGACTCTTAGCACACACCCAGCTGCTTACCATGTGGAATCATGCACAGTATTCACAAGCGAGTGGGGTTTGAGGTTTCAGTCAGTAATGCAAATACATTCAGCATCACTAAGGCTGGTTGCCCTTGCTGGAGTGTAGGCAGTCACCCAGGTTACAAATGGTGCTGGTCTGAAAAAGCAGTTTGGACATGTGCTTTTTAAAAAATCTGAAAAGTGGATTCATAATGTGTCAGTCTGTAAAAGTGATTATCACTTGCCAAAAAAAAGAGCAGTAAGTGTGCTTTCAAATTGGCAAAGAAATTTCGTTTAAGGGCCTAATGTGAAAACATGACTCTGTGTGCAAATAGGAATTACAGGCAGAGATTTATTGCGTATTGCTCTGGTGATTTCACAGTTGCATTAGATGGAAAGGGGGAGCCATTTTTTGGTGCAGAAGCAGACTCTTAGCACACAGCCAGCTGCTTACCATGTGGAATCATGCACAGTATTCACAAGCGAGTGGGGTTTGAGGTTTCAGTCAGTAATGCAAATACATTCAGCATCACTAAGGCTGGTTGCCCCTGCTGGAGTGTAGGCAGTCACCCAGGTTACAAATGGTGCTGGTCTGAAAAAGCAGTTTGGACATGTGCTTTTTAAAAAATCTGAAAAGTGGATTCATAATGTGTCAGTCTGTAAAAGTGATTATCACTTGCCAAAAAAAAGAGCAGTAAGTGTGCTTTCAAATTGGCAAAGAAATTTCGTTTTGTGACTAATGTGAAAACATGACTCTGTGTGCAAATAGTAATTACAGGCAGAGATTTATTGCGTATTGCTCTGGTGATTTCACAGTTGCATTAGATGGAAAGGGGGAGCCATTTTTTGGTGCAGAAGCAGACTCTTAGCACACACCCAGCTGCTTACCATGTGGAATCATGCACAGTATTCACAAGCGAGTGGGGTTTGAGGTTTCAGTCAGTAATGCAAATACATTCAGCATCACTAAGGCTGGTTGCCCTTGCTGGAGTGTAGGCAGTCACCCAGGTTACAAATGGTGCTGGTCTGAAAAAGCAGTTTGGACATGTGCTTTTTAAAAAATCTGAAAAGTGGATTCATAATGTGTCAGTCTGTAAAAGTGATTATCACTTGCCAAAAAAAAGAGCAGTAAGTGTGCTTTCAAATTGGCAAAGAAATTTCGTTTTGTGACTAATGTGAAAACATGACTCTGTGTGCAAATAGGAATTACAGGCAGAGATTTATTGCGTATTGCTCTGGTGATTTCACAGTTGCATTAGATGGAAAGGGGGAGCCATTTTTTGGTGCAGAAGCAGACTCTTAGCACACACCCAGCTGCTTACCATGTGGAATCATGCACAGTATTCACAAGCGAGTGGGGTTTGAGGTTTCAGTCAGTAATGCAAATACATTCAGCATCACTAAGGCTGGTTGCCCTTGCTGGAGTGTAGGCAGTCACCCAGGTTAGAAATGGTGCTGGTCTGAAAAAGCAGTTTGGACATGTGCTTTTTAAAAAATCTGAAAAGTGGATTCATAATGTGTCAGTCTGTAAAAGTGATTATCAGTTGCGAAAAAAAAGAGCAGTAAGTGTGCTTTCAAATTGGCAAAGAAATTTCGTTTTGTGACTAATGTGAAAACATGACTCTGTGTGCAAATAGGAATTACAGGCAGAGATTTATTGCGTATTGCTCTGGTGATTTCACAGTTGCATTAGATGGAAAGGGGGAGCCATTTTTTGGTGCAGAAGCAGACTCTTAGCACACAGCCAGCTGCTTACCATGTGGAATCATGCACAGTATTCACAAGCGAGTGGGGTTTGAGGTTTCAGTCAGTAATGCAAATACATTCAGCATCACTAAGGCTGGTTGCCCTTGCTGGAGTGTAGGCAGTCACCCAGGTTACAAATGGTGCTGGTCTGAAAAAGCAGTTTGGACATGTGCTTTTTAAAAAATCTGAAAAGTGGATTCATAATGTGTCAGTCTGTAAAAGTGATTATCACTTGCCAAAAAAAAGAGCAGTAAGTGTGCTTTCAAATTGGCAAAGAAATTTCGTTTTGTGACTAATGTGAAAACATGACTCTGTGTGCAAATAGGAATTACAGGCAGAGATTTATTGCGTATTGCTCTGGTGATTTCACAGTTGCATTAGATGGAAAGGGGGAGCCATTTTTTGGTGCAGAAGCAGACTCTTAGCACACACCCAGCTGCTTACCATGTGGAATCATGCACAGTATTCACAAGCGAGTGGGGTTTGAGGTTTCAGTCAGTAATGCAAATACATTCAGCATCACTAAGGCTGGTTGCCCTTGCTGGAGTGTAGGCAGTCACCCAGGTTACAAATGGTGCTGGTCTGAAAAAGCAGTTTGGACATGTGCTTTTTAAAAAATCTGAAAAGTGGATTCATAATGTGTCAGTCTGTAAAAGTGATTATCACTTGCCAAAAAAAAGAGCAGTAAGTGTGCTTTCAAATTGGCAAAGAAATTTCGTTTAAGGGCCTAATGTGAAAACATGACTCTGTGTGCAAATAGGAATTACAGGCAGAGATTTATTGCGTATTGCTCTGGTGATTTCACAGTTGCATTAGATGGAAAGGGGGAGCCATTTTTTGGTGCAGAAGCAGACTCTTAGCACACAGCCAGCTGCTTACCATGTGGAATCATGCACAGTATTCACAAGCGAGTGGGGTTTGAGGTTTCAGTCAGTAATGCAAATACATTCAGCATCACTAAGGCTGGTTGCCCCTGCTGGAGTGTAGGCAGTCACCCAGGTTACAAATGGTGCTGGTCTGAAAAAGCAGTTTGGACATGTGCTTTTTAAAAAATCTGAAAAGTGGATTCATAATGTGTCAGTCTGTAAAAGTGATTATCACTTGCCAAAAAAAAGAGCAGTAAGTGTGCTTTCAAATTGGCAAAGAAATTTCGTTTTGTGACTAATGTGAAAACATGACTCTGTGTGCAAATAGTAATTACAGGCAGAGATTTATTGCGTATTGCTCTGGTGATTTCACAGTTGCATTAGATGGAAAGGGGGAGCCATTTTTTGGTGCAGAAGCAGACTCTTAGCACACACCCAGCTGCTTACCATGTGGAATCATGCACAGTATTCACAAGCGAGTGGGGTTTGAGGTTTCAGTCAGTAATGCAAATACATTCAGCATCACTAAGGCTGGTTGCCCTTGCTGGAGTGTAGGCAGTCACCCAGGTTACAAATGGTGCTGGTCTGAAAAAGCAGTTTGGACATGTGCTTTTTAAAAAATCTGAAAAGTGGATTCATAATGTGTCAGTCTGTAAAAGTGATTATCACTTGCCAAAAAAAAGAGCAGTAAGTGTGCTTTCAAATTGGCAAAGAAATTTCGTTTTGTGACTAATGTGAAAACATGACTCTGTGTGCAAATAGGAATTACAGGCAGAGATTTATTGCGTATTGCTCTGGTGATTTCACAGTTGCATTAGATGGAAAGGGGGAGCCATTTTTTGGTGCAGAAGCAGACTCTTAGCACACACCCAGCTGCTTACCATGTGGAATCATGCACAGTATTCACAAGCGAGTGGGGTTTGAGGTTTCAGTCAGTAATGCAAATACATTCAGCATCACTAAGGCTGGTTGCCCTTGCTGGAGTGTAGGCAGTCACCCAGGTTACAAATGGTGCTGGTCTGAAAAAGCAGTTTGGACATGTGCTTTTTAAAAAATCTGAAAAGTGGATTCATAATGTGTCAGTCTGTAAAAGTGATTATCACTTGCCAAAAAAAAGAGTAGTAAGTGTGCTTTCAAATTGGCAAAGAAATTTCGTTTTGTGACTAATGTGAAAACAAATGTAGTAATATATTTAAATAAAATAAAGGAATTTTTTTTTAGTTTTTTTCAGGTATTGCTGAAGAGCAGTGAACAAAATTTAAGATGCCTACAAAATCCAGAGTAAAAAAAGACCACAAAAAAAACCTATATTTGAAGACAACTGGAGGACCTAAGTTAGTTGAAGATGCTCATGTTGGGAAAAAGAAAAAATCTTCTGGTAAGCAGACAAAAAATTTTCTAAAAAACATATTCAAAAAAAGGAAAAATGTACAAAATGTCTGTACTGGAAAGAATGATTTCAATCGAAAAGGACAGGAAAAAATTGAGAATTTAGTTAATGCAAATATACCTTCTGCAACTAAAAAGATTAACTTAAACAGAAAAACAGCGTTTAAAGAGATACGTAGAAAAATGTTTCAGAGAAGAGTTATGTCCAATTTGATAAAGGATGTGAAGAAATATAAGCAAAAGGCTAAGTTTTATAAGAGAAAAAAAGAAATTGAAGCCATTGCAGCAAAGGCATTAGAATTAAAAAGGAAACTATTCATTTTAATTTTGAATAGGATGCGTACATTAGACAAAATGGTTAATGTACTGAAATCACATAGCAAAAGGAAAAGAGTAGTGAACAGAACAAACTTTTCTAAAGTGTTTTTAGGAAAATGGATGCATAGTTCAAGTAGTGAACCTTTTTTTAATGAAGAGAGTTATTTTCAAAGTAATAGTTTGCTGCATGCAGTTGACACCAGAGGTCGTGCTTATGAAGTGAAAAATGGTTGCATAATGGAGAAGGAGATAATGGTTCCAAGAGATGAGGTACAAGTGATGGCGGATGAGGCTATGGGGAGACGTCCTAAAGCCCCAGTGTACACTTGGAATTGTAGTAGTATTTGCACTGTGCGTCAGGAATCTATTGATAAATTTCGTGAGTTTCTAAGAGAATATAGTAAAAAAAGTGTAAAACAGAAGATTAAGGTGCTTCAAAGTTTGGATCCATGCAGAGTGAGAGAGAATACTGGTTTGCAGGGTCATTCTCTGGCTTGTCTATCTAGAAAAGTGTGTAATAGTGTTTTCCATCATTTTAGGATGCTGGCTGTTCATCATACTGAAATGAGAAAGTTTGTGAGACGGTTGTATTTTGCTAAAAGTCCAGCAATAAAGTTAGATGAATTGAATAGGGCTCTGTTCCGTGGAACGGTATCAGATGTAGAGAAGGTTGTTGATGAAATTCAGTTTTGTTACTTTGGTCCTGAACAAAACAGTGCAGAGAAGGACACAGTAAATGAGGAAGAAGTGGAAGAGAATGTAGAACCCTCTGTAAGTAAGACATTTAATGATCACATAACAAAATTTGCAATAATCTCTAATGAAAGACCAAATATTACTTGTATTTGTTGCCGCAGAACTCATTATAGAAAACAAACCAGGTATGTTGATCTCTACAGAAAGAGTGAAAATGAAGATAATTATAAGTGGAAGGATTTTGCCACATATATATTTCTTGAAAATTGTTTTGAATTGGGTGAAGTTCAGCGTATTTGTAAATACTGTTACAACAAGTTAGAGGAAAATAGAATGCCGACCAGAGCTGTACATAATAATTTAGAATTGGATGCTATTCCTGCTGAACTTTCTGAATTAAATACATATGAGTCTATACTCATTCAATGTGTTCATCCGTTCCAGACCATAGTACGTATGGAGCCCAAAACTGGTAAATTACCTCCTTCAGATTTACTGAGAGGTTTAAAAGGTAGAGTGGTGTATTTGCCCTTGGATTTGAAAAAAAATATGGAAACTATTGATGCGGATACTTTGGAAACTGAACCAATAATTATTCTGGTTAATGGTGTACCTACAAAGAATAAGAAGATTTGGCAGGAGCTGGTAGATGTACGGAAAGTACAAAGAGCAAATTTGTATTTGAAAAGGAATAACAAATGGTATGAATCAATTTATATAGAAGAAGAAGAAGAAGAAGATTTACAAGAAGACACAGAAACACCAACTGGACAAATTGAAAAAGTGGACAAGTCAAAGGAAGAAGAAATTTATGAACATTTTAGCATACATCCTCTTCATTCAAAAGAAGTTATGGGAGACAATATTGATCTATTTCAGATGAAGAAAGCAAAAGGAACTCCCGTGAGTGTATGGGAGGAGAGCTTGGAAGCTCGATGTTTTCCCTAGCTGTTTCCTAAAGGAAAAGGAGGACGATACGATGAACGTCCGGAACAGATTCCAGCTTCTGAGTATCGGACTACAAGACTATATGCTGAAGATCCCAGATTTCGACAAAGTATTCCTTATTTGTTCCATCTTTTATTTGAAAGCGACTTGTCTGCATTGTCTTATGCAGTAAATCACATTTTAAAAAGTGGAGTACATTTGCAAAATGTGTCTGCTAAGGATTTTATGGAGAAAGTGCAGCACCGAGATGATCATTTGGAAACACAACTGATCAATCTGATGGCTTGTCAGCGTGGGACAAATGAATATTGGTACCGACGCCATGGTGAATTAAAATGCATGTTACGGAATTTAGGAACACCAACATGGTTCGTTACCCTAAGCTGTGCGGAGTACGCTTGGGATGATTTACTGGATTTTCTACGAGAGGCAAATTCAAACATTAAAAACATCGAATACAAGACAGCAGGAGAACTGTGCTCATTGGATCCGGTTAATGTTTGCAGATATTTCAATCATAGATTTGAGGCTATGATGTCCTTCATCTGCAATAAAAAAAATCCACCTCTAGGAGAAGTAGTGGATTTCTTTTGGAGAAAAGAGTACCAGGCAAGAGGTGCTCCTCATATTCATATGCTGTTGTGGATCAAGGATGCCCCAAAGTTTGGAACAGATACTGATGAAGCAGTGTTATCTTACATTGAAGAATATGCAACATGTGCTATACCAAAAAGCACAGAAGAGAAAAAGTTAAAGGAGCAAGTTTTACGTTTCCAAAGTCATCGGTGTGGAAAATACTGTCGACGGAAATACAAGAGCAAAGATAAATACTACACTAAATGTCGATTTGGATTTCCTAGACCTGTTCTTTCAAATGGAAGAGTTAACAGTTTTATGTCATCTGTGAGACATACTATCACAAGAAAATCACCTAAGAATACCTACAACCTTAAAAGAAAAGAAGAATCAAAAAATATAAATGACTACAACCCAGTGATTTTATCCATGTGGAACGCTAACATGGATATACAGTATGTAGCTGACAATTCCATTGCTGTTGCTCGATATGTAACGTCTTACATTACGAAATCAGAAAAAACAGAATTGAAGGAAATGTGGGAAGAGATTTCTCACGAGAAAACTGTCAGTAAGAAGCTGTACAGTTTCAGTTTGAAGATGTTATCGCATCGAGAAATTGGATCCTACGAATGTTCAGATAGGTTATCTTCTGCAAGTCTCTACTCGAAATCAAGAAGAATAATTTGGGCAAGTTTAGGCCTTGCAGCAATGAGAAATCGGGTACTGAAATCTGTTGGAGAAATTGAATATTTGGCCGAGAATGACCCAGAAAGTACAGATATTTTGAAATCAAACATGTTGGACACATATTATCCCAAGAGAAGTCATCATCTGGAGAACATGTGTCTCTATGAAGTGCTGCAGAACTACATTTATTCACGGAAAGCCGCAGAAGACATCAACAATGGAAAATATAAAGTCATTGGTGAGGAAGGATGTTTGGTGAAGCAAACAAAAGGAAGTTTGATAAATCACCGGAAGCTGAGTTGCGACACTACTGACAAAAAGGAATTTTACTACTTGGCTCTTTTACAGCTGTTTAAACCGTGGCGTACAGAGGATGAACTACTGGGAGAATTTCAAAGCTATGAAGATTCTTTTAATGCTTGCAAAGACAGCATACAATGCAATACATTCACAACTTATCTGCAAATGTTAAATGAAGAAATTGAACAGGAAACTACAATTGCAGCAGAAATAGCTAGAGACAGTTCTCAGGACAGCCAAAGTTCAGGAACACTCAGTCAAGATCCCCTAGGACAACCAATCGTTGAAAATGAAGCATCAATAGCCATGAATGAAGTGGAAACGGCTATGAATCAAGCTCAAGGAGAATTTATAGACTTACAAAATTTGGAAAGACAACTGAACGAAGAGCAGCAACAAATTTATGAAGAGATCAGAAAAAAAATTGATCACGGATTTCTACATGAAAAAAAAGAGTGCTCATGCACATCATTTCATCCAATCAGGATGTATGTAAGCGGACAAGCTGGAACTGGAAAAAGTTTCCTAATAAAAGTCATCAGAAGCTACCTACAGCAAAAAACGGATTCTACTTTGTCTTGTGTGGTTACTGCTCCAACTGGGTTAGCAGCATATAACATAAAAGGAATCACTTTACATCGTTTGCTAATGTTACCAGTGGAGCATGAGAACAAAATACAATACAACAAGCTAACTGGAGAAGCATGCTTGGAAGTTTCAAGAGTATTGAATAAGATGCAAGTTCTCATTATTGATGAGGTGAGCATGGTATCAAACTTAATGCTTGCCTTTGTGCATTTAAGAATGCAGCAAATTCTGAAGACAGACTATGACGTGTTACTTGGAGGAAAACACGTCATAGTTTTTGGAGATCTTTTGCAACTTACTCCAGTTAAAGGACAACCAGTGTTTAATACTGTGACACATGAAGACACGAAGAAGTCATTGGGAAGCATCGGTAATACAAATATTTGGTCCTTCTTTGAGTACAAGGAACTTACTACTAATATGAGGCAAGCAAACGATGAAGAATATGGAAGTATTCTGAAAGATATCAGAATTGGACTACTCACTGAAGCTGGCAAAAAAGCATTACAGAGTCGGCTGCTACATAATTTATTTCCAAAGGAAGAAATAGTTGCAGAGAAGATATACAAGAACATTGCAGAAAACAAAAGTGTCATCTGCTTAATGCCAACTCTACGTGAATGCTCAATATTCAATGAGGAGCTTTTGAAATTGGAAAAGGAAGATATCATGAAATTGGAAGCAGTGGACAAAATTGAGGATGGAAGAATTACTGTCACATTAACAGGCACACTGAAAAATAAATTGGATTCACTAGAGAAGAACATTTCCAAAACAGCTGGATTAGAAAAAAATCTATATGTTTGCATGAACTGTAGAGTATTTTTAAGGAGAAATTTGGATGTTGAAAAAGGTTCAGTTAATGGAGCTATGGGAAGAGTTGTGTTTTATTAATTATCAGAAAAAAGATGGAATTGAATGTTTAAAAATAAAATTTGATCAGATAGAAGAAGTTAAAGACATTTGTCGTTGTTCAGTTCGTTTCATGCTTGTGAAAGACTTATATGTACGTAGGAAGCAGTTTCCGTTTTCGCTAGCATATGCTGTAACTATTCACAAGTCTCAAGGATTGACTGTAGATTGTGCATTTGTGAACATTGGTTCAACTGTGTTCAAAGAAGGTATGGCATATGTTGCTTTGTCACGAGTGAAAACATTATCAGGTTTATTCATGATAGACTTTGATGATTCAAAAGTTAGTGCTGATACAAATTGTGTAAAGGAGTATAATAGATTAAGAAGAAGCTATGCTCCTCATTTAGGTCAGTATCCTGTGTTGGAGAAACGTGTAGTTTCTCGTAAAAGGAGAAATGAGAATATCTGTAATGAAGATGTAGAGAGGAGGAAAAAAAAGAGGAGTGATGTAATTGCAAGCAAAATGAATAAGGAAAATGAAGAACAGGTTGTAGGATTTTATTTTGAAAATAGCTCTGGTGTCAACTGCTACGCTAATGTAGTGCTGAATGTTGCATTTTATCTGGAAAGTTTGCAAGAGCAGATAATAGTAAATCAGGGAAAAAGATTCTGTTCTGTGCTGAGTCTCCTTTTTGAAAAGCTGAGTAATGATAAAACTCAAATAGAAAGTGCTACTGAAATTAGAAAAGTTTTAGATGTATGTTCAGGACGAACACAGTTTTATCAAAATGTACAGCAAGACGCACAGGAATTCTTGATTTATTTTCTTCAGGTACTGGAAGAAGAAGGGGTTCCCATTGAAAATTTATTTGGTCTCTCTTATAAATGGGAACATAGTTGTGAAAACTGTTATAATATATGTGGCTCTAATGTTGATTCTGAAAGTTTTATTTATTTAACATTGCCAGAGAGTAAAACAGTCACTTTTGCTAAATTAGTTAAAGATGCTAATCATAGCATGCAATGCGGTGAGTGTAAATCTGACATGTTTTCAACATTAATTTTAAAGGAATACAGACAGTATGTAATTTTAATGATGCAACGATGTAGAGCTGATGGTTCAAAATTGGATACTTTAATAAAGAAGTTTACAGGACAGCAATTATCAATTTCAGGAAAAACTTTTGTAACAGTTGCAATAATTTTCCATGATGGACCTACTGTAACTTCTGGTCATTACACAGTTTATCTTAAATGTGAAAAAGGCTGGACACTGTGTAATGATTCCCAATTGATTTTAAAGCAACATTTGCCTTTTGATTTAGCAAATTCCAATCTAATCTTCCTGAAACCTAAATTTTAGAGAGATTTGGCAACATCTGGACAAAACAATTTTACCATTTTATTGGATTACCATTTGGAATTTACAAATAAAAAGATTTAACAAATTATCATTTGGCCTAATGGAAAGGTAACCAATTGTAATGTGGAATTTTTCCATTTTTTAAGGAAACTTTGTAAAACCAAAAATTTAGAAAAAATCGGTAACATCTGCACAATTTAAATTTTGGAATGTTATTGGATTGCCATTGGAAAATTTTTCAAAAAAGATTTTTAAAATTACTATTTGGCCATGCGGAAAGGTAAACAATTCTATTGTGGACTTATTTAATTATTAATTAATCTTTCGGGAACCAAAATGTTACAGAGAATCGGTGACATCTGTACAATTTAAACTTTAGATTTTTATTGGATTACCATTGGAAATTTAACAAAAAAAGAATTTTAAAATTACTATTTGGCCTAAAGGAAATGGAACCCGATGTATTGTGGAGTTATTTGAGATATATTATTGTGATTATACTTCTGAAACAAAAATATCAGACGGTATTTTAAAGAAATAAGTATTGATATTAGATGATATTTTTTAAGAATATTATGCATTTCTATAAAGTTATGTTTATGCAAAAAGAGATTGTGGGCTTTTTTAAAACAATCTTTGAGATTGTTAATTTTTTTTTTGCCTGCTGTTAAATGATGAATGCAATTGCTTTCACAATTTATAGTGAAATGCAATATTTTCTGAAAACAGCAAAAAAAAAAGGCAAAAATATTTTTTGAAAAATATGTAAATATGTGTACTGTATTATAAAATGTTTTATTAAATATTAATACTTTTTTCTTTTTTTTCAGATTGAGATAGAAAATTTTCGAAAACTAGAACCATTTTTAAAGCAATTAAAAAAAAATTTAAATGAATAAATCTTTTTTTGAGTGGGTATGGTAAGTCAATAATATCATGGTCCCTTTTTTCCACTTCTCTACAATCACATTTTCAGTTTTTAATTGTAGTCTCTCAAGGACCTTGTAATGTGATAACTGATTTTTAGTGTTTTTAAAAAAAAAAAAAAAAAATTCGCGTACCGTACTTGTACGTTAAAAAAAAAATATAAAAAGTTTTTAAAAACATGTATAAAAAATAGATGAAAGGTAAGGTTGGCTCTTAAAAGAGCCGTTGTGTTCATGCAGGGACAGAGGAAAGAAAGATTGGGAATATTAGACGGTACGACAAGTGTGCTGATCTATTTTACAGTTCACTAGGGAAATACTGGTCTCCCTATAAGTAATTAGATCATGACAAGTGGTGCACCGTACTTCAACCCTCGCAAACCGAGGGTTAATTTCCAGAGGATCAGAAAAAGGAGATGCTCCCCCCACAGATGAAGGGCTCACCTGACCTGCAGAAGAAGGACTCGGCCCTGCAGATGATGGTCCAGGCTGAGCTGCTGTGGATGTGCTTGGTTGATTTACTGAAGGGTTACCTTCAGTAAGTCGAGCATGTGTCCTTCTGTGTACATCCTTAAGGTGTCTCATCATGGTGTGATTCCCAAAGGAATACTTCCTGTCAGGATTCCCTCTTGAAAGTACACGCTTACACAGCTTACAAGTCACTAAGGGTGCATTTACCTTTTGCTGGCCTTCTGGAAAAGTAAAATACTCCCATACGTAAGAGGTCTTTTGTTTCCTCGCTCTCTGCCTCAAGGTAGTGCTGCTAGCCTCACTCTCAGAAGAGCTCTGCTGTTCTGCCATCGTATCACAAAGACAACCCAGCTCCTTCTCCTAAGGGATCACAAGCAGAAATGAGGGGAATGGGTGTGGTGTAGGAGAGTTCTAGAACTGAAAGTAGTTTCAACCAATCAAAAGTTGTGTTTCATGATCACATGACCCACCGTACGCTTACGGTGCGCTTACGGCAAAAGTACGCATGCGCGTAAAAAAGACACGCGCTCGCGTGCATGCGCATAACAGTCACTCCCCAACACTTCCGCGTAACGTGCGCGTGTAGCATACATGCGTACGCGCCCCACGCGGAGTATGCGCGGCTACGCAAATTGCGTAACTATACGCAAACAGCGTAGATAAATTACGGACATTGCGTAAACCGTACGCTTGCCGTAAGCTTACCGTACGCGCACTAAAAAAAATTTTTAAAAAAAGGAAAAAATGTATTGCTAATAAATTTTACCTGTTAATTTTATTAAAAATTTAAAATAAAAACATATTGTAGAATTTTAAAAATTTAACCATAGTCTTTAAAAAAGGATAGAAAATTAAAAAAAAAATATGTAAAAAAAAAAGAAGAAAAAAAAAAAATTAGCATTTAAAAAACCTTGCAAATTCACTGAAAAAACCATGGGTTTCACACACGTTATAGTTAGGAATTAGCATTTAAAAAACCTTTGAAATTCACTGAAAAAACCATGGGTTTCACACACGTTATAGTTAGGAATTAGCATTTAAAAAACCATAGAAATTCAGTGAAAAAACCAAAGGTTTCACACATGTTATAGTTAGCTGGACATTTCACTCGTAAAAAACCAATGAAATTCCCCCGTTATAGTTAGTTCAGCTAACTATAACTCGCGCGCCCGCAATGCACTACTGATGACGTCACATATTACATCACTCATGACATGGTCAGTGACATCACTCATGACATCACTGATGACATCTCAAATGACATCACTGATGACATTATCCTTGTGACAGAGTGGTAGACCTCCTCTCACCCTAATATAACCTTTGATACAAACATTCAAAAATAGAGACTGAAATTTTCAAAAAAATGGACATACCAATAACAGTTACAACAACCTATTCAGTAATTCTAAGATCCACATACACATCCACTCATCCACCAACAATCCTATACAGTCACTCATACATGTACTCACACATCATATGTACTCATACACCTAAACATCCTGTAACACAATGCCACTCATCCATAGAGTTACTCACACATAGTCACTCATGCTAATAAAGAATCAAACATCCATTTACTTGCATATACAGTTATACACACACCACCACACTTACTTTTACAGAAACTTACACATACTTAGTCTTTTAAACAATCACTTATAGAAACACATACTTATTCATACAGGAAGTCTACCAATCTCTCACTCTCACATATACTCACTTATAAACACCAATAGTCACATATACTAGTTTAAAACATATGTAGTTACTTATGAAGACACTATTGAGACAGTCATTCACTCACTAACACACCCATGCACACACTCATCCACCCATACAGTCCTGCACACATGCTGTCTTCAACACATACAAACAGTGAGTCACTCATTCATGCATCTATGCACTACGTAATACCCCCCACCGCACCATGAAGACACTCAGACACTCATACTGATACTCAAAAAACCAACTAATAACCTATATAGACACTCATGTAGCTACTCACCAACCCATGCAGCCACTTATATACAAAGTGAGAGACTGATACAGGTATTTACACATTTAAACATTACTCACTTAGCCATGTATTCAAAAGGATACACTTAATCAGTCAGTAATACAATCAATTTTTCAAAAACAAATCATCAATTTAGACACTTATATACTCATTTATTCTTCCATCGACCTTGAGATATACATATATAAAACATATTTAATTTTCAGAAAAACACACATTCACTGGATGATGTCATCAGTGATGTCATTTGAGATGTCATCAGTGATGTCATGAGTGATGTCACTGACCATGTCATGAGTGATGTAATATGTGACGTCATCAGTAGTGCATTGCGGGCGCGCGAGTTATAGTTAGCTGAACTAACTATAACGGGGGAATTTCATTGGTTTTTTACGAGTGAAATGTCCAGCTAACTATAACATGTGTGAAACCTTTGTTTTTTTCACTGAATTTCTATGGTTTTTTAAATGCTAATTCTTAACTATAACGTGTGTGAAACCCATGGTTTTTTCAGTGAATATATATATATATATGTGTGTGTGTATATTACCTACTGGCAGTCGCCAGTAGGTAGTTATAGTTAGGACCTATTTTCCATAGGAAATCCGCAACATTCTATTTGGAATAACGTTTGGCGCCGATTGACGAATCTTCGCGAAATTTTCCAAACTTTTGGCCAGCTGCGGTCCGCTCCTATCCTGAAAATTTCACGGTGATTCGTCAAGCGGGGGCCGAGAATAAAGGGGGGTCCCAAAACGCGTTTTCCCCATGCATTTTCCCATAGGACCTGTTGACGCAGCTACAGCCCGAACTGCTGAACGGAATTACACCAAATTGTGCCTTTTGCTTAAATGGTGTGAATCCGTTCAGTAGTTCCTGAGAAAATTAGAGTTAAAAAGATAGACATATCTGGGCGGAGCCTAACCACACATCTCATTGTGAGATCTGATTGGCTGTCAGTACTTCATCCAAGAAGTGTTGGCAGCCATTTTGGGACCAATATACATGCTAGCACCTCATTAAAAAGCATTGCAGTTAATAGAAGGTTTTTAAGACTTTAGTTACATTATACATCATTTGTTGACGGTACCATACTCATTTTAGGAATTGTGGTGTGTTCTAAGGTGATTTTACCATGTGAAAAAGCCTTCTGCTGTCATATCATGAATCATGTTTGAGAGAAAACTATTTTCTCATGCTTTTCCCACAGAGGTTTGGAAGGTGATCTATAAGCTAAACTGAGAGCATATTTTCTGTAAATTCACATTATCTTTCTCAGTTATGTGAGAATGAAGTCTGAAATTCTCAGTAAAACATGTACATCCAACAAGGGCAGAGACTGTCAGTTGATTCCTTTGTGTTCTACTGCAGCTTCCCAGAGTATTCTAAAGAACAACTAGAGCTCTAACAGTCCTACTTATGACAAACGTATTGCACACCTGAAGCCATCTTGATTGGAATAAAGTTGTAACTCTTAAAACATTTAATTAAAAAAGGAACAAAATGAGGGGGTTCATTTTGCCATGGAAAGTATGATTAGTGCTGCAGAAAGAAAAATTAGGGCACATTTTGAGTGACTTCTCAAATCCTCTTCTATTTCATTAAAAAATTCTGACATGCAGACTGAAACATGCACTTTCAATACCAACAGCAGACTTCCCTGGTGAGCAGTAGCTTTACTACAGTAATCTAATAAGCAACTAGAGTGCTAACATTCTGAATTTATGGCAAATGTGTGACACATCTGAATGCCTTCTTGATGGAATCAAAGTAAAAAACTGAAAGTATTTCCTACTGAGGAGACTGTAGTAAATGAGGAAATTAGGAAACTTCATAACAAATAAGTCTCCCAAAATGGCCACCAGAGACAAAAGAACCCAAATGTAGCACAAATATCACCCAGATGTAGCCCAAGTATAGCCCAATGACAGAATGTCCCAGAGTTTTCTAATGAACAACTAGAGCACTAACAGTCTTACTTATGACAAAAGTATGGCACACCTGAAGCCATCTTGATTGGAATAAAGTGGTAACACTTAAAACATTTAATTTACAAAGGAACAAAATGAGGGGGTTCATTTTGCCATAGAAATTACGATTAGTGCTGCAGAAAAAAAATTAGGGCACATTTTGACTTCTCAGATCCTCTTCTATTTTATAAAAAAATCCTGACATGCAGACTGAAACATGCACTTTGAATGCCAGCAGCAGACTTCCCTGGTGAGCAGTAGCTTTACTACAGTGATCTAATAAGCAACTAGAGTGCTAACATTCTGAATTTATGGCAAATGTGTGACACATCTGAATGCCTTCTTAATGGAATCAAAGTAAAAAACTGAAAGTATTTCCTACTGAGGAGACTGTAGTAAATGAGGAAATTAGGAAACTTCATAACAAGTAAGTCTCCCAAAATGGCCACCAGAGACAAAAGAGCCCAAATGTAGAACAAATATCACCCAGATGTAGCCCAAGTATAGCCCAATGACAGAATGTCCCAGAGTTTTCTAACGAACAACTAGAGCACTAACAGTCTTACTTATGACAAAAGTATGGCACAGCTGAAGCCATCTTGATTGGAATAAAGTGGTATCACTTACAACATTTAATTTACAAAGGAACACAATGAGGGGGTTCATGTTGCCATAGAAATTATGATTAGTGCTGCAGAAAGAAAAATTAGGGCACATTTTGACATCTCAAATCCTCTTCTATTTCATAAAAAAATTCTGACATGCACTTTCAATACCAGCAGCAGACTTCCGTGGTGAGCAGTAGCTTTACTACAGTGATCTAATAAGCAACTAGAGTGCTAACATTCAGAATTTAGGGCAAATGTGTGACATATCTGAATACCTTATTGACGGAATCAAATAAAAAACTGAAAGCATTTCCTTCTGAGGAGACTGCAGTAAATGAGGAAATTAGGAAACTTCATAACAAATACATCTCCCAAGATGGCCACCAAAGACAAAAGAGCCCAAATGTAGCACAAATATCACCCAGATGTAGCCCACATGTAGCCCAATGACAGAAGTGTGCAAAACACTTATTTTTTGTGTATTTGCAGTTTTATATAGTGCAGACTTGTCAGGTATTGGAGTGCTTTACATGAGCATTGGTTACATCACACAAGATCAAATTCATTTTTGTTGTAGACATGGGGAGATTAAGTGATTTGACCAGAATCACAGAATGTTGAGCTGAAGCAGAAACTCCAACCTGGTTCCCCAGTTGCAAAGTCTGCAGCTCTGGAAGTAACACCATATCGTCTCCCCTAAGTGCAGCATTTAATCAAGTGATCAACTTGATAAAAAAACATAAAGATTACAAATAATTTAAAAGTTCTTTGTCGCTATTTGAAAACTCAGAAAATATGTCCTCATTTTAGTTTTTTAAAACACTAACCATAATTTTGATGATGCAAATAAGACCCTCTCATATATGTAATTTCTAAAGGAAATGCTCTAGGTAGTACAGTTTTGATTACATCAAGATGACGTCAGGCGTTCCACACTTTTGTAATAAATATAGAATATTAGCAATCTAGTTGTTCATTGGGATACTGTTGAGAGGCAGAGGCCAGGGGCACGGACTCTGAAAATTGAAGGGAGGTAGGAGACTGCAGAGGCAACAATTTGACCACACTGGCAGGCAGGAAGGGCAGTGGCAGCACAACAGATTATGGAGGGCAGTGGAAAGGGGGGCAGGGGCAACAAACCAACAATACAGGACTGGCAAGAGAGGCTGTGGCAATATAATAGACCATTGTGGGCAGAAGGAAGAGGCAGTGGTAGTACAACCATACATGCCAACAGACCCGTTTCAGCCAGGAAACGTCCAATGTTTTTAAGCTCAAATGGGCTTTATTTGATCTGTCTCCTATCTACAATCTCCTCTTTTTCAATGTAACTCAAAGGGGAAAATCAATACCCCAGTTTTTTTTCAAAATCTCCCTCTTACCAAGTTCAAAATGTTCGCAAGTATGGTACATTGGATCATTGTAGGTAGGAGGAATTGGGGTAGGGACATGGACTCGAATAACAGAGGCCAGGAGGGACATGGAGAGGTGCACCAAACTGACCCTACGGGGCGGGCATCAGGGTTTGCAGCAGCACAATACACCACACAGGGCATGCGGGACGGGAGTGCAGCGCAACACTCCATAGAAAGCAATAGGGAGGGGACAGGACCATGCACATGGACAACAGAGAACAGAGGGGAAAGAGGCAATGGTAGCTAGCTGACCATAATGGGCAGACAGGAGAGAAAGCTGCAGCATAACAGACCATAAAGGGCAGGAGGGACGGATCAGGGGCATTATAATGGAACAGACAAGCCAGGAGGGAGGGAATAGGGGTCTGCACATGGAAACAGAGGGCTGGGGGCAAGGGGGCAGGGAAGGAGCAGCAAGATGACCATGGAGGTCAGGCAGGATGGGCACTAGAAACAAGACACGCCATGGAGAGCAACAGTGAGACTATGATGGCGTACACACAGACCATGGAGGGAAGGTGGGAGGGGGTCAGGGGCAGCTAGCTGACCACACAGGGAAGGTGGGAGGGGCCATGGCAGCACAGAAGACCATGCATGGCAAGCGGGAGGGTTAGTGGCAGCACAATGGCTATGATGGGCAAGAAGGAGGGTGCAGGGGCATGCACAAAGGACCATGGAGGATAGAAGGGAGGGTCAGGACCTGGGCACAGACAATAGAGTTCAGGGGAAGGGGCCTCACAACAGACAGGAGGCAGGAGGAGCAGTTGCAGCACAACAGACCAGGGAGGGCAGAAGGGTGTGGCAGTAAAATGGACCATGGAGGACAGGAGGAAGGGGATAGGGGCATGTGGACAGGCAGGGTGGAGGTGGCAGGGACGGGTTACAGTCATCTGACAATGCAAGGCAGGTGGGAGGGGAGTGGCAGCTCAACAGAACACTCAGAGTAGGTAGGAGTGGCAGGTCCATGGAACATGGTGGGCAAAAAGGATGGAGCAGGGGCATGCACAAAGACATCGGAGGGCAGGGGGAAGGAGAATAGGGGCAGCAAGCTAAGCACAGAGGCTAAGCAGGAGGTCAATATTGGGCCATAGAATTGGGCAATGGAGGGCAGGAGGAGTGGACTGGTACATCACGCTAAATGGAGGGCAGTGGCAGCACATCAGACCATGCATGGCAGGAGGGAGGAGGCTAGTCCATGGATTCAGACAACAGAGGATAGGGAGGAGGTGGATGGGGCAGCAAGCTAACTGTTCAGAGAAGGTGGGTGTTAGGAACTTTATTGTTTTTAAAATGTGTGTCTGTGCGAACTACTTAAAATATGAACAAGTATGCAGCATAATCTGACTTTTATTCAGGAAGAAGAGGACGTTTGTGACTGTGACTCCGGGCTCACTTGGCAGAAACACCCCCTGACCCTCCACCCCCCATCCCAAAATGTAATGCCCGTGAAAAGGGTAGGTGGACGCAGTGTTATATAGAACATAGTCCTGAGAGCACGATTGAAAATCAAAACTAGATATAGTATATGGTATAAACTATGCACCAAAAAGTGTGATATAAGATGAACCGGGGCATGAAATATAATATGCAATACATTGTGCGCAATGACAGATTCATTGGAGAGCGCGAGATAGCACAGGCACTAGCGCGTGCTATGCGATATCTGCCTTGGAGTGTAATATGCACAGGGCAGTGTTGTGTAACCTAACTAGTCTCTAAAGTTGTAATATAAAATATGTGCTGGGGAGTGTAACGTTGCATATGCACTGTGACAAAGATATGGATCCCAGATTGTAATATGTATGGCATAGCGCTGTGCCTTATAACATAGGCATCGAGGAAGGCACGTTAGATGGGGCAATATAACCCGTGCGAAGGCAAGTGTGGCATGACATATTCACGGGGTGGTGTTACAGTCCACATGGCCTAGAGAGTGCCATAGCATACGCACTAGCTGGTGGAATACAACACAGAGGTGTGTGGCACTCGGCGGGCACTGGTGGGTGTAACACAGCATTGGGCTCAGCCAGGAGCACGCTGTGACTCTCAAGTGAGGTTCGTCACCTTTCCAGAGAGTAAAATAAAAAGTATTACACATCCGGCAGTGGATGTGTGTTTTATTAACTGTGAGGGGGGTTTCTTGCATAGTTTGGTTGAATTTTTGTCGAATCCCCTTTGAATGGCTTGGTGTACGTGTGTATTAAATGTGCCCGTCAATAGCTACCCATGTTTGTATAAATAAACAACAAGGGTGTCTACTTGGAGAGTACCCACCGGCGGGGGCGCCGGGATTAGGCACGGTAGGGCGTCAGACACGTCAGAGCTTCACTAGTGGTGTAAATACATTCCACGTGGATTCATTGTATGCATAGTCGCCTTTTAATGAATATCACGCAAATCGTCATGGTGATATGTACATACAGTTTGTCTAGCATGTCCTAGGTGTTTCTATAAATATATATTTTTTTTAAATAATAAAAAACAAAGGCCGGCCCCGGGGGATGGGGTCCCTGGGGCCATAAGTGGCCTGAGGAGGGGGGCAACACAGTCGTCCTCCTAAATAATTTTAAAAAAGGCAATACCCGGGGGTTGGGGTCACCGGGGCCGATTAAGGCCTTCGGAGGCCCCCTTCCAAATTAATTTTTTTCAACAAAAGATATTAGGATGCCGGCCCCGGGGGATGGGGTCCCCAGGGCCAATAAATTAGAAAAAGAAGGGGGGTCACACAGCCCTCCTTCTTAAAAAAATATAATAAATAAAAGACTGGCATCGCGCCGGAGGCCACGCCCCCTCCTTGCAGCACTCTGCAAATGCGCCCCCTTGCCAGTTGTAAGTTGGAGAACCCCTTCAATACTGAGGGTCCCTGAGGGCCAACTAGCCCAACAGGTATCTCCAGTATGCGCCAGGGAGCTATGCTGTAGACAGGTGTTCTGAGGCCACGCCCCTTTTTGCACCTCCATGCAATGCAGCTCTGTGGCGCTTACTGGAGGTACCTAGTGGGCTAGTTTGACCTTAGGGACCCTAAGGATTCAAGGGGACTTAATCTCTCAACTTAGAACAGCCACAGGGCGCTTTTACACAGTGGTGAAGGGAGGAGACGGGGTCTGAGGTGACGTGTGCGAATACCCCCTGTGGCGCGTTTTAAGTTGGGGAAATAATTCCCTTTCAATCCTGAGGGACCCTGGGGGCCAACTAGCCCACCAGGTGCTTCCAGTAAGCGCCACTGCTCTGCGTTGCAGAAAGGTGGTGCAGGCCATGCCCCTTTTTACACCTCTCTGCAATGGCGCTTACTGGACATACCTAGTGGGCTATTTTGCCCCTAGGGACCCTCAGGATTCAAGGGGTCTTAATCTCCCAACTTAAAATGGCCACAGGGCGTGTTTACACAGTGGGGAAGGGAGGGGACGGGGCCTGAGGTGATGTGTGCAAACACGCCCTATGGCGCATTTTAAGTTGGGGAAATAATTCCCCTTCAATCCTGATGGCCCCTGGGGGCTAACTAGCCCACCAGGTGCTTCCAGTAAGCACCACTGAGCTGCGTTGCAAAGAGGTTCTCCAGGCCATGCCACTTTTTACACCTCTCTGCAACACAGATCTGTGGCGCTTACTGGAGGTACCTAGTGGGCTAGTTGAACCCTAGGGACCCTCAGGAATCAAATGAACTTAACCTCCCAACTAATAATGGACATAGGGCGTGTTTACACAGTGGTGAAGGGAGGAGACGGGGCCTGAGTTAACGTGTGCAAACACGCCCTGTGGCGCGTTTTAAGTTGGGGAAATAATTCCCCATTAATCCTGAGGGATCCTGGGGGCCAATTGGCCCACCAGGTGCTTCCAGTAAGCGCCACTTCGCTGCGTTGCAGAAAGGTGGTCTAGGCTGTGCCCCTTTTTACATCTCTCTGCAACGCAGCTCTGTGGCGCTTACTAGAGGTACTTAGTGGACCCTAGGGACCCTCAGGATTCAAGGGGACTTAATCTCCCAACATAAAATGGCCACAGGGCGTGTTTACACAGTGGGGAAGGGAGGGTACGGGGCCTGAGGTGACGTGTGCAAACACGCCCTGTGGCGCATTTTAAGAGGTAGTTTTAATCCCCTGCCCTATTATATACTATGGGCTTACAGAGGAGGTCATGCTAATCACATGGGGACCCCAATGCATAGTGTTCCCTAGTGTATGTAGGTGTTTTCACTGTATTCTGAGTGTCTTTTAACATAGCACTGGCTCTAGGACTGGTTAGTCAGACTAAGTTACCACCAGTATTCGTCTGAAAAAGTTGAGGGTACAGGATGATTTTGCAACAAGGCTACTTTCTGCTCTTATGTTTGTTCTTTCTGCACGTTATCCTTCTTCCTGCACTTTTCTTCGTCTTTGAGGACTTCTGTTGCTTCTTTCTGCATTTCTTTTTTTTCTTTCTGTGCGTTTTTTCTTCTTTCTTCACATGTCCTATCTCTGTAGGCATAGTTAGAAACTAGCATTTGAAAAACCTTAGAAATTCACTGAAAAAACCATAGGTTTCAGGCACGTTATAGGTAGAAATTAGCATTTAAAAACACCTTAGAAATTCACTGAAAAAACCATAGGTTTTAGGGAAAGTAATAGTTAGTTGGACATTTCACTCGTACGAAATCAGTGAAATTCCCCCGTTATAGTTAGTTCAGCTAACTATAACTCGCGGCCCCGCAATGCACTACTGATGATGTCACATATTACATCACTCATGACATGGTCAGTGACATCACTCATGACATCACTGATGACATCTCAAATGACATCACTGATAACATCACAGATGACAACATCCATTTGATAATTTCATGCATCTTCTCACAGTGTTTTAGGGTTTAGGGTAGTGCAGTGGTGTTTGTGTAGTGTAGGGGGTAGTGTTTTAGAATTTAGGGTAGTGCAGTGGTGTTTGTGTAGTGTAGGGGGTCATGCTGGGGTTGGTGTTTTAGGGTTTAGGGTAGTGGAGTGGTGTTTGGGTAGTGTAGGGTGTTGTGCTTGTGGTAGTGTTTTTGGGTTTAGCGTAGTGCAGTTGTGTTTGGGTAGTGAAGGGGATTGTGCTGGGGGTAGTGTTTTAGGGTTTAGGGTAGTGCAGTTGTATTTATGTAGTGTAGGGGGTCATGCTGGGGGCAGATTTAGGGTTCTCGGGTAGTGCAGTGATGTTTGTGTAGTGTAGGGGGTCATGCTGGGGGTAGTGTTTTAGGGTTTAAGGTAGTGCAGTGGAGTTTGTGAAGTGAAGGGGGTCCTGATGGGGGTAGTGTTTTAGGGTTTAGGGTAGTGCACTGGTATTTGTGTAGTCTAGGGGGTTGTGCTGGGGATAGATTTAGGGTTTAGGGTAGTGAAGGGGGTCATGCTGGGGGTAGTGTTTTAGGGATTAGGGTAGTGCTGTGGTGGATGTGTTGTCTAGGGGGTCGTGCTGGGGGTAGTGTTTTAGGGTTTAGGGTAGTGCAGTGGTGTAGGGGGACATGCTGGGGGTAGTGTTTTAGGGTTTAGGGTAGTGCAGTTGTGTTTGGGTAGAGTAGGGGATCGT
Source organism: Triturus cristatus (assembly GCF_964204655.1). NCBI lineage: Eukaryota > Metazoa > Chordata > Amphibia > Caudata > Salamandridae > Triturus > Triturus cristatus. The sequence continues at coordinate 278,898,204 of NC_140579.1, forward strand.
GCTGTGGTAGTGTTTTAGTGTTTAGGGTAGTGCAGTGGTGTAGGGGGACATGCTGGGGGTAGTTTTTTAGGGTTTAGGGAAGTGCAGTGGTGTATAGGTAGTGTAGGGGGTCGTGCTGCGGTACTGTTTTAGCATTTATGGTAGTGCAGTGGTGTTTGGGTAGTGGGGGTTCATGCGGGGGTAGTGTTTTAGGATTTAGGGTAGTGCAGTGGTGTTTGTGTAGTATAGGGGGTCGTGTTTTAGGGATTAGGGTAGTGCAGTGGTGTTTGGATAGTGTCGGGGGTTGTGCTGGTGGTAGTGTTTTTGGGTTTAGCGTATGGCAGTTGTGTTTGGGTAGTGAAGGGGGTTGTGCTGGGGGTAGTGCTTTAGGGTTTAGGGTAGTACAGTGGTGTTTATGTAGTGTAGGAGGTCGTGCCTGGGGTAGTGTTTTAGGGTAGTGCAGTGGTGTTTGTGTAGTGTAGGGAGTCATGCTGTGGATAGTGTTTTAGGGTTTAGGGTGGTGCACTGCTGTTTGTGTAGTGTAGGGGGTAATATTTTAGGGTATAGAGTAGTGCAGTGGTGTTTGGATAGTGGGGGTTCATGCGGGGGGCAGTGTTTTAGGATTTAGGGTAGTGCAGTGGTGTTTGTGTAGTATAGGGGGTCGTTGTTTTAGGGTTTAGGGTAGTGCAGTGGTGTTTGGATAGTGTAGGGGGTTGTGCTGGTGGTAGTGTTTTTGGGTTTAGCGTATGGCAGTTGTGTTTGGGTAGTGAAGGGGGTTGTGCTGGGGGTAGTGCTTTAGGGTTTAGGGTAGTACAGTGGTGTTTATGTAGTGTAGGGGGTCATGCTTGGGGTAGTGTTTTAGGGTTTAGGGTAGTGCAGTGGTGTTTGGGTAGTATAGGGGATCATGCTGGGGATAATGTTTTAGGGTTTAGGGTAGTGCAGTGGTGTTGTGTAGAGTAGGAAGTCATGCTGGGGTAGTGTTTTAGAGTTCAGGGTAGTGCAGTGGTGTTTGGGTAGTGTAGGGCTAATGCTGGGCTCATGTTTTATGGTTTAGGGTAGTGCAGTGGTATTTGTGTAGTGTAGGGGTCATGCTGGGGGTAGTGTTTTAGGGTTTTTGGGTAGTGCAGTGGTGTTTGTGTAGTGCAGGGGGTAGTGTTTTAGGGTTTAGGGTAGTGCAGTGGTGTTTGTGAAGTGTAGGGGGTCATGCTGGGGTAGTGTTTTAGGGTTTAGGATAGTGCAGTGGTGCTTGTGTAGTGTAGGGGGTTGTGCTGATGGTAGTGTTTTTGGGTTTAGCGTATGGCAGTTGTGTTTGGGTAGTGAAGGGGGTCGTGCTGGGAGTAGTGTTATAGGGTTTAGGGTAGTACCGTGCTGTTTATGTAGTGTAGGGGGTCGTGCTTGCGGTAGTGTTTTAGAGTTTAGGGTAGTGCAGTGGTGTTTGTGTAGTGCAGGGAGTCATGCTGTGGGTAGTGTTTTTGGGTTTAGGGTGGTGCAGTGGTGTTTGTGTAGTGTCGGGGGTAATGTTTTAGGGTATAGGGTAGTTCAGTGGTGTTTGGTTGGTGTCGGGGGTCATGCTGGGAATAGTGTGTTACGGTTTAGGGTAGTGCAGTGGTTTTTGGGTAGTGTAGGGGGTCATGCTGGAGATAGTGTTTTAGGATTTAGTGTAGTGCAGTGGTGTTTGGATAGTGTAGGGAATCGTGCTGGGGGTAGTGTTTTAGGGTTTAGGGTAGTGCAGTGGTGTTGTGGAGAGTAGGAAGTCCTGCTGGGGGTAGTGTTTTAGGGTTGATGGTAGTGCAGTGGTGTTTGGGTAGTGTAGGGGTAATGCTGGGGTCATGTTTTAGGGTTTAGGGTCATGCAGTGGTGTTTGTTTAGTTTAGGGGTCGTGCTGGGGGTAGTGTTTTAGGGTTTAGGGTAGTGCAGTGGTATTTGTGTAGTGTAGGGGGGTCGTGCTGGGGGTAGTGTTTTAGGGTTTATGGTAGTGCAGTGCTGCTTCTATAGTGTAGGGGTTAATGCTGGGGGCAGTGTTTTAGGGTTTAGGGTAATGCACTGGTGTATGGGTAGTGTAGGGGGTCATGCTGGGGAAAGATTTAGGGTTTAGGGTAGTGCAGTGGTGTTTGTGTTGTGAGGGGGTCAAGCCGGGGGTAGTGTTTTAGGGTAGTGCAGTGGTGTTTGTATAGAGTAGGGAGTCATGCTGGTGGTAGTGTTTTAGGGTTTAGGGTAGTGCCGTTGTGTTTGTATAGTTTAGGGGTTCATGATGGGGCTAGCGTTTTAGGGTTTAGGGTAGTGCAGTGGTGTTTGTGTAGTGTAGGGGGTAGTGCTGCGGATGGTGTTTTAGGGTTTAGGGTAGTGCAGTGGTGTTTGGGTCATGTAGGGTGTAGTGCTGGAGGTAGTGTTTTAGGGTTTAGGGTAGTAGAGTGATGTTTGTGTAGTGTAGAGGCTCGTGCTTGGGGTAGTGTTTTAAGGTTTAGGGTAGTGCAGTGGTGTTTGTATAGTATAGGGGGTCATGATATGGGTAGATTTAGGGTTTAGAGTAGTGCAGTGGTGTTTGTGTAGTGTAGGGGTCATGCTGGGGGTAGTGTTTTAGTGTTTAAGTGTGTGCAGTGGTGCTTGTGTAGTGAAGGGGTCATGCTGGGGGTAGTGGTTTAGGGTTTAGGGTAGTGCAGTGGTGTCTGTGTAGTGTAGGGGGTTTTGCTGGTATAGATTTAGGGTTTAGGGTAGTGCAGTGGTACTTGGGTAGTGTAGGGTGTCGTGCTTGGGTAGTGTTTTAGGGTTTAGGGTAGTGCAGTGGTGCTTGTGTAGTGTGGGGGTCATGCTGGGGATAGTGTTTTAGGGTATAGGGGAGTGCAGTCGTGTTTCAGTAGTGTAGGGGTAGTGCTGGGGGTGGTGTTTTAGTGTTTGGGGTAGTGCAGTGGTGTTTGGGTAGTGCAGGGGGTCATGCTAGGTGTAGTGTTTTAGGGTTTAGGATAGTGCAGTGGTGTTTGGGTAGTGTAGGGTGTCATGCTGGGGGTAGGGTTTTAAGGTTTAGGGTAGTGCAGTAGGCTAGTGCAGTGGTGTTTGTGTAGTGTTGGAGGTAATGCTAAGGGTAGTGTTTTAGGGTTTAGGGTAGTGCTGTTGTGTTTGTGTAGTGTAGGGGGTCATGCTGAGGGTAGTGTTTTATGGTTGATGGTATTGCAGTGGTATTTGGGTAGTGTAGGGTGTAGTGCTGGGGGTAGTGTTTTAGGGTTTAGGGTAATGCAGTGGTGTTTGTGTAGTATAGGGGGTCATGATGCGTGTAGATTTAGGGTTTAGGGTAGTGCAGTGGTGTTTGTGTAGTGTAGGGGGTCGTGCTGGGGTAGTGTTTCAGTGTTGAAGTGTGTGCAGTGGTGTTTGTGTAGTGAAGGGGTCATGCTGAGGGTAGTGGTTTAGGTTTTAGGGTAGTGCAGTGGTGTTTGTGTAGTGTAGGGGTTTATGCTGGGGTAGATTTAGGGTTTAGGGTAGTGCAGTGGTGTTTGGGTAGTGTAGGGAGTCGTGCTGGTGGTAGTGTTTTAGGGTTTAGGGTAGTGCAGGTATGTTTGTTAGTATAGGGTGTCATGCTGGGGTAGTGTTTTAGTGTTTAGGGTAGTGCAGTGGTGCTTGTGTAGTGTGGGGGGTCATGCTGAGGATAGTGTTTTAGGGTGTAGGGTAGTGCAGTGGTGTTTCGGTAGTGTAGGGGTAGTGCTGGGGGTAGTGTTTTAAGGTTTAGGATAGTGCAGTGATGTTTGGATAGTGTAGGGGGTCGTGCTGGTGGTAGTATTTTAGGGTTTAGGGTAGTGCAGGTATGTTTGTTAGTATAGGGTGTCATGCTGGGGTAGTGTTTTAGTGTTTAGGGTAGTGCAGTGGTGCTTGTGTAGTGTGGGGGGTCATGCTGAGGATAGTGTTTTAGGGTGTAGGGTAGTGCAGTGGTGTTTCGGTAGTGTAGGGGTAGTGCTGGGGGTAGTGTTTTAAGGTTTAGGATAGTGCAGTGATGTTTGGATAGTGTAGGGGGTCGTGCTGGTGGTAGTATTTTAGGGTTTAGGGTAATGCAGTGGTGTTTTTGTAGTGTAGGGGGTCGTGCTGGGGTTAGTGTTTTAGGGTTTAGGGTAGTGCAGTGGTGTTTGTGTAGTGAATGGGGTCGTGCTGGGGGTAGTTTTTAGGGTTTAGGGTGGTGCAGTGGTGTTTGTGTAGTGTAGGGACTTGTGCTGGGGGTAGATTTAGAGTTTAGGGTTGTGCAGTGGTGTTTGGGTGGTGTAGGGAGTCTTGCTGGTGGTAGTGTTTTAGGGTTTAGGGTAGTGCAGTTATGTTTGTATAGTGTAGGGTATTGTGCTGGAGTAGTGTTTTAGGGTTTTGGGGTAGTGCAGTGGTGTTTGCTTAGTGTAGGGGTTCATGCTGTGTGTAGTGTTTTAGGGATTAGGGTAGTGCAGTGGTGTGTGTGTTGTGTAGGGGGTCATGTTTTAGGGTATAGGGTTGTGCAGTGGTGTTTGGGTAGGTTAGGGATTCATGCTGGGGTTAGTGTTTTAGGGGTGAGGGTAGTGCAGTGGTGTTTGAGTAGTGTAGGTGGTCGTGCTGGGGGTAGTGTTTTAGGGTTTAGGGTAGTGCAGTGGTGTTTGGGTAGTGTTGGGGGTCATGCTCAGGTAGTGTTTTAGGGTTTAGGGTAGTGCAGTGGTGTTTGTGTAGTGTAGAGGCTCATGCTGTGTGTAGTGTTTTAGGATTTAGGGTTGTGCAGTGGTGTTTGTGTTGTGTAGGGGGTCATGTTTTAGGGTATAGGGTAGTGCAGTGCTGTTTGGGTAGTGTAGGGGGTCATGCTGGGGTTAGTGTTTTAGAGTTTAGGGTAGTGCAGTGGTGTTGGAGTAGTGTAGGGTTTCATGCTGGGGTTAGTGTTTTAGGGTTTAGGGTAGTGCAGTGGTGTTTGGGTAGTGTAGGGAGTCGTGCTAGGGGTAGTGTTTTAGGGTTTAGGGTAGTGCGTTGGTGTTTGTGTATTGTAGGGAGTTTTTCTGGCGGCAGTGTTTTACGGTTTAGGGTAGTACAGTTGTGTTTGTGTAGTGTAGGGGGTCGTGATGGGGGTAGTGTTTTAGGGTTTAGGGTAGTGCAGTGGTGTTTGGGTAGTGTAGGGGGTCGTGCTGGGGGTAGTGTTTTAGGGTTTAGGGTAGTGCATTGGTGTTTGTGTAGTATAGAGGGTCGTGTTTTAGGGTTTAGGGTAGTGCAGTGGTGTTTGGGTAGTGTAGGGGGTCGTGCTGGGGTTAGTGTTTTGGGGTTTAGGGTAGGGCTGTTGTGTTTGGGTAGTGAAAGGGGTCGTGCTGAGGGTAGTGTTTTAGGGTTTAGGGTAGTACAGTGATGTTTGTGTAGTGTAGGGGTTCATGCTTGGGGTAGTGTTTTAGGGTTTCGACTATTGCTGTGGTGTTTGGGTAGTGCAGGGGGTCATGCAGGGTGTGGTGTTTTATTGTTTAGGGTAGTGCAGTGGTGCTTGGGTAGTGTAGGGTGTCATGCTGGGGGTAGTGTTTTAGCGTTTAGGGTAGTGCAGTGGTGTTTGTGTAGTGTAGGGGGTACTGCTGGGGGTAGTGTTTTAGGGTTTAGGGTAGTGCAGTGGTGTTTGTATGGTGTAGGGGGTAGTGCTGCAGATGTGCTTTAGTGTTTAGGGTAATGCAGTGGTGTTTGGGTCGTGTGGAGCGTAGTGCTGGGAGTAGTGTTTTAGGGTTGAGGGTGGTGCAGTGGTGTTTGTGTAGTGTAGGGGATAGTGTTTTAGGGTTTAGGGTAGTACAGTGGTGTTTGTGTAGTGTAGGGGGTCATGCTTGGGTTAGTTTTTTAAGGTTTAGGGTAGTGCAGTGGTGTTTTGTAGTATAGGGTGTCATGCTGTTGGTAGTTTTGGGTTTAGGGTAGTGCAGTGGTGTTTGTGTAGTGTAGGTGGTCGTGCTGGGGGTAGTGTTTTAGTGTTTAAGTGTGTGCAGTGGTGTTTGTGTAGTGAAGGGGTCATGCTGGGGGTAGTGGTTTAGGGTTTATGGTAGTGCAGTGGTGTTTGTGTAGTGTAGGGGGTTGTGCTGGGCGTAGATTTAGGGTTTAGGGTAGTGCAGTTGTGTTTGGGTAGTGTAGGGAGTCGTGCTGGTGGTAGTGTTTTAGGGTTTAGAGTAGTGCAGGTATGTTTGGTAGTTTAGGGTGTCGTGCTGGGGTAGTGTTTTAGAGTTTAGGGTACTGCAGTGGTGCTTGTGTGGTGTAGGGGGTCATGCTGGGGATAGTGTTTTAGGATTTAGTGTAGTGCAGTGGTGTTTGGGTAGTTTAGGGAGTCGTGCTGGGGGTAGTGTTTTAGGGTTGATGGTAGTGCAGTGGTGTTTGGGTAGTGTAGGGGTAATGCTGGGGTCATGTTTTAGGGTTTAGGGTCATGCAGTGGTGTTTGTGTAGTGTAGGGGGTCGTGCTGGGGGTAGTGTGTTAGGGTTTAGGGTAGTGCAGTGGTATTTGTGTAGTGTAGGGGGGTCGTGCTGGGGGTAGTGTTTTAGGGTTTATGGTAGTGCAGTGCTGCTTTTATAGTGTAGGGGTTAATGCTGGGGGCAGTGTTTTAGGGTTTAGGGTAATGCACTGGTGTATGGGTAGTGTAGGGGGTCATGCTGGGGAAAGATTTAGGGTTTAGGGTAGTGCAGTGGTGTTTGTGTTGTGAGGGGGTCAAGCTGGGGGTAGTGTTTTAGGGTAGTGCAGTGGTGTTTGTATAGAGTAGGGAGTCATGCGGGTGGTAGTGTTTTAGGGTTTAGGGTAGTGCCGTTGTGTTTGTATAGTTTAGGGGTTCATGATGGGGCTAGTGTTTTAGGGTTTAGGGTAGTGCAGTGGTGTGTGGGTAGTGTAGGGTTTACTGCTGGGGGTAGTGTTTTTGGGTTTAGGGTAGTGCAGTGGTGTTTGTGTGGTGTAGGGTGTAGTGCTGCGGATGGTGTTTTAGGGTTTAGGGTAGTGCAGTGGTGTTTGGGTCATGTGGGGTGTAGTGCTGGAGGTAGTGTTTTAGGGTTTAGGGTAGTAGAGTGATGTTTGTGTAGTGTAGAGGCTCGTGCTTGGGATAGTGTTTTAAGGTTTAGGGTAGTGCAGTGGTGTTTGTATAGTATAGGGGGTCATGCTGTGGGTAGATTTAGGGTTTAGAGTAGTGCAGTGGTGTTTGTGTAGTGTAGGGGTCATGCTGGGGGTAGTGTTTTAGTGTTTAAGTGTGTGCAGTGGTGCTTGTGTAGTGAAGGGGTCATGCTGGGGGTAGTGGTTTAGGGTTTAGGGTAGTACAGTGGTGTCTGTGTAGTGTAGGGGATTTTGCTGGTATAGATTTAGGGTTTAGGGTAGTGCAGTGGTGCTTGGGTAGTGTAGGGTGTCGTGCTTGGGTAGTGTTTTAGGGTTTAGGGTAGTGCAGTGGTGCTTGTGTAGTGTGGGGGTCATGCTGGGGATAGTGTTTTAGGGTTTAGGGTAGTGCAGTGGTGTTTCAGTAGTGTAGGGGTAGTGCTGGGGGTGGTGTTTTAGGGTTTGGGGTAGTGCAGTGGTGTTTGGGTAGGGAAGGGGGTCATGCTAGGTGTAGTGTTTTAGGGTTTAGGATAGTGCAGTGGTGTTTGGGTAGTGTAGGGTGTCATGCTGGGGGTAGGGTTTTAAGGTTTAGGGTAGTGCAGTAGGCTAGTGCAGTGGTGTTTGTGTAGTGTTGGAGGTAATGCTAAGGGTAGTGTTTTAGGGTTTAGGGTAGTGCTGTTGTGTTTGTGTAGTGTAGGGGGTCATGCTGAGGGTAGTGTTTTAGGGTTGATGGTATTGCAGTGGTATTTGGGTAGTGTAGGGTGTAGTGCTGGGGGTAGTGTTTTAGGGTAATGCAGTGGTGTTTGTGTGGTGTAGGGGTTAGTGCTGCGGATGGTGTTTTAGGGTAGTGCAGTGGTGTTTGGGTCGTGTAGGGTGTAGTGCTGAGTGTAGGGGTTTGGGGTTGAGGGTAGTGCAGTGGTGTTTGTGTAGTGTAGGGGGTAGTGTTTTAGGGTTTAGGGTAGTACAGTGGTGTTTGTGTAGTGTAGGGGTCGTGTTTGGGGTAGTGTTTTAAGGTTTAGGGTAGTGCAGTGGTGTTTGTGTAGTATAGGGGGTCATGCTGCGTGTAGATTTAGGGTTTAGGGTAGTGCAGTGGTGTTTGTGTAGTGTAGGGGGTCGTGCTGGGGTAGTGTTTCAGTGTTTAAGTGTGTGCAGTGGTGTTTGTGTAGTGAAGGGGTCATGCTGAGGGTAGTGGTTTAGGGTTTAGGGTAGTGCAGTGGTGTTTGTGTAGTGTAGGGGTTTGTGCTGGGGTAGATTTAGGGTTTAGGGTAGTGCAGTGGTGTTTGGGTAGTGTAGGGAGTCGTGCTGGTTGTAGTGTTTTGGGTTTAGGGTAGTGCAGGTATGTTTGTTAGTATAGGGTGTCATGCTGGGGTAGTGTTTTAGTGTTTAGGGTAGTGCAGTGGTGCTTGTGTAGTGTGGGGGGTCATGCTGAGGATAGTGTTTTAGGGTGTAGGGTAGTGCAGTGGTGTTTCGGTAGTGTAGGGGTAGTGCTGGGGGTAGTGTTTTAAGGTTTAGGATAGTGCAGTGATGTTTGGATAGTGTAGGGGGTCGTGCTGGGGTTAGTGTTTTAGGGTTTAGGGTAGTGCAGTGGTGTTTGTGTAGTGAAGGGGGTCGTGCTGGGGGTAGTTTTTTAGGGTTTAGGGTAGTGCAGTGGTGTTTGCGTAGTGTAGGGACTTGTGCTGGGGGTAGATTTAGAGTTTAGGGTTGTGCAGTGGTGTTTGGGTGGTGTAGGGAGTCTTGCTGGTGGTAGTGTTTTAGGGTTTAGGGTAGTGCAGTTATGTTTGCATAGTGTAGGGTATTGTGCTGGAGTAGTGTTTTAGGGTTTTGGGGTAGTGCAGTGGTGTTTGCTTAGTGTAGGGGTTCATGCTGTGTGTAGTGTTTTAGGGATTAGGGTAGTGCAATGGTGTATGTGTTGTGTAGGGGGTCATGTTTTAGGGTATAGGGTAGTGCAGTGGTGTTTGGGTAGGTTAGGGATTCATGCTGGGGTTAGTGTTTTAGGGGTGAGGGTAGTGCAGTGGTGTTTGAGTAGTGTTGATGGTCGTGCTGGGGGTAGTGTTTTAGGGTTTAGGGTAGTGCAGTGGTGTTTGGGTAGAGTTGGGGGTCATGCTCAGGTAGTATTTTAGGGTTTAGGGTAGTGCAGTGGTGTTTGTGTAGTGTAGGGGTTCATGCTGTTTGTGGTGTTTTAGGATTTAGGGTTGTGCAGTGGTGTTTGTGTTGTGTAGGGGGTCATGTTTTAGGGTATAGGGTAGTGCAGTAGTGTTTGGGTAGTGTAGGGTGTCATGCTGGAGTTAGTGTTTTAGAGTTTAGGGTAGTGCAGTGGTGTTTGAGTAGTGTAGGGTTTCATGCTGGGGTTAGTGTTTTAGGGTTTAGGGTAGTGCAGTAGTGTTTGGGTAGTGTAGGGAGTCGTGCTAGGGGTAGTGTTTTAGGGTTTAGGGTAGTGCGTTGGTGTTTGTGTATTGTAGGGAGTTTTTCTGGCGGCAGTGTTTTACGGTTTAGGGTAGTACAGTGGTGTTTGTGTAGTGTAGGGGGTCGTGATGGGGGTAGTGTTTTAGGGTTTAGGGTAGTGCAGTGGTGTTTGGGTAGTGTAGGGGGTCGTGCTGGGGGTAGTGTTTTAGGGTTTAGGGTAGTGCATTGGTGTTTGTGTAGTATAGAGGGTCGTGTTTTAGGGTTTAGGGTAGTGCAGTGGTGTTTGGGTAGTGTAGGGGGTCGTGCTGGGGTTTGTGTTTTGGGGTTTAGGGTAGGGCAGTTGTGTTTGGGTAGTGAACAGGGGTCGTGCTGAGGGTAGTGTTTTAGGGTTTAGGGTAGTACAGTGATGTTTGTGTAGTGTAGGGGTTCATGCTTGGGGTAGTGTTTTAGGGTTTCGACTATTGCTGTGGTGTTTGGGTAGTGCAGGGGGTCATGCAGGGTGTGGTGTTTTATTGTTTAGGGTAGTGCAGTGGTGTTTGGGTAGTGTAGGGTGTCATGCTGGGGGTAGTGTTTTAGCGTTTAGGGTAGTGCAGTGGTGTTTGTGTAGTGTAGGGGGTACTGCTGGGGGTAGTGTTTTAGGGTTTAGGGTAGTGCAGTGGTGTTTGTATGGTGTAGGGGGTAGTGCTGCAGATGTGTTTTAGTGTTTAGGGTAATGCAGTGGTGTTTGGGTCGTGTAGAGCGTAGTGCTGGGAGTAGTGTTTTAGGGTTGAGGGTGGTGCAGTGGTGTTTGTGTAGTGTAGGGGATAGTGTTTTAGGGTTTAGGGTAGTACAGTGGTGTTTGTGTAGTGTAGGGGGTCATGCTTGGGTTAGTGTTTTAAGGTTTAGGGTGGTGCTGTGGTGTTTTGTAGTATAGGGTGTCATGCTGTTGGTAGATTTAGGGTCTAGGGTAGTGCAGTGGTGTTTGTGTAGTGTAGGTGGTCGTGCTGGGGGTAGTGTTTTAGTGTTTAAGTGTGTGCAGTGGTGTTTGTGTAGTGAAGGGGTCATGCTGGGGGTAGTGGTTTAGGGTTTATGGTAGTGCAGTGGTGTTTGTGTAGTGTAGGGGGTTGTGCTGGGGGTAGATTTAGGGTTTAGGGTAGTGCAGATGTGTTTGGGTAGTGTAGGGAGTCGTGCTGGTGGTAGTGTTTTAGGGTTTAGAGTAGTGCAGGTATGTTTGGTAGTGTAGGGTGTCGTGCTGGGGTAGTGTTTTAGAGTTTAGGGTACTGCAGTGGTGCTTGTGTGGTGTAGGGGGTCATGACTGGGGATAGTGTCTTAGGGTTTAAGGTAGTGCAGTTGTGTTTCGTTAGTGTAGGGGTAGTGCTGGGGGTAGTGTTTTAGAGTTTAGGGTAGTGCTGTGATGTTTGGGCAGCGTAGGGGGTCGTGCATTGGGTAGTGTTTAAGGGTTTAGGGTAGAGCAGTGGTGTTTGTGTAGTGTAGGGGGTCATGCTAAGGGTATTGTTTTAGGGTTTATGGTAGTGTGGTGGTGTTTGTGTAGTGTAGGGGGTCGTGCTGGCGGTAGTGTTTTAGGGTTTAGGGTAAAGCAGTGGTGTTTGTGTAGTTTAGGGCGTCGTGTTTTAGGGATTAGGGTAGTGCAGTGGTGTTTGGGTAGTGAAGGAGGACGTGCTGGGGGTTGTGTGGGTCTAGGGAAGTGCAGTTGTGTTTAGGTTTTGAAGGGGGTCGTGCTGGGAGTAGTGTTTTAATGTTTAGGGTAGTATTGTGGTGTTTGTGTAGTGTAGGGTGTCGTGCTGGGGTAGTGTTTTAGGGTTTAGGGTAATGCAGTGGTGTTTGTGTAGTGTAGGGGTCATGCTAGGGGTAGTGTTTTAGGGATTAGGGTAGTGCAGTGGTGTTTGTGTAGTGTAGGGATTTGTGCTGGGGTAGTGTTTTAGGGTGTAGGGTAGTGCTGTGATGTTTGGGTAGTGTAGGGGGTCGTGCTGGGGTAGTGTTTTAGGGTTTAGGGTAGTGCAGTGGTTTTTGTGTACTGTAGGGGGTCTTGCTGGGGGTAGTTTTTTAGGGTTTCTGGTAGTGCAGTGGTGTTTGAGTAGTGTAGGGGTTGTGCAGGGAGTATTGTTTTCTGGTTGAGGAAAGTGCAGTGCAGTGGTGTTTGTGTAGTGAAGCGGGTCATGCTGGGAGTAGTGTTTTAGGGTTTAGGGTAGTACAGTGTGTTTGTGTAGTGTAGGGACTTGTGCTGGGGGTAGTTTTTTAGCGTTTCTGGTAGTGCAGTGGTGTTTGAGTAGTGTAGGGGTTGTGCAGGGAGTATTGTTTTCTGGTTGAGGAATGTGCAGTGCAGTGGTGTTTTTGTAGTGAAGGGGGTCATGCTGGGAGTAGTGTTTTAGGGTTTAGGGTAGTACAGTGGTGTTTGTGTAGTGAAGGGACTTGCGCTGGGGGTAGATTTAGGGTTTAGGGTTGTGTAGTGGTGTTTGGGTAGTGTAGGGAGTCGTGCTGGTGGTCGTGTTTTAGGGTTTAGGGTAGGGCAGTTATGTTTGGGTAGTGTAGGGTGTTGTGCTGGGGGTAGTGTTTTAGGATTTAGGGTAATGTAGAGGTGTTTTGGTAGTGTAGGGGTTAGTTCTGGCAGTAGTGTTTTAGGGTTTATGGTACTGCAGTGATGTTTGGGTAGTGTAGGGGGTAGTGCTGGGGGTAGTGTTTTTGGGTTTAGGGTTGTGCAGTTGTGTTTGGGTAGTAAAGGGGGTCATGCTGGACGTAGTGTTTTACAGTTTAGAGTAGTACAATGGTGTTTATGTAGTGTAGGCGGTTGTGCTGGGGGTTTTGTTTTAGGGTTTAAGGCCGTGCAGAGGTGTTTGTGAAGTGAAGGGGTTGTGCTGGGGGTAGTGTTTTAGGGTTTAGGGTGGAGCAGTGGTGTTTTTGTAGTGTAGGGGGTTGTGCTGGGGTAGTTTTAGGTTTTAGGGTAGTGCAGTGTGTTTTGATAGTGAAGGGGGTCGTGCTCGGGTAGAGTTTTAGGGTTTAGGATAGTACAGTGGTGTTTGTGAAGTGTAGGGGGTCGTGCTGGGGGTAGTGTGTTATGGTTTAGGGTATTGCAGTGGTGTTTGTGTAGTGTAGGGTGTCATGCTGGGTGTAGATTAAGGGTTTAGGGTAGTGTAGTGGTGTTTGTGTAGAGTAGGGGTTTGTGCTGGGGTAGTGTTTTAGGGTGTAGGGTAGTGCAGTGGTGTTCGAGTAGTGTAGGGGGTCATGCTGGGGGTAGTGTTTTAGGGTTTAGGGTAGTGCAGTGTTGTTTGTGTAGTGTAGGGGGTCATGCTGGGGGTAGTGTTTTAGGGTAGTGCAGTGGTGTTTGGGTAGGGTAAGGGGTCATTCTGGGGTAGTGTTTTAGAGCTTAGGGTAATGCAGTTTGGTTTGGGTAGTGTAGAATGCCATGCTTGTGGTAGTGTTTTAGGTTTTAGGGAAGTGCAGTGGTGCTTGTGTAGTGTAGGGGGCCATGCTGGGGGTAGTGTTTTATTGTTTAGGGTAGTGAAGTGGTGTATGGGTAGTGTAGGAGTTCATGCTGGGAGTAGTGTTTTAGGGTTTATGGTAGTGCAGAGGTGTTTGGATAATGTAGGGGGTCATGCTGGGGGTAGATTTAGGGTTTAGTGTAGTGCAGTGGTGTTTGTGTTGTGAGGGGGTCATGCTGGGGGTGGGGTTTTAGGGTAGTGCAGTGGTGTTTGGATGATGTAGGGGGTCATGCTGGGGGTAGATTTAGGGTTTAGGGTAGTGCAGTGGTGTTTGTGTAGTGTAGAGGGTCATGCTGGGGGTAGTGTCTTAGGGTTAAGGGTAGTGCAGTGGTGCTTGTGTAGTGTAGGGGTAGTGTTTTAGGGTTTAGGGTAGTGCAGTGGTGTTTGTGTAGTGTAGGGGTTCATGCTGTGTGTAGTGTTTTAGGGTTTACGGAAGTGCAGTGGTGTTTGTGTTGTGTAGGGGGTCATGTTTTAGGGTATAGGGTAGTGCAGTGGTGTTTGGGTAGTGTAGGGGGTCATGCTGGGGTTAGTGCTTTAGAGTTTAGGATAGTGCAGTGGTGTTTGAGTAATGTAGGGGTTCATGCTGGGGTTAATGTTTTAGGGTTCAGGGTAGTGCAGTGATGTTTGGGTATTGTAGGGAGTAGTGCTAGGGGTAGTGTTTTTGGGTTTAGGGTAGTGCAGTTGCGTTTGGGTAGTAAAGGGGGTCGTGCTGGAGGTAGTGTTTTACGGTTTAGAGTAGTACATTGGTGTTTGTGTAGTGTAGGGGTTTGTGCTGGGGGTTGTGTTTTAAAGTTTAGGGTAGTGCTGTGGTGTTTGTGTGGTGTAGCGGGTCGTGCTAGGTGTAGTGTTTTAGGGTTTAGAGTAGTGCACTGATGTTTGTGAAGTGCAGGGGGTCGTGCTCGGTGTAGTCTTTTAGGGTTTAGGGTAGTGCGGTGGAGTTTGTGTAGTGTTGGGGGTTGTGCTGGGGGTAAATGTAGGGTTTAAGATAGTTCACTGGTGTTTGGTTAGTGTAGGGGGTCGTGCTGGGGTAGTGTTTTAGGGTTTAGGGTAGTGCAGTGGTTTTTGTGTACTGTAGGGGGTCTTGCTGGGGGTAGTTTTTTAGGGTTTCTGGCAGTGGTGTTTGAGTAGTGGAGGGGTCGTGCAGGGAGTATTGTTTTCTGCTTGGGGAAAGTGCAGTGCAGTGGTGTTTGTGTAGTGAAGGGGGTCATGCTGGGAGTAGTGTTTTAGGGTTTATGGTAGTACAGTGGTGTTTGTGTAGTGTAGGGACTTGTGCTGGCGGTAGATTTAGGGTTTAGGGTTGTGTAGTGGTGTTTGGGTAGTGTAGGGTGTTGTGCTGGGGGTAGTGTTTTAGGGTTTAGGGTAATGTAGTGGTGTTTTGGTAGTGTAGGGGTTAGTTCTGGCGGTAGTGTTTTGTGGTTTATGGTACTGCAGTGATGTTTGTGTAGTGCAGGGGTAGTGCTGGGGGTAGTGTTTTTGGGGTTAGGTAGTGCAGTTGTGTTTGGGTAGTAAAGGGGGTCGTGCTGAACGTAGTGTTTTACGGTTTAGAGTAGTACAATGGTGTTTATGTAGTGTAGGGGGTTGTGCTGGGGGTAGTGTTTTAGGGTTGAAGGCCGTGCTGAGGTGTTTGTGAAGTGAAGTGGTCGTGCTGGGGGTAGTGTTTTAGGGTTTAGGGTGGAGCAGTGGTGTTTGTGTAGTGTAGGGGGTTGTGCTGGGGTAGTTTTGGGTTTAGGGTAGTGCAGTGTGCTTTGATAGTGAAGGGGGTCGTGCTCGGGTAGCGTTTCAGGGTTTAGGATAGTACAGTGGTGTTTGTGAAGTGTAGGGGTCGTGCTGGGGGTAGTGTGTTATGGTTTAGGGTAGTGCAGTGGTGTTTGTGTAGTGTAGGGTGTCATGCTGGGTGTAGATTAAGGGTTTAGTGTAGTGCAGTGGTGTTTGTGTAGAGTAGGGATTTGTGCTAGGGATAGTGTTTTAGGGTTTAGCGTCGTGCAGTGGTGTTTGTGTAGTGCAGGGGGTTATGCTGGGGGTAGATGTAGGGTTTAAGGTGGTGCAGTGATGTTTGGTTAGTGTAGGGGTTGTGCTAGGTATAATATTTTATGGTTTAGGGTAGTGCAGTGGTGTTTGTGTAGTGTTGGGGTCGTGATGGGGTAGTTTTTTAGGGTTTAGGGTAGTGCAGTGGTGTTTGGGTAGTGTAGGGGTAGTGCTGGGTTTAGTGTTTTAAGGTTTAGGTTAGTGAAGTGATTTTTGAGTAGTGTAGGGCATTGTGCTGAGGGTAGTGTTTAAGGGTTTAGGGTAGTGCAGTGGTGTTTGTGTAGTGTAGGGGGTCATGTTTTAGGGTAGTACAGTGATGTTTGGATAGTGTAGTGGGTCATGCTGGGGGTTGTGTTTTAGGGTTTGTGGTAGTGCAGTGGTGTTTGGGCAGTGTAGGGGGTCGTGCTGGGAGTAGTGTTTTGGGGTTTGGGTAGTGCAGTGTGTTTGGGTTGTGAAGGGGGTCGTGCTGGGGATAGTGTTTTAGGGTTTAGGGTAGTACAGTGAAGTTTGTGTAGTGTAGGGGGTCATGCTTGGGGTAGTGTTTTAGGTTTTAGTGTATTGCAGTGGTGTGTGTGTAGTATAGGGGATCGTGCTGGCGATAGTGTTTTAGGGTTTAGGGTAGTGCAGTGGTGTTTTGGTAGTGTAGGGGGTCGTGCTGGGGGTAGTGTTTTAGGGTTTAGGGTAGTGCAGTGGTGTTTTGGTTGTGAAGGGGGTCGTGCTGGGGATAGTGTTTTAGGGTTTAGGGTAGTACAGTGAAGTTTGTGTAGTGTAGGGGGTCATGCTTGGGGTAGTGTTTTAGGTTTTAGTGTATTGCAGTGGTGTTTGTGTAGTATAGGGGGTCGTGCTGGGGATAGTGTTTTAGGGTTTAGGGTAGTGCAGTGGTGTTTTGGTAGTGTAGGGGGTCGTGCTGGGGGTAGTGTTTTAGGGTTTAGGGTAGTGCAGCGGTGTTTGTGTGGTGTTTTAGGTTTTAGGGTAGTGCAGTAGTGTTTGTGTAGTATGGGGGTAGTGCTGGGGGTAGTGTTTTAGGGTAGTGCAGTGGTGTTTGTGTAGTGTAGGGGTTCGTGTTTTAGGATTTAGGGTAGTGCAGTGGTGTTTGGGTAGTGTAGGGAGTCGTGCTGGGGGTAGTGTTTTAGGGTTTAGTGTAGTGCAGTGGTGTTTGTGTAGTGTAGAGGGTCGTGCTTGGGTTAGTGTTTTAGGTTTTAGGGTATTGCAGTGGTGTTTGTGTAGTATAGGGGGTCGTGCTGGGGATAGTGTTTTAGGGTTTAGGGTAGTGCAGTGGTGTTTTGGTAGTGTAGGGGGTGGTGCTGGGGGTAGTGTTTTAGGGTTTAGGGTAGTGCAGTGGTGTTTTTGTATTGTAGGATGTCGTGCTGGGGTAGTGTTTTAGGGTTTAGGGTAGTGCAGTGTTGTTTATGTAGTGTTTTAGGTTTTAGGGTAGTGCAGTGGTATTTGTGTAGTGTAGGGGTAGTGCTGGGGGTAGTGTTTTAGGGTAGTGAATTGGTGTTTGTGTAGTGTTGGGGTTCGTGTTTTAGGGTTTAGGGTAGTGCAGTGGTTTTTGGGTAGTGTAGGGTGTCGTGCTGTGTTTAGTGTTTTTGGGTTTAGTGTAGTGCAGTGTGTTTTGATAGTGAAGGGGGTCATGCTCGGGGTAGTGTTTTAGGGTTTAGGGTAGTACAGTGGTGTTTGTGAAGTGTAGAGGGTTGAGCTGGGGGTAGTGTATTATGGTTTAGGGTAGTGCAGTGGTGTTTGTGTACTGTAGGGTGTCATGCTGGGTGTAGATTAAGGGTTTAGGGTAGTGAAGTGGTGTTTGTGTAGTGTAGGGGTTTGTGCTGGGGTAGTGTTTTAGGGTGTAGGGTAGTGCAGTGGTGTTTGAGTAGTGAAGGTTGTCATGCTGGGGGTAGTGTTTTAGGGTTTAGGGTAGTGCAGTGTTGTTTGTATAGTGTAGGGGGTCATGCTGGGGGTAGTGTTTTAGGGTTTAGGGTAGTGCAGTGGTGTATAGGTAAGGTAGGGGGTCATTCTGGGGTAGTGTTTTAGGGCTTAGGGTAATGCAGTTTGGTTTGGGTAGTGTAGAATGTCTTGCTGGTGGTAGTGTTTTAGGTTTTAGCGTAGTGCAGTGGTGCTTGTGTAGTGTAGGGGGTCGTGCTGGTTATAGTGTTTTAGGGTTTAGGGTAGTGCAGTGGTGTTTGTGTATTGTAGGGTGTCGTGCTGGGGTAGTGTTTTAGGGTTTAGGGTAGTGCAGTGTTGTTTGTGTGGTGTTTTAGGTTTTAGGGTAGTGCAGTGGTGTTTGTGTAGTATAGGGGTAGTGCTGGCGGTAGTGTTTTAGGGTAGTGCGGTGGTGTTTGTGTTGTGTAGGGGGTCATGTTTTAGGGTATAGGGTAGTGCAGTGGTGTTTGGGTAATGTAGGGGTTCATGCTGGGGTCAGTGTTTTAGGGTTGAGGGTAGTGCAGTGATGTTTGGGTAGTGTAGGGAGTCGTGCTGGGGTAGTGTTTTAGGGTTTAGTGTAGTGCAGTGGTGTTTGTGTAGTGTAGAGGGTCGTGCCTGGCTTTAGTGTTTTAGGTTTTAGGGTATTGCAGTGGTGTTTGTGTAGTATAGGGGGTCGTGCTGGGGATAGTGTTTTAGGGTTGAGGGTAGTGCAGTGGTGTTTTGGTAGTGTAGGGGGTGGTGCTGGGGATAGTGTTTTAGGGTTTAGGGTAGTGGAGTGGTGTTTGTGTATTGTAAGGTGTCATGCTGGGGTAGTGTTTTAGGGTTTAGAGTAGTGCAGTGTTGTTTATGTAGTGTTTTAGGTTTTAGGGTAGTGCAGTGGTGTTTGTGTAGTGTAGGGGTAGTGCTGGGGGTAGTGTTTTAGGGTAGTGAAGTGGTGTTTGTGTAGTGTTGGGGTTCGTGTTTTAGGATTTAGGGTAGTGCAATGGTGTTTGGGTAGTGTAGGGTGTCGTGCTGTGGGTAGTGTTTTTGGGTTTAGGGTAGTGCAGTGTGTTTTGATAGTGAAGGGGGTCGTGCTCGGGTAGTGTTTTAGGGATTAGGGTAGTGCAGTGGTGTTTGGGTAGTGTAGGGTGTCGCGCTGTGGGTAGTGTTTTGGGGTTTAGGGTAGTGCAGTGCGTTTTGATAGTGAAGGGGGTCGTGCTCGGGTGGTGTTTTAGGGTTTAGGGTAGTACAGTGGTGTTTGTGAAGTGTAGGGGGTCGTGGTGGGGTAGTGTGTTATGGTTTAGGGTAGTGCAGTGGTGTTTGTGTAGTGTAGGGTGTCATGCTGGGTGTAGATTAAAGGTTTAGGGTAGTGCAGTGGTGTTTGTGTAGTGTAGGGGTGTGTGCTGGGGTAGTGTTTTAGGGTTTAGGGTAGTGCAGTGGTGCTTGTGTAGTGTAGGGGGCCATGCTGGGGGTAGTGTTTAGGGCTTAGGGTAGTGAAGTGGTGTATGGGTAGTGTAGGAGTTCATGCTGGGAGTAGTGTTTTAGGGTTTAGGGTAGTGCAATGGTGTTTGGATAATGTAGGGGGTCATGCTGGGGGTAGATTTAGGGTTTAGGGTAGTGCAGTGGTGTTTGTGTTGTGAGGGGGTCATGCTGGGGGTAGTGTTTTAGGGTAGTGCAGTGGTGTTTGGATGATGTAGGGGGTCATGCTGGGGGTAGATTTAGGGTTTAGGGTAGTGCAGTGGTGTTTGTGTTGTGAGGGGGTCATGCTGGGGGTAGTGTTTTAGAGTTTAGGATAGTGCAGTGGTGTTTGAGTAGTGTAGGGGGTCATGCTGGGGGTAGTGTTTTAGGGTTTAGGGTAGTGCAGTGGTGTTGGGGTAGTGTAGGGGGTCATGCTGGGGGTAGTGTCTTAGGGTTTAGGGTAGTGCAGTGGTGCTTGTGTAGTGTAGGGCGTAGTGTTTTAGGGTTTAGGGTAGTGCAGTGGTGTTTGTGTAGTGTAGGGGTTCATGCTGTGTGCAGTGTTTTAGGGTTTACGGAAGTGCGGTGGTGTTTGTGTTGTGTAGGGGGTCATGTTTTAGGGTATAGGGTAGTGCAGTGGTGTTTGGGTAGTGTAGGGGGTCATGCTGGGGTTAGTGCTTTAGAGTTTAGGATAGTGCAGTGGTTTTTGAGTAATGTAGGTGTTCATGCTGGGGTTAGTGTTTTAGGGTTGAGGGTAGTGCAGTGATGTTTGGGTAGTGTAGGGAGTCGTGGTGGGGTAGTGTTTTAGGGTTTAGTGTGGTGCAGTGGTGTTTGTGTAGTGTAGAGGGTCGTGCTTGGGTTAGTGTTTTGGGTTTTAGGGTATTGCAGTGGTGTTTGTGTAGTATAGGGGGTCGTGCTGGGGATAGTGTTTTAGGGTTGAGGGTAGTGCAGTGGTGTTTTGGTAGTGTAGGGGGTGGTGCTGGGGATAGTGTTTTAGGGTTTAGGGTAGTGCAGTGGTGTTTGTGTAGTGTAGAGGGTCGTGCTTGGGTTAGTGTTTTAGGTTTTAGGGTATTGCAGTGGTGTTTGTGTAGTATAGGATGTCGTGCTGGGGATAGTGTTTTAGGGTTGAGGGTAGTGCAGTGGTGTTTGTGTAGTGTAGAGGGTCGTGCTTGGGTTAGTGTTTTAGGTTTTAGGGTATTGCAGTGGTGTTTGTGTAGTATAGGGGGTCGTGCTGGGGATAGTGTTTTAGGGTTGAGGGTAGTGCAGTGGTGTTTGGGTAGTGTAGGGAGTCGTGCTGGGGTAGTGTTTTAGGGTTTAGTGTAGTGCAGTGGTGTTTGTGTAGTGTAGAGGGTCTTGCTTGGGTTAGTGTTTTAGGGTATTGCAGTGGTGTTTGTGTAGTATAGGGGGTCGTGCTGGGGATAGTGTTTTAGGGTTGAGGGTGGTGCATTGGTGTTTTGGTAGTGTAGGGGGTGGTGCTGGGGATAGTGTTTTAGGGTTTAGGGTAGTGCAGTGGTGTTTGTGTATTGTAAGGTGTCATGCTGGGGTAGTGTTTTAGGGTTTAGGGTAGTGCAGTGTTTTTTGTGTAGTGTTTTAGGTTTTAAGGTAGTGCAGTGGTGTTTGTGTAGTGTAGGGGTAGTGCTGGGGGTAGTGTTTTAGGGTAGTGAAGTGTTGTTTGTGTAGTGTTGGGGTTCGTGTTTTAGGGTTTAGGGAAGTGCAGTGGTGTTTGGGTAGTGTAGGGTGTCGTGCTGTGGGCAGTGTTTTTGGGTTTAGTGTAGTGCAGTGTGTTTTGATAGTGAAGGGGGTCATGCTCGGGGTCGTGTTTTAGGGTTTAGGGTAGTACAGTGGTGTTTGTGAAGTGTAGAGGGTCGTGCTGGGGGTACTGTATTATGGTTTAGGGTAGTGCAGTGATGTTTGTGTAGTGTAGGGTGTCATGCTGGGTGTAGATTAAGGGTTTAGGGTAGTGCAGTGGTGTTTGTGTAGTGTAGGGGTTTGTGCTGGGGTAGTGTTTTATGGTGTAGGGTAGTGCAGTGCTGTTTGAGTAGTGTAGGTTATCATGCTGGGGGTAGTGTTTTAGGGTTTAGGGTAGTGCAGTGTTGTTTGTGTAGTGTAGGGGGTCATGCTGGGGGTAGTGTTTTAGGGTTTAGGGTAGTGCAGTGGTGTATAGGTAAGGTAGGGGGTCATTCTGGGGTAGTGTTTTAGGGCTTAGGGTAATGCAGTTTGGTTTGGGTAGTGTAGAATGTCTTGCTGGTGGTAGTGTTTTAGGTTTTAGCGTAGTGCAGTGGTGCTTGTATAGTCTAGGGGGTCGTGCTGGTTATAGTGTTTTAGGGTTTAGGGTAGTGCAGTGGTGTTTGTGTATTGTAGGGTGTCGTGCTGGGGTAGTGTTTTAGGGTTTAGGGTAGTGCAGTGTTTTTTGTGTGGTGTTTTAGGTTTTAGGGTAGTGCAGTGGTGTTTGTGTAAAATAGGGGTAGTGCTGGGGGTAGTGTTTTAGGGTAGTGCAGTGGTGTTTGTGTAGTGTAGGGGTTCGTGTTTTAGGATTTAGGGTAGTGCAGTGGTGTTTGGGTAGTGTAGGGTGTCGTGCTGTGGGTTGTGTTTTTGGGTTTAGGGTAGTGCAGTGTGTTTTGATAGTGAAGGGGTCGTGCTCGGGTAGTGTTTTAGGGATTAGGGTAGTGCAGTGGTGTTTGGGTAGTGTGGGGTGTCGTGCTGTGGGTAGTGTTTTGGGGTTTAGGGTAGTGCAGTGCATTTTGATAGTGAAGGGGGTCGTGCTCGGGTAGTGTTTTAGGGTTTAGGGTAGTACAGTGGTGTTTGTGAAGTGTAGGGGGTCGTGGTGGGGGTAGTGTGTTATGGTTTAGGGTAGTGCAGTGGTGTTTGTGTAGTGTTTTAGGTTTTAGGGTAGTGCAGTGGTGTTTGTGTAGTGTAGGGGTAGTGCTGGGGGTAGTGTTTTAGGGTAGTGAAGTGGTGTTTGTGTAGTGTTGGGGTTCGTGTTTTAGGGTTTAGGGAAGTGCAGTGGTGTTTGGGTAGTGTAGGGTGTCGTGCTGTGGGTAGTGTTTTTGGGTTTAGTGTAGTGCAGTGTGTTTTGATAGTGAAGGGGGTCATGCTCGGGGTCGTGTTTTAGGGTTTAGGGTAGTACAGTGGTGTTTGTGAAGTGTAGAGGGTCGTGCTGGGGGTACTGTATTATGGTTTAGGGTAGTGCAGTGATGTTTGTGTAGTGTAGGGTGTCATGCTGGGTGTAGATTAAGGGTTTAGGGTAGTGCAGTGGTGTTTGTGTAGTGTAGGGGTTTGTGCTGGGGTAGTGTTTTATGGTGTAGGGTAGTGCAGTGCTGTTTGAGTAGTGTAGGTTGTCATGCTGGGGGTAGTGTTTTAGGGTTTAGGGTAGTGCAGTGTTGTTTGTGTAGTGTAGGGGGTCATGCTGGGGGTAGTGTTTTAGGGTTTAGGGTAGTGCAGTGGTGTATAGGTAAGGTAGGGGGTCATTCTGGGGTAGTGTTTTAGGGCTTAGGGTAATGCAGTTTGGTTTGGGTAATGTAGAATGTCTTGCTGGTGGTAGTGTTTTAGGTTTTAGCGTAGTGCAGTGGTGCTTGTATAGTGTAGGGGGTCGTGCTGGTTATAGTGTTTTAGGGTTTAGGGTAGTGCAGTGGTGTTTGTGTATTGTAGGGTGTCGTGCTGGGGTAGTGTTTTAGGGTTTAGGGTAGTGCAGTGTTTTTTGTGTGGTGTTTTAGGTTTTAGGGTAGTGCAGTGGTGTTTGTGTAAAATAGGGGTAGTGCTGGGGGTAGTGTTTTAGGGTAGTGCAGTGGTGTTTGTGTAGTGTAGGGGTTCGTGTTTTAGGATTTAGGGTAGTGCAGTGGTGTTTGGGTAGTGTAGGGTGTCGTGCTGTGGGTTGTGTTTTTGGCTTTAGGGTAGTGCAGTGTGTTTTGATAGTGAAGGGGTCGTGCTCGGGTAGTGTTTTAGGGATTAGGGTAGTGCAGTGGTGTTTGGGTAGTGTGGGGACTTGTGCTGGCGGTAGATTTAGGGTTTAGGGTTGTGTAGTGGTGTTTGGGTAGTGTAGGGTGTTGTGCTGGGGGTAGTGTTTTAGGGTTTAGGGTAATGTAGTGGTGTTTTGGTAGTGTAGGGGTTAGTTCTGGCGGTAGTGTTTTGTGGTTTATGGTACTGCAGTGATGTTTGTGTAGTGCAGGGGTAGTGCTGGGGGTAGTGTTTTTGGGGTTAGGTAGTGCAGTTGTGTTTGGGTAGTAAAGGGGGTCGTGCTGGACGTAGTGTTTTACGGTTTAGAGTAGTACAATGGTGTTTATGTAGTGTAGGGGGTTGTGCTGGGGGTAGTGTTTTAGGGTTGAAGGCCGTGCTGAGGTGTTTGTGAAGTGAAGTGGTCGTGCTGGGGGTAGTGTTTTAGGGTTTAGGGTGGAGCAGTGGTTTTTGTGTAGTGTAGGGGGTTGTGCTGGGGTAGTTTTGGGTTTAGGGTACTGCAGTGTGCTTTGATAGTGAAGGGGGTCGTGCTCGGGTAGCGTTTCAGGGTTTAGGATAGTACAGTGGTGTTTGTGAAGTGTAGGGGTCGTGCTGGGGGTAGTGTGTTATGGTTTAGGGTAGTGCAGTGGTGTTTGTGTAGTGTAGGGTGTCATGCTGGGTGTAGATTAAGGGTTTAGTGTAGTGCAGTGGTGTTTGTTTAGAGTAGGGATTTGTGCTAGGGATAGTGTTTTAGGGTTTAGCGTCGTGCAGTGGTGTTTGTGTAGTGCAGGGGGTTATGCTGGGGGTAGATGTAGGGTTTAAGGTGGTGCAGTGATGTTTGGTTAGTGTAGGGGTTGTGCTAGGTATAATATTTTATGGTTTAGGGTAGTGCAGTGGTATTTGTGTAGTGTTGGGGTCGTGATGGGGTAGTTTTTTAGGGTTTAGGGTAGTGCAGTGGTGTTTGGGTAGTGTAGGGGTAGTGCTGGGTTTAGTGTTTTAAGGTTTAGGTTAGTGAAGTGATTTTTGAGTAGTGTAGGGCATTGTGCTGAGGGTAGTGTTTAAGGGTTTAGGGTAGTGCAGTGGTGTTTGTGTAGTGTAGGGGGTCATGTTTTAGGGTAGTACAGTGATGTTTGGATAGTGTAGTGGGTCATGCTGGGGGTTGTGTTTTAGGGTTTGTGGTAGTGCAGTGGTGTTTGGGCAGTGTAGGGGGTCGTGCTGGGAGTAGTGTTTTGGGGTTTGGGTAGTGCAGTGTGTTTGGGTTGTGAAGGGGGTCGTGCTGGGGATAGTGTTTTAGGGTTTAGGGTAGTACAGTGAAGTTTGTGTAGTGTAGGGGGTCATGCTTGGGGTAGTGTTTTAGGTTTTAGTGTATTGCAGTGGTGTGTGTGTAGTATAGGGGATCGTGCTGGCGATAGTGTTTTAGGGTTTAGGGTAGTGCAGTGGTGTTTTGGTAGTGTAGGGGGTCGTGCTGGGGGTAGTGTTTTAGGGTTTAGGGTAGTGCAGTGGTGTTTTGGTTGTGAAGGGGGTCGTGCTGGGGATAGTGTTTTAGGGTTTAGGGTAGTACAGTGAAGTTTGTGTAGTGTAGGGGGTCATGCTTGGGGTAGTGTTTTAGGTTTTAGTGTATTGCAGTGGTGTTTGTGTAGTATAGGGGGTCGTGCTGGGGATAGTGTTTTAGGGTTTAGGGTAGTGCAGTGGTGTTTTGGTAGTGTAGGGGGTCGTGCTGGGGGTAGTGTTTTAGGGTTTAGGGTAGTGCAGTGGTGTTTGTGTGGTGTTTTAGGTTTTAGGGTAGTGCAGTAGTGTTTGTGTAGTATGGGGGTAGTGCTGGGGGTAGTGTTTTAGGGTAGTGCAGTGGTGTTTGTGTAGTGTAGGGGTTCGTGTTTTAGGATTTAGGGTAGTGCAGTGGTGTTTGGGTAGTGTAGGGAGTCGTGCTGGGGGTAGTGTTTTAGGGTTTAGTGTAGTGCAGTGGTGTTTGTGTAGTGTAGAGGGTCGTGCTTGGGTTAGTGTTTTAGGTTTTAGGGTATTGCAGTGGTGTTTGTGTAGTATAGGGGGTCGTGCTGGGGATAGTGTTTTAGGGTTTAGGGTAGTGCAGTGGTGTTTTGGTAGTGTAGGGGGTGGTGCTGGGGGTAGTGTTTTAGGGTTTAGGGTAGTGCAGTGGTGTTTGTGTATTGTAGGATGTCGTGCTGGGGTAGTGTTTTAGGGTTTAGGGTAGTGCAGTGTTGTTTATGTAGTGTTTTAGGTTTTAGGGTAGTGCAGTGGTATTTGTGTAGTGTAGGGGTAGTGCTGGGGGTAGTGTTTTAGGGTAGTGAATTGGTGTTTGTGTAGTGTTGGGGTTCGTGTTTTAGGGTTTAGGGTAGTGCAGTGGTTTTTGGGTAGTGTAGGGTGTCGTGCTGTGTTTAGTGTTTTTGGGTTTAGTGTAGTGCAGTGTGTTTTGATAGTGAAGGGGGTCATGCTCGGGGTAGTGTTTTAGGGTTTAGGGTAGTACAGTGGTGTTTGTGAAGTGTAGAGGGTTGAGCTGGGGGTAGTGTATTATGGTTTAGGGTAGTGCAGTGGTGTTTGTGTACTGTAGGGTGTCATGCTGGGTGTAGATTAAGGGTTTAGGGTAGTGAAGTGGTGTTTGTGTAGTGTAGGGGTTTGTGCTGGGGTAGTGTTTTAGGGTGTAGGGTAGTGCAGTGGTGTTTGAGTAGTGAAGGTTGTCATGCTGGGGGTAGTGTTTTAGGGTTTAGGGTAGTGCAGTGTTGTTTGTATAGTGTAGGGGGTCATGCTGGGGGTAGTGTTTTAGGGTTTAGGGTAGTGCAGTGGTGTATAGGTAAGGTAGGGGGTCATTCTGGGGTAGTGTTTTAGGGCTTAGGGTAATGCAGTTTGGTTTGGGTAGTGTAGAATGTCTTGCTGGTGGTAGTGTTTTAGGTTTTAGCGTAGTGCAGTGGTGCTTGTGTAGTGTAGGGGGTCGTGCTGGTTATAGTGTTTTAGGGTTTAGGGTAGTGCAGTGGTGTTTGTGTATTGTAGGGTGTCGTGCTGGGGTAGTGTTTTAGGGTTTAGGGTAGTGCAGTGTTGTTTGTGTGGTGTTTTAGGTTTTAGGGTAGTGCAGTGGTGTTTGTGTAGTATAGGTGTAGTGCTGGCGGTAGTGTTTTAGGGTAGTGCGGTGGTGTTTGTGTTGTGTAGGGGGTCATGTTTTAGGGTATAGGGTAGTGCAGTGGTGTTTGGGTAATATAGGGGTTCATGCTGGGGTCAGTGTTTTAGGGTTGAGGGTAGTGCAGTGATGTTTGGGTAGTGTAGGGAGTCGTGCTGGGGTAGTGTTTTAGGGTTTAGTGTAGTGCAGTGGTGTTTGTGTAGTGTAGAGGGTCGTGCCTGGCTTTAGTGTTTTAGGTTTTAGGGTATTGCAGTGGTGTTTGTGTAGTATAGGGGGTCGTGCTGGGGATAGTGTTTTAGGGTTGAGGGTAGTGCAGTGGTGTTTTGGTAGTGTAGGGGGTGGTGCTGGGGATAGTGTTTTAGGGTTTAGGGTAGTGGAGTGGTGTTTGTGTATTGTAAGGTGTCATGCTGGGGTAGTGTTTTAGGGTTTAGAGTAGTGCAGTGTTGTTTATGTAGTGTTTTAGGTTTTAGGGTAGTGCAGTGGTGTTTGTGTAGTGTAGGGGTAGTGCTGGGGGTAGTGTTTTAGGGTAGTGAAGTGGTGTTTGTGTAGTGTTGGGGTTCGTGTTTTAGGATTTAGGGTAGTGCAATGGTGTTTGGGTAGTGTAGGGTGTCGTGCTGTGGGTAGTGTTTTTGGGTTTAGGGTAGTGCAGTGTGTTTTGATAGTGAAGGGGGTCGTGCTCGGGTAGTGTTTTAGGGATTAGGGTAGTGCAGTGGTGTTTGGGTAGTGTAGGGTGTCGCGCTGTGGGTAGTGTTTTGGGCTTTAGGGTAGTGCAGTGCGTTTTGATAGTGAAGGGGGTCGTGCTCGGGTGGTGTTTTAGGGTTTAGGGTAGTACAGTGGTGTTTGTGAAGTGTAGGGGGTCGTGGTGGGGTAGTGTGTTATGGTTTAGGGTAGTGCAGTGGTGTTTGTGTAGTGTAGGGTGTCATGCTGGGTGTAGATTAAAGGTTTAGGGTAGTGCAGTGGTGTTTGTGTAGTGTAGGGGTTTGTGCTGGGGTAGTGTTTTAGGGTTTAGGGTAGTGCAGTGGTGCTTGTGTAGTGTAGGGGGCCATGCTGGGGGTAGTGTTTAGGGCTTAGGGTAGTGAAGTGGTGTATGGGTAGTGTAGGAGTTCATGCTGGGAGTAGTGTTTTAGGGTTTAGGGTAGTGCAGTGGTGTTTGGATAATGTAGGGGGTCATGCTGGGGGTAGATTTAGGGTTTAGGGTAGTGCAGTGGTGTTTGTGTTGTGAGGGGGTCATGCTGGGGATAGTGTTTTAGGGTAGTGCAGTGGTGTTTGGATGATGTAGGGGGTCATGCTGGGGGTAGATTTAGGGTTTAGGGTAGTGCAGTGGTGTTTGTGTTGTGAGGGGGTCATGCTGGGGGTAGTGTTTTAGAGTTTAGGATAGTGCAGTGGTGTTTGAGTAGTGTAGGGGGTCATGCTGGGGGTAGTGTTTTAGGGTTTAGGGTAGTGCAGTGGTGTTGGGGTAGTGTAGGGGGTCATGCTGGGGGTAGTGTCTTAGGGTTTAGGGTAGTGCAGTGGTGCTTGTGTAGTGTAGGGCGTAGTGTTTTAGGGTTTAGGGTAGTGCAGTGGTGTTTGTGTAGTGTAGGGGTTCATGCTGTGTGCAGTGTTTTAGGGTTTACGGAAGTGCGGTGGTGTTTGTGTTGTGTAGGGGGTCATGTTTTAGGGTATAGGGTAGTGCAGTGGTGTTTGGGTAGTGTAGGGGGTCATGCTGGGGTTAGTGCTTTAGAGTTTAGGATAGTGCAGTGGAGTTTGAGTAATGTAGGTGTTCATGCTGGGGTTAGTGTTTTAGGGTTGAGGGTAGTGCAGTGATGTTTGGGTAGTGTAGGGAGTCGTGGTGGGGTAGTGTTTTAGGGTTTAGTGTGGTGCAGTGGTGTTTGTGTAGTGTAGAGGGTCGTGCTTGGGTTAGTGTTTTGGGTTTTAGGGTATTGCAGTGGTGTTTGTGTAGTATAGGGGGTCGTGCTGGGGATAGTGTTTTAGGGTTGAGGGTAGTGCAGTGGTGTTTTGGTAGTGTAGGGGGTGGTGCTGGGGATAGTGTTTTAGGGTTTAGGGTAGTGCAGTGGTGTTTGTGTATTGTAGGGTGTCGTGCTGGGGTAGTGTTTTAGGGTTTAGGGTAGTGCAGTGTTTTTTGTGTGGTGTTTTAGGTTTTAGGGTAGTGCAGTGGTGTTTGTGTAAAATAGGGGTAGTGCTGGGGGTAGTGTTTTAGGGTAGTGCAGTGGTGTTTGTGTAGTGTAGGGGTTCGTGTTTTAGGATTTAGGGTAGTGCAGTGGTGTTTGGGTAGTGTAGGGTGTCGTGCTGTGGGTTGTGTTTTTGGGTTTAGGGTAGTGCAGTGTGTTTTGATAGTGAAGGGGTCGTGCTCGGGTAGTGTTTTAGGGATTAGGGTAGTGCAGTGGTGTTTGGGTAGTGTGGGGTGTCATGCTGTGGGTAGTGTTTTGGGGTTTAGGGTAGTGCAGTGCATTTTGATAGTGAAGGGGGTCGTGCTCGGGTAGTGTTTTAGGGTTTAGGGTAGTACAGTGGTGTTTGTGAAGTGTAGGGGGTCGTGGTGGGGGTAGTGTGTTATGGTTTAGGGTAGTGCAGTGGTGTTTGTGTAGTGTTTTAGGTTTTAGGGTAGTGCAGTGGTGTTTGTGTAGTGTAGGGGTAGTGCTGGGGGTAGTGTTTTAGGGTAGTGAAGTGGTGTTTGTGTAGTGTTGGGGTTCGTGTTTTAGGGTTTAGGGAAGTGCAGTGCTGTTTGGGTAGTGTAGGGTGTCGTGCTGTGGGTAGTGTTTTTGGGTTTAGTGTAGTGCAGTGTGTTTTGATAGTGAAGGGGGTCATGCTCGGGGTCGTGTTTTAGGGTTTAGGGTAGTACAGTGGTGTTTTTGAAGTGTAGAGGGTCGTGCTGGGGGTACTGTATTATGGTTTAGGGTAGTGCAGTGATGTTTGTGTAGTGTAGGGTGTCATGCTGGGTGTAGATTAAGGGTTTAGGGTAGTGCAGTGGTGTTTGTGTAGTGTAGGGGTTTGTGCTGGGGTAGTGTTTTATGGTGTAGGGTAGTGCAGTGCTGTTTGAGTAGTGTAGGTTGTCATGCTGGGGGTAGTGTTTTAGGGTTTAGGGTAGTGCAGTGTTGTTTGTGTAGTGTAGGGGGTCATGCTGGGGGTAGTGTTTTAGGGTTTAGGGTAGTGCAGTGGTGTATAGGTAAGGTAGGGGGTCATTCTGGGGTAGTGTTTTAGGGCTTAGGGTAATGCAGTTTGGTTTGGGTAATGTAGAATGTCTTGCTGGTGGTAGTGTTTTAGGTTTTAGCGTAGTGCAGTGGTGCTTGTATAGTGTAGGGGGTCGTGCTGGTTATAGTGTTTTAGGGTTTAGGGTAGTGCAGTGGTGTTTGTGTATTGTAGGGTGTCGTGCTGGGGTAGTGTTTTAGGGTTTAGGGTAGTGCAGTGTTTTTTGTGTGGTGTTTTAGGTTTTAGGGTAGTGCAGTGGTGTTTGTGTAAAATAGGGGTAGTGCTGGGGGTAGTGTTTTAGGGTAGTGCAGTGGTGTTTGTGTAGTGTAGGGGTTCGTGTTTTAGGATTTAGGGTAGTGCAGTGGTGTTTGGGTAGTGTAGGGTGTCGTGCTGTGGGTTGTGTTTTTGGCTTTAGGGTAGTGCAGTGTGTTTTGATAGTGAAGGGGTCGTGCTCGGGTAGTGTTTTAGGGATTAGGGTAGTGCAGTGGTGTTTGGGTAGTGTGGGGTGTCGTGCTGTGGGTAGTGTTTTGGGGTTTAGGGTAGTGCAGTGCATTTTGATAGTGAAGGGGGTCGTGCTCGGATAGTGTTTTAGGGTTTAGGGTAGTACAGTGGTGTTTGTGAAGTGTAGGGGGTCGTGGTGGGGGTAGTGTGTTATGGTTTAGGGTAGTGCAGTGGTGTTTGTGTAGTGTAGGGTGTCATGCTGGGTGTAGATTAAGGGTTTAGGTTAGTGCAGTGGTGTTTGTGTAGTGTAGGGGTTTGTGCTGGGGTAGTGTTTTATGGTGTAGGGTAGTGCAGTGGTGTTTGAGTAGTGTAGGGGGTCATGCTGGGGGTAGGGTTTTAGGGTTTAGGGTAGTGCAGTGTTGTTTGTGTAGTGTAGGGGGTCATGCTGGGGGTAGTGTTTTAGGGTTTAGGGTAGTCCAGTAGTGTATGGGTAGGGTAGGGGGTCATTCTGGGGTAGTGTTTTAGAGCTTATGGTAATGCAGTTTGGTTTGGGTAGTGTAGAATGCCATGCTGGTGGTAGTGTTTTAGGTTTTAGGGTAGTGCAGTGGTGCTTGTGTAGTGTAGGGGGCCATGCTGGGGGTAGTGTTTTAGGGTTTAGGGTAGTGAAGTGGTGTACGGGTAGTGTAGGAGTTCATGCTGGGAGTAGTGTTTTAGGGTTTAGGGTAGTGCAGTGGTGTTTGGATAATGTAGGGGGTCATGCTGGGGGTAGATTTAGGGTTTAGGGTAGTGCAGTGGTGTTTGTGTTGTGAGGGGGTCATGCTGGGGGTGGTGTTTTAGGGTAGTGCAGTGGTGTTTGGATGATGTAGGGGGTCATGCTGGTGTTAGATTTAGGGTTTAGGGTAGTGCAGTGGTGTTTGAGTAGTGTAGGGGGTCATGCTGGGGGTAGATTAAGGGTTTAGGGTAGTGTAGTGGTGTTTGTGTAGAGTAGGGGTTTGTGCTGGGGTAGTGTTTTAAGGTGTAGGGTAGTGCAGTGGTGTTTGAGTTGTGTAGGGGGTCATGCTGGGGGTAGTGTTTCAGGGTTTAGGGTAGTGCAGTGTTGTTTGTGTAGTGTAGGGGGTCATGCTGGTGATAGTGTTTTAGGGTAGTGCAGTGGTGTATGGGTAGGGTAGGGGGTCATTCTGGGGTAGTGTTTTAGAGCTTAGGGTAATGCAGTTTGGTTTGGGTAGTGTAGAATGCCATGCTTGTGGTAGTGTTTTAGGTTTTAGTCTAGTGCAGTGGTGCTTGTGTAGTGTAGGGGGCCATGCTGGCGGTAGTGTTTTAGGGTTTAGGGTACTGAACTGGTGTATGGGTAGTGTAGGAGTTCATGCTGGGAGTAGTGTTTTAGGGTTTAGGGTAGTGCAGAAGTGTTTGGATAATGTAGGGGGTCATGCTGGGGGTAGATTTAGGGTTTAGGGTAGTGCAGTGGTGTTTGTGTTGTGAGGGGGTCATGCTGAGGGTAGTGTTTTAGAGTTTAGGATAGTGCAGTGGTGTTTGAGTAGTGTAGGGGGTCATGCTGGGGGTAGTGTTTTAGGGTTTAGGGTAGTGCAGTGGTGTTGGGGTAGTGTAGGGGGTCATGCTGGGGGTAGTGTCTTAGGGTTTAGGGTAATGCAGTGGTGCTTGTGTAGTGTAGGGCGTAGTGTTATAGGGTTCAGGGTAGTGCAGTGGTGTTTGTGTAGTGTAGGGGTTCATGCTCTGTGCAGTGTTTTAGGGTTTATGGAAGTGCAGTGGTGTTTGTGTTGTGTAGGGGGTCATGCTGGGGTTAGTGCTTTAGAGTTTAGGATAGTGCAGTGGTGTTTGAGTAATGTAGGGGTTCATGCTGGGGTTAGTGTTTTAGGGTTGAGGGTAGTGCAGTGATGTTTGGGTAGTGTAGGGAGTCGTGCTGGGGTAGTGTTTTAGGGTTTAGTGTAGAGCAGTGGTGTTTGTGTAGTGTAGAGGGTCGTGCTTGGGTTAGTGTTTTAGGTTTTAGGTTATTTAAGTGGTGTTTGTGTAGTATAGGGGGTCGTGCTGGGGATAGTGTTTTAGGGTTTAGGGTAGTGCAGTGGTGTTTTGGTAGTGTAGGGGGTGGTGCTGGGGATAGTGTTTTAGGGTTTAGGGTAGTGCAGTGGTGTTTGTGTATTGTAGGGTGTCATGCTGGGGTAGTGTTTTAGGGTTTAGGGTAGTGCAGTGTTGTTTATGTAGTGTTTTAGGTTTTAGGGTAGTGCAGTGGTGTTTGTGTAGTGTAGGGATAGTGCTGGGGGTAGTGTTTTAGGGTAGTGAAGTTGTGTTTGTGTAGTGTTGGGGTTCGTGTTTTAGGGTTTAGGGAAGTGCAGTGGTGTTTGGGTAGTGTAGGGTGTCGTGCTGTGGGTAGTGTTTTTGGGTTTAGTGTAGTGCAGTGTGTTTTGATAGTGAAGGGGGTCATGCTCGGGTTAGTGTTTTAGGGTTTAGGGTAGTACAGTGATGTTTGTGAAGTGTAGAGGGTCGTGCTGGGGGTACTGTATTATGGTTTAGGGTAAAGCAGTGGTGTTTGTGTAGTGTAGGGTGTAATGCTGGGTGTAGATTAAGGGTTTAGGGTAGTTCAGTGGTGTTTGTGTAGTGTAGGGGTTTGTGCTGGGGTAGTGTTTTGGGGTGTAGGGTAGTGCAGTGGTGTTTGAGTAGTGTAGGCGGTCATGCTGGGGGTAGTGTTTTAGGGTTTAGGGTAGTGCAGTGTTGTTTGTGTAGTGTAGGGGGTCATGCTGGGGGTAGTGTTTTAGGGTTTAGGGTAGTGCAGTGGTGTATAGGTAAGGTAGGGGGTCATTCTGGGGTAGTGTTTTAGGGCTTAGGGTAATGCAGTTTGGTTTGGGTAGTGTAGAATGTCTTGCTGGTGGTAGTGTTTTAGGTTTTAGCGTAGTGCAGTGGTGCTTGTGTAGTGTAGGGGGTCGTGCTGGGGGTAGTGTTTTAGGGTTTAGGGTAGTGCAGTGGTGTTTGTGTATTGTAGGGTGTCGTGCTGGGGTAGTGTTTTAGGGTTTAGGGTAGTGCAGTGTTGTTTGTGTGGTGTTTTAGGTTTTAGGGTAGTGCAGTGGTGTTTGTGTAATATAGGGGTAGTGCTGGGGGTAGTGTTTTAGGGTAGTGCAGTTGTGTTTGTGTAGTGTAGGGGTTCGTGTTTTAGGATTTAGGGTAGTGCAGTGGTGTTTGGGTAGTGTAGGGTGTCGTGCTGTGGGTAGTGTTTTTGGGTTTAGGGTAGTGCAGTGTGTTTTGATAGTGAAGGGGGTCGTGCTCGGGTAGTGTTTTAGGGATTAGGGTAGTGCAGTGGTGTTTGGGTAGTGTAGGGTGTTGTGCTGTGGGTAGTGTTTTGGGGTTTAGGGTAGTGCAGTGCGTTTTGATAGTGAAGGGGGTCGTGCTCGGGTAGTGTTTTAGGGTTTAGGGTAGTACAGTGGTGTTTGTGAAGTGTAGGGGTCGTGGTGGGGGTTGTGTGTTATGGTTTAGGGTAGTGCAGCGGTGTTTGTGTAGTGTAGGGTGTCATGCTGGGTGTAGATTAAGGGTTTAGGGTAGTGCAGTGGTGTTTGTGTAGTGTAGGGGTTTGTGCTGGGGTAGTGTTTTATGGTGTAGGGTAGTGCAGTGGTGTTTGAGTAGTGTAGGGGGTCATGCTGGGGGTAGGAATTTACGATTTAGGGTAGTGCAGTGTTGTTTGTGTAGTGTAGGGGGTCATGCTGGGGGTAGTGTTTTCGGGTTTAGGGTAGTGCAGTAGTGTATGGGCAGGGTAGGGGGTCATTCTGGGGTAGTGTTTTAGAGCTTAGGGTAATGCAGTTTGGTTTGGGTAGTGTGGAATGCCATGCTGGTGGTAGTGTTTTAGGTTTTAGGGTAGTGCAACGGTGCTTGTGTAGTGTAGGGGGCCATTCTGGGGGTAGTGTTTTAGGGTTTAGGGTAGTGAAGTGGTTTATGGGTAGTGTAGGAGTTCATGCTGGGAGTAGTGTTTTAGGGTTTAGGGTAGTGCAGTGGTGTTTGGATAATGTAGGGGGTCATGCTGGGGGTAGAATTAGGGTTTAGGGTAGTGCAGTGGTGTTTGTGTTGTCAGGGGGTCATGCTGGGGGTGGTGTTTCAGGGTTGTGCAGTGGTGTTTGGATGATGTAGGGGGTCGTGCTGGGGTAGATTTAGGGTTTAGTGTAGTGCAGTGGTGTTTGTGTTGTGAGGGGGTCATGCTGGGGGTAGTGTTTTAGAGTTTAGGATAGTGCAGTGGTGTTTGAGTAGTGTAGGGGGTCATGCTGGGGGTAGTGTTTTAGGTTTTACGGTAGTGCAGTGGTGTTGGGGTAGTGTAGGGGGTCATGCTGGGGGTAGTGTCTTAGGGTTTAGGGTAGTGCAGTGGTGCTTGTGTAGTGTAGGGCGTAATGTTTTAGGGTTTAGGGTAGTGCAGTGGTGTTTGTGTAGTGTAGGGGTTCATGCAGTGTGCAGTGTTTTAGGGTTTACGGAAGTGCAGTGGTGTTTGTGTTGTGTAGGGGGTCATGTTTTAGGGTATAGGGTAGTGCAGTGGTGTTTGGGTAATGTAGGGGGTCATGCTGGGGTTAGTGCTTTAGAGTTTAGGATATTGCAGTGGTGTTTGAGTAATGTAGGGGTTCATGATGGGGTTAGTGTTTTAGGGTTGAGGGTAGTGCAGTGGTGTTTGGGTAGTGTAGGGAGTCGTGCTGGGGGTAGTGTTTTAGGGTTTAGTGTAGTGCAGTGGTGTTTGTGTAGTGTAGAGGGTCGTGCTTGGGTTAGTGTTTTAGGTTTTAGGGTATTGCAGTGGTGTTTGTGTAGTTTTGGGGGTCGTGCTGGGGATAGTGTTTTAGGGTTTAGGGTAGTGCAGTGGTGTTTTGGTAGTGTAGGGGGTGGTGCTGGGGATAGTGTTTTAGGGTTTAGGGTAGTGCAGTGGTGTTTGTGTATTGTAGGGTGTAGTGCTGGGGTAGTGTTTTAGGGTTTAGGGTAGTGCAGTGTTGTTTATGTAGTGTTTTAGGGTTTAGGGAAGTGCAGCGGTGTTTGGGTAGTGTAGGGTGTCGTGCTGTGGGTAGTGTTTTTAGGTTTAGTGTAGTGCAGTGTGTTTTGATAGTGAAGGAGGTCATGCTCGGGGTAGTGTTTTAGGGTTTAGGGTAGTACGGTGGTGTTTGTGAAGTGTAGAGGGTCGTGCTGGGGGTAGTGTATTATGGTTTAGGGTAGTGCAGTGGTGTTTGTGTAGTGTAGGGTGTCATGCTGGGTGTAGATTAAGGGTTTAGGGTAGTGCAGTGGTGTTTGTGTAGTGTAGGGGTTTGTGCTGGGGTAGTATTTTAGGGTGTAGGGTAGTGCAGTGGTGTTTGAGTAGTGTAGGTTGTCATGCAGGGGGTATTGTTTTAGGGTTTAGGGTAGTGCAGTGTTGTTTGTGTAGTGTAGGGGGTCATGCTGGGGGTAGTGTTTTAGGGTTTAGGGTAGTGCAGTGGTGTATAGGTAAGGTAGGGGGTCATTCTGGGGTAGTGTTTTAGGGCTTAGGGTAATGCAGTTTGGTTTGGGTAGTGTAGAATGTCTTGCTGGTGGTAGTGTTTTAGGTTTTAGCGTAGTGCAGTGGTTCTTGTGTAGTGTAGGAGGTCGTGCTGGGGGTAGTGTTTTAGGGTTTAGGGTAGTGCAGTGGTGTTTGTGTATGGTAGGGTGTTGTGCTGGGGTAGTGTTTAGGGTAGTGCAGTGGTGTTTGTGTAGTGTAGGGGTTCGTGTTTTAGGATTTAGGGTAGTGCAGTGGTGTTTGGGTAGTGTAGGGTGTCGTGCTGTGGGTAGTGTTTTTGGGTTTAGGGTAGTGCAGTGTGTTTTGATAGTAAAGGGGGTCGTGCTCGGGAAGTGTTTTAGGGATTAGGGTAGTGCAGTGGTGTTTGGGTAGTGTAGGGTGTCGTGCTGTGGGTAGTGTTTTGGGGTTTAGGGTAGTGCAGTGCGTTTTGATAGTGAAGGGGGTCGTGCTCGGATAGTGTTTTAGGGTTTAGGGTAGTACAGTGGTGTTTGTGAAGTGTAGGGGGTCGTGGTGGGGTAGTGTGTTATGGTTTAGGGTAGTGCAGTGGTGTTTGTGTAGTGTAGGGTGTCATGCTGGGTGTAGATTAAGGGTTTAGGGTAGTGCAGTGGTGTTTGTGTAGTGTAGGGGTTTGTGCTGGGGTAGGGTTTTAGGGTTTAGGGTAGTGCAGTATTGTTTGTGTAGTGTAGGGGGTCATGCTGGGGGTAGTGTTTTAGGGTTTAGGGTAGTGCAGTAGTGTATGGGTAGGGTAGGGGGTCATTCTGGGGTAGTGTTTTAGAGCTTAGGGTAATGCAGTTTGGTTTGGGTGGTGTAGAATGCCATGCTGGTGGTAGTGTTTTAGGTTTTAGGGTAGTGCAGTGGTGCTTGTGTAGTGTAGGGTGCCATGCTGGGGGTAGTGTTTTAGGGTTTAGGGTAGTGAAGTGGTGTATGGGTAGTGTAGGAGTTCATGCTGGGAGTAGTGTTTTAGGGTTTAGGGCAGTGCAGTGGTGTTTG
This sequence comes from Triturus cristatus, assembly GCF_964204655.1. Lineage (NCBI taxonomy): Eukaryota > Metazoa > Chordata > Amphibia > Caudata > Salamandridae > Triturus > Triturus cristatus. The sequence goes on from NC_140579.1 coordinate 278,933,609, forward strand.
GATAATGTAGGGGGTCATGCTGGGGGTAGATTTAGGGTAGTGCAGTGGTGTTTGTGTTGTGAGGGGGTCATGCTGGGGGTGGTGTTTTAGGGTAGTGCAGTGGTGTTTGGATGATGTAGGGGGTCATGCTGGGGGTAGATTTAGGGTTTAGGGTAGTGAAGTGGTGTTTGTGTTGTGAGTTGGTCGTGCTGGGGGTAGTGTTTTAGAGTTTAGGATAGTGCAGTGGTGTTTGAGTAGTGTAGGGGGTCATGCTGGGGGTAGTGTCTTAGGGTTTAGGGTAGTGCAGTGGTGCTTTTATAGTGTAGGGGGTAGTGTTTTAGGGTTTAGGGTAGTGCAGTGGTGTTTGTGTAGTGTAGGGGTTCATGCTGTGTGTAGTGTTTTAGGGTTTATGGAAATGCAGTGGTGTTTGTGTTGTGTAGGGGGTCATGTTTTAGGGTATAGGGTAGTGCAGTGGTGTTTGGGTAGTGTAGGGGGTCATGCTGGGGTTAGTGCTTTAGAGTTTAGGATAGTGCAGTGGTGTCTAAGTAATGAAGGGGTTCATGCTGGGGTTAGTGTTTTAGGGTTGAGGGTAGTGCAGTGGTGTTTGGGTAGTGTAGGGAGTCGTGCTGGGGTAGTGCTTTTAGGGTTTAGTGTAGTGCATTGGTGTTTGTGTAGTGTAGAGGGTCGTGCTTGGGTTAGTGTTTTAGGTTTTAGGGTATTGCAATGGTGTTTGTGTAGTATAGGGGGTCGTGCTGGAGATAGTGTTTTAGGATTTAGGGTAGTGCAGTGGTGTTTTGGTAGTGTAGGGGGTCGTGCTGGGGGTTGTGTTTTAGGCTTTAGGGTAGTGCAGTGGTATTTGTGTATTGTAGGATGTCGTGCTGGGGTAGTGTTTTAGGGTTTAGGGTAGTGCAGTGTTGTTTATGTAGTGTTTTAGGTTTTAGGGTAGTGCAGTGGTGTTTGTGTAGTGTAGGGGTAGTGCTGGGGGTAGTGTTTTAGGGTAGTGAAGTGGTGTTTGTGTAGTGTTGGGGTTCGTGTTTTAGGGTTTAGGGTAGTGCAGTGGTGTTTGGGTAATATAGGTTGTCGTGCTGTGGGTAGTGTTTTTGGGATTAGTGTAGTGCAGTGTGTTTTGATAGTGAAGGGGGTCGTGCTCGGGGTAGTGTTTTAGGGTTTAGGGTAGTACAGTGGTGTTTGTCAAGTGTAGAGGGTCGTGCTGGGGGTAGTGTATTATGGTTTAGGGTAGTGCAGTGGTGTTTGTGTAGTGTAGGGTGTCATGCTGGGTGTAGATTCAGGGTTTAGGGTAGTGCAGTGGTGTTTGTGTAGTGTAGGGGTTTGTGCTGGGGTAGTGTTTTAGGGTGTAGGGTAGTGCAGTGGTGTTTGAGTAGTGTAGGTGGTCATGCTGGGGGTAGTGTTTTAGGGTTTAGGGTAGTGCAGTGTTGTTTGTGTAGTGTAGGGGGTCATGCTGGGGGTAGTGTTTTAGGGTTTAGGGTAGTGCAGTGGTGTATGGGTAAGGTAGGGGGTCATTCTGGGGTAGTGTTTTAGGGCTTAGGGTAATGCAGTTTGGTTTGGGTAGTGTAGAATGTCTTGCTGGTGGTAGTGTTTTAGGTTTTAGCGTAGTGCAGTGGTGCTTGTGTAGTGTAGGGGGCCATGCTGGGGGTAGTGTTTTAGGGTTTAGGGTAGTGCAGTGGTGTATGGGTAGTGTAGGAGTTCATGCTGGGAGTAGTGTTTTAGGGTTTAGGGTAGTGCAGTGGTGTTTCGATAATGTAGGGGTCATGCTGGGGGTAGATTTAGGGTTTAAGGTAGTGCAATGGTGTTTGTGTTGTGAGGAGGTCATGTTGGGGGTGGTGTTTTAGGGTAGTGCAGTGGTGTTTGGATGATGTAGGGGGTCATGCTGGGGGTAGATTTAGGGTTTAGGGTAGTGCAGTCGTGTTTGTGTAGTGTAGGGGGTCATGCTGGGGGTAGTGTCTTAGGGTTTAGGGTAGTGCAGTTGTGCTTGTGTAGTGTAGGGGTAGTGTTTTAGGGTTTAGGGTAGTGCAGTGGTGTTTGTGAATAGGGGGATGTTTTAGGGTATAGGGTTGTACAGTGGTGTTTGGGTAGTGTAGGGGGTCATGCAGGGGTTAGTGCTTCAGAGTTTAGGATAGTGCAGTGGTGTTTGAGTAATGTAGGGGTTCATGCTGGGGTTAGTGTTTTAGGGTTGAGGGGAGTTCAGTGATGTTTAGGTAATGTAGGGAGTCGTGCTGGGGGAGTGTTTTTGGGTTAAGGGTAGTGCAGTGGTGTTTTTGTAGTGTAGGGAGTCATGCTGGGGGTAGTCTTTTACAGTTTTGGATAGCAGTGGTGTTTGTGTAGTGTAGGGGGTCGTGCTGGGGTAGTGTGTTAGGGTTTAGGGTAGTGCGGTGGTGTTGGGGTAGTGTAGGGGGTCATGCTGGGGGTAGTGTCTTAGGGTTTAGGGTAGTGCAGTGGTGCTTGTGTAGTGTAGGGGGTAGTGTTTTAGGGTTTAGGGTAGTGCAGTGGTGTTTGTGTAGTGTAGGGGTTCATGCTGTGTGTAGTGTTTTAGGTTTTATGGAAATGCAGTGGTGTTTGTGTTGTGTAGGGGGTCATGTTTTAGGGTATAGGGTAGTGCAGTGGTGTTTGAGTAGTGTAGGGGGTCATGCTGGGGTTAGTGCTTTAGAGTTTAGGATAGTGCAGTGGTGTTTGAGTAATGAAGGGTTCATGCTGGGGTTAGTGTTTTAGGGTTTAGGGTAGTGCAGTGGTGTTTGGGTAGTGTAGGGAGTCGTGCTGGGGGTAGTGTTTTAGGGTTTAGGGTAGTGAAGTGGTGTTTGTGTAGTTTATGGGGTCGTGCTGGGGTAGATTTTGGGTTTAGGGTAGTGCAGTGGTGTTTGGAAAGTGTAGGGGGTTGTGCTGGGGGTAGTGTTTTTGGGTTTAGGGCAATGCAGTGCAGTGGTGTTTGGGTAGTGTAGGGGGATCGTGCTGGGGTAGTGTTCTTGGATTTAGGGCAGTGCAGTGGTGTTTGGGTAGTGTAAGGGGTCGTGCTGGGGATAGTGTTTTAGGGTTTAGGGCAGTGCAGTGGTGTTTGTGCAGTGTAGGGGGTCATCTTGGGGTAGTGTTTAAGGGTTTAGGGTAGTGCAGTGGTGTTTCTGTAGTGTAGGGGGTCATGTTTTAGAGTAGTACAGTGATGTTTGGGTAGTGTGGAGGGTCATCCTGGGGGTTGTATTTTAGGGTTTAGGGTAGTACAGTGGTGTTTGGGAAGTGTAAGGGGTCGTGCTGGGTATAGTGTTTTAGGGTTTAGGGTAGTGCAGTGGTGTTTGTGTAGTGTAGGGTGTCATGCTGCGGGTAGTGTGTTAGGGTTTAGTGTGGTGCAGTGATGTTTGTGTAGTATAGCATGTCGTGCTGGGGTAGTGTTTTAGGGTTTAGGTAAGTGCAGTGGTGTTTGGGTAGTGTAGGGGGTCATGCTGGGTGTAGTGTTTTAGGGTTTAGGGTAGTGCAGTGGTGTTTGTGTAGTGTAGGGTGTCATGCTGCGGGTTGTTTGTTAGGGTTTAGGGTAGTGCAGTGGTGATTGTGTAATATAGCTTGTCATGCTGGGGGTAGTGTTTTAGGGTTTAGGAAATTGCAGTGGTGTTTGTGTAGTGTAGGGTGTCGTGTTCTAGGGTAGTGAAGTGGTATTTGTGTAGTGTAGGGGTTCATGCTGGGGTAGTGTTTTAAGATGTAGGGTAGTGCAGTGGTGTTTGTGTACTTTAGGGGGTCGTGCTGGGGGTAGTGTTTTAGGGTGTAGGGTAGTGCAGTGGTGCTTGTGTAGTGTAGGGGTTTGTGCTGGGGGTTGTGTTTTAGGGTTTAGGGTAGTGCAGTGGCATTTGTGTAGTATAGGGGTTCGTGCTGGGGTAGTGTTTTGGGGTAATGCAGTGGTGTTTGTATAGTGTAGGTGGTCATGCTGGGGTTAGATTTAGGGTTTAGGGTAGTGCAGTGGTGTTTTTGTAGTGTAGGTGGTCGTGCTGGGGGTAGATTTTGGGTTTAGGGTAGTGCAGTGGTGTTTGGAAAGTGTAGGGGGATCGCGCTGGGGTAGTGTTTTAGGGTTTAGGGCAGTTCAGTGGTGTTTGTGTATTGTAGGGGGTCATGCTGTGGTAGTGTTTTAAGGTTTAGGGCAGTGCAGTGCAATGGTGTTTGGGTAGTGTAGGGGTCATGCTGGGGTTGTGTTTTAGGGTTTAGGGTAATGCAGTGGTGTTTGGGTAGTGTAGGGGTCGTGCTGGGTATAGTTTTTTATTGTTTAGGATAGTGCAGTGGTGTTTGTGTAGTGTAGGGTCTCATGATGGGGGTAGTGTTTTAGGGTTTAGGGTAGTGCAGTGGTGTTTGTGTAGTGTAGCTTGTCGTGCTGGGGTAGTGTTTTAGGGTTTAGGATAGTGTAGTGGTGTTGGTGTAGTGAAGGGGGTCATGTTTTAGGGTAGTGCATTGGTATTTGGGTAGTGTAGGGGTTCATGCTCGGGATTGGGATTTAGGGTTTTGGGTAGTGCAGTGGTGTTTGGGTAGTGTAGGGTGTCGTGCTGGGGTAGTGTTTTAGTGTGTAGGGTAGTGCAGTGGTATTTATGGAGTGTAGGAGGTCATGTTTTAGGGTAGTGCAGTGGTTTTTGGGTAGTGTAGGGGGTCGTGCTGGGAAAATGTTTTAGTGTGTAGGGTAGTGCAGTGGTGTTTGTGTAGTGCAGTGGGTCAATCTTGGGGCAGTGCTTTAGTGTACAGGTTAGTGCAGTGTTGTTTGAGTAGTGTACGTGGTCGTGCTGGGGATAGTGTTTTTGGGTTTAGGGCAGTGCAGTCGTGTTTGGATAGTGTAGGGGGTCGTCCTGGGGATAGTGTTTTAGGGTTTACTGCAGTGCAGTGGTGTCTGTGTAGTGAAGTGGGTCATGCTGGGGGTAGTGTTTCAGGGTTTACAGTAGTGCAGTGGTGTTTGTGTAGTTTAATGGGTCATGCTGGGGGAAGTGTCTGAGGGTTTAGGGTAGAGCAGTGGTGTTCGGTAACCCCGGGTGTAGCACTACGCTTCGCCCACGTAGTGTACGTAGCGCTGCCTGCTTCGCACTTTCCGAAGTAGGCGAAGCAGGGCAGCGCTACGCACACGCCGAGGGCGAAGCGTAGCTGCTTGCCACCCGCCACCCACCTCCCGTCTGCCCTCCTTTTAATAATATCAGCAATGAAAAATAAATTAAAGTAAAGCGACTTACCGTAAGCGCGGCGTCTCCGGGGCTCCCTCTTTCTGTTTCTAATTTCTTCTGGCAAATGCGCATGCGCGGACACCCGCGCATGCGCATTTCTTGCGAGAAATGCGCATGCGCAGGCGTCCGCGCATGGGCATTTGTCAGAAGAAATTAGAAATGAAGAAGAGGGAGCCCCGGAGACGCCGCGCTTACGGTAAGTCGCTTTACTTTAATTTATTTTACATTGCTGATATTATTTAAAAGGAGGGCGGGCGGGAGGTGGGTGGCACGTAGTGGGGCTACGCGAAGCGCGTAGTGTGCGTAGATTTGGGCACACTACGTGCTGCTTCACGTAGCCCCACTACGCCCACTACGCCCACCCTTAGTGTTCGGGCTGTGTAAGGGGTCGTGCTGGGGCAGTGTTTTAGGGTTTAGGGTAGCGCAGTGGTTTTTGGGTAGTGTAGGGTTCATGCTGGGGTAGATTTAGGGTTTAGGGTAGCGCAGTGGTGTTTGGGTAGTGCTGGGGGTAGTGTTTTAGGGTTTATGGTAGTGCAGTCTTGTTTGTTTAGTGAAGGGGTCATGCTGGGGGTAGTGCTTTAGGGTTTAGGGTATTGCAGTGGTGTTTGGGTAGTGTAGGGGGTACTGCTGGGGGTAGTGTTTTAGGGTTTAGGGTAGTGCAGTGGTGTTTGTGTAGTTTTGGGGGTAGTTCTGGGGGTAGTGTTTTAGGGTTTAGGGTAGTGCAGTGGTGTTTGGGCAGTGTAGGGGTAGTTCTTAGGGTAGTATTTTAGGGTTTAGGGTAGTGCAGTGGTGTTTGGGTAGTGAAGGTGTTTGTGCTGAGTGTAGTGTTTTAGGGTTTAGGGTAGTGCAGTGGTGTTTATGTGGTGTCAGGGGTCGTGCTGGGTAAGTGGTTTAACGTTTAGGGTAGTGCAGTGGTGTTTGTGTAATGCAGGGGATCATGCTGGGGGTAGTGTTTTAGGGTTTAGGATAGTGCAGTGGTGTTTGTGTAGTGTTGGGGGTTGTGCTGGGGGTAGTGTTTAAGGGTTTATGGTAGTGCAGTGGTGATTGTGTAGTACAGGGGGTTGTGCTGGGGGCAGTATTTTTGGGTTTCGGGTAGTACAGTGGTGTTTGGGTAGTACAGGGGGTCATGCTGGGGGTAGTGTCTTCGGGTTTAGGGTAGCAGAGTGGTGTTCGGGTGGTGTCAGAGGTTGTGCTGGGCGTAGTGTTTTAGGGTAGCGCAGTGGTGTTTGGGTAGTGTAGGGGGTTATGCTGGGGTAGATTTAGGGTTTGGGGTAGCGCAGTAGTGTTTGGGTAGTGTAGGGGGTCATGCTGGCGGTAGATTTAGAGTTTTGGGTAGCGCAGTGGTGTTTGTGTAGTGTAGGGGGTCGTGCTTGGGGTAGTGGGTTTGGGTTTTGGGTAGTGCAGCGGTGTTTGGGTAGTGCAGGGGGTCGGGCTGGTGGTGTTTTAGGGTTTAAGGTAGTGCAGTGGTGTTTGGGTAGTGTAGGGGGTTAAGCTGGGGGTAGTGTTTTAGCATTAGGGGAGTGCAGTGGTATTTGGGTAGTGTAGGGTTTCATGCTGGGGGTAGATTTAGGGTTTAGGGTAGTGCAGTGGTGTTTGTGTAGTGTAGTGGGTCGCGCTGGGGGCAGTATTTTTGGTTTTCAGTAGTGCAGTCGTGTTTGGGTAGTGCAGAGGGTCGTGCTGAGGATATTGTTATGTTATGTTATTGTTCTAGGGTTTAGGGTAGTGCAGTGGTGTTTGGGTAGTGTTGGGGGTCATGCTGGGGGTAGTGTTTTAGGGTTTAGTGTAGTACAGTAGGGTAGTGCAGTGGTGTTTGTGTAGTGTAGGGGGTCATGCTGTGGGTAGTGTATTAGGGTTTAGGGTAGTGCAGTTCTGTTTGGGTAGTGTATGGGGTACTCCTGGGGGTAGTGTTTTAGGCTTTAGTGTAGTGCCGTCTTGTTTGTTTAGTATAGGGGGTCCTGCTTGGGATAGTGTTTTACGGTTTAGGGTAGTGCAGAGGTGTTTGGGTAGTGTAGGGGGTCTTGCGGGGGTAGTGTTTTAGGGTTTAGGGTAGTGCAGTGGTGTTTGTGTAGTATTGGGGGTAGTTCTGTGGGTAGTGTTTTAGGGTTTAGGGTAGTGCAGTAGTGTTTGGGCAGTGTAGGGGTAGTGCAGGGGGTAGTGTTTTAGGGTTTAGGGTAGTGCAGAGGTGTTTGGGTAGTGTAGGGGGTTCTGCTGAGGGTAGTGTTTTAGGGTTTAGGGTAGTTCAGTGGTGTTTGGTTAGTATGGGGGTCGTGCTGGGGTAGTGTTTTAAAGTTTAGGGTAGTACTGTGGTGTTCGTGTGGTATAGGGGGTTGTGCTAGGGGTAGTGTTTTAGGGTTTAGAGTAGTGCACAGGTGTTTGTGTAGTGCAGGGGGTCATGCTGGGTGTAGTCTTTTAGGGTTTAGGGTAGTGCGGTGGTGTTTGTGTAGTGTTGGGGGTTGTGCTGGGGGTAGATATAGGGTTTAAGATAGTTCACTGGTGTTTGGTTAGTGTAGGGGGTCATGCTAGGTGTAATGTTTTAGGCTTTAGGGTAGTGCAGTGGTGTTTGTGTAGTGTAGGGGGCCGTGCTTAGGGTAATTTTTTAGTGTTTAGGGTAGTGCAGTGGTGTTTGGGTGGTGTAGGGGTAGTGCTGGGGGTAGTGTTTTAGGGTTTAGGGTAGTGCAGTGATGTTTGGGTAGTGTAGGCGGTTGTGCTGGGGATAGTGTTTAAGGGTTTAGTGTAGTGCAGTGGTGTTTGTGTAGTCTAGGGGGTCGTGCTGGAGGTAGTGTTTTAGGGTTTAGGCTAGTGCTGTGGTGTTTGTGTAGTGTAGGGGGTCATGCTGGTGGTATTGTTTTAGGGTTTAGGGTAGTGCAGTGGTGTTTGTGTAGTGCAGGGGGTCATGTTTTAGGGTTTAGGCTAGTGCAGTGGTGTTTGGGTAGTGTAGGGGGTCGTGCTGGGGTAGTCTTTTGGGGTTTGGGTAGTGCAGATGTTTTTGGGTAGTGAAGGGGATCATGCTGGGGATTGTGTTTTAGGGTTTAGGGTACTACTGTGGTGTTTGTGTAGTGTAGGGGGGTTATGCTTGGGATAGTGTTTTAGGGTGGTGCAGTGGTGTTTGTGTAGTATAGGGGTTTGTGCTCGGGCAGTGTTTTAGGGATAAGGGTAGTGCAGTGGTGTTTTGGTAATGTAGGGGGTTGAGCTGGCGGTAGTGTTTTAGGGTTTAGGGTAGTGCAGTGGTGTTTGTGTAGTATAGGGGGTCAATCTGGGGGTAGTGTTTTACAGTTTAGGGTAGTGCAGTGGTGTTTGTGAACTGTAGGGGGTAATGCTGTGGGTAGATTTAGGGTTTAGGGTAATGCAGTTGTGTTTGTGTAGTATAGGGGTCGTGGTGCAGGTAGTGTTTTAGGGTTTAGGGCAGTGCAGTGGTGTTTGTGTAGTGTAGGGGGTAATACTGGAGTAGTGTTATAGGGTTTAGGGCAGTGCAGTGGTGTTTTTGAAGTGTTGGAGGTCGTGTTTTAGGGTAGTGCAGTGATGTTTGTGTAGTGTAGGGGCCATGCTGGGGGTTGTGTTTTTGGGTTTAGGGTAGTGCAGTGGTGTTTGTGTAGTGTAAGGGGTTGTACTGGGGTAGATTTAGGCTTTAGGATAGTGCAGTGGTGCTTGGGTAGTGTAGGGGATCGTGCTGGGGTAGATTTAGGGTTTAGGGTACTGCAGTGGTGTTTGTGTAGTGTAGTGTAGTGGGTTGCGCTGGGGGTAGTGTTTTAGGGTTTAGGGTAGTGCAGTGGTGTTTGGGTAGTGTAGGGGGACACGCTGGGGGTAGTGTTTTAGGGTTTAGGGTAGTGCAGTGGTGTTTTTGTAGTGTATGGGGTCATGCTGGTGGTTGTGTTTTTGGGTTTAGGGTAATGCAGTGGTGTTTGTGTAGTGTAAGGGGTTATACTGGGGTAGATTTAGGGTTTAGGATAGTGCAGTGGTGCTTGGGTACTGTAGGGGATCATGTTGGGGGTAGGGTTTTAGGGTTTAGGGCAGTGCAGTGGTGTTTGGGTAGTGTAGGGGGATCGTGCTGGTGGAAATGTTTTAGGGTTTAGGGCAGTGGAGTGGTATGTGGGTAGTGTAGGGGGTCGTGCTGGGGAAAGTGTTTTAGGGCAGTGCAGAGGTGTTTGTGTAGTGCAGGGAGAAATGCTGGGGTAGTGTTTTAGGATTTAGGGTATTGCAGTGGTGTTTTTATAGTGTAGGGGGTCATGTTTTAGGGTTTAGGGTAGTGCAGTGGTGTTTGGGTAGTGTAGGGGGTCGTGCTGGGGGTAGTGTTTTAGGGTTTAGGGTAGTGCAGTGGTGTTTGTGTAGTATTGGGGGTAGTTCTGTGGGTAGTGTTTTAGGGTTTAGGGTAGTGCAGTAGTGTTTGGGCAGTGTAGGGGTAGTGCTGGGGGTAGTGTTTTAGGGTTTAGGGTAGTGCAGAGGTGTTTGGGTAGTGTAGGGGGTTCTGCTGAGGGTAGTGTTTTAGGGTTTAGGGTAGTTCAGTGGTGTTTGGTTAGTTTGGGGGTCGTGCTGGGGTAGTGTTTTAAAGTTTAGGGTAGTACTGTGGTGTTTGTGTGGTATAGGGGGTCGTGCTAGGGGTAGTGTTTTAGGGTTTTGAGTAGTGCACTGGTGTTTGTGTAGTGCAGGGGGTCATGCTGGGTGTAGTCTTTTAGGGTTTAGGGTAGTGTGGTGGTGTTTGTGTAGTGTTGGGGGTTGTGCTGAGGGTAGATATAGGTTTAAGATAGTTCACTGGTGTTTGGTTAGTGTAGGGGGTCATGCTAGGTGTAATGTTTTAGGCTTTAGGGTAGTGCAGTGGTGTTTGTGTAGTGTAGGGGGCCGTGCTTAGGGTAGTTTTTTAGTGTTTAGGGTAGTGCAGTGGTGTTTGGGTGGTGTAGGGGTAGTGCTGGGGGTAGTGTTTTAGGGTTTAGGGCAGTGCAGTGGTGTTTGGGTAGTGTAGGGGGATCGTGCTGGTGGAAATGTTTTAGGGTTTAGGGCAGTGGAGTGGTATGTGGGTAGTGTAGGGGGTCGTGCTGGGGAAAGTGTTTTAGGGCAGTGCAGAGGTGTTTGTGTAGTGCAGGGAGTAATGCTGGGGTAGTGTTTTAGGATTTAGGGTATTGCAGTGGTGTTTTTATAGTGTAGGGGGTCATGTTTTAGGGTTTAGGGTAGTGCAGTGGTGTTTGGGTAGTGTAGGGGGTCGTGCTGGGGGTAGTGTTTTAGGGTTTAGGGTAGTGCAGTGGTGTTTGTGTAGTATTGGGGGTAGTTCTGTGGGTAGTGTTTTAGGGTTTAGGGTAGTGCAGTAGTGTTTGGGCAGTGTAGGGGTAGTGCTGGGGGTAGTGTTTTAGGGTTTAGGGTAGTGCAGAGGTGTTTGGGTAGTGTAGGGGGTTCTGCTGAGGGTAGTGTTTTAGGGTTTAGGGTAGTTCAGTGGTGTTTGGTTAGTATGGGGGTCGTGCTGGGGTAGTGTTTTAAAGTTTAGGGTAGTACTGTGGTGTTTGTGTGGTATAGGGGGTCGTGCTAGGGGTAGTGTTTTAGGGTTTTGAGTAGTGCACTGGTGTTTGTGTAGTGCAGGGGGTCATGCTGGGTGTAGTCTTTTAGGGTTTAGGGTAGTGTGGTGGTGTTTGTGTAGTGTTGGGGGTTGTGCTGAGGGTAGATATAGGTTTAAGATAGTTCACTGGTGTTTGGTTAGTGTAGGGGGTCATGCTAGGTGTAATGTTTTAGGCTTTAGGGTAGTGCAGTGGTGTTTGTGTAGTGTAGGGGGCCGTGCTTAGGGTAGTTTTTTAGTGTTTAGGGTAGTGCAGTGGTGTTTGGGTGGTGTAGGGGTAGTGCTGGGGGTAGTGTTTTAGGGTTTAGGGTAGTGCAGTGATGTTTGGATAGTGTAGGGGGTTGTGCTGGGGATAGTGTTTAAGGGTTTAGTGTAGTGCAGTGGTGTTTGTGTAGTGTAGGGGGTCATGCTGGAGGTAGTGTTTTAGGGTTTAGGCTAGTGCTGTGGTGTTTGTGTAGTGTAGGGGGTCATGCTGGTGGTATTGTTTTAGGGTTTAGGGTAGTGCAGTGGTGTTTGTGTAGTGTAGGGGGTCATGTTTTAGGGTTTAGGTTAGTGCAGTGGTGTTTGGGTAGTGTAGGGGGTCGTGCTGGGGTAGTCTTTTTGGGTTTGGGTAGTGCAGATGTGTTTGGGTAGTGAAGGGGGTCATGCTGGGGATTGTGTTTTAGGGTTTAGAGTACTACTGTGGTGTTTGTGTAGTGTAGGGGGGTTATGCTTAGGATAGTGTTTTAGGGTGGTGCAGTGGTGTTTGTGTAGTATAGGGGTTCGTGCTCGGGCAGTGTTTTAGGGATAAGGGTAGTGCAGTGGTGTTTTGGTTGTGTAGGGGGTTGTGCTGGCGGTAGTGTTTTAGGGTTTAGGGTAGTGCAGTGGTGTTTGTGTAGTGTAGGGGGTCAATCTGGGGGTAGTGTTTTACAGTTTAGGGTAGTGCAGTGGTGTTTGTGAACTGTAGGGGGTAATGCTGTGGGTAGATTTAGGGTTTAGGGTAATGCATTTGTGTTTGTGTAGTATAGGGGGTCGTGGTGCAGGTAGTGTTTTAGGGTTCAGGGCAGTGCAGTGGTGTTTGTGTAGTGTAGGGGGTAATATTGGAGTAGTGTTATAGGGTTTAGGGCAGTGCAGTGGTGTTTTTGAAGTGTTGGAGGTCGTGTTTTAGGGTAGTGCAGTGATGTTGGTGTAGTGTAGGGGCCATGCTGGGGGTTGTGTTTTTGGGTATAGGGTAGTGCAGTGGTGTTTGTGTAGTGTAAGGGGTTGTACTGGGGTAGATTTAGGGTTTAGGAGAGTGCAGTGGTGCTTGGGTAGTGTAGGGGATCGTGCTGGGATAGATTTAGGGTTTAGGGTACTGCAGTGGTGTTTGTGTAGTGTAGTGGGTTGCGCTGGGGGTAGTGTTTTATGGTTTAGGGTAGTGCAGTGGTGTTTGGGTAGTGTAGGGGGACACGCTGGGGGTAGTGTTTTAGGGTTTAGGGAAGTGCAGTGGTGTTTTTGTAGTGTAGGGGGTCATGCTGGTGGTTGTGTTTTTGGGTTTAGGGTAGTGCAGTGGTGTTTGTGTAGTGTAAGGGGTTGTACTGGGGTAGATTTAGGGTTTAGGATAGTGCAGTGGTGCTTGGGTACTGTAGGGGATCATGTTGGGGGTAGGGTTTTAGGGTTTAGGGCAGTGCAGTGGTGTTTGGGTAGTGTAGGGGGATCGTGCTTGTGGAAATGTTTTAGGGTTTAGGGCAGTGGAGTGCTGTGTGGGTAGTGTAGGGGGTCGTGCTGGGGGAAGTGTTTTAGGGCAGTGCAGAGGTGTTTGTGTAGTGCAGGGAGTCATGCTGGGGTAGTGTTTTAGGATTTAGGGTATTGCAGTGGTGTTTGTATAGTGTAGGGGGTCATGTTTTAGGGTTTAGGGTAGTGCAGTGGTGTTTGGGTAGTGTAGGGGGTCGTGCTGGGGGTATTGTTTTAGGGTTTAGGGTAGTGAAGTGTTGTTTGTGTAGTTTAGGGGGTTGTGCTGGGTTAGATTTAGGGTTTAGGGTAGTGCATTGGTGTTGGGAAAGTGTAGGGGATCGTGCTAGAGGTAGTCTTTTTGGGTTTAGGGCTGTGCAGTGCAGTGGTGTTTGGGTAGTGTAGGGGGATCGTGCTGGGGTAGTGTTTTAGGGTTTAGGGCAGTGCAGTGGTGTTTGGGTAGTGTAGGGGTTCATGCTGGGGATAGTGTTTTAGGGTTTAGTGCAGTGCAGTGGTGTTTATGTAGTGTAGGGGGTCATGCCGGGGTATTGTTTTAGGATTTAGGGTAGTGCAGTGGTGTTTGTGTAGTATATGGGGTCATGTTTTAGGGTAGTACAGTTATATTTGGGTAGTCTAGCGAGTCTTGCTAACGTTGTACTTTAGGGTTTAGGGTAGTGCAGTGGTGTTTGGGTAGTGTAGGGGGTTGTGCCGGTTGTAGTGTTTTATGGTTTGGGGTAGTGCAGTGGTGTTTGTGTAGTATAGCTTGTCGTGCTGGGGGTAGTGTTTTAGGGTTTAGGAAAGTGCAGTGGTGTTTGGGTACTGAAGGGGATCGTGTTGGGGGTAGGGTTTTAGGGTTTAGGGCAGTGCAGTGGTGTTTGGGTAGTGTAGGGTGATCGTGCTGGTGGAAATGTTTTAGGGTTTAGGGCAGTGGAGTGGTGTATGGGTAGTGTAGGGGGTTGGGCTGGGGTAAGTGTTTTAGGGCAGTGCAGAGGTGTTTGTGTAGTGCAGGGAGTCATGCTTGGGTAGTGTTTTAGGATTTAGGGTATTGCAGTGGTGTTTGTGTAGTGTAGGGGGTCATGTTTTAGGGTTTAGGGTAGTGCAGTGGTGTTTGGGTAGTGTAGGGGGTCGTGCTGGGGGTAGTGTTTTAGGGTTTAGGGTAGTGAAGTGTTGTTTGTGTAGTTTAGGGGGTTGTGCTGGGTTAGATTTAGGGTTTAGGGTAGTGCATTGGTGTTGGGAAAGTGTAGGGGATCGTGCTAGGGGTAGTGTTTTTGGGTTTAGGGCTGTGCAGTGCAGTGGTGTTTGGGTAGTGTAGGGGGATCGTGCTGGGGTAGTGTTTTAGGGTTTAGGGCAGTGCAGTGGTGTTTGGGTAGTGTAGGGGGTCATGCTGGGGATAGTGTTTTAGGGTTTAGTGCAGTGCAGTGGTGTTTATGTAGTGTAGGGGGTCATGCCGGGGTAGTGTTTTAGGGTTTAGGGTAGTGCAGTGGTGTTTGTGTTGTGTATTGGGTCATGTTTTAGGGTAGTACATTTATATTTGGGTAGTGTAGCGAGTCTTGCTAAGGTTGTATTTTAGGGTTTAGGGTAGTGCAGTGGTGTTTGGGTAGTGTAGGGGGTTGTGCCGGTTGTAGTGTTTTATGGTTTTGGGTAGTGCAGTGGTGTTTGTGTAGTATAGCTTGTCGTGCTGGGGGTAGTGTTTTAGGGTTTAGGAAAGTGCAGTGGTGTTTGTGTAGTGTAGGGGGTCGTGTTCTAGGGTAGTGCAGTGGTATTTGGGTAGTGTAGGGGTTCTTGCTGGGGGTAGTGTTTTAGGGTTTAGGGATGTGCAGTGGTGTTTGGGTAGTGTAGTGGATCGTGCTGGGGGTAGTGTTTTAGGCTGTAGTCTAGTGCAGTGGTGTTTGTGTAGTTTAGGGTGTCATGCTGGGGGTAGTAATTTACGATGTAGGGTAGTGCAGTGGTGTTTGGGTAGTGTAGGGGGTCGTGCTGGGGTAGTCTTTTTGGGTTTGGGTAGTGCAGATGTGTTTGGGTAGTGAAGGGGGTCATGCTGGGGATTGTGTTTTAGGGTTTAGGGTACTACTGTGGTGTTTGTGTAGTGTAGGACGGTCATGCTTGGGATAGTGTTTTAGGGTGGTGCAGTGGAGTTTGTGTAGTATAAGGGTTCGTGCTCGGGCAGTGTTTTAGGGATAAGGGTAGTGCAGTGGTGTTTTGGTAGTGTAGGGGGTTGTGCTGGCGGTAGTGTTTTACAGTTTAGGGTAGTGCAGTGGTGTTTGTGAACTGTAGGGGGTCATGCTGTGGGTAGATTTAGGGTTTAGGGTAATGCAGTTGTGTTTGTGTAGTATAGGGGGTCGTGGTGCAGGTAGTGTTTTAGGGTTTAGGGCAGTGCAGTGGTGTTTGTGTAATGTAGGGGGTAATACTGGAGTAGTGTTATAGGGTTTAGGGCAGTGCAGTGGTGTTTTTGAAGTGTTGGAGGTCGTGTTTTAGGGTAGTGCAGTGATGTTTGTGTAGTGTAGGGGCCATGCTGGCGGATGTGTTTTTAGGTTTAGGGTAGTGCAGTGGTGTTTGTGTAGTGTAAGGGGTTGTACTGGGGTAGATTTAGGGTTTAGGATAGTGCAGTGGTGCTTGGTTAGTGTAGGGGATCGTGCTGGGGTAGATTTAGGGTTTAGGGTACTGCAGTGGTGTTTGTGTAGTGTAGTGGGTTGCGCTGGGGGTAGTGTTTTAGGGTTTAGGGTAGTGCAGTGGTGTTTGGGTAGTGTAGGGGGGCACGCTGGGGTAGTGTTTTAGCGTTTAGGGTAGTGCAGTGGTGCTTTTGTAGTATAGGGGGTCATGCTGGTGGTAGTGTTTTTGGGTTTAGGGTAGTGCAGTGGTGTTTGTGTAATGTAAGGGGTTGTACTGGGGTAGATTTAGGATTTAGGATAGTGCAGTGGTGCTTGGGTACTGAAGGGGATCGTGTTGGGGGTAGGGTTTTAGGGTTTAGGGCAGTGCAGTGATGTTTGGGTAGTGTAGGGGGATCGTGCTGGTGGAAATGTTTTAGGGTTTAGGGCAGTGGAGTGGTGTGTGGGTAGTGTAGGGGGTCGGGCTGGGGTAAGTGTTTTAGGGCAGTGCAGAGGTGTTTGTGTAGTGCAGGGAGTCATGCTGGGGTAGTGTTTTAGGATTTAGGGTATTGCAGTGGTGTTTGTGTAGTGTAGGGGGTCATGTTTTAGGGTTTAGGGTAGAACAGTGGTGTTTGGGTAGTGTAGGGGGTCGTGCTGGGGGTAGTGCTTTAGGGTTTAGGGTAGTGAAGTGTTGTTTGTGTAGTTTAGGGGGTTGTGCTGGGGTAGATTTAGGGTTTAGGGTAGTGCATTGGTGTTGGGAAAGTGTAGGGGATCGTGCTAGGGGTAGTGTTTTTGGGTTTAGGGCTGTGCAGTGCAGTGGTGTTTGGGTAGTGTAGGGGGATCGTGCTGGGGTAGTGTTTTAGGGTTTAGGGCAGTGCAGTGGTGTTTGGGTAGTGTAGGGGGTCATGCTGGGGATAGTGTTTTAGGGTTTAGTGCAGTGCAGTGGTGTTTATGTAGTGTAGGCTGTCATGCCGGGGTAGTGTTTTAGGATTTAGGGTAGTGCAGTGGTGTTTGTGTAGCGTATGGGGTCATGTTTTAGGGTAGTACAGTTATATTTGGGTAGTGTAGTGAGTCTTGCTAAGGTTGTATTTTAGGGTTTAGGGTAGTGCAGTGGTGTTTGGGTAGTGTAGGGGGTTGTGCCGGTTGTAGTGTTTTATGGTTTTGGGTAGTGCAGTGGTGTTTGTGTAGTATAGCTTGTTGTGCTGGGGGTAGTGTTTTAGGGTTTAGGAAAGTGCAGTGGTGTTTGTGTAGTGTAGGGGGTCGTGTTCTAGGGTAGTGCAGTGGTATTTGGGTAGTGTAGGGGTTCTTGCTGGGGGTAGTGTTTTAGGGTTTAGTGATGTGCAGTGGTGTTTGGGTAGTGTAGTGGATCGTGCTGGGGGTAGTGTTTTAGGCTGTAGTCTAGTGCAGTGGTATTTGTGTAGTTTAGGGTGTCATGCTGGGGGTAGTGTTTTACGGTGTAGGGTAGTGCAGTGGTGTTTGTGTAGTGTAGGGGTCGTGCTGGGGGTAGTGTTTTAGGATTTAGGGTAGTGCAGTAGCGTTTTTGTAGTACAGGGATTCATGCTGGGGTAGTGTTTTAGGGTTTAGCGTAGTGCAGTGGTGTTTTAGTAGTGTAGGGGGTTGTGCTGGGGGTAGTGTTTTAGGGTTTAGGGTAGTGAAGTGGTGTTTGTGTAGTGTAGGTGGTCGTGCTGGGGGTAGATTTAGGGTTTAGCGTAGTGCAGTGGTGTTTGTGTAGAGTTGGGGGTCGTGCTGGGGGTAGATTTAGAGTTTAGGTAGTGCAGTGGTGTTTAGAAAGTGTAGTGGGATTGTGCTGGTGTAGTGTTTTAGGGTTTAGGGCAGTGCAGTGGTGTTTGTTTAGTGTAGGGGGCCGTGCCGGGGTAGTGTTTTAGGGTGTAGGGTAGTGCTGTTTTAGAGTAGTGCAGTGGTATTTGGGTAGTGTAGGAGGTCATGCTGGGGGAAGTGTTTTAGGGTGAAGGGTAGTGCTGTGGTGTTTGTGTAGTGAAGTGGGTCAAGCTAGGGGTAGTGTTTTAGGGTTTAGGGTAGTCCAGTGGTGTTTGTGTACTGTAGGGGATCTTGTTAGGGATAGTGTTTTAGAGATTAGGATAGTGCAGTGGTGTTTGAGTAGTGTAGGGGGTCATGCTGGGGGTAGTATTTTTGGGTTTACGGCAGTACAGTTGTGTTTGGATAGTGTAGGGGTCGTGCTCGGGTAGTGTTTTAGGGTTTAGGGCAGTGCAGTGCAGTGGTGTTTGGGTAGTGTAGGGGGTGATGCTAGGGGTGGTGTTTTAGGGTTTAGGGTAGTGCAGTGATGTTTGTGTAGTGTAGGGGGATATACTGGGGATAGAGTTTTAGGGTTTAGGGTAGTGCAGTGGTGTTTGTGTAGTGTTGGTTGTCATGCTGGAATTGTGTTTTAGGGTTTAGGGTAATGCAGTGGTGTTTGGGTAGTGTAGGGGTTGTGCTGGGTGTAGTGTTTAATTATTTAGGGTAGTGTAGTGGTGTTTGTGTAGTGTAGGTTGACATGCTGGGGGTAGTGTTTTAGGGTTTAGGGTAGTGCAGTGGTGTTTGTATAGTGTAGCTTGTCGTGCTGGGGGTAGTGTTTTAGGGTTTACGATAGTGTAGTGGTGTTTGTGTAGTGTAGGGAGTCGTGTTTTAGGGTAGTGCATTGGTATTTGGGTAGTGTAGGGGTTCATGCTTTGGGTAGTGTGGTTTAGGGTAGTGCAGTGGTGTTCTGGTAGTGTAGGGGGTGATGCTAGGGGTGGTGTTTTAGGGTTTAGGGTAGTGCAGTGGTGTTTGTGTAGTGTAGGGGGATATACTGTGGGTAGTGTTTTAGGGTTTAGGGTAGAGCAGTGGTGTTTGGGCAGTGTAGGGGTTGTGCTGGGGGTAGTATTTTAGGGTTTAGGGTAGTGCAGTGGTGTTTGGGTATTGAAGGGGGTTGTGCTGAGTGTAGTGTTTTAGGGTTTAGGGTAGAGCAGTGGTGTTTGTGGGGTGTTGGCGGTTGTGCTGGGGTAAGTGTTTTATGGTTTAGCGTAGTGCAGTGTTGTTTGTGTAGTGTAGGGGGTCATTCTAGGGGTAGTGTTTTAGGGTTTAGGGTAGTGCAGTGGTGCTTGTATAGTGCAGGGGGTCGTGCTGGGGATAGTGTTTTAGGGTTTAGGGTAGTGCAGTGGTGTTTGTGTAGTGTAGGGGGTTTTGCTGGCTGTAGTATTTAAGGGTGTATGGTAGTGCAGTAGTGTTTGTGTAGTGTAGGTGGTTATGTTTGGGGTATATTTAGGGTTTATGGTAGCACAGTAGTGTTTGGGTAGTGTAGGGAGTCATGCTGGGGGTAGATTTAGAGTTGAGGGTAGCGCAGTGGTGTTTGTGTTGTGTAGGGTGTTGTCCTGGAGGTAGTATTTTAGGGTTTAGGGTAGTACAGTGGTGTTTGGGTAGTGTAGGGGGTCATGCTGTGGATAGTGTTTTAGGGTTTAGGGTAGGGCAGTAGGGCAGTGCAGTGGTGTTTGTGTAGTGTAGGGGGTCATACTGGGGTAGTGTTTTAGGGTTTAGGGTAGTGCAGTTGTGTTTGGGTAGTGTAGGGTGTACAGCTGGGGGTAGTGTTTTAGGGTTTAGGGTAGTGCCGTCTTTGTTTAGTGTAGGGGGCCATGCTGGGGGTAGTGTTTTATGGTTTAAGGTAGTGCAGTGGTGTTTGGGTAGTGTAGGGGGTACTGCTGGAGGTAGTGTTTTAGGGTTTAGGGTAGTGCAGTGATGTTTGTGTAGTGTAGGGGTCTTGCTGGGGGTAGTGTTTTAGGCTTTAGGGTAGTGCAGTGGTGTTTGTGTGGTGTAATGGCTCATGCTGGGGTAAGTGTTTAGGGTTTATTGTACTGGAGTGGTGTTTGGGTAGTATAGGTGGTCTTGCTAGGGTAAGTGTAGGGATTCATGCTGGGGTAGTGTTTTAGGGTTAGGGTAGTGCAGTGGTGTTTTGGTAGTGTTGGGTGTGAGAAGTTGGCCTGGTATATGCTGTTCACTAGTTCTAGTGACCACCTTGTACCATGCCAAGCAACCCTTATGGTGTGGTTGTAAGTCAACCTTTTTGGACTAGCTGCCCTAGTGGTAGCGTAGGCTAAGCAGTCCTTGAGGCTAAACTCGTGAAGCGTGTTAAGCAAGCTGTTTTACCAAATGCAACCCCCTTTTATACCAATGAAAGGACACCACACAGATATATATTCAAAATATATATGTATTTATTTCTCAAAGTAACCCCTAGTCTCTTTATGAGCACAGGAGCACAAATCGTCAAACAAGATTATCACAGAATACACAGAAGTTGCACTTTATATGGATAGGCCCTGGTGGCCACTCGAACCATATACTAAAATAGTGGTATAAGTACCACGAACAGAAAAGGGAAAAGGCCTAGGGCCTCTAGAATCGCTGGGCCTACAAGGAGCTAACGTCAGTTAGTGACCAGGAGGTCCACGGGTGGCGTGTGCAGAGCAAATAGTCACACGCGTGCTCCCATAGGTTTCAATGGGTGCGTAAAAAGTACAAAGTTACTGCAAAAGGAATCTTCCGGATGACCTAGGAACTCAAGATTTGGAACACAGGCACTAGAGATGTAATACTACACTTGGGCACAGGTGTGCCAGCTTTACCTCACCCACAGGAAGCGGGTGCATAGGCCTCAAAGTGCGTCGGGTTTCTTCTATCTGTTCCGTGGAGCTTGAAGACAAAGATGCTGCAGGCGGTCGGTCCGGGAGAGATGCAGTGGATCCAAGAGTGGATCGGAGATGTTGAAGACCTGTAAGCAGAGGGGACAGTGTTCACAGTCACTAGCCAGTGACCAGCGTGGCACCAGGTGGGTACCAGGCGATGTCGGGTGCAAACAGGTGATGAGGGGTAGCTTGTCTCCGCAGCCACGTGGTCCCTGAAGGTCGACGACGTCCAGGAGTCGGCTCACGAGCTGTCCCACGCAGGCTCTCGCTGTCGGCGGTGTCGGCGACTTGATCGAAGCCAACAAGCCTTGGCAAAAGCAATTGCAGGAGGATTCGGAAATCAGCTGTTGGTTCTGACCAGCAAGGTCAGAGGGATTGCTCCTTTGGAGGGGAGCAAGGGCCAGTCTGGAGCAACCAGACCAGCGGTGTTTGTCGTAGATTTCGTCGCCAAGATGGCCACTAGCCAGCGGGCCAGCAACCGGTTAGGCGCGTCGAGTGGCAAAATGCAGAAGGGCCCCACGCAGATCGTGGAGATGCTGGAGGGCTCACCTTTGGTGCAGATGCTGCTCGAGGGTTGGGCTTCTCAGGACCCAAAGCACAACTTGGAGGGAGCCTCGGTTGTTGCACTGGTCAGCTTGTCGTAGTCGTTCCAAGATGGCTGGCTCCACGTGTCTCAGTGCCTCCACGGGTCTCCTCTTTTCAGGGACTGTGGATCGGGCGGTGAGAGGTCTGGAGGTCCAGGTCTTGTCAGTCTCTGGGCTCGGGCTCCGGCGGGAGGCGGCGGCAAAGCAGACGGTGATTCGCTGGATGGTGCTTGCGTTAGCAAGGTGGTCACTCCCTGACCACAGGGGAGATTTTCTTCAGTCTTCTGTGCAGCAGAATGTCGAAGTTCCCGTCTTCTTCTTAGTTTCAAGTTGATTCCAGGATGTCTGAAGTCTTAGGACACAGCTCCTACCTTTAAGCGGATTCTAGGGGCCGGACTACCTGCTAGGTCCCTCCCTAAGGGTGGGACCAGGAAGGGGGGTGGTTACACCCCCAATCCTTTGTCCAGCTCGCCCCAGGCCCGGGACTGGTGTGCCCCAGGACCGGTTTGAACTGGCATATGCACCGAGGCTCCTTGTGAGCCACAGGCATGTCTGGTTTCTTTCAAGCCCTACCTGACCAATACACAAAATCCTGTCTGGGGTGGTGCATGCACCTCCCCTGGCAGGAAACCCTTTGTCCACACCTCCCAAGCTGGAAGGACTCCCAGCAGCAGGAGGGCAGACTTGTGTCTGTGGTGGCAGCATCCATTTTGTGGAGCTGAGGCTATGTCTGATTTTACCCGGGTTTCAGGCACTGTACATGTCGTGTCCCTCTAGAAGGGTGGAATGCTAACCCCGTCGCCAGAATTGGCGAGGGGTTAGTATTCCAATTCGTATGACACCTTACTCGACATGTTTTGATAAAGCCAAACCAAAGATAGCATTTAACCGCGAGGTTCATAATGCACTTAAGAGTATATGGTATGACGATATCTGGAAACAGTAGAAGGAAGTTGTTCCGACCACTGCAGACAGGCTCAGCTCATGCCAGAGCACCATCTCACATGGAACCAAGCACTCTGCCTTCAGGATTGTTAAGGCCTGCCATAGGAGTGACTTATAGGTTACCAGGTGTCCCATTTAAGTTTAGGTATAGGTATACTACACCTAAGTAAGGGGTGATTACACCAACTTACCCCAGCTGAGTGATCAGCCAGTTGTGTCAGATTGTTAGGCCAAGCCTGGGGTGGCATAATACATGCTTCAGCCCCTGGCAGGCCTTGGATACACCAATGCCCTGGGTACCTAGTGTACACTGGTACAGGGGCTGACAGGGTGATCCAACCAATTGGGTATGTACCTAGGGTACATGGAGTCCATTTTACAGAGAGAGCAGATAGCCTGAGAGCCTGAATGGCAGGATCTCAGGCCAACTAAGTCGAAAAACCAGCTAGACACTAGGCAAAAATTTGGGGGTAACCATAGTCAGATATCCACCTTCCTACATTGGGGGTCGTGCTGGGTGTAGTGTTTTAGGGTTTCGGGTAGTGCAGTTGTGTTTGGATGGTGTAGTGGGTCATGCTGGGGTAGTGTTTTAGGGTTTAGGGCAGTGCACTGGTGTCTATGGAGTGTGTGGGGTCGTCCTGGGGATAGTGTTTTAGGGTTTAGGGTAGTGCAGTGGTGTTTGTGAAGTGTTGGAGGTCATGTTTTAGGGTAGTGTAGTGATGTTTGTGTAGTGTAGGGGCCATGCTGGGGGTTGTGTTTTAGGGTTTAGGGTAGTGCAGTGGTGTTTGTGTAGTGTAGGGGGTCGTGCTAGGGGTAGTGCTTTAGGGTTTAGGGTAGTGCAGTGGTGTTTGTATAGTACAGGGGGTCGTGCTGGGGGTAGTTTTTTAGGGTTTAGGTTAGTGCAGTGTTGTTTGTGTAGTGTAGGGTGTTTTGCTGGGGTAGTGTTTAAAGGTTTATAGTAGTGCAGTGGTGTTTGTGTAGTGTAGGGGGTCCTGCTGGGGGTAGATTTAGGGTTTAGGGTAGCGCAGTGGTGTTTGTGTAGTGAAGGGGGTTGTGCTGGGGGTAGTATTTTTGGGTTTCAGGTAGTACAGTGGTGTTTGGGTAGTGCAGGGGGTCGTGCTGGGGTAGTGTCTTCGGGTTTAGGGTAGGGTAGTGGTGTTCGGGTGGTGTAAGAGGTCGTTCAGGGGATAGTATTTTAGGGTTTAGGTTAGCGCAGTGGTGTTTGGGTAGTGTAAGGGGTCGTGCTGGGGTAGTGTTTTGGGGTTTAGGGTAGCGCAGTGGTATTTGGGTAGTAGAGGGGGTCATGCTGGGGAAGATTTATGGTTTAGGGTAGCGAAGTGGTGCTTGGTATTGTAGGGGTCATGCTGGGGATAGTGTTGTAGGGTTTAGGGTAGTGCTGTCTTGTTTGTTGAGAGTATGGGGTCATGCTGGGGTAGTGTTTTAGGGTTTATTGTAGTGCAGTGGTGTTTGTGTAGTAATGGGGTAGTTCTGGGGGTAGTGTTTTAGTGTTTAGGGTAGAGCAGTGGTGTTTGGGCAGTGTAGGGGTTGTGCTGGGGGTAGTATTTTAGGGTTTAGGGTAGTGCAGTGGTGTTTGGGTAGTGAAGGGGGTTGTACTGAGTGTAGTGTTTTAGGGTTTATGGTAGTGCAGTGGCGTTTGTGGGGTGTCGGGGGTCATGCTTGGGTTGTGTTTTAGGGTTTAGGGTAGTGCAGTGGTGTTTGTGTAGTGTAGGGGTAATTCTAGGGGTAGTGTTTTAGGGTTTAGGGGAGTGCAGGGGTGTTTGGGTAGTGCAGGGGGTCATGCTGGGGGTAGTGTTTTAGGGTTTAGGGTAGTGCAGTGGTGTTTGTGTAGTGTAGGGGTTTATGCTTGGGGTATATTTAGGGTTTATGGTAGCACAGTGGTGTTTGGGTAATGTAGGGGGTCATGCTGGGGGTAGATTTCGAGTTGAGGGTAGCGCAGTGGTGTTTGTGTAGTGTAGGGTGTCGTGCTGGAGGTAGTATTTTAGGGTTTAGTGTAGTGCAGTGGAGTTTGGGTAGTGTAGGGGGTCATGCTGGGGATAGTGTTTTAGGGTTTAGGGTAGGGTAGTAGGGTAGTGCAGTGGTGTTTGTGTAGTGTAGGGGGTACTGCTGGGGGTAGTGTTTTAGGGTTTAGGGTAGTGCAGTGGTGTTTGTGTAGTGTAGGGGTCATTCTAGGGGTAGTGTTTTAGGGTTTAGGGGAGTGCAGGGTTGTTTGTATAGTGCAGGGGATAGTGCTGGGGGTAGTGTTTTAGGGTTTAGGGTAGTGCAGTGGTGTTTGTGTAGTGTAGGGGTTTGTGCTGGCTGTAGTATTTAAGGGTTTATGGTAGTGCGGTGGTGTTTGTGTAGTGTAGAGGGTCATGCTGGGGATAGATTTAGGGTTTAGGGTAGTGCAGTGGTGTTTGGGTAGTGTAGGGGTTTATGCTTGGGGTAGATTTATGGTTTATGGCAGCACAGTGGTGTTTGGGTAATGTAGGGGGTCTTGCTGGGGTAGATTTAGAGTTGAGGGTAGCGCAGTGGTGTTTGTGTTGTGTAGGGTGTCGTGCTGGAGGTAGTATTTTAGGGTTTAGTGTAGTGCAGTGGAGTTTGGGTAGTGTAGGGGTCATCTGGGGATAGTGATTTAGGGTTTAGGGTAGGGCAGTAGGGTAGTGCAGTGGTGTTTGTGTAGTGTAGGGGGTCATGCTGGGGTAGTGTTTTAGGGTTTAGGGTAGTGCAGTTGTGTTTGGGTAGTGTATGGGGTACTGCTGGGGGTAGTGTTTTAGGGTTTAGGGTAGTGCCGTCTTTGTTTAGTGTAGGGCGCCATGCTGGGGGTAGTGTTTTAGGGTTGTGCAGTGGCGTTTGGGTAGTGTAGGGGGTACTGCTGGGGGTAGTGTTTTAGGGTTTAGGGTAGTGCAGTGATGTTTGTGTAGTGTAGGGGTCTTGCTGGGGGTAGTGTTTTAAGCTTTAGTGTAGTGCAGTGGTGTTTGTGAAGTGTTGGAGTTCGAGTTTTAGGGTAGTGGAGTGGTGTTTGGGTAGTATAGGGGGTCATGCTGGTGTATTGTTTTAGGGTTTAGTGTAGTGCAGTGGTCTTTGTGTAGTGTAGGGGTCATTCTAGGGGTAGTGTTTTAGGGTTTAGGGGAGTGCAGGGGTGTTTGTATAGTGCAGGGGATCGTGCTGGGGTAGTATTTTAGGGTTTAGGGTAGTGCAGTGGTGTTTGTGTAGTGTAGGGGGTTGTGCTGGCTGTAGTATTTAAGGGTTTATGGTAGTGCAGTGGGGTTTGTGTAGTGTAGGGGGTCATGCTGGGGATAGATTTAGGGTTTAGGGTAGCGCAGTGGTGTTTGGGTAGTGCAGGGGGTTATGCTTGGGGTAGATTTAGGGTTTATGGTAGCACAGTGGTGTTTGGGTAGTGTAGGGGGTCATGCTGGGGGTAGATTTAGACTTGAGGGTAGCGCAGTGGTGTTTGGTTTGTGCAGGGTGTTGTGCTGGAGGTAGTTTTTTAGGGTTTACGGTAGTGCAGTGGAGTTTGGGTAGTGTAGGGGGTAATGCTGGGGATAGTGTTTTAGGGTTTAGGGTAGGGCAGTAGGGTAGTGCAGTGGTGTTTGTGTAGTGTAGGGGGTCATGCTGGGGTAGTGTTTTAGGGTTTAGGGTAGTGCAGCTGTGTTTGGGTAGTGTAGGGGGTACTGCTGGGGGTAGTGTTTTAGGGCTTAGGGTAGTGCAGTGGTGTTTTTGAAGTGTTGGAGGTCGTGTTTTAGGGTAGGTCAGTGATGTTTGTGTAGTGTAGGGGCCATGCTGGGGGTTGTATTTTTGGTTTTAGGGTAGTACATTGGTGTTTGGGTAGTGTAGGGGGTCGTGCTAGGGGTAGTGTTTTAGGGTTTAGTGTAGTGCAGTGGTGTTTGTATAGTACAGGGGGTCGTGCTGGGAATAGTGTTTTAGGGTTTTGGGTAGTGCAGTGGTGTTTGTGTAGTGTAGGGTGTTGTGCTGGGGGTAGTGTTTAAGGGTTTATGGTAGTGCAGTGGTGTTTGTGTAGTGTAGGGGGTCATGCTGGGGGTAGTATTTTTGGGTTTTGGGTAGTACAGTGGTGTTTGGGTAGTGCAGGGGGTCGTGCTGGGGTAGTGTCTTCGGGTTTAGGGTAGGGCAGTGGTGTTCGGGTGTTGTAAGAGGTCGTTCTAGGGATAGTTTTTGAGGGTTTAGGTTAGCGCAGTGGTGTTTGGGTAGTGTAGGGGGTTATGCTGTGGGTAGATGTAGGGTTTAGGGTAGCGCAGTGGTATTTGGGTAGTGTAGGCGGTCATGCTGGGGGTAGATTTAGAGTTTAGGGTAGCGCAGTGTTGTTTGTGTAGTGTAGGGGGTCGTGATATGGGTAGTATTTTGGGGTTTTGGGTAGTGAAGTGGTGTTTGGGTAGTGCAGGGGGTCGGGCTGGTGGTGGTGGTTTAGGGTTTAGGGTAGTGCAACGGTGTTTGGGTAGGGTAGGGGGTCATGCTGAGGGTAGTGTGTTAGGGTTTAGGGTAGTGCAGTGGTGTTTGTGTAGTGTAGGGGGTCATGCTGGGGGAAGTGTTTTATGGTTTAGGGTAGTGCAGTTGTGTTTGGGTAGTGTAGGGGGTCGTGCTGGGGGTAGTGTTTTAGGGTTTAGGGTAGTGCAGTGGTGTTTGTGTAGTTTAGGGGTTCATGCTGGGGGTAGTGTTTTAGGGTTTAGGGTAGTGAAGTGGTGTCTGGATAGTGTAGGGGGTCATGCTGGGGGTAGTGTTTAGGGTTTAGGGTAGTGCAGTGATGTTTGCGTGGTGTAGTGGTCATGCTGGGGGTAGTGTATTAGGGTTAAGGGTGGTCAGTGGTGTTTGGTTAGTGTAGGGGGTCATCGTAGGGCTAATGTTTTAGGGTTTAGGGTAGTGCAGTAGTGTTTGGGTAGTGTAGGGGGTCGTGCTAGGGGTAGTGTTTTAGGGTTTAGTGTAGTGCAGTGGTGTTTGTATAGTACAGGGGGTCGTGCTGGGAATAGTGTTTTAGGGTTTAGGGTAGTGCAGTGGTGTTTGTTTAGTGTAGGGTGTTGTGCTGGGGGTAGTGTTTAAGGGTTTATGGTAGTTCAGTGGTGTTTGTGTAGTGTAGGGGGTCATGCTGGGGGTAGTATTTTTGGGTTTTGGGTAGTACAGTGGTGTTTGGGTAGTGCAGGGGGTCGTGCTGGGGTAGTGTCTTCGGGTTTAGGGTAGGGCAGTGGTGTTCGGGTGTTGTAAGAGGTCGTTCTGGGGATAGTTTTTGAGGGTTTAGGTTAGCGCAGTGGTGTTTTGGCAGTGTAGGGGGTTATGCTGTGGGTAGATGTAGGGTTTAGGGTAACGCAGTGGTATTTGGGGAGGCAAGATGGCCGCGGACAGGCTGAGCTGAGCAGTCGCTGTTCCATACCTCTCCCGGTGGTAATAATCTAGCGCCCTGAGACATGTACTGGTGATGGAAATGCCCCCCCCCCAAAGGCTATGATCAGTCTCTGGCACGCAACCCTACTTGCGCCGACTCGAATTTCTCCAGAAACGTGGAAGTTACCTGCGATACTTAAACGGAGCTGGCTGAAGGTAGCCTTCAAGAGGGCCTGGAGGAAGTGGGAGAGCACGCGGAGAACGTTGAGTATTCTGACACTGCCACTGACAGTGCTTGGCAATCAGTTCTACAAGATGCCCCCGCGCTCTGCCAAGACGGACAAAATGAAGGAGAAACAGGAGAAGCATAAGGAAGTACATCAGCTCGAGAATACTCCTATGGAACCAGCTAAGGTGACGCCGCCAGCCCCAAAGGATCTAGGAGCAATTCGGAAGACAGCGGCAGTAGCGCAAAGGCTTAGGAAAGCTGAGTCACGGAGGGGGGAAAAAGCGGCTGTAAATACCCCCACGGGCCCAACTGACCGAGTAGATGGAGCCACCGATCTGAAGATGACAAGATTAGTGCGGCAGCAGGAGGATGGAGTTGAGAAAAAGTTGGGGCAAGGAAGGGGCGAGGAAAAAAGCAGAGCGACTACCCTTAGACAACCTACCTTATCGGAAGTCTTCTCCATTCAATCCGCTGTGAGTCGCAACGAAACCGGCGGAGAGGAAACCAGCGGCAGCCTCAGCTCCGGTCTCAGCGTCCTCGAGGACGCGGAAAGCACGTCAAACACGGACGCTCAGGTTGCTAAGCAACAGGGGGATCAGCAGATCGGCAACGCCGGAGTCTCGATGCAGCCTGCTCCACAGTCCGGTTTGGTACTGTCACTGTCAGTCGAGAGAGCCGTGAGCACCGTGAGTACTGTGAGTACCGTGAGCACTGAGGACCCCCAGGCAAGCAAAATCGACTCATTAGCGAAACAGGGTGCAACCGATGAGATGTTGGAGGCAATTTTGTTGCTCGAGGCAGAGCTAGGAACCCCTAAGGCCCTTGAAGTTGTACAAAAGAGTCATATCAAGGGGGTCAGGTCCGCAGCTTCAGTGGACAAATGTATTAGCCCAGTGGAGGAGGCAGGACGGCACGGGTGTTGCGAGCCAGTGTCGACAGCGCTAACGGAGAAAAACAGCATCGGTGAGGTAGATGGAGAAAAATTCTTTTCTCTAAATGAGGATTCGGACTCTCACTCTGTGCAGCATGGAGACGCAAGCTTAGAGGAGAGCACAGAGGGAGAAGAGGAGATGGTAATATCAGGGGAGGACGAGCTGACGGATTCTAGCTCGACAGGGAGCGACTGCAATGACGTATGTACAGGAAACGACTCAACCTTAAGAAAAAGGAAGAGCAAAATAAAGCCAAGCAGTCAGCCGGCTGGGCTCATGGGAAGTACTGGGAGAGGATTAGCATGGGATTATCTGGGAACTTCTCAAACATATCACGAGGAGGAATCCGCCGGCGCACCGAGTCAAAACACACCGTCTAACATCTTGCTCAATACTCTCAAACAGATGCAGGCGGAAGCTAGAGTTGCAAATCGCAAAGCAAGGCAAGATGCAAAAAAAATACAAGTCTCACTTAAAAAAACCAATAAGCTCTACGAAGATCTGGTCGGTAGAGTGACGGAGGTTGAGGAGCGCACGAATAAACTTGAAGATGACTTTGGAAATTGGCAGTCCTCAAGAATGGAGCAAGAAAAAGTCGTAGAAGACTTGCAATGGAAGCTGGAGGACTTAGAAAACCGCCAGCGGCGGAATAATGTTCGAATTTTGGGTGTGGCTGAAGGGATTGAAGGGCAGGATATAAGGCGCTTTACTGTTAACTTACTAAGAGGGGCTTTCCCAGAGTCTCAGTGGCAGTGGGATAGCGAGATTCAGAGAGTGCACAGGTTTCCCTTTACGCTAAAAGGGGGATCCATGGCAGAGGGGGGCAGGAAGTCCTCTTTTCCGCGAGCAATCTTAGTCTACTTTGGCAATTACCTTATTAGACAGGAAATCATTGAAAAAGCTAGACCTACAAGTAAGAGATCATTCGAAGGCACCTCCTTTTTTGCAAGACCAGATTTCTGCCATGTTACCGTAGAACGGAGGTGGAGGATGAGGCAGTTGATCCCGAAATTCCAGGAGTTAGGCTTAGAGGCTTACTTAATGTTTCCTGCAAAGCTGAAAACGATCGCGCAGGGTAGAGTTAGAATGTTCTTTTCAGAGATTAAGGCTCAGCAGTATCTAGATGAGGTGAAAAAATAATCGGCGTTGGCAGGGAGAGTACTTAACTATTTTGTTGGGGGGGTAGAAAGTTTTGCGGTAAAGCAGGCGGGTGCTAGATGGCTGAAGATGGATATATAGTGACAGAGACAAAGGAGGGAGAGGGGTGGGACTTAGCGGCTCCAGCAGCCTGAAACCGGCTACACATAGGTCTGACCGACCTATTTGCCTGTGTAGGGGAGGGTGGGGGTGGGGGCCGTGGGGAGGGTGAGGAGGGTGGTTGGGCAGGGGGGAGGTCACTGGGGGGTCTAATAGGGGTTAAAATTTGGCTTTTTTTTAGTTTAATAATGCACATTTCTAGGTACAGATTTGTTAGTCTCTTGTCGATGCCCATGATCATGTCTATGCTCATGCTTAATATTCGGTTATTCAGATGTAAGAATTTTAATGCTCCTTTGTAATGCCTTGTAAGATTGCTTCGATTAATGTGTGCGGGTTGAATAATCATGTTAAGAGAGCTAATGTAGCAGGGCTGTTAAAGACCTTGAAATTGGACTTAGTCTGTCTTCAAGAAACCCATATTCAGTCATCACAGACTTACTTGTTAAAACAGCTTAATTTTGATGTATTAGCTGCCAGCAAGCAGGGGACTAGAACTAGGGGGGTTGCAATACTAGGGAGGAAACATGAGGTAGTGGTACATCGAAAAAAGGAGGATCAATGGGGGAGATGGGCTATTGTCGAACTGAGTATAAAGGGGGTTAAAATTACAGTAGGCACAATATATGGCTCCACTGAAGATGACCCAGATGTCTGGCAGTTCATGGATTTGGAATTAGCACATTGGCCGGAGCCCATTGTGCTATGCGGGGACTTTAATATCCATGATAGTACGAGCTCCTTTACAGAACTTGGGGGGAGCTATGTAGGGAGGAAGAGGAAGACTTATAACGCATTGGCTAGTATGGTCCAACATAACTCCCTTGTGGACCCATGGATTAAGCTGCATCCCTCTGTGGATGGCAGTACTTATTTTTCGGCCCCACACAGAATTTTAGTGAGATTGGACTATTTTTTGGTGTCTAGTTCTATTATCTCCCATACAGAAATAGAAAAACAGCCCAGAATCCTTTCTGATCATAGCCCTCTGGTTTTAACATTAGCTACTAGGAATATTAAAGTAATTAAACCCCAGTGGACGTTTGAGCGAACATTGCTAAGCGATAGGGCATACCAGACGCATATGAAATCATGGATATTGTTTTTCTGGGATATTAACAGAGGCACTGCGCCCCCAGGGGTGGTATGGGATTGTTTTAAGGCGGGGGTAAGGGGAGAAACTATGAGTTACGTATTGGCTAAACAGAAAAAAGACCGAAGATATTTAGAAGATATAAGACAAGGACTGCTTGTGGCAGAGGAAAATCTAGCTAGAGCTATAGCGCAAGGCCTACCGCTTGAATCCCTCTTGATTACTATAACTACCCTCAAAGGGGATGCTACCGAGGGGATTAGCGTGAAAGCAGCTGAAAAATACATGGGGCATAAACAAGATTCTTATGAATTAAGTGAGAGGATTGGGCACTTCTTGGCTGTCAGAACTAGGCAAAGAACTGCTATGACAGATATTAAGGAAATTCAGGATAGCCAGGGGAATTTGGTTTCAGATCCCGAGCTTATCCGGGAGGTTTTTCGGGAATTCTACACTAAATTGTATACTGGTGAGGAAGGGAATATTTTAGCAGAGGTTGAGGTGGATAACTATCTACGAGATGTCCTAGCTCCCTCTTTGTCGGTACAACACAAAGCTGGGCTTGATGCTCCTTTCCATCTGGATGAGTTTAAGAACGCAATCAAGTGTCTCCCCTCAGGGAAGGCGGCGGGGCCAGACCAAATTCCAGTAGAATTTTATAAAGTCTTCCAAGACAGCTTAGGGGTGGATATGTTTAATATTATGCTATTAACACAGCAAGGAGGCTCACCTCCTGAGTCTTGGGGAGCAGCGGATATTATAGTCATCCAAAAAAAAGGCAAGCCTCCGACACTCCCGGGCTCGTATAGACCCATTACTCTTATGAATGCCGATATTAAACTCTACTCAAAAATGGTGGCAACTAGGTTGGCAGGCGATATAGAGCAGTTAGTAAGCGCATCCCAGCACGGCTTCATACCAGGAAAGGGAACTACCCAGCACGTTAGGACACTTATAACGGTGTTTGACGCCGCGGAATCCCTGGGTGACCCGGCAGCAGCACTGCTGCTGGATGCCGAGAAGGCTTTTGACAGGGTTGCCTGGGGATTCCTGTGGGCAGTTTTGAGATGGAGTGGTATTGGGGAAGGTTTTATAACAGCCGTCCGAGCTCTATACCATTGCCCAACAGCTAAAATTAGGGTAAATAGAGGATTCTCAGAAGCAATTGCAATTTCTAGGGGGACGAGACAAGGCTGCCCTTCATCTCCATTGCTTTTCGCGTTGTTTTTGGAACCTTTTTTGCGGAAACTGGACAGAAATAGAGAGATTCTACCAATGGTTTTAAACGGTCGGTCAATTAAAATCTTGGCGTACGCAGACGACGTTGCGATACTTACTCCGAATCCAGGCTTAGCTATTACAGAGATCGAAAGGGAGGCTAATAAGTTTGGAAAAATATCAGGCTACAAGCTAAATAGATCTAAGACGCAGATAGTTCTGAACGCAGCCATTTTGTACACTGACTCCAGGGTGACCACCTCGGCGATATACCTAGGGATAGCAATATCTGCAAAATTAGACACTCTTGTAGAGAATAATATAGCCCCCCTCCTTGAGAATGTAAAATCAGATCTAAATAGGATTAATAATTTACACCTTTCTTTAGTAGGTCGTACCAACGTGTTAAAAATGAGTATATTGCCGAAATTCCTGTATTTATTTAGAACAATTCCGTTAATCTTTGAAACAAAATGGTTTAATATGTTGGAGGGTATCCTTAACAAGTTTATATGGGCACATGGGAAAACGCGTAGGGCATATAAATTTATGACATTGGCGAGAGACAGGGGGGGGTGGGGAGCCCCGGATTTTAGACTATACTATCTGGCAACTGCCCTTCAATATATGCAAGGATTAATTGGAGGAGGGGGGATGCTTCAAAGAGTAACGACCGAATCTACCGACATATACGCAATTTTGTTAGGACAAGATGCAGAAAATTGTTTGCTATGTTCCACTGAGTATGGGTATCTCAGAAGGAAGCAATTCAAGACGTTAAATGCGGCCCTATATGTATGGAATGCTTTTATGAGGAAGATGGGTCTTGGGCGGTATAATAGGTATCTTAAACTATATAAAAACAAATCGCTCCCCTCAGAAATTTTTTCTGATACAGTAATGGCAGAATGGAACAGAAAAGGTGTTAACCAAGCAGGGGATCTAATAGGGGATGGGGGATTGGTGCAGTTTGAGGTATTGGTAAACAAGTTTAAGTTGAGCAGGAGAGATTTTTTTAAGTACCTACAACTAAGAAGCTTTTTGGGACAGAAAAGCGGTGGCTCAGCAGGATATAATAGAAATGACTTTCTAGAGATTTTAACTACGGGCGGCCACCATGGTATCAGGTCAGCTTACGCAATACTAGCTCAAACTAAAGTGGACGACCTAGAAAAACATAAGCGTAAGTGGGCAGAGAAGTTGGGAGGAGAAATGGAGGAGTTTCAGGAGTCATTGGACTTGGGGTCTAATATTTTATGCTCTGGCCCCCTACAATCACAACATTATAAGACTCTGTTTTCCCTATATCATACGCCTGCTAGAATTGCTAAATGGGGGGGTACAACTGGGATACATTGCCCTCGATGCAGCACATTAGACGCTGACTTAATTCATATGCTGGCCACTTGCCCACAACTATATACTCTAATCAGGGATATCAAAGCTTTTTTTAACAATACTCTAGGCCTACAGATATCCATGTCACCATTATGTATTCTGCTAGGAATAGATTGTGATGGTAACAGAAACATAGAGAGGGAATTTATTTTTGTGGCAATGGCAGTGTATAGATTAATTCTAGCCAGGGCTTGGTTGGACAAATCCCCTCCGTCTATGCATGTATGGCTAGCAAATTTAATATCTATATTTAATTTAGAAAAACCTATCTATGCAAGGAAAGGGAGAGTGGGGAGAGCTCTAGGCATAAGAATTTGGGGGCCCTTAGCGCGGTGGAGAGTTGGAGTAGGGTAAACTGTTAACTAGGTAATCTGATAAACCTGGTTACTTGGAAAAATTTGACTTTGGGATTGACGAGAGCTATATTGGTATATTAGTCTGTTTACATGATACTTGGTCTTTCTATTTTTCTTAATTGTCTTCTTGTTTTTGAAATTTACTTGAAAGACTAGGTTGCGAAAATGAATAAACGAATGTATTATATGTATTAAATGTGCACTGTTGAAAGTACAAAATAAAAAAATAATTAAAATAAAAAAGGTATTTGGGTAGTGTAGGCGGTCATGGTGGGGGTAGATTTAGAGTTTAGGGTAGCGCAGTGGTGTTTTGGTAGTGTAGGCGGTCATGCTGGGGGTAGATTTAGGGTTTAGGGTAGTGCAGTGGTGTTTGTGTAGTTTAGGGGTTCATGCTGGGGGTAGTATTTTTGGGTTTTGGGTAGTGAAGTGGTGTTTGGGTAGTGCAGGGGGTTGGGCTGGTGGTGGTGGTTTAGGGTTTAGGGTAGTGCAGTGGTGTTTGGGTAGGGTAGGGGGTCATGCTGAGGGTAGTGTGTTAGGGTTTAGGGTAGTGCAGTGGTGTTTGTGTAGTGTAGGGGGTCATGCTGGGGGAAGTGTTTTATGGTTTAGGGTAGTGCAGTTGTGTTTGGGTAGTGTAGGGGGTCGTGCTGGGGGTAGTGTTTTAGGGTTTAGGGTAGTGCAGTGGTGTTTGTGTAGTTTAGGGGTTCATGCTGGGGGTAGTGTTTTAGGGTTTAGGGTAGTGAAGTGGTGTCTGGATAGTGTAGGGGGTCATGCTGGAGGTAGTGTTTAGGGTTTAGGGTAGTGCAGTGGTGTTTGCGTAGTGTAGTGGTCATGCTGGGGAAGTGTATTAGGGTTTAGGGTGGTCAGTGGTGTTTTTGTGGTATAGAGGGTCGTGCTGGGGTAAGTGTTTTAGGGTTTAGGGTAGTGCAGTGGTGCTTGTTTAGTTTTTGGTGTCATGCTGGGGGTAGTGCTTTAGGGTTCAGCGTAGTGCAGTGGTGTTTGTGTAGTATAGCTTGTCCTGCTGGGGGTAGTGTTTTAGGGTTTAGGGTCAGAGCAGTGGTGTTTGTGTAGTGTACGGGGTTGTGTTTTAGGGTAGGGCAGTGGTATTTGGGTAGTGTAGAGGTTCATACTGGGGGTAGTGTTTTAGGGTGTAGGGTATCGCAGTGTTGTTTGTGTAGTGTAGGGGGTCATGCTGGGGGTAGTGTTTTAGGGTTTAGGGTAGTGCAGTGGTGTTTGTGTGGTGTAGCGGGACGTACTGGGGGTAGATTTAGGGTTTAGGATAGTGCAGTGGTGTTTGTGTAGTGTAGGGGGTCGTGCTCTGGATAGTTTTTTAGGGTTTAGGGTAGTGCAGTGGAGTTTGGGTTGTGTAGCGGTTCATGCTGGGGTAGTGTTTTAGGGTTTAGGGTAGTGCAGTGGTGTTTGTGTAGTATAGGGGTTCGTGCTGGGGTAGTGTTTTAGGGTTTAGGGTAGTGCAGTGGTGTTTTGGTAGTGTAGGGGGTCATACTGGGGGTAGTGTTTTAGGGTTTAGGGTAGTGCAGTGGTGTTTTAGTAGTGTAGGGGGTCGTGCTGGGGTAGAATTTTAGGGTTTAGGGTAGTGCAATGGTGTTTGTGTAGTGTACGGGGTTGTGCTTTGGGTAATGTTTTAGGGTAGTGCAGTGGTGTTTGCATAGTGTATGGGGTCATGCTGGGGTTAGTGTTTTAGGGTTTAGGGCAGTGCAGTGGTGTATGTGTAGTGTAGGGGGTTGTGCCAAGGGTAGTTTTTTAGGGTTTAGGGCAATGCAGTGGCGTTTGGGGATTGTAGGGGTTGTGCTGGGGTAGGGTTTTAGCTTATAGGGTAGTGCAGTGGTGTTTGGGTATTGTAGGGGGTCATTGCAGGGGTAGTGTTTTAGGGTTTAGGGTAGTGCAGTAGTGTTTGAATAGTGTAGGGGGTCCTGCTAGGGGGTAGTGTTTTTGGCTTTAGGGCAGTGCAGTGCCGTGGTGTTTGGGTAGTGTAGGGGGGTCATGCTGGGGGTAGTGTTTTAGGGCTTAGGGCAGTGCAGAGGTGTTTGTGTAGTGTTGTGGGTCGTGTTTTACGGTAGTGCAGTGGTATTTAGCTATTGTAGGGGTTCATGCTGGGGGTAGTATTTTTGAGTTTCAGGAAGTGTAGTGGTGTTTGGGTAGTGTAGGGGGTCGTGATGGGGTAGTGGTTTAGGGTGTAAGGTAGTGCAGTGGTGTTTGTTCAGTGTAAGGGGTCGTTCTCAGGGTATTGTTTTAGGGTGTAGGGTAGTGCAGTGGTGTTTGAGTAGTGTAGGGGTTCGTGCTGGGGGTAGTGTTTTAGGGTTTAGTGTAGTGAAGTGGTGTTTGGGTAGTGTAGGGGGTCATGCTGGGGGTAGTGTTTTAGGGTTTAGGGTAGTGCAGTGATGTTTGTGTAGTGTAGTGGTCATGCTGGGGGTAGTGTTTTAGTGTTTAGGGTAGTCAGTGGGGTTTGTGTGGTGTAGAGGGTCCTGCTGGGGTAAGTGTTTTAGGGTTTAGGGTAGCGCAGTGGTATTTGGGTAGTGTAGACGGTCATGCTGGGGGTAGATTTAGAGTTTAGGGTAGCGCAGTGTTGTTTGTGTATTGTAGGGGGTCGTGATATGATAGTATTTTGGGGTTTTGGGTAGTGAAGTGGTGTTTGGGTAGTGCAGGGGGTCGGGCTGGTGGTGGTGGTTTAGGGTTTAGGGTAGTGCAGTGGTGTTTGGGTAGGGTATGGGGTCATGCTTAGGGTAGTGTGTTAGGGTTTAGGGTAGTGCAGTGGTGTTTGTGTAGTGTAGGGGGTCATGCTGGGGGAAGTGTTTTATGGTTTAGGGTAGTGCAGTTGTGTTTGGGTAGTGTAGGGGGTCGTGCTGGGGGTAGTGTTTTAGGGTTTAGGGTAGTGCAGTGGTGTTTGTGTAGTTTAGGGGTTCATGCTGGGGGTAGTGTTTTAGGGTTTAGGGTAGTGAAGTGGTGTCTGGATAGTGTAGGGGGTCATGCTGGGGGTAGTGTTTAGGGTTTAGGGTAGTGCAGTGATGTTTGCGTAGTGTAGTGGTCATGCTGGGGGTAGTGTATTAGGGTTTAGGGTGGTCAGTGGTGTTTGTGTGGTATAGAGGGTCATGCTGGGGTAAGTGTTTTAGGGTTTAGGGTAGTGCAGTGGTGCTTGTGTAGTTTTTGGGTGTCATGCTGGGGGTAGTGCTTTAGGGTTCAGCATAGTGCAGTGGTGTTTGTGTAGTATAGCTTGTCCTGCTGGGGGTAGTGTTTTAGGGTTTAGGGTCAGTGCAGTGGTGTTTGTGTAGTGTAGGGGGTCATGCTGGGGGTAGTGTTTTAGGGTTTAGGGTAGTGCAGTGGTGTTTGTGTGGTGTAGCGGGACGTACTGGGGGTAGATTTAGGGTTTAGGATAGTGCAGTGGTGTTTGTGTAGTGTAGGGGGTCGTGCTCTGGATAGTTTTTTAGGGTTTAGGGTAGTGCAGTGGAGTTTGGGTTGTGTAGGGGTTCATGCTGGGGTAGTGTTTTAGGGTTTAGGGTAGTGCAGTGGTGTTTGTGTAGTATAGGGGTTCGTGCTGGGGTAGTGTTTTAGGGTTTAGGGTAGTGCAGTGGTGTTTTGGTAGTGTAGGGGGTCATACTGGGGGTAGTGTTTTAGGGTTTAGGGTAGTGCAGTGGTGTTTTAGTAGTGTAGGGGGTCGTGCTGGGGGTAGAATTTTAGGGTTTAGGGTAGTGCAATGGTGTTTGTGTAGTGTACGGGGTTGTGCTTTGGGTAATGTTTTAGGGTAGTGCAGTGGTGTTTGCATAGTGTATGGGGTCATGCTGGGGTTAGTGTTTTAGGGTTTAGGGCAGTGCAGTGGTGTATGTGTAGTGTAGGGGGTCGTGCCAAGGGTAGTTTTTTAGGGTTTAGGGCAATGCAGTGGTGTTTGGGGATTGTAGGGGTTGTGCTGGGGTAGGGTTTTAGCTTATAGGGTAGTGCAGTGGTGTTTGGGTATTGTAGGGGGTCATTGCAGGGGTAGTGTTTTAGGGTTTAGGGTAGTGCAGTAGTGTTTGAATAGTGTAGGGGGTCCTGCTGGGGGTAGTGTTTTTGGCTTTAGGGCAGTGCAGTGCCGTGGTGTTTGGGTAGTGTAGGGGGGTCATGCTGGGGGAAGTGTTTTAGGGCTTAGGGCAGTGCAGAGGTGTTTGTGTAGTGTTGTGGGTCGTGTTTTACGGTAGTGCAGTGGTATTTAGCTATTGTAGGGGTTCATGCTGGGGGTAGTATTTTTGAGTTTCAGGTAGTGTAGTGGTGTTTGGGTAGTGTAGGGGGTCGTGATGGGGTAGTGGTTTAGGGTGTAAGGTAGTGCAGTGGTGTTTGTTCAGTGTAAGGGGTCGTTCTCAGGGTATTGTTTTAGGGTGTAGGGTAGTGCAGTGGTGTTTGTGTAGTGTAGGGGTTCGTGCTGCGGGTAGTGTTTTAGGGTTTAGTGTAGTGAAGTGGTGTTTGGGTAGTGTAGGGGGTCATGCTGGGGGTAGTGTTTTAGGGTTTAGGGTAGTGCAGTGATGTTTGTGTAGTGTAGTGGTCATGCTGGGGGTAGTGTTTTAGTGTTTAGGGTAGTCAGTGGGGTTTGTGTGGTGTAGAGGGTCCTGCTGGGGTAAGTGTTTTAGGGTTTAGGGTAGCGCAGTGGTATTTGGGTAGTGTAGGCGGTCATGCTGGGGGTAGATTTAGAGTTTAGGGTAGCGCAGTGTTGTTTGTGTATTGTAGGGGGTCGTGATATGATAGTATTTTGGGGTTTTGGGTAGTGAAGTGGTGTTTGGGTAGTGCAGGGGGTCGGGCTGGTGGTGGTGGTGGTTTAGGGTTTAGGGTAGTGCAGTGGTGTTTGGGTAGGGTAGGAGGTCATGCTGAGGGTAGTGTGTTAGGGTTTAGGGTAGTGCAGTGGTGTTTGTGTAGTGTAGGGGGTCATGCTGGGGGAAGTGTTTTATGGTTTAGGGTAGTGCAGTTGTGTTTGGGTAGTGTAGGGGTCGTGCTGGGGGTAGTGTTTTAGGGTTTAGGGTAGTGCAGTGGTGTTTGTGTAGTTTAGGGGTTCATGCTGGGGGTAGTGTTTTAGGGTTTAGGGTAGTGAAGTGGTGTCTGGATAGTGTAGGGGGTCATGCTGGGGGTAGTGTTTAGGGTTTAGGGTAGTGCAGTGATGTTTGCGTAGTGTAGTGGTCATGCTGGGGGTAGTGTATTAGGGTTTAGGGTGGTCAGTGGTGTTTGTGTGGTATAGAGGGTCATGCTGGGGTAAGTGTTTTAGGGTTTAGGGTAGTGCAGTGGTGCTTGTGTAGTTTTTGGGTGTCATGCTGGGGGTAGTGCTTTAGGGTTCAGCATAGTGCAGTGGTGTTTGTGTAGTATAGCTTGTCCTGCTGGGGGTAGTGTTTTAGGGTTTAGGGTCAGTGCAGTGGTGTTTGTGTAGTGTAGGGGGTTGTGTTTTAGGGTAGGGCAGTTGTATTTGGGTAGTGTAGAGGTTCATGCTGGGTGTAGTGTTTTAGGGTGTAGGGTAGTGCAGTGGTGTTTGTGTAGTGTAGGTGGTCATACTGGGGGTAGTGTTTTAGGGTGTAGGGTATCGCAGTGTTGTTTGTGTAGTGTAGGGGGTCATGCTGGGTGTAGTGTTTTAGGGTTTAGGGTAGTGCAGTGGCGTTTGTGTGGTGTAGGGGGACGTACTGGGGGTAGATTTAGGGTTTAGGATAGTGCAGTGGTGTTTGTGTAGTGTAGGGGGTCGTGCTGTGGATAGTTTTTTAGGGTTTAGGGTAGTGCAGTGGAGTTTGGGTTGTGTAGGGGTTCGTGCTGGGGTAGTGTTTTAGGGTTTAGGGTAGTGCAGTGGTGTTTTGGTAGTGTAGGGGTCATACTGGGGTAGTGTTTTAGGGTTTAGGGTAGTGCAGTGGTGTTTTCGTAGTGTAGGGGGTCGTGCTGGGGTAGTATTTTAGGGTTTAGGGTAGTGCAATGGTGTTTGTGTAGTGTACGGGGTTGTGCTTTGGGTAATGTTTTAGGTTAGTGCAGTGGTGTTTGCGTAGTGTATGGGGTCATGCTGGAGGGTAGTGTTTTAGGGTTTAGGGCAGTGCAGTGGTGTATGTGTAGTGTAGGGGGTCGTGCCAAGGGTATTTTTTTAGGGTTTAGGGCAATGCAGTGGTGTTTGGGGATTGTAGGGGTTGTGCTGGGGTAGGGTTTTAGCTTTTAGGGTAGTGCAGTGGTGTTTGGGTAGTGTAGGGGGTCATGCTAGGGGTAGTGTTTTAGGGTTTAGGGTAGTGCAGTAGTGTTTGAATAGTGTAGGGGGTCCTGCTGGGGGTAGTGTTTTTGGCTTTAGGGCAGTGCAGTGCCGTGGTGTTTGGGTAGTGTAGGGGGGTCATGCTGGGGGCAGTGTTTCAGGGCTTAGGGCAGTGCAGAGGTGTTTGTGTAGTGTTGTGGGTCGTGTTTTACGGTAGTGCAGTGGTATTTAGCTATTGTAGGGGTTCATGCTGGGGGTAGTATTTTTGAGTTTTAGGTAGTGTAGTGGTGTTTGGGTAGTGTAGGGGGTCGTGATGGGGTAGTGGTTTAGGGTGTAAGGTAGTGCAGTGGTGTTTGTTCAGTGTAAGGGGTCGTTCTCAGGGTATTGTTTTAGGGTGTAGGGTAGTGCAGTGGTGTTTGTGTAGTGTAGGGGTTCGTGCTGGGGTAGTGTTTTAGGGTTTAGTGTAGTGAAGTGGTGTTTGGGTAGTGTAGGGGGTCATGCTGGGGGTAGTGTTTTAGGGTTTAGGGTAGTGCAGTGATGTTTGTGTAGTGTAGTGGTCATGCTGGGGGTAGTGTTTTAGGGTTTAGGGTAGTCAGTGGGGTTTGTGTGGTGTAGAGGGTCATGCTGGGGTAAGTGTTTTAGGGTTTAGGGTAGCGCAGTGGTGTTTGTGTGGTGTAGGGGGTCATGCTAGGGATAGTGTTTTAGGGTTTATGGTAGTGTAGTGGTGTTCGTGTAGTGTATGGGGTTGTGCTGTTGTAGAGGTAGAGTTTAGGGTAGTGCAGTGGTGTTTGGTTAGTGTAGGGGGTCATCTAGGGGTAATGTTTTAGGGTTTAGGGTAGTGCAGTGGTTTTAGTGTAGTGTAGGGGGGTAGTGTTTTAGTGTTTAGGGTAGTACAGTCGTGTTTGTGTAGTGTGGGGGGTCGTGTTTTAGGGTTTCCGGTA
This sequence comes from Triturus cristatus, assembly GCF_964204655.1. Lineage (NCBI taxonomy): Eukaryota > Metazoa > Chordata > Amphibia > Caudata > Salamandridae > Triturus > Triturus cristatus. The sequence goes on from NC_140579.1 coordinate 278,973,725, forward strand.
GTGCAGTGGTGTTTGGGTAGTGTAGGGGTTCTTGCTGGGGTAGTGTTTTGGGGTTTAGGGTAGTGCAGTTGTGATTTGCTAGTGAAGGGGGTCGTGCTGGGGGTAGTGTTTGTGGGTTTAGTGCAGTGCAGTGGTGTTTGTGTAGTGTAGGGGTTCATGCTGGGGGTAGTGTTTTAGGGTTTAGGGTAGTGCAATGGTGTTTTTGTAGTATAGGGGTTCGTGCTGGGGTAGTGTTTTAGGATTTAGGGTAGAGCAGTGGTGCTTGTGTAGTGTAGGTGGTCGTGCTGGGGGTAATCTTTTAGGGTTTAGGGCGATGCAGTGGTGTTTGTGTAATGTAGGGGGTCGTGCCAGGGGTAGTTTTTTTAGGGTTTAGAGCAATGCAGTGGTGTTTGAGGATTGCAGGGGGTTGTGCTGGGGTAGGGTTTTAGCTTTTAGGGTAGTGCAGTGGTGTTTGGGTAGTGTAGGGGGTCATGCTAGGGGTAGATGTAGGATTTAGGGTAGTGCAGTGGTGTTTGAATAGTGTAGGGGGTCCTGCTGGGGGCAGTGTGTTTGGCCTTACGGCAGTGCAGTGCCGTGGTGTTTGGGTAGTGTAGGGGTTCGTGCTGGGCGTAGTGTTTTAGTGTTTAGGGTAGTACAATCGAGTTTGTGTAGTGTAGGGGGTCTTGTTTTTGGGTTTCCGGTAGTGCAGTGGTGTTTGGGTAGTGTAGGGGTTCTTTCTGGGGGTAGTGTTTTTGGGTTTAGGGTAGTGCAGTTGTGATTTGCTAGTGAAGGGGCTCGTGCTGGGGGTAGTGTTTTTGGGTTTAGTGCAGTGCAGTGGTGTTTGTGTAGTGTAGGGGTTCATGCTGGGGGTAGTGTTTTAGGGTTTAGGATAGTGCAATGGTGTTTTTGTAGTATAGGGGTTTGTGCTGGGGTAGTGTTTTAGGATTTAGGGTAGAGCAGTGGTGTTTGTGTAGTGTAGGTGGTCGTGCTGGGGGTAGTCTTTTAGGGTTTAGGGCGATGCAGTGGTGTTTGTGTAATGTAGGGGGTCGTGCCAGGGGCAGTTTTTTTAGGGTTTAGGGCAATGCAGTGGTGTTTGAGGATTGCAGGGGGTTGTGCTGGGGTAGGGTTTGAGCTTTTAGGGTAGTGCAGTGGTGTTTGGGTAGTGTAGGGGTCATGCTGGGGGTAGATGTAGGATTTAGGGTAGTGCAGTAGTGTTTGAATAGTGTAGGGCGTCCTGCTGGGGGTAGTGTGTTTGGCTTTAGGGCAGTGCAGTGCCTTGGTGTTTGGGTAGTGCAGGGGGGTCGTGCTGGTGGAAGTGTTTTAGGGCTTGGGGATGTGCTGGAGGTAGTGTTTTAGGGTTTATGGTAGTGCAGTGGTGTTTGTGTAGTATAGGGGGTCATTCTTTAGGGTAGTACAGTGATGTTTGGGTAGTGTAGGGGGTCATGCTGGGGGTTATGTTTTAGGATTTATTGTAGTGCAGTGGCGTTTGGGTAGTGTAGGGTTGTGCTGAGTGTAGTGTTTTAGGGTTTAGGGTAGTGCAGTGGTGTTTGTGTAGTGTAGGGTGTCATGCTTGGGATAGTGTTTAGGAGTTTAGGGTAGTGCAGTGGTGTTTGTGTAGTGTAGGGGGTCGTGCTGGGGATAGTGTTTTAGGGTTAGGGTAGTGCAGTGGTGTTTGTGTATTGTTGGGGGTCGTGTTTTAGGGTAGTGCAGTGATGTTTGGGTAGTGAAGGGGGTCATGCTGGGGGTTGTGTTTTAGGGTTTAGGGTAGTGCAGTGGTGTTTGGGTAGTGTAGGGGGTCATGCTTGGGGTACTGTTTTAGGGTTTAGGGTAGTGCAGTGGTGTTTGTGTAGTGTAGGGTGTCATGCCTGGGGTAGTGTTTTAGAGTTTACGGTAGTGCAGTGACGTTTGGGAAGTGTAGGGTGTCGTGCTGGGGTAGAGTTTTAGGGATTAGTGTAGCGCAGTGGTGTTTGTGTAGTGTAGGGGGTCGTGTTTTAGGGTAGTGCAGTGGTATTTAGGTAGTGTAGGGGTTCATGCTGGGGGTAGTATTTTTGGGTTTCTGGTAGTGCAGTGGTGTTTGGGTAGTGTAGGGGGTCATGCTGGGATAGTGTTTTAGGGTGTGAGGTAGTGCAGTGGTGTTTGTGTAATGTAGGGGGTCGTGCTTAGGGTATTGTTTTAGGGTGTAGGGTAGAGCAGTGGTGTTTGTGTAGTGTAGGGGTTCGTGCTGGGGGTAGTGTTTTAGGGTTTAGAGTAGTGAAGTGGTGTTTGGATAGTATAGGGGGTCATGCTGGTGGTAGTGCTTTAGGGTTCAGGGTAGTGCATGGTGTTTGTGTAGTATAGCTTGTCGTGCTGGGGGTAGTGTTTTAGGTTTTAGCGTCAGTGCCATGGTGTTTGTGTAGTGTAGTGGGTTGTGTTTTAGCATAGTGCAGTGGTATTTGGGTAGTGTAGGGGTTCATCCTGGGTATAGTGTTTTAGGATTTAGGGTAGTGCAGTGGTATTTGTGTAGTGTAGGGGGTCATGCTGGGTGTAGTGTTTTAGGGTGTAGGGTAGTGCAGTGGTGTTTGTGTAGTGTAGGGGGTCAAGCTGGGGGTAGTGTTTTAGGGTTTAGGGTAGCGCAGTGGTGTGTGTGTAGTGTAGGGGGTCGTATTGGGATAGATTTAGGGTTTAGGATAGTGCAGTGGTGTTTGGGTATTGTAGGGGGTCGTGCTGGGGATCGTTTTTTAGGGTTTAGGGTAGTGCCGTGGAGTTTGGGTTGTGTAGGGGGTTCATGCTGGGGGTAATGTTTTAGGGTTTAGGGTAGTGCAGTGGTGTTTGTGTGGTGTAGAGGGTCATGCTGGGGTAAGTGTTTTAGGGTTTAGTGAAGTGCAGTGGTGCTTGTGTAGTTTTGGGTGTCATGCTGGTGGTAGTGCTTTAGGGTTCAGGGTAGTGCATGGTGTTTGTGTAGTATAGCTTGTCGTGCTGGGGGTAGTGTTTTAGGTTTTAGCGTCAGTGCCATGGTGTTTGTGTAGTGTAGTGGGTTGTGTTTTAGCATAGTGCAGTGGTATTTGGGTAGTGTAGGGGTTCATCCTGGGTATAGTGTTTTAGGATTTAGGGTAGTGCAGTGGTATTTGTGTAGTGTAGGGGGTCATGCTGGGTGTAGTGTTTTAGGGTATAGGGTAGTGCAGTGGTGTTTGTGTAGTGTAGGGGGTCATGCTGGGGTAAGTGTTTTAGGGTGTAGGGTAGTGCAGTGGTGTTTGTGTAGTGTAGGGGGTCAAGCTGGGAGTAGTGTTTTAGGGTTTAGGGTAGCGCAGTGGTGTGTGTGTAGTGTAGGGGGTCGTACTGGGGTAGATTTAGGGTTTAGGATAGTGCAGTGGTGTTTGGGTATTGTAGGGGGTCGTGCTGGGGATCGTTTTTTAGGGTTTAGGGTAGTGCCGTGGAGTTTGGGTTGTGTAGGGGGTTCATGCTGGGGGTAATGTTTTAGGGTTTAGGGTAGTGCAGTGGTGTTTGTGTAGTGTAGCGGGTCATGCTGGGGGTAGTGTTTTAGGGGTTAGGGTAGTGCAGTGGTGTTTGTGTAGTGTAGCGGGTCATGCTGGGGGTAGATTTAGGGTTTAGGGTAATGCAGTGGTGTTTGGGTAGTATAGGGGGTCTTGCTGCAGGTAGTGTTTTAGGGTTTAGGGCAGTGCAGTGGTGTTTGTGTAGTGTAGGGGTCATGCCAGGGGTAGTTTTTTTTAGGGTTTAGGGCAATGCAGTGGTGTTTGGGGATTGTAGGGGGTTGTGCTGGGGTAGGGTTTTAGCTTTTAGGGTTCTGCAGTGGTGTTTGGGTAGTGTAGGGGGTCATGCTGGGGATAGATGTAGGGTTTAGGGTAGTGCAATTGTGTTTGAATAGTGTAGGGGGTCCTGCTGGGGGCAGTGTGTTTGGCCTTAGGGCAGTGCAGTGACGTGGTGTTTGGGTAGTGTAGGGGGTCGTGCTGGTGGTAGTGTTTTAGGGCTTGGGGATGTGCTGGAGGTAGTGTTTTAGGGTTTAGGGCAGGGCAGAGGTGTTTGTGTAGTGTAGGGGGTCATGCTGGTGTAGTGTTTTATGGTTTAGGGTAGTGCAGTGGTGTTTGGATAGTGTAGGGGGTCATGTTTTAGGGTAGTACAGTGATGTTTGGGTAGTGTAGGGGGTCATGCTGGGGGTTGTGTTTTAGAGTTTATTGTGGTGCAGTAGTGTTTGGGTAGTGTAGGGTGTTGTGCTTGGTGTAGTGTTTTAGGGCTTAGGGTAGTGCAGCTGTGTTTGTGCAGTGTAGGGTGTCATGCTTGGGATAGTATTTTAGAGTTTCAGGGTAGTGCAGTGGTGTTTGGGTAGACTAGGGGTTCATCCTGGGTATAGTGTTTTAGGGTTTAGGGTAATGCAGTGGTATTTGTGTAGTGTAGGGGGTCATGCTGGGTGTAGTGTTTTAGGGTATAGGGTAGTGCAGTGGTGTTTGTGTAGTGTAGGGGGTCATGCTGGGGGTAGTGTTTTAGGGTGTAGGGTAGTGCAGTGGTGTTTGTGTAGTGTAGGGGGTCAAGCTGGGGGTAGTGTTTTAGGGTTTAGGGTAGCGCAGTGGTGTGTGTGTAGTGTAGGGGGTCGTACTGGGGGTAGATTTAGGGTTTAGGATAGTGCAGTGGTGTTTGGGTATTGTAGGGGGTCGTGCTGGGGATAGTTTTTTAGGGTTTAGGGTAGTGCCGTGGAGTTTGGGTTGTGTAGGGGGTTCATGCTGGGGGTAATGTTTTAGGGTTTAGGGTAGTGCAGTGGTGTTTGTGTAGTATAGGTGTTCGTGCTGGGGTAGTGTTTTAGGGTTTAGGGTAGTGCAGTGGTGTTTTGGTAGTGTAGGGGGTCGTGCTGGGGGTAGTAATTTAGGGTTTAGGGTAGTGCAATGGTGTTTGTGTAGTGTATGGGGTCGGGCTTTGGGTAATGTTTTAGGGTAGTGCAGTGGTGTTTGTGTAGTGTAGGGTTTCAAGCTGGGGGTAGTGTTTTAGGGGTTAGGGTAGTGCAGTGGTGTTTGTGTAGTGTAGCGGGTCATGCTGGGGGTAGATTTAGGGTTTAGGGTAATGCAGTGGTGTTTGGGTAGTATAGGGGGTCTTGCTGCAGGTAGTGTTTTACGGTTTAAGGCAGTGCAGTGGTGTTTGTGTAGTGTAGGGGGTCATTCCAGGGGTAGTTTTTTTTAGGGTTTAGGGCAATGCAGTGGTGTTTGGGGATTGTAGGGGGTTGTGCTGGGGTAGGGTTTTAGCTTTTAGGGTACTGCAGTGGTGTTTGGGTAGTGTAGGGGGTCATGCTGGGGAAAGATGTAGGGTTTAGGGTAGTGCAATTGTGTTTGAATAGTGTAGGGGGTCCTGCTGGGGGCAGTGTGTTTGGCTTTAGGGCAGTGCAGTGACGTGGTGTTTGGGTAGTGTAGGGGGTCGTGCTGGTAGTAGTGTTTTAGGGCTTGGGGATATGCTGGAGGTAGTGTTTTAGGGTTTAGGGCAGGGCAGAGGTGTTTGTGTAGTGTAGGGGGTCATGCTGGTGTAGTGTTTTAGGGTTTAGGGTAGTACAGTGGTGTTTGCATAGTGTAGGGGGTCATGTTTTAGGGTAGTACAGTGATGTTTGGGTAGTGTAGGGGGTCATGCTGGGGGTTGTGTTTTAGAGTTTATTGTGGTGCAGTAGTGTTTGGGTAGTGTAGGGTGTCGTGCTTGGTGTAGTATTTTAGGGCTTAGGGTAGTGCAGCTGTGTTTGTACAGTGTAGGGTGTCATGCTTGGGATAGTATTTTAGAGTTTCAGGGTAGTGCAGCGGTGTTTGTGTAGTGTAGGGGGTCGTGCTGTGGATAGTGTTTTAGGGTTTAGGGTAGTGCAGTGGTGTTTGTGTATTGTTGGGGTCGTGTTTTAGGGTAGTGCAGTGATGTTTGGGTAGTGTAGGGGGTCATGCTGGGGGTTGTGTTTTAGGGTTTAGGGTAGTGCAGTGGTATTTGGGTAGTGTAGGGGGTCATGCTGGGAGTAGTGTTTTATTGTTTAGGGTAGTGCAGTGGTGTTTGTGTAGTGCAGGGTGTCATACTTGGGGTAGTGTTTTAGTGTTTAGGGCAGTGCAGTGGTGTTTGTGTAGTGTAGGGTGTCATGCTTGGGGTAGTGTTTTATAGTTTAGGGTAGTGCAGTGGTGTTTGTGTAGTGTAGGGGGTCGTGCTGGGGATAGTGTTTTAGGGTTTAGGGTAGTGCAGTGGTGTTTTTGTATTGTTGGGGGTCGTGTTTTAGGGTAGTGCAGTGATGTTTGGATAGTGTAGGGGGTCATGCTGGGGGTTGTGTTTTAGGGTTTAGGGTAGTGCAGTGGCGTTTGGGTAGTGTAGGGGATCATGCTGGGTGTAGTGTTTTATTGTTTAGGGTAGTGCAGTGGTGTTTGTGTAGTGCAGGGTGTCATGCTTGGGATAGTGTTTTAGGGTTTAGGGTAGTGCAGTGGTGTTTGTGTAGTGTAGCTTGTCGTACTGGGGGTAGTGTTTTAAAGTTTAGAATAGTGTTGTGGTGTTTGTGTAGTGTAGGGGGTCGTGTTTTAGGGTTGTGCAGTGGTAGTTGGGTGGTGTAGGGGTTCATTCTGGGGGTAATGTTTTAGGGTTTAGGGTAGTGCAGTGGAGTTTGGGTAGTGTAGGGTGTCGTGCTGGGGGCAGTATTTTTGGGTTTTGGGTAGTGCAGTGGTGTTTGGGTAGTGTAGGGGTAGTGCTGGGGTAGTGTTTTAGGGTGTGAGGTAGGGCAGTGGTGTTTGTGTAGTGCAGGGGGTCGTGCTTATGGTATTGTTTTATGGTATAGGATAGTGCAGTGGTGTTTGTGTAGTGTAGGGGTTCGTGCTGGTGGCAGTGTTTTAGGGTTTAGGGTAGTGAAGTGGTGTTTGGATAGTCTAGGGGGTCATGCTGGGGGTAGTGTTTAGGGTTTAGGGTAGTGCAGTGATGTTTGCGTAGTGTAGTGGTCATGCTGGGGGTAGTGTTTTAGGGTTTAGGGTAGTGAGTGGTGTTTGTGTGGTATAGAGGGCCGTGCTGGGGTAAGTGTTTTAGGGTTTAGGGTAGTGCAGTGGTGCTTGTGTAGTTTTGGGTGTCATGCTGGGGGTAGTGCTTTAGGGTTCAGCGTAGTGCAGTGGTGTTTGTGTATTATAGCTTGTCGTGCTGGGGGTAGTGTTTTAGGGTTTAGGGTCAGTGCAGTGGTGTTTGTGTAGTTTAGGGGTTTGTGTTTTAGGGTAGTGCAGTGGTATTTGGGTAGGGTAGGTGTTCATGCTGGGTATAGTGTTTTATGGTTTAGGATAGTGCAGTGGTGTTTGTGTAGTGTAGGAGGTCGTGCTGGGGATAGTGTTTTAGGGTTTAGGGTAGTGCAGTCTTGTTTGTGTATTGTTGGGGGTCATGTTTTAGGGTAGTGCAGTGTTGTTTGGGTAGTGTAGGGGGTCATGCTGGGGGTAGTGTTTTATTGTTTAGGGTAGTGCAGTGGTGTTTGTGTTGTGCAGGTTGTCATGCTTGGGGTAGTGTTTTAGTGTTTAGGGCAGTGCAGTGGTGTTTGTGTAGTGTAGGGTGTCATGCTTGGGGTAGTGTTTTAGAGTTTAGGGTAGTGTAGTGGTGTTTGTGTAGTGTAGGGGGTCGTGCTGGGGATAGTGTTTTAGGGTTTAGGGTAGTGCAGTGGTGTTTGGGTATTGTTGGGGGTCGTGTTTTAGGGTAGTGCAGTGATGTTTGGATAGTGTTGGGGGTCATGCTGGGGGTTGTGTTTTAGGGTTTAGGGTAGTGCAGTGGTGTTTGGGTAGTGTAGGGGATCATGCTGGGTGTAGCGTTTTATTGTTTAGGGTAGTGCAGTGGTGTTTGTGTAGTGCAGGGTGTCATGCTTGGGGTAGTGTTTTAGAGGTTTAGGGTAGTGCAGTGGTGTTTGTGTAGTGTAGCTTGTTGTACTGGGGGTAGTGTTTTAAAGTTTAGGATAGTGTTGTCGTGTTTGTGTAGTGTAGGGGGCCGTGTTTTAGGGTTGTGCAGTGGTAGTTGGGTAGTGTTGGGGTTCATTCTGGGGGTAATGTTTTAGGGTTTAGGGTAGTGCAGTGGTGTTTGGGTAGTGTAGGGTGTCGTGCTGGGGGTAGTGTTTTAGGGATTAGGGTAGTGCAGTGGTGTTTGTGTAGTGTAGGGGGTCATGTTTTAGGGTAGTGCAGTGGTATTTAGGTAGTGTAGGGGTTCATGCTGGGGGTAGTATTTTTGGGTTTCGGGTAGTGCAGTGGTGTTTGGGTAGTGTAGGGGTTGTGCTGGGGTAGTGTTTCAGGGTGTGAGGTAGTGCAGTGGTGTTTGTGTAGTGTAGGGGGTCGTGCTTAGGGTATTGTTTTATGGTATAGGGTAGTGCAGTGGTGTTTGTGTAGTGTAGGGGTTTGTGCTGGGGGTAGTGTTTTAGGGTTCAGGCTAGTGAAGTGGTGTTTGGATAGTATAGATAGGGTTTAGGGTAGTCAGTGGTGTTTGTGTGGTATAGAGGGTCATGCTGGGGTAAGTGTTTTAGGGTTTAGGGTAGTGCAGTGGTGCTTGTGTAGTTTTGGGTGTCATGCTGGGGGTAGTGCTTTAGGGTTCAGAGTAGTGCAGTGGTGTTTGTGTAGTATAGCTTGTCGTGCTGGGGGTAGTGTTTTAGGGTTTAGGCTCAGTGCAGTGGTGTTTGTGTAGTGTAGGGGTTTGTGTTTTAGGGTAGTGCAGTGGTATTTGGGTAGTGTAGGGGTTCATGCTGGGTGTAGTGTTTTAGGGTTTAGGGTAGTGCAGTGGTGTTTGGGTAGTATAGGGGGTCATGCTGGGGGCAGTGTTTTAGGGTTTAGGGTAGTGCAGTGGTGTTTTGGTAGTGTAGGTTGTCGTGCTGGGGGTAGTATTTTAGGGTTTAGGGTAGAGAAATGGTGTTTGTGTAGTGTACAGGGTCGTGCTTTGGGTAATGTTTTAGGGTAGTGCAGTGGTGTTTGTGTAGTGTAGGGGGTCAAGCTGGGGGTAGTGTTTTAGGGTAGTGCAGTGGTGTTTGTATAGTGTAGGGGGTCACGCTGGGGGTAGATTTTGGGTTTAGGGTAATGCAGTGGTGTTTGGGTAGTATAGGGGGTGGTGCTGCAGGTAGTGTTTTAGAGGATAGTGCAGTGCATTGGTGTTTGCGTAGTGTATGGGGTCATGCTGGGGGTAGTGTTTTAGGGTTTTGGGCAGTGATGTGGTGTTTGGGTAGAGTAGGAGTCATGCTGGGAGTAGTGTTTTAGGGTTTAGGGTTTATGACAGTGCAGTGGTGTATGTGTAGTGTAGGGGGTCGTGCCAAGGGTAGTTTTTTAGGGTTTAGGGCAATGCAGTGGTGTTTGGGGATTGTAGGGGGTTGTGCTGGGGTAGGCTTTTAGCTTTTAGGGTAGTGCAGTGGTGTTTGGGTAGTGTAGGGGGTCATGCTAGGGGTAGATGTAGAGTTTAGGGTAGTGCAGTAGTGTTTGAATAGTGTAGGGGGTCCTGCTGGGGGTAGTGTTTTTGGCTTTATGGCAGTGCAGTGCCGTGGTGTTTGGGTAGTGTAGGGGGATCATGCTGGGGGTAGTGTTTTAGGGCTTAGGGCAGTGCAGAGGTGTTTGTGTAGTGTTGTGGCTCGTGTTTTAGGGTAGTGCAGTCGTATTTAGGTATTGTAGGGGTTCATGCTGGGGATAGTATTTTAGGGTTTAGGGTAGTGCATTAGTGTTTGTGTAGTGTTGGGGGTCATGCTTGGTGTAGTGTTTTATTGTTTAGGTTATTGCAGTGGTGTTTGTGTAGTGTAGGGTGTCATGCTGGGGGTAGTGTTTTAGGGTTTAGGCTGGTGCAGTGATGTTTGGGTAGTGTAGGGGATTGTGCTGAGGGTAGTGTTTAAGGGTTTAGGGTAGTGCAGGGGTGTTTGTGTAGTGTATGGGGGTCATGTTTTAGGGTAGTACAGTGATGTTTAGATAGTGTAGGTGGTCATGCTGGGGGTTGTGTTTTAGGGTTTGTGGTAGTGCAGTGTTGTTTGGGCAGTGTAGGGGGTCGTGCTGGGTGTAGTGTTTTTCGGTTTAGGGTAGTACAGTGGTGTTTGTGTAGTGTAGGGGGTCGTGCTGGGGGTAGTGTTTTAGGGTTTAGGGTAGTGCAGTGGTGTTTGGGTAGTGCATGGGGTCGTGCTGGGGGTAGTGATTTGGGGTTTAGGGTAGGGCAGTTGTGTTTGGGTAGTGAAAGGGGTCGTGCTGGGGGTAGTGTTTTAGGGTGTAGGGTAGTACAATGATGTTTGTGTAGTGTAGGGGTTTGTGCTTGGGGTAGTGTTTTAGGGTTTCGACTATTGCTGTGGTGTTTGGGTAGTGCAGGGGGTCGTGCAGGGTGTGGTATTTTATTGTTTAGGGTAGTGTAGGGTGTAATGCTGGGGGTAGTGTTTTAGGGTTTAGGGCAATGCAGCGATGTTTGTGTACTGTAGGGGTCGTGCCGGGGATAATGTTTTATGGTTTAGGGCAGTGCAGTGGTGTGTGGATATTGTAGGGGGTTGTGCTGGGGGTAGAGTTTTAGCGTTTAGGGTAGTGCAGTGGTGTTTGTGTAGTTTAGGGGGTAAAGCTGGGGATAGTGTTTTAGGGTTTAGGGTAGTGCATTGGTGTTTGTGTAGTGTTGGGGGTCATGCTTGGTGTTGTGCTTTATTGTTTAGGGTATTGAAGTGGTGTTTGTGTAGTGTAGGGTGTCATGCTGGGGGTAGTGTTTTAGGGTTTAGGCTGGTGCAGTGGTGTTTGTGTAGTGTAGCTTGTCGTGCGGGGGATAGTGTTTTAGGGTTTAGGATAGTGCAGTGGTGTTTGTGTAGTGTAGGGGGTCGTGCTGGGGGTAGTGTTTTAGGGTAGTGCAGTGATGTTTGTGTAGTGTAGGGGCTTGTGCTGGGGTAGTGTTTTAGAGTTTAGGGTAGTGAAGTGGTGTTTGGGTTGTGTAGAGGGTAGTACTGGGGGTAGTGTTTTAGGTTTTAGGGTAGGACAGTGTTGTTTGGGTTGGATAGGGGGTTGTGCTGGGGGTAATGTTTAAGGGTTTAGGGTAGTGCAGTGGCGTTTGTGTAGTGTAGGGGGTTGTTCTGGATGTAGTATTTTAGGGTTTAGGGTAGTGCAGTGGTGTTTGTGTAGGGTAGGGGGTAGTGTTTTAGGGTTTAGGGTAGTGCCGTGGTGTTTCTGTAGTGTAGGAGTTCATGCTAGGGGTAGTGTTTTAGGGTTTGGGTAGTGCACTGTTGTTTGTGTAGTATAGGGGTTCGTGCTGGGGTAGTGTTTTAGGGTTTAGGGTAGTGCAGTGGTGTTTTGGTAGTTTAGGGGGTCGTGCTGGGGTAGTACTTTAGGGTTTAGGGTAGTGCAATGGTGTTTGTGTAGTCTACGGGGTCGTGCTGGGGGTAATGTTTTAGGGTAGTGCAGTGATGTTTGTGTAGAGTAGGGGGTCGTGCTGGGGGTAGTGTTTTAGGGTAGTGCAGTGGTGTTTGTGTAGTGTAGGGGCTTGTGCCGGGGTAGTGTTTTAGGGTTTAGGGTAGTGCAGTGGTGTTTGGGTATTGTAGAGGGTAGTGCTGGGGGTAGTGTTATAGGGTTTAGGGTAGGACAGTGCTGTTTGTGTAGGGTAGGGGGTTGTGCTGGGTGTAATGTTTAAGGGTTTAGGGTAGTGCAGTGGCGTTTGTGTAGTGTAGGAGGTCGTGTTTTAGGGTTTAGGGTAGTGCAGTTATGGTTGGGTAGTGTAGGGGGTCGTGCTGGGGGTACTGTTTTTGTGTTTAGGGTAGTGCAGATGTGTTTGGGTAGTGAAAGGGGTCCTGCTGGGGATAGTGTTTTAGGGTTTAGGGTAGTATAGTGGTGCTTGTGTAGTGTACGGGGTAGTGCTTGGCTCAGTGTTTTAGGGTTTAGGGTAGTGGAGTGGTGTTTGTGTAGTGTAGGAGTTGATGCTGGGGGTAGTATTTTAGGGTTTAGGGTAGTGCAGCGTGTTTGTGTAGTATAGGGGCTCGTGCTGGGGTAGTGTTTTAGGGTTTAGGGTAGTGCAGTGGTGTTTTGATAGTTTAGTGGGTCGTGCTGGGGTAGTGCTTTAGGGTTTAGGGTAGTGCAATGGTGTTTGTGTAGTCTACGGGGTCGTGCTGGGGTACTGTTTTAGGGTAGTGCAGTGGTGTTTGTGTAGTGTATGGGGTCAAGCTTGGGGTAGTATTTTAGGATTTAGGGTAGTGCAGTGGTGTTTGTGTAGTGCAGGGGGTCATGCTTGGGGTTGTTTTTTATGGTTTAGGGCAATGCAGTGGTGTTTGGGCATTGTAGGGGGTTGTGCTGGGGTTGGGTTTTAGCTTTTAGGGTAGTGCAGTGATGTTTGGGTAGTGAAGGGGGTCATGCTGGGGGTAGGTGTACGGTTTAAGGTAGTGCAGTATAGGGAGTCCTGCTGGGGGTAGTGTTTTTGGCTTTAGGGCAGTGCAGTGCCGTGGTGTTTGGGTAATGTAGGAGGTCTTGCTGGGGGTAGTGTTTTAGTGCTTAGGGCAGTGCAGCGGTTTTTGGGTAGTGTAGGGGATATGCTGGAGGTAGTGTTTTAGGGTTTAGGGCAGTGCAGAGGTGTTTGTGTAGTGTAGGGGGTCATGCTGGGGTAGTGTTTTAGTTTAGGGTTTACGGTAGTGCAGTGGTGGTTGTGTAGTGTAGGGGGTCATGTTTTAAGGTAGTATAGTAAGGGCAGTGCAGTGGTGTTTGCGTAGTATAGGGGGTCATGCTGGGGGAAGTGTTTTAGGGTTTAGGGCAGTGCAGTGGTGTTTGTGTAGTGTAGGGGGTCATGCCAGTGTTTTTTTTTAGGGTTTAGAGCAATGCAGTGGTGTTTGGGTATTGTAGGGGGTTGTGCTGGGGTAGGGTTTTAGCTTTTAGGGTAGTGCATTGGTGTTTGGGTAGTGTCGGGGCCCGAGGGTCATGCTGGGGGTAGATTTAGGGATTAGGGTAGTGCAGTGGTTTTTGGAAAGTGTAGGGGGTCCTGCTGGGGGCAGTGTTTTTGGCTTTAAGGCAGTGCCGTGGTGTTTGGGTAGTGTAGGGGGGGCCGTGCTGGGGGTAGTGTTTTAGGGTTTAGGGCAGTGCAGAGGTGTTTGGTAGTGTACGGGGATGTGCTGGGGGTAGTGTTTTTAGGGTTTATGGCAGTGCAGAGGTGTTTGTGTAGTGTAGGGGGTCATGCTGGGTGTAGTATTTTAGGGTTTAGGGTAGTGCAGTGGTGTTTGTGTAGTGTAGGGTGTCATGCTTGGGGTAGTGTTTTAGAGTTTAGGGTAGTACAGTGGTGTTTGTGTAGTGTAGGGGGTAGTGTTTCAGGGATTAGGGTAGTGCAGTGGTGTTTGTGTAGTGTAGGGTGTCGTCTTTTAGGGTAGTGCAGTGGTATTTGGGTAGTTTAGGGTTTCATGCTGGGGGTAGTATTTTTGGGTTTCGGGTAGTGCAGTGGTGTTTGGGTAGTGTAGGGGGTTGTGGTCGGGTAGTGTTTTAGGGTGTAGGGTAGTGCATTGGTGTTTGTGTAGTATAGAGGTTCGTGCTGGGGTAGTGTTTTAGGGTTTAGGGTAGTGCAGTGGTGTTTGTGTAGTGAAGGGGTTCGTGCTGGTGGTAGTGTTTTAGGGTTTAGGGTAGTGCAGTTGTGTTTGTGTAGTATAGGGGTTCGTGCTGGGGTAGTGTTTTAGGGTTTAGGGTAGTGCAGTGGTGTTTGGGTAGTGTAGGGTGTACTGCTGCGGGCGGTGTTTTAGGGTTTAGGGTAGTGCAGTGGTGTTTGTATAGTACTGGGGAAAGTTCAGGGAGTAGTGTTTTTAGGGTTTAGGGTACTGCAGTGGTGTTTGGGTAGTGTACGGGTAGTGCTGGGGATAGTGTTTTAGGGTTTAGAGTAGTGCAGTGATGTTTGTGTATTGTAGCTTGTCGTACTGGGGGTAGTGTTGTAGGGTTTAGGATAGTGTAGTGGTATTTGTGTAGTGTAGGGGGTAGTGTTTTAGGGTATAGGGTAGTGCAGTGGTGTTTGTGTAGTGTGGGGGTTGTGCTGGGGTAGATTTAGGGTTAAGGGTAGTGTAGTGGTGTTTGGGTAATGTAGGGTGTTCTGCTGGGGGTAGTGTTTTATGGTTTAGGGTAGTGCAGTGGTGTTTGTTTAGTGTTGGGGATAGTTCTGAGGGTAGTGTTTTATGGTTTAGGGTAGTGCAGTCGTGTTTGGGTAGTGTAGGATGTCGTGCTGGGTGTAGTGTTTTAGGGATTAGGGTAGTGCATTGGTGTTTGTGTAGTGTAGGGGGTCGTGTTTTAGGGTAGTGCAGTGGTATTTGGGAGTGTGGGGGGTCATGCTGTGGGTAGTATCTTTGGGTTTCGGGTAGTGCAGTGGTGTTTGGGTAGTGTAGGGGGTCGTACTGGGGTAGTGTTTTAGGGTGTAGAGTAGTGCAGTGGTGTTTGTGTTGTGTAGGGGGTCGTGTTTAAGGGTAGTGCAGTGGTATTTGGGTAGTGTAGGGGTTCATGCTGGGGGTAGTATCTTTGGGTTTCGGGTAGTGCAGTGGTGTTTGGGTCGTGTAGGGGGTCGTGCTGGGGTAGTGTTTTAGGGTGTAGGGTAGTGCAGTGGTGTTTGTGTAGTATAGGGGTTCGTGCTGGGGTAGTGTTTATGGGTTAGGGTAGTGCAGTGGTGTTTGTGTAGTGTAGGGGTTCGTGCTTGGGGTATTGTTTTAGGGTTTAGGGTAGTGCAGTGGTGTTTGTGTAGTGTAGCTTGTCATACTGGGGTAGTGTTTTAAGGTTTAGGATAGTGTAGTGGTGTTTGTGTAGTGTAGGGGGTCGTGTTTTAAGGTAGTGCAGTGGTATTCGGGTATTGTAGGGGTTCATGCTGGTGTTAGTGTTTTAGGGTTTAGGGTAGTGCAGTGGTGATTTGGTAGTGTAGGGTGTCATGCTGGTGGTAGTGTTTTAGGGATTAGGGTAGTGCAGTGGTGTTTGTGGAGTGTAGGGGATCGTGTTTTAGGGTAGTGCTGTGGTATTTGGGTAGTGTAGGGGTTCATGCTGGGGGTAGTATCTTTGGGTTTCGGGTAGTGCAGTGGTGTTTGGGTAGTGTAGGGGGTTGTGCTCGGGTAGTGTCTTAGGGTGTAGGGTAGTGCATTGGTGTTTGTGTAGTATAGAGGTACGTGCTGTGGTAGTGTTTTAAGGTTTAGGGTAGTGCAGTGGTGTTTGTATAGTGAAGGGGTTCGTGCTGGTGGTAGTGTTTTAGGGTTTAGGGTAGTGCAGTTGTTTTTGTGTAGTATAGAGGTTCGTGCTGGGGTAGTGTTTTAGGGTTTAGGGTAGTGCAGTGGTGTTTGGGTAGTGTAGGGTGTACTGCTGCGGGCGGTGTTTTAGGGTTTAGGGTAGTGCAGTGGTGTTTGTTTAGTATTGGGGATAGTTCAGGGGGTAGTGTTTTTAGGGTTTATGGTAGTGCAGTGGTGTTTGGGTATTGTAAGGGTAGTTCTGGGGATAGTGTTTTAGGGTTTAGAGTAGTGCAGTGATGTTTGTGTATTGTAGCTTGTCGTACTGGGGGTAGAGTTGTAGGGTTTAGGATAGTGTAGTGGTATTTGTGTAGTGTAGGGGTAGTGTTTTAGGGTATAGGGTAGTGCAGTGGTGTTTGTGTAGTGTGGGAGTTGTGCTAGGGGTAGATTTAGGGTTAAGGGTAGTGTAGTGGTGTTTGGGTAATGTAGGGTTTTCTGCTGGGGGTAGTGTTTTAGGGTTTAGGGTAGTGCAGTGGTGTTTGTTTAGTGTTGGGGATAGTTCTGAGGGTAGTGTTTTATGGTTTAGGGTAGTGCAGTCGTGTTTGGGTAGTGTAGGGTGTCGTGCTGGGTGTAGTGTTTTAGGGATTAGTGTAGTGCATTGGTGTTTGTGTAGTGTAGGGGGTCGTGTTTTAGGGTAGTGCAGTGGTATTTGGGTAGTGTAGGGGGTCATGCTGGGGGTAGTATCTTTGGGTTTCGGGTAGTACAGTGGTGTTTGGGTAGTGTAGGGGGTCGTACTGGGGTAGTGTTTTAGGGTGTAGAGTAGTGCAGTGGTGTTTGTGTTGTGTAGGGGGTCGTGTTTAAGGGTAGTGCAGTGGTATTTGGGTAGTGTAGGGGTTCATGCTGGGGGTAGTATCTTTGGGTTTCGGGTAGTGCAGTGGTGTTTGGGTCATGTAGGGGGTCGTGCTGGGGTAGTGTTATAGGGTGTAGGGTAGTGCAGTGGTATTTGTGTAGTATAGGGGTTCGTGCTGGGGTAGTGTTTTAGGGTTTAGGGTAGTGCAGTGGTGTTTGTGTAGTGTAGGGGTTCGTGCTGGGGTTAATGTTTTAGGGTTTAGGGTAGTGCAGTTGTGTTTGTGTAGTATAGTGGTTCGTGCTGGGGTAGAGTTTTAGGGTTTAGGGTAGTGCAGTGGTGTGTTGGTAGTGTAGGGTGTCATGCTAGGGGTAGATTTAGGGTTTAGGGTAGTGCAGTGGTGTTTGTGTAGTGCAGGGGTCTTGCTGGGGGTAGTGTTTTAGGGTGTAGGGTAGTGCATTGGTGTTTGGGTAGTGTAGCGGGTCTTGCTGGGGGTAGTGTTTTAGGGTTTAGTGTAGTGCTGTGGTGTTTGTATTCTGTAGGGGGTCTTGCTGGGGGTAGTGTTTTAGGGTTTAGGGTAGTGTCGGGGGTCATGCTGGGGGTAGTGTTTTAGGGTTTAGGGCAGTGCAGTGGTGTTTGGGTAGTGTAGGGGGTCGTGCTGGGGGCAGTGTTTTAGGGTTTAGGGTAGTGCATTGGTGTTTGTGTAGTGTAGGGTGTCATGCTGGGGGTAGTGTTTTAGGGTTTAGGGTAGTACAGTGATGTTTGGGTAGTGTAGGGTGTCATGCTGGGGGTTGTGTTTTAGGGTTTATGGTAGTGCAGTGGTGTTTAGGTTGTGTAGGGAGTCGTGCTGGGTGTAGTGTTTTAGGGTTTAGGGTAGTGCAGTGGTGTTTGTGTAGTGTAGGGTGTCATGCTGGGTGTAGTGTTTTAGGGTTTAGGGTAGTGCAGTGGTGTTTGTGTAGTGTAGGGTGTCATGCTGGGGGTAGTGTTTTAGGGTTTAGGGTAGTGCAGTG
This sequence comes from Triturus cristatus, assembly GCF_964204655.1. Classification (NCBI taxonomy): domain Eukaryota; kingdom Metazoa; phylum Chordata; class Amphibia; order Caudata; family Salamandridae; genus Triturus; species Triturus cristatus. The sequence goes on from NC_140579.1 coordinate 278,990,637, forward strand.
GTGTTTGGGTAGTGTAGGAGTTCGTGCTTGGGTTTTGTTTTAGGGTTCAGGGTAGTGCAGTGGTGTTTGTGTAGTATAGCTTGTCTTGCTGGGGGTAGTGTTTTAGGGTATAGGATAGTGCAGTGGTGTTTGTGTGGTGTAGGGGGTTGTGTTTTAGGGTAGTGCAGCTGTATTTGGGTAGTGTAGGGGTTCATGCTGGGGGTAGTGTTTTAGGGTTTAGGGTAGTGCAGTGGTGTTTGGGTAGTGTAGGGGTCGTACTAGGGGTAGTGTTTTAGGGTGTAGGGTAGTGCAGTGGTGTTTGTGTAGTGTAGGAGGTCGTGCTGGGGGTAGTGTTTTAGGGTGTAGAGTAGTGCAGTGGTGTTTGTGTAGTATAGAGGTTTATGCTGGGGTAGTGTTTTAGGGTTTAGGGCCTTGCAGTGGTGTTTATGTATTGTAGGGGGTGATGCTGGGGTGGTGTTTTAGGGTTTAAGGTAGTGCAGTGGTGTATGTGTAGTGTAGGGGGTCGTGCTGGTGATAGTTCTTTAGGGTTTAGGGTAGTTCAGTGGTGTTTGTCTAGTGTTGGGGGGCGTGTTTTAGGGTAGTGCAGTGATGTTTGGGTAGTGTAGGGGGTCATGCTGGGGGTTCTGTTTTAGGGTTTAGGGTAGTGCAGTGGTGTTTGGGTAGAGTAGGGGGTCGTGATGGGTATAGTGTTTTAGGGTTTAGGATAGTGCAGTGATGTTTTTGTAGTGTAGGGGGTCGTGCTGGGGGTAGTGTTTTAGGCTTTAGGGTAGTGCAGTGGTGTTTGGGTAGTGTAGGGGGTAGTGCTGGGGGTAGTGTTTTAGGGTTTATGGTAGTGCAGTGATATTTGGGTAGTGTAGGGGGTTATGCTGGGGGTAGTAATTAAGGGTTAAGTGTAGTGCAGTGGTGTTTGTGCAGTGTAGGGGTCTTACTGGAGATTGTGCTTTAGGGTTTAGGGTAGTGCCATGGTGTTTGTGTAGTGTAGGGGTCATACTGGGGGTAGTGTTTTAGGTTTTAGGGTAGTGCAGTGGTGTTTGGGTATTGTAGGGGGTCGTGCTGGTGGTAGTGTTTTGGGGTTTCGTGTTGTGCAGTTGTGTTTGGGCAGTGAAGGGGGTAGTGCTGCAGGTAGTGTTTTAGCGTTTAGGGCAGTGCAGTGGTGTTTGGATAGTGTAGATGGTCATGCTGTGGGTAGTGTTTTAGGGTGTAGGGCAGTGCAGTGGTGTTTTGGTAGTATAGGGGGTCATGCTGGGGGCAATTTTTTAGGGTTTAGGGCAGTGCAGGGGTGTTTGTGTAGTGTAGGGGGTCGTGCCTGGGGTAGTGTTTTAGGGTTTAGGGCAGTACAGTGGTGTTTGGGGATTGTAGGGGGTTGTGCTTTGGGTAGGGTTTTAGCGTTTATGGTAGTGCAGTAGTGTTTGGGGAATGTAGGGGTCATTCTGGTGGTAGATTTAAAGTTTAGGGTTGTGCAGTGGTGTTTGTGTAGTGTAGGGGTCGTGCTGGGGGTATATTTAGTGTTTAGGGTAGTGCAGTGGTGTTTTGGTAGTGAAGGGGGTCGTGCCGGGGTTAGTGTTTTCGGGTTTAGGGTATTACAGTGGTTTTTCTGTAGTGTAGGGGGTAATGCTGTGGGTAGTGTTTTAGGGTTCTAGGTAGCGCAGTGGTGTTTGGGTCTTGCTGGGGGTAGTGTTTTAGGGTTTAGGATAGTGCAGTGATGTTTGTGTAGTGTAGGGGATCGTATTTTGGCATAGTGCAGTGGTATTTGGGTAGTGTAGGGGTTCATGCTGTGGGTAGTGTTTTAGGGTTTAGGATAGTGCAGTGGTTTTTGGGTAGTGTAGGGGGTCATGCGGGGGGTAGTGTTTTAGGGTTCAGCGTAGTGCAGTGGTGTTTGTGTGGTGTAGGGGCTCGTGCTGGGGTAAGTGTTTTAGAGTTTAGGGTAGTGGAGTGGTGTTTGGGTAGTGTAGGGGGTCATGCTGGGGGTAGTGCTTTATGGTTTTGGGTAGAGAAGTGGTGTTTGTGTGGTTTAGGGGTCGTGCTGGGGTAAGTGTTTTAGGGTTTAGGGTAGTACAGTGGTATTTATGTAGTGTAGGGGGTCGTGCTTGGGGTAGTGTTTTAGGGTTTAGGGTTGTGCAGTGGTGTTTGTGTAGTGCAGGGGTCGTGCTGGGGGTAGTGTTTTAGGGTGTAGGGTAGTGCATTGGTGTTTGGGTAGTGTAGCGGGTCTTGCTGGGGGTAGTGTTTTAGGGTTTAGTGTAGTGTTGTGGTGTTTGTATACTGTAGGGGTCTTGCTGGGGGTAGTGTTTTAGGGTTTAGGGTAGTGCACTGGTGTTTTGGTAGTGTAGGGGGTCATGCTGGGGGTAGTGTTTTAGGGTTTAGGGCAGTGCAGTGGTGTTTGGGTAGTGTAGGGGGTCGTGCTGGGGGCAGTGTTTTAGGGTTTAGGGTAGTGCAGTGGTGTTTGTGTAGTGTAGGGTGTCATGCTGGGGGTATTGTTTTAGGGTTTAGGGTAGTGCAGTGGTGTTTGTGTAGTGTAGGAGTTCGTGCTTGGGTAGTGTTTTAGGGTGTAGGGTAGTGCAGTGTTGTTTGGGTAGTGTAGGGCATCATGCTGGGGGTAGTGTTTTAGGGTTTAGTGTAGTGCAGTGGTGTTTGTGTACTGTAGGTGGTCTTGCTGGGGGTAGTGTTTTAGGGTTTAGGGTAGTGCAGTGGTGTTTGAGTAGTGTAGGAGGTCGTGCTGGGGTAGTGTTTTGGGGTTTAGTGCAGTGGGGATTGGATAGTGTAGGGGGTCATGCTGGGGTAGTGTTTTAGAGTTTACAGCAGTGCAGAGGTGTCTGTGTAGGTTAGGGGGTCATGCTGTGGGTAGTGTTTCAGGGTTTACTGTAGTGCAGTTGTGTTTATGTGGTGTAATGGGTCATGCTGGGGGAAGTGTCTTAGGGTTTAGGGTAGTGCAGTGGTGTTCAGGTGGTGGAAGGGGTTTTGCTGGGGGTAGTATTTTAGGGTTTAATGAAGTGCAGTGGGGTTTGGGTAGTGGAGGGGGTCATGCTGGGTGTAGATTTAGGGTTTAGGGCAGCGCAGTGGTGTTTGGGTAGTGTAGGGGTTTTGCAGGGATTCTGCTTATGCACAGAACTATGCACAGGAAACAAGGACCTCAGTGAATTGTGGTGTACCAAAAACTCACCTCAGAACCCAGAACCCCTTATCCGACCAGCATCAGTGTCCCATTTGTTATCCGAGTTTTATCTCGGCGGTCCCAATGTATAGACAACCCAGAACAAGCGACTTAGTGTATTCTCAGGAATGGTGGGAATCAAAAATACCTGTTCGTAATTATTCTCTTATCAGTCCACAACAGAATAAACAGAGACACGGTAAAGTTTAAAGAGTTTATTTTATAAACCTCGTGTCCTAAGATGCAGTACTTTGGCTAACATAAGCAGACAAATGATTAAAATCAAAACCATCAGCAAAGTTACAATATCATAGAAAATGAAAGGAGTAATCATAATAAAATGACAGTGTATGACAGCCACCTTCCTTTCGTTAGTATACTAATATTATTATTATTAGACTAATAAAAGGTCTCTAGGCTTGAATGGGGAACCCCATACCGTAGGGGAACCCCATACCGTAAAGATCAGCTTAGTGGAATCACATCACAGGATCAGCTAGACTCTGCTCCTGGGAAAGCTCTTCTTCCGAATGTGTCTAAAGCATGCAGCCTGCAATATTAAAAGCACTCGACTTTCAGGTATTTGCAGCTGCGTGCGTGTTATGGCTAAATAGTGGGCCAATCAACCTGAACCCAACAACATGCACCGTCTAGCGACCCAGACTGTTTCTTTACACAATGTTCAGACCAAGGTCGCTGCTCGCTGTTAGGGATGTGAACAACAGACAGTTCTCATGTGAAGCAAAGGCGAGCACGCATTTCTTAATTAATAACATGTAACTACAGTGTCGTGTGCAAAAGCAGCAAAAGTGGCAAGATGGCTTTCTAACATCTAACGCGGTTGTGCTAACTTAGCATTGTACGTATATAAATAGCAGTCTTCACTACACCCCCCCTTGATCGGACCACTAACCAGTAGGGGCGCAATTTCAAGAACGCAGAGTTCAAGTTCGATAGAACGGAACTAAGGGCACAAATTGTGAATCCATATAAGGTAAGTGAAAATTTCGAAGGAAAAAAAAAGGGAGAAAAAAACCATTTAAAGGGGGAAAATAAATATCATCGATGGATGTTCAACGAAAAAACAAAAAAGGCATTCCACAGTAATGTTGGATGACATCCAAACTAATCCATCAAGGTATAAGCACAATAAGTTGCAACGGCTTCCAAGAGGAAATCATTGGAACCTTCTGCAAAATTATCTGCCATCCAATTCAGCAAGGGGAAAGAACACACATGTTCCTCAACAACTGGAGTCTCTAGTACCATCAGAGGACAACTGGCTTGTTCTTAAAGATAACTTCTCGCCAAGAATTCAGCTGCAGCTGTTCCGATGTCCCAATTCCCGAGGACTCCATGTGCTGCTCCACAGGCCATAATCCTGACACCAGAACAGTCCAACTCATGAGCCACTAAGGGGCTCATTAGCCGATCATAATCCGGGGCAGGAGACACCGAGTTCGACAAGCACAAATCCAGAGCCCATTGAAACAGACACTCCAGGCAATGAAAGACAGGCTGCACGCAAGTAAAGTAGGGAAACCGGAAGGACAATCCATAGGCTATGCTTAGAGTTGCCAGTGATAAAGTTCCATAGTATTCAAGCATCCGGTTACGAAGATGGAGCAGCCGTGACATGTTGTGCATCCATAGCGTAGTACGCAGATCAACAAAAGTACCCCAGCTACGAGGGCGAGAATCAAAGGGAGACCTCCGAAGACGCTGGAAAAAATAGAATGAAAAAATGCCGGGACCACACCAAAAATAGTTTGAAAGGAGGTCACGAGGTCGGAGCCCACAATTTTGAAAAAATGTGCCAGACCACTTGTTGACGAGGCATTAAAGATAGTCTGAATCAGGGCCCCAAAATGAAGTGGGAGATCAGTTTTCAAAAGCGCTTGCACCTCTGTGCGCGTGTTTGCTACGTGAAGGACAAATGTTTCCCGGGATGAAGTCAACGCGACTTCTTTTTGAGACAATAGAGCCCTTATTCTGCTCATCTTGTTGAACTCTGCTTTCAAGGTTGGAATGGAAGGCCAGATGGATACATCGAGCCGTCCATGCGGGGGTGGGAAAAGGACGTTATTACAGCAGACTACTCTCTGTGAAACAGTCACTATGTAGGGAATTCCCACTAACATCCCACAGCAAGCTTCATTATTTAATAGCAAATAACTACCGTTAGCAAGCAGCGTAAAAGACGGTGTTATAACTGGCACCGGGATCCCTTTCAGGACGCAAGTTAAATTAGGAGCGTGCACATTACATGCACCATGCAATTGAATGTGCCTACACACCACAGAGTGATCCGAAGTGGAAGTGCACTCTTCACCTTTTAAGTAAACCTCTTTTCCGTCCCTCACGCGTCTGTACATGAATGGGAGTGACCAAACTTCGTGCAGGAAGGCAGTACCCAGTTTTTCATATTTGCCAAGGGCATAATGTTTCATGCACGAACTGAACTTAAACAGGGGGAACGGTAATGTGATCAACCCGTGGATAAGCCACACAGCGGAGTTTAATTCGGCAACAGAGAAAGGTAAAGGTTCTAACTTTTCAAAGTGCAGCAATGAGTATGTCGCATCTTTCATGGACATGAACTCTTGTTTTGAAGTTAAATTAAATGGAAGGAACAAAGATGAAGTATTCATGTAATCCTAAGGGACTTTCCCAGCCTTTAACGTTTGCAATGTCCATGCAAACTGCATAATAGAACGCAATTGATTTTGACCATGATACAAAACAGACAAATCATCCTGCACAATGTCAACCACAGATGAAACAATATTATCTAAGGTATAAATTCTGGAAGACAGGGTGTTAATGCTATTATCTATTACAGCCAATACTTTCTCCATATTGGCTTGATCAATAGCTCGTAATCTGGATGCAGCTTCAATCTGTGATAGCTTCCAAACTTCGTTGTAAACAGCATATACCCATCTTTTGGACCTGCCAACCGCAGGACCCTTAACAAAATCATTCAAATCTATTTTGTCGTTCAATTGTGATAAATGAAGTTCAACAGATGCTAAGGTGGAATGTTGCAGCCAAGATTGGCATACCTCCCCTACTGAGTAGGTAGTTACAGTGTGAGAAGATTCAAAACGGGGGTCTACACAAACTTGTGTATACCCCGGTGCCATTTCCAGAAACTGATGTTGACAGAAATCTGAGCCCGTTTGCCATATTAACCACCCTTCCGGATTCAATTCAGAAATATTGAAGGATGTGTTGGAAATGTATGACTGCAACGTAGCAAGGGACAGATCCGTATGATTATCCCAATTAGGATAAGCACCCAGACCCGGAGTGGAGGGAGAATTTAATTTTTTAGAAGTAGCCAATCCAAAACAGGTGGTCTGAAAAATTTACGAATTCAAAAATAACATGTGGTTCGGGATGAGGCAGGCACGATGCAAAGCTTCTGTTCCCTGTACATGCCACGGTTTAGAACCCAAAACCGATTGAAGATCGATAGTAGCTTTCCACAGATCATAGCCTCCGATTGCCAACTCGTCCATAAAGGACTTGGAATACAACAATTTGGTGTGTGTGAGTCTAACTTTAGAAGCAGACTCAGTAGCAACCTTAAAATAAAAGGAGGCCAGATTCGACACACCGAAATCTGAAAAATATGTGAATTTGTCCACTAACGTGGTGGAGCTGTCCAGCATAGGGGCTGGACAGTGTTCCCATTGCGTATAATTTACAAAAATTCTAAACGTATTTGCTTTGTGTAGGAAATGCGTGCCATAATGTTGATAGCAAAATTGCTCATCATAATTAGCAGTATCTAAATACAAATCCTCAGCATCAAACGCAGCATAATATTTCAAATCAGAAAACAGTGCTTCTATGGCTTGAACATCCCAATCATCCGAGTGGATGTTTTGCTTAACCACATCACCCATAGAAACACGAAATACATTTGGCACATTGATTACTTCAGTGGGACCATGAATTTGAAATTTAACAGCATCCCAAGCGATCCCATCCAGTACAGGCCAGGCAGTAATGTTCACAAAAGTCTGGTCCCTTTTCATAATATGTGATGAGGAGTGGGGGGCCAAAGTTCCAGCAATTAGTCTAATTGTAGACCTTTCTTTCAGAGAGTGTCCATTTATAAGTCTAAAAAACACTACCACAAAGCCAATGGACATAAACAAAAAAATACATATGAGCACCAGCCAAATGTAAGTCCAAGGGGGAATTAAAAAATGTCTTTTAAACCAGACAGCAAAAATTGAAACTTTTGGTGGGGCAATAGAAGTCATTGAATTAGTGTCAAAGGAGTAGCGTGACTGGTTAACTGTGGTGGAGTGTAAAACAGGCAACGGGACATCCGCAGGATAAGCATACTCAATATCTTCAGGTAGACCACCAGCTGTCGGTGGCAATAAAGGACCAGTAACTGTATGCATCTTGACGGCAACATCAGGCAAGGTGGTAGAAGCTGGGGCCACAACAGAATTTCTCAGCAGGGCAAGAAACCGCTGGAGCCATACTAAGAAGAATCAGCCACTCGCTGTAGCTTGACATTGTCAATAGAGATGTACCTGTTATCCTTGCGACCAGGAAGTGGAGGTAAAATGACTGTATGTGTACCCTGTTCTCCAAGCGCCGGGACTGGTGCACGATAAGAGGGGCTGAACTCCTTCTTGTTCTCCACCTTCTCACGGACCAGATCACCAACTCGAGGTAGCCAGCTGACTACCGGAATCTGAAGCGCAGAATCAGATGTGGAGGGCACGTGTTCCTTCGCTAGACTGTCTCTGGCTTCTTGTAGATTCTACAATACAGCACAGTGATCATCTACATCAAAGGGTGCGGCCGACGCCGCCATGTCTAGACCATCAAGGTCCGGAACAAACATTCGTATGCCAAAGAGCATCATGTATGGGGTCCGCCCACCCAGGGACCTTCTAGGGAGATTATTAAGTGCACGTTGTACGTCATACAAGTGGGCTAGCCAGTTCCGGCGAGTACTTAAAACCCTAGCTGTCAAAGATTGCTTTAAGTCACGGTTCATTCGCTCCACCACACTATTACCCTCAGGTCGGTATGGAGACGAAAATTTAACTTGGACCCCCAAATTTCTCATGGCTTCTTTGTACGCCTTAGAGGTGAACGCAGGGCCCTGATCAGAATGAAAGGTACCACATGCAAAACTTCCAACAAAGACACGCAAATCCTTGATGACAGTACGGTCATCAGCACTCCTTTGTGGCCATACCCACAGAAAACGTGTGCACGAATCCACTGCAACCAAGATGTATTTGTTAGGGGTGGGCGGAATTTGCATAATCGCATTACGCAAATCTCCGCGAAACAGTAAAAAATCTCCGCGAACACGCAGAAATTCCGCAAACACACGGAATTGCTTGTTCGCGATGCTTTTTTCCTGTTCGCAATCGCTGTTTGCGTGCTCGGGGGGAAATATCTCGCGAACACGCATTTTGAGAACGCGAACAAGCAAAAAATTTCGCGAAGTCGCTGAACGCAGATTTTTGGGCAATTTTGCGTTCTCCGCGGAACGCGAAATTACCCAAATTCCACAAATTCCGCGAGCGGAACGGAATTTACCGCCCAGGCCTAGTATTTGTACGCAGTATCAGAGGTGAATGGACCGCAATGATCTAGTGGTTTATTAGATATGTACAACTGAGTCTGTGGTGGGCGCTCCGCAGTTGAAGGTTTTATCTGCTGGCAAATGTCACAATTAAGAACATAAGCGCGAGCTTGTTTATATAAACCGCACCACCAGTAACGTTGTTGTAACAGAGATACAGTAGCTGCAACGCCGGCATGGGCAGACGCCATGCCCTCGTGAGCCGCTAATATCAAAGATGGTCTGCAGTCCGCGTTGGGACTCAATCTGTCACCAACGTCGTTAATCCTCACTAACGGGACATTATCAGGACTTAAACGATAATGGTAACGAGAAGGGAAACCTCTCAGATATTTCATTCCCTTCTCTGTAGCATCAATAGCTGCCAAGATGTCATCATCGATCTTACTTTGTGATCTTGTAACTGCTGCTACTAAGTACGTCGCCACTGCTGTTTTTGCTGCCTCGTCAGCTAGGCTGTTGCCGACAGCATGGACATACTCGTTGGTGACCAAGAGTGTGAATAACATTCACGAGAGGCAGATGTTCTTTAAGTTCTGCCACTCGAACCCAAAGCGTTTTATGCTTAATTGTGCTACCTTTGGAATCACGGTAGTCATTTTGAGACCAAAAATGAAGATTGTCGTTGTAAGATTGAACACAATAGAACGAGTCACTCACTATAAGTGTAGTGACTCGAGGATCAGCAAACTCCAGTGCAAGCACCAGAGCACGAAGCTCCGCCAACTGTGCGGGCCAATCACCCAATGACTGCGTATGCACGACATCAGATTGGAATTCACCATTCACGAAAGTACCGACCAAAATTGCGCAGGCCGCTGAATAGGCATGCTTCGATCCAGTCGCTGGTTGTGCAGAACCGTCAGTGTAATGACACAATGGTAATCCTCGAGCGGGCGCAAAGACAGAGGAGCTGGATGAACGAATTCACACTGTAAGAACTCCTGAGTCTGCAGAGCTGCGTCAAAGATATATGTGACGTCGGGCGATGTCAAGGAAGTGGCCCATTGTATCCACCGTGGATGTAAAGCTTTAGAATTTGGTACACTCGCTTTCGCCACCGCCTCAAGGGCAGGATATGGTGTGACCACCAACATGCGTTTTCCTTGCGAAAGCGCTCGCTCTTTCAGAATCGCCATCTGCACTGCCGTCAAAACTTTCTCGACAGCGGAAAATTGCAGTTCAGCAGAAGTGTACAGGTGTGATTTGTAGGCAATGGGGACGGTGTCGCCCTCATTGAACGTTAAGTACGTGAAACCCACTGCGCCTGGCACAATTCTTATGACCAGGTTAGTGTGGTTATCACGCGTCAGTAAGTATTTTGAAGCAAGAAGGTCAGCTTGCAAAGATTGCAATATAGCTGAATGCTCCGGCAGCCAGCATGATTTGGAAAAAGTAGGTTGTACCAAGGCATAAAGCGACTTGATACGCTGGGCATAATCAGGAATGTACTATCGACCGAAATTCAGAAAGCCCAGTAAAGATTGTAATTTCTTCAGTGTCGTAGGAGCACGTACGCATGCGCATTTCTCTAGGAAGTGCGAGCCAATCCTCGACCTTCATTGTTGAGTTCGTATCCCAAAAACAACACTGTATATTCTGCAATGTGAGACTTCGCAAAGTTGAATTTGTATCCGAAGTCCGCAAACAAAACAATAATGCGATCAACGCGACACAGATGCGGCCACAACTCGTCATCTGTGAGATAAATATCATCCACATACGAGTACGCATCAGGGTCAATGCACACTAACATAGAGACTACACGAGCCGCAAAGACGCCAGGGCTGTTCTTATTGCCCATCGGTAATCTTTTGAAATGTTTTTGTTTGCCGCCCGAGGTAAATGCTGTCCATTCACTACTAAGAGAGGACAGGTTATGGCTATAAAAGCCATTGGAAATGTCAAGTGTGTTTTTAAACCGTTTTCTCACGAGACTATCGACGAAAGCCAAACTGTGGGTATTCTGTACTGCGCATGTCCGGCAATGAGAGTTTAACTGCTGGTAATCCAAAACCAGGTGGTACGACCCATCAGGCTTCATCATAGTGAATAAAGGATTATTCATTGGTGACACACAAGTTTCAATAACACCTTGATATTCCAATTGTTCAAGGACAGCCGCGACGTGAGGTCTTGCTTCGCGACGCATGGGATATTGGGGTTGTGGCTGTGGCGAGGACCGCAATGGAATCTCATGGCTGGGGGACAATTTATCCCAGCCTACCTGATTACGATACAAAGCTGGTGCTAGCACCAGAACCCACTCCTCGGCGAACTTCTTAGCTTGGTCCTTTGGCACTGTGTGCGCAAAGGACGGGAGGATCATCTCCTCCCCTCTAGGAGCATCTAAAATTAAAGCCGGGGGCCAATCCGCCTCTGCCAATAGAATATCATACGAAGAGGTCAGATTATCCCAAAAAATCCCTTGAATCGTGCATTGTATGTCTCCTTCAATTAAAAGTACTATATTATATAGTCTGTCAGGGGGAGCCACTCTAGTGTCAGCAGTTTCTACAGTTATGAACGTATCAGTTGCTGTCGCCACCAGATATGGACGCAGTGCTTGTCGCACTACTGTAACTTCCGCCGCGCTGTCGAGCAGGGTTAGTGCCCATGTCAGGTTCTGAAGCTGCGTCCGCACTATCTGTGGCATACCTCGCTGTTAGCGCAGCAACTTTCTTCTTCTGAAACGGGGGTCGTTGACGTGCAGACTCGTCCTGCTTGCCTTTGCCGTCAGTCTGACGGGGTTGATCACGACCTCGGGCACCCCGTCCTTTCCCACGGTCTCCGCCACCGGATTGTGAAGCCGATGTTTCCTGTGAAGAACGAGGAGAACTTTGTTCAGAAACCTGAAAACTATCAGGTGACTTAATACTAGATTGATCACGCAAATCATATGTACGTTCACTAGACGACTGTACGGGTGATGCAGGACGAGACCCCTGTTTCTGTTGCTGCTTCCCCTGTTTCTTTGCTCGTCAATTTTGTTTAGGAAAATTAGGGCGTTCGTCTTTACTAGACAAGCTCACCTGAGTTTGCTGTACTATATCAGGAATTATCACAGTTGGTTTAACACCTAAGGCACTGCGGCCTATGGTCCTATAGGCTTCTGCAATTATTTTAGCGAACTCCTTAGGCCTGTCGAGTTCATCCATGCGGTCCAGCTTATTAGCTACTTGGAACTGCATGGCATCGCCTTTGAGGTTGCCCATTACCATGGAAGCAACCACATCGAACACCCCGACAAGCCTCATTCCCAATTCAACAGCAGCCTCTGCCCAGTGATTCTCTTGAACACGTTTAATGACGAAGGGTAGTACAGACATAGACGGAGTGCCGAAGCACTTCGAGTAGGTCGCGGCAAAGACCTTGCCCCAGTTTGCGCAATCGGCCATATCTGGGACCAAGTCTTTCAGCAAACTAATGGTGAGAATCCTGTGTTTCTCCACAGGAGAGGTATGCGGAAAAACCTCCTCCAGTTGGTCAAATTTCTCAGCAAGCCAATAAGGCAAATCATCTTTATTTTGGGGGCACTTGCCCATCACCGAATTAACCATAACAGGACTAATAACCACCGCGTGGTGGTCCGTTGGTTGTCCCGCAACAGCAGGTGCCCCCACCTGCACGTTGCGTGACACGTACTGCACTAAAGCCCTATGAACTATAATCAGGGCTGTGTGTAGTACCCGCAACTCAGCCACCGCCTCCGTGAGATAGCGGGGATGAGGCTTAAATCCAGCTAGCACCGGCCATGTGGCCCCTGCAATAGACAGCGGGCCCATTCTAGCCGGTGCAACCGCATGGGGAAGGGCGCCATTAAACCAAATGGTATGCTGCCAGGCAGAAATAGGAATTTCTTGTGTCCTATACGGCGTATAGACTGCAGGTAGCTGCGTGGGAGTAAAGGAATGAAACGTATCATCGTCTGCATCCACCGCCGGAAAAGTCACCCAAGAGTAAAACAACTCATACGGGTAGGACGCATCAGCGGTCACCACAAAAATAACAGCCATCCCATCATCCAGCACCCCATACGTCGTCAAATGACGGTGCAGAGGTGCAGGACTATGTGCGGCAATGTCAACCGCCATAAGGACACACCAAAGAGTATCAACGATATCAACAGTAGCACTGGGGTTCAGAAAAAACCCTTTTTAATGATCAAGCTTGAAAGAACCTATTAGTCGAGACACAGGTAGGTTAAACCTGTCACTTCCGTTAACCGGAAACAAGAGTGAGGGTGTTGTGGACTAATATAAGCACTACTAAGGCGTTTCAAATCAATCGACCAAACGTTAGGTGCGCAATGTTGCGGGGATTCTGCTTATGCACAGAACTATGCACAGGAAACCAGGACCTCAGTGAATTGTGGTGTACCAAAAACTCACCTCAGAACCCAGAACCCCTTATCCGACCAGCATCAGTGTCCCATTCGTTATCCGAGTTTTATCTCGGCGGTCCCAATGTATAGACAACCCAGAACAAGCGACTTAGTGTATTCTCAGGAATGGTGGGAATCAAAAATACCTGTTCGTAATTATTCTCATATCAGTCCACAACAGAATAAACAGAGACACGTTAAAGTTTAAAGAGTTTATTTTATAAACCTTGTGTCCTAAGATGCAGTACTTTGGCTAACATAAGCAGACAAATGATTAAAATCAAAACCATCAGCATAGTTACAATACCATAGAAAATGAAAGGAGTAATCATAATAAAATGACAGTGGATGACAGCCACCTTCCTTTCGCTAGTAAACTAATATTATTATTATTAGACTAATAAAAGGTCTCTAGGCTTGAATGGGGAACCCCATACCGTAAAGATCAGCTTAGTGGAATCACATCACAGGATCAGCTAGACTCTGCTCCTGGGAAAGCTCTTATTCCGAATGTGTCTAAAGCATGCAGCCTGCAATATTAAAAGCACTCGACTTTCAGGTATTTGCAGCTGCGTGCGTGTTATGGCTAAATAGTGGGCCGATCAACCTGAACCCAACAACATGCACCGACTAGCGACGCAGACTGTTTCTTTACACAATGTTCAGACCAAGGTCGCTGCTCACTGTTAGGGATGTGAACAGCAGACAGTTCTCATGTGAAGCAAAGGCGAGCAAGCATTTCTTAATTAATAACATGTAACTACAGTGTCGTGTACAAAAGCAGCAAAAGTGGCAAGATGGCTTTCTAACATGTAACGCGGTTGTGCTAACTTAGCATTATACATATATAAATAGCAGTCTTCACTACAGGGGGTCATGCTGGGGGTAGTGTTTTAGGGTTTAGGGTAGTGCCGTCTTGTTTGTTTAGTGTAGGGGGTCATGCTGGGGGTAGTGTTTTAGGGTTTAGGGTAGTGCAGTGGTGTTTGGGTAGTGTAGGGGGAATGCTGGGGGTAGTGTTTTAGGGTTTAGGGTAGTGCAGTGGTGTTTGTGTAGTATCGGGGTAGTTCTGGGGGTAGTGTTTTAGGATTTAGGGTAGTGCAGTGGTGTTTGGGCATTGTAGGGGTAGTGCTGGGGGAAGTGTTTTAGGGTTTAAGGTAGTGCAGTGGTGTTTCGGTAGTGTAGGGTCTTGTGCTGAGGGTAGTGTTTTAGGGTTTAGGGTAGTGCAGTGGTGGTTGTGTGGTGTAGGGGGTGGTGCTGGGGTAAGTGTTTTATTGTTTAGGGTAGTGGAGTGGTGTTTGGGTAGTGTAGGGGTCATGCTAGGGGTAGTGTTTTATGGTCTAGGGTAGTGCAGTGGTGTTTGGGTAGTGTAGGGGGTCGTGCTGGGGGTAGTGTTTTAGGGTATAGTGTAGTGCAGTGATGTTTGTGTACAGTAGGGGGTCTTACTGGGGGTAGTGTTTTTAGGGTTTAGTGTAGTGCAGTGGTGTTTGAGTAGTGTAGGGGGTCGTGCTGGGGGTAGTGTTTTTGGGTTTAGGGCAGTGCAGTGCTGTGGTGTTTGGATTGTGTAGGGGGTCGTGCTGGGGGTAGTGTTTTAGGGTTTACAGCAGTGCAGTGGTGTCTGTGTAGTGTAGGGGGTTATGCTGGGGGTAGTGTTTCAGGGTTTACGGTAGTGCAGTGGTGTTTGTGTAGTGTAAAGGGTCATGATGGGGGAAGTGTCTTAGGGTTTAGGGTAGCACAGTGGTGTTTGTGTGGTGTAGGGGGTCATTCTGGGCGTAGTATTTTAGGGTTTAGGGAAGCGCAGTGGTGTTTGGGTAGTGGAGGAGTTCATGCTGGGGGTAGATTTAGGGTTTAGGGCAGTGCAGTGGTCTTTGGGTAGTGTAGGGGGTCATGCTGGGGGTAGTGTTTTAGGGTTAAGGGTAGTACCGTCTGGTTTTTTTAGTGTAGGGGGTCATGCTGGGGGGTAGTGTTTTAGGGATTAGGGTCATGCAGTTGTGTTTGGGTAGTGTAAGGGGTACTGCTGGGGGTAGTATTTTAGGGTTTAGGATAGTGCAGTG
Source organism: Triturus cristatus (assembly GCF_964204655.1). Lineage (NCBI taxonomy): Eukaryota > Metazoa > Chordata > Amphibia > Caudata > Salamandridae > Triturus > Triturus cristatus. The sequence continues at coordinate 279,005,852 of NC_140579.1, forward strand.
GTGTTTGTGCAGTATTGGGGGTAGCTCTGGGGGTAGTGTTTTACGATTTAGGGTAGTGCAGTGGTGTTTGGGCATTGTAGGGGTAGTCCTGGGGGAAGTGTTTTAGGGTTGTGCATTGGTGTTTGTGTGGTGTAGGGGGTCGTGCTGGGGTAAGTGTTTTAGGGTTTAGGGTAGTGGAGCGGTGTTTGGGTAGTATAGGGGTCGTACTGGGGGTAGTGTTTTAGGGTTTAAGGTAGTGCAGTGGTTTTTGGATAGGGGGTCGTGCTAGGGGTAGTGTTTTATGTTTTATTGTAGTGGAGTGGTGTTTGTGTAGTGCAGGAGGTCGTGCTGGGGGTAGTGTTTTAGGGTTTAGGGTAGTGCAGTGGTGTTTGTGTAGTAATGGGGGTTGTGCTGGGGGTAGTGTTTTAGGGTTTAGGGTAGTGCAGTGGTGTTTGTGTAGTGTAGTGGGTCATGCTGGGGGTAGATTTAGGGTTAAAGGTAGCGCAGTGGTGTTTGTGTAGAGTAGGGGGTCGTGCTGGGGGTAGTATTTTTGGGTTTCAAGTAGTGCAGTGGTGTTTGGGTAGCGCAGGGGGTCATGCTGGGGGTAGTGTCTTCAGGTTTAGGGTAGCGCAGTCATGTTCGGGTGGAGTAAGGGGTCGTGCTGGGGTAGAGTTTTAGGGTTTAGGGTAGCGCAGTGGTGTTTGGGTAGTGTAGTTTGTCATGCTGCGGGGTAGATTTAGGGTTTAGGGTTGCGCAGTGGTGTTTGGGTAGTGTAGGGGGTCATGCTGGATGTAGATTTACGGTTTCGGGGAGCGCAGTGGTGTTTGTGTAGTGTATCGGACACTGCTGGGGGTCCTGTTTTAGGGTTTAGGGTAGTGCCGTCTTGTTTGTTTAGTGTAGGGGGTCATGCTGGGGGTAGTGTTTTAGGGTTTAGGGTAGTGCAGTGGTGTTTGGGTAGTGTAGGGGGTACTGCTGGGGGTAGTGTTTTATGGTTTAGGGTAGTGCAGTGATGTTTGTGTAGTGTAGGGTTTGTGCTGGGTTAAGTGTTATAGGGTTTAGGGTAGTGGAGTGGTGTTTGGGTAGTATAGGGGGTCGTGCTGGGGGTAGTGTTTTAGTATTTAGGGTAGTGCAGTGGTGTTTGTGTAATGTAGGGGGTCATGCTGGGCTGAGGGTTTTAGGGTTGAGGGTAGTGCAGTGGTGTTTGTGCAGTGTAGGGGGTCATGCTAAGGGTAGCGTTTTAGGGTTTAGGGTAGTGCAGTGGTGTTTGTGTAGTGCAGGGGGTAGTGTTTTAGGGTTTAGGGTAGTGCAGTGGTGTTTGCGTAGTGCAGGGGGTTGTGCTGGGGGTAGTGTTTAAGGGTTTAGGGTAGTGCAGTGGTACTTGACTAGTTCAGGTGGTCGTGCTGGAGGTAGTGTTTTAGGGTTTAGGGTACTGCAGTGGTGTTTGTTTAGGGTAGGGGGTTGTGTTTTAGGATTTAGGGTAGTGCCGTGGTTTTTGTGTAGTGTAGGGGGCCTTGCTGGGGGTAGTGATTTAGGGTTTAGGGTAGTGCTCTGGTGTTTGTTTAGTGTAGGGTATCGTTTTTTAGGGTTTAGGGTAGTGCAATGGTGTTTGGGTAGTGCAGGGGGTCGTGCTGGTGGTAGTGTTTTAGGGTTTAGGGTAGTGCAGTTGTGTTTGTGTAGTGTAGGGGTTCATGCTGGGGAAGTGTTTTAGGGTTTAGGGTAGTGCAGTGGTGTTTGTGTAGCGTAGGGGGTCATGTTTTAGGGTAGTACAGTGAGGTTTGGATAGTGTAGGGGGTCATGCTGGGGGTTGTGTTTTAGGGTTTATGGTAGTGCAGTGGTGTTTGGGTAATGTAGGGAGTCATGCTGGGTGTATGTTTTAGGGTTTAGGGTAGTGCAGTGGTGTTTTTGTAGTATAGGGTGTCATGCTGGGGGTAGTGTTTTAGGGTTCAAGGTAGTGCAGTGGTGTTAGTGTAGTATAGCTTGTCTTACTGGGGGTAGGGTTTTAGGGTTTAGGGTAGTGCAGTGGTGTTTGTGTGGTGTGGGGGGTCGTGCTGGGGTAAGTGTTTTATGGTTTAGGGTAGTGGAGTGGTGTTTGGGTAGTATAGGGGGTCCTGCTGTGGTTAGTGTTTTAGGGTTTAAGGTAGTGCAGTGGTGTTTGTATAGGGGGTCATGCTAGGGGTAGTGTGTTATGGTTTAGGGTAGTGCAGTGGTGTTTGTGTAGTGAAAGGGGTCGTGCTGGTGGTAGTGTTTTAGGGTTTAGGGTAGTGCAGTGGTGTTTGTGTAGTGTAGGGGTTGTGCTGGGGGTAGTGTTTTAGGGTAGTGCAGTGGTGTTTGTGTAGTGTAGTGGGTCATGCTGGGGGTAGATTTAGGATCTAGGGTAGCGCAGTGGTGTTTGTGTAGTGTAGGGGTCATGCTGGGGGTAGTATTTTTTACTTTCGGATAGTGCAGTGGTCTTTGGGTAGTGCAGGGGGTTGTGCTGGGGGTAGTGTCTTCGGGTTTAGGGTAGCGCAGTCATGTTCAGATGGTGTAAGGGGTCATGCTGGGGGTAGAGTTTTACTGTTTAGGGTAGCACTGTGGTGTTTGGGTACTGTAGGGGGTTGTGCTGGGGGTAGAGTTTTAGGGTTTAGGGTAGTGCAGTTGTGTTTGGGTAGTGTAGCGGATACTGCTGCTGGTAGTGTTTTAGGGTTTAGGGTGGTGCCGTCTTGTTTGTTTAGTGTAGGGGATTATGCTGGGGGTAGCGTTTTATGGTTTAGGGTAGTGTAGTGATGTTTGTGTAGTGTAGGGGTCATGCTGGGGTAGTGTTTTAGGGTTTAGGGTAGTGCAGTGGTGTTTGTGTAGTGCAGGGGGTCTTGCTGGGGGTAGTGTTTTAGGGTTCAAGGTAGTGCAGTGGTGTTTGTGTAGGGGGTCATGCTAGGGGTAGTGTTTTATGGTTTAGGGTAGTGCAGTGGTGTTTTTGTAGTGCAGGGGGTCGTGCTGGTGGTAGTGTTTTATGTTTTAGGGTAGTGGAGTGGTGTTTGGGTAGTATAGGGGTCCTGCTGGGGTTAGTGTTTTAGGGTTTAAGGTAGTGCAGTGGTGTTTGTGTAGGGTGTCATTCTAGGGGTAGTGTTTTATGGTTTATGGTAGTGCAGTGGTGTTTGTGTAGTGCAGGGGGTCGTGCTGGTGGTAGTGTTTTAGGGTTCAAGGTAGTGCAGTGGTGTTTGTGTAGGGGGTCATGCTAGGGGTAGTGTTTTATGGTTTAGGGTAGTGCAGTGGTGTTTGTGTAGTGCAGGGGGTCGTGCTGGTGGTAGTGTTTTAGGGTTTAAGGTAGTGCAGTGGTGTTTGTGTAGGGGTCATGCTGGGGTAGTGTTTTAGGGTTTAGGGTAGTGCAGTGGTGTTTGTGTGGTGTAGGGGCTCGTGCTGGATTAAGTGTTTTAGGGTTTATAGTAGTGGAGTGGTGTTTGTGTAGTGCAGGGGGTCGTGCTGGGGGTAGTGTTTTAGGGTTCAAGGTAGTGCAGTGGTGGTTGTGTAGTGTAGCTTGTCTTACTGGGGGTAGTGTTTTAGCGTTTAGGATAGTGCAGTGGTGTTTGTGTGGTGTAGGGGGTCATGCTGGGGTAAATGTTTTATGTTTTAGGGTAGTGGAGTGGTGTTTGCATAGTATAGGGGGTCCTACTGGGGTTAGTGTTTTAGGGTTTAAGGTAGTGCAGTGGTGTTTGTGTAGGGGGTCATGCTAGGGGTAGTTTTTTATGGTTTAGGGTAGTGCAGTGGTGTTTGTGTAGTGCAGGGGGTTGTGCTGGTGGTAGTGTTTTAGGGTTTAGGGTAGTGCAGTGGTGTTTGTGTAGTGTAGGGGGTTGTGCTGCGGGTAGTGTTTTAGGGTAGTGCAGTGGTGTTTGTGTAGTGTAGTGGGTCATGTTGGGGGTAGATTTAGGTTCTAGGGTAGCACAGTGGTGTTTGTGTAGTGTAGGGGGTCATGCTGGGGGTAGTATTTTAGGGTTTCGGGTAGTGCAGTGGTCTTTGGGTAGTGCAGGGGGTCGTGCTGGGAATAGTGTCTTTGGGTTTAGGGTAGCGCAGTCATGTTCGGGTGGTGTAAGGGGTCATGCTAGGGGTTGAGTTTTACTGTTTAGGGTAGCACTGTGGTGTTTGGGTAGAGTAGGGGGTCATGCTGGGGGTAGGTTTAGGGTTTAGGTTAGTGCAGTGGTGTTTGGGTAGTGTAGGGGTTGTGCTGGGGGTATAGTTTTAGGGTTTAGGGTAGTGCAGTTGTGTTTAGGTAGTGTAGCGGATACTGCTGCTGGTAATATTTTAGGGTTTAGGGTAGTGCCGTCTTGTTTGTTTAGTGTAGGGGATCATGCTGGGGGTAGTGTTTTAGGGTTTAGGGTAGAGCAGTGATGTTTGGGTATTGTAAGGGTACTGCTGGGGGTAGTGTTTTATGATTTTGGGTATTGCAGTGATGTTTGTGTAGTGTTTGGGTCGTGCTGGAGTAAGTGTTTTAGGGTTTAGGGTCGTGGAGTGGTGTTTGGGAATTATAGGGTGTCGTGCTGGGGGTAGTGTTTTAGGGTTTAGGGTAGAGCAGTGGTGTTTGTGTGGTGTAGGGGGTCGTGCTAGGGTATGTGTTATAGGCTTGAGGGTAGTGCAGTGGTGTTTGTGTATTGTAGGGGGTCGTGCTAGAGGTAGTGTTTTAGGGTTTAGGGTAGTGCAGTGGTTTATGTGTAGTGGAGGGGTTCGTGCTGGGGGTAGTGTTTTAGAGTTTAAGGTAGTGCAGTGGTGTTTGCGTAGTGCAGGGGGTTGTGCTGGACGTAGTGTTTAAGGGTTTAGGGTAGTGCTGTGGTGTTTTGTCTAGTTTAGGGGGTCGTGCTGGAGGTAGTGTTTTAGGGTTTAGGGTAGTGCAGTGGTGTTTGTGTAGTGTAGGGGGTACTGCTGGGTGTAGTGTTTTAGGGTAGTGCAGTGGTGTTTGTGTAGTATTGGGTGTAGTTCTGGGGATAGTGTTTTAGGATTTAGGGTAGGGCAGTGGTGTTCGTGGAGTGTAGGGGTAGTGTAGGGGGTCACGGTAGTGCAGTGATTTTTTGGTAGTGTAATAGGTCATGCTGGGGGAAGAGTCTTAGGGTTTAGGGTAGCACAGTGGTGTTCGGGTGGTGTAGGGGGTCTTGCTGGGGGTAGTATTTTAGGGTTTACGGAAGCGCAGTGGTGTTTGGGTAGTGGAGGGGGTACTGCTGGGGGTAGTGTTTTATGGTTTAGGGTAGTGCAGTGATGTTTGTGTAGTGTAGGGGTCGTGCTGGGGGTAGTTTTTTAGGGTTTAGGGTAGTGCAATGGTGTTTGTGTGGTATAGGGGCTCGTGCTGGGGTAAGTGTTTTTTGGTTTAGGGTAGTGGAGTGGTGTTTGGTAGTATAGGGGGTGGTGCTGGGGGTAGTGTTTTAAAGGTTTAGGGTAGTGCAGTGGTGTTTGTGAGGTGTAGGAGGTCGTGCTGGGGTAAGTGTTTTAGGGTTGGGGTAGTACAGTGGTGTTTGTGTAGTATAGGGTGTCGTGCTAGGGGTAGTGTTTTAGGGTTTAGGGTAGTGCAGTGGTGTTTGTGTAGTGCAGGGGGTCGTGCTGTGGGTAGTGTTTTAGGGTTTAGGGTAGTGCAGTGGTGTTTGTGTACTGTAGGGGGTCTTGCTGGGGGTAGTGTTTTAGGGTTTAGGTTAGTGCAGTGGTGTTTGAGTAGTGTAGGGTAAGTTAATTCAGTTTTAACTCCATTCTGTATTCTGTCGCCATTTTGTTGCCCTCACTCATGCAGCTAGGTAATGCGAGTGTTTTTGCCCTTTGTACTACCACGTGTCAAATAACCTTCCCTTCCTTGTCGTGAAGCCAATTCCAGGAACTAGCCAGACTGACTAAATCCCTGCCTATACTGACTAATCCTTGTCCCAACTATTTGTTGGCCTTCAGTATTCTTTCTCCGCATTATCCTATTTTGCAAGTTGTCCTTTGAAGCACACAAACATGTCCTGCCGTTACTGATTGACCTATAGGTGCTGTCATTGATTGACTTATGGGGTTGGGCAAAAACACAACTCCAGGGGGATGTTCTGGTTACACGATGCCTTGTTTTGAATGTTTTCCTATTGGCTAATATTTGGCAGATCTTGTATGTCCATATTGGCATTCTTTTATGCTGAGTATGTAACCCTCACATATATAAGGCCCCAGTGTTCTGCTCTCTTTGGACTGCCTCATTCAGTTGCTGCGGCTTCTGGGTGACGTAGTCACACTCATTTTGAGTTTAATAAAGATGTTCTTTTATATTTCAGTTTCTGTGCCAACTTCTTTTTTTGTTGTTAGTTTAACCCTGAGAAGGAGTTTTGAATTTCTTCAAGGGGGTCGTGCGGAGGTAGTGTTTTTGGGTTTAGGGCAGTGCAGTGGTGTTTGGACAGTGTAGGGGGTCATGCTGGGGGTAGTGTTTTAGGGTTTAGGGTAGTGCAATGGTGTTTTTGTAGTATAGGGGTCATGCTGGGGGTAGAGTTTTACTGTTTAGGGTAGCACTGTGGTGTTTGGGTACTGTAGGGGGTCGTGCTGGGGGTAGAGTTTTAGGGTTTAGGGTAGTGCAGTTGTGTTTGGGTAGTGTAGCGGATACTGCTGCTGGTAGTGTTTTAGGGTTTAGGGTATTGCCGTCTTGTTTGTTTAGTGTAGGGGATTATGCTGGGGGTAGTGTTTTATGGTTTAGGGTAGTGTAGTGATGTTTGTGTAGTGTAGGGGTCATGCTGGGGTAGTGTTTTAGGGTTTAGGGTAGTGGAGTGGTGTTTGTGTGGTGTAGGGGCTCGTGATGGATTAAGTGTTTTAGGGTTTATACTAGTGGAGTGGTGTTTGTGTAGTGCAGGGGGTCTTGCTGGGGGTAGTGTTTTAGGGTTCAAGGTAGTGCAGTGGTGTTTGTGTAGGGGGTCATGCTAGGGTTAGTATTTTATGGTTTAGGGTAGTGCAGTGGTGTTTGTGTAGTGCAGGGGGTCGTGCTGGTGGTAGTGTTTTATGTTTTAGGGTAGTGGAGTGGTGTTTGGGTAGTATAGGGGGTCCTGCTGGGGTTAGTGTTTTAGGGTTTAAGGTAGTGCAGTGGTGTTTCTGTAGGGGGTTATGCTAGGGGTAGTGTTTTATGGTTTATGGTAGCGCAGTGGTGTTTGTGTGGTGCAGGGGGTCGTGCTGGTGGTAGTGTTTTAGGGTTCAAGGTAGTGCAGTGGTGTTTGTGTAGGGGGTCATGCTAGGGGTAGTGTTTTATGGTTTAGGGTAGTGCAGTGGTGTTTGTGTAGTGCAGGGGGTCGTGCTGGTGGTAGTGTTTTATGTTTTAGGGTAGTGGAGTGGTGTTTGGGTAGTGTAGGGGATCCTGCTGGGGTTAGTGTTTTAGGGTTTAAGGTAGTTCAGTGGTGTTTGTGTAGGGGTCATGCTGGGGTAGTGTTTTAGGGTTTAGGGTAGTGCAGTGGTGTTTGTGTGGTGTAGGGGCTCGTGCTGGATTAAGTGTTTTAGGGTTTATAGTAGTGGAGTGGTGTTTGTGTAGTGCAGGGGGTCGTGCTGGGGGTAGTGTTTTAGGGTTCAAGGTAGTGCAGTGGTGGTTGTGTAGTATAGCTTGTCTTACTGGGGGTAGTGTTTTAGCGTTTAGGATAGTGCAGTGGTGTTTGTGTGGTGTAGGGGGTCGTGCTGGGGTAAGTGTTTTATGTTTTAGGGTAGTGGAGTGGTGTTTGCGTAGTATAGGGGGTCCTGCTGGGGTTAATGTTTTAGGGTTTAAGGTAGTGCAGTGGTGTTTGTGTAGGGGGTCATGCTAGGGGTAGTGTTTTATGGTTTAGGGTAGTGCAGTGGTGTTTGTGTAGTGCAGGGGGTTGTGCTGGTGGTAGTGTTTTAGGGTTTAGGGTAGTGCAGTGGTGTTTGTGTAGTGTAGGGGGTTGTGCTGCGGGTAGTGTTTTAGGGTAGTGCAGTGGTGTTTGTGTAGTGTAGTGGGTCATGCTGGGGGTAGATTTAGGTTCTAGGGTAGCACAGTGGTGTTTGTGTAGTGTATGGGGTCATGCTGGGGGTAGTATTTTAGGGTTTCGGGTAGTGCAGTGGTCTTTGGGTAGTGCAGGGGGTCGTGCTGGGAGTAGTGTCTTCGGGTTTAGGGTAGCGCAGTCATGTTCGGGTGGTGTAAGGGGTCATGCTAGGGGTTGAGTTTTACTGTTTAGGGTAGCACTGTGGTGTTTGGGTAGAGTAGGGGGTCATGCTGGGGGTAGGTTTAGGGTTTAGGTTAGTGCAGTGGTGTTTGGGTAGTGTAGGGGGTTGTGCTGGGGGTAGAGTTTTAGGGTTTAGGGTAGTGCAGTTGTGTTTGGGTAGTGTAGCGGATACTGCTGCTGGTAGTGTTTTAGGGTTTAGGGTAGTGCCGTCTTGTTTGTTTAGTGTAGGGGATCATGCTGGGGTAGTGTTTTAGGGTTTAGGGTAGAGCAGTGATGTTTGGGTATTGTAGGGGGTACTGCTGGGGGTAGTGTTTTATGATTTAGGGTATTGCAGTGATGTTTGTGTAGTGTATGGGTCGTGCTGGGGTAGTGTTTTAGGGTTTAGGGTAGTGCAGTGGTGCTTGTGTGGTGTAGGGGCTCGTGCTGGAGTAAGTGTTTTAGGGTTTAGGGTCGTGGAGTGGTGTTTGGGAATTATAGGGTGTCGTGCTGGGGGTAGTGTTTTAGGGTTTAGGGTAGAGCAGTGGTGTTTGTGTGGTGTAGGGGGTCGTGCTAGAGTACGTGTTATAGGCTTGAGGGTAGTGCAGTGGTGTTTTTGTATTGTAGGGGGTCGTGCTAGGGGTAGTGTTTTAGGGTTTAGGGTAGTGCAGTGGTTTATGTGTAGTGGAGGGGTTCGTGCTGGGGGTAGTGTTTTAGAGTTTAGGGTAGTGCAGTGGTGTTTGCGTAGCGCAGGGGGTTGTGCTGGACGTAGTGTTTAAGGGTTTAGGGTAGTGCAGTGGTGTTTTGTCTAGTTTAGGGGGTCATGCTGGAGGTAGTGTTTTAGGGTTTAGGGTAGTGCAGTGGTGTTTGTGTAGTGTAGGGGGTACTGCTGGGCGTAGTGTTTTAGGGTAGTGCAGTGGTGTTTGTGTAGTATTGGGTGTAGTTCTGGGGATAGTGTTTTAGGATTTAGGGTAGGGCAGTGGTGTTCGTGGAGTGTAGGGGTAGTGCTGGGGGTAGTGTTTGAGGGTTTAGAGTAGTGCAGTGTTGTTTAGGTAGTGTAGGGGGTTGTGCTGAGGGTAGTGTTTGAGGGTTTAGGGTAGTGCAGTGGTGGTTGTGTGGTGTAGGGGGTCGGGTTGGGGGTAGTGTTTTAGGTAGTGCAGTGGTATTTGTGTAGTGTAGGGGGTTGTGCTAGGGGTGGTGTTTTATGGTCTAGGGTAGTGCAGGGGTGTTTGGGTAGTGAAGGGGGTTGTGCTGGAGGTAGTGTTTTAGGGTTTAGTGTAGTGCAGTGGTGTTTGTGTACTGTAGGGAGTCGTGGTGGGGGTAGTGTTTTTGGGTTTAGGGAAGTGCAGTGCAGTGGTGTTTGGATAGTGTAAGGGGTCGTGCTGGCGGTAGTGTTTACAGCAGTGCAGTGGTGTCTGTGTAGTGTAGGGGGTCACGGTAGTGCAGTGATTTTTTGGTAGTGTAATAGGTCATGCTGGGGGAAGAGTCTTAGGGTTTAGGGTAGCACAGTGGTGTTCGGGTGGTGTAGGGGGTCGTGCTGGGGGTGGTATTTTAGGGTTTACGGAAGCGCAGTGGTGTTTGGGTAGTGGAGGGGGTACTGCTGGGGGTAGTGTTTTATGGTTTAGGGTAGTGCAGTGATGTTTGTGTAGTGTAGGGGTCGTGCTGGGGGTAGTTTTTTAGGGTTTAGGGTAGTGCAGTGGTGTTTGTGTGGTATAGGGGCTCGTGCTGGGGTAAGTGTTTTTTGGTTTAGGGTAGTGGAGTGGTGTTTGGGTAGTATAGGGGGTGGTGCTGGGGGTAGTGTTTTAGGGTTTAGGGTAGTGCAGTGGTGTTTGTGAGGTGTAGGAGGTCGTGCTGGGGTAAGTGTTTTAGGGTTGGGGTAGTACAGTGGTGTTTGTGTAGTATACGGTGTCGTGCTAGGGGTAGTGTTTTAGGGTTTAGGATAGTGCAGTGGTGTTTGTGTAGTGCAGGGGGTCGTGCTGTGGGTAGTGTTTTAGGGTTTAGGGTAGTGCAGTGGTGTTTGTGTACTGTAGGGGGTCTTGCTGGGGGTAGTGTTTTAGGGTTTAGGTTAGTGCAGTGGTGTTTGAGTAGTGTAGGGTAAGGTAATTCAGTTTTAACTCCATTCTGTATTCTGTCGCCATTTTGTTGCCCTCACTCAGGCAGCTAGGTAATGCGAGTGTTTTTGCCCTTTGTACTGCCACGTGTCAAATAACCTTCCCTTCCTTGTTGTGAAGCCAATTCCAGGAACTAGCCAGACTGACTAAATCCCTGCCTATACTGACTAATCCTTGTCCCAACTATTTGTTGGCCTTCAGTATTCTTTCTCCGCATTATCCTATTTTGCAAGTTGTCCTTTGAAGCACACAAACATGTCCTGCCGTTACTGATTGACCTATAGGTGCTGTCATTGATTGACTTATGGGGTTGGGCAAAAACACGACTCCAGGGGGACGTTCTGGTTACATGATGCCTTGTTTTGAATGTTTTCCTATTGGCTAATATTTGGCAGATCTTGTATGTCCATATTGGCATTTTGCATGCTTGCATGAGCCAGGACTGCCCCTTTCTTTTATGCTGAGTATGTAAACCTCACATATATAAGGCCCCAGTGTTCTGCTCTCTTTGGACTGCCTCATTCAGTTGCTGCAGCTTCTGGGTGACGTAGTCACACTCATTTTGAGTTTAATAAAGATGTTCTTTTATATTTCAGTTTCTGTGCCAACTTCTTTTTTTGTTGTTAGTTTAACCCTGAGAAGGAGTTTTGAATTTCTTTAAGGGGGTCGTGCGGGGGTAGTGTTTTTGGGTTTAGGGTAGTACAGTGATGTTTGTGTGGTGTAGGGGCTTGTGCTGGGGTAAGTGTTTTAGGGTTTAGGGTAGTGGAGTGGTTTTTGGGTAGTATAGAGGGTAGTGCTGGGGGTAGTGTTTTAGGGTTAAGGGTAGTGCAGTGATGTTTGTGTAGTGTAGGGGGTCATGCTGGGGTAAGTGTTTTAGGTTTGAGGGTAGTGCAGTGGTGTTTGTGTAGTGTAGGGGGTCATGCTAGGGGTAGTGTTTTAGGGTTTAGGGTAGGGTAGTGGTGTTTATGTAGTGCAGGGGGTCGTGCTTGGGGTAGTGTTTTAGTGTTTAGGGTAGTGCAGTGGTGTTTACGTAGCACAGGGGGTTGTGCTGGGGGTAGTTTTTTAGGATTTAGGGTAGTGCAGTGGTGTTTGGGCAGTGTAGAGGTAGTCCTGGGGGTAATGTTTTAGGGTTTAGGATAGTGCCGTGGTGTTTCGGTAGTGTAAGGGTTGTGCTGAGGGTAGTGTTTTAGGGTTTAGGGTATTGCAGTGGTGTTTGTGTGGGGTAGGGGTCGTGCTAGGGTAAGTGTTTTAGCGTTTAGGGTAGTGGAGTGGTGTTTGGGTAGTATAGGGGGTCGTGCTGGGGGTAGTGTTTTAGGGTTTAAGGTAGTGCAGTGGTGTTTGTGTAATGGGTCGTGCTAGGGGTAGTGTTTCATGGCTTAGGGAAGTGCAGTTGTGTTTGTGTAGTGCAGGGGGTAGTGCTGGGGGTAGTGTTTTAGTGTTTAGTGTGGTGCAGTGGTGATTGTGTACTGTAGGGGGTCTTGCTGGGGGTAGTGTTTTAGGGTTTAGGGTAGTGCACTGGTGTTTGAGTAATGTAGGGGGTCGTGCTGGGGTAGTGTTTTTGGGTTTAGGGCAGTGCAGTGCAGTGCAGTGGTGTTTGGATAGTGTAGGGGGTCGTGCTGGGGGTAGTGTTTTAGGGTTTACAGCAGTGCAGTGGTGTCTGTGTAGTGTAGGGGTCTGGCTGGGGGTAGTGTTTCAGGGTTTACGGTAGTGCAGTGGTGTTTGTGTAGTGTAATGGGTCATGCTGGGGGAAGTGTCTTAGGGTTTAGGGTAGCGCAGTGGTGTTCGGGTATAGTAAGGGGTCGTGCTTGGGGTAGTATTTTAGGGTTTAGTTAAGCGCAGTGGTGTTTGGGTAGTGGAAGGGGTCATGCTGGGGGTAGATTTAGGGTTTATGGCAGCTCAGTGGTGTTTGGGTAGTGTATGGCGTCATGCTGGGGGTAGTGTTTTAGGGTTTAGTGTAGTGCCGTCTTGTTTGTTTAGTGTACGGGATCATGCGGGGGGTTGTGTTTTAGGGTTTTGGATAGTGCAGTGGTTTTTGTGTAGTGTAGGGGGTTGTGCTGGAGGTAGTGTTTTAGGGTTTAGGGTAGTGCAGTGGTTTTTGTGTAGTGCAGGGGTTCGTGCTGGGGTAGTGTTTTAGAGTTTAGGGTAGTGCAGTGGTGTTTGCGTAGCACAGGGGGTTGTGCTGGACGTAGTGTTTAAGGGTTTAGGGTAGTGCAGTGGTGTTTTGTCTAGTTTAGGGGGTCGTGCTGGAGGTAGTGTTTTAGGGTTTAGGGTAGTGCAGTGGTGTTTGTGTAGTGTAGGGGGTACTGCTGGGCGTAGTGTATTAGGGTAGTGCAGTGATGTTTGTGTAGTATTGGGGGTAGTTCTGGGGATAGTGTTTTAGGATTTAGGGTAGGGCAGTGGTGTTCGTGGAGTGTAGGGGTAGTGTTTGAGGGTTTAGAGTAGTGCAGTGGTGTTTAGGTAGTGTAGGGGGTTGTGCTGAGGGTAGTGTTTGAGGGTTTAGGGTAGTGCAGTGGTGGTTGTGTGGTGTAGGGGGTCGGGCTGGGGGTAGTGTTTTAGGTAGTGCAGTGGTATTTGTGTAGTGTAGGGGGTTGTGCTAGGGGTGGTGTTTTATGGTCTAGGGTAGTGCAGGGGTGTTTGGGTTGTGAAGGGGGTTGTGCTGGGGGTAGTGTTTTAGGGTTTAGTGTAGTGCAGTGGTGTTTGTGTACTGTAGGGAGTCGTGCTGGGGGTAGTGTTTTTGGGTTTAGGGAAGTGCAGTGCAGTGGTGTTTGGATAGTGTAAGGGGTCGTGCTGGGGGTAGTGTTTACAGCAGTAAAGTGGTGTCTGTGTAGTGTAGGGGGTCACGGTAGTGCAGTGATTTTTTGGTAGTGTAATAGGTCATGCTGGGGGAAGAGTCTTAGGGTTTAGGGTAGCACAGTGGTGTTCGGGTGGTGTAGGGGGTCTTGCTGGGGGTAGTATTTTAGGGTTTACGGAAGCGCAGTGGTGTTTGGGTAGTGGAGGGGGTACTGCTGAGGGTAGTGTTTTATGGTTTAGGGTAGTGCAGTGATGTTTGTGTAGTGTAGGGGTCGTGCTGGGGGTAGTTTTTTAGGGTTTAGGGTAGTGCAGTGGTGTTTGTGTGGTATAGGGGCTCGTGCTGGGGTAAGTGTTTTTTGGTTTAGGGTAGTGGAGTGGTGTTTGGTAGTATAGGGGGTGGTGCTGGGGGTAGTGTTTTAGGGTTTAGGGTAGTGCAGTGGTGTTTGTGAGGTGTAGGAGATCGTGCTGGGGTAAGTGTTTTAGGGTTGGGGTAGTACAGTGGTGTTTGTGTAGTATAGGGTGTCGTGCTAGGGGTAGTGTTTTAGGGGTTAGGGTAGTGCAGTGGTGTTTGTGTAGTGCAGGGGGTCGTGCTGGGGGTAGTGTTTTAGGGTTTAGGGTAGTGCAGTGGTGTTTGTGTACTATAGGGGGTCTTGCTGGGGGTAGTGTTTTAGGGTTTAGGTTAGTGCAGTGGTGTTTGCGTAGTGTAGGGTAAGGTAATTCAGTTTTAACTCCATTCTGTATTCTGTCGCCATTTTGTTGCCCTCACTCAGGCATCTAGGTAATGCGAGTGTTTTTGCCCTTTGTACTGCCACGTGTCAAATAACCTTCCCTTCCTTGTTGTGAAGCCAATTCCAGGAACTAGCCAGACTGACTAAATCCCTGCCTATACTGACTAATCCTTGTCCCAACTATTTGTTGGCCTTCAGTATTCTTTCTCCGCATTATCCTATTTTGCAAGTTGTCCTTTGAAGCACACAAACATGTCCTGCCGTTACTGATTGACCTATAGGTGCTGTCATTGATTGACTTATGGGGTTGGGCAAAAACACGACTCCAGGGGGACGTTCTGGTTACATGATGCCTTGTTTTGAATGTTTTCCTATTGGCTAATATTTGGCAGATCTTGTATGTCCATATTGGCATTTTGCATGCTTGCATGAGCCAGGACTGCCCCTTTCTTTTATGCTGAGTATGTAACCCTCACATATATAAGGCCCCAGTGTTCTGCTCTCTTTGGACTGCCTCATTCAGTTGCTGCGGCTTCTGGGTGACGTAGTCACACTCATTTTGAGTTTAATAAAGATGTTCTTTTATATTTCAGTTTCTGTGCCAACTTCTTTTTTGTTGTTAGTTTAACCCTGAGAAGGAGTTTTGAATTTCTTTAAGGGGTCGTGCGGGGTAGTGTTTTTGGGTTTAGGGCAGTGCAGTGGTGTTTGGACAGTGTAGGGGGTCATGCTGGGGGTAGTGTTTTAGGGTTTAGGGTAGTGCAGTGGTGTTTGGGTAGTGTACAGGGTACTGCTGGGGGTAGTGTTTTATGGTTTAGGGTAGTGCAGTGATGTTTGTGTAGTGTAGGGGTTGTGCTGGGGGTAGTGTTTTAGGGTTTAGGGTAGTGCAGTGGTGTTTGTGTGGTATAGGTGCTCATGCTGGGGTAAGTGTTTTAGGGTTTAGGGTAGCGGAGTGGTGTTTGGGTAGTATAGGGGGTCGTGCTGGGGGTAGTGTTTTAGGGTTTAAGGTAGTTCAGTGGTGTTTGTGTAGGGGTCATGCTGGGGTAGTGTTTTAGGGTTTAGGGTAGTGCAGTGGTGTTTGTGTGGTGTAGGGGCTCGTGCTGGATTAAGTGTTTTAGGGTTTATAGTAGTGGAGTGGTGTTTGTGTAGTGCAGGGGGTCGTGCTGGGGGTAGTGTTTTAGGGTTCAAGGTAGTGCAGTGGTGGTTGTGTAGTATAGCTTGTCTTACTGGGGGTAGTGTTTTAGCGTTTAGGATAGTGCAGTGGTGTTTGTGTGGTGTAGGGGGTCGTGCTGGGGTAAGTGTTTTATGTTTTAGGGTAGTGGAGTGGTGTTTGCGTAGTATAGGGGGTCCTGCTGGGGTTAGTGTTTTAGGGTTTAAGGTAGTGCAGTGGTGTTTGTGTAGGGGGTCATGCTAGGGGTAGTGTTTTATTGTTTAGGGTAGTGCAGTGGTGTTTGTGTAGTGCAGGGGGTCGTGCTGGTGGTAGTGTTTTATGTTTTAGGGTAGTGGAGTGGTGTTTGGGTAGTATAGGGGGTCCTGCTGGGGTTAGTGTTTTAGGGTTTAAGGTAGTGCAGTGGTGTTTGTGTAGGGGTCATGCTGGGGTAGTGTTTTAGGGTTTAGGGTAGTGCAGTGGTGTTTGTGTGGTGTAGGGGCTCGTGCTGGATTAAGTGTTTTATGGTTTATAGTAGTGGAGTGGTGTTTGTGTAGTGCAGGGGGTCGTGCTGGGGGTAGTGTTTTAGGGTTCAAGGTAGTGCAGTGGTGGTTGTGTAGTATAGCTTGTCTTACTGGGGGTAGTGTTTTAGCGTTTAGGATAGTGCAGTGGTGTTTGTGTGGTGTAGGGGGTCGTGCTGGGGTAAGTGTTTTATGTTTTAGGGTAGTGGAGTGGTGTTTGCGTAGTATAGGGGTCCTGCTGGGGTTAGTGTTTTAGGGTTTAAGGTAGTGCAGTGGTGTTTGTGTAGGGGGTCATGCTAGGGGTAGTGTTTTATGGTTTAGGGTAGTGCAGTGGTGTTTGTGTAGTGCAGGGGGTTGTGCTGGTGGTAGTGTTTAGGGTTTAGGGTAGTGCAGTGGTGTTTGTGTAGTGTAGGGGGTTGTGCTGCGGGTAGTGTTTTAGGGTAGTGCAGTGGTGTTTGTGTAGTGTAGTGGGTCATGCTGGGGGTAGATTTAGGTTCTAGGGTAGCACAGTGGTGTTTGTGTAGTGTAGGGGGTCATGCTGGGGGTAGTATTTTAGGGTTTCGGGTAGTGCAGTGGTCTTTGGGTAGTGCAGAGGGTCGTGCTGGGAGTAGTGTCTTCGGGTTTAGGGTAGCGCAGTCATGTTCGGGTGGTGTAAGGGGTCATGCTAGGGGTTGAGTTTTACTGTTTAGGGTATCACTGTGGTGTTTGGGTAGAGTAGGGGGTCATGCTGGGGGTAGGTTTAGGGTTTAGGTTAGTGCAGTGGTGTTTGGGTAGTGTAGGGGGTTGTGCTGTGGGTAGAGTTTTAGGGTTTAGGGTAGTGCAGTTGTGTTTGGGTAGTGTAGCGGATACTGCTGCTGGTAGTGTTTTAGGGTTTAGGGTAGTGCCGTCTTGTTTGTTTAGTGTAGGGGATCATGCTGGGGGTAGTGTTTTAGGGTTTAGGGTAGAGCAGTGATGTTTGGGTATTTTAGGGGGTACTGCTGGGGGTAGTGTTTTATGATTTAGGGTATTGCAGTGATGTTTGTGTAGTGTATGGGTCATGCTGGGGGTAGTGTTTTAGGGTTTAGGGTAGTGCAGTGGTGCTTGTGTGGTGTAGGGGCTCGTGCTGGAGTAAGTGTTTTAGGGTTTAGGGTCGTGGAGTGGTGTTTGGGAATTATAGGGTGTCGTGCTGGGGGTAGTGTTTTAGGGTTTAGGGTAGAGCAGTGGTGTTTGTGTGGTGTAGGGGGTCGTGCTAGAGTACGTGTTATAGGCTTGGGGGTAGTGCAGTGGTGTTTGTGTATTGTAGGGGGTCGTGCTAGGGGTAGTGTTTTAAGGTTTAGGGTAGTGCAGTGGTTTATGTGTAGTGGAGGGGTTCGTGCTGGGGGTAGTGTTTTAGAGTTTAGGGTACTGCAGTGGTGTTTGCGTAGCGCAGGGGGTTGTGCTGGACGTAGTGTTTAAGGGTTTAGGGTAGTGCAGTGGTGTTTTGTCTAGTTTAGGGGGTCGTGCTGGAGGTAGTGTTTTAGGGTTTAGGGTAGTACAGTGGTGTTTGTGTAGTGTAGGGGGTACTGCTGGGCGTAGTGTTTTAGGGTAGTGCAGTGGTGTTTGTGTAGTATTGGGTGTAGTTCTGGGGATAGTGTTTTAGGATTTAGGGTAGGGCAGTGGTGTTCGTGGAGTGTAGGGGTAGTGCTGGGGGTAGTGTTTGAGGGTTTAGAGTAGTGCAGTGTTGTTTAGGTAGTGTAGGGGGTTGTGCTGAGGGTAGTGTTTGAGGGTTTAGGGTAGTGCAGTGGTGGTTGTGTGGTGTAGGGGGTCGGTTGGGGGTAGTGTTTTAGGTAGTGCAGTGGTATTTGTGTAGTGTAGGGGGTTGTGCTAGGGGTGGTGTTTTATGGTCTAGGGTAGTGCAGGGGTGTTTGGGTAGTGAAGGGGGTTGTGCTAGAGGTAGTGTTTTAGGGTTTAGTGTAGTGCAGTGGTGTTTGTGTACTGTAGGGAGTCGTGGTGGGGGTAGTGTTTTTGGGTTTAGGGAAGTGCAGTGCAGTGGTGTTTGGATAGTGTAAGGGGTCGTGCTGGGGGTAGTGTTTACAGCAGTGCAGTGGTGTCTGTGTAGTGTAGGGGGTCACGGTAGTGCAGTGATTTTTTGGTAGTGTAATAGGTCATGCTGGGGGAAGAGTCTTAGGGTTTAGGGTAGCACAGTGGTGTTCGGGTGGTGTAGGGGGTCGTGCTGGGGGTAGTATTTTAGGGTTTATGGAAGCGCAGTGGTGTTTGGGTAGTGGAGGGGGTACTGCTGGGGGTAGTGTTTTATGGTTTAGGGTAGTGCAGTGATGTTTGTGTAGTGTAGGGGTCGTGCTGGGGGTAGTTTTTTAGGGTTTAGGGTAGTGCAGTGGTGATTGTGTGGTATAGGGGCTCGTGCTGGGGTAAGTGTTTTTTGGTTTAGGGTAGTGGAGTGGTGTTTGGGTAGTATAGGGGGTGGTGCTGGGGGTAGTGTTTTAGGGTTTAGGGTAGTGCAGTGGTGTTTGTGAGGTGTAGGAGGTCGTGCTGGGGTAAGTGTTTTAGGGTTGGGGTAGTACAGTGGTGTTTGTGTAGTATAGGGTGTCATGCTAGGGGTAGTGTTTTAGGGTTTAGGGTAGTGCAGTGGTGTTTGTGTAGTGCAGGGGGTCGTGCTGGGGGTAGTGTTTTAGGGTTTAGGGTAGTGCAGTGGTGTTTGTGTACTGTAGGGGGTCTTGCTGGGGGTAGTGTTTTAGGGTTTAGGTTAGTGCAGTGGTGTTTGAGTAGTGTAGGGTAAGGTAATTCAGTTTTAACTCCATTCTGTATTCTGTCGCCATTTTGTTGCCCTCACTCAGGCAGCTAGGTAATGCAAGTGTTTTTGCCCTTTGTACTGCCACGTGTCAAATAACCTTCCCTTCCTTGTTGTGAAGCCAATTCCAGGAACTAGCCAGACTGACTAAATCCCTGCCTATACTGACTAATCCTTGTCCCAACTATGTGTTGGCCTTCAGTATTCTTTCTCCGCATTATCCTATTTTGCAAGTTGTCCTTTGAAGCACACAAACATGTCCTGCCGTTACTGATTGACCTATAGGTGCTGTCATTGATTGACTTATGGGGTTGGGCAAAAACACGACTCCAGGGGTACGTTCTGGTTACATGATGCCTTGTTTTGAATGTTTTCCTATTGGCTAATATATGGCAGATCTTGTATGTCCATATTGGCATTTTGCATGCTTGCATGAGCCAGGACTGCCCCTTTCTTTTATGCTGAGTATGTAACCCTCACATATATAAGGCCCCAGTGTTCTGCTCTCTTTGGACTGCCTCATTCAGTTGCTGCGGCTTCTGGGTGACGTAGTCACACTCATTTTGAGTTTAATAAAGATGTTCTTTTATATTTCAGTTTCTGTGCCAACTTCTTTTTTTGTTGTTAGTTTAACCCTGAGAAGGAGTTTTGAATTTCTTCAAGGGGTTCATGCGGGGGTAGTGTTTTTGGGTTTAGGGCAGTGCAGTGGTGTTTGGACAGTGTAAGGGGTCATGCTGGGGGTAGTGTTATAGGGTTTCGGGTAGTGCAATGGTGTTTTTGTAGTATAGGGGTCATGCTGGGGGTAGAGTTTTACTGTTTAGTGTAGCACTGTGGTGTTTGGGTACTCTAGGGGGTCGTGCTGGGGGTAGAGTTTTAGGGTTTAGGGTAGTGCAGTTGTGTTTGGGTAGTGTAGCGGATACTGCTGCTGGTAGTGTTTTAGGGTTTAGGGTAGTGCCGTCTTGTTTGTTTAGTGTAGGGGATTATGCTGGGGGTAGTGTTTTATGGTTTAGGGTAGTGTAGTGATGTTTGTGTAGTGTAGGGGTCATGCTGGGGTAGTGTTTTAGGGTTTAGGGTAGTGCAGTGGTGTTTGTGTGGTGTAGGGGCTCGTGCTGGATTAAGTGTTTAGGGTTTATAGTAGTGGAGTGGTGTTTGTGTAGTGCAGGGGGTCTTGCTGGGGGTAGTGTTTTAGGGTTCAAGGTAGTGCAGTGGTGTTTGTGTAGGGGGTCATGCTAGGGGTAGTGTTTTATGGTTTAGGGTAGTGCAGTGGTGTTTGTGTAGTGCAGGGGGTCGTGCTGGTGGTAGTGTTTTATGTTTTAGGGTAGTGGAGTGGTGTTTGGGTAGTATAGGGGGTCCTGCTGGGGTTAGTGTTTTAGGGTTTAAGGTAGTGCAGTGGTGTTTGTGTAGGGGGTCATGCTACGGGTAGTGTTTTATGGTTTATGGTAGTGCAGTGGTGTTTGTGTAGTGCAGGGGGTCGTGCTGGTGGTAGTGTTTTAGGGTTGAAGGTAGTGCAGTGGTGTTTGTGTAGGGGGTCATGCTAGGGGTAGTGTTTTATGGTTTAGGGTAGTGCAGTGGTGTTTGTGTAGTGCAGGGGGTCGTGCTGTTGGTAGTGTTTTATGTTTTAGGGTAGTGGAGTGGTGTTTGGGTAGTATAGGGGGTCCTGCTGGGGTTAGTGTTTAGGGTTTAAGGTAGTGCAGTGGTGTTTGTGTAGGGGTCATGCTGGGGTAGTGTTTTAGGGTTTAGGGTAGTGCAGTGGTGTTTGTGTGCTGTAGGGGCTTGTGCTGGGGTAAGTGTTTTAGGGTTTAGGGTAGTGGAGTGGTTTTTGGGTAGTATAGGGGGTCGTGCTGGGGGTAGTGTTTTAGGGTTTAGGGTAGTGCAGTGGTAATTGTGTGGTGTAGGGGGTCATGCTAGGGTAAGTGTTTTAGGGTTGAGGGTAGTGCAGTGGTGTTTGTGTAGTGTAGGGGGTCATGCTAGGGGTAGTGTTTTAGGGTTTAGGGTAGTGTAGTGGAGTTTATGTAGAGCAGGGGGGTCGTACTGGGGGTAGTGTTTTAGGGTTTAGGGTAGTGCAGTGGTGTTTACGTAGCACAGGGGGTTGTGCTGGGGGTAGTGTTTTAGGGTTTAGTGTAGTGCAGTGGTGTTTGTGTACTGTAGGGAGTCGTGGTGGGGGTAGTGTTTTTGGGTTTAGGGAAGTGCAGTGCAGTGGTGTTTGGATAGTGTAAGGGGTCGTGCTGGGGGTAGTGTTTACAGCAGTGCAGTGGTGTCTGTGTAGTGTAGGGGGTCACGGTAGTGCAGTGATTTTTTGGTAGTGTAATAGGTCATGCTGGGGGAAGAGTCTTAGGGTTTAGGGTAGCACAGTGGTGTTCGGGTGGTGTAGGGGGTCGTGCTGGGGGTAGTATTTTAGGGTTTATGGAAGCGCAGTGGTGTTTGGGTAGTGGAGGGGGTACTGCTGGGGGTAGTGTTTTATGGTTTAGGGTAGTGCAGTGATGTTTGTGTAGTGTAGGGGTCGTGCTGGGGGTAGTTTTTTAGGGTTTAGGGTAGTGCAGTGGTGATTGTGTGGTATAGGGGCTCGTGCTGGGGTAAGTGTTTTTTGGTTTAGGGTAGTGGAGTGGTGTTTGGGTAGTATAGGGGGTGGTGCTGGGGGTAGTGTTTTAGGGTTTAGGGTAGTGCAGTGGTGTTTGTGAGGTGTAGGAGGTCGTGCTGGGGTAAGTGTTTTAGGGTTGGGGTAGTACAGTGGTGTTTGTGTAGTATAGGGTGTCGTGCTAGGGGTAGTGTTTTAGGGTTTAGGGTAGTGCAGTGGTGTTTGTGTAGTGCAGGGGGTCGTGCTGGGGGTAGTGTTTTAGGGTTTAGGGTAGTGCAGTGGTGTTTGTGTACTGTAGGGGGTCTTGCTGGGGGTAGTGTTTTAGGGTTTAGGTTAGTGCAGTGGTGTTTGAGTAGTGTAGGGTAAGGTAATTCAGTTTTAACTCCATTCTGTATTCTGTCGCCATTTTGTTGCCCTCACTCAGGCAGCTAGGTAATGCAAGTGTTTTTGCCCTTTGTACTGCCACGTGTCAAATAACCTTCCCTTCCTTGTTGTGAAGCCAATTCCAGGAACTAGCCAGACTGACTAAATCCCTGCTTATACTGACTAATCCTTGTCCCAACTATGTGTTGGCCTTCAGTATTCTTTCTCCGCATTATCCTATTGTGCAAGTTGTCCTTTGAAGCACACAAACATGTCCTGCCGTTACTGATTGACCTATAGGTGCTGTCATTGATTGACTTATGGGGTTGGGCAAAAACACGACTCCAGGGGTACGTTCTGGTTACATGATGCCTTGTTTTGAATGTTTTCCTATTGGCTAATATATGGCAGATCTTGTATGTCCATATTGGCATTTTGCATGCTTGCATGAGCCAGGACTGCCCCTTTCTTTTATGCTGAGTATGTAACCCTCACATATATAAGGCCCCAGTGTTCTGCTCTCTTTGGACTGCCTCATTCAGTTGCTGCGGCTTCTGGGTGACGTAGTCACACTCATTTTGAGTTTAATAAAGATGTTCTTTTATATTTCAGTTTCTGTGCCAACTTCTTTTTTTGTTGTTAGTTTAACCCTGAGAAGGAGTTTTGAATTTCTTCAAGGGGTTCATGCGGGGGTAGTGTTTTTGGGTTTAGGGCAGTGCAGTGGTGTTTGGACAGTGTAGGGGGTCATGCTGGGGGTAGTGTTATAGGGTTTCGGGTAGTGCAATGGTGTTTTTGTAGTATAGGGGTCATGCTGGGGGTAGAGTTTTACTGTTTAGTGTAGCACTGTGGTGTTTGGGTACTCTAGGGGGTCGTGCTGGGGGTAGAGTTTTAGGGTTTAGGGTAGTGCAGTTGTGTTTGGGTAGTGTAGCGGATACTGCTGCTGGTAGTGTTTTAGGGTTTAGGGTAGTGCCGTCTTGTTTGTTTAGTGTAGGGGATTATGCTGGGGGTAGTGTTTTATGGTTTAGGGTAGTGTAGTGATGTTTGTGTAGTGTAGGGGTCATGCTGGGGTAGTGTTTTAGGGTTTAGGGTAGTGCAGTGGTGTTTGTGTGGTGTAGGGGCTCGTGCTGGATTAAGTGTTTTAGGGTTTATAGTAGTGGAGTGGTGTTTGTGTAGTGCAGGGGGTCTTGCTGGGGGTAGTGTTTTAGGGTTCAAGGTAGTGCAGTGGTGTTTGTGTAGGGGGTCATGCTAGGGGTAGTGTTTTATGGTTTAGGGTAGTGCAGTGGTGTTTGTGTAGTGCAGGGGTTCGTGCTGGTGGTAGTGTTTTATGTTTTAGGGTAGTGGAGTGGTGTTTGGGTAGTATAGGGGGTCCTGCTGGGGTTAGTGTTTTAGGGTTTAAGGTAGTGCAGTGGTGTTTGTGTAGGGGGTCATGCTACGGGTAGTGTTTTATGGTTTATGGTAGTGCAGTGGTGTTTGTGTAGTGCAGGGGGTCGTGCTGGTGGTAGTGTTTTAGGGTTGAAGGTAGTGCAGTGGTGTTTGTGTAGGGGGTCATGCTAGGGGTAGTGTTTTATGGTTTAGGGTAGTGCAGTGGTGTTTGTGTAGTGCAGGGGGTCGTGCTGGTGGTAGTGTTTTATGTTTTAGGGTAGTGGAGTGGTGTTTGGGTAGTATAGGGGGTCCTGCTGGGGTTAGTGTTTTAGGGTTTAAGGTAGTGCAGTGGTGTTTGTGTAGGGGTCATGCTGGGGTAGTGTTTTAGGGTTTAGGGTAGTGCAGTGGTGTTTGTGTGCTGTAGGGGCTTGTGCTGGGGTAAGTGTTTTAGGGTTTAGGGTAGTGGAGTGGTTTTTGGGTAGTATAGGGGGTCGTGCTGGGGGTAGTGTTTTAGGGTTTAGGGTAGTGCAGTGGTAATTGTGTGGTGTAGGGGGTCATGCTAGGGTAAGTGTTTTAGGGTTGAGGGTAGTGCAGTGGTGTTTGTGTAGTGTAGGGGGTCATGCTAGGGGTAGTGTTTTAGGGTTTAGGGTAGTGTAGTGGAGTTTATGTAGAGCAGGGGGGTCGTACTGGGGGTAGTGTTTTAGGGTTTAGGGTAGTGCAGTGGTGTTTACGTAGCACAGAGGGTTGTGCTGGGGGTAGTGTTTTAGGATTTAGGGTAGTGCAGTGGTGTTTGGGCAGTGTAGAGGTAGTCCTGGGGTAATGTTTTAGGGTTTAGGATAGTGCAGTGGTGTTTCGGTAGTGTAAGGGTTGTGCTGAGGGTAGTGTTTTAGGGTTTAGGGCAGAGCAGTGCAGTGGTGTTTGGATAGTGTAGGGGGTCGTGCTGGGGGTAGTGTTTTAGGGTTTACAGCAGTGCAGTGGTGTCTGTGTAGTGTAGGGGGTCAGGCTGGGGGTAGTGTTTCAGGGTTTACGGTAGTGCAGTGGTGTTTGTGTAGTGTAATGGGTCATGCTGGGGGAAGTGTCTTAGGGTTTAGGGTAGCGCAGTGGTGTTCGGGTGGAGTAGGGGGTCGTGCTTGGGGTAGTATTTTAGTGTTTAGGGAAGCGCAGTGGTGTTTGGGTAGTGAAGGGGGTCATACTGGGGGTATTTTTAGGGTTTAGGGCAGCTCAGTGGTGTTTGGGTAGTGTAGGGCGTCATGCAGGGGGTAGTGTTTTAGGGTTTAGCGTAGTGCCGTCTTGTTTGTTTAGTGTAGGGGTTCATGCGGGGCGTAGTTTTTTAGGGTTTAGGGTAGTGCAGTGGTGTTTGTGTAGTGTAGGGGGTTGTGCTGGGGGTAGTGTTTTAGGGTTTAGGGTAGTGCAGTGGTGTTTGTTTAGGGTAGGGGGGTTGTGTTTTAGGATTTAGGGTAGTGCCGTGGTTTTTGTGTAGTGTAGGGGGCCTTGCTGGGGGTAGTGATTTAGGGTTTAGGGTAGTGCTCTGGTGTTTGTTTAGTGTAGGGTATCGTTTTTTAGGGTTTAGGGTAGTGCAATGGTGTTTGGGTAGTGCAGGGGGTCGTGCTGGTGGTAGTGTTTTAGGGTTTAGGGTAGTGCAGTTGTGTTTGTGTAGTGTAGGGGTTCATGCTGGGGAAGTGTTTTAGGGTTTAGGGTAGTGCAGTGGTGTTTGTGTAGTGTAGGGGGTCATGTTTTAGGGTAGTACAGTGAGGTTTGGATAGTGTAGGGGGTCATGCTGGGGGTTGTGTTTTAGGGTTTATGGTAGTGCAGTGGTGTTTGGGTAATGTAGGGAGTCATGCTGGGTGTATGTTTTAGGGTTTAGGGTAGTGCAGTGGTTGTGTAGTATAGGGTGTCATGCTGGGGGTAGTGTTTTAGCGTTCAAGGTAGTGCAGTGGTGTTAGTGTAGTATAGCTTGTCTTACTGGGGGTAGGGTTTTAGGGTTTAGGGTAGTGCAGTGGTGTTTGTGTGGTGTAGGGGGTCGTGCTGGGGTAAGTGTTTTATGGTTTAGGGTAGTGGAGTGGTGTTTGGGTAGTATAGGGACTCCTGCTGGGGTTAGTGTTTTAGGGTTTAAGGTAGTGCAGTGGTGTTTATGTAGGGGGTCATGCTAGGGGTAGTGTTTTATGGTTTAGGGTAGTGCAATGGTGTTTATGTAGTGAAAGGGGTCGTGCTGGTGGTAGTGTTTTAGGGTTTAGGGTAGTGCAGTGGTGTTTGTGTAGTGTAGGGGTTGTGCCGGGGGTAGTGTTTTAGGGTAGTGCAGTGGTGTTTGTGTAGTGTAGTGGGTCATGCTGGGGGTAGATTTAGGATCTAGGGTAGCACAGTGGTGTTTGTGTAGTGTAGGGGTCATGCTGGGGGTAGTATTTTTTGCTTTCGGATAGTGCAGTGGTCTTTGGGTAGTGCAGGGGGTTGTGCTGGGGGTAGTGTCTTCGGGTTTAGGGTAGCGCAGTCATGTTCAGGTGGTGTAAGGGGTCATGCTGGGGGTAGAGTTTTACTGTTTAGGGTAGCACTGTGGTGTTTGGGTACTGTAGGGGGTTGTGCTGGGGGTAGAGTTTTAGGGTTTAGGGTAGTGCAGTTGTGTTTGGGTAGTGTAGCGGATACTGCTGCTGGTAGTGTTTTAGGCTTTAGGGTAGTGCCGTCTTGTTTGTTTAGTGTAGGGAATTATGCTGGGGTAGTGTTTTATGGTTTAGGGTAGTGTAGTGATGTTTGTGTAGTGTAGGGGTCATGCTGGGGTAGTGTTTTAGGGTTTAGGGTAGTGCAGTGGTGTTTGTGTGGTGTAGGGGCTCGTGCTGGATTAAGTGTTTTAGGGTTTATAGTAGTGGAGTGGTGTTTGTGTAGTGCAGGGGGTCTTGCTGGGGGAAGTTTTTTAGGGTTCAAGGTAGTGCAGTGGTGTTTGTGTAGGGGGTCATGCTAGGGGTAGTGTTTTATGGTTTAGGGTAGTGCAGTGGTGTTTGTGTAGTGCAGGGGGTCGTGCTGGTGGTAGTGTTTTATGTTTTAGGGTAGTGGAGTGGTGTTTGGGTAGTATAGGGGGTCCTGCTGGGGTTAGTGTTTTAGGATTTAAGGTAGTGCAGTGGTGTTTGTGTAGGGGGTCATGCTAGGGGTAGTGTTTTATGGTTTATGGTAGTGCAGTGGTGTTTGTGTAGTGCAGGGGGTCGTGCTGGTGGTAGTGTTTTAGGGTTCAAGGTAGTACCGTGGTGTTTGTGTAGGGGGTCATGCTAGGGGTAGTGTTTTATTGTTTAGGGTAGTGCAGTGGTGTTTGTGTAGTGCAGGGGGTCGTGCTGGTGGTAGTGTTTTATGTTTTAGGGTAGTGGAGTGGTGTTTGGGTAGTATAAGGGGTCCTGCTGGGGTTAGTGTTTTAGGGTTTAAGGTAGTGCAGTGGTGTTTGTGTAGGGTTCATGCTGGGGTAGTGTTTTAGGGTTTAGGGTAGTGCAGTGGTGTTTGTGTGGTGTAGGGGCTCGTGCTGGATTAAGTGTTTTAGGGTTTATAGTAGTGGAGTGGTGTTTGTGTAGTGCAGGGGGTCGTGCTGGGGGTAGGGTTTTAGGGTTCAAGGTAGTGCAGTGGTGGTTGTGTAGTATAGCTTGTATTACTGGGGGTAGTGTTTTAGCGTTTAGGATAGTGCAGTGGTGTTTGTGTGGTGTAGGGGGTCGTGCTGGGGTAAGTGTTTTATGTTTTAGGGTAGTGGAGTGGTGTTTGCGTAGTATAGGGGGTCCTGCTGGGGTTAGTGTTTCAGGGTTTAAGGTAGTGCAGTGGTGTTTGTGTAGGGGGTCATGCTAGGGGTAGTGTTTTATGGTTTAGGGTAGTGCAGTGGTGTTTGTGTAGTGCAGGGGGTTGTGCTGGTGGTAGTGTTTAGGGTTTAGGGTAGTGCAGTGGTGTTTGTGTAGTGTAGGGGGTTGTGCTGCGGGTAGTGTTTTAGGGTAGTGCAGTGGTGTTTGTGTAGTGTAGTGGGTAATGCTGGGGGTAGATTTAGGTTCTAGGGTAGCACAGTGGTGTTTGTGTAGTGTAGGGGGTCATGCTGGGGGTAGTATTTTAGGGTTTCGGGTAGTGCAGTGGTCTTTAGGTAGTGCAGAGGGTCGTGCTGGGAGTAGTGTCTTCGGGTTTAGGGTAGCGCAGTCATGTTCGGGTGGTGTAAGGGGTCATGCTAGGGGTTGAGTTTTACTGTTTAGGGTAGCACTGTGGTGTTTGGGTAGAGTAGGGGGTCATGCTGGGGGTAGGTTTAGGGTTTAGGTTAGTGCAGTGGTGTTTGGGTAGTGTAGGGGGTTGTGCTGGGGGTAGAGTTTTAGGGTTTAGGGTAGTGCAGTTGTGTTTGGGTAGTGTAGCGGATACTGCTGCTGGTAGTGTTTTAGGGTTTAGGGTAGTGCCGTCTTGTTTGTTTAGTGTAGGGGATCATGCTGGGGGTAGTGTTTTAGGGTTTAGGGTAGAGCAGTGATGTTTGGGTATTGTAGGGGTACTGCTGGGGGTAGTGTTTTATGATTTAGGGTATTGCAGTGATGTTTGTGTAGTGTATGGGTCGTGCTGGGGGTAGTGTTTTAGGGTTTAGGGTAGTGCAGTGGTGCTTGTGTGGTGTAGGGGCTCGTGCTGGAGTAAGTGTTTTAGGGTTTAGGGTCGTGGAGTGGTGTTTGGGAATTATAGGGTGTCGTGCTGGGGGTAGTGTTTTAGGGTTTAGGGTAGAGCAGTGGTGTTTGTGTGGTGTAGGGGGTCGTGCTAGAGTACGTGTTATAGGCTTGAGGGTAGTGCAGTGGTGTTTGTGTATTGTAGGGGGTCGTGCTAGGGGTAGTGTTTTAGGGTTTAGGGTAGTGCAGTGGTTTATGTGTAGTGGAGGGGTTCGTGCTGGGGGTAGTGTTTTAGAGTTTAGGGTAGTGCAGTGGTGTTTGCGTAGCGCAGGGGGTTGTGCTGGACGTAGTGTTTAAGGGTTTAGGGTAGTGCAGTGGTGTTTTGTCTAGTTTAGGGGGTCGTACTGGAGGTAGTGTTTTAGGGTTTAGGGTAGTGCAGTGGTGTTTGTGTAGTGTAGGGGGTACTGCTGGGCGTAGTGTTTTAGGGTAGTGCAGTGGTGTTTGTGTAGTATTGGGTGTAGTTCTGGGGATAGTGTTTTAGGATTTAGGGTAGGGCAGTGGTGTTCGTGGAGTGTAGGGGTAGTGCTGGGGGTAGTGTTTGAGGGTTTAGAGTAGTGCAGTGGTGTTTAGGTAGTGTAGGGGGTTGTGCTGAGGGTAGTGTTTGAGGGTTTAGGGTAGTGCAGTGGTGGTTGTGTGGTGTAGGGGGTCGGGTTGGGGGTAGTGTTTTAGGTAGTGCAGTGGTATTTGTGTAGTGTAGGGGGTTGTGCTAGGGGTGGTGTTTTATGGTCTAGGGTAGTGCAGGGGTGTTTGGGTAGTGAAGGGGGTTGTGCTGGAGGTAGTGTTTTAGGGTTTAGTGTAGTGCAGTGGTGTTTGTGTACTGTAGGGAGTCGTGGTGGGGGTAGTGTTTTTGGGTTTAGGGAAGTGCAGTGCAGTGGTGATTGGATAGTGTAAGGGGTCGTGCTGGGGGTAGTGTTTACAGCAGTGCAGTGGTGTCTGTGTAGTGTAGGGGGTCACGGTAGTGCAGTGATTTTTTGGTAGTGTAATAGGTCATGCTGGGGGAAGAGTCTTCGGGTTTAGGGTAGCACAGTGGTGTTCGGGTGGTGTAGGGGGTCGTGCTGGGGGTAGTATTTTAGGGTTTATGGAAGCGCAGTGGTGTTTGGGTAGTGGAGGGGGTACTGCTGGGGGTAGTGTTTTATGGTTTAGGGTAGTGCAGTGATGTTTGTGTAGTTTAGGGGTCGTGCTGGGGGTAATTTTTTAGGGTTTAGGGTAGTGCAGTGGTGATTGTGTGGTATAGGGGCTCGTGCTGGGGTAAGTGTTTTTTGGTTTAGGGTAGTGGAGTGGTGTTTGGGTAGTATAGGGGGTGGTGCTGGGGGTAGTGTTTTAGGGTTTAGGGTAGTGCAGTGGTGTTTGTGAGGTGTAGGAGGTCATGCTGGGGTAAGTGTTTTAGGGTTGGGGTAGTACAGTGGTGATTGTGTAGTATAGGGTGTCGTGCTAGGGGTAGTGTTTTAGGGTTTAGGGTAGTGCAGTGGTGTTTGTGTAGTGCAGGGGGTCGTGCTGGGGGTAGTGTTTTAGGGTTTAGGGTAGTGCAGTGGTGTTTGTGTACTGTAGGGGGTCTTGCTGGGGGTAGTGTTTTAGGGTTTAGGTTAGTGCAGTGGTGTTTGAGTAGTGTAGGGTAAGGTAATTCAGTTTTAACTCCATTCTGTATTCTGTCGCCATTTTGTTGCCCTCACTCAGGCAGCTAGGTAATGCAAGTGTTTTTGCCCTTTGTACTGCCACGTGTCAAATAACCTTCCCTTCCTTGTTGTGAAGCCAATTCAAGGAACTAGCCAGACTGACTAAATCCCTGCCTATACTGACTAATCCTTTTCCCAACTATTTGTTGGCCTTCAGTATTCTTTCTCCGCATTATCCTATTTTGCAAGTTGTCCTTTGAAGCACACAAACATGTCCTGCCGTTACTGATTGACCTATAGGTGCTGTCATTGATTGACTTATGGGGTTGGGCAAAAACACGACTCCAGGGGGACGTTCTGGTTACATGATGCCTTGTTTTGAATGTTTTCCTATTGGCTAATATTTGGCAGATCTTGTATGTCCATATTGGCATTTTGCATGCTTGCATGAGCCACGACTGCCCCTTTCTTTTATGCTGAGTATGTAACCCTCACATATATAAGGCCCCAGTGTTCTGCTCTCTTTGGACTGCCTCATTCAGTTGCTGCGGCTTCTGGGTGACGTAGTCACACTCATTTTGAGTTTAATAAAGATGTTCTTTTATATTTCAGTTTCTGTGCCAACTTCTTTTTTTGTTGTTAGTTTAACCCTGAGAAGGAGTTTTGAATTTCTTCAAGGGGGTCATGCGGGGGTAGTGTTTTTGGGTTTAGGGCAGTGCAGTGGTGTTTGGACAGTGTAGGGGGTCATGCTGGGGGTAGTGTTTTAGGGTTTCGGGTAGTGCAATGGTGTTTTTGTAGAATAGGGGTCATGGTGGGGGTAGAGTTTTACTGTTTAGGGTAGCACTGTGGTGTTTGGGTACTGTAGGGGGTCGTGCTGGGGGTAGAGTTTTAGGGTTTAGGGTAGTGCAGGTGTGTTTGGGTAGTGTAGCGGATACTGCTGCTGGTAGTGTTTTAGGGTTTAGGGCAGTGCCGTCTTGTTTGTTTAGTGTAGGGGATTATGCTGGGGGTAGTGTTTTATGGTTTAGGGTAGTGTAGTGATGTTTGTGTAGTGTAGGGGTCATGCTGGGGTAGTGTTTTAGGGTTTAGGGTAGTGCAGTGGTGTTTGTGTGGTGTAGGGGCTCGTGCTGGATTAAGTGTTTTAGGGTTTATAGTAGTGGAGTGGTGTTTGTGTAGTGCAGGGGGTCTTGCTGAGGTAGTATTTTAGGGTTCAAGGTAGTGCAGTGGTGTTTGTGTAGGGGGTCATGCTAGGGGTAGTGTTTTATGGTTTAGAGTAGTGCAGTGGTGTTTGTGTAGTGCAGGGGGTCGTGCTGATGGTAGTGTTTTATGTTTTAGGGTAGTGGAGTGGTGTTTGGGTAGTATAGGGGGTCCTGCTGGGGTTAGTGTTTTAGGGTTTAAGGTAGTGCAGTGGTGTTTGTGTAGGGGGTCATGCTAGGGGTAGTGTTTTATGGTTTATGGTAGTGCAGTGGTGTTTGTGTAGTGCAGGGGGTCGTGCTGGTGGTAGTGTTTTAGGGTTCAAGGTAGTGCAGTGGTGTTTGTGTAGGGGTCATGCTGGGGTAGTGTTTTACGGTTTGGGGTAGTGCAGTGGTGTTTGTGTGCTGTAGGGGCTCGTGCTGGATTAAGTGTTTTAGGGTTTATAGTAGTGGAGTGGTGTTTGTGTAGTGCAGGGGGTCGTGCTGGGGGTAGTGTTTTAGAGTTCAAGGTAGTGCAGTGGTGGTTGTGTAGTATAGCTTGTCTTACTGGGGGTAGTGTTTTAGCGTTTAGGATAGTGCAGTGGTGTTTGTGTGGTGTAGGGGGTCGTGCTGGGGTAAGTGTTTTATGTTTTAGGGTAGTGGAGTGGTGTTTGTGTAGTATAGGGGGTCCTGCTGGGGTTAGTGTTTTAGGGTTTAAGGTAGTGCAGTGGTGTTTGTGTAGGGGGTCATGCTAGGGGTAGTGTTTTATGGTTTAGGGTAGTGCAGTGGTGTTTGTGTAGTGCAGGGGGTTGTGCTGGTGAAAGTGTTTTAGGGTTTAGGGTAGTGCAGTGGTGTTTGTGTAGTGTAGGGGGTTGTGCTGCGGGTAGTGTTTAAGGGTAGTGCAGTGGTGTTTGTGTAGTGTAGGGGGTCATGCTAGGGGTAGTATTTTAGGGTTTCGGGTAGTGCAGTGGTCTTTGGGTAGTGCAGGGGGTCGTGCTGGGAGTAGTGTCTTCGGGTTTAGGGTAGCGCAGTCATGTTCGGGTGGTGTAAGGGGTCATGCTAGGGGTTGAGTTTTACTGTTTAGGGTAGCACTGTGGTGTTTGGGTAGAGTAGGGGGTCATGCTGGGAGTAGGTTGAGGGTTTAGGTTAGTGCAGTGGTGTTTGGGTAGTGTAGGGGTTTGTGCTGGTGGTAGAGTTTTAGGGTTTAGGGTAGTGCGGTTGTGTTTGGGTAATGTAGCGGATACTGCTGCTGGTAGTGTTTTAGGGTTTAGGGTAGTGCAGTCTTGTTTGTTTAGTGTAGGGGATCATGCTGGGGGTAGTGTTTTAGGGTTTAGGGTAGAGCAGTGATGTTTGGGTATTGTAGGGGGTACTGCTGGGGGTAGTGTTTTATGATTTAGGGCATTGCAGTGATGTTTGTGTAGTGTATGGGTCGTGCTGGGGGTAGTGTTTTAGGGTTTAGGGTAGTGTAGTGGTGCTTGTGTGGTGTAGGGGCTCGTGCTGGAGTAAGTGTTTTAGGGTTTAGGGTCGTGGAGTGGTGTTTGGGAATTATAGGGTGTCGTGCTGGGGGTAGTGTGTTAGGGTTTAGGGTAGAGCAGTGGTGTTTGTGTGGTGTAGGGGGTCGTGCTAGGGTACGTGTTATAGGCTTGAGGGTAGTGCAGTGGTGTTTGTGTATTGTAGGGGGTCGTGCTAGGGGTAGTGTTTTAGGGTTTAGGGTAGTGCAGTGGTTTATGTGTAGTAGAGGGGTTCGTGCTGGGGGTAGTGTTTTAGAGTTTAGGGTAGTGCAGTGGTGTTTGCGTAGCGCAGGGGGTTGTGCTGGACGTAGTGTTTAAGGGTTTAGGGTAGTGCAGTGGTGTTTTGTCTAGTTTAGGGGGTCGTGCTGGAGGTAGTGTTTTAGGGTTTAGGGTAGTGCAGTGGTGTTTGTGTAGTGTAGGGGGTACTGCTGGGCGTAGTGTTTTAGGGTAGTGCAGTGGTGTTTGTGTAGTATTGGGTGTAGTTCTGGGGATAGTGTTTTAGGATTTAGGGTAGGGCAGTGGTGTTCGTGGAGTGTAGGGGTAGTGCTGGGGGTAGTGTTTGAGGGTTTAGAGTAGTGCAGTGGTGTTCAGGTAGTGTAGGGGGTTGTGCTGAGGGTAGTGTTTGAGGGTTTAGGGTAGTGCAGTGGTGGTTGTGTGGTGTAGGGGGTCGGGCTGGGGGTAGTGTTTTAGGTAGTGCAGTGGTATTTGTGTCGTGTAGGGGGTTGTTCTAGGGGTGGTGTTTTATGGTCTAGGGTAGTGCAGGGGTGTTTGGGTAGTGAAGGGGGTTGTGCTGGGGGTAGTGTTTTAGGGTTTAGTGTAGTGCAGTGGTGTTTGTGTACTGTAGGGAGTCGTGCTGGGGGTAGTGTTTTTGGGTTTAGGGAAGTGCAGTGCAGTGGTGTTTGGATAGTGTAAGGGGTCGTGCTGGGGGTAGTGTTTACAGCAGTGCAGTGGTGTCTGTGTAGTGTAGGGGGGTCACGGTAGTGCAGTGATTTTTTGGTAGTGTAATAGGTCATGCTGGGGGAAGAGTCTTAGGGTTTAGGGTAGCACAGTGGTGTTCGGGTGGTGTAGGGGGTCGTGCTGGGGGTAGTATTTTAGGGTTTACGGAAGCGCAGTGGTGTTTGGGTAGTGGAGGGGGTACTGCTGGGGGTAGTGTTTTATGGTTTAGGGTAGTGCAGTGATGTTTGTGTAGTGTAGGGGTCGTGCTGGGGGTAGTTTTTTAGGGTTTAGGGTAGTGCAGTGATGTTTGTGTGGTATAGGGGCTCGTGCTGGGGTAAGTGTTTTTTGGTTTAGGGTAGTGGAGTGGTGTTTGGGTAGTATAGGGGGTGGTGCTGGGGGTAGTGTTTTAGGGTTTAGGGTAGTGCAGTGGTGTTTGTGAGGTGTAGGAGGTCGTGCTGGGGTAAGTGGGGTTGGGGTAGTACAGTGGTGTTTGTGTAGTATAGGGTGTCCTGCTAGGGGTAGTGTTTTAGGGTTTAGGGTAGTGCAGTGGTGTTTGTGTAGTGCAGGGGGTCGTGCTGGGGGTAGTGTTTTAGGGTTTAGGGTAGTGCAGTGGTGTTTGTGTACTGTAGGGGGTCTTGCTGGGGGTAGTGTTTTAGGGTTTAGGTTAGTGCAGTGGTGTTTAAGTAGTGTAGGGTAAGGTAATTCAGTTTTAACTCAATTCTGTATTCTGTCGCCATTTTGTTGCCCTCACTCAGGCAGCTAGGTAATGTTTTTGCCCTTTGTACTGCCACGTGTCAAATAACCTTCCCTTCCTTGTTGTGAAGCCAATTCCAGGAACTAGCCAGACTGACTAAATCCCTGCCTATACTGACTAATCCTTGTCCCAACTATTTGTTGGCCTTCAGTATTCTTTCTCCGCATTATCCTATTTTGCAAGTTGTCCTTTGAAGCACACAAACATGTCCTGCCGTTACTGATTGACCTATAGGTGCTGTCATTGATTGACTTATGGGGTTGGGCAAAAACACGACTCCAGGGGGACGTTCTGGTTACATGATGCCTTGTTTTGAATGTTTTCCTATTGGCTAATATTTGGCAGATCTTGTATGTCCATATTGGCATTTTGCAAGCTTGCATGAGCCAGGACTGCCCATTTCTTTTATGCTGAGTATGTAACCCTCACATATATAAGGCCCCAGTGTTCTGCTCTCTTTGGACTGCCTCATTCAGTTGCTGCGGCTTCTGGGTGACGTAGTCACACTCATTTTGAGTTTAATAAAGATATTCTTTTATATTTCAGTTTCTGTGCCAACTTCTTTTTTTGTTGTTAGTTTAACCCTGAGAAGGAGTTTTGAATTTCTTCAAGGGGTTGTGCGGGGGTAGTGTTTTTGGGTTTAGGGCAGTGCAGTGGTGTTTGGACAGTGTAGGGGGTCATGCTGGGGGTAGTGTTTTACTGTTTAGGGTAGTGCAGTGGTGTTTGGGTAGTGTACAGGGTACTGCTGGGGTAGTGTTTTATGGTTTAGGGTAGTGCAGTGATGTTTGTGTAGTGTAGGGGTCGTGCTGGGGGTAGTGTTTTAGGGTTTAGGGTAGTGCAGTGGTGTTTGTGTGGTATAGGTGCTCATGCTGGGGTAAGTGTTTTAGGATTTAGGGTAGTGGAGTGGTGTTTGGGTAGTATAGGGGGTCGTGCTGGGGGTAGTGTTTTAGGGTTTAGGGTAGCACAGTGGTGTTTGTGTTGTATAGCGGCTTGTGCTGGGGTAAGTGTTTTAGGGTTTAGGGTAGTGGAGTGGTTTTTGGGTAGTATAGGGGGTCGTGCTGGGGGTAGTGTTTTAGGGTTTAGGGTAGTGCAGTGGTGTTTGTGTGGTGTAGGGGGTCATGCTGGGGTAAGTGTTTTAGGGTTGAGGGTAGTGCAGTGGTGTTTGTGTAGTGTAGGGGGTCATGCTAGGGGTAGTGTTTTAGGGTTTAGGGTAGGGTAGTGGTGTTTATGTAGTGCAGGGGGTCGTGCTTGGGGTAGTGTTTTAGTGTTTAGGGTAGTGCAGTGGTGTTTACGTAGCACAGGGGGTTGTGCTGGGGGTAGTGTTTTAGGATTTAGGGTAGTGCAGTGGTGTTTGGGCAGTGTAGAGGTAGTCCTGGGGGTAATGTTTTAGGGTTTAGGATAGTGCCGTGGTGTTTCGGTAGTGTAAGCGTTGTGCTGAGGGTAGTGTTTTAGGGTTTAGGGTAGTGCAGTGGTGTTTGTGTGGTGTAGGGGTCGTGCTGGGGTAAGTGTTTTAGGGTTTAGGGTAGTGGAGTGGTGTTTGGGTAGTATAGGGGGTCGTGCTGGGGGTAGTGTTTTAGGGGTTAAGGTAGTGCAGTGGTGTTTGTGTAATGGGTCATGCTATGGGTAGTGTTTCATGGCTTAGGGAAGTGCAGTCGTGTTTGTGTAGTGCAGGGGGTAGTGCTGGGGGTAGTGTTTTAGTGTTTAGTGTAGTGCAGTGGTGATTGTGTACTGTAGGGGGTCTTGCTGGGGATAGTGTTTTAGGGTTTAGGGTAGTGCACTGGTGTTTGAGTAATGTAGGGGGTCGTGCTGGGGTAGTGTTTTTGGGTTTAGGGCAGTGAAGTGCAGTGCAGTGGTGTTTGGATAGTGTAGGGGGTCGTGCTGGGGGTAGTGTTTTAGGGTTTACAGCAGTGCAGTGGTGTCTGTGTAGTGTAGGGGTCTGGCTGGGGGTAGTGTTTCAGGGTTTACGGTAGTGCAGTGGTGTTTGTGTAGTGTAATGGGTCATGCTGGGGGAAGTGTCTTAGGGTTTAGGGTAGCGCAGTGGTGTTCGGGTATAGTAAGGGGTCATGCTTGGGGTAGTATTTTAGGGTTTAGTTAAGCGCAGTGGTGTTTGGGTAGTGGAGGGGGTCATGCTGGGGGTAGATATAGGGTTAATGCAGCTCAGTGGTGTTTGGGTAGTGTATGGCGTCATGCTGGGGGTAGTGTTTTAGGGTTTAGTGTAGTGCCGTCTTGTTTGTTTAGTGTACGGGGTCATGCGGGGGTAGTGTTTTAGGGTTTAGGATAGTGCAGTGGTGTTTGTGTAGTGTAGGGGGTTGTGCTGGAGGTAGTGTTTTAGGGTTTAGGGTTGTGCAGTGGTGTTTGTGTAGTGTAGTGTCTCATGCTGGGAATAGCTTTTGGGTTTAGGGTAGTGCAGTGGTGTTTGTGTAGTGTAGGGGGTCTTGCTGGGGGTAGTATTTTTGGGTTTCCGGTAGTGCAGTGGTGTTTGGGTAGGGTAGGGGGTGGTGCTGGGGGTATTGTCTTCGGGTTACAGGGTAGGCAGTCGTGTCCGGGTGGTGGAAGTGGTCGTGCTGGGGGTAGACATTTAGCATTTAGGGTAGCGCAGTGGTGTTTGGGTAGTGTAGGGGGTCATGCTGGGTGTAGATTTAGGGTTTAGGGTAGCGCAGTGGTGTTTAGGTAGTGTAGGGGGTCATGCTGGGGGTAGATTTAGGGTTTCTGATAGCGCAGTGGTGTTTGGGTAATGCAGGGGGTCATGCTGGGGGTAGTGTTTTAGGGTTTAGGTAGTGTAGTTGTGTTTGGGTAGTGAAGGGGGTCATGCTTGGGGTAGTGTTTTAGGTTTTAGGGTAGTGCAGTAGGGAAGTGCAGTGGTCTTTGTGTAGTGTATTAGGTCATGCTGGGGGTAGAGTTTTAGTGTTTAGGGAAGTGCAGTTGTGTTTGGGTCATGTAACGGATACTGCTGGGGGTAGTGTTTTAGGATTTAGGGTAGTACCGTCTTGTTTGTTTAGTGTAGGGGGTCATGCTGGGGGTAGTGTTTTAGGGTTTAGGGTAGTGCAGTGGTGTTTGGGTAGTGTACAGGGTACTGCTGGGGGTAGTGTTTTATGGTTTAGGTAGTGCAGTGATGTTTGTGTAGTGAAGGGGTCGTGCTGGGGGTAGTGTTTTAGGGTTTAGGGTAGTGCAGTGGTGTTTGTGTGGTATAGGTGCTCGTGCTGGGGTAAGTGTTTTAGGGTAGTGGAGTGGTGTTTGGGTAGTATAGGGGGTCGTGCTGGGGGTAAGTGTTTTAGAGTTTAGGGTAGTACAGTGGTGTTTGTGTGGTGTAGGGGGTTGTGCTAGGGGTAGTGTTTTAGGGTTTAGGGTAGTGCAGTGGTGTTTGAGTTGTGTAGGGGTCGTGCAGTGGTGTTTGGACAGTGTTGGGGGTCGTGCTGGGGGTAGTGTTTTAGGGTTTAGGGTAGTGCAGTGGTGTTTTTGTAGTGTAGTGGGTCATGCTGGGGGTAGATATAGGGTTTAGGGTTGCGCAGTGGTGTTTCTGTAGTGTAGGGGGTCATGCTGGGGGTAGTATGTTTGGGTTTCTGGTAGTGCAGTGCTGTTTGGGTAGTGCAGGGGGTCGTGCTGGGGGTAGTGTCTTCGGGTTTATGGTAGCACAGTCGTGTTCGGGTGGTGTAAGGGGGCGTGCTGGGTGTAGAGATTTAGGGTTTAGGGTAGAGCAGTGGTGTTTTCGGTAGAGTAGGGGGTCATGCTGGGGGTAGTGTTTTAGGGTTTAGAGTAGTGCAGTAGGGTAGTGCAGTGGTGTTTGTGTAGTGTAGGGGGTACTGCGGGGGTAGTGTTTTCGGGTTTAGGGTAGTGCAGTGGTGTTTGTGTAGTGTAGGGGGTCATGCTAGGGGTAGTGTTTTAGGGTTAAGGGTAGTGCAGTGGTGTTAGTGTAGTGCAGAGGTCGTGCTGGGGGTAGTGTTTTAGGGTGTGGGGTAGTGCAGTGGTGTTTTGGTAGTGTAGGGGGTCATGCTTGGGGTAGTGTTTTAGGGTTTAGGGTAGTGCAGTGGTGTTTGTGTAGTGTAGGGGTTCGTGCTGGGGTAGTGTTTTAGGGTGTAGGGTAGTGCAGTGGTGTTTGGGTTGTGTAGGGGGTCGTGCTGGGGGTCGTGTTTTAGTGTTTAGTGTAGTGCAGTGGAGTTTGTGTACTGTAGGTGGGGGTAGTGTTCTAGGGTTTAGGGTAGTGCAGTGGTATTTGTATCGTGTAGTGGGTCATGCTGGGGGTAGATTTAGATTTTAGGGTAGCGCAGTGGTGTTTGTATAGTGTATGGGGTCATGCTGGGGGTAGTATTTTTGGGTTTCGGGTAGTGCAGTGGTCTTTGGGTAGTGCAGTGGGTCATTCTGGGGGTAGTGTCTTCGGGTTTAGGGTAGCGCAGTGGTGTTCGGGTGGTGTAAGTGGTCGTGCTGGGGGTAGAGTTTTACTGTTTAGGGTAGCACTGTGGTGTTTGGGTAGTGTAGGGAGACATGTTGGTGGTAGATTTAGGGTTTAGGGTAGCGCAGTGGTGTTTGGGTAGTGTTGGGGGTCATGCTGGGTGTAGATTTAGGGTTTCGGGTAGCGCAGTGGTGTTTGTGTAGTGTAGGGGTGATGCTGGGGGTGGAGTTTTAGGGTTTAGGGTAGTGCAGTTGTGTTTGGGTATTGTAGCGGATAATGCTGGGGGAAGTGTTTTAGGGTTTAGGGTAGTGCCGTCTTGTTTGTTTAGTGTAGGGGATCATGCTGGGGGTAGTGTTTTAGGGTTTAGGGTAGTGTAGTGGTGTTTGTTTAGTGTAGGGGGTCATGCTAGGGGTAGTGTTTTAGGGTTTAGGGTAGTGTAGTGGTGTTTATGTAGTGCAGGGGGTCGTGCTGGGGGTAGTGTTTTAGGGTTTAGGGTAGTGCAGTGGTGTTTACGTAGCACAGGGGGTTGTGCTGGGGGTAGTGTTTTAGGATTTAGGGTAGTGCAGTGGTGTTTGGGCAGTGTAGAGGTAGTCCTGAGGTAATGTTTTACGGTTTAGGATAGTGTAGTGGTGTTTCGGTAGTGTAAGGGTTGTGCTGAGGGTAGTGTTTTAGGGTTTAGGACAGAGCAGTGCAGTGGTGTTTGGATAGTGTAGGGGGTCGTGCTGGGGGTAGTGTTTTAGGGTTTACAGCAGTGCAGTGGTGTCTGTGTAGTGTAGGGGATCATGCTGTGGGTAGTGTTTTAGGGTTTAGGGTAGAGCAGTAATTTTTGGGTAGTGTAGGGGGTACTGCTGGGGGTAGTGTTTTATGGTTTAGGGTAGTGCAGTGATGTTTGTGTAGTGTAGGGGTCAGGCTGGGGGTAGGGTTTTCGGCTTTAGGGTAGTACAGTGGTGTTTGTGTGGTGTAGGGGCTTGTGCTGGGGTAAGTGTTTTAGGGTTTAGGGTAGTGGAGTGGTTTTTGGGTAGTATAGGGGGTCGTGCTGGGGGTAGTGTTTTAGGGTTTAGGGTAGTGCAGTGGTAATTGTGTGGTGTAGGGGGTCATGCTAGGGTAAGTGTTTTAGGGTTGAGGGTAGTGCAGTGGTGTTTGTGTCGTGTAGGGGGTCATGCTAGGGGTAGTGTTTTAGGGTTTAGGGTAGTGTAGTGGAGTTTATGTAGTGCAGGGGGTCATGCTGGGGGTAGTGTTTTAGGGTTTAGGGTAGTGCAGTGGTGTTTGGGCAGTGTAGAGGTAGTCCTGGGGTAGTGTTTTAGGGTTTAGGGCAGAGCAGTGCAGTGGTGTTTGGATAGTGTAGGGGGTCGTGCTGGGGGTAGTGTTTTAGGGTTTACAGCAGTGCAGTGGTGTCTGTGTAGTGTAGGGGGTCAGGCTGGGGGTAGTGTTTCAGGGTTTACGGTAGTGCAGTGGTGTTTGTGTAGTGTAATGGGTCATGCTGAAGGAAGTGTCTTAGGGTTTAGGGTAGCGCAGTGGTGTTCGGGTGGAGTAGGGGGTCGTGATTGGGGTAGTATTTTAGTGTTTAGGGAAGTGCAGTGGTGTTTGGGTACTGAAGGGGGTCATACTGGGGGTAATATTTTAGGGTTTAGGATAGTGCCGTGGTGTTTCGGTAGTGTAAGGGTTGTGCTGAGGGTAGTGTTTTAGGGTTTAGGGTAGCGCAGTGGTGTTTGTGTGGTGTAGGGGTCGTGCTGGGGTAAGTGTTTTAGGGTTTAGGGTAGTAGAGTGGTGTTTGGGTAGTATAGGGGGTCGTGCTGGGGTTAGTGTTTTAGGGTTTAGGGTAGCGCAGTGGTGTTTGTGTGGTGTAGGGGTCGTGCTGGGGTAAGTGTTTTAGGGTTTAGGGTAGTAGAGTGGTGTTTGTGTAGTGCAGGGGGTAGTGCTGGGGGTAGTGTTTTAGTGTTTAGTGTAGTGCAGTGGTGATTGTGTACTGTAGGGGGTCTTCCTGGGTGTAGTGTTTTAGGGTTTAGGGTAGTGCACTGTTGTTTGGGTAACGTAGGGGGTCGTGATGGGGTATTGTTTTTGGGTTTAGGGTAGTGCAGTGCAGTGCAGTGGTGTTTGGATAGTGTAGGGGGTCGTGCTGGGGGTAGTGTTTTAGGGTTTACAGCAGTGCAGTGGTGTCTGTGTAGTGTAGGGGTCTGGCTGGGGGTAGTGTTTTAGGGTTTAGGATAGCGCAGTGGTGTTCGGGTGGAGTAAGGCGTCGTGCTTGGGGTAGTATTTTAGGGTTTAGTTAAGCACAGTGGTGTTTGGGTAGTGGAGGGGGTCATGCTGGGGGTAGATTTAGGGTTAATGCAGCTCAGTGGTGTTTGGGTAGTGTATGGCGTCATGCTGGGGGTAGTGTTTTAGGGTTTAGTGTAGTGCCGTCTTGTTTGTTTAGTGTAGGGGGTCATGCGGGGGGTAGTGTTTTATGGTTTAGGATAGTGCAGTGGTGTTTGTGTAGTGTAGGGGGTTGTGCTGGAGGTAGTGTTTTAGGGTTTAGGGTTGTGCAGTGGTGTTTGTGTAGTTTAGTGTCTCATGCTGGGAATAGCTTTTGGGTTTAGGGTAGCGCAGTGGTGTTTGTGTAGTGTAGGGGGTCGTGCTGGGGGTAGTATTTTTGGGTTTCCGGTAGTGCAGTGGTGTTTGGGTAGGGTAGGGGGTGGTGCTGGGGGTATTGTCTTCGGGTTACAGGGTAGGCAGTCGTGTCCGGGTGGTGTAAGGGGTCGTGCTGGGGGTAGACATTTAGGGTTTAGGGTAGTGCAGTGGTGTTTGGGTAGTGTAGGGGGTAATGCTGGGTGTAGATTTAGGGTTTAGGGTAGCGCAGTGGTGTTTAGGTAGTGTAGGGGGTCATGCTGGGGGTAGATTTAGGGTTTCCGATAGCGCAGTGGTGTTTGGGTAGTGCAGGGGGTCGTGCTGGGTGTAGTATTTCTGGGTTTTGGGTAGTGCCGTCCTGTTTGGGTAATGCAGGGGGTCATGCTGGGGGTAGTGTTTTAGGGTTTAAGGTAGTGTAGATGTGTTTGGGTAGTGAAGGGGGTCATGCTTGGGGTAGTGTTTTAGGTTTTAGGGTAGTGCAGTAGGGAAGTGCAGTGGTCTTTGTGTAGTGTATTAGGTCACGCTGGGGGTAGAGTTTTAGGGTTTAGGGTAGTGCAGTTGTGTTTGGGTCATGTAACGGATACTGCTGGGGGTAGTGTTTTAGGATTTAGGGTAGTACCGTCTTGTTTGTTTAGTGTAGGGGGTCATGCTGGGGGTAGTGTTTTAGGGTTTAGGGTAGTGCAGTGGTGTTTGGGTAGTGTACAGGGTACTGCTGGGGGTAGTGTTTTATGGTTTAGGTAGTGCAGTGATGTTTGTGTAGTGAAGGGGTCGTGCTGGGGGTAGTGTTTTAGGGTTTAGGGTAGTGCAGTGGTGTTTGTGTGGTATAGGTGCTCGTGCTGGGGTAAGTGTTTTAGGGAAGTGGAGTGGTGTTTGGGTAGTATAGGGGGTCGTGCTGGGGGTAGTAATTTAGAGTTTAGGGTAGTGCAGTGGTGTTTGTGTGGTGTAGGGGGTCGTGCTGGGGTAAGTGTTTTCGGGTTGAGGGTAGTACAGTGGTGTTTGTGTAGTATAGGGGGTCGTCCTAGGGGTAGTGTTTTAGGGTTTAGGGTAGTGCAGTGGTGTTTGAGTTGTGTAGGGGTCGTGCGGGGATCGTTTTTTTGGGTTTAGGGCAGTGCAGTGGTGTTTGGTTAGTGTTGGGGGTCGTGCTGGGGGTAGTGTTTTAGGGTTTAGGGTAGTGCAGTGGTGTTTTTGTAGTGTAGTGGGTCATGCTGGTGGTAGATATAGGGTTTAGGGTTGCGCAGTGGTGTTTCTGTAGTGTAGGGGGTCATGCTGGGGGTATTATTTTGGGGTTTCTGGTAGTGCAGTGCTGTTTGGGTAGTGCAGGGGGTCGTGCTGGGGGTAGTGTCTTCGGGTTTATGGTAGCACAGTCGTGTTCGGGTGGTGTAAGGGGGCGTGCTGGGTGTAGAGATTTAGGGTTTAGGGTAGAGCAGTGGTGTTTTCGGTAGAGTAGGGGGTCATGTTGGGGGTAGTGTTTTAGGGTTTAGAGTAGTGCAGTAGGGTAGTGCAGTGGTGTTTGTGTAGTGTAGGGGGTACTGCGGGGGTAGTGTTTTCGGGTTTAGGGTAGTGCAGTGGTGTTTGTGTAGTGTAGCGGGTCGTGCTAGGGGTAGTGTTTTAGGGTTAAGGGTAGTGCAGTGGTGTTAGTGTAGTGCAGAGGTCGTGCTGGGGGTAGTGTTTTAGGGTGTGGGGTAGTGCAGTGGTGTTTTGGTAGTGTAGGGGGTCATGCTTGGAGTAGTGTTTTAGGGTTTAGGGTAGTGCAGTGGTGTTTGTGTAGTGTAGGGGTTCGTGCTGGGGTAGTGTTTTAGGGTGTAGGGTAGTGCAGTGGTGTTTGGGTTGTGTAGGGGGTCGTGCTGGGGGTAGTGTTTTAGTGTTTAGTGTAGTGCAGTGGAGTTTGTGTACTGTAGGGGGTCTTGGTGGGGGTAGTGTTCTAGGGTTTAGGGTAGTGCAGTGGTATTTGTATCGTGTAGTGGGTCATGCTGGGGGTAGATTTAGATTTTAGGGTAGCGCAGTGGTGTTTGTATAGTGTATGGGGTCATGCTAGGGGTAGTATTTTTGGGTTTCGGGTAGTGCAGTGGTCTTTGGGTAGTGCAGTGGGTCATTCTGGGGGTAGTGTCTTCGGGTTTAGGGTAGCGCAGTGGTGTTCGGGTGGTGTAAGTGGTCGTGCTGGGGGTAGAGTTTTACTGTTTAGGGTAGCACTGTGGTGTTTGGGTAGTGTAGGGAGAGATGCTGGTGGTAGATTTAGGGTTTAGGGTAGCGCAGTGGTGTTTGGGTAGTGTTGGGGGTCATGCTGGGCGTAGATTTAGGGTTTCGGGTAGCGCAGTGGTGTTTGTGTAGTGTAGGGGTGATGCTGGGGGTGGAGTTTTAGGGTTTAGGGTAGTGCAGTTGTGTTTGGGTATTGTAGCGGATAATGCAGGGGGAAGTGTTTTAGGGTTTAGGGTAGTGCCGTCTTGTTTGTTTAGTGTAGGGGATCATGCTGGGGGTAGTGTTTTAGGGTTTAGGGTAGTGTAGTGGTGTTTGTTTAGTGTAGGGGGTCATGCTAGGGGTAGTGTTTTAGGGTTTAAGGTAGTGTAGTGGTGTTTATGTAGTGCAGGGGGTCGTGCTGGGGGTAGTGTTTTAGGGTTTAGGGTAGTGCAGTGGTGTTTACGTAGCACAGGGGGTTGTGCTGGGGGTAGTGTTTTAGGATTTAGGGTAGTGCAGTGGTGTTTGGGCAGTGTAGAGGTAGTCCTGAGGTAATGTTTTACAGTTTAGGATAGTGTAGTGGTGTTTCGGTAGTGTAAGGGTTGTGCTGAGGGTAGTGTTTTAGGGTTTAGGACAGAGCAGTGCAGTGGTGTTTGGATAGTGTAGGGGGTC
The DNA here is from genome assembly GCF_964204655.1 of Triturus cristatus. Classification (NCBI taxonomy): domain Eukaryota; kingdom Metazoa; phylum Chordata; class Amphibia; order Caudata; family Salamandridae; genus Triturus; species Triturus cristatus. Next base: position 279,048,758 of record NC_140579.1, read on the forward strand.
GTGCTGGGGGTAGTGTTTTAGGGTTTACAGCAGTGCAGCGGTGTCTGTGTAGTGTAGGGGATCATGCTGGGGGTAGTGTTTAAGGGTTTAGGGTAGAGCAGTAATTTTTGGGTAGTGTAGGGGGTACTGCTGGGGGTAGTGTTTTATGGTTTAGGGTAGTGCAGTGATGTTTGTGTAGTGTAGGGGTCATGCTGGGGGTAGGGTTTTCGGCTTTAGGGTAGTACAGTGGTGTTTGTGTGGTGTAGGGGCTTGTGCTGGGGTAAGTGTTTTAGGGTTTAGGGTAGTGGAGTGGTTTTTGGGTAGTATAGGGGGTCGTGCTGGGGATAGTGTTTTAGGGTTTAGGGTAGTGCAGTGGTAATTGTGTGGTGTAGGGGGTCATGCTAGGGTAAGTGTTTTAGGGTTGAGGGTAGTGCAGTGGTGTTTGTGTCGTGTAGGGGGTAATGCTAGGGGTAGTGTTTTAGGGTTTAGGGTAGTGTAGTGGAGTTTATGTAGTGCAGGGGGTCGTGCTGGGAGTAGTGTTTTAGGGTTTAGGGTAGTGCAGTGGTGTTTACGTAGCACAGGGGGTTGTGCTGGGGGTAGTGTTTTAGGATTTGGGGTAGTGCAGTGGTGTTTGGGCAGTGTAGAGGTAGTCCTGGGGTAATGTTTTAGGGTTTAGGATAGTGCAGTGGTGTTTCGGTAGTGTAAGGGTTGTGCTGAGGGTAGTGTTTTAGGGTTTAGGGCAGAGCAGTGCAGTGGTGTTTGGATAGTGTAGGGGGTCGTGCTGGGGGTAGTGTTTTAGGGTTTACAGCAGTGCAGTGGTGTCTGTGTAGTGTAGGGGGTCAGGCTGGGGGTAGTGTTTCAGGGTTTACGGTAGTGCAGTTGTGTTTGTGTAGTGTAATGGGTCATGCTGGGGGAAGTGTCTTAGGGTTTAGGGTAGCGCAGTGGTGTTCGGGTGGAGTAGGGGGTCGTGCTTGGGGTAGTATTTTAGTGTTTAGGGAAGCGCAGTGGTGTTTGGGTAGTGAAGGGGGTCATACTGGGGGTATTTTTAGGGTTTAGGGCAGCTCAGTGGTGTTTGGGTAGTGTAGGGCGTCATGCGGGGGGTAGTGTTTTAGGGCTTAGCGTAGTGCCGTCTTGTTTGTTTAGTGTAGGCGTTCATGCGGGGGGTCGTTTTTTAGGGATTAGGGTAGTGCAGTGGTGTTTGTGTAGTGTAGTGTGTCATGCTGGGGATAGCTTTAGGGTTTAGGGTAGCGCAGTGGTGTTTGTGTAGTGTAGGGGGTCGTGCTGGGGGTAGTGTTTTAGTGTTTAGTGTAGTGCAGTGGAGTTTGTGTACTGTAGGGGGTCTTGGTGGGGGTAGTGTTTTAGGGTGTAGGGTAGTGCAGTGGTGTTTGGGTTGTGTAGGGGGTCGTGCTGGGGGTAGTGTTTTAGTGTTTAGTGTAGTGCAGTGGAGTTTGTGTACTGTAGGGGGTCTTGGTGGGGGTAGTGTTCTAGGGTTTAGGGTAGTGCAGTGGTATTTGTATCGTGTAGTGGGTCATGCTGGGGGTAGATTTAGATTTTAGGGTAGCGCAGTGGTGTTTGTATAGTGTATGGGGTCATGCTAGGGGTAGTATTTTTGGGTTTCGGGTAGTGCAGTGGTCTTTGGGTAGTGCAGTGGGTCATTCTGGGGGTAGTGTCTTCGGGTTTAGGGTAGCGCAGTGGTGTTCGGGTGGTGTAAGTGGTCGTGCTGGGGGTAGAGTTTTACTGTTTAGGGTAGCACTGTGGTGTTTGGGTAGTGTAGGGAGAGATGCCGGTGGTAGATTTAGGGTTTAGGGTAGCGCAGTGGTGTTTGGGTAGTGTTGGGGGTCATGCTGGGCGTAGATTTAGGGTTTCGGGTAGCGCAGTGGTGTTTGTGTAGTGTAGGGGTGATGCTGGGGGTGGAGTTTTAGGGTTTAGGGTAGTGCAGTTGTGTTTGGGTATTGTAGCGGATAATGCTGGGGGAAGTGTTTTAGGGTTTAGGGTAGTGCCGTCTTGTTTGTTTAGTGTAGGGGATCATGCTGGGGGTAGTGTTTTAGGGTTTAGGGTAGTGTAGTGGTGTTTGTTTAGTGTAGGGGGTCATGCTAGGGGTAGTGTTTTAGGGTTTAAGGTAGTGTAGTGGTGTTTATGTAGTGCAGGGGGTCGTGCTGGGGGTAGTGTTTTAGGGTGTAGGGTAGTGCAGTGGTGTTTACGTAGCACAGGGGGTTGTGCTGGGGGTAGTGTTTTAGGATTTAGGGTAGTGCAGTGGTGTTTGGGCAGTGTAGAGGTAGTCCTGAGGTAATGTTTTACAGTTTAGGATAGTGTAGTGGTGTTTCGGTAGTGTAAGGGTTGTGCTGAGGGTAGTGTTTTAGGGTTTAGGACAGAGCAGTGCAGTGGTGTTTGGATAGTGTAGGGGGTCGTGCTGGGGGTAGTGTTTTAGGGTTTACAGCAGTGCAGCGGTGTCTGTGTAGTGTAGGGGATCATGCTGGGGGTAGTGTTTAAGGGTTTAGGGTAGAGCAGTAATTTTTGGGTAGTGTAGGGGGTACTGCTGGGGGTAGTGTTTTATGGTTTAGGGTAGTGCAGTGATGTTTGTGTAGTGTAGGGGTCATGCTGGGGGTAGGGTTTTCGGCTTTAGGGTAGTACAGTGGTGTTTGTGTGGTGTAGGGGCTTGTGCTGGGGTAAGTGTTTTAGGGTTTAGGGTAGTGGAGTGGTTTTTGGGTAGTATAGGGGGTCGTGCTGGGGGTAGTGTTTTAGGGTTTAGGGTAGTGCAGTGGTAATTGTGTGGTGTAGGGGGTCATGCTAGGGTAAGTGTTTTAGGGTTGAGGGTAGTGCAGTGGTGTTTGTGTCGTGTAGGGGGTAATGCTAGGGGTAGTGTTTTAGGGTTTAGGGTAGTGTAGTGGAGTTTATGTAGTGCAGGGGGTCGTGCTGGGAGTAGTGTTTTAGGGTTTAGGGTAGTGCAGTGGTGTTTACGTAGCACAGGGGGTTGTGCTGGGGGTAGTGTTTTAGGATTTAGGGTAGTGCAGTGGTGTTTGGGCAGTGTAGAGGTAGTCCTGGGGTAATGTTTTAGGGTTTAGGATAGTGCAGTGGTGTTTCGGTAGTGTAAGGGTTGTGCTGAGGGTAGTGTTTTAGGGTTTAGGGCAGAGCAGTGCAGTGGTGTTTGGATAGTGTAGGGGGTCGTGCTGGGGGTAGTGTTTTAGGGTTTACAGCAGTGCAGTGGTGTCTGTGTAGTGTAGGGGTCTGGCTGGGGGTAGTGTTTCAGGGTTTAGGGTAGCGCAGTGGTGTTCGGGTGGAGTAAGGCGTCGTGCTTGGGGTAGTATTTTAGGGTTTAGTTAAGCACAGTGGTGTTTGGGTAGTGGAGGGGGTCATGCTGGGGGTAGATTTAGGGTTAATGCAGCTCAGTGGTGTTTGGGTAGTGTATGGCGTCATGCTGGGGGTAGTGTTTTAGGGTTTAGTGTAGTGCCGTCTTGTTTGTTTAGTGTACGGGGTCATGCAGGGGGTAGTGTTTTAGGGTTTAGGATAGTGCAGTGGTGTTGGTGTAGTGTAGGGGGTTGTGCTGGAGGTAGTGTTTTAGGGTTTAGGGTTGTGCAGTGGTGTTTGTGTAGTGTAGTGTCTCATGCTGGGAATAGCTTTTGGGTTTAGGGTAGTGCAGTGGTGTTTGTGTAGTGTAGGGGGTCGTGCTGGGGGTAGTATTTTTGGGTTTCCGGTAGTGCAGTGGTGTTTGGGTAGGGTAGGGGGTGGTGCTGGGGGTATTGTCTTCGGGTTACAGGGTAGGCAGTCGTGTCCGGGTGGTGGAAGTGGTCGTGGTGGGGGTAGACATTTAGCGTTTAGGGTAGCGCAGTGGTGTTTGGGTAGTGTAGGGGGTCATGCTGGGTGTAGATTTAGGGTTTAGGGTAGCGCAGTGGTGTTTAGGTAGTGTAGGGGGTCATGCTGGGGGTAGATTTAGGGTTTCCGATAGCGCAGTGGTGTTTGGGTAGTGCAGGGGGTCGTGCTGGGGTAGTATTTCTGGGTTTTGGGTAGTGCCGTCCTGTTTGGGTAATGCAGGGGGTCATGCTGGGGGTAGTGTTTTAGGGTTTAAGGTAGTGTAGTTGTGTTAGGGTAGTGAAGGGGGTCATGCTTGGGGTAGTGTTTTAGGTTTTAGGGTAGTGCAGTAGGGAAGTGCAGTGGTCTTTGTGTAGTGTATTAGGTCATGCTGGGGGTAGAGTTTTAGGGTTTAGGGAAGTGCAGTTGTGTTTGGGTCATGTAACGGATACTGCTGGGGGTAGTGTTTTAGGATTTAGGGTAGTACCGTCTTGTTTGTTTAGTGTAGGGGGTCATGCTGAGGGTAGTGTTTTAGGGTTTAGGGTAGTGCAGTGGTGTTTGGGTAGTGTACAGGGTACTGCTGGGGGTAGTGTTTTATGGTTTAGGTAGTGCAGTGATGTTTGTGTAGTGAAGGGGTCGTGCTGGGGGTAGTGTTTTAGGGTTTAGGGTAGTGCAGGGGTGTTTGTGTGGTATAGGTGCTCGTGCTGGGGTAAGTGTTTTAGGGTAGTGGAGTGGTGTTTGGGTAGTATAGGGGGTCGTGCTGGGGGTAGTGTTTTAGAGTTTAGGGTAGTGCAGTGGTGTTTGTGTGGTGTAGGGGGTCGTGCTGGGGTAAGTGTTTTCGGGTTGAGGGTAGTACAGTGGTGTTTGTGTAGTAAAGGGGGTTGTGCTAGGGGTAGTGTTTTAGGGTTTAGGGTAGTGCAGTGGTGTTTGAGTTGTGTAGGGGTCGTGCGGGGATAGTTTTTTTGGGTTTAGGGCAGTGCAGTGGTGTTTGGACAGTGTTGGGGGTCGTGCTGGGGGTAGTGTTTTAGGGTTTAGGGTAGTGCAGTGGTGTTTTTGTAGTGTAGTGGGTCATGCTGGGGGTAGATATAGGGTTTAGGGTTGCGCAGTGGTGTTTCTGTAGTGTAGGGGGTCATGCTGGGGGTAGTATTTTTGGGTTTCTGGTAGTGCAGTGCTGTTTGGGTAGTGCAGGGGGCCGTGCTGGGGGTAGTGTCTTCGTGTTTATGGTAGCACAGTCGTGTTCGGGTGGTGTAAGGGGGCGTGCTGGGTGTAGAGATTTAGGGTTTAGGGTAGAGCAGTTGTGTTTTCGGTAGAGTAGGGGGTCATGCTGGGGGTAGTGTTTTAGGGTTTAGAGTAGTGCAGTAGGGTAGTGCAGTGGTGTTTGTGTAGTGTAGGGGGTACTGCGGGGGTAGTGTTTTCGGGTTTAGGGTAGTGCAGTGGTGTTTGTGTAGTGTAGGGGGTCATGCTAGGGGTAGTGTTTTAGGGTTAAGGGTAGTGCAGTGGTGTTAGTGTAGTGCAGAGGTCGTGCTGGGGGTAGTGTTTTAGGGTGTGGGGTAGTGCAGTGGTGTTTTGGTAGTGTAGGGGGTCATGCTTGGGGTAGTGTTTTAGGGTTTAGGGTAGTGCAGTGGTGTTTGTGTAGTGTAGGGGTTCGTGCTGGGGTAGTGTTTTAGGGTGTAGGGTAGTGCAGTGGTGTTTGGGTTGTGTAGGGGGTCGTGCTGGGGGTCGTGTTTTAGTGTTTAGTGTAGTGCAGTGGAGTTTGTGTACTGTAGGGGGTCTTGGTGGGGGTAGTGTTCTAGGGTTTAGGGTAGTGCAGTGGTATTTGTATCGTGTAGTGGGTCATGCTGGGGGTAGATTTAGATTTTAGGGTAGCGCAGTGGTGTTTGTATAGTGTATGGGGTCATGCTGGGGGTAGTATTTTTGGGTTTCGGGTAGTGCAGTGGTCTTTGGGTAGTGCAGTGGGTCATTCTGGGGGTAGTGTCTTCGGGTTTAGGGTAGCGCAGTGGTGTTCGGGTGGTGTAAGTGGTCGTGCTGGGGTTAGAGTTTTACTGTTTAGGGTAGCACTGTGGTGTTTGGGTAGTGTAGGGAGACATGCTGGTGGTAGATTTAGGGTTTAGGGTAGCGCAGTGGTGTTTGGGTAGTGTTGGGGGTCATGCTGGGTGTAGATTTAGGGTTTCGGGTAGCGCAGTGGTGTTTGTGTAGTGTAGGGGTGATGCTGGGGGTGGAGTTTTAGGGTTTAGGGTAGTGCAGTTGTGTTTGGGTATTGTAGCGGATAATGCTGGGGGAAGTGTTTTAGGGTTTAGGGTAGTGCCGTCTTGTTTGTTTAGTGTAGGGGATCATGCTGGGGGTAGTGTTTTAGGGTTTAGGGTAGTGTAGTGGTGTTTGTTTAGTGTAGGGGGTCATGCTAGGGGTAGTGTTTTAGGGTTTAGGGTAGTGTAGTGGTGTTTATGTAGTGCAGGGGGTCGTGCTGGGGGTAGTGTTTTAGGGTTTAGGGTAGTGCAGTGGTGTTTACGTAGCACAGGGGGTTGTGCTGGGGGTAGTGTTTTAGGATTTAGGGTAGTGCAGTGGTGTTTGGGCAGTGTAGAGGTAGTCCTGAGGTAATGTTTTACGGTTTAGGATAGTGTAGTGGTGTTTCGGTAGTGTAAGGGTTGTGCTGAGGGTAGTGTTTTAGGGTTTAGGACAGAGCAGTGCAGTGGTGTTTGGATAGTGTAGGGGGTCGTGCTGGGGGTAGTGTTTTAGGGTTTACAGCAGTGCAGTGGTGTCTGTGTAGTGTAGGGGATCATGCTGTGGGTAGTGTTTTAGGGTTTAGGGTAGAGCAGTAATTTTTGGGTAGTGTAGGGGGTACTGCTGGGGGTAGTGTTTTATGGTTTAGGGTAGTGCAGTGATGTTTGTGTAGTGTAGGGGTCAGGCTGGGGGTAGGGTTTTCGGCTTTAGGGTAGTACAGTGGTGTTTGTGTGGTGTAGGGGCTTGTGCTGGGGTAAGTGTTTTAGGGTTTAGGGTAGTGGAGTGGTTTTTGGGTAGTATAGGGGGTCGTGCTGGGGGTAGTGTTTTAGGGTTTAGGGTAGTGCAGTGGTAATTGTGTGGTGTAGGGGGTCATGCTAGGGTAAGTGTTTTAGGGTTGAGGGTAGTGCAGTGGTGTTTGTGTCGTGTAGGGGGTCATGCTAGGGGTAGTGTTTTAGGGTTTAGGGTAGTGTAGTGGAGTTTATGTAGTGCAGGGGGTCATGCTGGGGGTAGTGTTTTAGGGTTTAGGGTAGTGCAGTGGTGTTTTGGCAGTGTAGAGGTAGTCCTGGGGTAATGTTTAGGGTTTAGGATAGTGCAGTGGTGTTTCGGTAGTGTAAGGGTTGTGCTGAGGGTAGTGTTTTAGGGTTTAGGGCAGAGCAGTGCAGTGGTGTTTGGATAGTGTAGAGGGTCGTGCTGGGGGTAGTGTTTTAGGGTTTACAGCAGTGCAGTGGTGTCTGTGTAGTGTAGGGGGTCAGGCTGGGGGTAGTGTTTCAGGGTTTACGGTAGTGCAGTGGTGTTTGTGTAGTGTAATGGGTCATGCTGAAGGAAGTGTCTTAGGGTTTAGGGTAGCGCAGTGGTGTTCGGGTGGAGTAGGGGGTCGTGATTGGGGTAGTATTTTAGTGTTTAGGGAAGTGCAGTGGTGTTTGGGTACTGAAGGGGGTCATACTGGGGGTAATGTTTTAGGGTTTAGGATAGTGCCGTGGTGTTTCGGTAGTGTAAGGGTTGTGCTGAGGGTAGTGTTTTAGGGTTTAGGGTAGTGCAGTGGTGTTTGTGTGGTGTAGGGGTCGTGCTGGGGTAAGTGTTTTAGGGTTTAGGGTAGTAGAGTGGTGTTTGGGTACCAATCACAATGGACCGCACTCCGCCTACACAGCAACCCTGCACTCTTTCCTACTCCCTGCTGACGAGAGGCAACAACCTCGAAACACGTGTCCAGGGATGGCACACGCTATTCACACTTGCACTCACGACACGAGCATAGGTGTACTCGCCGACGCTGACTACAGGGACCACAGTTCTTTGGGGTAACACGCAGGTAGGTCAGCAGTGTGCGACCATTTTGGATTAGTTATTTAGTGGCTCTTTGAGCCGGGAAGCCGACGGGCTTAGGTTACGCACCTGCGTTGCTACGAGAGGTACATACCTGATAATGATTTTAGCAGCCTACACAGCAACCCTGCACTCTTTCCTACTCCCTGCTGACGAGAGGCAACAACCTCGAAACACGTGTCCAGGGATGGCACACGCTATTCACACTTGCACTCACGACACGAGCATAGGTGTACTCGCCGACGCTGACTACAGGGACCACAGTTCTTTGGGGTAACACGCAGGTAGGTCAGCAGTGTGCGACCATTTTGGATTAGTTATTTAGTGGCTCTTTGAGCCGGGAAGCCGACGGGCTTAGGTTACGCACCTGCGTTGCTACGAGAGGTACATACCTGATAATGATTTTAGCAGCCTACACAGCAACCCTGCACTCTTTCCTACTCCCTGCTGACGAGAGGCAACAACCTCGAAACACGTGTCCAGGGATGGCACACGCTATTCACACTTGCACTCACGACACGAGCATAGGTGTACTCGCCGACGCTGACTACAGGGACCACAGTTCTTTGGGGTAACACGCAGGTAGGTCAGCAGTGTGCGACCATTTTGGATTAGTTATTTAGTGGCTCTTTGAGCCGGGAAGCCGACGGGCTTAGGTTACGCACCTGCGTTGCTACGAGAGGTACATACCTGATAATGATTTTAGCAGCCTACACAGCAACCCTGCACTCTTTCGTACTCCCTGCTGACGAGAGGCAACAACCTCGAAACACGTGTCCAGGGATGGCACACGCTATTCACACTTGCACTCACGACACGAGCATAGGTGTACTCGCCGACGCTGACTACAGGGACCACAGTTCTTTGGGGTAACACGCAGGTAGGTCAGCAGTGTGCGACCATTTTGGATTAGTTATTTAGTGGCTCTTTGAGCCGGGAAGCCGACGGGCTTAGGTTACGCACCTGCGTTGCTACGAGAGGTACATACCTGATAATGATTTTAGCAGCCTACACAGCAACCCTGCACTCTTTCCTACTCCCTGCTGACGAGAGGCAACAACCTCGAAACACGTGTCCAGGGATGGCACACGCTATTCACACTTGCACTCACGACACGAGCATAGGTGTACTCGCCGACGCTGACTACAGGGACCACAGTTCTTTGGGGTAACACGCAGGTAGGTCAGCAGTGTGCGACCATTTTGGATTAGTTATTTAGTGGCTCTTTGAGCCGGGAAGCCGACGGGCTTAGGTTACGCACCTGCGTTGCTACGAGAGGTACATACCTGATAATGATTTTAGCAGCCTACACAGCAACCCTGCACTCTTTCCTACTCCCTGCTGACGAGAGGCAACAACCTCGAAACACGTGTCCAGGGATGGCACACGCTATTCACACTTGCACTCACGACACGAGCATAGGTGTACTCGCCGACGCTGACTACAGGGACCACAGTTCTTTGGGGTAACACGCAGGTAGGTCAGCAGTGTGCGACCATTTTGGATTAGTTATTTAGTGGCTCTTTGAGCCGGGAAGCCGACGGGCTTAGGTTACGCACCTGCGTTGCTACGAGAGGTACATACCTGATAATGATTTTAGCAGCCTACACAGCAACCCTGCACTCTTTCCTACTCCCTGCTGACGAGAGGCAACAACCTCGAAACACGTGTCCAGGGATGGCACACGCTATTCACACTTGCACTCACGACACGAGCATAGGTGTACTCGCCGACGCTGACTACAGGGACCACAGTTCTTTGGGGTAACACGCAGGTAGGTCAGCAGTGTGCGACCATTTTGGATTAGTTATTTAGTGGCTCTTTGAGCCGGGAAGCCGACGGGCTTAGGTTACGCACCTGCGTTGCTACGAGAGGTACATACCTGATAATGATTTTAGCAGCCTACACAGCAACCCTGCACTCTTTCCTACTCCCTGCTGACGAGAGGCAACAACCTCGAAACACGTGTCCAGGGATGGCACACGCTATTCACACTTGCACTCACGACACGAGCATAGGTGTACTCGCCGACGCTGACTACAGGGACCACAGTTCTTTGGGGTAACACGCAGGTAGGTCAGCAGTGTGCGACCATTTTGGATTAGTTATTTAGTGGCTCTTTGAGCCGGGAAGCCGACGGGCTTAGGTTACGCACCTGCGTTGCTACGAGAGGTACATACCTGATAATGATTTTAGCAGCCTACACAGCAACCCTGCACTCTTTCCTACTCCCTGCTGACGAGAGGCAACAACCTCGAAACACGTGTCCAGGGATGGCACACGCTATTCACACTTGCACTCACGACACGAGCATAGGTGTACTCGCCGACGCTGACTACAGGGACCACAGTTCTTTGGGGTAACACGCAGGTAGGTCAGCAGTGTGCGACCATTTTGGATTAGTTATTTAGTGGCTCTTTGAGCCGGGAAGCCGACGGGCTTAGGTTACGCACCTGCGTTGCTACGAGAGGTACATACCTGATAATGATTTTAGCAGCCTACACAGCAACCCTGCACTCTTTCCTACTCCCTGCTGACGAGAGGCAACAACCTCGAAACACGTGTCCAGGGATGGCACACGCTATTCACACTTGCACTCACGACACGAGCATAGGTGTACTCGCCGACGCTGACTACAGGGACCACAGTTCTTTGGGGTAACACGCAGGTAGGTCAGCAGTGTGCGACCATTTTGGATTAGTTATTTAGTGGCTCTTTGAGCCGGGAAGCCGACGGGCTTAGGTTACGCACCTGCGTTGCTACGAGAGGTACATACCTGATAATGATTTTAGCAGCCTACACAGCAACCCTGCACTCTTTCGTACTCCCTGCTGACGAGAGGCAACAACCTCGAAACACGTGTCCAGGGATGGCACACGCTATTCACACTTGCACTCACGACACGAGCATAGGTGTACTCGCCGACGCTGACTACAGGGACCACAGTTCTTTGGGGTAACACGCAGGTAGGTCAGCAGTGTGCGACCATTTTGGATTAGTTATTTAGTGGCTCTTTGAGCCGGGAAGCCGACGGGCTTAGGTTACGCACCTGCGTTGCTACGAGAGGTACATACCTGATAATGATTTTAGCAGCCTACACAGCAACCCTGCACTCTTTCCTACTCCCTGCTGACGAGAGGCAACAACCTCGAAACACGTGTCCAGGGATGGCACACGCTATTCACACTTGCACTCACGACACGAGCATAGGTGTACTCGCCGACGCTGACTACAGGGACCACAGTTCTTTGGGGTAACACGCAGGTAGGTCAGCAGTGTGCGACCATTTTGGATTAGTTATTTAGTGGCTCTTTGAGCCGGGAAGCCGACGGGCTTAGGTTACGCACCTGCGTTGCTACGAGAGGTACATACCTGATAATGATTTTAGCAGCCTACACAGCAACCCTGCACTCTTTCCTACTCCCTGCTGACGAGAGGCAACAACCTCGAAACACGTGTCCAGGGATGGCACACGCTATTCACACTTGCACTCACGACACGAGCATAGGTGTACTCGCCGACGCTGACTACAGGGACCACAGTTCTTTGGGGTAACACGCAGGTAGGTCAGCAGTGTGCGACCATTTTGGATTAGTTATTTAGTGGCTCTTTGAGCCGTGAAGCCGACGGGCTTAGGTTACGCACCTGCGTTGCTACGAGAGGTACATACCTGATAATGATTTTAGCAGCCTACACAGCAACCCTGCACTCTTTCCTACTCCCTGCTGACGAGAGGCAACAACCTCGAAACACGTGTCCAGGGATGGCACACGCTATTCACACTTGCACTCACGACACGAGCATAGGTGTACTCGCCGACGCTGACTACAGGGACCACAGTTCTTTGGGGTAACACGCAGGTAGGTCAGCAGTGTGCGACCATTTTGGATTAGTTATTTAGTGGCTCTTTGAGCCGGGAAGCCGACGGGCTTAGGTTACGCACCTGCGTTGCTACGAGAGGTACATACCTGATAATGATTTTAGCAGCCTACACAGCAACCCTGCACTCTTTCCTACTCCCTGCTGACGAGAGGCAACAACCTCGAAACACGTGTCCAGGGATGGCACACGCTATTCACACTTGCACTCACGACACGAGCATAGGTGTACTCGCCGACGCTGACTACAGGGACCACAGTTCTTTGGGGTAACACGCAGGTAGGTCAGCAGTGTGCGACCATTTTGGATTAGTTATTTAGTGGCTCTTTGAGCCGGGAAGCCGACGGGCTTAGGTTACGCACCTGCGTTGCTACGAGAGGTACATACCTGATAATGATTTTAGCAGCCTACACAGCAACCCTGCACTCTTTCCTACTCCCTGCTGACGAGAGGCAACAACCTCGAAACACGTGTCCAGGGATGGCACACGCTATTCACACTTGCACTCACGACACGAGCATAGGTGTACTCGCCGACGCTGACTACAGGGACCACAGTTCTTTGGGGTAACACGCAGGTAGGTCAGCAGTGTGCGACCATTTTGGATTAGTTATTTAGTGGCTCTTTGAGCCGGGAAGCCGACGGGCTTAGGTTACGCACCTGCGTTGCTACGAGAGGTACATACCTGATAATGATTTTAGCAGCCTACACAGCAACCCTGCACTCTTTCCTACTCCCTGCTGACGAGAGGCAACAACCTCGAAACACGTGTCCAGGGATGGCACACGCTATTCACACTTGCACTCACGACACGAGCATAGGTGTACTCGCCGACGCTGACTACAGGGACCACAGTTCTTTGGGGTAACACGCAGGTAGGTCAGCAGTGTGCGACCATTTTGGATTAGTTATTTAGTGGCTCTTTGAGCCGGGAAGCCGACGGGCTTAGGTTACGCACCTGCGTTGCTACGAGAGGTACATACCTGATAATGATTTTAGCAGCCTACACAGCAACCCTGCACTCTTTCCTACTCCCTGCTGACGAGAGGCAACAACCTCGAAACACGTGTCCAGGGATGGCACACGCTATTCACACTTGCACTCACGACACGAGCATAGGTGTACTCGCCGACGCTGACTACAGGGACCACAGTTCTTTGGGGTAACACGCAGGTAGGTCAGCAGTGTGCGACCATTTTGGATTAGTGGTGTTTGGGTAGTATAGGGGGTCGTGCTGGGGTTAGTGCTTTAGGGTTTAAGGCAGTGCAGTGGTGTTTGTGTAATGGGTCGTGCTAGGGGTAGTGTTTCATGGCTTAGGGAAGTGCAGTCATGTTTGTGTAGTGCAGGGGGTAGTGCTGGGGGTAGTGTTTTAGTGTTTAGTGTAGTGCAGTGGTGATTGTGTACTGTAGGGGATCTTCCTGGGGGTAGTGTTTTAGGGTTTAGGGTAGTGCACTGTTGTTTGGGTAACGTAGGGGGTCGTGATGGGGTATTGTTTTTGGGTTTAGGGTAGTGCAGTGCAGTGCAGTGGTGTTTGGATAGTGTAGGGGGTCGTGCTGGGGGTAGTGTTTTAGGGTTTACAGCAGTGCAGTGGTGTCTGTGTAGTGTAGGGGTCTGGCTGGGGGTAGTGTTTCAGGGTTTAGGATAGCGCAGTGGTGTTCGGGTGGAGTAAGGCGTCGTGCTTGGGGTAGTATTTTAGGGTTTAGTTAAGCACAGTGGTGTTTGGGTAGTGGAGGGGGTCATGCTGGGGGAAGATTTAGGGTTAATGCAGCTCAGTGGTGTTTGGGTAGTGTATGGCGTCATGCTGGGGGTAGTGTTTTAGGGTTTAGTGTAGTGCCGTCTTGTTTGTTTAGTATAGGGGGTCATGCTGGGGGTAGTGTTTTATGGTTTAGGATAGTGCAGTGGTGTTTGTGTAGTGTAGGGGGTTGTGCTGGAGGTAATGTTTTAGGGTTTAGGGTTGTGCAGTGGTGTTTGTGTAGTGTAGTGTCTCATGCTGGGAATAGCTTTTGGGTTTAGGGTAGCGCAGTGGTGTTTGTGTCGTGTAGGGGGTCGTGCTGGGGGTAGTATTTTTGGGTTTCCGGTAGTGCAGTGGTGTTTGGGTAGGGTAGGGGGTGGTGCTGGGGGTATTGTCTTCGGGTTACAGGGTAGGCAGTCGTGTCCGGGTGGTGTAAGGGGTCGTGCTGGGGGTAGACATTTAGGGTTTAGGGTAGCGCAGTGGTGTTTGGGTAGTGTAGGGGGTAATGCTGGGTGTAGATTTAGGGTTTAGGGTAGCGCAGTGGTGTTTAGGTAGTGTAGGGGGTCATGCTGGGGGTAGATTTAGGGTTTCCGATAGCGCAGTGGTGTTTGGGTAGTGCAGGGGGTCGTGCTGGGTGTAGTATTTCTGGGTTTTGGGTAGTGCCGTCCTGTTTGGGTAATGCAGGGGGTCATGCTGGGGGTAGTGTTTTAGGGTTTAAGGTAGTGTAGATGTGTTTGGGTAGTGAAGGGGGTCATGCTTGGGGTAGTGTTTTAGGTTTTAGGGTAGTGCAGTAGGGAAGTGCAGTGGTCTTTGTGTAGTGTATTAGGTCACGCTGGGGGTAGAGTTTTAGGGTTTAGGGTAGTGCAGTTGTGTTTGGGTCATGTAACGGATACTGCTGGGGGTAGTGTTTTAGGATTTAGGGTAGTACCGTCCTGTTTGTTTAGTGTAGGGGGTCATGCTGGGGGTAGTGTTTTAGGGTTTAGGGTAGTGCAGTGGTGTTTGGGTAGTGTACAGGGTACTGCTGGGGTTAGTGTTCTATGGTTTAGGTAGTGCAGTGATGTTTGTGTAGTGAAGGGGTCGTGCTGGGGGTAGTGTTTTAGGGTTTAGGGTAGTGCAGTGGTGTTTGTGTGGTATAGGTGCTCGTGCTTGGGTAAGTGTTTTAGGGTAGTGGAGTGGTGTTTGGGTAGTATAGGGGGTCGTGCTGGGGGTAGTGTTTTAGAGTTTAGGGTAGTGCAGTGGTGTTTGTGTGGTGTAGGGGGTCGTGCTGGGGTAAGTGTTTTCGGGTTGAGGGTAGTACAGTGGTGTTTGTGTAGTATAGGGGGTCGTCCTAGGGGTAGTGTTTTAGGGTTTAGGGTAGTGCAGTGGTGTTTGAGTTGTGTAGGGGTCGTGCGGGGATCGTTTTTTTGGGTTTAGGGCAGTGCAGTGGTGTTTGGTTAGTGTTGGGGGTCGTGCTGGGGGTAGTGTTTTAGGGTTTAGGGTAGTGCAGTGGTGTTTTTGTAGTGTAGTGGGTCATGCTGGTGGTAGATATAGGGTTTAGGGTTGCGCAGTGGTGTTTCTGTAGTGTAGGGGGTCATGCTGGGGGTATTATTTTGGGGTTTCTGGTAGTGCAGTGCTGTTTGGGTAGTGCAGGGGGTCGTGCTGGGGGTAGTGTCTTCGGGTTTATGGTAGCACAGTCGTGTTCGGGTGGTGTAAGGGGGCGTGCTGGGTGTAGAGATTTAGGGTTTAGGGTAGAGCAGTGGTGTTTTCGGTAGAGTAGGGGGTCATGCTGGGGGTAGTGTTTTAGGGTTTAGAGTAGTGCAGTAGGGTAGTGCAGTGGTGTTTGTGTAGTGTAGGGGGTACTGCGGGGGTAGTGTTTTCGGGTTTAGGGTAGTGCAGTGGTGTTTGTGTAGTGTAGCGGGTCGTGCTAGGGGTAGTGTTTTAGGGTTAAGGGTAGTGCAGTGGTGTTAGTGTAGTGCAGAGGTCGTGCTGGGGGTAGTGTTTTAGAGTGTGGGGTAGTGCAGTGGTGTTTTGGTAGTGTAGGGGGTCATGCTTGGAGTAGTGTTTTAGGGTTTAGGGTAGTGCAGTGGTGTTTGTGTAGTGTAGGGGTTCGTGCTGGGGTAGTGTTTTAGGGTGTAGGGTAGTGCAGTGGTGTTTGGGTTGTGTAGGGGGTCGTGCTGGGGGTAGTGTTTTAGTGTTTAGTGTAGTGCAGTGGAGTTTGTGTACTGTAGGGGGTCTTGGTGGGGGTAGTGTTCTAGGGTTTAGGGTAGTGCAGTGGTATTTGTATCGTGTAGTGGGTCATGCTGGGGGTAGATTTAGATTTTAGGGTAGCGCAGTGGTGTTTGTATAGTGTATGGGGTCATGCTAGGGGTAGTATTTTTGGGTTTCGGGTAGTGCAGTGGTCTTTGGGTAGTGCAGTGGGTCATTCTGGGGGTAGTGTCTTCGGGTTTAGGGTAGCGCAGTGGTGTTCGGGTGGTGTAAGTGGTCGTGCTGGGGGTAGAGTTTTACTGTTTAGGGTAGCACTGTGGTGTTTGGGTAGTGTAGGGAGAGATGCTGGTGGTAGATTTAGGGTTTAGGGTAGCGCAGTGGTGTTTGGGTAGTGTTGGGGGTCATGCTGGGCGTAGATTTAGGGTTTCGGGTAGCACAGTGGTGTTTGTGTAGTGTAGGGGTGATGCTGGGGGTGGAGTTTTAGGGTTTAGGGTAGTGCAGTTGTGTTTGGGTATTGTAGCGGATAATGCTGGGGGAAGTGTTTTAGGGTTTAGGGTAGTGCCGTCTTGTTTGTTTAGTGTAGGGGATCATGCTGGGGGTAGTGTTTTAGGGTTTAGGGTAGTGTAGTGGTGTTTGTTTAGTGTAGGGGGTCATGCTAGGGGTAGTGTTTTAGGGTTTAAGGTAGTGTAGTGGTGTTTATGTAGTGCAGGGGGTCGTGCTGGGGGTAGTGTTTTAGGGTTTAGGGTAGTGCAGTGGTGTTTACGTAGCACAGGGGGTTGTGCTGGGGGTAGTGTTTTAGGATTTAGGGTAGTGCAGTGGTGTTTGGGCAGTGTAGAGGTAGTCCTGAGGTAATGTTTTACAGTTTAGGATAGTGTAGTGGTGTTTCGGTAGTGTAAGGGTTGTGCTGAGGGTAGTGTTTTAGGGTTTAGGACAGAGCAGTGCAGTGGTGTTTGCATAGTGTAGGGGGTCGTGCTGGGGGTAGTGTTTTAGGGTTTACAGCAGTGCAGTGGTGTCTGTGTAGTGTAGGGGATCATGCTGGGGGTAGTGTTTAAGGGTTTAGGGTAGAGCAGTAATTTTTGGGTAGTGTAGGGGGTACTGCTGGGGGTAGTGTTTTATGGTTTAGGGTATTGCAGTGATGTTTGTGTAGTGTAGGGGTCATGCTGGGGGTAGGGTTTTCGGCTTTAGGGTAGTACAGTGGTGTTTGTGTGGTGTAGGGGCTTGTGCTGGGGTAAGTGTTTTAGGGTTTAGGGTAGTGGAGTGGTTTTTGGGTAGTATAGGGGGTCGTGCTGGGGGTAGTGTTTTAGGGTTTAGGGTAGTGCAGTGGTAATTGTGTGGTGTAGGGGTCATGCTAGGGTAAGTGTTTTAGGGTTGAGGGTAGTGCAGTGGTGTTTGTGTCGTGTAGGGGGTAATGCTAGGGGTAGTGTTTTAGGGTTTAGGGTAGTGTAGTGGAGTTTATGTAGAGCAGGGGGTCGTGCTGGGAGTAGTGTTTTAGGGTTTAGGGTAGTGCAGTGGTGTTTACGTAGCACAGGGGGTTGTGCTGGGGGTAGTGTTTTAGGATTTAGGGTAGTGCAGTGGTGTTTGGGCAGTGTAGAGGTAGTCCTGGGGTAATGTTTTAGGGTTTAGGATAGTGCAGTGGTGTTTCGGTAGTGTAAGGGTTGTGCTGAGGGTAGTGTTTTAGGGTTTAGGGCAGAGCAGTGCAGTGGTGTTTGGATAGTGTAGGGGGTCGTGCTGGGGGTAGTGTTTTTGGGTTTACAGCAGTGCAGTGGTGTCTGTGTAGTGTAGGGGGTCAGGCTGGGGGTAGTGTTTCAGGGTTTACGGTAGTGCAGTGGTGTTTGTGTAGTGTAATGGGTCATGCTGGGGGAAGTGTCTTAGGGTTTAGGGTAGCGCAGTGGTGTTCGGGTGGAGTAGGGGGTCGTGCTTGGGGTAGTATTTTAGTGTTTAGGGAAGCGCAGTGGTGTTTGGGTAGTGAAGGGGGTCATACTGGGGGTATTTTTAGGGTTTAGGGCAGCTCAGTGGTGTTTGGGTAGTGTAGGGCGTCATGCGGGGGGTAGTGTTTTAGGGCTTAGCGTAGTGCCGTCTTGTTTGTTTAGTGTAGGCGTTCATGCGGGGGGTCGTTTTTTAGGGTTTAGGGTAGTGCAGTGGTGTTTGTGTAGTGTAGTGTGTCATGCTGGGGATAGCTTTAGGGTTTAGGGTAGCGCAGTGGTGTTTGTGTAGTGTAGGGGGTCGTGCTGGGGGTAGTATTTTTGGGTTTATGGTAGTGCACTGGTGTTTGGGTAGTGCAGGGGGTCGTGCTGGGGGTATTGTCTTCGCGTTATAGGGTAGCGCAGTCGTGTTCGGGTGGTGTAAGGGGTCGTGCTGGGGGAAGAGATTTAGGGTTTAGGGTAGCGCAGTGGTGTTTCGGTAGTGTAGGGGGTCATGCTGGGGGTAGATTTAGGGTTTAGGGTAGCGCAGTGGTGTTTGGGTAGTGCATGGGGTCGTGCTGGGTGTAGTATTTCTGGGTTTTGGGTAGTGCCGTCGTGTTTGGGTAATGCAGGGGGTCATGCTGGGGGTAGTGTTTTAGGGTTTAAGGTAGTGTAGTTGTGTTTGGGTAGTGAAGGGGGTCATGCTTGGGGTAGTGTTTTAGGGTTTAGGGTAGTGCAGTAGGGTAGTGTAGTGGTGTTTGTGTAGTGTATTGGGTCATGCTGGGGGTAGAGTTTTAGAGTTTAGGGTAGTGCAGTTGTGTTTGGGTCGTGTAACGGATACTGATGGGGGTAGTGTTTTAGGATTTAGGGTAGTACCGTCTTGTTTGTTTAGTGTAGGGCGTCATGCTGGGGGTAGTGTTTTAGGGTTTAGGGTAGCGCAGTGGTGTTTGGGTAGTTTACAGGGTACTGCTGGGGGTAGTGTTTTATGGTTTAGGGTAGTGCAGTGATGTTTGTGTAGTGTAGGGGTCGTGCTGGGGGTAGTGTTTTAGGGTTTAGGGTATTGCAGTGCTGTTTATGTGGTATAGGTGCTCGTGCTGGGGTAAGTGTTTTAGGGTTTAGGGTAGTGGAGTGGTGTTTGGGTAGTATAGGGGGTCGTGCTGGGGGTAGTGTTTTAGGGTTTAGGGTAGTGCAGTGGTGTTTGTGTGGTGTAGGGGGTCATGCTGGGATAAGTGTTTTAGGGTTGAGGGTAGTGCAGTGGTGTTTGTGTAGTGTAGGGGGTCATGCTAGGGGTAGTGTTTTAGGGTTTAGGGTAGGGTAGTGGTGTTTATGTAGTGCAGGGGGTCGTGCTGGGGGTAGTGTTTTAGGGTTTAGGGTAGTGCAGTGGTGTTTACGTAGCACAGGGGGTTGTGCTGGGGGTAGTGTTTTAGGATTAAGGGTAGTGCAGTGGTGTTTGGGCAGTGTAGAGGTAGTCCTGGGGGTAATGTTTTAGGGTTTAGGATAGTGCCGTGGTGTTTCGGTAGTGTAAGGGTTGTGCTGAGGGTAGTGTTTTAGGGTTTAGGGTATTGCAGTGGTGTTTGTGTAGTATATGGGTCGTGCTGGGGTAAGACTTTTAGGGTTTAGGGTAGTGGAGTGGTGTTTGGGTAGTATAGGGGGTCGTGCTGGGGGTAGTGTTTTAGGGTTTAAGGTAGTGCAGTGGTGTTTGTGTAATGGGTCGTGCTAGGGGTAGTGTTTCATGGCTTAGGGAAGTGCAGTCGTGTTTGTGTAGTGCAGGGGGTAGTGCTGGGGGTAGTGTTTTAGTGTTTAGTGTAGTGCAGTGGTGATTGTGTACTGTAGGGGGTCTTAGGGTTTAGGGTAGTGCACTGGTGTTTGAGTAGTGTAGGGGGTCATGCTGGGGTAGTGTTTTTGGGTTTAGGGCAGTGCAGTGTAGTGGTGTTGGGATAGTGTAGGGGGTCGTGCTGGGGGTAGTGTTTTAGGGTTTACAGCAGTGCAGTGGTGTCTGTGTAGTGTAGGGGTCTGGCTGGGGGTAGTGTTTCAGGGTTTACGGTAGTGCAGTGGTGTTTGTGTAGTGTAATGGGTCATGCTGGGGGAAGTGTCTTAGGGTTTAGGGTAGCGCAGTGGTGTTCGGGTAGAGTAGGGGGTCGTGCTTGGGGTAGTATTTTAGGGTTTAGTTAAGCGCAGTGGTGTTTGGGTAGTGGAGGGGGTCGTGCTGGGGGTAGTGTTTTAGTGTTTAGTGTAGTGCAGTGGAGTTTGTGTACTGTAGGAGGTCTTGGTGGGGGTAGTGTTCTAGGGTTTAGGGTAGTGCAGTGGTATTTGTATCGTGTAGTGGGTCATGCTGGGGGTAGATTTAGATTTTAGGGTAGCGCAGTGGTGTTTTTATAGTGTATGGGGTCATGCTGGGGGTAGTATTTTTGGGTTTCGGGTAGTGCAGTAGTCTTTGGGTAGTGCAGTGGGTCATTCTGGGGGTAGTGTCTTCGAGTTTAGGGTAGCGCATTGGTGTTCGGGTGGTGTAAGTGGTCGTGCTGGGGGTAGAGTTTTACTGTTTAGGGTAGCACTGTGGTGTTTGGGTAGTGTAGGGAGACATGCTGGGGGTAGATTTAGGGTTTAGGGTAGCGCAGTGGTGTTTGGGTAGTTTTGGGGATCATGCTGGGCGTAGATTTAGGGTTTCGGGTAGCGCAGTGGTGTTTGTGTAGTGTAGGGGGTGATGCTGGGGGTGGAGTTTTAGGGTTTAGGAAAGTGCAGTTGTGTTTGGGTATTGTAGCGGATAATGCTGGGGGAAGTGTTTTAGGGTTTAGGGTAGTGCCGTCTTGTTTGTTTAGTGTAGGGGATCATGCTGGGGGTAGTGTTTTAGGGTTTAGGGTAGTGTAGTGGTGTTTGTGTAGTGTAGGGGGTCATGCTAGGGGTTGTGTTTTAGGGTTTAGGGTAGTGTAGTGGTGTTTATGTAGTGCAGGGGGTCGTGCTGGGGGTAGTGTTTTAGGGTTTAGGGTAGTGCAGTGCTGTTTACGTAGCACAGGGGGTTGTGCTGGGGGTAGTGTTTTAGGATTTAGGGTAGTGCAGTGGTGTTTGGGCAGTGTAGAGGTAGTCCTGGGGTAATGTTTTAGGGTTTAGGATAGTGTAGTGGTGTTTCGGTAGTGTAATTGTTGTGCTGAGGGTAGTGTTTTAGGGTTTAGGGCAGAGCAGTGCAGTGGTGTTTGGATAGTGTAGGGGGTCGTGCTGGGGGTAGTGCTTTAGGGTTTACAGCAGTGCAGTGGTGTCTGTGTAGTGTAGGGGATCATGCTGGGGTAGTGTTTTAGGGTTTAGGGTAGAGCAGTGGTGTTTGGGTAGTGTAGGGGGTGCTGCTGGGGGTAGTGTTTTATGGTTTAGGGTAGTGCAGTGATGTTTGTGTAGTGTAGGGGTCATGCTGGGGGTAGGGTTTTCGGCTTTAGGGTAGTACAGTGGTGTTTGTGTGGTGTAGGGGCTTGTGCTGGGGTAAGTGTTTTAGGGTTTAGGGTAGTGGAGTGGTTTTTGGGTAGTATAGGGGGTCGTGCTGGGGGTAGTCTTTTAGGGTTTAGGGTAGTGCAGTAGTAATTGTGTGGTGTAGGGGGTCATGCTAGGGTAAGTGTTTTAGGGTTGAGGGTAGTGCAGTGGTGTTTGTGTAGTGTAGGGGGTCATGCTAGGGGTAGTGTTTTAGGGTTTAGGGTAGTGTAGTGGAGTTTATGTAGTGCAGGGCGTCGTGCTGGGGGTAGTGTTTTAGGGTTTAGGTTAGTGCAGTGGTGTTTACGTAGCACAGGGGGTTGTGCTGGGGGTAGTGATTTAGGATTTAGGGTAGTGCAGTGGTGTTTGGGCAGTGTAGAGGTAGTCCTGGGGTAATGTTTTAGGGTTTAGGATAGTGCAGTGGTGTTTCAGTAGTATAAGGGTTGTGCTGAGGGTAGTGTTTTAGGGTTTAGGGCAGAGCAGTGCAGTGGTGTTTGGATAGTGTAGGGGGTCGTGCTGGGGGTAGTGTTTTAGGGTTTACAGCAGTGCAGTGGTGTCTGTGTAGTGTAGGGGGTCAGGCTGGGGGTAGTGTTTCAGGGTTTACGGTAGAGCAGTGGTGTTTGTGTAGTGTAATGGGTCATGCTGGGGGAAGTGTCTTAGGGTTTAGGGTAGCGCAGTGGTGTTTGGGTGGAGTAGGGGGTCGTGCTTGGGGTAGTATTTTAGGGTTTAGTTAAGCGAAGTGGTGTTTGGTTAGTGGAGGGGGTCATGCTGGGTGTAGATTTAGGGTTTAGGGCAGCTCAGTGGTGTTTGGGTAGTGTATGGTGTCATGCTGGGGGTAGTGTTTTAGGGTTTAGTGTAGTGCCGTCTTGTTTGTTTAGTGTATGGGGTCATGCGGGGGGTAGTGTTTTAGGGTTTAGGGTAGTGCAGTGGTGTTTGTGTAGTGTAGGGGGTTGTGCTGGAGGTAGTGTTTTAGGGTTTAGGGTAGTGCAGTCGTGTTTGTGTAGTGCAGGGGGTAGTGCTGGGGGTAGTGTTTTAGTGTTTAGTGTTGTGCAGTGGTAATTGTGTACTGTAGGGGGTCTTGCTGGGGGTAGTGTTTTAGGGTTTAGGGTAGTGCACTGGTGTTTGAGTAGTGTAGGGGTCGTGCTGGGGTAGTGTTTTTGGGTTTAGGGCAGTGCAGTGCAGTGGTGTTTGGATAGTGTAGGGGGTCGTGCTGGGGGTAGTGTTTTAGGGTTTACAGCAGTGCAGTGGTGTCTGTGTAGTGTAGGGGGTCTGGCTGGGGGTAGTGTTTCAGGGTTTACGGTAGAGCAGTGGTGTTTGTGTAGTGTAATGGGTCATGCTGGGGGAAGTGTCTTAGGGTTTAGGGTAGCGCAGTGGTGTTTGGGTGGAGTAGGGGGTCGTGCTTGGGGTAGTATTTTAGGGTTTAGTTAAGCGAAGTGGTGTTTGGTTAGTGGAGGGGGTCATGCTGGGTGTAGATTTAGGGTTTAGGGCAGCTCAGTGGTGTTTGGGTAGTGTATGGTGTCATGCTGGGGGTAGTGTTTTAGGGTTTAGTGTAGTGCCGTCTTGTTTGTTTAGTGTATGGGGTCATGCGGGGGGTAGTGTTTTAGGGTTTAGGGTAGTGCAGTGGTGTTTGTGTAGTGTAGGGGGTTGTGCTGGAGGTAGTGTTTTAGGGTTTAGGGTTGTGCAGTGGTGTTTTTGTAGTGTAGTGTCTCATGCTGTTGATAGTTTTAGGGTTTAGGGTAGCGCAGTGGTGTTTGTGTAGTGTAGGGGGTCGTGCTGGGGGTAGTATTTTAGGGTTTAAGGTAGTGCAGTGGTGTTTGTGTAATGGGTCTTGCTAGGGGTAGTGTTTCATGGCTTAGGGAAGTGCAGTCGTGTTTGTGTAGTGCAGGGGGTAGTGCTGGGGGTAGTGTTTTAGTGTTTAGTGTAGTGCAGTGGTGATTGTGTACTGTAGGGGGTCTTGCTGGGGATAGTGTTTTAGGGTTTAGGGTAGTGCACTGGTGTTTGAGTAGTGTAGGGGGTCGTGCTGTGGTAGTGTTTTAGGGTTTACAGCAGTGCAGTGGTGTCTCTGTAGTGTAGGGGGTCTGGCTGGGGGCAGTGTTTCAGGGTTTACGGTAGTGCAGTGGTGTTTGTGTAGTGCAATGGGTCATGCTGGGGGAAGTGTCTTAGGGTTTAGGGTAGCGCAGTGGTGTTCGGGTGGAGTAGGGGGTCGTGCTTGGGGTAGTATTTTAGGGTTTAGTTAAGGGAAGTGGTGTTTGGGTAGTGGAGGGGGTCATGCTGGGGGTAGATTTAGGGTTTAGAGCAGCTCAGTGGTGTTTGGGTAGTGTATGGCGTCATGCTGGGGGTAGTGTTTTAGGGTTTAGTGTAGTGCCGTCTTGTTCGTTTAGTGTACGGGGTCATGCGGGGTAGTGTTTTAGGGTTTAGGGTAGTGCAGTGGTGTTTGTGTAGTGTAGGGGGTTGTGCTGGAGGTAGTGTTTTAGGGTTTAGGGTTGTGCAGTGGTGTTTGTGTAGTGTAGTGTCTCATGCTGGGGATAGCTTTAGGGTTTAGGGTAGCGCAGTGTTGTTTGTGTAGTGTAGGGGGTCGTGCTGGGGGTAGTATTTTTGGGTTTCCGGTAGTGCAGTGGTGTTTGGGTAGGGTAGGAGGTCGTGCTGGGGGTATTGTCTTCGGGTTACAGGGTAGCGCAGTCGTGTTCGGGTGGTGTAAGGGGTCGTGCTGGGGTAGAGATTTGGGGTTTAGGGTAGCGCAGTGGTGTTTGGGTAGTGTAGGGGGTCATGCTGGGTGTAGATTTAGGGTTTAGGGTAGCGCAGTGGTGTTTGGGTAGTGCAGGGGGTCGTGCTGGGTGTAGTATTTCTGGGTTTTGGGTAGTGTCGTCGTGTTTGGGTAATGCAGGGTGTCATGCTGGGGGTAGTGTTTTAGGGTTTAAGGTAGTGTAGTTGTGTTTGGGTAGTGAAGGGGGTCATGCTTGGGGTAGCGTTTTAGGGTTTCGGGTAGTGCAGTAGGGTAGTGCAGTGGTCTTTGTGTAGTGTATTATGTCATGCTGGGGGTAGAGTTTTAGGGTTTAGGGTAGTGCAGTTGTGATTGGGTCATGTAACGGATACTGCTGGGGGTAGTGTTTTAGGATTTAGGGTAGTACCGTCTTGTTTGTTTAGTGTAGGGGGTCATGCTGGGGGTAGTGTTTTATGGTTTAGGGTAGTGCAGTGATGTTTGTGTAGTGTAGGGGTCATGCTGGGCGTAGTGTTTTAGGGTTTAGGGTAGTGCAGTGGTGTTTGTGTGGTATAGGTGCTCTTGCTGGGATAAGTGTTTTAGGGTTTAGGGTAGCGGAGTGGTGTTTGGGTAGTATAGGGGGGTCGTGCTGGGGTAGTGTTTTAGAGTTTAGGGTAGTGCAGTGGAGTTTGTGTAGTGCAGGGGGTCATGCTGGGGTAGTGTTTTAGGGTTTAGGGTAGTGCAGTGGTGTTAGTGTAGTGTAGGGGTCATGCTGGGGGTGGAGTTTTAGGGTTTAGGGTAGAGCAGTGGTGTTTGGGGAGTGTAGGGGGTACTGCTGGGGGTAGTGTTTTATGGTTTAGGGTAGTGCAGTGATGTTTGTGTAGTGTAGGGGTCATGCCGGGGGTAGTGTTTTCGGGTTTAGGGTAGTACAGTGGTGTTTGTGTGGTGTAGGGGCTTGTGCTGGGGTAAGTGATTTAGGGTTTAGGGTAGTGGAGTGGTTTTTGGGTAGTACAGGGGGTCGTGCTGGGGGTAGTGTTTTAGGGTTTAGGGTAGTGCAGTGGTAATTGTGTGGTGCAGGGGGTCATGCTAGGATAAGTGTTTTAGGGCTGAGGGTAGTGCAGTGGTGTTTGTGTAGTGTAGGGGGTCATGCTAGGGGTAGTGTTTTAGGGTTTAGGGTAGTGGAGTGGAGTTTATGTAGTGCAGGGGGTCGTGCTGGGGGTAGTGTTTTAGGGTTTAGGGTAGTGCAGTGGGGTTTACGTAGCACAGGGGGTTGTGCTGGGGGTAGTGTTTTAGGATTCAGGGTAGTGCAGTGGTGTTTGGGCAGTGTAGAGGTAGTCCTGGGGTAATGTTTTAGGGTTTAGGATAGTGCAGTGGTGTTTCGGTAGTGTAAGGGTTGTGCTGAGGGTAGTGTTTTAGGGTTTAGGGCAGAGCAGTGCAGTGGTGTTTGGATAGTGTAGGGGGTCGTGCTGGGGGTAGTGTTTTAGGGTTTACAGCAGTGCAGTGGTGTCTGTGTAGTGTAGGGGGTCAGGCTGGGGGTAGTGTTTCAGGGTTTACGGTAGTGCAGTGGTGTTTGTGTAGTGTAATGGGTCATGCTGGGGGAAGTGTCTTAGGGTTTAGGGTAGCGCAGTGGTGTTCGGGTGGAGTAGGGGGTCGTGCTTGGGGTAGTATTTTAGGGTTTAGGGAAGCGCAGTGGTGTTTGTGTACTGAAGGGGGTCATGCTGGGGGTAGATTTAGGGTTTAGGGCAGCTCAGTGGTGTTTGGGTAGTGTAGGGTGTCATGCTGGGGGTAGTGTTTTAGGGTTTAGCGTAGTGCCGCCTTGTTTGTTTAGTGTAGGGGGTCATGCGGGGGGTAGAGTTTTAGGGTTTAGGGTAGTGCAGTGGTTTTTGTGTAGT
Source organism: Triturus cristatus (assembly GCF_964204655.1). Lineage (NCBI taxonomy): Eukaryota > Metazoa > Chordata > Amphibia > Caudata > Salamandridae > Triturus > Triturus cristatus. The sequence goes on from NC_140579.1 coordinate 279,074,300, forward strand.
GTAGGGCGTTGTGCTGGGGGTAGTGTTTTAGGGTTTAGGGTTGTGCAGTGGTGTTTGTGTAGTGTAGTGTGTCATGCTGGGTATAGCTTTAGGGTTTAGGGTAGCGCAGTGGTGTTTGTGTAGTGTAGGGGGTCGTGCTGGGGGTAGTATTTATGGGTTTCCGGTAGTGCAGTGGTGTATGGGTGGTGCAGGGGGTCGTGCTGGGGGTATTGTCTTCGGGTTATAGGGTAGCACAGTCGTGTTCGGGTGGTTTAAGGGGTCGTGCTGGGGGTAGAGATTTAGGGTTTAGGGTAGCGCAGTGGTGTTTCGGTAGTGTAGGGGGTCATGCTGGGGGTAGATTTAGGGTTTAGGGTAGCGCAGTGCTGTTTGGGTAGTGTAGGGGATAGTCCTGGTGGTAGATTTAGGGTTTCCGATAGCGCAGTGGTGTTTGGGTAGTGCAGGGGGTGGTGCTGGGGGTAGTGTTTTAGGGTTTAGGGTAGTGCAGTAGGGTAGTGCAGTGGTGTTTGTGTAGTGTATTGGGTCATGCTGGGGGTAGAGTTTTAGAGTTTAGGGTAGTGCAGTTGTGTTTGGGTCGTGTAACGGATACTGCTGGGGGGTAGTGTTTTAGGATTTAGGGTAGTACCGTCTTGTTTGTTTAGTGTAGGGGGTCATGCTGGGGGTAGTGTTTTAGGGTTTAGGGTAGCGCAGTGGTGTTTGGGTAGTGTACAGGGTACTGCTGGGGGTAGTGTTTTATGGTTTAGGGTAGTGCAGTGATGTTTGTGTAGTGTAGGGGTCGTACTTTGGGTAGTGTTTTAGGGTTTAGGGTAGTGCAGTGCTGTTTGTGTGGTATAGGTGCTCGTGCTGGGGTAAGTGTTTTAGGGTTTAGGGTAGTAGAGTGGTGTTTGGTTAATATAGGGGGTCATGCTGGCGGTAGTGTTTTAGGGTTTAGGGTAGTACAGTGGTGTTTGTGTGGTGTAGGGGCTTGTGCTGGGGTAAGTGTTTTAGGGTTTAGGGTAGTGGAGTGGTTTTTGGGTAGTATAGGGGGTCGTGCTGGGGGTAGTGTTTTAGGGTTTAGGGTAGTGCAGGGGTGTTTGTGTGGTGTAGGGGGTCATGCTGGTGTAAGTTTTTTAGGGTTGAGGGTAGTGCAGTGGTGTTTGTGTAGTGTAGGGGGTCATGCTAGGGGTAGTGTTTTAGGGTTTAGGGTAGGGTAGTGGTGTTTATGTAGTGCAGGGGGTCATGCTGGGGGTAGTGTTTTAGGGTTTAGGGTAGTGCAGTGGTGTTTACATAGCACAGGGGGTTGTGCTGGGGGTAGTGTTTTAGGATTTAGGGTAGTGCAGTGGTGTTTGGGCAGTGTAGAGGTAGTCCTGGGGGTAATGTTTTAGGGTTTAGGATAGTGCTGTGGTGTTTCGGTAGTGTAAGGGTTGTGCTGAGGGTAGTGTTTTAGGGTTTAGGGTAGTGCAGTGGTGTTTGTGTGGAGTAGGGGTCGTGCTGGGGTAAGTGTTTTAGGGTTTTGGGTAATGGAGTGGTGTTTGGGTAGTATAGGGGGTCGTGCTGGGGGTAGTGTTTTAGGGTTTAAGGTAGTGCAGTGGTGTTTGTGTAATGGGTCGTGCTAGGGGCAGTGTTTCATGGCTTAAGGAAGTGCAGTTGTGTTTGTGTAAAGCAGGGGAAGTGCTGGGGGTAGTGTTTTAGTGTTTAGTGTAGTGCGGTGGTGATTGTGTACTGTAGGGGGTCTTGCTGGGGATAGTGTTTTAGGGTTTAGGGTAGTGCACTGGTGTTTGAGTAGTGTAGGGGGTCGTGCTGGGGTAGTGTTTTTGGGTTTAGAGCAGTGCAGTGCAGTGGTGTTTGGATAGTGTAGGGGGTCATGCTGGGGGTAGTGTTTTAGGGTTTACAGCAGTGCAGTGGTGTCTGTGTAGTGTAGGGGGTCTAGCTGGGGGTAGTGTTTCAGGGTTTACGGTAGTGCAGTGGTGTTTGTGTAGTGTAATGGGTCATGCTGGGGGAAGTGTCTTAGTGTTTAGGGTAGCGCAGTGGTGTTCGGGTGGAGTAGGGGGTCGTGCTTGGGGTAGTAGTTTAGGGTTTAGTTAAGCGCAGTGGTGTTTGGGTAGTGGAGGGGGTCATGCTGGGGGTAGATTTAGGATTTAGGGCAGCTCAGTGGTGTTTGGGTAGTGTATGGCGTCATGCTGGGGGTAGTGTTTTAGGGTTTAGTGTAGTGCTGTCTTGTTTGTTTAGTGTAGGGGGTAGTGTTTTAGGGTTTAGGGTAGTGCAGTGGTGTTTGTGTAGTGTAGGGGGTTGTACTGGAGGTAGTGTTTTAGGGTTTAGGGTTGTGCAGTGGTGTTTGTGTAGTGTAGTGTCTCATGCTGGGGATAGCTTTAGGGTTTAGGGTAGCGCAGTGGTGTTTGTGTAGTGTAGGAGGTCGTGCTGGGGGTAGTATTTTTGGGTTTCCGGTAGTGCAGTGGTGTTTGGGTAGGGTAGGGGGTCGTGCTGGGGGTATTGTCTTCGGGTTACAGGGTAGCGCAGTGGTGGTTGGGTAGTGTAGGGGGTCATGCTGGGTGTAGATTTAGGGTTTAGGGTCGCGCAGTGGTGTTTGGGTAGTGTAGGGGGTCGTGCTGGGGGTAGATTTAGGGTTTCCGATAGCGCAGTGGTGTTTGGGTAGTGCAGGGGGTCGTGCTGGGTGTAGTATTTCTGGGTTTTGGGTAGTGCCGTCGTGTTTGGGTAATGCAGGGGGTCATGCTGGGGGTAGTGTTTTAGGGTTTAAGGTAGTGTAGTTGTGTTTGGGTAGTGAAGGGGGTCATGCTTGGGGTAGTGTTTTAGGGTTCAGGGTAGTGCAGTAGGGTAGTGCAGTGGTCTTTGTGTAGTGTATTATGTCATGCTGGGGGTATAGTTTTATGGTTTAGGGTAGTGCAGTTGTGTTTGGGTCATGTAACGGATACTGCTGGGGGTAGTGTTTTAGGATTTAGGGTAGTACCGTCTTGTTTGTTTAGTGTAGGGGGTCATGCTGGGTTAGTGTTTTAGGGTTTAGGGTAGTGCAGTGGTGTTTGGGTAGTGTACAGGGTACTGCTGGGGGTAGTGTTTTATGGTTCAGGGTAGTGCAGTGATGTTTGTGTAGTGTAGGGGTCATGCTGGGGGTAGTGTTTTAGGGTTTAGGGTAGTGCATTGGTGTTTGTGTGGTATAGGTGCTCGTGCTGGGATAAGTAATTTAGGGTTTAGGGTAGTGGAGTGGTGTTTGGGTAGTATAGGGGGTCGTGCGGGGGTAGTATTTTAGAGTTTAGGGTAGTGCAGTGGAGTTTGTGTGGTGTAGGGGGTCGTGCTGGGTAAGTGTTTTAGGGTTGAGGGTAATTCAGTGGTGTTTGTGTAGTGTAGGGGGTCATGCTGGTGGTAGTGTTTTAGGGTGTATGGTAGTGCAGTGGTATTTGTGTAGTGTAGGGGGTCATGCTGGTGGTAGTGTTTTAGGGTGTAGCGTAGTGCAGTGGTGTATGTGTAGTGTAGGGGTTCGTGCTGGGGTAGTGTTTCAGGGTAGTGCAGTGGTGTTTGTGTAGTGTAGGGGGTCATGTTTTAGGGTAGTACAGTGATGTTTGGGTAGTGTAGGGGGTCATGCTGGGGGTTGTGTTTTAGGGTTTGTGGTAGTGCAGTGGTGTTTGGGCAGTGTAGGGGGTCTTGCTGGGTGTAGTGTTTTACGGTTTAGGGTAATGCAGTGGTGTTTGTGTAGTGTAGGGTGTCATGCATGGGGTTTTGTTTTAGGGTTCAGGGTAGTTCAGTGGTGTTTGTGTAGTATAGCTTTTTTTGCTGGGGGTAGTGTTTTAGGGTTTAGGATAGTGCAGTGGTGTTTGTGTGGTGTAGGGGGTCGTGTTTTAGGGTAGTGCAGTGGTATGTGGGTAGTGTAGGGTTCATGCTGGGGGCAGTGTTTTAGGGTGTAGGGTAGTGCAGTGGTGTTTGTGTAGTGTAGGGGTTCATGCTGGGGGTAGTGTTTTAGGGTTTAAAGTAGTGCAGTAGCGTTTGTGTGGTATAGAGGTTCGTGCTGGGTAGTGTTTTAGGGTTTATTGTAGTGCAGTGGTGTTTTGGTAGTGTAGGGGGTCATTCTGGGTGTAGTGTTTTAGGGTTTCGGGTAGTGCAGTGGTGTTTGTGTAGTGTAGGGGGTTGTGATGGGGGTAGTGTTTTAGGGTTTAGGGTAGTGCAGTGGTGTTTGTGTAGTGTAGTGGGTCATGCTGGGGGTAGATTTAGGTTTTAGGGTAGCGCAGTGGTGTTTGTATAGTGTATGGGTTCATGCTGTCGGTAGTATTTTTGGGTTTCGAGTAGTGCAGTGGTCTTTGGGTAGTGCAGGGGGTCGTTCTGGGGGTAGTGTCTTCGGGTTTAGGGTAGCGCAGTCGTGTTCGGGTGGTGTAAAGGGTCGTGCTGGGGTAGAGTTTTACTGTTTAGGGTAGCACTGTGGTGTTTGGGTAGTGTAGGGGATCATGCTGGGGGTAGATTTAGGGTTTAGGGTAGCGCAGTGGTGTTTGGGTAGTGTAGGGGGTCGTGCTGGTGGTAGATGTAGGGTTTTGGGTAGCACAGTGGTGTTTGTGTAGTGTAGGGGGTCATGCTGGGGGTAGAGTTTTAGGGTTTAGGGTAGTGCAGTTGTGTTTGGGTAGTGTAGCGGATAATGGTGGGGGTAGTGTTTTAGCGTTTAGGGTAGTGCAGTGGTCTTTGGGTAGTGTAGGGGGTACTGCTGGGGGTAGTGTTTTATGGTTTAGGGTAGTGCAGTGATGTTTGTGTAGTGTAGGGGTCATGCTGGGGGTAGTGTTTTCGGGTTTAGGGTAGTACATTGGTGTTTGTGTGGTGTAGGGGCTTGTGCTGGGGTAAGTGTTTTAGGGTTTAGGGTAGTGCAGTGGTGTTTTGGTAATGCAGGGGGTCATTCTGGGTGTAGTGTTTTAGGGTTTCGGGTAGTGCAGTGGTGTTTGTGCAGTGTAGGGGGTTGTGATGGGGGTAGTGTTTTGGGGTTTAGGGTAGCGCAGTGGTGTTTGTATAGTGTATGGGTTCATGCTGGGGGTAGTATTTTTGGGTTTCAGGTAGTGCAGTGGTCTTTGGGTAGTGCATGGGGTCATTCTGGGGGTAGTGTCTTCGGGTTTAGGGTAGCGCAGTCGTGTTCGGGTGGTGTAAGGGGTCGTGCTGGGAGTAGAGTTTTACTGTTTAGGGTAGCTCTGTGGTGTTTGGGTAGTGTAGGGGATCATGCTGGGGTAGATTTAGGGTTTAGGGTAGCGCAGTGGTGTTTGGGTAGTGTAGGGGGTCGTGCTGGTGGTAGATGTAGGGTTTTGTGTAGCGCAGTGGTGTTTGTGTAGTGTAGGGGGTCATGCTGGGGGTAGAGTTTTATTTATTTATTTATTTATTTTTGCGATTTTTACAGCGCGCAAATTCCCAAGGGTGTCTCGGCGCTTTGATGATCAAACTGAACAAGTAGGGCAGCAATTATGCGAACATCCACGTTTTGAGCTGTTTCCTAAAGCTGAGCAGTGTAGGGCATGTCTTGATCCTGAGGGGAAGTGAGTTCCACATTTTGGCAGTAGCAACTGTGAAGCTTCTATCGCCCCAAGTGACCTTTTTAGTGCGTGGAACATTGAGGAGGTGGGCTGATGCAGAACGAAGTGTTCTGGATGTTTCTAAAGCTCTAAAAGCGTGTTTTAGGAACAGAGGGCCAGAGTTGTTAATGGCCTTGTATGCTATGCAGAGGGCCTTGAACTTAATACGGCACCTCACAGGGAGCCAGTGAAGTTTGCGGATGGAGTGGGAGATGGAATTATGTTTGGGGATGTTAAGCAGAAGCCTGGCTGCGGCGTTCTGTACCAACTGAAGTTTTTTGAGCACCTTTTCCTGGGCGTTGAGGAGTAAAGAATTGCAATAGTCGGTTTTTGAAAATACCAGGGAAGTGATTAGGGTCTTTGCAGCCGAGATTGGGATGTAGGGTAGGAGCTTTTTAATTTTCCTGAGGGTGAAGAAAGAGGCTGAGACTACATTATTGACATGATGATTAAAAAGAAGCCGATCATCAAAGATGACTCCAAGATTTCTCACTTTAGTGACAGGTGTAGGAAGAAGGCCCAGATCATTAGGCCACCACTGAGGGGACCAACAGGGCTCTAGTTTACCGAAGGTCATAATCTCAGTCTTGTTGGAATTCAGTTTGAGACAGTTGGCTGCCATCCAGGAACTGATGGCCAACATTCCCTCTTGGAAGTTGGCAGCCACCCTGTCTCCGTCCTGGTGTATTGAAAGGACTAACTGAGTGTCATCAGCGTAGGTAGTAAGGCTGATACCATGTTCCTTAATCACCCTCGCCAGGTCCGACACATAGATGTTAAAAAGGGTCGGACTTAGCGAGGAGCCCTGTGGGACACCACAGGGAAGGGAAAGGGGAGATGATAGAAAGGAACCTAGTTTAACATTGTGAGAACGGTTGTGTAGGAAAGAGGCGATGAGATCCCTAGCTTTATGTACAACGCCCATGGCAGCGACACGGTCGATAAGGATGTTGTGGTCGACCGTGTCGAAGGCCGCGGATAAGTCCAGCAACACCAGGACTGCCGCTCCTCCCTTGTCCATGGTGTGTCTTATCTCATCTGCTGCCTTGATGAGTGCTGTCTCTGTTCCGTGGCCTTTCCTGAAGCCAAATTGTGTATCATCCAGAAGGTTGTGGGTGTGAATGTAGTGTGATAATTGTTGATTCATGATGTTTTCAAAAATTTTGTCTGGGAAGGGTAAGCATGCAATAGGTCTATAACTAGCCGGATCGGTGGGATCAAGGGAAGGTTTTTTTAACAAAGGTCTGATAATTGCTTTTTTCCACACTGTTGGGTAGATACCGGATTGGAACATGTTATTGCATATGTTGGCTAAGGCTGGTGAAATTGCCCCCGGAATAAGGTTAAGGATAGAGGGAGGGCATGGGTCTAGTGGTGAGCCTGATTTGGTGGTTGTGATGAGGTGTGAGATTTGTTCAAGTGTGACAGACTGAAAAAGTGGAAAAGATCGGGTGATGGGGGAAGGGGTGGAGACAGAGATCTTTGCCTTGGGTATGGATTGGGGTGCGAATGCAGAAAATATGGAGGTAACTTTAGCAGTAAAAAAGTCTGCCAATGAGTTACAAAATTCTTGTGAAGTGTTTTCAGGTGGAGCGGGAGGGTTGGCCAAATGGTTGACCACCTGAAAGAGCTTTCTGGTGGAATTTTCTGCTGAAGTGATCTGGGTGACATAATAACTGCTTTTCTCAGTAGCTAGCTGCTGTTTGTATTTAGTAAGCGCGTTTTTATATGTGATTTGATCAGTAAGGTTGTAATGTTTGCGCCAATTTCTTTCTAAATTCCTGCAGAATTGTCTCTGCAGGCGCAGGTTTTCGGAAAACCAAGGTGCTGACGGGGAAGTACGATTTGGATAGGTTGTTTTCAGAGGTGCCTGATGATTTATTGCGTTATTAAGGTGAGTAAGATAGTTAGTGGAAGCTGTGACTGGATCGATGTCAGAAGAGTCTAATGCGGTTGCAAGGGTAGCCTCTAGTTTGGGAATATTGATGTTTCTCCAGTTCCTGGACTTGACTGGTGCCCCGGGTTTGGATGGAGGAACCGTGGGTGGTTTAAATTTAATATAGAACAGTACCGCTGAGTGGTCAGTCCAGGTGAGAGGTAATTGTGAAGAGTAGGTAATGTTTGTATTGTTACTGAATATCCCGTCAAGGGTGTGCCCTGCCGTATGGGTGGGTGCCGTGACTAGTTGGATGAGTCCTGCGGCTGCCATGTCTTCCAGGAGTGAGGTCGTGTCGGTGTCAGTTTTGGCCTCTAGGTAGAAATTAAAGTCGCCTAGAATGGTAAAATTAGATTTCCCTGCAGCATTCTCTAAGAGGCTGTTAACATTGGCTAGGAATTTGGGGCGTGAACCTGGAGGACGGTAGACTAAAATTCCTGTAAATGACTGATTGCCAGAGATGGTGATTGTAAACGAGAATGCTTCGCAGTCCATGTTGGGGAGGGGGGGGGGGGTAATAGTGCGGAGGTGTTCTCTGTATATGATGGCCAAGCTGCCTCCCTTTTTTAATGGTCTGTCTAGCCGATTGACACAGAAGCCAGGTGGAAGAGCCGCCGTAAAGTCAGGGTCAGCTGCCGCATCTCCCCACGTCTCTGTGACAAACAGTATATCCAGAGAATGTGCTGAGATAAAGTTAAAGATGTCAAGATGATGTTTTGAGAGGGAGCGTGCATTTATGAGAGCCGCCTGTAGTGGTTTAGATACTCTTTGTTTGGGAGGGGGACGTATACAGAGTTTGCAGATGGATGGTCCACAAGTGTGATCTGAAAGGAAGAATTGAGGGGACATATGTGATAGCAATAGAGAGGGTCTCAGTGCATGCAGTTGCGCGGAACTGTAAATATAGTGGGGAGGCTGGGCCAGGGGGAGTGGCACGCGGCACGGTCCAGGCGCGGACGGGCACAGACGGGCATGACTCTGGCGCGACTCCGGCGCTGACGCCGCGCCCGCTGCGCACGTCCGCTGCGCTTGACTGAGTGCATCGCCTTATGTACCGTGGGGTAGGCGGAGAGCTAGACAGCTAACCTTGCAGGAGGTGGTGGCACACCGGAAGTGGAGAGGGAAGGCTTCCGAGTGTGGCACTCGTTCCCTCCACACTGCCAAAGTTTTGGTGGTGGAGCAGTAGAACACGCCTGGTGCAAATTAGGTGAGTGAAACAGCGAAAATAGTGACACAGTAATACTGAGTGCAAATATTTTAAAACAAATACAGTGCGCTGCGCTTCTGTTGCTAGGAGCAAGCTACCGTCGGCAAACAGGAGCGGGACTGATTTTAAAAAACACACAACCTGAAGTAATCTCAGGTCGTCTGGATCGTAGCTATGAGCACGCTGCTGCGCTCGTTCATTCAATTCAATCTGCCTGGCAGAAGCACCCTTCAGGTCTTATGTACCGTGGGGTAGGCGGAGAGCTAGACAGCTGACCTTGCAGGAGGTGGTGGCACACCGGAAGTGGAGAGGGAAGTCTTCCGGGTGTGGCGCTCGTTCCCTCCACACTGCCAAACGTTTGGTGGTGGAGCAGTAGAACACGCCTGGTGCAAATTAGGTGAGTGAAACAGCGAAAATGGTGACACAGTAATACTGAGTGCAAATATTTTAAAACAAATACAGTGCGCTGCGCTTCTGTTGCTAGGAGCAAGCTACCGTCGGCAAACAGGAGCGGGACTGATTTTAAAAAACACACAACCTGAAGTAATCTCAGGTCGTCTGGATCGTAGCTATGAGCACGCTGCTGCGCTCGTTCATTCAATTCAATCTGCCTGGCAGAAGCACCCTTCAGGTCTTATGTACCGTGGGGTAGGCGGAGAGCTAGACAGCTAATCTTGCAGGAGGTGGTGGAACACCGGAAGTGGAGAGGGAAGTCTTCCGGGTGTGGCGCTCGTTCCCTCCACACTGCCAAACTTTTGGTGGTGAAGCAGTAGAACACTCCTGGTGCAAATTAGGTGAGTGAAACAGCGAAAATAGTGACACAGTAATACTAAGTTCAAATATTTTAAAACAAATACAGTGCGCTGCGCTTCTGTTGCTAGGAGCAAGCTACCGTCGGCAAACAGGAGCGGGACTGATTTTAAAAAACACACAACCTGAAGTAATCTCAGGTCGTCTGGATCGTAGCTATGAGCACGCTGCTGCGCTCGTTCATTCAATTCAATTTTAGGGTTTAGGGTAGTGCAGTTGTGTTTGGGTAGTGTAGCGGATAATGGTGGGGGTAGTGTTTTAGCGTTTAGGGCAGTGCAGTGGTGTTTGGGTAGTGTAGGGGGTACTGCTGGGGTTAGTGTTATATGGTTTAGGGTAGTGCAGTGATGTTTGTGTAGTGTAGGGGTCGTGCTGGGGGTAGTGTTTTTGGGTTTAGGGTAGTACAGTGATGTTTGTGTGGTGTAGGGGCTTGTGCTGGGCTAAGTGTTTTAGGGTTTAGGGTAGTGGAGTTATGTTTGGGTAGTATAGGGGGTCATGGTGGGGGTAGTGTTTTAGGGTTTAGGGTGGTGCAGTGGTGTTTGAGTGGTGCAGGGGGTCGTGCTGGGGTAAGTGTTTTAGGGTTGAGGGTAGTGCAGTGGTGTTTGTGTAGTGTAGGGGTCGTGCTGGGGGTAGTGTTTTTGGGTTTAGGGTAGTACAGTGGTGTTTGTGTGGTGTGGGGGCTTGTGCTGGGCTAAGTGTTTTAGCGTTTAGGGTAGTGCAGTGGTGTTTGGGTAGTGTAGGGGGTCGTGCTGGGGTAAGTGTATTAGGGTTGAGGGTAGTGCAGTGGTGTTTGTGTAGTGTAGCAGTCGTGCTAGGGGTAGTGTTTAAGGGTTTAGGGTAGTGCAGTGGTGTTTATGTAGTGCAGGAGGTCGTGCAGGGGGTAGTGTTTTAGGGTTTAGGGTAGTGCAGTGGTGTTTTCGTAGCGCAGGGGGTTGTGCTGGGGTAGTGTTTAAGGGTTTAGGGTAGTGCAGTGGTGTTTGTTTAGGGTAGGGGGTTGTGGTTTAGGGTTTAGGGTAGTGCCGTGCTGTTTGTGTAGTGTAGGAGGTCGTGCTGGGGGTAGTGTTTTGGGGTTTAGGGTAGTGCTCTGGTGTTTGTGTCGTGTAGGGGGTCGTGCTGGGGGTAGTGTTTTGGGGTTTAGGGTAGTGCAGTGGTGTTTGTATAGTGTATGGGGTCATGCTGGGGGTAGTATTTTTGGGTTTCGGGTAGTGCAGTGGTCTTTGGGTAGTGCAGGGGGTCGTTCTGGGGTTAGTGTCTTCGGGTTTAGGGTAGCACAGTCGTGTTCGGGTGGTGTAGGGGTCGTGCTGGGGGTAGAGTTTTACTGTTTAGGGTGGCACTGTGGTGTTTGGGTAGTGTAGGGGATCATGCTGGGGGTAGATTTAGGGTTTAGGGTGGCGCAGTGGTGTTTGGGTAGTGTAGGGGGTCGTGCTGGTGGTAGATGTAGGGTTTTGGGTAGCGCAGTGGTGTTTGTGTAGTGTAGGGTGTCATGCTGGGGGTAGAGTTTTAGGGTTTAGGGTAGTGCAGTTGTGTTTGGGTAGTGTAGCGGATAATGCTGGGGGTAGTGTTTTAGGGTTTAGGGTAGTGCCGTCTTGTTTGTTTAGTGTAGGGGATCATGCTGGGGGTAGTGGTTTAGCGTTTAGGGTGGAGCAGTGGTGTTTGGGTAGTGTAGGGGGTACTGCTGGGGGTAGTGTTTTATGGTTTAGGGTAGTGCAGTGATGTTTGTGAAGTGTAGGGGTCGTGCTGGGGGTAGGGTTTTCGGGTTTAGGGTAGTACAGTGGTGTTTGTCTGGTGTAGGTGCTTGTGCTGGGGTAAGTGTTTTAGGGCTTAGGGTAGTGGAGTGGTGTTTGTGTAGTATAGGGGGTCGTGCTGGGGGTAGTGTTTTAGGGTTTAGGGTAGTGCAGTGGTGTTTTTGTGGTGTAGGGGTCGTGCTGGGGTAAGTGTTTTAGGGTTGAGGGTAGTGCAGTGGTGTTTGTGTAGTGTAGGGGGTCGTGCTAGGGGTAGTGTTTAGGGTTTAGGGTAGTGCAGTGGTGTTTATGTAGTGCAGGGGGTCGTGCAGGGGGTAGTGTTTTAGGGTTTAGGGTAGTGCAGTGGTGTTTTCGTAGGGCAAGGGGTTGTGCTGGGGTTAGTGTTTAAGGGTTTAGGGTAGTGCAGTGGTGTTTATGTAGTGCAGGAGGTCGTGCAGGGGGTAGTGTTTTAGGGTTTAGAGTAGTGCAGTGGTGTTTTCTTAGTGCAGGGGGTTGTGCTGGGGGTAGTGTTTAAGGGTTTAGGGTAGTGCAGTGGTGTTTGTCTAGTTTAGGGGGTCATGCTGGAGGTAGTATTTTAGTGTTTAGGGTAGTGAAGTGGTGTTTGTTTAGGGTAGGGGTTGTGGTTTAGGGTTTAGGGTAGTGCCGTGGTGTTTGTGTAGTGTAGGGGGTCGTACTGGGGGTAGTGTTTTTGGGTTTAGGGTAGTGCTCTGGTGTTTGTTTAGTATAGGGTGTCGTGTTTTAGGGTTTAGGGTAGTGCAGTGGTGTTTGTATAGTGTATGGGGTCATGCTGGGGGTAGTATTTTTGGGTTTCGGGTAGTGCAGTGGTCTTTGGGTAGTGCAGGGGGTCGTTCTGGGGGTAGTGTTTTTGGGTTTAGGGTAGTACAGTGGTGTTTGTGTGGTGTAGGGGCTTGTGCTGGGCTAAGTGTTTTAGGGTTTAGGGTAGTGGAGTGATGTTTGGGTAGTATAGGGGGTCATGGTGGGGGTAGTGTTTTAGGGTTTAGGGTAGTGCAGTGGTGTTTGAGTTGTGTAGGGGGTCGTGCTGGGGTAAGTGTTTTAGGGTTGAGGGTAGTGCAGTGGTGTTTGTGTAGTGTAGGGGTCGTGCTAGGGGTAGTGTTTAAGGGTTTAGGGTAGTGCAGTGGTGTTTATGTAGTGCAGGAGGTCGTGCAGGGGGTAGTGTTTTAGGGTTTAGGGTAGTGCAGTGGTGTTTTCGTGGCGCAGGGGGTTGTGCTGGGGTAGTGTTTAAGGGTTTAGGGTAGTGCAGTGGTGTTTGTCTAGTTTAGGGGGTCATGCTGGAGGTAGTGTTTTAGTGTTTAGGGTAGTGAAGTGGTGTTTCTTTAGGGTAGGGGGTTGTGGTTTAGGGTTTAGGGTAGTGCCGTGCCGTTTGTGTAGTGTAGGAGGTCGTGCTGGGGGTAGTGTTTTGGGGTTTAGGGTAGTGCTCTGGTGTTTGTGTAGTGTAGGGGGTCGTGCTGGGGGTAGTGTTTTGGGGTTTAGTGTAGTGCAGTGGTGTTTGTATAGTGTATGGGGTCATGCTGGGGGTAGTATTTTTGGGTTTCGGGTAGTGCAGTGGTCTTTGGGTAGTGCAGGGGGTCGTTCTGGGGTTAGTGTCTTCGGGTTTAGGGTAGCACAGTCGTGTTCGGGTGGTGTAAGGGGTCTTGCTGGGGGTAGAGTTTTACTGTTTAGGGTGGCACTGTGGTGTTTGGGTAGTGTAGGGGATCATGCTGGGGGTAAATTTAGGGTTTAGGGTGGCGCAGTGGTGTTTGGGTAGTGTAGGGGGTCGTGCTGGTGGTAGATGTACGGTTTTGGGTAGCGCAGTGGTGTTTGTGTAGTGTAGGGGGTCATGCTGGGGGTAGAGTTTTAGGGTTTAGGGTAGTGCAGTTGTGTTTGGGTAGTGTAGCGGATAATGCTAGGGGTAGTGTTTTAGGGTTTAGGGTAGTGCCGTCTTGTTTGTTTAGTGTAGGGGATCATGCTGGGGGTAGTGGTTTAGCGTTTAGGGTAGAGCAGTGGTGTTTGGGTAGTTAAGGGGATACTGCTGGGGGTAGTGTTTTATGGTTTAGGGTAGTGCAGTGATGTTTGTGTAGTGTAGGGGTCGTGCTGGGGGTATGGTTTTCGGGTTTAGGGTAGTACAGTGGTGTTTGTGTGGTGTAGGTGCTTGTGCTGGAGTAAGTGTTTTAGGGCTTAGGGTAGTGGAGTGGTGTTTGGGTAGTATAGGGGGTCGTGCTGGGGGTAGTGTTTTAGGGTTTAGGGTAGTGCAGTGGTGTTTATGTAGTGCAGGGGGTCGTGCAGGGGTAGTGTTTAGGGTTTAGGGTAGTGCAGTGGTGTTTATGTAGTGCAGGGGGTCGTGCAGGGGGTAGTGTTTTAGGGTTTAGGGTAGTGCAGTGGTGTTTTCGTAGCGCAAGGGGTTGTGCTGGGGTTAGTGTTTAAGGGTTTAGGGTAGTGCAGTGGTGTTTATGTAGTGCAGGAGGTCGTGCAGGGGGTAGTGTTTTAGGGTTTAGAGTAGTGCAGTGGTGTTTTCTTAGTGCAGGGGGTTGTGCTGGGGGTAGTGTTTAAGGGTTTAGGGTAGTGCAGTGGTGTTTGTCTAGTTTAGGGGGTCATGCTGGAGGTAGTATTTTAGTGTTTAGGGTAGTGAAGTGGTGTTTGTTTAGGGTAGGGGTTGTGGTTTAGGGTTTAGGGTAGTGCCGTGGTGTTTGTGTAGTGTAGGGGGTCGTACTGGGGGTAGTGTTTTTGGGTTTAGGGTAGTGCTCTGGTGTTTGTTTAGTATAGGGTGTCGTGTTTTAGGGTTTAGGGTAGTGCAGTGGTGTTTGTATAGTGTATGGGGTCATGCTGGGGGTAGTATTTTTGGGTTTCGGGTAGTGCAGTGGTCTTTGGGTAGTGCAGGGGGTCGTTCTGGGGGTAGTGTTTTGGGGTTTAGGGTAGTACAGTGGTGTTTGTGTGGTGTAGGGGCTTGTGCTGGGCTAAGTGTTTTAGGGTTTAGGGTAGTGGAGTGATGTTTGGGTAGTATAGGGGGTCATGGTGGGGGTAGTGTTTTAGGGTTTAGGGTAGTGCAGTGGTGTTTGAGTTGTGTAGGGGGTCGTGCTGGGGTAAGTGTTTTAGGGTTGAGGGTAGTGCAGTGGTGTTTGTGTAGTGTAGGGGTCGTGCTAGGGGTAGTGTTTAAGGGTTTAGGGTAGTGCAGTGGTGTTTATGTAGTGCAGGAGGTCGTGCAGGGGGTAGTGTTTTAGGGTTTAGGGTAGTGCAGTGGTGTTTTCGTGGCGCAGGGGGTTGTGCTGGGGTAGTGTTTAAGGGTTTAGGGTAGTGCAGTGGTGTTTGTCTAGTTTAGGGGGTCATGCTGGAGGTAGTGTTTTAGTGTTTAGGGTAGTGAAGTGGTGTTTGTTTAGGGTAGGGGGTTGTGGTTTAGGGTTTAGGGTAGTGCCGTGCTGTTTGTGTAGTGTAGGAGGTCGTGCTGGGGGTAGTGTTTTGGGGTTTAGGGTAGTGCTCTGGTTTTTGTGTAGTGTAGGGGGTCATGCTGGGGGTAGTGTTTTGGGGTTTAGTGTAGTGCAGTGGTGTTTGTATAGTGTATGGGGTCATGCTGGGGGTAGTATTTTTGGGTTTCGGGTAGTGCAGTGGTCTTTGGGTAGTGCAGGGGGTCGTTCTGGGGTTAGTGTCTTCGGGTTTAGGGTAGCACAGTCGTGTTCGGGTGGTGTAAGGGGTCGTGCTGGGGGTAGAGTTTTACTGTTTAGGGTGGCACTGTGGTGTTTGGGTAGTGTAGGGGATCATGCTGGGGGTAAATGTAGGGTTTAGGGTGGCGCAGTGGTGTTTGGGTAGTGTAGGGGGTCGTGCTGGTGGTAGATGTACGGTTTTGGGTAGCGCAGTGGTGTTTGTGTAGTGTAGGGGGTCATGCTGGGGGTAGAGTTTTAGGGTTTAGGGTAGTGCAGTTGTGTTTGGGTAGTGTAGCGGATAATGCTAGGGGTAGTGTTTTAGGGTTTAGGGTAGTGCCGTCTTGTTTGTTTAGTGTAGGGGATCATGCTGGGGGTAGTGGTTTAGCGTTTAGGGTAGAGCAGTGGTGTTTGGGTAGTTAAGGGGATACTGCTGGGGGTAGTGTTTTATGGTTTAGGGTAGTGCAGTGATGTTTGTGTAGTGTAGGGGTCGTGCTGGGGGTATGGTTTTCGGGTTTAGGGTAGTACAGTGGTGTTTGTGTGGTGTAGGTGCTTGTGCTGGAGTAAGTGTTTTAGGGCTTAGGGTAGTGGAGTGGTGTTTGGGTAGTATAGGGGGTCGTGCTGGGGGTAGTGTTTTAGGGTTTAGGGTAGTGCAGTGGTGTTTATGTAGTGCAGGGGGTCGTGCAGGGGTAGTGTTTTAGGGTTTAGGGTAGTGCAGTGGTGTTTTCGTAGCGCAAGGGGTTGTGCTGGGGTAAGTGTTTAAGGGTTTAGGGTAGTGCAGTGGTGTTTATGTAGTGCAGGAGGTCGTGCAGGGGGTAGTGTTTTAGGGTTTAGAGTAGTGCAGTGGTGTTTTTGTAGCGCAGGGGGTTTTGCTGGGGGTAGTGTTTAAGGGTTTAGGGTAGTGCAGTGGTGTTTGTCTAATTTAGGGGGTCATGCTGGAGGTAGTATTTTAGTGTTTAGGGTAGTGAAGTGGTGTTTGTTTAGGGTAGGGGGTTGTGGTTTAGGGTTTAGGGTAGTGCCGTGGTGTTTGTGTAGTGTAGGGGGTCGTACTGGGGGTAGTGTTTTTGGGTTTAGGGTAGTGCTCTGGTGTTTGTTTAGTATAGGGTGTCGTGTTTTAGGGTTTAGGGTAGTGCAGTGGTGTTTGTATAGTGTATGGGGTCATGCTGGGGGTAGTATTTTTGGGTTTCGGGTAGTGCAGTGGTCTTTGGGTAGTGCAGGGGGTCGTTCTGGAGGTAGTGTTTTGGGGTTTAGGGTAGTACAGTGGTGTTTGTGTGGTGTAGGGGCTTGTGCTGGGGTAAGTGTTTTAGGGTTTATGGTAGTGGAGTGATGTTTGGGTAGTATAGGGGGTCGTGCTGGGGGTAGTGTTTTAGGGTTTAGGGTAGTGCAGTGGTGTTTGTGTGGTGTAGGGAGTCGTGCTGGGGTAAGTGTTTTAGGGTTGAGGGTAGTGCAGTGGTGTTTGTGTAGTGTAGGGGTCGTGCTAGGGGTAGTGTTTAAGGGTTTAGGGTAGTGCAGTGGTGTTTATGTAGTGCAGGAGGTCGTGCAGGGGTTAGAGTTTTAGGGTTTAGGGTAGTGCAGTGGTGTTTTCGTAGCGCAGGGGGTTGTGCTGGGGGTAGTGTTTAAGGGTTTATGGTAGTGCAGTGGTGTTTGTCTAGTTTAGGGGGTCATGCTGGAGGTAGTGTTTTAGTGTTTAGGGTAGTGAAGTGGTGTTTGTTAGGGTAGGGGGTTGTGGTTTAGGGTTTAGGGTAGTGCCGTGCTGTTTCTGTAGTGTAGGGGGTCGTGCTGGGGGTAGTGTTTTGGGGTTTAGGGTAGTGCTCTGGTGTTTGTTTAGTATAGGGTGTCGTGTTTTAGGATTTAGGGTAGTGCAGTGGTGTTTGTATAGTGTATGGGGTCATGCTGGGGGTAGTATTTTTGGGTTTCGGGTAGTGCAGTAGTCTTTGGGTAGTGCAGGGGTCGTTCTGGAGTTAGTGTCTTCGGGTTTAGGGTAGCGCAGTTGTGTTCGGGTGGTGTAAGGGGTCGTGCTGGGGGTAGAGTTTTACTGTTTAGGGTGGCACTGTGGTGTTTGGGTAGTGTAGGGGATCGTGCTGGTGGTAGATGTAGGGTTTTGGGTAGCGCAGTGGTGTTTGTGTAGTGTAGGGGGTCATGCTGGGGGTAGAGTTTTAGGGTTTAGGGTAGTGCAGTTGTGTTTGGGTAGTGTAGCGGATAATGCTGGGGGTAGGGTTTTAGGGTTTAGGGTAGTGCCGTCTTGTTTGTTTAGAGTAGGGGATCATGCTGGAGGTAGTGTTTTAGCATTTAGGGTAGAGCAGTGGTGTTTGGGTAGTTTAGGGGGTACTGCTGGGGGTAGCGTTTTATGGTTTAGGGTAGTGCAGTGATGTTTGTGTAGTGTAGGGGTCGTGCTGTGGGTAGTGTTTTCGGGTTTAGGGTAGTACAGTGGTGTTTGTGTGGTGTAGGTGCTTGTGCTGGGGTAAGTGTTTTAGGGTTTAGGGTAGTGGAGTGGTGTTTGGGTAGTATAGGGGGTCGTGCTGGGGGTAGTGTTTTAGGGTTTAGGGTAGTGCAGTGGTGTTTTTGTGGTGTAGGGGGTCGTGCTGGGGTAAGTGTTTTAGGGTTGAGGGTAGTGCAGTGGTGTTTGTGTAGTGTAGGGGGTCGTGCTAGGGGTAGTGTTTAAGGGTTTAGGGTAATGCAGTGGTGTTTATGTAGTGCAGGGGGTCGTGCAGGGGGTAGTGTTTTAGGGTTTAGGGTAGTGCAATGGTGTTTTCGTAGCGCAGGGGGTTGTGCTGGGGGTAGTGTTTAAGGGTTTAGGGTAGTGCAGTGGTGTTTATGTAGTGCAGGAGGTCGTGCAGGGGGTAGTGTTTTAGGGTTTAGGGTAGTGCAGTGGTGTTTTCGTAGCGCAGGGGGTTGTGCTGGGGGTAGTGTTTAAGGGTTTAGGGTAATGCAGTGGTTTTTGTCTAGTTTAGGGGGTCATGCTGGAGGTAGTATTTTAGTGTTTAGGGTAGTGAAGTGGTGTTTGTTTAGGGTAGGGGGTTGTGGTTTAGGGTTTAGGGTAGTGCCGTGGTGTTTGTGTAGTGTAGGGGGTCGTGCTGGGGGTAGTGATTTTGGGTTTAGGGTAGTGCTCTGGTGTTTGTTTCGTATAGGGTGTCGTGTTTTAGGGTTTAGGGTAGTGCAGTGGTGTTTGTATAGTGTATGGGGTCATGCTGGAGGTAGTATTTTTGGGTTTCGGGTAGTGCAGTGGTCTTTGGGTAGTGCAGGGGGTAGTTCTGATGGTAGTGTTTTTGGGTTTAGGGTAGTACAGTGGTGTTTGTGTGGTGTAGGCGTTTGTGCTGGGGTAAGTGTTTTAGGGTTTAGGGTAGTGGAGTGATGTTTGGGTAGTATAGGGGGACATGCTGGGGGTAGTGTTTTAGGGTTTAGGGTAGTGCAGTGGTGTTTGTGTGGTGTAGGGAGTCGTGCTGGGGTAAGTGTTTTAGGGTTGAGGGTTGTGCAGTGGTGTTTGTGTAGTGTAGGGGTCGTGCTAGGGGTACGGTTTAAAAGTTTAGGGTAGTGCAGTGGTGATTATGTAGTGCAGGAGGTCGGGCAGGGGGTAGTGTTTTATGGTTTAGGGTAGTGCAGTGGTGTTTTCCTAGCGCAGGGGGTTGTGCTGGGGGCAGTGTTTAAGGGTTTAGGGTAGTGCAGTGGTGTTTGTCTAGTTTAGGGGGTCATGCTGGAGGTAGTGTTTTAGTGTTTAGGGTAGTGAAGTGGTGTTTGTTAGAGTAGGGGGTTGCGGTTTAGGGCCGTGCTGTTTGTGTAGTGTAGGGGGTCGTGCTAGAGGTAGTGTTTTGGGGTTTAGGGTAGTGCTCTGGTGTTTGTTTAGTATAGGGTGTCGTGTTTTAGGGTAGTGCAGTGGTGTTTGTATAGTGTATGGGGTCATGCTGGGGGTAGTATTTTTGGGTTTCGGGTAGTGCAGTGGTCTTTGGGTAGTGCAGGGGGTCTTTCTGGGGTTAGTGTCTTCGGGTTTAGGGTGTGCAGTCGTGTTCGGGTGGTGTAAGGGGTCGTGCTGGGGGTAGAGTTTTACTGTTTAGGGTGGCACTGTGGTGTTTGGGTAGTGTAGGGGATCATGCTGGGGGTAGATTTAGGGTTTAGGGTGGCGCAGTGGTGTTTGGGTAGTGTAGGGGGTCGTGCTGGTGGTAGATGTAGGGTTTTGAGTAGCGCAGTGGTGTTTGTGTAGTGTTGGGGGTCATGCTGGGGGTAGAGTTTTAGGGTTTAGGGTAGTGCAGTTGTGTTTGGGTAGTGTAGCGGATAATGCTGGGGGTAGTGTTTTAGGGTTTAGGGTAGTGCCGTCTTGTTTGTTTAGTGTAGGGGATCATGCTGGGGGTAGTGTTTTAGCGTTTAGGGTAGAGCAGTGGTGTTTGGGTAGTTAAGGGGGTACTGCTGGGGGTAGTGTTTTATGGTTTAGGGTAGTGCAGTGATGTTTGTGTAGTGTAGGGGTCGTGCTGGGGGTAGTGTTTTCGGGTTTAGGGTAGTACAGTGGTGTTTGTGTGGTGTAGGTGCTTGTGCTGGGGTAAGTGTTTTAGGGTTTAGGGTAGTGGAGTGGTGTTTGGGTAGTATAGGGGGTCGTGCTGGGGGTAGTGTTTTAGGGTTTAGGGTAGTGCAGTGGTGTTTTTGTGGTGTAGGGGGTCGTGCTGGGGTAAGTGTTTTAGGGTTGAGGGAAGTGCAGTGGTGTTTGTGTAGTGTAGGGGGTCGTGCTAGGGGTAGTGTTTAAGGGTTTAGGGTAGTGCAGTGGTGTTTATGTAGTGTAGGAGGTCGTGCAGGGGGTAGTGTTTAAGGGTTTATGGTAGTGCAGTGGTGTTTTCGTAGTGCAGGGGGTTGTGCTGGGGGTAGTGTTTAAGGGTTTAGGGTAGTTCAGTGGTGTTTGTCTAGTTTAGGGGGTCATGCTGGAGGTAGTATTTTAGTGTTTAGGGTAGTGAAGTGGTGTTTGTTTAGGGTAGGGGGTTGTGGTTTAGGGTTTAGTGTAGTGCCGTGGTGTTTGTGTAGTGTAGGGGGTGGTGCTGGGGGTAGTGTTTTTGGGTTTAGGGTAGTGCTCTGGTGTTTGTTTAGTATAGGGTGTCGTGTTTTAGGGTTTAGGGTAGTGCAGTGGTGTTTGTATAGTGTATGGGGTCATGCTGGGGGTAGTATTTTGGGGTTTCGGGTAGTGCAGTGGTCTTTGGGTAGTGCAGGGGGTCGTTCTGGGGGTAGTGTTTTTGGGTTTAGGGTAGTACAGTGGTGTTTGTGTGGTGTAGGGGCTTGTGCTGGGGTAAGTGTTTTAGGGTTTAGGGTAGTGGAGTGATATTTGGGTAGTATAGGGGGTCATGCTGGGGGTAGTGTTGTAGGGTTTAGGGTAGTGAAGTGGTGTTTGTGTCGTGTAGGGGTCGTGCTAGGGGTAGTGTTTAAGGGTTTAGGGTAGTGCAGTGGTGTTTATGTAGTGCAGGAGGTCGTGCAGGGGGTAGTGTTTTAGGGTTTAGGGTAGTGCAGAGGTGTTTTCGTAGCGCAGGGGGTTGTGCTGGGGGTAGTGTTTAAGGGTTTAGGGTAGTGCAGTGGTGTTCGTCTAGTTTAGGGGGTCATGCTGGAGGTAGTGTTTTAGTGTTTAGGGTAGTGAAGTGGTGTTGGTTTAGGGTAGGGGGTTGTGGTTTAGGGTTTAGGGTAGTGCCGTGCTGTTTGTGTAGTGTAGGGGGTCGTGCTGGGGGTAGTGTTTTGCGGTTTAGGGTAGTGCTCTGGTGTTTGTTTAGTATAGGGTGTCGTGTTTTAGGGTTTAGGGTAGTGCAGTGGTGTTTGTATAGTGTATGGGGTCATGCTGGGGGTAGTATTTTTGGGTTTCGGGTAGTGCAGTGGTCTGGGTAGTGCAGGGGGTCGTTCTGGGGTTAGTGTCTTTGGGTTTAGGGTAGCGCAGTCGTGTTCGAATGGTGTAAGGGGTCGTGCTGTGGGTAGAGTTTTACTGTTTAGGGTAGCACTGTGGTGTTTGGGTAGTGTAGGGGATCATGCTGGGGGTAGATTTAGGGTTTAGGGTGGCGCAGTGGTGTTTGGGTAGTGTAGGGGGTCGTGATGGTGGTAGATGTAAGGTTTTGGGTAGCGCAGTGGTGTTTGTGTAGTGTAGGGGGTCATGCTGGGGGTAGAGTTTTAGGGTTTAGGGTAGTGCAGTTGTGTTTGGGTAGTGTAGCGGATAATGCTGGGGGTACTGTTTTAGGGTTTAGGGTAGTGCCGTCTTGTTTGTTTAGTGTAGGGGATCATGCTGGGGGTAGTGTTTTAGCGTTTAGGGTAGAGTAGTGGTGTTTGGGTATTGTAGGTAGTTGTGCTTGGGGTAGGGTTTTAGCGTTTAGGGTAGTGCAGTAGTGTTTGGGTAATGTAGGGGGTCATGCTGGTGGTAGATTTAGGGTTTAGGGTTGTGCAGTGGTGTTTGTGTAGTGTAGGGAGTCGTGCTGGGGGTAGATTTAGGGTTTAGGGTAGTACAGTGGTGTTTGGAAAGTGTTGGGGGTAGTGCTTTAGGGTTTAGGGTAGTGCTGTGGTGTTTGTGTAGTGTAGGGGTCGTGCGGGGGGTAGTGTTTTAGGGTTTAGTGTAGTGCAGTGGTGTTTCTGTAGTGTAGGGGGCCGTGTTTTAGGGTTTAGGGTAGTGCAGTGGTGTTTGGGTAGTGTAGGGGGTCCTGTTGGGGGTAGTGTTTTAAGGTGTAGGGTAGTGCAGTGATGTTTGTGTAGTGTAGGGGTTCATGCTGGGGGTAGTGTTTTAGGGTAGTGCAGTGGCATTTGTGTAGTATAGGGGTTCGTGCTGGGGTAGTGTTTTAGGGTTTAGGGCAGTGCAGTGGTGTTTGTGTAGTGTAGTGGGTCGTGCTGGGGATAGTGTTTTAGGGTGTAGGGTAGTGCAGTGGTGTTTGTTTAGTGTAGGGTGTCATGCTGGGGTAGAGTTTTAGGGTTTAGGGTAGTGCAGTGGTGTTTGTGTAGTGTAGGGGATCATATTTTAGGGTAGTACAGTGATGTTTGGGTAGTGTAGGGGGTCATGCTGGGGGTTGTGTAGTGGTGTTTGGGTAGTGTAGGGGGTTGTGCTGGGTGTAGTGTTTTAGGATTCAGGGTAGTGCAGTGGTGTTTTTGTAGTGTAGGGTGTCATGCTGGGTGTTTTGTTTTAGGGTTAAGAGTGGTGTTTGTGTAGTATAGCTTGTCTTGCAGGGGGTAGTGTTTTAGGGTTTAGGATAGTGCAGTGGTGTTTGTGTGGAGTAGGGGGTCGTGTTTTAGGGTAGTGCAGTGGTATTTTGGTAGTGTAGGGGTTCATGCTGGGGGTAGTGTTTTAGGGTTTAGGGTAGTGCAGTGGTGTCTGGGTAGTGTAGGGTGTTGTACTTGGGGTACTGTTTTAGGGTGTAGGGTAGTGCAGTGGTGTTTGTGTAATGTAGGAGGTCGTGCTGGGGGTAGTGTTTTAGGGTGTAGGGTAGTGAAGTGATGTTTGTGTAGTATAGAGGTTTGTGCTGGGGTAGTGTTTTAGGGTTTAGAGTAGTGCAGTGGTGTTTTGCTTGTGTAGGGGGTCGTGCTGAGTGTAGTGTTTTAGGATTTTGGGTAGTGCAGTGGTGTTTGGGTAGTGTAGGGGGTCGTGCTGGTGTAGTGTTTTAGGGTTTAGGTTTTGCAGTGGTGTTTGTGTAGTGGAGGGGGTGATGCTGGGGGTGGTGTTTTAGGGTTTAGGGTAGTGCAGTGGTGTCTGTATAGTATAGGGGGTCCTGCTGGGATTAGTGCTTAAGGGATTAAGGTAGTGCAGTGGTGTTTGTGTAGTGTTGGGGGTCATGTTTTCGGGTAGTGCAGTGATGTTCGGGTAGTGTAGCGGGTCATGCTGGGGGTTGTGTTTTAGGGTAGTGCAGTGGTGTTTGGGTAGTGTAGGGGGTCATGCTGGGTGTAGTGTTTTATTGTTTAGGGTAGTGCAGTGGTGTTTGTGTAGTGTAGGGTGACATGCTGGGGGTAGTGTTTTAGGGTTTAGGGTAGTGCAGTGGTGTTTGGGTAGTGTAGCTTGTCGTGCTGGGAGTAGTGTTTTAGGAATCTGGATAGTGCAGTGGTGTTTGTGTAGTGTAGGGAGTCGTGCTGGGGGTAGTGTTTTAGGGTTTAGGGTAGTGCAGTGGTGTTTGTGTAGTGTATGGGTTCGTGCTGGGGGTAATGTTTTAGGGCAGAGCAGTGGTGTTTGTGTAGTGCAGGGGTTTGTGCTGGCGTAGTGTTTTAGAGTTTAGGGTAGTGCAGTGGTGTTTGGGTAGAGTAGGGGGTAGTGCTGGGGGTAGTGTTTTAGGGTTTAGGGTAGTGCAGTGATGTTTGGGTAGTGTAGGGGGTTGTGCTGGGATAGTGTTTAAGGGTCAAGGGTAGTGCAGTGGTGTTTGTGTAGTATAGGGGTCGTGCTGGAGGTAGTGTTTTAGGGTTTATGGTATTGCAGTGGTGTTTGTGTAGTGTAGGGGGTAGTGCTTTAGGGTTTAGCGTAGTGCCGTGGTGTTTGTGTAGTGTAGGGGTCGTGTTGGGGGTAGTGTTTTAGGGTTTAGGGTAGTGCAGTGGTGTTTGTGTAGTGTAGGTTGCAGTGTTTTAGGATTTAGGTTAGTGCAGTGGTGTTTGGGTAGTGTAGGGGGTCCTGCTGGGTGTAGTGCTTTTGGGTTTCGGGTAGTGCAGTTGTGTTTGGGTAGTGAAGAGGGTAGTGCTGCAGGTAGTGTTTTAGCGTTTAGGGCAGTGCAGTGGTGTTTGAGTAGTGTATGAGGTCATGCTGGGGTAGTGTTTTAGGGTTTAGGGCAGTGCAGTGGTCTTTGGGTAGTGTAGGGGTCATGCTGGGGGTAGTGTTTTAGGGTTTAGGGCAGTACAGTGGTGTTTGTGTAGTGTAGGGGGTCGTGCCGGGGGTGGTGTTTTAGGGTTTTGGGCAGTGCAATAGTGTTTGGGTAATGTAGGGGTCATGCTGGTGGTAGATTTAGGGTTTAGGTTGTGCAGTGGTGTTTGTGTAGTGTAGGGGTCGTGCTGGGGGTAGATTTAGGGTTTAGGGTAGTGTAGTGGTGTTTTGGTAGTGTAGGGTGTCGTGCTGGGGGTAGTGTTTTCGGGTTTATGGTAGTGCAGTGGTGTTTGTGTAGTGTAGGTGGTCATGCTATGGGTTGTGTTTTAGGGTTTGTGCTAGTGCTCTGGTGTTTGGGTAGTGTAGGGGGTCATGCTGGATGTAGTGTTTTAGGGTTTATGGTAGTGCAGTAGTGTTTGTCTATTGTAGGGTGTCATTCCGGGGGTTTTGTTTTAGGGTTCAGGGTAGTGCAGTGGTGTTTGTGTAGTATAGCTTGTCTTGCTGGGGGTAGTGTTTTAGGGTTTATTATAGTGCAGTGGTGTTTGTGTTTTGTAGGGGTCATGTTTTAGGGTAGTGCAGTGGTATTTGGCTAGTGTAGGGGTTCATGCTGGGGGTAGTGTTTTAGGGTTTAGGGTTTAGGGTAGTGCAGTGGTATTTTGGTAGTGTAGGGGTTCATGCTGGGGGTAGTGTTTTAGGGTTTAGGGTAGTGCAGTGGTGTCTGGGTAGTGTAGGGTGTTGTACTGGGGGTAATGTTTTAGGGTGTAGGGTAGTGCAGTGGTGTTTGTGTAATGTAGGAGGTCGTGCTGGGGGTAGTGTTTTAGGGTGTAGGGTAGTGAAGTGATGTTTGTGTAGTATAGAGGTTTGTGCTGGGGTAGTGTTTTAGGGTTTAGAGTAGTGCAGTGGTGTTTTGGTTGTGTAGGGGGTCGTGCTGAGTGTAGTGTTTTAGGATTTTGGGTAGTGCAGTGGTGTTTGGGTAGTGTAGGGGGTCGTGCTGGTGTAGTGTTTTAGGGTTTAGGTTTTGCAGTGTTGCTTGTGTAGTGGAGGGGGTGATGCTGGGGGTGGTGTTTTAGGGTTTAGGGTAGTGCAGTGGTGTCTGTATAGTATAGGGGGTCCTGCTGGGATTAGTGCTTAAGGGATTAAGGTAGTGCAGTGGTGTTTGTGTAGTGTTGGGGGTCATGTTTTCGGGTAGTGCAGTGATGTTTGGGTAGTGTAGCGGGTCATGCTGGGGGTTGTGTTTTAGGGTAGTGCAGTGGTGTTTGGGTAGTGTAGGGGGTCATGCTGGGTGTAGTGTTTTATTGTTTAGGGTAGTGCAGTGGTGTTTGTGTAGTGTAGGGTGTCATGCTGGGGGTAGTGTTTTAGGGTTTGGGGTAGTGCAGTGGTGTTTGGGTAGTGTAGCTTGTCGTGCTGGGAGTAGTGTTTTAGGGTTCTGGATAGTGCAGTGGTGTTTGTGTAGTGTAGGGAGTCGTGCTGGGGGTAGTGTTTTAGGGTTTAGGGTAGTGCAGTGGTGTTTGTGTAGTGTATGGGTTCGTGCTGGGGGTAATGTTTTAGGGTAGAGCAGTGGTGTTTGTGTAGTGCAGGGGTTTGTGCTGGCGTAGTGTTTTAGAGTTTAGGGTAGTGCAGTGGTGTTTGGGTAGAGTAGGGGGTAGTGCTGGGGGTAGTGTTTTAGGGTTTAGGGTAGTGCAGTGATGTTTGGGTAGTGTAGGGGGTTGTGCTGGGATAGTGTTTAAGGGTCAAGGGTAGTGCAGTGGTGTTTGTGTAGTATAGGGGTCGTGCTGGAGGTAGTGTTTTAGGGTTTATGGTATTGCAGTGGTGTTTGTGTAGTGTAGGGGGTAGTGCTTTAGGGTTTAGCGTAGTGCCGTGGTGTTTGTGTAGTGTAGGGGTCGTGTTGGGGGTAGTGTTTTAGGGTTTAGGGTAGTGCAGTGGTGTTTGTGTAGTGTAGGTTGCAGTGTTTTAGGATTTAGGTTAGTGCAGTGGTGTTTGGGTAGTGTAGGGGGTCCTGCTGGGGGTAGTGCTTTTGGGTTTCGGGTAGTGCAGTTGTGTTTGGGTAGTGAAGAGGGTAGTGCTGCAGGTAGTGTTTTAGCGTTTAGGGCAGTGCAGTGGTGTTTGAGTAGTGTATGAGGTCATGCTGGGGGTAGTGTTTTAAGGTGTAGGGTAGTGCAGTGGTGTGTGTGTGGTGTAGAGGTTCGTGCTAGGGTAGTGTTTTAGGGTTTAGGGTAGTGCAGTGGTGTTTTGGTAGTGTAGGGGGTCGTGCTGGGTATAGTGTTTTAGGGTTTCAGGTAGTGCAGTGGTGTTTGTGTAGTGTAGGGGGTCGTGCTGGGGGTAGTGTTTTAGGGTTTAGGGCAGTGCAATAGTGTTTTGGTAATGTAGGGGGTCATCCTGGTGGTAGATTTAGGGTTTAGGTTGTGCAGTGGGGTTTGTGTAGTGTAGGGGGTCTTGCTGTGGGTAGTCTTTTAGTGTTTACGGCAGTGCAGTGATGTTTGCGTACTGTAGGGGGTCGTGCTGGGGGTAGTGTTTTAGGGTTTAGGGCAGTGCAGTGGTGTTTGTTTAGTGTAGGGTGTCATGCTGGGGTAGTGTTTTAGGGTTTAGGGAAGTGCAGTGGTGTTTGTGTAGTGTAGGTGGTCATGCTATGGGTTGTGTTTTAGGGTTTCTGCTAATGCTCTGGTGTTTGGGTAGTGGAGGGGGTCATGCTGGATGTAGTGTTTTAGGGATTAGGGTAGTGCAGTAGTGTTTGTCTAGTGTAGGGTGTCATTCCGGGGGTTTTGTTTTAGGGTTCAGGGTAGTGCAGTGGTGTTTGTGTAGTATAGCTTGTCTTGCTGGGGGTAGTGTTTTAGGGTTTCTTATAGTGCAGTGGTGTTTGTGTTTTGTAGGAGTCATGTTTTAGGGTAGTGCAGTGGTATTTGGCTAGTGTAGGGGTTCATGCTGGGGGTAGTGTTTTAGGGTTTAGGGTTTAGGGTAGTGCAGTGGTATTTGGGAAGTGTAGGGGGTCGTACTGGAAGTAGTGTTTTAGTTTGTAGGGTAGTGAAGGGGTGTTTGTGTAGTGTAGGAGGTCATGCTGGGGGTAGTGTTTTAAGGTGTAGGGTAGTGCAGTGGTGTGTGTGTGTAGAGGTTCGTGCTGGGGTAGTGTTTTAGGGTTTAGGGTAGTGCAGTGGTGTTTTGGTAGTGTAGGGGGTCGTGCTGGGTATAGTGTTTTAGGGTTTCAGGTAGTGCAGTGGTGTTTGTGTAGTGTAGGGGCGATGCTGGGGGGGTGTTTTAGGGTAGTGAAGTGGTGCCTGTGTAGTGTAGGGTGTCGTCCAGGGGTAAGTGCTTTAGGGTTGAGGGTAGTGCAGTGGTGTTTGTGTAGTGTTGGGGTCATGTTTTAGGGTAGTGCAGTGATGTTTGGGTAGTGTAGGGGTTCATACTGGGGGTTGTGTTTTAGGGTTTAGGGTTGTGCAGTGGTGTTTGTGTAGTGTAGGGTGTCATGCTGGGGGTAGTGCTTTAGGGTTTAGGATAGGTCAGTGGTGTTTGTGTAGTGTAGGGGGTCGTGCTGGGGTAGTGTTTTAGGGTAGAGCAGTGGTGTTTGTGTAGTGCAGGGGTTTGTGCTGGGGTAGTGGTTTAGGGTAGTGCAGTGGTGTTTGGGTAGTGTAGGGGGTAGTGGTGGGGGTAGTGTTTTAGGGTTTAGGGTAGTGCAGTGATGTTTGGTTAGTGTAGGGGGTTGTGCTGGGGGTAGTGTTTAAGGGTTAAGGGTTGTGCAGTGGTGTTTGTGTAGTGTAGGGGGTCGTGTTGGGGTAGTGTTTTAGGGTAGAGCAGTGGTGTTTGTGTAGTGCAGGGGTTTGTGCTGGGGTAGTGGTTTAGGGTAGTGCAGTGGTGTTTGGGTAGTGTAGGGGGTAGTGGTGGGGGTAGTGTTTTAGGGTTTAGGGTAGTGCAGTGATGTTTGGTTAGTGTAGGGGGTTGTGCTGGGGGTAGTGTTTAAGGGTTAAGGGTAGTGCAGTGGTGTTTGTGTAGTGTCGGGGGTCGTGAAGGAGGTAGTGTTTTAGTGTTTAGGGTATTGCAGTGGTGTTTGTGTAGTGTAGGGGGTAGTGCTTTAGGGTTTAGTGTAGTGCCGTGGTGTTTGTGTAGTGTAGGGGTCGTGCTGGGGGTAGTGTTTTAGGGTGTAGGGTAGTGCAGTGGTGTTTGGGTAGTGTAGGGGGTCCTGTTGGGGGAAGTGTTTTTGGGTTTCGGGTAGTGCAGTTGTGTTTGGGTAGTGAAGGGGGTAGTGCTGCAGGTAGTGTTTTAGCGTTTAGGGCAGTGCAGTGGTGTTTGGGTAGTGTAGGGGTTCATGCTGGGGTTAATGTTTTAGGGTTAAGGGCAGTGCAGTGGTGTTTGGGTAGTGTAGGGGTCATGCTGGGTATAGTGTTTTATTGTTTAGGGTAGTGCAGTGGTGTTTGTGTAGTGTAGGGGTTCGTGCTGGGGTAGTGTTTTAGAGTTTAGGATAGTGCAGAGGTGTTTGTGTAGTGTACGGGTTTTTGCTGGGGGTAATGTTTTAGGATAGTGCAGTGGTATTTGTGTAGTGCAGGGGTTTGTGCTGGGGTAGTGTTTTAGGGTTTCAGGTAGTGCAGTTGTGTTTGGGTAGTGAAGGGGGTAGTGCTGCAGGTAGTGTTTAAGCATTTAGGGCAGTACAGTGGTGTTTGGGTAGTGTAGGGTGTCATGCTGGGGGTAGTGTTTTAGGGTTTAGGGTAGTGCAGTGGTGTTTGTGTAGTGTACGTGTTTGTGCTGGGGGTAATGTTTTAGGATAGTGCAGTGCTATTTGTGTAGTGCAGGTGTTTGTGGTGGGGTAGTGCTTTAGGATTTAGGGTAGGTCCGTGGTGTTTGTGTAATGTAGGGGGTCATGCTGGAGCTAGTGTTTTAGAGTTTAGGGTATTGCAGTGGTGTTTGTGTAGTGTAGGGGGTAGTGCTTTAGGGTTTAAGGTAGTGCAGTGGTGTTTGTGTAGTATAGGTGGCCGTGTTTTCGAGTTTAGGGTAGTGCAATGGTATTTGGGCAGTGTAGGGTGTCGTGTTGGGGGTAGTGTTTTTTGGTTTAGGGTAGTGCAGTTGTGTCTGGGTAGTGAAGGGGGTCGTGCTGCAGGTAGTGTTTTAGCGTTTAGGGCAGTGCAGTGGTGTTTGGGTAGTGTAGGGGGTCATGCTGTGGGTAGTGTTTTAGGGTTTATGGCAGTGCAGTGGTGTTTGGGTAGTGTAGGGGGGTCATGCTGGGCGTAGTGTTTTAGGGTTTAGGGCAGTGCAGAGGTGTT
This sequence comes from Triturus cristatus, assembly GCF_964204655.1. Classification (NCBI taxonomy): domain Eukaryota; kingdom Metazoa; phylum Chordata; class Amphibia; order Caudata; family Salamandridae; genus Triturus; species Triturus cristatus. Next base: position 279,103,153 of record NC_140579.1, read on the forward strand.
TGTGTAGTATAGGGGGTTGTGCCAGGGGTAGTGTTTTAGGGTTTAGGGCAGTACAGTGGTGTTTGGGGATTGTAGGGGGTTGTGCTTCAGGTAGAGTTTTAGCGTTTAGGGTAGTGCAGTAGTGTTTGGGCAGTGTAGGGGGTCATGCTGGTGGTAGATTTCGGGTTGAGGGTTGTGCAGTGGTGTTTGTGTTGTGTAGGGGGTCGTGCTGGGGGTAGATTTAGTGTTTAGGGTAGTGCAGTGGTGTTTAGAAAATGTAGGGAGTCGTGCTGGGGTAGTGTTTTAGGGTTTAGGGTAGTGCAGTGATGTTTGGGTAGTGTAGGTGGTCGTGCTGAGGGTAGTGTTTTAGGGTGTAGGGTAGTGCAGTGTTGTTTGTGTAGTGTAGGGGTTCGTGCTGGGGTAGTGCTCTAGGGTTTAGGGTAGTGCAGTGGCAATTGTGTAGTATAGGGGTTCGTGCTGGGGTAGTGTTTTAGGGATTAGCGTAGTGCATTGGTGTTTTGATAGTGTAGGGGGTCGTGCTGGGTGTAGTGTTTTAGGGTTTCGGGTAGTGCGGTGTTGTTTGGGAAGTGTAGGGGTCGTGCTGGGGTAGTGTTTTAGGGTTTAGGGCAGTGCAGTGGTGTTTGTGTAGTGTCGGGGGTGATGCTGGAGTGGTGTTTTAGGGTTTAGGGTAGTGCAGTGGTGTCTGTGTAGTGTAGTGGTTCATGCTGGGGATAGAGTTTTAGGGTTTAGGGTAGTGCAGTGGTGTTTGTATAGTGTTGGGGGTCATGTATTAGGGTAGTACAGTGATGTTTGGGTAGTGTAGGGGGTCATGCTTGGGGAGTTTTTTAGGGTTTAGGGTAGTGCAGTGCTGTTTGTGTCGTGTAGGGGTCGTGCTGGTTATAGTGTTTTAGGGTTTAGGTTAGTGCAGTGGTGTTTGTGTAGTGTCGGGGGACATGTTTTAGGGTAATGCAGTTTTGTTTGGGTAGTGTAGGGGATCGTGCTGGGGGTAGTGTTTTTGGGTTTAGGGTAGTACAGTTGTGTTTGGGTAGTAAAGGGGGTCATGCTGGGGGTAGTGTTTTGGGTAGTGCAGTGGTGTTTGTGTAGTATAGGGGTTAGTGCAGGGGTAGTGTTTTAGGGTTTAGGGTAGTGCAGTGGTGTTTTGGTAGTGTAGGGGGTCATGCTGGGGGAGTTTTTTAGGGTTTAGGGTAGTGCAGTGGTGTTTGTGTCGTGTAGGGGTTCTTATTGGGGGTAGATTTAGGGTTTAGGGTGAAGCAGTGGTGTTTGGGTAGTATAGGAGGTCGTGCTGCAGGTAGTGTTTGAGGCTTTAGCACAGTGCAGTGGTGCTTGGGTAGTGTTGGGGGTCATGCTGGGGTTAGTGTTTTAGGGTTTAGGGCAGTGCAGTGGTGTTTGGGTAGTGTAGGCGGTCATGCTGGGGGTAGTGTTTTAAGGTGTAGGGTAGTGCAGTGGTGTGTGTGTGGTGTAGAGGTTCGTGCTGGGGTAGTGTTTTAGGGTTTAGGGTAGTGCAGTGGTGTTTTGGTAGTGTAGGGGGTCGTGCTGGGTATAGTGTTTTAGGGTTTCAGGTAGTGCAGTGGTGTTTGTGTAGTGTAGGGGGTCGTGCTGGGGGTAGTGTTTTAGGGTTTAGGGCAGTGCAATAGTGTTTTGGTAATGTAGGGGGTCATCCTGGTGGTAGATTTAGGGTTTAGGTTGTGCAGTGGGGTTTGTGTAGTGTAGGGGGTCTTGCTGTGGGTAGTCTTTTAGTGTTTACGGCAGTGCAGTGATGTTTGCGTACTGTAGGGGGTCGTGCTGGGGGTAGTGTTTTAGGGTTTAGGGCAGTGCAGTAGTGTTTGTTTAGTGTAGCGTGTCATGCTGGGGTAGTGTTTTAGGGTTTAGGGAAGTGCAGTGGTGTTTGTGTAGTGTAGGTGGTCATGCTATGGGTTGTGTTTTAGGGTTTCTGCTAATGCTCTGGTGTTTGGGTAGTGGAGGGGGTCATGCTGGATGTAGTGTTTTAGGGATTAGGGTAGTGCAGTAGTGTTTGTCTAGTGTAGGGTGTCATTCCGGGGGTTTTGTTTTAGGGTTCAGGGTAGTGCAGTGGTGTTTGTGTAGTATAGCTTGTCTTGCTGGGGGTAGTGCTTTAGGGTTTCTTATAGTGCAGTGGTGTTTGTGTTTTGTAGGAGTCATGTTTTAGGGTAGTGCAGTGGTATTTGGCTAGTGTAGGGGTTCATGCTGGGGGTAGTGTTTTAGGGTTTAGGGTTTAGGGTAGTGCAGTGGTATTTGGGAAGTGTAGGGGGTCGTACTGGAAGTAGTGTTTTAGTTTGTAGGGTAGTGAAGGGGTGTTTGTGTAGTGTAGGAGGTCATGCTGGGGGTAGTGTTTTAAGGTGTAGGGTAGTGCAGTGGTGTGTGTGTGTAGAGGTTCGTGCTGGGGTAGTGTTTTAGGGTTTAGGGTAGTGCAGTGGTGTTTTGGTAGTGTAGGGGGTCGTGCTGGGTATAGTGTTTTAGGGTTTCAGGTAGTGCAGTGGTGTTTGTGTAGTGTAGGGGCGATGCTGGGGGGGGTGTTTTAGGGTAGTGAAGTGGTGCCTGTGTAGTGTAGGGTGTCGTCCAGGGGTAAGTGCTTTAGGGTTGAGGGTAGTGCAGTGGTGTTTGTGTAGTGTTGGGGTCATGTTTTAGGGTAGTGCAGTGATGTTTGGGTAGTGTAGGGGGTCATACTGGGGGTTGTGTTTTAGGGTTTAGGGTTGTGCAGTGGTGTTTGTGTAGTGTAGGGTGTCATGCTGGGGGTAGTGCTTTAGGGTTTAGGATAGGTCAGTGGTGTTTGTGTAGTGTAGGGGGTCGTGCTGGGGTAGTGTTTTAGGGTAGAGCAGTGGTGTTTGTGTAGTGCAGGGGTTTGTGCTGGGGTAGTGGTTTAGGGTAGTGCAGTGGTGTTTGGGTAGTGTAGGGGGTAGTGGTGGGGGTAGTGTTTTAGGGTTTAGGGTAGTGCAGTGATGTTTGGTTAGTGTAGGGGGTTGTGCTGGGGGTAGTGGTTAAGGGTTAAGGGTTGTGCAGTGGTGTTTGTGTAGTGTAGGGGGTCGTGTTGGGGTAGTGTTTTAGGGTAGAGCAGTGGTGTTTGTGTAGTGCAGGGGTTTGTGCTGGGGTAGTGGTTTAGGGTAGTGCAGTGGTGTTTGGGTAGTGTAGGGGGTAGTGGTGGGGGTAGTGTTTTAGGGTTTAGGGTAGTGCAGTGATGTTTGGTTAGTGTAGGGGGTTGTGCTGGGGGTAGTGTTTAAGGGTTAAGGGTAGTGCAGTGGTGTTTGTGTAGTGTCGGGGGTCGTGAAGGAGGTAGTGTTTTAGTGTTTAGGGTATTGCAGTGGTGTTTGTGTAGTGTAGGGGGTAGTGCTTTAGGGTTTAGTGTAGTGCCGTGGTGTTTGTGTAGTGTAGGGGTCGTGCTGGGGGTAGTGTTTTAGGGTGTAGGGTAGTGCAGTGGTGTTTGGGTAGTGTAGGGGGTCCAGTTGGGGGAAGTGTTTTTGGGTTTCGGGTAGTGCAGTTGTGTTTGGGTAGTGAAGGGGGTAGTGCTGCAGGTAGTGTTTTAGCGTTTAGGGCAGTGCAGTGGTGTTTGGGTAGTGTAGGGGTTCATGCTGGGGTTAATGTTTTAGGGTTAAGGGCAGTGCAGTGGTGTTTGGGTAGTGTAGGGGTCATGCTGGGTGTAGTGTTTTATTGTTTAGGGTAGTGCAGTGGTGTTTGTGTAGTGTAGGGGTTCGTGCTGGGGTAGTGTTTTAGAGTTTAGGATAGTGCAGAGGTGTTTGTGTAGTGTACGGGTTTTTGCTGGGGGTAATGTTTTAGGATAGTGCAGTGGTATTTGTGTAGTGCAGGGGTTTGTGCTGGGGTAGTGTTTTAGGGTTTCAGGTAGTGCAGTTGTGTTTGGGTAGTGAAGGGGGTAGTGCTGCAGGTAGTGTTTAAGCATTTAGGGCAGTACAGTGGTGTTTGGGTAGTGTAGGGTGTCATGCTGGGGGTAGTGTTTTAGGGTTTAGGGTAGTGCAGTGGTGTTTGTGTAGTGTACGTGTTTGTGCTGGGGGTAATGTTTTAGGATAGTGCAGTGCTATTTGTGTAGTGCAGGTGTTTGTGGTGGGGTAGTGCTTTAGGATTTAGGGTAGGTCCGTGGTGTTTGTGTAATGTAGGGGGTCATGCTGGAGCTAGTGTTTTAGAGTTTAGGGTATTGCAGTGGTGTTTGTGTAGTGTAGGGGGTAGTGCTTTAGGGTTTAAGGTAGTGCAGTGGTGTTTGTGTAGTATAGGTGGCCGTGTTTTCGAGTTTAGGGTAGTGCAATGGTATTTGGGCAGTGTAGGGTGTCGTGTTGGGGGTAGTGTTTTTTGGTTTAGGGTAGTGCAGTTGTGTCTGGGTAGTGAAGGGGGTCATGCTGCAGGTAGTGTTTTAGCGTTTAGGGCAGTGCAGTGGTGTTTGGGTAGTGTAGGGGGTCATGCTGTGGGTAGTGTTTTAGGGTTTATGGCAGTGCAGTGGTGTTTGGGTAGTGTAGGGGGGTCATGCTGGGCGTAGTGTTTTAGGGTTTAGGGCAGTGCAGAGGTGTTTGTGTAGTATAGGGGGTTGTGCCAGGGGTAGTGTTTTAGGGTTTAGGGCAGTACAGTGGTGTTTGGGGATTGTAGGGGGTTGTGCTTCAGGTAGAGTTTTAGCGTTTAGGGTAGTGCAGTAGTGTTTGGGCAGTGTAGGGGGTCATACTGGTGGTAGATTTCGGGTTGAGGGTTGTGCAGTGGTGTTTGTGTTGTGTAGGGGGTCGTGCTGGGGGTAGATTTAGTGTTTAGGGTAGTGCAGTGGTGTTTAGAAAATGTAGGGAGTCGTGCTGGGGTAGTGTTTTAGGGTTTAGGGTAGTGCAGTGTTGTTTGGGTAGTGTAGGTGGTCGTGCTGAGGGTAGTGTTTTAGGGTGTAGGGTAGTGCAGTGTTGTTTGTGTAGTGTAGGGGTTCGTGCTGGGGTAGTGCTCTAGGGTTTAGGGTAGTGCAGTGGCAATTGTGTAGTATAGGGGTTCGTGCTGGGGTAGTGTTTTAGGGATTAGCGTAGTGCATTGGTGTTTTGATAGTGTAGGGGGTCGTGCTGGGTGTAGTGTTTTAGGGTTTCGGGTAGTGCGGTGTTGTTTGGGAAGTGTAGGGGTCGTGCTGGGGTAGTGTTTTACGGTTTAGGGCAGTGCAGTGGTGTTTGTGTAGTGTCGGGGGTGATGCTGGAGTGGTGTTTTAGGGTTTAGGGTAGTGCAGTGGTGTCTGTGTAGTGTAGTGGTTCATGCTGGGGATAGAGTTTTAGGGTTTAGGGTAGTGCAGTGGTGTTTGTATAGTGTTGGGGTCATGTATTAGGGTAGTACAGTGATGTTTGGGTAGTGTAGGGGGTCATGCTTGGGGAGTTTTTTAGGGTTTAGGGTAGTGCTGTGCTGTTTGTGTCGTGTAGGGGTCGTGCTGGTTATAGTGTTTTAGGGTTTAGGTTAGTGCAGTGGTGTTTGTGTAGTGTCGGGGGACATGTTTTAGGGTAATGCAGTTTTGTTTGGGTAGTGTAGGGGATCGTGCTGGGGGTAGTGTTTTTGGGTTTAGGGTAGTACAGTTGTGTTTGGGTAGTAAAGGGGGTCATGCTGGGGGTAGTGTTTTGGGTAGTGCAGTGGTGTTTGTGTAGTATAGGGGTTAGTGCAGGGGTAGTGTTTTAGGGTTTAGGGTAGTGCAGTGGTGTTTTGGTAGTGTAGGGGGTCATGCTGGCGGAGTTTTTTAGGGTTTAGGGTAGTGCAGTGGTGTTTGTGTCGTGTAGGGGTTCTTATTGGGGGTAGATTTAGGGTTTAGGGTGAAGCAGTGGTGTTTGGGTAGTATAGGAGGTCGTGCTGCAGGTAGTGTTTGAGGCTTTAGCACAGTGCAGTGGTGCTTGGGTAGTGTTGGGGGTCATGCTGGGGTTAGTGTTTTAGGGTTTAGGGCAGTGCAGCGGTGTTTGTGTAGTGTAGGGGGATATGCCGGAAGTAGTGTTTTAGTGTTTAGGGCAGTACAGTGGTGTTTGGGGATTTTAAGGGTTGTGCTTGGGGTAGGGTTTTAGCGTTTAGGGAAGTGCAGTAGTGTTTGGGTAGTGTAGGAGGTCATGTTGGTGGTAGATTTAGGGTTTAGGGCTGTGCAGTGGTGTTTATGTAGTGTAGGCGGTCATGCTGGTTATATTTAGGGTTTAGGGTAGTGCAGTGGTGTTTGGAAAGTGTAGGGGGTCATGCTGGGGGTAGTGTTTTTGGGTTTAGGGCAGTGCAGTGCAGTGCAGTGGTGTTTGGGTAGTGTAGGGGGGTCGTGCTGGGGTAGTGTTTTATGGTTTAGGGCAGTGCAGTGGTGTTTGGGTAGTGTAGGGGGTTATACTGGAGGTAGTGTTTTAGGGTTTAGTGCAGTGCTGTGCTGTTTGTGTAGTGTAGGGGGTCATGCTAGGGTAGTGTTTTAGGGTTTAGGGTAGTGCAGTGGTGTTATTGTAGTGTAGGGGGTCATGTTTTTGGGCAGTACAGTGATGTTTGGGTAGTTTAGCGGGTCATGCTGGAGGTTGTGTTTTAGGGATTAGGTTAGTGCAGTGATGTTTGGGTATTGTAAGGGGTCGTGCTGGGTGTAGTGTTTTAGGGTTTAGGGTAGAGCAGTGGTGTTTCTGTAGTGTAGGGTGTCACGCTGGGGGTAGTGTTTTAGGGTTCAGGGTAGTGCAGTGGTGTTTGTGTAGTATAGCTTGTTGTGCTAGGTGTAGTGTTTTAGGGTTTAGGATAGTGCAGTGGTGTTTGTGTAGTGTAGGGGGTCGAGTTTTATGGTTGTGCAGTGGCATTTGGGTAGTGTAGGGGTACATGCTGGGGTAGTGGTTTAGGGTTTAGGGTAGTGCAGTGGTGTTTGGGTAGTGTCGGGGGTCTTGCTGTGGGTAGTGTTTTAGGGTATAGGGTAGTGCAGTGGTGTTTGTGTAGTATAGGGGATCGTGCTGGGAGTAGTGTTTTAGGGTGTAGGGTAGTGCTGTGGTGTTTGTGTAGTGTAGAGGGTCTTGCTGGGTGTAGTGTTTTAGGGTTTAGGGTAGTGCAGTGGTGTTTGTGTAGTGTAGGGGTCAAGCTGGGGGTAGTGTTTTAGGGTTTAGGGTAGTGCAGTGGTGTTTGTGTAGTGTAGGGTGTCATGCTGGGGGTAGATTTAGGGTTTAGCGTAGTGCAGTGGTGTCTGTGTCATGTGGTGGGTCATGCTGGGGATAGTGTTTTAGGGTTTAGGGAAGTGCAGTGGTGTTTGTGTTGTGTTGGGGGTTATGTTTTAGGGTAGTACAGTGATGTTTGGGTAGTGTAGGGGGTCATGCTGGGGGTTGTGTTTTAGGGTTTAGGGTAGTGCAGTGGTGTTTGGGTAGTGTAGGGGGTCGTGCTGGGTGTAGTGTTTTATTGTTTAGGGTAGTGCAGTGGTGTTTGTGTAGTGTAGGGTGTCATGTTAGGGGTAGTGTTTTAGGGTTTAGGGTAGTGCAGTGGTGTTTGTGTAGTGGAGCTTGTCATGTTGGGGGTAGTGCTTTAGGGTTTAGGATAGTGCAGTGGTGTTTGTGTAGTGTAGGGTGTCGTGCTGGGGGTAGTGTTTTAGGGTTTAGGGTAGTGCAGTGGTGTTTGTGTAGTGTAACGGTTCGTGCTGGGGCTAATGTTTGAGGGTAGTGCAGTGGTGTTTGTGTAGTGTAGGGGTTTGTGCTAGGGTAGTGTTTTAGGGTTTAGGGTAGTGCAGTGGTTTTTGGGTAGTGTTGCGGGTAGTGCTGGGGGTAGTGTTTTAGGGTTTAGGGTAGTGCAGTGATGTTTGGGTAGTGTTGGGTTTTGTTCTGGGGGTAGTGTTTAAGGGTTTAGGGTAGTGTAGTGGTGTTTGTGTAGTGTAGGGGACGTGCTGGGGGTTGTGTTTTAGGGTTTAGGGTAGTGCAGTGGGATTTGTGTAGTGTAGAGGGACATGTTTTAGGGAAATGCAGTTTTGTTTGGGTAGTGTAGGGGGGTCGTGCTGGGGGTTGTGTTTTATGGTTTAGGGTAGAGCAGTGGTGTTTGTGCAGTGTAGGGATTCATGCTGGGGGTATTGTTTTAGGGTTTAGGGTAGTGCAGTGGTGTTTGTGTAGTATAGGGTTTAGTGCTGGGGTAGTGTTTTTGGGTTTAGGGTAGTGCAGTGGTGTTTGTATCATGTAGGGGCTCTTATTGGGGGAAGTGTTTTAGTGTTTAGGGTAGTGCAGTGGTGCTTGTGTAGTGTAGGGGGTCAAGCTGGGGGTAGTGTTTTATGGTTTAGGGTAGTGCAGTGGTGTTTTTGTAGTTTAGGTGGTCATGCTGGGGGTAGATTTAGGGTTTAGGGTAAAGCAGTGTTGTTTGGGTAGTATTTGGGGATGTGCTGCAGGTAGTGTTTCATGCTTTAGCGCAGTGCAGTGGTGTTTGGGTAGTGTAGGGGTCATGCTGGGGGTAGTATTTTAGGGTTTGGGGTAGTGCAGTAGTATTTGGGTAGTGTTGCGGGTAGTGCTGGGGGTAGTGTGTTAGGGTTTAGGGTAATGCAGTGATGTTTGGTTAGTGTTGGGTTTTGTTCTGGGGTAGTGTTTAAGGGTTTAGGGTAGTGTAGTGGTGTTTGTGTAGCGTAGGGGTCGTGCTGGGTATAGTGTTTTAGGGTTTAGAGTAGTGCAGTGGTGTTTGTGTAGTGTCGGGGGACATGTTTTAGGGTAATGCAGTTTTGTTTGGGTAGTATAGGGTATCGTGCTGGGGTAGTGTTTTTCGGTTTAGGGTAGTACAGTTGTGTTTGGGTAGTAAAGGGGTTCATGCTGGGGGTAGTGTTTTGGGTAGTGCAGTGGTGTTTGTGTAGTATAGGGGTTAGTGTTGGGGTAGTGTTTTAGGGTTTAGGGTAGTGCAGTGGTGTTTTGGTAGTGTAGGGGGTCATGCTGGGGGAGTGTTTTATGGTTTAGGGTACTGCAGTGGTGTTTGTGTCGTGTAGGGGTTCTTATTGGGGGTAGATTTAGGGTTTAGGGTGAAGCAGTGGTGTTTGGGTAGTATAGGAGGTCGTGCTGCAGGTAGTGTTTCAGGATTTAGCAAAGTGCAGTGGTGTTTGGGTAGTGTAGGGGGTCATGCTGGGGGTAGTGTTTTAGGGTTTAGGGCAGTACAGTGGTGTTTGTGTAGTGTAGGGGGATATGCCGGAAGTAGTGTTTTAGTGTTTAGGGTAGAGCAGTGGTGTTTTGGTAGTGTAGGGGGTCATGCTGGGGGAGTGTTTTAGGGTTTAGGGTAGTGCGGTGGTGTTTGTGTCATGTAGGGGCTCATATTGGGGGTAGTGTTTAAATGTTTAGGGTAGTGGAGTGGTGCTTGTGTAGTGTAGGGGGTCAAGCTGGGGGTAGTGTTTTAGGGTTTAGGGCAGTGCACTGGTGTTTGTGTAGTGTAGGGGGATGTGCCGGGAGTAGTGTTTTAGGGTTTAGGGCAGTGCACTGGTGTTTGGGAATTGTAGGGGGTTGTGCTTGGGGTAGGGTTTCAGCGTTTAGGGTAGTGCAGTAGTGTTTGGGTAGTGTAGGAGGTCATGCTGGTGGTAGATTTAGCGTTTAGGGCTGTGCAGTGGTGTTTTTGTAGTGTAGGGGGATGTGCCGGGAGTAGTGTTTTAGGGTTTAGGGTAGTACAGTGGTGTTTGGGGATTGTAGGGGGTTCTGCTTGGGGTAGGGTTTCAGCGTTTAGGGTATTGCAGTAGTGTTTGGGTAGTGTAGGAGGTCATGCTGGGGGTAGATTTAGGGTTTAGGGTTTCTGGTAGTGCAATCGTGTTTGGAAAGTGTAGTGGGTCATGCTGGGGGTAGTGTTTTTTGGGTTTAGGGCAGTGCAGTGCAGTGGTGTTTGGGTAGTGTAGGGGGATCGAGCTGGGGTAGTGTTTTATGGTTTAGGGCAGTACAGTGGTGTTTGGGTAGTGTATGGGGTTGTGCTGGAGGTAGTGTTTTAGGGTTTAGTGCAGTGCAGTGGTGTTTGTGTAGTGTAGGGGGTCATGCTGGACTTGTGTTTTAGGGTTTAGGGTAGTGCAGTGGTGTTATTGTAGTGTAGGGGGTCATGTTTTTAGGCAGTACAGTGATATTTGGGTAGTGTAGGGGGTCACGCTGGGGATTGTGTTTTAGGGTTTAGGTTAGTGCAGTGATGTTTGGGTATTGTAAGGGGGTCGTGCTGGGTATTGTGTTTTAGGGTTTAGGGTAGTGCAGTGGTGTTTCTGTAGTGTAGGGTGTCACCCTGGGGGTAGTGTTTTAGGTTTCAGGGTAATAGTGTAGTATAGCTTGTTGTGCTAGGGGTAGTGTTCTAGGGTTTAGGATAGTGTAGTGGTGTTTGTGTAGTGTAGGGGGTCATGTTTTAGGGTAGTGCAGTGGTATTTGGGTAGTGTAGGGGTACATGCTGGTATAGTGGTTTAGGGTTTAGGGTAGTGCAGTGGTGTTTGGGTAGTGTAGGGGGTCGTGCTGGGGATAGTGTTTTAGGGTATAGGGTAGTGCAGTGGTGTTTGTTTAGTGTAGGGGATCGTGCTGGGAGTAGTGTTTTAGGGTGTAGGGTAGTGCTGTGGTGTTTGTGTAGTGTAGAGGATCTTGCTGGGTGTAGTGTTTTATGGTTTAGGGTAGTGCAGTGGTGTTTGTGTAGTGTAGGGGGTCAAGCTGGGGGAGGTGTTTTAGGGTTTAGGGTAGTGCAGTGGTGTTTGTGTAGTGTAGGGTGTCATGCTGGGGGTAGATTTATGGTTTAGGGTAGTGCAGTGGTGTTTGGGTAGTGTAGGGGTACTGCTGGGGGTAGTGTTTTAGGGTTTAGGGTAGTGCAGTGGTGTTTGGGTTGTGTAGGCGGTCATGTGGGCGGTGGTGTTTTAGGGTTTAGGATAGTGAAGTGATGTTTGTGTAGTGTAGGGGTTGTGCTGGGGGTAGTGTCTTAGGGTTTAGGGTAGTGCAGTGGTGTTTTTGAGGTGTAGGGTGTCGTGCTGGGGTTACTGTTTTAGGGTTTAGGGTAGTGCAGTTGTGTTTGTGTAGTGTAGGGGGGTGTTCTAGTGGTAGTGTTTTAGGGTTTAGGGCAGTGCAGTGGTGTTTGTGTAGTGTAGGAGGTTGTGCTGGGGTAGATGTAGGGTTTAAGGTAGTGCAGTGGAGTTTGGTTAGTGTATGGGGTCGTGCTATGGGTAATGTTTTAGGGTTTAGGGTAGTGCAGTAGTGTTTGTGTAGTGTAGGGGGTCGTGCTGGGTGTAGTGTTTTAGGGTTTAGGGTAGTGCAGTGTTGTTTGTGTAGTGTAGGGGGTAGTGTTTTAGGATTTAGGGTAGTGCCGTGATGTTTGTGTAGTGAAGGGGATCGTGCTGTGGGTAGTGTTTTAGGGTTTAGGGTAGTGCCGAGTTGTTTGTGTAGTGTAGGGGGTAGTGTTTTAGGGTTTAGGGTAGTGCCGTGGTGTTTGTGTAGTGTAGGGTGTAGTGTTTTAGGGTTTACAGTTGTGCAGTTGTGCTTGGGTATTGTAGGGATCATGCTGGGTGTAGTGTTTTAGGGTTTAGGGTAGTGCAGTGGTGTTTGTGTAGTGTAGGGGTTCGTGTTTTAGGATTTAGGGTAGTGCCGTGGTGTTTGTATAGTGAAGGGGATCGTGCTGGGGGTAGTGTTTTAGGGTTTATGGTAGTGCAGTGGAGTTTCGATAGTATAGGGGTCGTGCTGGGGGTAGTGTTTTAGGGTTTAAGGTAGTGCAGTGGTGTTTGTGTAGGGGTTCGTGCTAGGGGTAGTGTTTTATGGTTTAGGGTAGTGCAGTGGTAATTGTGTAGTGCAGGGGGTCGTGCTGGGAGTAGTGTTTTAGGGTTTAGGGTAATGCAGTGGTGTGTGTGTGGTGTAGGGCGTCGTGCTGGGGTATCTGTTTTAGGGTTTAGGGTAGTGAAGTGGTGTTTGTGTAGTGTAGGGGGTGTGCTAGCGGTAGTGTTTTAGGGTTTAGGGCAGTGCAGTGGTTTTTGTGTAGTGTAGGAGGTTGTGCTGGGGTAGATGTAGGGTTTAGGGTAGTGCAGTGGAGTTTGGTTAGTGTATGGGGTTGTGCTAGGGGTAATGTTTTAGGGTTTAGGGTAGTGCAGTGGTGTTTGTGTAGTGTAGGGGGTCCTGCTGTGTGTAGTGTTTGAGGGTTTAGCGTAGTGCTGTGGTGTTTGTGTAGTGTAGGGGTAGTGTTTTAGGATTTAGGGTAGTGCCGTGGTGTTTGTGTAGTGAAGGGGATCATGCTGTGGGTAGTGTTTTAGGGTTTAGGGTAGTGCCGTCGTGTTTGTGTAGTGTAGGGTGTAGTGTTTTAGGGTTTACAGTAGTGCAGTTGTGCTTGGGTATTGTATGGGTTCGTGCTGGGGTAGTGTTTTAGGGTGTAGGGTAGTGCAGTGGTGTTTGGGTAGTGTAGGGGTCGTGCTGGGGGTAGTGTTTTAGGGTTTAGGGTAGTGCAGTGGTGTTTGAGTAGTGTTGGGGGTCATGCTGGAAATAGTGTTTTTGGGTTTAGGGAAGTGTAGTGCAATGGTGTTTGGATAGTGTAGGGGATCGTGCTGGGGTAGTGTTTTTGGGTTTACAGCAGTGCAGTGGTGTCTGTGTAGTGTAGGAGGTCATGCTGGGGGTACTGTTTCAAGGTTTACGGTAGTGCAGTGTTATTTGTGTAGTGTAATGGGTAGGGGTGGGCGGAATTTGCGGAATTAACCTTCGCAAATTATCGCGAGAATGTTTAAAATTATCGCAAACAAGCAGAAATATCGCGAAGATGCGGAAGTTTTTTTCCGGCATGTTCGCGAGATTTTCTGCATGGTTGCGGGTCGCCAACTTACCCATGTGGTTGCTTGCGGGCGCGGCCATCTTGTTTTGAGTTGTTCTCGCGGTGCATGATCGCGAGAAGAAAGACGTGATCGCGCGACGCATGACGTCACTGCGGGCGCGAACTGTCGCGAGACAGCGCAAATGGCTAAAAACAATACAACATCTCATGGAGAACGCGACCGGATCAAGAAAACTTGTCGGCGAACGCAGGGATTCAGGTAAGGCGATCGCGCGCGCGCGAGAATGTATCATTTTACAGCGCGAGCAAGAAACAAATTATCGCCAAGCTGCGGAAACCGGAATTTTTGACATTTTCGCGCTCTCCGCGGAACGCAAAAATGTCAAATTATCGCAATTTCCGCGAACGGAACGAAATTTTTGCCCAGGCCTAGTAATGGGTCATGCTGGGGGACGTGTCTTAGGGTTTAGGGTACCGCAGTGGTGTTCGGGTGGTGTAAGGGGTCGTGCTGGGGGTAGTATATTAGGGTTTAGGGAAGTGCAGTGGTGATGGGTAGTGGAGGGAGTCATGCTTGAGGTCGATTTAGGGTTTAGGGTAGTGCCGTCTTGTTTGTTTAGTGTAGGGGGTCATGCTTGGGGTAGTGTTTTAGGGTTTAGGGTAGTGCAGTGGTGTTTGGGTAGTGTAGGGGGTACTGCTGGGGGTAGTGTTTTAGGGTTTAGGGTAGTGCAGTGTTTCGGTAGTGTAGGGGGTTGTGCTGACGGTAGTGTTTTACGGTATAGGGTAGTGCAGTGGTGTTTGTGTGGAGTAGGGGGTCGTGCTGGGGTAAGTGTTTTAGGGTTTAGGGTAGTGGAGTGGTATTTGGGTAGTATAGGGGGTCATGCTGGGGGGAGTGTTTTAGGGTTTAAGGTAGTGCAGTGGTGTTTGTGTAGGGGTTCGTGCTAGGGATAGTGTTTTATGGTTTGGGTAGTGCAGTGGTGTTTGTGTAGTGCAGGGGGTCATGATGGGGGTAGTGTTTTAGGGTTTAGGGTAGTGCAGTGGTGTGTGTGTAATATAGGGGGTTGTGCTGGGGTAGTGTTTTAGGGTTTAGGGTAGTGCAGTGGTATTTTGGTAGTGTTAGGGGTCGTGCTGGGGGAGTGTTTTAGGGTTTAGGGTAGTGCAGTGGTGTTTGTGTCGTGTAGGGGTTCTTATTGGGGGTAGATTTAGGGTTTAGGGTGAAGCAGAGGTGTTTGGGTAGTAAAGGAGGTCGTGCTGCAGGTAGTGTGTGAGGCTTTAGCACACTGCAGTAGTGTTTGGGTAGTGTAGGAGGTCATGTTGGTGGTAGATTTAGGGTTTAGGGCTGTGCAGTGGTGTTTTTGTAGTGTTGGAGGTCGTGCTGGTTTAGATTTAGGGTTTAGGGTAGTGCAGTGGTGTTTGGAAAGTGTAGGGGTTCATGCTGGGGGCAGTGTTTTTTGGGTTTAGGGCAGTGCAGTGCAGTGGTGTTTGGGTAGTGTAGGGGGATAGTGCTGGGGTAGTGTTTTAGGGTTTAGTGCAGTGCTGTGGTGTTTGTGTAGTGTAGGGGGTCATGCTGGGGTAGTGTTTTAGGGTTTAGGTTAGTGCAGTGGTGTTATTGTAGTGTAGGGGGTCATGTTTTTAGGTAGTACAGTGATATTTGGGTAGTGTAGGGGGTCACGCTGGGGATTGTGTTTTAGGGTTTAGGTTAGTGCAGTGATGTTTGGGTATTTTAAGGGGTTCGTGCTGGGTATAGTGTTTTAGGGTTTAGGGTAGTGCAGTGGTGTTTCTGTAGTGTAGGGTGTCACCCTGGGGGTAGTGTTTTAGGTTTCAGGGTAGTGCAGTGGTGTTAGTGTAGTATAGCTTGTTGTGCTAGGGGTAGTGTTTTAGGGTTTAGGATAGTGCAGTGGTGTTTGTGTAGTGTAGGGGGTCCTGTTTTAGGGTAGTGCAGTGGTATTTGGGTAGTGTAGGGGGTCGTGCTGGGGATAGTGTTTTAGGGTATAGGGTAGTGCAGTGGTGTTTGTTTAGTGTAGGGGATCGTGCTGGGAGTAGTGTTTTAGGGTGTAGGGTAGTGCTGTGGTGTTTGTGTAGTGTAGAGGATCTTGCTGGGTGTAGTGTTTTAGGGTTTAGGGTAGTGCAGTGGTGTTTGTGTAGTGTAGGGGGTCAAGCTGGGGGAGGTGTTTTAGGGTTTAGGGTAGTGCAGTGGTGTTTGTGTAGTGTAGGGTGTCATGCTGGGGGTAGATGTAGGGTTTAGGGTAGTGCAGTGGTGTTTGGGTAGTGTAGGGGTACTGCTGGGGTAGTGTTTTAGGGTTTAGGGTAGTGCAGTGGTATTTTGGTAGTGTTAGGGGTCGTGCTGGGGGAGTGTTTTAGGGTTTAGGGTAGTGCAATGGTGATTGTGTCGTGTAGGGGTTCTTATTGGGGGTAGATTTAGGGTTGAGGGTGAAGCAGTGGTGTTTGGGTAGTAAAGGAGGTCGTGCTGCAGGTAGTGTGTGAGGCTTTAGCACACTGCAGTGGTGTTTGGGTAGTGTAGGGGGTCATGCTGGGGGTAGTGTTTTAGGGTTTAGGGTAGTGCAGTGGTGTTTGTGTCGTGTAGGGCTTCTTATTGGGGGTAGATTTAGGGTTTAGGGTGAAGCAGTGGTGTTTGGGTAGTAAAGGAGGTCGTGCTGCAGGTAGTGTGTGAGGCTTTAGCACACTGCAGTGGTGTTTGGGTAGTGTAGGGGGTCGTGCTGGGGGTAGTGTTTTAGGATTTAGGGTAGAGCATTGGTGTTTGTGCAGTGTAGGGATTCTTGATGGGGTAGTGTTTTAGGGTTTAGGGTAGTGAAGTGGTGTTTGTGTAGTATAGAGGTTAGTGCTGGGGTAGTGTTTTAGGGTTTAGGGTAGTGCAGTGGTATTTTGGTAGTGTTAGGGGTCGTGCTGGGGGAGTGTTTTAGGGTTTAGGGTAGTGCAGTGGTGTTTGTGTCGTGTAGGGGTTCTTATTGGGGGTAGATTTAGGGTTTAGGGTGAAGCAGAGGTGTTTGGGTAGTAAAGGAGGTCGTGCTGCAGGTAGTGTGTGAGGCTTTAGCACACTGCAGTAGTGTTTGGGTAGTGTAGGAGGTCATGTTGGTGGTAGATTTAGGGTTTAGGGCTGTGCAGTGGTGTTTTTGTAGTGTTGGAGGTCGTGCTGGTTTAGATTTAGGGTTTAGGGTAGTGCAGTGGTGTTTGGAAAGTGTAGGGGGTCATGCTGGGGGTAGTGTTTTTTGGGTTTAGGGCAGTGCAGTGCAGTGCAGTGGTGTTTGGGTAGTGTAGGGGGATAGTGCTGGGGTAGTGTTTTAGGGTTTAGTGCAGTGCTGTGGTGTTTGTGTAGTGTAGGGAGTCATGCTGGGGTAGTGTTTTAGGGTTTAGGTTAGTGCAGTGGTGTTATTGTAGTGTAGGGGGTCATGTTTTTAGGTAGTACAGTGATATTTGGGTAGTGTAGGGGGTCACGCTGGGGATTGTGTTTTAGGGTTTAGGTTAGTGCAGTGATGTTTGGGTATTGTAAGGGGTTCGTGCTGGGTATAGTGTTTTAGGGTTTAGGGTAGTGCAGTGGTGTTTCTGTAGTGTAGGGTGTCACCCTGGGGGTAGTGTTTTAGGTTTCAGGGTAGTGCAGTGGTGTTAGTGTAGTATAGCTTGTTGTGCTAGGGGTAGTGTTTTAGGGTTTAGGATAGTGCAGTGGTGTTTGTGTAGTGTAGGGGGTCATGTTTTAGGGTAGTGCAGTGGTATTTGGGTAGTGTAGGGGGTCGTGCTGGGGATAGTGTTTTAGGGTATAGGGTAGTGCAGTGGTGTTTGTTTAGTGTAGGGAATCGTGCTGGGAGTAGTGTTTTAGGGTGTAGGGTAGTGCTGTGGTGTTTGTGTAGTGTAGAGGATCTTGCTGGGTGTAGTGTTTTAGGGTTTAGGGTAGTGCAGTGGTGTTTGTGTAGTGTAGGGGGTCAAGCTGGGGGAGGTGTTTTAGGGTTTAGGGTAGTGCAGTGGTGTTTGTGTAGTGTAGGGTGTCATGCTGGGGGTAGATGTAGGGTTTAGGGTAGTGCAGTGGTGTTTGGGTAGTGTAGGGGTACCGCTGGGGGTAGTGTTTTAGGGTTTAGGGTAGTGCAGTGGTGTTTGGGTTGTGTAGGCGGTCATGCGGGCGGTGGTGTTTTAGGGTTTAGGATAGTGAAGTGATGTTTGTGTAGTGTAGGGGTTGTGCTGGGGTAGTGTTTTAGGGTTTAGGGTAGTGCAGTGGTTTTTTTGAGGTGTAGGGTGTCGTACTGGGGTTACTGTTATAGGGTTTAGGGTAGTGCAGTTGTGTTTGTGTAGTGTAGGGGGGTGTTCTAGCGGTAGTGTTTTAGGATTTAGGGCAGTGCAGTGCAGTGGTGTTTGTGTGGTGTAGGAGGTTGTGCTGGGGTAGATTTAGGGTTTAGGGTGAAGCAGTGGTGTGTGGGTAGTAAAGGAGGTTGTGCTGCAGGTAGTGTGTGAGGCTTTAGCACACTGCAGTGGTGTTTGGGTAGTGTAGGGGGTCATGCTGGGGGTAGTGTTTTAGGGTTTAGGGTAGTGCAGTGGTGTTTGTGTCGTGTAGGGGTTCTTATTGGGGGTAGATTTAGGGTTTAGGGTGAAGCAGTGGTGTTTGGGTAGTAAAGGAGGTCGTGCTGCAGGTAGTGTGTGAGGCTTTAGCACACTGCAGTAGTGTTTGGGTAGTGTAGGAGGTCATGTTGGTGGTAGATTTAGGGTTTAGGGCTGTGCAGTGGTGTTTTTGTAGTGTTGGAGGTCGTGCTGGTTTAGATTTAGGGTTTAGGGTAGTGCAGTGGTGTTTTGAAAGTGTAGGGGGTCATGCTGGGGGTAGTGTTTTTTGGGTTTAGGGCAGTGCAGTGCAGTGCAGTGCAGTGGTGTTTGGGTAGTGTAGGGGGATAGTGCTGGGGTAGTGTTTTAGGGTTTAGTGCAGTGCTGTGGTATTTGTGTAGTGTAGGGGGTCATGCTGGGGTAGTGTTTTAGGGTTTAGGTTAGTGCAGTGGTGTTATTGTAGTGTAGGGGGTCATGTTTTTAGGTAGTACAGTGATATTTGGGTAGTGTAGGGGGTCACGCTGGGGATTGTGTTTTAGGGTTTAGGTTAGTGCAGTGATGTTTGGGTATTGTAAGGGGGTCGTGCTGGGTATAGTGTTTTAGGGTTTAGGGTAGTGCAGTGGTGTTTCTGTAGTGTAGGGTGTCACCCTGGGGGTAGTGTTTTAGGTTTCAGGGTAGTGCAGTGGTGTTAGTGTAGTATAGCTTGTTGTGCTAGGGGTAGTGTTTTAGGGTTTAGGATAGTGCAGTGGTGTTTGTGTAGTGTAGGGGGTCATGTTTTAGGGTAGTGCAGTGGTATTTGGGTAGTGTAGGGGTACATGCTGGTGTAGTGGTTTAGGGTTTAGGGTAGTGCAGTGGTGTTTGGGTAGTGTAGGGGGTCGTGCTGGGGATAGTGTTTTATGGTATAGGGTAGTGCAGTGGTGTTTGTTTAGTGTAGGGGATCGTGCTGGGAGTAGTGTTTTAGGGTGTAGGGTAGTGCTGTGGTGTTTGTGTAGTGTAGAGGATCTTGCTGGGTGTAGTGTTTTAGGGTTTAGGGTAGTGCAGTGGTGTTTGTGTAGTGTAGGGGGTCAAGCTGGGGGAGGTGTTTTAGGGTTTAGGGTAGTGCAGTGGTGTTTGTGTAGTGTAGGGTGTCATGCTGGGGGTAGATGTAGGGTTTAGGGTAGTGCAGTGGTGTTTGGGTAGTGTAGGGGTACTGCTGGGGGTAGTGTTTTAGGGTTTAGGGTAGTGCAGTGGTGTTTGGGTTGTGTAGGCGGTCATGCGGGCGGTGGTGTTTTAGGGTTTAGGATAGTGAAGTGATGTTTGTGTAGTGTAGGGGTTGTGCTGGGGTAGTGTTTTAGGGTTTAGGGTAGTGCAGTGGTGTTTTTGAGGTGTAGGGTGTCGTACTGGGGTTACTGTTTTAGGGTTTAGGGTAGTGCAGTTGTGTTTGTGTAGTGTAGGGGGGTGTTCTAGCGTTAGTGTTTTAGGATTTAGGGCAGTGCAGTGGTGTTTGTGTGGTGTAGGAGGTTGTGCTGGGGTAGATTTAGGGTTTAGGGTGAAGCAGTGGTGTTTGGGTAGTAAAGGAGGTTGTGCTGCAGGTAGTGTGTGAGGCTTTAGCACACTGCAGTGGTGTTTGGGTAGTGTAGGGGGTCATGCGGGGGGTAGTGTTTTAGGGTTTAGGGTAGTGCAGTGGTGTTTGTGTCGTGTAGGGGTTCTTATTGGGGGTAGATTTAGGGTTTAGGGTGAAGCAGTGGTGTTTGGGTAGTAAAGGAGGTCGTGCTGCAGGTAGTGTGTGAGGCTTTAGCACACTGCAGTAGTGTTTGGGTAGTGTAGGAGGTCATGTTGGTGGTAGATTTAGGGTTTAGGGCTGTGCAGTGGTGTTTTTGTAGTGTTGGAGGTCGTGCTGGTTTAGATTTAGGGTTTAGGGTAGTGCAGTGGTGTTTGGAAAGTGTAGGGGGTCATGCTGGGGGTAGTGTTTTTTGGGTTTAGGGCAGTGCAGTGCAGTGCAGTGGTGTTTGGGTAGTGTAGGGGGATAGTGCTGGGGTAGTGTTTTAGGGTTTAGTGCAGTGCTGTGGTATTTGTGTAGTGTAGGGGGTCATGCTGGGGTAGTGTTTTAGGGTTTAGGTTAGTGCAGTGGTGTTATTGTAGTGTAGGGGGTCATGTTTTTAGGTAGTACAGTGATATTTGGGTAGTGTAGGGGGTCACGCTGGGGATTGTGTTTTAGGGTTTAGGTTAGTGCAGTGATGTTTGGGTATTGTAAGGGGGTCGTGCTGGGTATAGTGTTTTAGGGTTTAGGGTAGTGCAGTGGTGTTTCTGTAGTGTAGGGTGTCACCCTGGGGGTAGTGTTTTAGGTTTCAGGGTAGTGCAGTGGTGTTAGTGTAGTATAGCTTGTTGTGCTAGGGGTAGTGTTTTAGGGTTTAGGATAGTGCAGTGGTGTTTGTGTAGTGTAGGGGGTCATGTTTTAGGGTAGTGCAGTGGTATTTGGGTAGTGTAGGGGTACATGCTGGTGTAGTGGTTTAGGGTTTAGGGTAGTGCAGTGGTGTTTGGGTAGTGTAGGGGGTCGTGCTGGGGATAGTGTTTTATGGTATAGGGTAGTGCAGTGGTGTTTGTTTAGTGTAGGGGATCGTGCTGGGAGTAGTGTTTTAGGGTGTAGGGTAGTGCTGTGGTGTTTGTGTAGTGTAGAGGATCTTGCTGGGTGTAGTGTTTTAGGGTTTAGGGTAGTGCAGTGGTGTTTGTGTAGTGTAGGGGGTCAAGCTGGGGAGGTGTTTTAGGGTTTAGGGTAGTGCAGTGGTGTTTGTGTAGTGTAGGGTGTCATGCTGGGGGTAGATGTAGGGTTTAGGGTAGTGCAGTGGTGTTTGGGTAGTGTAGGGGTACTGCTGGAGGTAGTGTTTTAGGGTTTAGGGTAGTGCAGTGGTGTTTGGGTTGTGTAGGCGGTCATGCGGGCGGTGGTGTTTTAGGGTTTAGGATAGTGAAGTGATGTTTGTGTAGTGTAGGGGTTGTGCTGGGGTAGTGTTTTAGGGTTTAGGGTAGTGCAGTGGTGTTTTTGAGGTGTAGGGTGTCGTACTGGGGTTACTGTTTTAGGGTTTAGGGTAGTGCAGTTGTGTTTGTGTAGTGTAGGGGGTGTTCTAGCGTTAGTGTTTTAGGATTTAGGGCAGTGCAGTGGTGTTTGTGTGGTGTAGGAGGTTGTGCTGGGGTAGATTTAGGGTTTAGGGTGAAGCAGTGGTGTTTGGGTAGTAAAGGAGGTTGTGCTGCAGGTAGTGTGTGAGGCTTTAGCACACTGCAGTGGTGTTTGGGTAGTGTAGGGGGTCATGCTGGGGGTAGTGTTTTAGGGTTTAGGGTAGTGCAGTGGTGTTTGTGTCGTGTAGGGGTTCTTATTGGGGGTAGATTTAGGGTTTAGGGTGAAGCAGTGGTGTTTGGGTAGTAAAGGAGGTCGTGCTGCAGGTAGTGTGTGAGGCTTTAGCACACTGCAGTAGTGTTTGGGTAGTGTAGGAGGTCATGTTGGTGGTAGATTTAGGGTTTAGGGCTGTGCAGTGGTGTTTTTGTAGTGTTGGAGGTCGTGCTGGTTTAGATTTAGGGTTTAGGGTAGTGCAGTGGTGTTTGGAAAGTGTAGGGGGTCATGCTGGGGGTAGTGTTTTTTGTGTTTAGGGCAGTGCAGTGCAGTGCAGTGGTGTTTGGGTAGTGTAGGGGGATAGTGCTGGGGTAGTGTTTTAGGGTTTAGTGCAGTGCTGTGGTATTTGTGTAGTGTAGGGGGTCATGCTGGGGTAGTGTTTTAGGGTTTAGGTTAGTGCAGTGGTGTTATTGTAGTGTAGGGGGTCATGTTTTTAGGTAGTACAGTGATATTTGGGTAGTGTAGGGGGTCACGCTGGGGATTGTGTTTTAGGGTTTAGGTTAGTGCAGTGATGTTTGGGTATTGTAAGGGGGTCGTGCTGGGTATAGTGTTTTAGGGTTTAGGGTAGTGCAGTGGTGTTTCTGTAGTGTAGGGTGTCACCCTGGGGGTAGTGTTTTAGGTTTCAGGGTAGTGCAGTGGTGTTAGTGTAGTATAGCTTGTTGTGCTAGGGGTAGTGTTTTAGGGTTTAGGATAGTGCAGTGGTGTTTGTGTAGTGTAGGGGGTCATGTTTTAGGGTAGTGCAGTGGTATTTGGGTAGTGTAGGGGTACATGCTGGTGTAGTGGTTTAGGGTTTAGGGTAGTGCAGTGGTGTTTGGGTAGTGTAGGGGGTCGTGCTGGGGATAGTGTTTTATGGTATAGGGTAGTGCAGTGGTGTTTGTTTAGTGTAGGGGATCGTGCTGGGAGTAGTGTTTTAGGGTGTAGGGTAGTGCTGTGGTGTTTGTGTAGTGTAGAGGATCTTGCTGGGTGTAGTGTTTTAGGGTTTAGGGTAGTGCAGTGGTGTTTGTGTAGTGTAGGGGGTCAAGCTGGGGGAGGTGTTTTAGGGTTTAGGGTAGTGCAGTGGTGTTTGTGTAGTGTAGGGTGTCATGCTGGGGGTAGATGTAGGGTTTAGGGTAGTGCAGTGGTGTTTGGGTAGTGTAGGGGTACTGCTGGAGGTAGTGTTTTAGGGTTTAGGGTAGTGCAGTGGTGTTTGGGTTGTGTAGGCGGTCATGCGGGCGGTGGTGTTTTAGGGTTTAGGATAGTGAAGTGATGTTTGTGTAGTGTAGGGGTTGTGCTGGGGTAGTGTTTTAGGGTTTAGGGTAGTGCAGTGGTGTTTTTGAGGTGTAGGGTGTCGTACTGGGGTTACTGTTTTAGGGTTTAGGGTAGTGCAGTTGTGTTTGTGTAGTGTAGGGGGTGTTCTAGCGTTAGTGTTTTAGGATTTAGGGCAGTGCAGTGGTGTTTGTGTGGTGTAGGAGGTGGTGCTGGGGTAGATTTAGGGTTTAGGGTGAAGCAGTGGTGTTTGGGTAGTAAAGGAGGTTGTGCTGCAGGTAGTGTGTGAGGCTTTAGCACACTGCAGTGGTGTTTGGGTAGTGTAGGGGGTCATGCTGGGGGTAGTGTTTTAGGGTTTAGGGTAGTGCAGTGGTGTTTGTGTCGTGTAGGGGTTCTTATTGGGGGTAGATTTAGGGTTTAGGGTGAAGCAGTGGTGTTTGGGTAGTAAAGGAGGTCGTGCTGCAGGTAGTGTGTGAGGCTTTAGCACACTGCAGTAGTGTTTGGGTAGTGTAGGAGGTCATGTTGGTGGTAGATTTAGGGTTTAGGGCTGTGCAGTGGTGTTTTTGTAGTGTTGGAGGTCGTGCTGGTTTAGATTTAGGGTTTAGGGTAGTGCAGTGGTGTTTTTGAGGTGTAGGGTGTCGTGCTGGGGTTACTGTTTTAGGGTTTAGGGTAGTGCAGTTGTGTTTGTGTAGTGTAGGGGGTGTTCTAGCGGTAGTGTTTTAGGGTTTAGGGCAGTGCAGTGGTGTTTGTGTAGTGTAGGAGGTTGTGCTGGGGTAGATGTAGGGTTTAGGGTAGTGCAGTGGAGTTTGGGTAGTGTATGGGGTCGTGCTATGGGTAATGTTTTAGGTTTTAGGGTAGAGCAGTAGTGTTTGTGTAGTGTAGGGGGTCATGCTGGGTGTAGTGTTTTAGGGTTTAGGGTAGTGCAGTGTTGTTTGTGTAGTGTAGGGGGTAGTGTTTTAGGATTTAGGGTAGTGCCGTGATGTTTGTGTAGTGAAGGGGATCGTGCTGTGGGTAGTGTTTTAGGGTTTAGGGTAGTACCGTGGTGTTTGTGTAGTGTAGGGGGTGTGCTAGCGGTAGTGTTTTAGGGTTTAGGGCAGTGCAGTGGTTTTTGTGTAGTGTAGGAGGTTGTGCTGGGGTAGATGTAGGGTTTAGGGTAGTGTAGTGGAGTTTGGTTAGTGTATGGGGTTATGCTAGGGGTAATGTTTTGGGGTTTAGGGTAGTGCAGTGGTGTTTGTGTAGTGTAGGGGGTCCTGCTGGGTGTAGTGTTTTAGGGTTTAGGGTAGTGCAGTGGTGTTTGTGTAGTGTAGGGGGTAGTGTTTTAGGATTTAGGGTAGTGCCGGGGTGTTTGTGTAGTGAAGGGGATCATGCTGTGGGTAGTGTTTTAGGGTTTAGGGTAGTGCCGTGGTGTTTGTGTAGTGTAGGGTGTAATGTTTTAGGGTTTACAGTAGTGCAGTTGTGCTTGGGTATTGTATGGGTTCGTGCTGGGGTGGTGTTTTAGGGTGTAGGGTAGTGCAGTGGTGTTTGGGTAGTGTAGGGGTCGTGCTGGGGGTATTTTTTTAGGGTTTAGTGTAGTGCAGTGGTGTTTGTTTACTGTAAGGGGTTTTGCTGGGGGTAGTGTTTTAAGGTTTAGGGTAGTGCAGTGGTGTTTGAGTACTGTTGGGGGTCATGCTGGAAGTAGTGTTTTTGGGATTAGGGAAGTGTTGTGCAGTGGTGTTTGGATAGTGTAGGGGATCGTGCTGGGGTAGTGTTTTGGGGTTTACAGCAGTGCAGTGGTGTCTGTGTAGTGTAGGAGGTCATGCTGGGGGTACTGTTTCAAGGTTTATGGTAGTGCATTGGTATTTGTGTAGTGTAATGGGTCATGCTGGGGGAAGTGTCTAAGGTTTAGGGTACCGCAGTGGTGTTCGGGTGGTGTAAGGGGTCATGCTGGGGGTAGTATATTAGGGTTTAGGGAAGTGCAGTGGTGATGGGTAGTGGAGGGAGTCATGCTTGGGGTAGATTTAGGGTTTAGGGTAGTGCCGTCTTGTTTGTTTAGTGTAGGGGGTCATGCTTGGGGTAGTGTTTTAGGGTTTCGGGTAGTGCAGTGGTGTTTGGGTAGTGTAGGGGGTACTGCTGGGGGTAGTGTTTTAGGGTTTAGGGTAGTGCAGTGGTGTTTGTGTAGTATTGGGGGTAGTTCTGGGGGTAGTATTTTAGGACTTAGGGTAGTGCAGTGATGTTTGGGCAGTATAGGGGTAGTCCTGGGGGTAGTGTTTTAGGGTTTAGGGTAGTGCAGTGGTGTTTCGGTAGTGTAGGGGGTTGTTCTGACGGTAGTGTTTTACGGTATAGGGTAGTGCAGTGGTGTTTGTGTGGAGTAGGGGGTCGTGCTGGGGTAAGTGTTTTAGGGTTTAGGGTAGTGGAGTGGTATTTGGGTAGTATAGGGGGTCGTGCTGGGAGTAGTGTTTTAGGGTTTAAAGTAGTGCAGTGGTGTTTGTGTAGGGGTTCGTGCTAGGGATAGTGTTTTATGGTTTGGGTAGTGCAGTGGTGTTTGTGTAGTGCAGGGGGTCATGATGGGGTTAGTGTTTTAGGGTTTAGGGTAGCGCAATGGTGTTTGTGTAGTATAGGGGGTCATGCTGGGGGTAGTATTTTGGGGTTTCGGGTAGTGCAGTGGTGTTTGGGTAGTGCAGGGGGTCGTGCTGGGGTAGTGTTTTAGGGTTAGGGTAGTGCAGTTGTGTCTGGGTAGTAAAGGGGGTCGTGCTGGGGGTAGTGTTTTAGGGTTTAGGGTAGTGCAGTGGTGTTTCGGTAGTGTGGGGGTTGTGCTGACGGTAGTGTTTTACGGTATAGGGTAGTGCAGTGGTGTTTGTGTGGAGTAGGGGGTCGTGCTGGGGTAAGTGTTTTAGGGTTTAGGGTAGTGGAGTGGTATTTGGGTAGTATAGGGGGTCATGCTGGGAGTAGTGTTTTAGGGTTTAAAGTAGTGCAGTGGTGTTTGTGTAGGGGTTCGTGCTAGGGATAGTGTTTTATGGTTTGGGTAGTGCAGTGGTGTTTGTGTAGTGCAGGGGGTCATGATGGGGTTAGTGTTTTAGGGTTTAGGGTAGTGCAGTGGTGTTTGTGTAGTGTAGTGGGTCATGCTGGCGGTAGATTTAGGGTTTAGGGTAGAGCAATGGTGTTTGTGTAGTATAGGGGGTCATGCTGGGGGTAGTATTTTGTTTTTTGGGTAGTGCAGTGGTGTTTGGGTAGTGCAGGGGGTCGTGCTGGGGTAGTGTTTTAGGGTTAGGGTAGTGCAGTTGTGTCAGGGTAGTAAAGGGGGTCGTGCTGGGGGTAGTGTTTTAGGATTTAGGGTAGAGCATTGGTGTTTGTGCAGTGTAGGGATTCTTGATGGGGGTAGTGTTTTAGGGTTTAGGGTAGTGAAGTGGTGTTTGGGTAGTGCAGGGGGTCGTGCTGGGGTAGTGTTTTAGGCTTTAGGGTAGTGCAGTGGTATTTTGGTAGTGTTCGGGGTCGTGCTGGGGGAGTGTTTTTCGGGTTTAGGGTAGTGCAGTGGTGTTTGTGTCGTGTAGGGGTTCTTATTGGGGGTAGATTTAGGGTTTAGGGTGAAGCAGTGGTGTTTGGGTAGTAAAGGAGGTCGTGCTGCAGGTAGTGTGTGCGGCTTTAGCACACTGCAGTGGTGTTTGGGTAGTGTAGGGGGTCATTCTGGGGGTAGTGTTTTAGGGTTTAGGGCAGTGCAGTGGTATTTGTATAATGTAGGGGGATGTGCCGGGAGTAGCGTTTTAGGGTTTAGGGCAGTACAGTGGTGTTTAGGGATTGTTAGGGGTTGTGCATGGGGTAGGGT
This sequence comes from Triturus cristatus, assembly GCF_964204655.1. Lineage (NCBI taxonomy): Eukaryota > Metazoa > Chordata > Amphibia > Caudata > Salamandridae > Triturus > Triturus cristatus. The sequence goes on from NC_140579.1 coordinate 279,128,736, forward strand.
TTTAGCGTTTAGGGTAGTGCAGTAGTGTTTGGGTAGTGTAGGAGGTCATGTTGGTGGTAGATTTAGGGTTTAGGGCTGTGCAGTGGTGTTTTTGTAGTGTTGGAGGTCGTGCTGGTTTAGATTTAGGGTTTAGGGTAGTGCAGTGGTGTTTGGAAAGTGTAGGGGGTCATGCTGGGGGTAGTGTTTTTTGGGTTTAGGGCAGTGCAGTGCAGTGCAGTGGTGTTTGGGTAGCGTAGGGGGATAGTGCTGGGGTAGTGTTTTATGGTTTAGGGCAGTGCAGTGGTGTTTGGGTAGTGTAGTGGGTTCTACTGGAGGTAGTGTTTTAGGGTTTAGTGCAGTGCTGTGGTGTTTGTGTAGTGTAGGGGGTCATGCTGGGGTAGTGTTTTAGAGTTTAGGGTAGTGCAGTGGTGTTATTGTAGTGTATGGGGTCGTGTTCTAGGGTAGTGAAGTGGTATTTGGGTAGTGTAGGGGTATATGCTGGTGTAGTGGTTTAGGGTTTAGGGTAGTGCAGTGGTGTTTGGGTAGTGTAGGGGATCGTGCTGGGAATAGTGTTTTAGTGTGTAGGGTAGTGCTGTGGTGTTTGTGTAGTGTATGGGGTCGTGTTCTAGGGTAGTGAAGTGGTATTTGGGTAGTGTAGGGGTACATGCTGGTGTAGTGGTTTAGGGTTTAGGGTAGTGCAGTGGTGTTTGGGTAGTGTAGGGGGTCGTGCTGGGGGTAGTGTTTTAGGGTATAGGGTAGTGCAGTGGAGTTTGTTTAGTGTAGAGGATCGTGCTGGGAGTAGTGTTTTAGGGTGTAGGGTAGTGCTGTGGTTTTTGTGTAGTGTAGAGGGTCTTGCTGGGTGTAGTGTGTTAGGGTTTAGGGTAGTGCAGTGGTGTTTGTGTAGTGTAGGGGGTCAAGCTGGGGGAGGTGTTTTAGGGTTTAGGGTAGTGCAGTGGTGTTTGTGTAGTGTAGGGTGTTATGCTGGGGGTAGATTTAGGGTTTAGGGTAGTGCAGTGGTGTTTGGGTAGTGTAGGGGGTACTGCTGGGGGTAGTGTTTTAGGGTTTAGGGTAGTGCAGTGGTGTTTGGGTTGTGTAGGCGGTCATGCGGGCGGTGGTGTTTTAGGGTTTAGGATAGTGAAGTGATGTTTGTGTAGTGTAGGGGTTGTGCTGGGGGTAGTGTTTTAGGGTTTAGGGTAGTGCAGTGGTGTTTTTGAGGTGTAGGGTGTCGTGCTGGGGTTACTGTTTTAGGGTTTAGGGTAGTGCAGTGGTATCTGTGTCGTGTAGTGGGTCATGCTGGGGATAGTGTTTTAGGGTTTAGGGAAGTGCAGTGGTGTTTGTGTTGTGTTGGGGGTTATGTTTTAGGATAGTACAGTGATGTTTGGGTAGTGTAGGGGGTCATGCTGGGGGTTGTGTTTTAGGGTTTAGGGTAGTGCAGTGGTGTTTGGGTAGTGTAGGGGGTCGTGCTGGGTGTAGTGTTTTATTGTTTAGGGTAGTGCAGTGGTGTTTGTGTAGTGTAGGGTGTCATGTTGGGGGTAGTGTTTTAGGGTTTAGGGCAGTGCAGTGGTGTTTGTGTAGTGTAGCTTGTCATGCTGGGGGTAGTGTTTTAGGGTTTAGGATAGTGCAGTGGTGTTTGTGTAGTGTAGGGTGTTGTGCTGGGGGTAGTGTTTTAGGGTTTAGGGTAGTGCAGTGGTGTTTGTGTAGTGTACCGGTTCGTGCTGGGGCTAATGTTTTAGGGTAGTGCAGTGGTGTTTGTGTAGTGTAGGGGTTTGTGCTAGGGTAGTATTTTAGGGTTTAGGGTAGTGCAGTGGTATTTGGGTAGTGTTGCGGGTAGTGCTGGGGGTAGTGTTTTAGGGTTTAGGGCAGTGCAGTGATGTTTGGGTAGTGCTGGGTTTTGTTCTGGGGGTAGTGTTTAAGGGTTTAGAGTAGTGTAGTGGTGTTTTTGTAGTGATGGGGTCGTGCTGGCGGTTGTGTTTTAGGGTTGAGGGTAGAGCAGTAGTGTTTGTGGAGTGTAGGGATTCATGCTGGGGGTATTGTTTTAGGGTTTAGGGTAGTGCAGTGGTATTTGTGTAGTATAGGGGTTAGTGCTGGGGTAGTGTTTTAGGGTTTAGGGTAGTGCAGTGGTGTTTGTGTCATGTAGGGGCTCTCATTGGGGGTAGTGTTTTAGTGTTTAGGGTAGTACAGTGGTGCTTGTGTAGTGTAGGGGGTCAAGCTGGGGATAGTGTTTTAGGGTTTAGGGTAGTGCAGTGGTGTTTTTGTAGTTTAGGGGGTCATGCTGGGGGTAGATTTAGGGTTTAGGGTGAAGCAGTGGTGTTTGGGTAGTATATGGGGTCGTGCTGCAGGTAGTGTTTTAGGCTTTAGCGCAGTGCAGTGGTGTTTGGGTAGTGTAGGGGGTCATGCTGGGGGTAGTGTTTTAGGGTTTAGGGCAGTGCAGTGGTGTTTGGGTAGTGTAGGCGGTCATGCTGGGGGTAGTGTTTTAGAGTTTAGGGCAGTGCACTGGTGTTTGTGTAGTGTAGGGGGATGTGCCGGGAGTAGTGTTTTAGGGTTTAGGGTAGTACAGTGGTGTTTGGGGATTGCAGGGGGTTGTGCTTGGGGTAGGGTTTCAGCATTTAGGGTAGTGCAGTAGTGTTTGGGTAGTTTAGGAGGTCATGCTGGTGATAGATTTAGGGTTAAGGGCTGTGCAGTGGTGTTTTTGTAGTGTAGGGGGTTGTGCTGGGGGTAGATTTAGGGTTTAGAGTAGTGCAGTCGTGTTTGGAAAGTTTAGGGGGTCATGCTGGGGGTAGGGCAGTGCAGTGCAGTGGTGTTTGGGTAGTGTAGGGGGATCGTGCTGGGGTAGGGTTTTATGGTTTAGGGCAGTGCAGTGGTGTTTGGGTAGTGTATGGGGTTGTGCTAGAAGTAGTGTTTTAGGGTTTAGTGCAGTACAGTGGTGTTTGTGTAGTGTAGGGGGTCATGCTGGGGTAGTGTTTTAGGGTTTAGGGTAGGCAGTGGTGTTATTGTAGTGTAGGGGGTCATGTTTTTGGGTAGTACAGTGATGTTTGGGTAGTGTAGGGGGTCATGCTGGGGGTTGTGTTTTAGGGTTTAGGTTAGTGCAGTGATGTTTTGGTATTGTAGGGGGTCTTGCTGGGTATAGTGTTTTAGGGTTTAGGGTAGTGCAGTGGTGTTTCTGTAGTGTAGGGTGTCACCCTGGGTGTAGTGTTTTAGGTTTCAGGGTAGTGCAGTGGTGTTAGTGTAGTATAGCTTGTTGTGCTAGGAGTAGTGTTTTAGGGTTTAGGATAGTGCAGAGGTGTTTGTGTAGTGTAGGGGGTCGTGTTTTAGGGTAGTGCAGTGGTATTTGGGTAGTTTAGGGGTACATGCTGGTGTAGTGGTTTAGGGTTTAGGGTAGTGCAGTGGTGTTTGGGTAGTGTAGGGGGTCGTGCTGGGGTAGTGTTTTAGGGTATAGGGTTGTGCATTGGTGTTTGTTTAGTGTAGGGGATCGTGCTGGGAATAGTGTTTTAGTGTGTAGGGTAGTGCTGTGGTGTTTGTGTAGTGTAGAGGGTCTTGCTGGGTGTAGTGTTTCAGGGTTAAGGGTAGTGCAGTGGTGTTTGTGTAGTGTAGGGGGTCAAGCTGGGGTAGGTGTTTTAGGGTTTAGTGTAGTGCAGTGGTGTTTGTGTAGTGTAGGGTGTCATGCTGGGGGTAGATTTAGGGTTTAGGGTAGTGCAGTGGTGTTTGGGTAGTGTAGGGGTACTGCTGGGGGTAGTGTTTTATGGTTTAGGTTAGTGCAGTGGTGTTTGGGTTATGTAGGCGGTCATGCGGGCGGTGGTGTTTTAGGGTTTAGGATAGTGAAATGATGTTTGTGTAGTGTAGGGGTTGTGCTGGGGGTAGTGTTTTAGGGTTTAGGGTAGTGCAGTGGTGTTTTTGAGGTATAGGGTGTCGTGCTGGGTTACTGTTTTAGGGTTTAGGGTAGTGCAGTGGTGTTTGTGTAGTGTAGGGGGGTGTTCTAGCGGTAGTCTTTTAGGGTTTAGGGCAGTGCAGTGGTGTTTGTGTAGTGTAGGAGGTTGTGCTGGGGTAGATGGAGGGTTTAGGGTAGTGCAGTGGAGTTTGGTTAGTGTATGGGGTCGTGCTAGGGGTAATGTTTTAGGGTTTAGGGTAGTGCAGTGGTGTTTGTGTAGTGTAGGGGGTCCTGCTGGGTGTAGTGTTTTAGGGTTTAGGGTAATGCAGTGTTGTTTGTGTAGTGTGGGGGGTAGTGTTTTAGGATTTAGGGTAGTGCCGTGGTGTTTGTGTAGTGAAGGGGATCATGCTGTGGGTAGTGTTTTAGGGGTTAGGGTAGTGCCGTGGTGTTTGTGTAGTTTAGGGTGTAGTGTTTTAGGGTTTACAGTAGTGCAGTTGTGCTTGGGTATTGTATGGGTTCGTGCTGGGGTAGTGTTTTAGGGTGTAGGGTAGTGCAGTGGTGTTTGTGTAGTGTAGGGAGTAGTGTTTTAGGGTTTAGGGTAGTGCCGTAGTGTTTGTGTAATGTAGGGTGTAGTGTTTTAGAGTTTACAGTAGTGCAGTTGTGCTTGGGTATTGTAGGGGGTCGTGCTGGGTGTAGTGTTTTAGGGTTTAGGCTAGTGCAGTGGTGTTTGTGTAGTGTAGGGGGTAGTGTTTTAGGATTTAGGGTAGTGCCGTGGTGTTTGTATAGTGAAGTGGATCGTGCTGGGGGTATTGTTTTAGTGTTTAGGGTAGTGCAGTGGTATTTGTGTAGTATAGGGGTTAGTGCTGGGGTAGTGTTTTAGGGTTTAGGGTAGTGCAGTGGTGTTTGTGTCATGTGGGGGCTCTTATTGGGGGTACTGTTTTAGTGTTTATGGTAGTACAGTGGTGCTTGTGTAGTGTAGGGGGTCAAGCTGGGGATAGTGTTTTAGGGTTTAGGGTAGTGCAGTGGTGTTTTTGTAGTTTAGGGGGTCATGCTGGGGGTAGATTTAGGGTTTAGGGTGAAGCAGTAGTGTTTGGGTAGTATATGGGGTCGTGCTGCAGGTAGTGTTTCAGGCTTTAGCGCAGTGCAGTGGTGTTTGGGTAGTGTAGGGGGTCATGCTGGGGGTAGTGTTTTAGGGTTTAGGGCAGTGCAGTGGTGTTTGGGTAATGTAGGGGGTCATGCTGGGGGTAGTGTTTTAGGGTTTAGGGCAGTGCACTGGTGTTTGTGCAGTGTAGGGGGATGTGCCGGGAGTAGTGTTTTAGGGTTTAGGATAGTGCAGAGGTGTTTGTGTAGTGTAGGGGGTCGTGTTTTAGGGTTTAGGGTAGTGCAGTGGTGTTTGTGTAGTGTAGGGGGTAGTGTTTTAGGATTTAGGGTAGTGCCGTGGTGTTTGTATAGTGAAGTGGATCGTGTTGGAGGTATTGTTTTAGGGTTTAGGGTAGTGCTGTGGTGTTTGTGTAGTGTAGGGTGTAGTGTTTTAGGGTTTACAGTAGTGCAGTTGTGCTTGGGTATTGAATGGGTTCGTGCTGGGGTAGTGTTTTAGGGTGTAGGGTAGTGCAGTGGTGTTTGGGTAGTGTAGGGGTCATGCTGGGAGTAGTGTTTTGGGGTTTACAGCAGTGCAGTGGTGTCTGTGTAGTGTAGGGGTCATGCTGGGGGTACTGTTTCAAGGTTTATGGTAGTGCAGTGGTATTTGTGTAGTGTAATGGGTCATGCGGGGGGAAGTGTCTTAGGGTTTAGGGTACCGCAGTGGTGTTCGGGTGGTGTAAGGGGTCGTGCTGGGGGTAGTATATTAGGGTTTAGGGAAGTGCAGTGGTGATGGGTAGTGGAGGAAGTCATGCTTGGGGTAGATTTATTGTTTAGGGCAGCGCAGTGGTGTTTGGGTAGTGTAGGGGTACTGCTGGGGGTAGTGTTTTATGGTTTAGGTTAGTGCAGTGGTGTTTGGGTTGTGTAGGCGGTCATGCGGGCGGTGGTGTTTTAGGGTTTAGGATAGTGAAATGATGTTTGTGCAGTGTAGGGGTTGTGCTGGGGATAGTGTTTTAGGGTTTAGGGTAGTGCAGTGGTGTTTTTGAGGTATAGGGTGTCGTGCTGGGGTTACTGTTTTAGGGTTTAGGGTAGTGCAGTGGTGTTTGTGTAGTGTAGGGGGTGTTCTAGCGGTAGTGTTTTAGGGTTTAGGGCAGTGTAGTGGTGTTTGTGTAGTGTAGGAGGTTGTGCTGGGGTAGATGTAGGGTTTAGGGTAGTGCAGTGGAGTTTGGTTAGTGTATGGGGTCGTGCTAGGGGTAATGTTTTAGGGTTTAGGGTAGTGCAGTGGTATTTTTGTAGTTAGGGGGCCGTGCTGGGTGTAGTGTTTTAGGGTTTAGGGTAGTGCAGTGTTGTTTGTTTAGTGTAGGGGTAGTGTTTTAGGATTTAGGGTAGTGCCGTGGTGTTTGTGTAGTGAAGGGGATCATGCTGTGGGTAGTGTTTTAGGGGTTAGGGTAGTGCCGTGGTGTTTGTGTAGTGTAGGGTGTAGTGTTTTAGGGTTTACAGTAGTGCAGTTGTGCTTGGGTATTGTATGGGTTCGTGCTGGGGTAGTGTTTTAGGGTGTAGGGTAGTGCAGTGGTGTTTGTGTAGTGTAGGGAGTAGTGTTTTAGGGTTTAGGGTAGTGCCGTAGTGTTTGTGTAATGTAGGGTGTAGTGTTTTAGAGTTTACAGTAGTGCAGTTGTGCTTGGGTATTGTAGGGGGTCGTGCTGGGTGTAGTGTTTTAGGGTTTAGGCTAGTGCAGTGGTGTTTGTGTAGTGTAGGGGGTAGTGTTTTAGGATTTAGGGTAGTGCCGTGGTGTTTGTATAGTGAAGTGGATCGTGCTGGGGGTATTGTTTTAGTGTTTAGGGTAGTGCAGTGGTATTTGTGTAGTATAGGGGTTAGTGCTGGGGTAGTGTTTTAGGGTTTAGGGTAGTGCACTGGTGTTTGTGTCATGTAGGGGCTCTTATTGGGGGTAGTGTTTTAGTGTTTAGGGTAGTACAGTGGTGCTTGTGTAGTGTAGGGGGTCAAGCTGGGGATAGTGTTTTAGGGTTTAGGGTAGTGCAGTGGTGTTTTTGTAGTTTAGGGGGTCATGCTGGGGGTAGATTTAGGGTTTAGGATGAAGCAGTAGTGTTTGGGTAGTATATGGGGTCGTGCTGCAGGTAGTGTTTCAGGCTTTAGCGCAGTGCAGTTGTGTTTGGGTAGTGTAGGGGGTCATGCTGGGGGTAGTGTTTTAGGGTTTAGGGCAGTGCAGTGGTGTTTGGGTAGTGTAGGGGGTCATGCTGGGGGTAGTGTTTTAGGGTTTAGGGCAGTGCACTGGTGCTTGTGCAGTGTAGGGGGATGTGCCGGGAGTAGTGTTTTAGTGTTTAGGATAGTGCAGAGGTGTTTGTGTAGTGTAGGGGGTCGTGTTTTAGGGTTTAGGGTAGTGCAGTGGTGTTTGTGTAGTGTAGGGGGTAGTGTTTTAGGATTTAGGGTAGTGCCGTGGTGTTTGTATAGTGAAGTGGATCGTGCTGGGGGTATTGTTTTAGGGTTTAGGGTAGTGCTGTGGTGTTTGTGTAGTGTAGGGTGTAGTGTTTTAGGGTTTACAGTAGTGCATTTGTGCTTGGGTATTGTATGGGTTCGTGCTGGGGTAGTGTTTTAGGGTGTAGGGTAGTGCAGTGGTGTTTGGGTAGTGTAGGGGTCGTGCTGGGAGTAGTGTTTTGGGGTTTACAGCAGTGCAGTGGTGTCTGTGTAGTGTAGGGGTCATGCTGGGGGTACTGTTTCAAGGTTTATGGTAGTGCAGTGGTATTTGTGTAGTGTAATGGGTCATGCGGGGGAAGTGTCTTAGGGTTTAGGGTACCGCAGTGGTGTTCGGGTGGTGTAAGGGGTCGTGCTGGGGGTAGTATATTAGGGTTTAGGGAAGTGCAGTGGTGATGGGTAGTGGAGGAAGTCATGCTTGGGGTAGATTTATTGTTTAGGGCAGCGCAGTGGTGTTTGAGTAGTGTAGGGGTACTGCTGGGGGTAGTGTTTTATGGTTTAGGTTAGTGCAGTGGTGTTTGGGTTGTGTAGGCGGTCATGCGGGCGGTGGTGTTTTAGGGTTTAGGATAGTGAAATGATGTTTGTGTAGTGTAGGGGTTGTGCTGGGGGTACTGTTTTAGGGTTTAGGGTAGTGCAGTGGTGTTTTTGAGGTATAGGATGTCGTGCTGGGGTTACTGTTTTAGGGTTTAGGGTAGTGCAGTGGTGTTTGTGTAGTGTAGGGGGGTGTTCTAGCGGTAGTCTTTTAGGGTTTAGGGCAGTGCAGTGGGGTTTGTGTAGTGTAGGAGGTTGTGCTGGGGTAGATGTAGGGTATAGGGTAGTGCAGTGGAGTTTGGTTAGTGTATGGGGTCGTGCTAGGGGTAATGTTTTAGGGTTTAGGGTAGTGCAGTGGTGTTTGTGTAGTGTAGGGGGTCCTGCTGGGTGTAGTGTTTTAGGGTTTAGGGTAATGCAGTGTTGTTTGTGTAGTGTGGGGGGTAGTGTTTTAGGATTTAGGGTAGTGCCGTGGTGTTTGTGTAGTGAAGGGGATCATGCTGTGGGTAGTGTTTTAGGGGTTAGGGTAGTGCCGTGGTGTTTGTGTAGTGTAGGGTGTAGTGTTTTAGGGTTTACAGTAGTGCAGTTGTGCTTGGGTATTGTATGGGTTCGTGCTGGGGTAGTGTTTTAGGGTGTAGGGTAGTGCAGTGGTGTTTGTGTAGTGTAGGGAGTAGTGTTTTAGGGTTTAGGGTAGTGCCGTAGTGTTTGTGTAATGTAGGGTGTAGTGTTTTAGAGTTTACAGTAGTGCAGTTGTGCTTGGGTATTGTAGGGGGTCGTGCTGGGTGTAGTGTTTTAGGGTTTAGGCTAGTGCAGTGGTGTTTGTGTAGTGTAGGGGGTAGTGTTTTAGGATTTAGGGTAGTGCCGTGGTGTTTGTATAGTGAAGTGGATCGTGCTGGGGGTATTGTTTTAGTGTTTAGGGTAGTGCAGCGGTATTTGTGTAGTATAGGGGTTAGTGCTGGGGTTGTGTTTTAGGGTTTAGGGTAGTGCAGTGGTGTTTGTGTCATGTAGGGGCTCTTATTGGGGGTAGTGTTTTAGTGTTTAGGGTAGTACAGTGGTGCTTGTGTAGGGTAGGGGGTCAAGCTGGGGATAGTATTTTAGGGTTTAGGGTAGTGCAGTGGTGTTTTTGTAGTTTAGGGGGTCATGCTGGGGGTAGATTTAGGGTTTAGGGTGAAGCAGTGGTGTTTGGGTAGTATATGGGGTCGTGCTGCAGGTAGTGTTTCAGGCTTTAGCGCAGTGCAGTGGTGTTTGGGTAGTGTAGGGGGTCATGCTGGGGGTAGTGTTTTAGGGTTTAGGGCAGTGCAGTGGTGTTTGGGTAGTGTAGGGGGTCATGCTGGGGGTAGTGTTTTAGGGTTTAGGGCAGTGCACTGGTGTTTGTGTAGTGTAGGGGGATGTGCCGGGAGTAGTGTTTTAGGGTTTAGGGTAGTACAGTGGTGTTTGGGGATTGCAGGGGGTTGTGCTTGGGGTAGGGTTTCAGCATTTAGGGTAGTGCAGTAGTGTTGGGTAGTTTAGGAGGTCATGCTGGTGATAGATTTAGGGTTAAGGGCTGTGCAGTGGTGTTTTTGTAGTGTAGGGGGTCGTGCTGGGGGTAGATTTAGGGTTTAGAGTAGTGCAGTCGTGTTTGGAAAGTTTAGGGGGTCATGCTGGGGGTAGTGTTTTTTGGGTTTAGGGCAGTGCAGTGCAGTGGTGTTTGGGTAGTGTAGGGGGATCGTGCTGGGGTAGTGTTTTATGGTTTAGGGCAGTGCAGTGGTGTTTGAGTAGTGTATGGGGTTGTGCTGGAGGTAGTGTTTTAGGGTTTAGTGCAGTGCAGTGGTGTTTGTGTAGTGTAGGGGGTCATGCTGGGGTAGTGTTTTAGGGTTTAGGGTAGTGCAGTGGTGTTATCGTAGTGTAGGGGGTCATGTTTTTGGGTAGTACAGTGATGTTTGGGTAGTGTAGGGGGTCATGCTGGGGGTTGTGTTTTAGGGTTTAGGTTAGTGCAGTGATGTTTTGGTATTGTAGGGGGTCTTGCTGGGTATAGTGTTTTAGGGTTTAGGGTAGTGCAGTGGTGTTAGTGTAGTATAGCTTGTTGTGCTAGGAGTAGTGTTTTAGGGTTTAGGATAGTGCAGAGGTGTTTGTGTAGTGTAGGGGGTCGTGTTTTAGGGTAGTGAAGTGGTATTTGGGTAGTTTAGGGGTACATGCTGGTATAGTGGTTTAGGGTTTAGGATAGTGCAGAGGTGTTTGTGTAGTGTAGGGGGTCGTGTTTTAGGGTAGTGAAGTGGTATTTGGGTAGTTTAGGGGTACATGCTGGTGTAGTGGTTTAGGGTTTAGGGTAGTGCAGTGGTGTTTGGGTAGTGTAGGGGATCATGCTGGGAATAGTGTTTCAGTGTGTAGGGTAGTGCTGTGGTGTTTGTGTAGTGTAGAGGGTCTTGCTGGGTGTAGTGTTTCAGGGTTTAGGGTAGTGCAGTGGTGTTTGTGTGGTGTAGGGGGTCAAGCTGGGGTAGGTGTTTTAGGGTTTAGGGTAGTGCAGTGGTGTTTGTGTAGTGTAGGGTGTCATGCTGGGGGTAGATTTAGGGTTTAGGGTAGTGCAGTGGTGTTTGGGTAGTGTAGGGGTACTGCTGGGGGTAGTGTTTTATGGTTTAGGTTAGTGCAGTGGTGTTTGGGTTGTGTAGGCGGTCATGCGGGTGGTGGTGTTTTAGGGTTTAGGATAGTGAAATTATGTTTGTGCAGTGTAGGGGTTGTGCTGGGGGTAGTGTTTTAGGGTTTAGGGTAGTGCAGTGGTGTTTTTGAGGTATAGGGTGTCGTGCTGGGGTTACTGTTTTAGGGTTTAGGGTAGTGCAGTGGTGTTTGTGTAGTGTAGGGGGTGTTCTAGCGGTAGTGTTTTAGGGTTTAGGGCAGTGTAGTGGTGCTTGTGTAGTGTAGGAGGTTGTGCTGGGGTAGATGTAGGGTTTAGGGTAGTGCAGTGGAGTTTGGTTAGTGTATGGGGTCGTGCTAGGGGTAATGTTTTAGGGTTTAGGGTAGTGCAGTGGTATTTGTTTAGTTAGGGGGTCGTGCTGGGTGTAGTGTTTTAGGGTTTAGGGTTGTGCAGTGTTGTTTGTTTAGTGTAGGGGGTAGTGTTTTAGGATTTAGGGTAGTGCCGTGGTGTTTGTGTAGTGAACGGGATCGTGCTGTGGGTAGTGTTTTAGGGGTTAGGGTAGTGCTGTGGTGTTTGTGTAGTGTTGGGTGTAGTGTTTTAGGGTTTACAGTAGTGCAGGTGTGCTTGGGTATTGAATGGGTTCGTGCTGGGGTAGTGTTTTAGGGTGTAGGGTAGTGCAGTGGTGTTTGTGTAGTGTAGGGGGTAGTGTTTTAGGGTAGTGCTGTGGTGTTTGTGGAATGTAGGGTGTAGTGTTTTAGGGTTTACAGTAGTGCAGTTGTGCTTGGGTATTGTAGGGGGTCGTGCTGGGTGTAGTGTTTTAGGGTTTAGGGTGGTGCAGTGGTGTTTGTGTGGTGTAGGGGGTAGTGTTTTAGGATTTAGGGTAGTACCGTGGTGTTTGTATAGTGAAGGGGATCGTGCTGGGGTAGTGTTTTAGGGTTTAGGGTAGTGCAGTGGTGTTTGGGTAGTACAGGAGGTCGTGCTGGGGGTAGTGTTTTAGGGTTTAAGGTAGTGCAGTGGTGTTTGTGTGGTGTAGGGCGTTGTGCTGGGGTAACTGTTTTAGGGTTTAGGGTAGTGCAGTGGTGTTTGTGTAGTGTAGGGGGTGTTCTAGCGGTAGTGTTTTAGGGTTTAGGGCAGTGCAGTCGTGTTTGTGTAGTGTAGGAGGTTGTGCTGGGGTAGATGTAGGGTTTAGGGTAGTGCAGTGGAGTTTGGTTAGTGTATGGGGTCGTGCTAGGGGTAATGTTTTAGGGTTTAGGGTAGTGCAGTGGTGTTTGTGTAGTGTAGGGGATAGTGCTGGGTGTAGTGTTTTAGGGTTTAGGGTGGTGCAGTGGTGTTTGTGTAGTGTAGGGGGTAGTGTTTTAGGATATAGGGTAGTGCCGTGGTGTTTGTGTAGTGAAGGGGATCGTGCTGTGGGTAGTGTTTTAGGGTTTAGGGTAGTGCTGTGGTGTTTGTGTAGTGTAGGGTGTAGTGTTTTAGGGTTTACAGTAGTGCAGTTGTGCTTGGGTATTGTATGGGTTCGTGCTGGGGTAGTGTTTTAGGGTGTAGGGTAGTGCAGTGGTGTTTGGGTAGTGTAGGGGTCGTGCTGGGAGTAGTGTTTTGGGGTTTACAGCAGTGCAGTGGTGTCTGTGTAGTGTAGGGGTCATGCTTGGGAAACTGTTTCAAGGTTTATGGTAGTGCAGTGGTATTTGTGTAGTGTAATGGGTCATGCGGGGGGAAGTGTCTTAGGGTTTAGGGTACCGCAGTGGTGTTCGGGTGGTGTAAGGGGTCGTGCTGGGGGTAGTATATTAGGGTTTAGGGAAGTGCAGTGGTGATGGGTAGTGGAGGGAGTCATGCTTGGGGTAGATTTATTGTTTAGGGCAGCGCAGTGGTGTTTGGGTAGTGTAGGGGTACTGCTGGGGGTAGTGTTTTATGGTTTAGGTTAGTGCAGTGGTGTTTGGGTTGTGTAGGCGGTCATGCGGGCGGTGGTGTTTTAGGGTTTAGGATAGTGAAATGATGTTTGTGTAGTGTAGGGGTTGTGCTGGGGGTAGTGTTTTAGGGTTTAGGGTAGTGCAGTGGTGTTTTTGAGGTATAGGGTGTCGTGCTGGGGTTACTGTTTTAGGGTTTAGGGTAGTGCAGTGGTGTTTGTGTAGTGTAGGGGGGTGTTCTAGCGGTAGTCTTTTAGGGTTTAGGGCAGTGCAGTGGTGTTTGTGTAGTGTAGGAGGTTGTGCTGGGGTAGATGGAGGGTTTAGGATAGTGCAGTGGAGTTTGGTTAGTGTATGGGGTTGTGCTAGGGGTAATGTTTTAGGGTTTAGGGTAGTGCAGTGGTGTTTGTGTAGTGTAGGGGGTCCTGCTGGGTGTAGTGTTTTAGGGTTTAGGGTAATGCAGTGTTGTTTGTGTAGTGTGGGGGGTAGTGTTTTAGGATTTAGGGTAGTGCCGTGGTGTTTGTGTAGTGAAGGGGATCATGCTGTGGGTAGTGTTTTAGGGGTTAGGGTAGTGCCGTGGTGTTTGTGTAGTGTAGGGTGTAGTGTTTTAGGGTTTACAGTAGTGCAGTTGTGCTTGGGTATTGTATGGGTTCGTGCTGGGGTAGTGTTTTAGGGTGTAGGGTAGTGCAGTGGTGTTTGTGTAGTGTAGGGAGTAGTGTTTTAGGGTTTAGGGTAGTGCCGTAGTGTTTGTGTAATGTAGGGTGTAGTGTTTTAGAGTTTACAGTAGTGCAGTTGTGCTTGGGTATTGTAGGGGGTCGTGCTGGGTGTAGTGTTTTAGGGTTTAGGCTAGTGCAGTGGTGTTTGTGTAGTGTAGGGGGTAGTGTTTTAGGATTTAGGGTAGTGCCGTGGTGTTTGTATAGTGAAGTGGATCGTGCTGGGGGTATTGTTTTAGTGTTTAGGGTAGTGCAGTGGTATTTGTGTAGTATAGGGGTTAGTGCTGGGGTAGTGTTTTAGGGTTTAGGGTAGTGCAGTGGTGTTTGTGTCATGTAGGGGCTCTTATTGGGGGTAGTGTTTTAGTGTTTAGGGTAGTACAGTGGTGCTTGTGTAGTGTAGGGGGTCAAGCTGGGGATAGTGTTTTAGGGTTTAGGGTAGTGCAGTGGTGTTTTTGTAGTTTAGGGGGTCATGCTGGGGGTAGATTTAGGGTTTAGGGTGAAGCAGTAGTGTTTGGGTAGTATATGGGGTCGTGCTGCAGGTAGTGTTTCAGGCTTTAGCGCAGTGCAGTGGTGTTTGGGTAGTGTAGGGGGTCATGCTGGGGGTAGTGTTTTAGGGTTTAGGGCAGTGCAGTGGTGTTTGGGTAGTGTAGGTGGTCATGCTGGGGGTAGTGTTTTAGGGTTTAGGGCAGTGCACTGGTGTTTGTGCAGTGTAGGGGGATGTGCCGGGAGTAGTGTTTTAGGGTTTAGGATAGTGCAGAGGTGTTTGTGTAGTGTAGGGAGTCGTGTTTTAGGGTTTAGGGTAGTGCAGTGGTGTTTGTGTAGTGTAGGGGGTAGTGTTTTAGGATTTAGGGTAGTGCTGTAGTGAAGTGGATCGTGCTGGGGGTATTGTTTTAGGGTTTAGGGTAGTGCTGTGGTGTTTGTGTAGTGTAGGGTGTAGTGTTTTAGGGTTTACAGTAGTGCAGTTGTGCTTGGGTATTGAATGGGTTCATGCTGGGGTAGTGTTTTAGGGTGTAGGGTAGTGCAGTGGTGTTTGGGTAGTGTAGGGGTCGTGCTGGGAGTAGTGTTTTGGGGTTTACAGCAGTGCAGTGGTGTCTGTGTAGTGTAGGGGTCATGCTGGTGGTACTGTTTCAAGGTTTATGGTAGTGCAGTGGTATTTGTGTAGTGTAATGGGTCATGCGGGGGAAAGTGTCTTAGGGTTTAGGGTACCGCAGTGGTGTTCGGGTGGTGTAAGGGGTCGTGCTGGGGGTAGTATAGTAGGGTTTAGGGAAGTGCAGTGGTGATGGGTAGTGGAGGAAGTCATGCTTGGGGTAGATTTATTGTTTAGGGCAGCGCAGTGGTGTTTGGGTAGTGTAGGGGTACTGCTGGGGGTAGTGTTTTATGGTTTAGGTTAGTGCAGTGGTGTTTGGGTTGTGTAGGCGGTCATGCGGGCGGTGGTGTTTTAGGGTTTAGGATAGTGAAATGATGTTTGTGCAGTGTAGGGGTTGTGCTGGGGGTAGTGTTTTAGGGTTTAGGGTAGTGCAGTGGTGTTTTTGAGGTATAGGGTGTCGTGCTGGGGTTACTGTTTTAGGGTTTAGGGTAGTGCAGTGGTGTTTGTGTAGTGTAGGGGGTGTTCTAGCGGTAGTGTTTTAGGGTTTAGGGCAGTGTAGTGGTGTTTGTGTAGTGTAGGAGGTTGTGCTGGGGTAGATGTAGGGTTTAGGGTAGTGCAGTGGAGTTTGGTTAGTGTATGGGGTCGTGCTAGGGGTAATGTTTTAGGGTTTAGGGTAGTGCAGTGGTATTTGTGTAGTTAGGGGGCCGTGCTGGGTGTAGTGTTTTAGGGTTTAGGGTAGTGCAGTGTTGTTTGTTTAGTGTAGGGGGTAGTGTTTTAGGATTTAGGGTAGTGCCGTGGTGTTTGTGTAGTGAAGGGGATCATGCTGTGGGTAGTGTTTTAGGGGTTAGGGTAGTGCCGTGGTGTTTGTGTAGTGTAGGGTGTAGTGTTTTAGGGTTTACAGTAGTGCAGTTGTGCTTGGGTATTGTATGGGTTCGTGCTGGGGTAGTGTTTTAGGGTGTAGGGTAGTGCAGTGGTGTTTTTGTAGTGTAGGGAGTAGTGTTTTAGGGTTTAGGGTAGTGCCGTAGTGTTTGTGTAATGTAGGGTGTAGTGTTTTAGAGTTTACAGTAGTGCAGTTGTGCTTGGGTATTGTAGGGGGTCGTGCTGGGTGTAGTGTTTTAGGGTTTAGGCTAGTGCAGTTGTGTTTGTGTAGTGTAGGGGGTAGTGTTTTAGGATTTAGGGTAGTGCCGTGGTGTTTGTATAGTGAAGTGGATCGTGCTGGGGGTATTGTTTTAGTGTTTAGGGTAGTGCACTGGTGTTTGTGTCATGTAGGGGCTCTTATTGGGGGTAGTGTTTTAGTGTTTAGGGTAGTACAGTGGTGCTTGTGTAGTGTAGGGGGTCAAGCTGGGGGTAGATTTAGGGTTTAGGGTGAAGCAGTAGTGTTTGGGTAGTATATGGGGTCGTGCTGCAGGTAGTGTTTCAGGCTTTAGCGCAGTGCAGTGGTGTTTGGGTAGTGTAGGGGGTCATGCTGGGGGTAGTGTTTTAGGGTTTAGGGCAGTGCAGTGGTGTTTGGGTAGTGTAGGGGGTCATGCTGGGGGTAGTGTTTTAGGGTTTAGGGCAGTGCACTGGTGCTTGTGCAGTGTAGGGGGATGTGCCGGGAGTAGTGTTTTAGGGTTTAGGATAGTGCAGAGGTGTTTGTGTAGTGTAGGGGGTCGTGTTTTAGGGTTTAGGGTAGTGCAGTGGTGTTTGTGTAGTGTAGGGGGTAGTGTTTTAGGATTTAGTGTAGTGCCGTGGTGTTTGTATAGTGAAGTGGATCGTGCTGGGGGTATTGTTTTAGGGTTTAGGGTAGTGCTGTGGTGTTTGTGTAGTGTAGGGTGTAGTGTTTTAGGGTTTACAGTAGTGCATTTGTGCTTGGGTATTGTATGGGTTCGTGCTGGGGTAGTGTTTTAGGGTGTAGGGTAGTGCAGTGGTGTTTGGGTAGTGTAGGGGTCGTGCTGGGAGTAGTGTTTTGGGGTTTACAGCAGTGCAGTGGTGTCTGTGTAGTGTAGGGGTCATGCTGGGGGTACTGTTTCAAGGTTTATGGTAGTGCAGTGGTATTTGTGTAGTGTAATGGGTCATGCGGGGGGAAGTGTCTTAGGGTTTAGGGTACCGCAGTGGTGTTCGGGTGGTGTAAGGGGTCGTGCTGGGGGTAGTATATTAGGGTTTAGGGAAGTGCAGTGGTGATGGGTAGTGGAGGAAGTCATGCTTGGGGTAGATTTATTGTTTAGGGCAGCGCAGTGGTGTTTGAGTAGTGTAGGGGTGCTGCTGGGGGTAGTGTTTTATGGTTTAGGTTAGTGCAGTGGTGTTTGGGTTGTGTAGGCGGTCATGCGGGCGGTGGTGTTTTAGGGTTTAGGATAGTGAAATGATGTTTGTATAGTGTAGGGGTTGTGCTGGGGGTAGTGTTTTAGGGTTTAGGGTAGTGCAGTGGTGTTTTTGAGGTATAGGGTGTCGTGCTGGGGTTACTGTTTTAGGGTTTAGGGTAGTGCAGTGGTGTTTGTGTAGTGTAGGGGGGTGTTCTAGCGGTAGTCTTTTAGGGTTTAGGGCAGTGCAGTGGTGTTTGTGTAGTGTAGGAGGATGTGCTGGGGTAGATGTAGGGTTTAGGGTAGTGCAGTGGAGTTTGGTTAGTGTATGGGGTCGTGCTAGGGGTAATGTTTTAGGGTTTAGGGTAGTGCAGTGGTGTTTGTGTAGTGTAGGGGGTCCTGCTGGGTGTAGTGTTTTAGGGTTTAGGGTAATGCAGTGTTGTTTGTGTAGTGTGGGGGGTAGTGTTTTAGGATTTAGGGTAGTGCCGTGGTGTTTGTGTAGTGAAGGGGATCATGCTGTGGGTAGTGTTTTAGGGGTTAGGGTAGTGCCGTGGTGTTTGTGTAGTGTAGGGTGTAGTGTTTTAGGGTTTACAGTAGTGCAGTTGTGCTTGGGTATTGTATGGGTTCGTGCTGGGGTAGTGTTTTAGGGTGTAGGGTAGTGCAGTGGTGTTTGTGTAGTGTAGGGAGTAGTGTTTTAGGGTTTAGGGTAGTGCCGTAGTGTTTGTGTAATGTAGGGTGTAGTGTTTTAGAGTTTACAGTAGTGCAGTTGTGCTTGGGTATTGTAGGGGGTCGTGCTGGGTGTAGTGTTTTAGGGTTTAGGGTAGTGCAGTGGTGTTTGTGTAGTGTAGGGGGTAGTGTTTTAGGATTTAGGGTAGTGCCGTGGTGTTTGTATAGTGAAGTGGATCGTGCTGGGGGTATTGTTTTAGTGTTTAGGGTAGTGCAGTGGTATTTGTGTAGTATAGGGGTTAGTGCTGGGGTAGTGTTTTAGGGTTTAGGGTAGTGCAGTGGTGTTTGTGTCATGTAGGGGCTCTTATTGGGGGTAGTGTTTTAGGGTTTAGGGTAGTGCAGTGGTGTTTTTGTAGTTTAGGGGGTCATGCTGGGGGTAGATTTAGGGTTTAGGGTGAAGCAGTGGTGTTTGGGTAGTATATGGGGTCGTGCTGCAGGTAGTGTTTCAGGCTTTAGCGCAGTGCAGTGGTGTTTGGGTAGTGTAGGGGGTCATGCTGGGGGTAGTGTTTTAGGGTTTAGGGCAGTGCAGTGGTGTTTGGGTAGTGTAGGGGGTCATGCTGGGGGTAGTGTTTTAGGGTTTAGGGCAGTGCACTAGTGTTTGTGTAGTGTAGGGGGATGTGCCGGGAGTAGTGTTTTAGGGTTTAGGGTAGTACAGTGGTGTTTGGGGATTGCAGGGGGTTGTGCTTGGGGTAGGGTTTCAGCATTTAGGGTAGTGCAGTAGTGTTGGGTAGTTTTTGGAGGTCATGCCGGTGATAGATTTAGGGTTAAGGGCTGTGCAGTGGTGTTTTTGTAGTGTAGGGGGTCGTGCTGGGGGTAGATTTAGGGTTTAGAGTAGTGCAGTCGTGTTTGGAAAGTTTAGGGGGTCATGCTGGGGGTAGTGTTTTTGGGGTTTAGGGCAGTGCAGTGCAGTGGTGTTTGGGTAGTGTAGGGGGATCGTGCTGGGGTAGTGTTTTATGGTTTAGGGCAGTGCAGTGGTGTTTGGGTAGTGTATGGGGTTGTGCTGGAGGTAGTGTTTTAGGGTTTAGTGCAGTGCAGTGGTGTTTGTGTAGTGTAGGGGGTCATGCTGGGGTAGTGTTTTAGGGTTTAGGGTAGTGCAGTGGTGTTATCGTAGTGTAGGGGGTCATGTTTTTGGGTAGTACAGTGATGTTTGGGTAGTGTAGGGGGTCATGCTGGGGGTTGTGTTTTAGGGTTTAGGTTAGTGCAGTGATGTTTTGGTATTGTAGGGGGTCTTGCTGGGTATAGTGTTTTAGGGTTTAGGGTAGTGCAGTGGTGTTTGGGTAGTGTAGGGGTACTGCTGGGGGTAGTGTTTTATGGTTTAGGTTAGTGCAGTGGTGTTTGGGTTGTGTAGGCGGTCATGCGGGCGGTGGTGTTTTAGGGTTTAGGATAGTGAAATGATGTTTGTGTAGTGTAGGGGTTGTGCTGGGGGTAGTGTTTTAGGGTTTAGGGTAGTGCAGTGGTGTTTTTGAGGTATAGGGTGTCGTGCTGGGGTTACTGTTTTAGGGTTTAGGGTAGTGCAGTGGTGTTTGTGTAGTGTAGGGGGTGTTCTAGCGGTAGTGTTTTAGGGTTTAGGGCAGTGTAGTGGTGTTTGTGTAGTGTAGGAGGTTGTGCTGGGGTAGATGTAGGGTTTAGGGTAGTGCAGTGGAGTTTGGTTAGTGTATGGGGTCGTGCTAGGGGTAATGTTTTAGGGTTTAGGGTAGTGCAGTGGTATTTGTGTAGTTAGGGGGTCGTGCTGGGTGTAGTGTTTTAGGGTTTAGGGTAGTGCAGTGTTGTTTGTTTAGTGTAGGGGGTAGTGTTTTAGGATTTAGGGTAGTGCCGTGGTGTTTGTGTAGTGAAGGGGATCGTGCTGTGGGTAGTGTTTTAGGGGTTAGGGTAGTGCTGTGGTGTTTGTGTAGTGTAGGGTGTAGTGTTTTAGGGTTTACAGTAGTGCAGGTGTGCTTGGGTATTGAATGGGTTCGTGCTGGGGTAGTGTTTTAGGGTGTAGGGTAGTGCAGTGGTGTTTGTGTAGTGTAGGGGGTAGTGTTTTAGGGTAGTGCCGTGGTGTTTGTGGAATGTAGGGTGTAGTGTTTTAGGGTTTACAGTAGTGCAGTTGTGCTTGGGTATTGTAGGGGGTCGTGCTGGGTGTAGTGTTTTAGGGTTTAGGGTAGTGCAGTGGTGTTTGTGTGGTGTAGGGGGTAGTGTTTTAGGATTTAGGGTAGTACCGTGGTGTTTGTATAGTGAAGGGGATCGTGCTGGGGGTAGTGTTTTAGGGTTTAGGGTAGTGCAGTGGTGTTTGGGTAGTACAGGAGGTCGTGCTGGGGGTAGTGTTTTAGGGTTTAAGGTAGTGCAGTGGTGTTTGTGTGGTGTAGGGCGTTGTGCTGGGGTAACTGTTTTAGGGTTTAGGGTAGTGCAGTGGTGTTTGTGTAGTGTAGGGGGTGTGCTAGCGGTAGTGTTTTAGGGTTTAGGGCAGTGCAGTCGTGTTTGTGTAGTGTAGGAGGTTGTGCTGGGGTAGATGTAGGGTTTAGGGTAGTGCAGTGGAGTTTGGTTAGTGTATGGGGTCGTGCTAGGGGTAATGTTTTAGGGTTTAGGGTAGTGCAGTGGTGTTTGTGTAGTGTAGGGGATAGTGCTGGGTGTAGTGTTTTAGGGTTTAGGGTGGTGCAGTGGTGTTTGTGTAGTGTAGGGGGTAGTGTTTTAGGATATAGGGTAGTGCCGTGGTGTTTGTGTAGTGAGGGGGATCGTGCTGTGGGTAGTGTTTTAGGGTTTAGGGTAGTGCTGTGGTGTTTGTGTAGTGTAGGGTGTAGTGTTTTAGGGTTTACAGTAGTGCAGTTGTGCTTGGGTATTGTATGGGTTCGTGCTGGGGTAGTGTTTTAGGGTGTAGGGTAGTGCAGTGGTGTTTGGGTAGTGTAGGGGTCGTGCTGGGAGTAGTGTATTGGGGTTTACAGCAGTGCAGTGGTGTCTGTGTAGTGTAGGGGTCATGCTGGGGGTACTGTTTCAAGGTTTATGGTGGTGCAGTGGTATTTGTGTAGTGTAATGGGTCATGCGGGGGAAGTGTCTTAGGGTTTAGGGTACCGCAGTGGTGTTCGGGTGGTGTAAGGGGTCGTGCTGGGGGTAGTATATTAGGGTTTAGGGAAGTGCAGTGGTGATGGGTAGTGGAGGGAGTCATGCTTGGGGTAGATTTATTGTTTAGGGCAGCGCAGTGGTGTTTGGGTAGTGTAGGGGGTCATGCTGAGGGTAGTGTTTTAGGGTTTAGGGTAGTGCAGTCGTGTTTGGGTAGTGTAGGGGGTACTGCTGGGGGTAGTGTTTTAGGGTTTAGGGTAGTGCAGTGGTTTTTGTGTAGTATTAGGGGTAGTTCTGGGGGTAGTATTTTAGGACTTAGGGTAGTGCAATGATGTTTGGCCAGTCTAGGGGTAGTCCTGGTGGTAATGTTTTAGGGTTTAGGGTAGTGCAGTGGTGTTTCGGTAGTGTAGGGGGTTGTGCTGAGGGTAGTGTTTTACGGTATAGGGCAGTGCAGTGGTGTTTGTGTGGAGTAGGGGGTCGTGCTAGGGATCGTGTTTTATGGTTTGGGTAGTGCAGTGGTGTTTGTGTAGTGCAGGGAGTCATGATGGGGGTAGTGTTTTAGGGTTTAGGGAAGTGCAGTGGTGTGTGTGTAGTATAGGGGGTTGTACTGGGGGTAGTGTTTTAGGGTTTAGGTTAGTGCAGTGGTGTTTGTGTAGTGTAGTGGGTCATGCTGGGGGTAGATTTAGGGTTTAGGGTAGCGCAATGGTGTTTGTGTAGTGTAGGGGGTCATGCTGTGGGAAGTGTCTTAGGGTTTAGGGTACCGCAGTGGTGTTTGGGTGGTGTAAGGGGTCGTGCTGGGGGTAGTATATTAGGGTTTAGAGGAGTGCAGTGGTGATGGGTAATGGAGGGAGTCATGCTTGGGGTAGATTTAGGGTTTAGGGCAGCGCAGTGGTGTTTGGGTAGTGTAGGTGGTCATGCTGAGGGTAGTGTTTTAGGGTTTAGGGCAGTGCCGTCTTTTTTGTTTAGTGTAGGGGGTCATGCTTGGGATAGTGTTTTAGGGTTTAGGGTAGTACAGTCGTGTTTGGGTAGTGTAGGGGGGTACTGCTGGGGGTAGTGTTTTAGGGTTTAGGGTAGTGCAGTGGTGTTTGTGTAGTATTGAGGGTAGTTCTGGGTAGTATTTTAGGACTTAGGGTAGTGCAATGATGTTTGGGCAGTCTACGGGTAGTCCTGGGTGTAGTGTTTTAGGGTTGATGGTAGTGCAGTGGTGTTTCGGTAGTGTAGGGGGTTGTGCTGTGGGTAGTGTTTCACGGTATAGGGCAGTGCAGTGGTGTTTGTGTGGAGTAGGGGGTTGCGCTAGGGATAGTGTTTTACGGTTTGGGTAGTGCAGTGGTGTTTGTGTAGTGCAGGGGGTCATGATGGGGGTAGTGTTTTAGCGTTTATAGTAGTGCAGTGGTGTGTGTGTAGTGTAGTGGGTCATGCTGGCGGTAGAGTTAGGGTTTAGGGTAGCGCAATGGTGTTTGTGTAGTGTAGGGGGTCATGCTGGGGGTAGTATTTTTGGGTTTCGGGTAGTGCAGTGGTGTTTGGGTAGTGCAGGGGGTCGTGCTGGGGTAGTGTTTTAGGGTTAGGGTAGTGCAGTTGTGTTTGGGTAGTAAAGGGGGTCGTGCTGGGGGTAGTGTTTTAGGATTTAGGGTAGAGCATTTGTGTTTGTGCAGTATAGGGATTCATTATGGGGGTAGTGTAATAGGGTTTAGGGTAGTGAAGTGGTGTTTGTGTAGTTTAGAGGTTAGTGCTGGGGTAGTGTTTTAGGGTTTAGGGTAGTGCAGTGGTATTTTGGTAATGTAGGGGGTCGTGCTAGGGGAGTGTTTTCGGGTTTAGGTTAGTGCAGTGGGGTTTGTGTAGTGTAAGGGTTTGTGGTGGGGTAATGTTTTAGGTTAGGGCAGTGGTGTCTGTGTAGTGCAGGGGTTTGTGCTGGGGTAGTGTTTTAGGGTTTAGGGTATTGCAGTGGAGTTTGGGTAGTGTAGGGGGTAGTACAGGGAGTAGTGTTTTAGGGTTTAGGGTAGTGCAGTGATGTTTGGGTAGTGTAGGAGGTCGTGCTGGAGGTAGTGTTTTAGGGTTTAAGATATTGCAGTGGTGTTTGTGTAGTTTAGGGTGTAGTGCATTAGGGTTTAGGTAGTGCCATGGTGTTTGTGTAGTGTAGGGGTCGTGCTGGGGGTAGTGTTTTAGGGTTTAGGGTAGTGCAGTTGTGTTTGTGTAGTGTAGGGGGTCGTGTTTTAGGGTTTAGGGTAGTGCAGTGGTGTTTGGGTAGTGAAGGGGTCGTGCTGGGGGTAGTGTTTTTAAGTTTCGGGTAGTGTAGTTGTGTTTGGGTAGTGAAGTGGGTCGTGCTGCAGGTAGTGTTTTAGCGTTTTGGGCAGCACAGTGGTGTTTTGGTAGTGTAGGGGGTCATGCTGGGGGTACTGTTTTAGGGTTTAGGGTAGTGCAGTCATGTTTTTGTTTGTGTAGTGTAGGGGGTAGTGTTTTAGGATATAGGGTAGTGCCGTGGTGTTTGTGTAGTGAGGGGGATCGTGCTGTGGGTAGTGTTTTAGGGTTTAGGGTAGTGCTGTGGTGTTTGTGTAGTGTAGGGTGTAGTGTTTTAGGGTTTACAGTAGTGCAGTTGTGCTTGGGTATTGTATGGGTTCGTGCTGGGGTAGTGTTTTAGGGTGTAGGGTAGTGCAGTGGTGTTTGGGTAGTGTAGGGGTCGTGCTGGGAGTAGTGTATTGGGGTTTACAGCAGTGCAGTGGTGTCTGTGTAGTGTAGGGGTCATGCTGGGGGTACTGTTTCAAGGTTTATGGTGGTGCAGTGGTATTTGTGTAGTGTAATGGGTCATGCGGGGGGAAGTGTCTTAGGGTTTAGGGTACCGCAGTGGTGTTTGGGTGGTGTAAGGGGTCGTGCTGGGGGTAGTATATTAGGGTTTAGAGGAGTGCAGTGGTGATGGGTAATGGAGGGAGTCATGCTTGGGGTAGATTTAGGGTTTAGGGCAGCGCAGTGGTGTTTGGGTAGTGTAGGTGGTCATGCTGAGGGTAGTGTTTTAGGGTTTAGGGCAGTGCCGTCTTTTTTGTTTAGTGTAGGGGGTCATGCTTGGGATAGTGTTTTAGGGTTTAGGGTAGTACAGTCGTGTTTGGGTAGTGTAGGGGGGTACTGCTGGGGGTAGTGTTTTAGGGTTTAGGGTAGTGCAGTGGTGTTTGTGTAGTATTGAGGGTAGTTCTGGGTAGTATTTTAGGACTTAGGGTAGTGCAATGATGTTTGGGCAGTCTACGGGTAGTCCTGGGTGTAGTGTTTTAGGGTTGATGGTAGTGCAGTGGTGTTTCGGTAGTGTAGGGGGTTGTGCTGTGGGTAGTGTTTCACGGTATAGGGCAGTGCAGTGGTGTTTGTGTGGAGTAGGGGGTTGCGCTAGGGATAGTGTTTTACGGTTTGGGTAGTGCAGTGGTGTTTGTGTAGTGCAGGGGGTCATGATGGGGGTAGTGTTTTAGGGTTTATAGTAGTGCAGTGGTGTGTGTGTAGTGTAGTGGGTCATGCTGGCGGTAGAGTTAGGGTTTAGGGTAGCGCAATGGTGTTTGTGTAGTGTAGGGGGTCATGCTGGGGGTAGTATTTTTGGGTTTCGGGTAGTGCAGTGGTGTTTGGGTAGTGCAGGGGGTCGTGCTGGGGTAGTGTTTTAGGGTTAGGGTAGTGCAGTTGTGTTTGGGTAGTAAAGGGGGTCGTGCTGGGGGTAGTGTTTTAGGATTTAGGGTAGAGCATTTGTGTTTGTGCAGTATAGGGATTCATTATGGGGGTAGTGTAATAGGGTTTAGGGTAGTGAAGTGGTGTTTGTGTAGTTTAGAGGTTAGTGCTGGGGTAGTGTTTTAGGGTTTAGGGTAGTGCAGTGGTATTTTGGTAATGTAGGGGGTCGTGCTAGGGGAGTGTTTTCGGGTTTAGGGTAGTGCAGTGGGGTTTGTGTAGTGTAAGGGTTTGTGGTGGGGTAATGTTTTAGGTTAGGGCAGTGGTGTCTGTGTAGTGCAGGGGTTTGTGCTGGGGTAGTGTTTTAGGGTTTAGGGTATTGCAGTGGAGTTTGGGTAGTGTAGGGGGTAGTACAGGGAGTAGTGTTTTAGGGTTTAGGGTAGTGCAGTGATGTTTGGGTAGTGTAGGAGGTCGTGCTGGAGGTAGTGTTTTAGGGTTTAAGATATTGCAGTGGTGTTTGTGTAGTTTAGGGTGTAGTGCATTAGGGTTTAGGTAGTGCCATGGTGTTTGTGTAGTGTAGGGGTCGTGCTGGGGGTAGTGTTTTAGGGTTTAGGGTAGTGCAGTTGTGTTTGTGTAGTGTAGGGGGTCGTGTTTTAGGGTTTAGGGTAGTGCAGTGGTGTTTGGGTAGTGAAGGGGGTCGTGCTGGGGGTAGTGTTTTTAAGTTTCGGGTAGTGTAGTTGTGTTTGGGTAGTGAAGTGGGTCGTGCTGCAGGTAGTGTTTTAGCGTTTTGGGCAGCACAGTGGTGTTTTGGTAGTGTAGGGGGTCATGCTGGGGGTACTGTTTTAGGGTTTAGGGTAGTGCAGTCATGTTTTTGTAGTGTAGGGGGTCATGCTGGGGGTAGTGTTTTAGGGTTAAGGGCAGTGCAGTGGTGTTTGTGTAGTGTAGGGGGTAATGCCGGGGGTAGTGTTTTAGGGTTTAGGGCAGTACAGTGGCGTTTGGGGATTGTAGGGGGTTGTGCTTGGGGTAGTGTTTTAGGGTTTAGGGTAGTGCAGCTGTATTTGGGTAGTGTAGGGGGTCGTGCTGGTGGTAGTATTTTTGGGTTTTGGGTAGTGCAGTGGTGTTTGGGTAGTGCAGAGGGTTGTGCTGGGGGTAGAGTTTTAGGGTTTAGGGTAGTGCAGTGGTGTTTGTGTAGTGTAGGGGTTCATGGTGGGATAGTGTTTTAGGGTTTAGGGTAGTGCAGTGGTTTTTGGGTAGTGTAGGGGGTCGTGTTGGGGGTTTTGTTTTAGGGTTTAGGGTAGTGTAATGGTGTTTTGGTAGTGTAGAGGGTTGTGCTGGGTGTAGTGTTTTAGGGTTTCGGGTAGTGCAGTGGTGTTTGGGTAGTGTAGGGTGTCGTGCTGGGGTAGTGTTTTAGGGTTTAGGGCCATGCAGTGGTGTTTGTGTAGTGTAGGGGTGATGCTGGGGGTAGTGTTTTAGGGTTTAGGGTAGTGCGGTGGTGTTTGGGTAGTGCAGGGGGTCGTGCTGGGGGTAGTGTTTTAGGGTTTTGGGTAGTGCAGTGGTGTTTGTGTAGTGTAGGGATTCGTGCTAGGGTAGTGTTTTAGGGTTTAGGGTAGTGCCGTGGTTTTTGGGTAGTGTAGGGGGTCGTGCTGGGGTTTTTGTTTTAGGGTTTAGGGTTGTGTAGTGTAATGGTGTTTTGGTAGTGTAGGGGGTCGTGCTGGGTGTAGTGTTTTAAGGTTTCGGGTAGTGCAGTGGTGTCTGTGTAGTTTAGGGGGTCGTGCTGGGGATACTGCTTTAGGATTATGGGTAGTGCAATAGTGTTTGTGTAGTGTTGGGGGTTGTGTTTTAGGGTAGTGCTGTGATGTTTGGGTAGTGTAGGGGTCATGCTGGGGGTTGTGTTTTAGAGTTTAGGGTAGTGCAGTGGTGTCTGTGTAGTGTAGCTTGTCGTGCTGGGGGTAGTGTTTTAGGGTTTAGGATAGTGCATAGGTGTTTGTGTAGTGTAGGGAGTCGTTCTTGGGGTAGTGTTTTAGGGTTTTGGGTAGTGCAGTGGTGTTTGTGTAGTGTAAGGGTTTGTGGTGGGGTAATGTTTTAGGTTAGGGCAGTGGTGTCTGTGTAGTGCAGGGGTTTGTGCTGGGGTAGTGTTTTAGGGTTTAGGGTATTGCAGTGGAGTTTGGGTAGTGTAGGGGGTAGTACAGGGAGTAGTGTTTTATGGTTTAGGGTAGTGCAGTGATGTTTGGGTAGTGTAGGAGGTCGTGCTGGAGGTAGTGTGTTAGGGTTTAAGATATTGCAGTGGTGTTTGTGTAGTTTAGGGTGTAGTGCATTAGGGTTTAGGTAGTGCCATGGTGTTTGTGTAGTGTAGGGGTCGTGCTGGGGGTAGTGTTTTAGGGTTTAGGGTAGTGCAGTTGTGTTTGTGTAGTGTAGGGGGTCGTGTTTTAGGGTTAAGGGCAGTGCAGTGGTGTTTGTGTAGTGTAGGGGGTAATGCCGGGGGTAGTGTTTTAGGGTTTAGGGCAGTACAGTGGCGTTTGGGGATAGTAGGGGGTTGTGCTTGGGGTAGTGTTTTAGGGTTTAGGGTAGTGCATCTGTATTTGGGTAGTGTAGGGGGTCGTGCTGGTGGTAGTATTTTTGGGTTTTGGGTAGTGCAGTGGTGTTTGGGTAGTGCAGAGGGTTGTGCTGGGGGTAGAGTTTTAGGGTTTAGGGTAGTGCAGTGGTGGTTGTGTAGTGTAGGGGTTCATGGTGGGGTAGTGTTTTAGGGTTTAGGGTAGTGCAGTGGTTTTTGGGTAGTGTAGGGGGTCGTGTTGGGGGTTTTGTTTTAGGGTTTAGGGTAGTGTGATGGTGTTTTGGTAGTGTAGAGGGTTGTGCTGGGTGTAGTGTTTTAGGGTTTCGGGTAGTGCAGTGGTGTTTGAGTAGTGTAGGGGGTCGTGCTGGGGTAGTGTTTTAGGGTTTAGGGCCATGCAGTGGTGTTTGTGTAGTGTAGGGGTGATGCTGGGGGTAGTGTTTTAGGGTTTAGGGTAGTGCGGTGGTGTTTGGGTAGTGCAGGGGGTCGTGCTGGGGGTAGTGTTTTAGGGTTTTGGGTAGTGCAGTGGTGTTTGTGTAGTGTAGGGATTTGTGCTAGGGTAGTGTTTTAAGGTTTAGGGTAGTGCAGTGGTTTTTGGGTAGTGTAGGGGGTCGTGCTGGGTTTTTTGTTTTAGGGTTTAGGGTAGTGTAGTGTAATGGTGTTTTGGTAGTGTAGGGGGTCGTGCTGGGTGTAGTGTTTTAAGGTTTCGGGTAGTGCAGTGGTGTCTGTGTAGTTTAGGGGGTCGTGCTGGGGATACTGCTTTAGGATTTAGGGTAGTGCAATAGTGTTTGTGTAGTGTTGGGGGTTGTGTTTTAGGGTAGTGCTGTGATGTTTGGGTAGTGTAGGGGTCATGCTGGGGGTTGTGTTTTAGAGTTTAGGGTAGTGCAGTTGTGTTTTTATAGTGTAGGGGGTCGTGCTGGGTGTAGTGTTTTATTGTTTAGGGTCGTGCAGTGGTGTTTGTGTAGTGAAGGGGGCATAATGGGGGTAGTGTTTTAGGGTTTAGGGTAGTTTAGTGGTGTTTGTGTAGTGTACGGGTTCGTGGTGGGGGTAATGTTTTAGGGTAGTGCAGTGGTGTTTGTGTAGTGCAGGGGTTTGTGCTGGGGTATTGTTTTAGGGTTTAGGGTAGTGCAGTGGAGTTTGGGTAGTGTAGGGGGTAGTGCAGGGGGTAGTGTTTTAGGGTTTAGGGTAGTGCAGTGATGTTTGTATAGTGTATGGGGTTGTGCTGGGGGTAGTGTTTACGGGTTAAGGGTAGTGCAGTGGTGTTTGTGTAGTGTAGGAGGTCGTGCTGGAGGTAGTGTTTTAGGGTTTAGGATTTTGCAGTGGTGTTTGTGTGGTGTAGGGTGAAGTGTATTAGGGTTTAGGGTAGTGCCGTGGTGTTTGGGTAGTGTAGGGGGTTGTGCCGGGAGTACTGTTTTTAAGTTTCGGGAAGTGCAGTTGTGTTTGGGTAGTGAAGGGGGTTGTGCTGCAGGTAGTGTTTTAGCGTTTAGGGCAGCGCAGTGGTGTTTGGGTAGGGTAGGGGGTCATGCTGGGGGTAGAGTTGTATGGTTTAGGGCAGTGCAGTGATGTTTGGGTAGTTTAGAGGTTCATGCTGGGGTAGTGTTTTAGGGTTTAGGGAAGTGCAGTGATGTCTTTGTAGTGTAGGGGGTCATGCCGGGGGTAGTGTTTTAGGGTTTAGGGCAGTACAGTGGTTTTTGGGGATTGTAGGGGGTTGTGCTTGGGATAGTGTTTTAGGGTTTAGGGTAGTGCAGCGGTGTTTGTGTAGTGTAGTTTTCGTGCTGGTGGTAGATCTAGGGTTTAGGGTTGTGCAGTGGTGTTTGTGTAGTGTAGGGGGTCATGCTGGGGGTAGATTTAGGGTTTAGGGTAGTGCGGTGCTGTTTTGAAAGTGTAGGGGGTTGTGCTGGGGGTAGTGTTTTAGGGATTAGGGCAGTGCAGTGGTGTTTGGGTAGTGTAGGGGAATCGTGCTGTGGTAGTGTTTTAGGGTTTATGGTAGTGCAGTGGTGTTTGGGTAGTGCAGGGGGTCGTGCTGGGGTAGTTGTTTAGGGTGTAGGGTAGTGCAGTGTTTTTTATGTAGAGTAGGGGGTCATGCTGGTGGTAGTGTTTTAGGGTGTATTGTAGTGCAGTGGTGTTTGTGTAGTGTAGGGTTTCGTGCTGGGGTAGTGTTTTAGGGTTTAGGGTAGTGCAGTGGTGTTTGTGTAGTGTACGGGTTCGTGCTGGTGGTAGTGTTTTAGGGTGTATTGTAGTGCAGTTGTGTTTGTGTAATATAGGGGTTTGTGCTGGGGTAGTGTTTTAGGGTTCAGAGTAGTGCAGTGGTGTTTTGAAAGTGTAGGGGGTTGTGCTGGGGGTAGTGTTTTAGGGATTAGGGCAGTGCAGTGGTGTTTGGGTAGTGTAGGGGAATCGTGCTGTGGTAGTGTTTTAGGGTTTATGGTAGTGCAGTGGTGTTTGGGTAGTGCAGGGGGTCGTGCTGGGGTAGTTGTTTAGGGTGTAGGGTAGTGCAGTGTTTTTTATGTAGAGTAGGGGGTCGTGCTGGTGGTAGTGTTTTAGGGTGTATTGTAGTGCAGTGGTGTTTGTGTAGTGTAGGGTTTCGTGCTGGGGTAGTGTTTTAGGGTTTAGGGTAGTGCAGTGGTGTTTGTGTAGTGTACGGGTTCGTGCTGGTGGTAGTGTTTTAGGGTGTATTGTAGTGCAGTTGTGTTTGTGTAATATAGGGGTTTGTGCTGGGGTAGTGTTTTAGGGTTCAGAGTAGTGCAGTGGTGTTTTGATAGTGTAGGGGGTTGTGCTGGGTGTAGTGTTTTAGGGTTTCGGGTAGTGCAGTGGTGTTTGGGAAGTGTAGGGGGTCATGCTGGGGTAGTGTTTTAGGGTTTTGGGTAGTGGTATTTGTGTAGTATAGGGGTCGTGCTGGGTGCAGTGCTTTATTGTTTAGGGTAGTGCAGTTGTGTTTGTGTAGTGTAGTTTGTCATGCTGTGGGTACTGTTTTAGGGTTTAGGGTAGTGCAGTGGTGTTTGTGTAGTGTAGGGGGTCATGCTGGGGGTAGTGTTTTAGGGTTTAGGGTAGTGCAGTGGTGTTTGAGTAGTGTACAGGTTTGTGCTGGGGGTTATGTTTTAGGGTAGTGCAGTGGTGTTTGTGTAGTGTAGGGGGTTGTGCTGGGGTAGTGTTTTAGGGTTTAGCGTAGTGCGGTGGTGTTTGGGTAGTGTAGGGGGTAGTGCTGCGGGTAGTGTTTTAGGGTAGTGCAGTGATGTTTGGGTAGTGTAGGGGGTCATGCTGGGGGTTGTCTTTTAGGGTTTAGGGTAGTGCAGTTGTGTTTGGGTAGTGTAGGGGGTCATGCTGGATGTAGTGTTTTATTGTTTAGGGTAGTGCAGTGGCGTTTGTGTCGTGTAGGGTGTCATGCTGCAGGTAGTGTTTTAGGGTTTAGGGCAGTGCAGTGGTGTTTGTGTAGTGTAGGGGTTCGTGCTGGGGGTACTGTTTTAGGGTTTAGGGTAGTGCAGTCATGTTTTTGTAGTGTAGGGGGTCATGCTGGGGGTAGTGTTTTAGGGTTAAGGGCAGTGCAGTGGTGTTTGTGTAGTGTAGGGGGTAATGCCGGGGGTAGTGTTTTAGGGTTTAGGGCAGTACAGTGGCGTTTGGGGATTGTAGGGGGTTGTGCTTGGGGTAGTGTTTTAGGGTTTAGGGTAGTGCAGCTGTATTTGGGTAGTGTAGGGGGTCGTGCTGGTGGTAGTATTTTTGGGTTTTGGGTAGTGCAGTGGTGTTTGGGTAGTGCAGAGGGTTGTGCTGGGGGTAGAGTTTTAGGGTTTAGGGTAGTGCAGTGGTGTTTGTGTAGTGTAGGGGTTCATGGTGGGATAGTGTTTTAGGGTTTAGGGTAGTGCAGTGGTTTTTGGGTAGAGTAGGGGGTCGTGTTGGGGGTTTTGTTTTAGGGTTTCGGGTAGTGTAATGGTGTTTTGGTAGTGTAGAGGGTTGTGCTGGGTGTAGTGTTTTAGGGTTTCGGGTAGTGCAGTGGTGTTTGGGTAGTGTAGGGTGTCGTGCTGGGGTAGTGTTTTAGGGTTTAGGGCCATGCAGTGGTGTTTGTGTAGTGTAGGGGTGATGCTGGGGGTAGTGTTTTAGGGTTTAGGGTAGTGCGGTGGTGTTTGGGTAGTGCAGGGGGTCGTGCTGGGGGTAGTGTTTTAGGGTTTTGGGTAGTGCAGTGGTGTTTGTGTAGTGTAGGGATTCGTGCTAGGGTAGTGTTTTAGGGTTTAGGGTAGTGCAGTGGTTTTTGGGTAGTGTAGGGGGTCGTGCTGGGGTTTTTGTTTTAGGGTTTAGGGTTGTGTAGTGTAATGGTGTTTTGGTAGTGTAGGGGGTCGTGCTGGGTGTAGTGTTTTAAGGTTTCGGGTAGTGCAGTGGTGTCTGTGTAGTTTAGGGGGTCGTGCTGGGGATACTGCTTTAGGATTATGGGTAGTGCAATAGTGTTTGTGTAGTGTTGGGGGTTGTGTTTTAGGGTAGTGCTGTGATGTTTGGGTAGTGTAGGGGTCATGCTGGGGGTTGTGTTTTAGAGTTTAGGGTAGTGCAGTGGTGTCTGTGTAGTGTAGCTTGTCGTGCTGGGGGTAGTGTTTTAGGGTTTAGGATAGTGCATAGGTGTTTGTGTAGTGTAGGGAGTCGTTCTTGGGGTAGTGTTTTAGGGTTTTGGGTAGTGCAGTGGTGTTTGTGTAGTGTAAGGGTTTGTGGTGGGGTAATGTTTTAGGTTAGGGCAGTGGTGTCTGTGTAGTGCAGGGGTTTGTGCTGGGGTAGTGTTTTAGGGTTTAGGGTATTGCAGTGGAGTTTGGGTAGTGTAGGGGGTAGTACAGGGAGTAGTGTTTTAGGGTTTAGGGTAGTGCAGTGATGTTTGGGTAGTGTAGGAGGTCGTGCTGGAGGTAGTGTTTTAGGGTTTAAGATATTGCAGTGGTGTTTGTGTAGTTTAGGGTGTAGTGCATTAGGGTTTAGGTAGTGCCATGGTGTTTGTGTAGTGTAGGGGTCGTGCTGGGGGTAGTGTTTTAGGGTTTAGGGTAGTGCAGTTGTGTTTGTGTAGTGTAGGGGGTCGTGTTTTAGGGTTAAGGGCAGTGCAGTGGTGTTTGTGTAGTGTAGGGGGTAATGCCGGGGGTAGTGTTTTAGGGTTTAGGGCAGTACAGTGGCGTTTGGGGATTGTAGGGGGTTGTGCTTGGGGTAGTGTTTTAGGGTTTAGGGTAGTGCATCTGTATTTGGGTAGTGTAGGGGGTCGTGCTGGTGGTAGTATTTTTGGGTTTTGGGTAGTGCCGTGGTGTTTGGGTAGTGCAGAGGGTTGTGCTGGGGGTAGAGTTTTAGGGTTTAGGGTAGTGCAGTGGTGTTTGTGTAGTGTAGGGGTTCATGGTGTGGTAGTGTTTTAGGGTTTAGGGTAGTGCAGTGGTTTTTGGGTAGTGTAAGGGGTCGTGTTGGGGGTTTTGTTTTAGGGTTTAGGGTAGTGTAATGGTGTTTTGGTAGTGTAGAGGGTTGTGCTGGGTGTAGTGTTTTAGGGTTTCGGGTAGTGCAGTGGTGTTTGAGTAGTGTAGGGGGTCATGCTGGGGTAGTGTTTTAGGGTTTAGGGCCATGCAGTGGTGTTTGTGTAGTGTAGGGGTGATGCTGGGGGTAGTGTTTTAGGGTTTAGGGTAGTGCGGTGGTGTTTGGGTAGTGCAGGGGGTCGTGCTGGGGGTAGTGTTTTAGGGTTTTGGGTAGTGCAGTGGTGTTTGTGTAGTGTAGGGATTTGTGCTAGGGTAGTGTTTTAGGGTTTAGGGTAGTGCAGTGGTTTTTGGGTAGTGTAGGGGGTCGTGCTGGGTTTTTTGTTTTAGGGTTTAGGGTAGTGTAGTGTAATGGTGTTTTGGTAGTGTAGGGGGTCGTGCTGGGTGTAGTGTTTTAAGGTTTCGGGTAGTGCAGTGGTGTCTGTGTAGTTTAGGGGGTCGTGCTGGGGATACTGCTTTAGGATTTAGGGTAGTGCAATAGTGTTTGTGTAGTGTTGGGGGTTGTGTTTTAGGGTAGTGCTGTGATGTTTGGGTAGTGTAGGGGTCATGCTGGGGGTTGTGTTTTAGAGTTTAGGGTAGTGCAGTTGTGTTTTTATAGTGTAGGGGGTCGTGCTGGGTGTAGTGTTTTATTGTTTAGGGTCGTGCAGTGGTGTTTGTGTAGTGAAGGGGGCATAATGGGGGTAGTGTTTTAGGGTTTAGGGTAGTTTAGTGGTGTTTGTGTAGTGTACGGGTTCGTGGTGGGGGTAATGTTTTAGGGTAGTGCAGTGGTGTTTGTGTAGTGCAGGGGTTTGTGCTGGGGTATTGTTTTAGGGTTTAGGGTAGTGCAGTGGAGTTTGGGTAGTGTAGGGGGTAGTGCAGGGGGTAGTGTTTTAGGGTTTAGGGTAGTGCAGTGATGTTTGTATAGTGTATGGGGTTGTGCTGGGGGTAGTGTTTACGGGTTAAGGGTAGTGCAGTGGTGTTTGTGTAGTGTAGGAGGTCGTGCTGGAGGTAGTGTTTTAGGGTTTAGGATTTTGCAGTGGTGTTTGTGTGGTGTAGGGTGTAGTGTATTAGGGTTTAGGGTAGTGCCGTGGTGTTTGGGTAGTGTAGGGGGTTGTGCCGGGAGTACTGTTTTTAAGTTTCGGGAAGTGCAGTTGTGTTTGGGTAGTGAAGGGGGTTGTGCTGCAGGTAGTGTTTTAGCGTTTAGGGCAGCGCAGTGGTGTTTGGGTAGGGTAGGGGGTCATGCTGGGGGTAGAGTTGTATGGTTTAGGGCAGTGCAGTGATGTTTGGGTAGTTTAGAGGTTCATGCTGGGGTAGTGTTTTAGGGTTTAGGGAAGTGCAGTGATGTCTTTGTAGTGTAGGGGGTCATGCGGGGGGTAGTGTTTTAGGGTTTAGGGCAGTACAGTGGTGTTTGGGGATTGTAGGGGGTTGTGCTTGGGATAGTGTTTTAGGGTTTAGGGTAGTGCAGCGGTGTTTGTGTAGTGTAGTTTTCGTGCTGGTGGTAGATCTAGGGTTTAGGGTTGTGCAGTGGTGTTTGTGTAGTGTAGGGGGTCATGCTGGGGGTAGATTTAGGGTTTAGGGTAGTGCGGTGCTGTTTTGAAAGTGTAGGGGGTTGTGCTGGGGGTAGTGTTTTAGGGATTAGGGCAGTGCAGTGGTGTTTGGGTAGTGTAGGGGAATCGTGCTGTGGTAGTGTTTTAGGGTTTATGGTAGTGCAGTGGTGTTTGGGTAGTGCAGGGGGTCGTGCTGGGGTAGTTGTTTAGGGTGTAGGGTAGTGCAGTGTTTTTTATGTAGAGTAGGGGGCCGTGCTGGTGGTAGTGTTTTAGGGTGTATTGTAGTGCAGTGGTGTTTGTGTAGTGTAGGGTTTCGTGCTGGGGTAGTGTTTTAGGGTTTAGGGTAGTGCAGTGGTGTTTGTGTAGTGTACGGGTTCGTGCTGGTGGTAGTGTTTTAGGGTGTATTGTAGTGCAGTTGTGTTTGTGTAATATAGGGGTTTGTGCTGGGGTAGTGTTTTAGGGTTCAGAGTAGTGCAGTGGTGTTTTGAAAGTGTAGGGGGTTGTGCTGGGGGTAGTGTTTTAGGGATTAGGGCAGTGCAGTGGTGTTTGGGTAGTGTAGGGGAATCGTGCTGTGGTAGTGTTTTAGGGTTTATGGTAGTGCAGTGGTGTTTGGGTAGTGCAGGGGGTCGTGCTGGGGTAGTTGTTTAGGGTGTAGGGTAGTGCAGTGTTTTTTATGTAGAGTAGGGGGTCGTGCTGGTGGTAGTGTTTTAGGGTGTATTGTAGTGCAGTGGTGTTTGTGTAGTGTAGGGTTTCGTGCTGGGGTAGTGTTTTAGGGTTTAGGGTAGTGCAGTGGTGTTTGTGTAGTGTACGGGTTCGTGCTGGTGGTAGTGTTTTAGGGTGTATTGTAGTGCAGTTGTGTTTGTGTAATATAGGGGTTTGTGCTGGGGTAGTGTTTTAGGGTTCAGAGTAGTGCAGTGGTGTTTTGATAGTGTAGGGGGTTGTGCTGGGTGTAGTGTTTTAGGGTTTCGGGTAGTGCAGTGGTGTTTGGGAAGTGTAGGGGGTCATGCTGGGGTAGTGTTTTAGGGTTTTGGGTAGTGGTATTTGTGTAGTATAGGGGTCGTGCTGGGTGCAGTGCTTTATTGTTTAGGGTAGTGCAGTTGTGTTTGTGTAGTGTAGTTTGTCATGCTGTGGGTACTGTTTTAGGGTTTAGGGTAGTGCAGTGGTGTTTGTGTAGTGTAGGGGGTCATGCTGGGGGTAGTGTTTTAGGGTTTAGGGTAGTGCAGTGGTGTTTGAGTAGTGTACAGGTTTGTGCTGGGGGTTATGTTTTAGGGTAGTGCAGTGGTGTTTGTGTAGTGTAGGGGGTTGTGCTGGGGTAGTGTTTTAGGGTTTAACGTAGTGCGGTGGTGTTTGGGTAGTGTAGGGGGTAGTGCTGCGGGTAGTGTTTTAGAGTTTAGGGTAGTGCAGTGATGTTTGGGTAGTGTAGGGGGTCATGCTGGGGGTTGTCTTTTAGGGTTTAGGGTAGTGCAGTTGTGTTTGGGTAGTGTAGGGGGTCATGCTGGATGTAGTGTTTTATTGTTTAGGGTAGTGCAGTGGCGTTTGTGTCGTGTAGGGTGTCATGCTGCAGGTAGTGTTTTAGGGTTTAGGGCAGTGCAGTGGTGTTTGTGTAGTGTAGGGGTTCGTGCTGGGGGTAGTGTTTTAGGGTTTAGGGTAGTGCAGTGGTTTTTGTGTAATATAGGGGTTTGTATTGGGGTAGTGTTTTAGGGTTTAGGGTAGTGCAGTGGTGTTTGTGTTGTGTAGGGGGTCGTGCTGGGGATACTGTTTTAGGGTTTAGGGTAGTGCAGTGGTGTTTGTGTAGTGTTGGGGGTCAAGCTGGGGGTAGTGTTTTAGGGTCTAGGGTAGTGCAGTGGTGTTTGTTTAGTGTAGGGTGTCTTGCTGGGGGTAGATTTAGGGTTTGGGGTACTGCTGTGGTATTTGGGTAGTATAGGGGGTCATGCTGCAGGTAATGTTTTAGGGTTTAGGGCAGTGCAGTGGGGTTTGTGTAGTGGTGGGGGTGCTGCTCGGGGTAGTGTTTTAGGGTTTAGGGCAGTGCAGTGGTGTTTGGTTAGTGTAGTGGGTCATGCTGAGGGTAGTGTTTTAGGGTTTAGGGTAGTGCAGTGGTGTTTGTGTAGTGTAGAGGGTCGTGCTGGGGGTAGTGTTTTAGGATTTAGGGCAGTGCAGTGTTATTTGGGTATTGTAGCAGGTTGTGCTGGGGGTAGTGTTTTAGCATTTAGGGTAGTGCAGTGGTGTTTGGGTAGAGTAGGGGGTCATGCTGGGGTAGATTTAGAGTTTAGGGTAGTTCAGTGGTGATTGTGTAGTGTAGGGGGTCACGCTGGGGGTAGCTTTTTAAGGTTTATGGTAGTGCAGTGGTGTTTGGGTAGTGTAGGGGTCATTCTGGAGGTAGTGTTTTAGGGTTTAGGGTAGTGCAGTGGTATTTGTATAGTGTAGGGGGACGTGCTGGGGTAGTGTTTTAGGGTTTAGGGTAGTGCAGTGGTTTCTGTATAGTGTAGGGGTCGTACTGGGGGTAGATTTAGGGTTTAGGATAGTGCAGTGGTGTTTGGGTAGTGTAGGGGGTCGTGCTGGGGTAAGGTTTTAGGGTTTAGGGCAGTGCAGTGGTGTTTGGGTAGTGTAGGGGGATTGTGCTGGTGGAAGTGTTTTAGGGTTTAGGGCAGTGCAGTGGTGTGTGGGTAGTGTAGTGGGTCGTGCTGGGGGTAGTGTTTTAGGGCAGTGCAGAGGTGTTTGTGTAGTGTAGGGGGTCATGCTAGGGGTAGTGTTTTAGGGTTTAGGGTAATGCAGTGGTATTTGTATAGTGTAGGGTGTCTTGCTGGGGTAGTGTTTTAGGGTAGTGCACTGGTGTTTGTGTAGTGTAGGGGGTCGTGTTTTAGGGTTTAGGGTAGAGCAGTGGTGTTCGGGTAGTGTAGGGGGTCATGCTGGGGGTAGTGTTTTAAGGTGTAGGGTAGTGAAGTGGTGTTTGTGTAGTGTAGGGGGTCGTGCTGGGGGTAGATTTAGGGTTTAGGGTAGTGCAGTGGTGTTTGGGTAGTGTAGGGGGTTGTGCTGGGGGTAGTGTTTTAGTGTTTAGGGTAGGGTAGTGATGTTTGTGTAGTGTAGGGGGTCATGTTTTAGGGTTTAGGGTAGTGCAGTAGTGTTTGTGTAGTGTAAGGGGTCGTGCTGTGGGTAGTTTTTTAGGGTTTAGGGTAGTGAAGTGGTGTTTGTGTAGTGTAGGGGGTCGTTCTGGGGGTGATTTAGGGTTTAGGGTAGTGCTGTGGTGTTTGTGTAGTGTAGGGGGTCATGCTGGGGGTAGATTTTGGGTTCAGGGTAGTGCAGTGGTGTTAGGAAATTGTAGGGGGTCATGCTGGGGTAGTGTTTTTGGGTATAGGGCAGTGCAGTTCAGTGGTGTTTGGGTTGTGTAGGGGGATCGTACTGGGGAAGTGTTTTAGGGTTTAGGGCAGTGCAGTGGTGTTTGTGTAGTGTAGGGGGTGATGCTGGGGGTGGTGTTTTAGGGTTTAGGGTAGTGCATTTGTGTTTGTGTAGTGTAGTGGGTCGAGCTGGGGATAGTGTTTTAGGGTTTAGGGTAGTGCAGTGGTGTTTGGGTAGATCGACAACAATAGATCTCGCCAAGCGTGCAGTGCATGTGCTTCGTCGCTAGGCAATACCTAAAAGCATTGCACCAAGATGGCTTCCAACAGTTCTTGGATTGAAGTGTTGTCAGCCAATTAGAGCCAAGCTTGTGCTTGTGTAGTTAGGTCCCACCCAGATATATTAACACATTTTTCCTTTAATATCTCAACAACTGAAAAGTGGGTGGTGGCAAATGGCCGCTGACTGACTTCAAGGAGGACAGCGCAGACTTTCCTCTCCTTCCTCAAGGCTCCCGTAATGCCCGGTTAACTTGAAGGGTATGCGTTGGTGGACTCACTGCGAGGGTGTGCGAGGTGTGCTGGCTGCTGACACTGCCGATGCTCGAGGGGTCACGGGCTGCCCTCACGGCTGCTCTCACGGCTGCTCCCGCGGTGTTCCTTACGGCGTTACCCACGGCGCTCTGCGGCTGCTACGGATTAGTGTGACCCTGCGGCGTATTTTGACACTCCTTCGACGCCTGTCATTTCAACTATTTTTCAGGATGGCTCCAAAGACGAGTAAGGTACTGAAAGATGCGGGCACCACAAAGGATGTGAAGGGAGCCCCTAAGGATGCCACGCAGGATTTGCCCTCAGACGCTGGCCAGATGCGGCGAGGTGGCGTTCAAAAGAAGGGTGAGGAAAACACTCTGAAAACGAAAGATATTCGTGTGGCAGGGAGTACTAGGCTCCGCACCACGGCCGTTGCTGTCGGGGAACACTCTATGCGACAGCCTTCGGTTTTGGAGGCCTTTGCATGCAAAACGGCTACAGTTACAGTAACAGAGCCCCAAAACATTGTTGATTCCCTTGCTCCTGTCCTCGCAGCGTCGGAGTGTGATGGTAGCCCACTCCTGGCAGCGGACAATCCGGCCTCTCACGCTCAGGGTAGCGATTCTTTGCTGACCACCCAGGTGGATTCTGGGCTTAGTAGTTCTTTGCCTCAGCCTCAGCCTCAATCTCAAAAGACACACAATTGATGGACGGAATGCAGAACAAATCAAAACATTCTCCCCCAGTCAAGAGATCTGGGTTAAATCCATCAATCTCAGCCTACAGATAACACAGATCCAAATTCCGGGCAGACTGGAGCGAGGCATATGGGCACAAGCACAGTGGGTGGCCCTCCATCTGCTACACTTTCAAATGAGATTGTCGAGGATGTAGACTCTTTGACCACAAATGTAACGGTACATGCCTCGCCAAACGATAGCGCTGATAAAAACGGTAATGGAGACGGTACTAGCGGGGCTGGTTTAGATACAACCTCTGTCAATATAGGCTGTCAACCAGCTCATACTCAGCCTCAGCCTCATACATCCGCGCAAGCCCAGGCACTGCCAGACATGCTGGAGATTGATGGAGGCAACATCAGTAGTGCTTCAGGAGATCGGAACAATCATGGTGTAATCGCTTCTTGGGCAAGTGCGTCCCTGCTCGCCCCAGAAGGAGACTCAGATACATCAGAGATCAGTGAGCCGGAATCATTACAGGAGACTTCATCAGGAGAGTCCTCGGCCACCCAGAAGACGCATCGTAGCCGATCTATGAATTCCAAACGGCGGGCCAAGACTAAGGCGAGATCTTCGGACTCAGCTACAAGGAAACTTGAATGGGATTATTCCGCTTCAACACTGACAGCGTGAACTGGTAGTGGGCTAGACTGAGGAGGTGTGATGCAAGTGGCACTGGAGGATTAAACAGCTCTGGTAGCGGGGCTCCCCCTCCAACACTGGAACTATTGTACTCCACTCTTAAACAGTTGCAGGGGGAGGCGAGACAGGAAAGTAAGAGATCGCTACTTGCTACCAAGAAACTGCAAGGGGCCATAAGTAAAATGAACAAGGTGTGCACTGATATGCCTGTAAGGGGTGTAGGGGGGATGGGGGTGGGGGATGACTCCTTGGTGGGGTTTGGTTTGGGACCAGCACAATATGAGTTAGCACGATTGGTGAGGGTTAGGAAGGAGGTTTGTATTTGGTAGCAAAGTGCTTTTACTTGGCTTCAAAATGGTGGGCGAATGAGGGGCATGAGTATCACTGACAGACCTAATGGGGGCAGGTGGATCTGGGTTTACTATAAGGAAAGAGGACATTTTAAACCACGAGTTTACGGATTGCGACAGTGAATATTTGTGGGTTAAATGGCCAAAATAAGAGGCTTAAGGTGGCAATTTGGTTTAAATCTCTACGCGTAGATTTCCTCTGTGTTCAAGAGACACATATAGAGGGTAGTAGAGCACGTATTCTGGACAACTGGGATATAAACTCATGGTGTATACCACACAGGGCTCACGCACAAGGGGGGGTGGCAATTCTAACCCGGAGGAATGATGTAAAGGTGGTAAAAAAAGTCCGCTGACCAATGGGGTCGCTGGGTGCTGGTTGAATGCCTGTTAAACGGCATTAAATTTACACTGTGTTCTCTTTATGGATCAACATGTGATGACCCGGAAATGCTAGAACTTCTAGATGCTATTTTAGCAATGTGGCCCACCCCAATGATCATTTGTTGGGATTTTAATATTAATGGTTTAGGTGTTCAGTGGGGCACTCCAGGAAGTAAATATTCTGGTAGGAAAAGAAGAGTTGGCTTAGCGCTAACACATTTTGCTGTAAATAATGGCCTAACAGATCTATGGGCATACTTGAATCCCACAGATTTAGGTAGCACTTTTTTTTCGGCTCCGCACAAGGCTATTTCCAGATTAGATTATTTCTTTGTTTCTCATTCGTTTATCTCTAACTCCCGTATTGAGAGGCACCCTCAGATACTCTCGGACCACAACCCATTGGTCCTCACAGTGAGCTTTACTGGGGGGGGACAAGCAATACCGGGGATGGACTTTCGAACGGAGGCTGCTGTATGACCCAGAATATGTTTTACACATGAAAGGGTGGATTAAAGAACTCTGGGATTTTAATCGTGGGAGTACTAATGCAGGAATAGTCTGGGATGCTTTTAAGTAGGCCTGGGCTAAATTTCCGTTGCGCTCGCGGAAATTGCAATAATTTGACATTTTCGCGTTCCGCGGAGAGCGCGAAAATGTCCAAATTTCCGCATTCCGCAGCTTAGCGGTAATTTGTTTCTTGCTCGCGCTGTAAAATAATACATTCTCACGCGCACGTGATCGCCTTACCTGAATCCCCGCGTTCGCCGACAAGTTTTCCCGATCCGGTCGCGTTCTCCACAAGATGTTGGATTGTTGGTAGCCATTTGCGCTGTCTCGCGACAGTTCGCGCCCGCAGTAATGTCATTGGTCATGCGATCACGTCTTTCTTCTCGCGATCATGCACCGCGAGAAGAGTGAAAACAAGATGGCCGCGCCCGCAAGCAACCGCATGGGTAAGATGGCGAGCCGCGACCATGCAGAAAATACCTCGAACGGGCGGGAAAAAAACTTCTGCATCTTCGCGATATTTCCGCGTGTTTGCGGAGATTTGTAACATTTTCGCGATCATTTGCGAAAGTCACTTTCGCAAATTCCGCCCACCCCTACTTTTAAGGCAGGGATTAGAGGGGAAACTACTAGCTACAGTCTGCATCGTCAGAAGAAGGAGGTACAGCGGGAGGTGATGATTAAAGATAAGTTAACTAAGCTGGAAGAGGCACTAGCCACTGCAATTCGTAAGGGAGAGCTGACTGAAGAAATAATACTTCAGCTAGCTATAAATAAGGCTGAGGTTAACAAACATATCTAGGCAAAAGCTGCAGAAAGCTATTTGGCTACAAAAGAGCATTGCTATGAATATAATGAACGGGTGGGGCATACTCTGGCCGTAAGAGTAAGACAAAAAGTGGCATCAGGCGAGATCTCGGAAATTTATGATGCCAATAAAAAGGTTATAACAGACTCTTTAGCGATCCGAGAAACGTTCAGGCTTTTTTATCAACACTTATATTGTAAACAATCGTCAGAGGAGACGCTGGATATATGAGAGTATTTAGATAGAATTTCTATACACAAGGTGGATCCTATCGATAGGGAGAAACTCGAGAGGGTGCTCACCCATGAAGAAATATTGGGGGCTTTGCAAGATTTGCCAGATGGTAAAGCGGCTGGCCCTGACCAGATTCCATTAGAGTTCTACAAAATATTTATAGATATTATTGGATTAGACTTGATTGAGGTTATTCTGTTGGCTCAAAGGGGGGGCCTGCACCCGAGTCTTGGGCCGGAGCAGATGTCATAGTTTAAAAAAAAAAAGATAAGCCACCTAGGGAGCCTGGTTCATACCGCCCCATTACATTACTGAACAGTGATGTCAAAATCTTTTCGAAAGCTATGGCCACTAGGCTAAACAATATTTTAAGGAAAACTATTCACCCCTGTCAACATGGGTTTATAGCCGGCCAGGGGACCATGCTGCACATACGGGGAGTGATAGCACTTTTTGATGCCACGGAGATCTCAGGAGACCCTATGGCCGCTTTGCTGTTAGATGCTGAGAAAGCATTTGATAGGGTCTCCT
Organism: Triturus cristatus; assembly: GCF_964204655.1. Taxonomy (NCBI): domain Eukaryota; kingdom Metazoa; phylum Chordata; class Amphibia; order Caudata; family Salamandridae; genus Triturus; species Triturus cristatus. The sequence goes on from NC_140579.1 coordinate 279,170,250, forward strand.
GGGAATTTCTATGGGAATCGATTAGATGGTTTGGGTTGGGGGAGGGCTTTATTAAAGCAATTCAGGCATTATATTCGGCACCCACTGCTCGCCTAAGGCTAAATGGTGATCATACTCTGCCCTTTACTATTCAGCGGGGGACCCGGCAGGGGTGTCCATCTTCACCCCTGCTATTTGCAATATATATGGACCCTTTATTACGATTATTCGAGGCCAATAATGGAATCCCCCCAATTGTTTGCCACGGCACTGAATCGAAAATTTTAGCCTACACTGACGATGTGGCCATCGTTACTGCTGATCCGTCTTCGGCATTGGCGGTGGTAGAGTCAATAGCACAAAATTTTGGCACATATTCAGGATATGCTCTGAATTGGACTAAAATGCGAGTTTTAAAGAATCAGTTTGTTAATTGTGAAGATCTTCATGTTACAGATTCAGCAGTATATCTGGGAATTACTATTATGCCTGAGTTAGAGAGCCTATTAGCCAAGAACATCGAGCCTGTAATCAGGAAGGCTAGAGCTGATTTTGACAGATTGAATAATCTTCATTTATCACTGGTTGGACGATGTAACATGGTGAAGATTATGTTTTTGCCAAAAATTCTTTATTTGTTTAGGGCAATCCCACTGGAATTTCAAAAGCATTGGTTTATTACCCTGGAAGGTATTATTTATCGATTTATTTGGGCACATGGGAAAACTAGGAGGGTTCTCCGGTTTATGTAGTTGCCACGGGAGAAAGGGGGGTTCTCAGTTCCTGATTTTCGCAGTTATTATTGGGCTGCTGCTCTCCAATATATGGGTATATTGTTTGGGTCACTTTCTGGGGATTTGGAAGGGGAAACAGAACTCCCCGATGTTTATACGCTGTTATTAGGGGAACATGCAGAGAGCTGTTTTTGGAAATTTACGGAGCCCAGTTATTACAAAAGGACGAAATTCAAGACTCTTATAGCTGCTTTTAAGATTTGGGGGGGATTAAAAAGGAAGATTGGTCTGGGGAGAGTTAATCATTACACTTTGCTTTATAAAAACCCCACTTTTCCGGAAATCTTTACATATGAGGTCATGGCAGTCTGGGCAATGAAGGGAGTCCGGATGGCTGGGGATTTAATAGCGAATGATGGGTTTCGCCAGTATGGCGATATTCAGCTGGAGTTTGGGTTGGAAAGGGGTAACTTTTTTAAATACGTGCAGTTGCGTAGTTTCTTTGGTAAAAAATTGGGGGGGGTTTAGTGGGTTTAGCAGAAATAAAATCAGGGATACTGTCAGGGGCAGTACTAAGGGGACTATCCGGCTATTGTACGTAGAACTGATAGCATTAACTGGCTAAGCATGAGAATAAATGGGTGGATCGTGTGGGGGCCGCACCAGAGGGGCTTGCAAAATCTCTAGAATTAGCTCAGACGGTTTTGTGCTCTGCTGGGCTCCAAGCGCAACATTTTAAAACTGTTTTTGCTTTCTATTATACTCCGGCAAGAATAGCGCAGTGGGGCGGGCTTTTGGGGATTACTTGTCCGCGGTGTGGCGGGTTGGCAACAGATCTCGTGCATATGTTTGCATCTTGCCCACGCCTTCAGTGTCTGTTAAAATTCATCACAAGATTCTTAGATCGGTCTCTGGGGCTAAAAATTATACTAACCCCCGCTTTGGTCTTGCTGGGAGTAAGCTGTGGAGAACAGAATGATATGGCGTATCAATTTCTCTTTATGGTTACGGCTGTATTACGGATGAGTATCGCCTCTGCCTGGCTTGACCCATCACCCGCCACCTTTCATCAATGGCTATCGCGCTTACTTTCAATTTATACAATGGAAAAAGCTATCTACGAGAGGAAGGGGAAAAAATCGAAAATGTTAGGGCGGGGTATCTGGACCCCCCTAGCAAGATGGAAGGACTCATAGAAATTATAACAACCCAAGTTTATAAGCCGAGCTGGTGCGCTGTTTTATTTACGGGGGTTTAGCTTAGTTGTTCTTGTTCTTCTTGGTTAACCTAGATTTATGCTCTATGTTTTTCTAATTTTTTCTGCTTTCGGAGATATATGGTCTCATTTTGCTTAAAAGGTTTCTATTATTGTGATGCTTTGCAATTATCTTTAAAGTAACATTCTGTAACCTTTTTCCTAAAACTTCATATTGTTGTTGTTTTTTTAATTTGGTTGTATTTTATGCTGATCTGTGGGAAAAAAAACTTATAACTTTAAAAAAAAAGAAATAATAATAATAATATCTCAAAAACTACGGATCGGATTTACACCATTTAAAAAAAAGGTCTCTTTTTGAACCAAGAGCTACCTTTTTGCCAAATTTGGTGTAATTCGGTTCAGCAGTTTCAGCTGTAACCGTGTCTAAAATTTCCTATGGGAAATTGATTTTCTGACCTCTATTTTTTGAATTTCTCAGGAACTACTGAACGGATTTACTCCATTAAAAAAAAGGTCTCTTTCTGATACAAGGGCTACCTTTTTGCCAAATTTGGTGTAATTCCATTCAGCAGTTCGAGCTGTAGCCGTGTCTAAAGTTTCCTATGGGCATTAACGTAGAGAAAACACGTTTTGGACCCCCCTTTTATCTCGGCCCCCGCTTGGCAAATCACCCCGAAACTTTCAGGGTGGGAGCTGACTGGAGCGCCCCACAAGTTTTGAAAAGCTTGCAAAGATTCGTCATCCAGTGCCAAAGTTATTGGGAAACCAAAGAATGCTTTTCCTATGGAAACTAGGTCCTAACTATAAATATCTACTGGCGAATGCCAGTAGAGTTTATATATATATATATATATATTCACTGAAAAATGATAGGTTTCAGGGGCGTTATAGTTAGCTGGACTTTTAACTCGTACAAAACCATTGAAATTCCCCTGTTATAGTTAGTTTAGCTAGCTATAACTCGCGCGCCCGCAATGCACTGCTGATGACGTCACATATTACATCACTCATGACATGGTCAGTGACATCACTCATGACATCACTGATGACATCTCAAATGACATCACTGATGACATCATCCAATGAATGTGTGTTTTTCTGAAAATTACATATGTTTTATATATGTATATCTCAAGGTCGATGGAAGAATAAATGGGTATATAAGTGTCTAAATGGATGATTTGTTTTTGAAAAATTGATTGTATAACTGACTGATTAAGTGCATCTTAGTGAATACATGGCTTAGTGAGTAATGTTTAAATGTGTAAATATCTGTATCAGTCTCTCACTTTGTGTATAAGTGGCTGCATGGGTTGGTGAGTAGCTACATGAGTGTCTATATAGGTTATTAGTTGGTTTTTTGAGTATCAGTATGAGTGTCTGAGTGTCTGTATGGTTCGGTGGGGGGTATTACGTAGTGCATAGGTGCATGAATGAGTAACTCACTGTTTGTATGTGTTGAAGACAGCATGTGTGCTGGACTGTATGGGTGGATGAGTGTGTGCATGGGTGTGTTAATGAGTGATAGACTGTCTCAATGGTGTCTTTATGAGTAACTACATATGTTTTAAACTAGTATATGTGACTATTGGTGTATATAAGTGAGTATATGTGAGAGTGAGAGATTGAAAGAGTTCCTGTATGAATAAGTATGTGTTTCTATAAGTGATTGTTTAAAAGACTAAGTATGTGTAAGTTTCTGTAGAAGTAAGTGTGGTGGTGTGTGTATAACTGTATATGCAAGTAAATGGATGTTTGATTCTTTATTAGCATGAGTGACTATGTGTGTGAGTAACTCTATGGATGAGTGGTGTTGTGTAACAGGATGTATAGGTGTGTGAGTACATATGATGAGTGAGTACATGTATGAGTGACTGTATAGGACTGTTGGTGAATGAGTGGATGTGTATGTGGATCTTAGAATTACTGAATCGGTTGTTGTAACTGGTATTGGTATGTCCATTGTTTTGAACATTGTAGTTTCTATTTTTGAATGTGTGTATCAAAGGTTATATTAGGGGAAGAGGAGGTCTGCCACTCTATCACAAGGATGATGTCATCAGTGATGTCATTAGTGATGTCATTTGAAATGTCATCAGTGATGTCATGAGTGATGTCACTGACCATGTCATGAGTGATGTAATATGTGACGTCATCAGCAGTGCATTGCGGGCGCGCGAGTTATAGTTAGCTGAATTAACTATAACAGGGGAATTTCAATGGTTTTGTACGAGTGAAAAGTCCAGCTAACAATAACGCCCCTGAAACCTATAGTTTTTTCAGTGAATTTCTAAGGTTTTTTAAATGCTAATTCCTAACTATAACGTGCCTGAAACCTATGGTTTTTTCAGTGAATTTCTAAGGTTTTTTAAATGCTAATTTCTAACTATGCCTACAGAGATAGGACATGTGAAGAAAGAAGAAAAAACGCACAGAAAGAAAAAAAGAATTGCAGAAAGAAGCAACAGAAGTCCTCAAAGACGAAGAAAAGTACAGGAAGAAGGATAACGTGCAGAAAGAACAAACAGAAGAGCAGAAAGAAGCCTTGTTGCAAAATCATCCTGTACCCTCAACTTTTTCAGATGGATACTGGTGGTAACTGAGTCTGACTAACCAGTCCTAGAGCCAGTGCTATGTTAAAAGACACTCAGAATACAGTGAAAACACCTACATACACTAGGGAACACTATGCGTTGGGGTCCCCCTGTGATCAGCATGACCTCCTCTGTAAGCCCCTAGTATATAATAGGGCAGGGAATTAAAACTACCTCTTAAAACGCGCCACAGGGCGTGTTTGCACACGTCACCTCAGGCCCCGTCCCCTCACTTCCTCACTGTGTAAACACGCCCGGTGGCCGTTTTAAGTTGGGAGATTAAGTCCCATTGAATCCTGAGGGTCCCTAGGGTCCAACTACACCACTAGGTACCTCCAGTAAGCGCCACAGAGCTGCGTTGCAGAGAGATGTAAAAAGGGGCACGGCCTAGACCACCTCTCTGCATCGCAGCAGAGTGGTGCTTACTGGAAGCACCTGGTGGGCTATTTGGCCCCCAGGGTCCCTCAGGATTGAAGGGGAATTATTTCCCCAACTTAAAATGCGCCACAGGGCTTGTTTGCACACGTTACCTCAGGCCCCGTCCCCTCCCTTCACCACTGTGTAAACACGCACTGTGGCCGTTTTTAGTTGGGAGATTAGGCTCATTTGAATCCTGAGGGTCCCTAGGGTCCAACTAGCCCACTAGGTACCTCCAGTATGCACCACAGAGCTGCATTGCAGAGAGGTGTAAAAAGTGGCACGGCCTGGACCACCTCTCTGCAACGCAGCTCAGAGTGGCGCTTACTGGAAGCACCTGGTGGGCTAGTTAGCCCCCAGGGGCCCTCAGGATTGAAGGGGAATTATTTCCCCAACTTAAAACGCGCCACAGGGCTTGTTTGCACACGTTAACTCAGGCCCCGTCCTCTCCCTTCACCACTGTGTAAACACGCCCTGTGGCCGTTTTTAGTTGGGAGATTAAGTTAATTTGAATCCTGAGGGTCCCTAGGGTCCAACTAGCCCACTAGGTACCTCCAGTATGCGCCACAGAGCTGCGTTGCAGAGAGGTGTAAAAAGTGGCACGGCCTGGACCACCTCTCTGCAACGCAGCTCAGTGGCGCTTACTGGAAGCACCTGGTGGGCTAGTTAGCCCCCAGGGGCCCTCAGGATTGAAGGGGAATTATTTCCCCAACTTAAAACTCGCCATAGGGCGTGTTTGCACACGTCACCTCAGGCCCCGTCCCCTTCCTTCCCCACTGTGTAAACATGCCCTGTGGCCGTTTTTTAAGTTGGGAGATTAAGTCCCCTTGAATCCTGAGGATCCCTAGGGGCAAAATAGCCCACTAGGTAAGTCCAGTAAGCGCCATTGCAGAGAGGTGTAAAAAGGGGCACGGCCTGCACCACCTCTCTGCAACGCATAGCAGTGGCACTTACTGGAAGCACCTGGTGGGCTAGTTGGCCCCCAGGGTCCCTCAGGATTGAAAGGGAATTATTTCCCCAACTTAAAAAGTGCCACAGGGCGTGTTTGCACACGTCACCTCAGGCCACGTCCCCTCCCTTCACCACTGTGTAAACGCGCCCTGTGGCCGTTCTAAGTTGAGAGATTAAGTCCCCTTGAATCCTAAGGGTCCCTAGGGTCAAACTAGCCCACTAGGTACCTCCAGTAAGCGCCACAGAGCTGCGTTGCATAGAGGTGTAAAAAGGGGCGTGGCCTCAGAACACCTGTCTGCAACGCAGCTCCCTGGCGCACACTGGAGATACCTATTGGGCTAGTTGGCCCTCAGGGACCCTCAGTATTGAAGGGGAATTAATTCCCCAACTTACAACTGGCCAGGGGGCGCGTTTGCAGAGTGCTGCAAGGAGGGGGCGTGGCCTCCAGCGCGATGTCGGTCTTTTATTTATTTTATTTTTTTAAGAAGGAGGGCTGTGTGGCCCCCCTTCTTTTTCTAATTTACTGGCCCTGGGGACCCCATCCCCCAGGGTCTGCACCCTAATTCTTTTTGTTGAAAAAAATGAATTTGGCCCTCCCAAGGCCTTAATTGGCCCCGGGGACCCCAACCCACGAGTCATGGCCTTTTTTTAATTTAAATTCTTTAGGAGGGGGCTGCGTTGCCCCCCTCCTCAGGCCACTTATGGCTCCGGGGACCCCATCCCCCGGGGCCGGCCTTTGTTTTTTCTTATTTTAAAAATATATATATTTATAGAAACACCTAGGACATGCTGGACAAACCGTATGTACCTATCACCATGACGATTTGCGTGATATTCATTAAAAGGCGACTATGCATAGACTGAATCCACATGGAATGTATTTACACCGCTAGTGAAGCTCTGACGTGTCTGACGCCCTAACGTGCCTAATCCCGGCGCCCCCGCCAGTGGGTACTCTCCAAGTAGACACCCTTGTCGTTTATTTATACAAACATGGGTAGCTATTGACGGGCACATTTAATATACACGCACACCAAGCCATTCAAAGGGGATTCGACGAAAATTCGACCATACTATGCAAGAAACTCCCCTCACGGTTAATAAAAAACACATCCACCGCCGGATGTGTGATACTTTTTATTTTACTCTCTGGAAAGGAGACGAACCTCACTTGAGAGTCACAGCGTGCTCCTGGCTGAGCCCAATGCTGTGTTACACCCACCAGTGCCCGCCGATTGCCTCACACCTCTGTGTTGTATTCCACCAGCTAGTGCGTATGCTATGACACTCTCTAGCCCATGTGCACTGTAACACCACCCCGTGAATATGTCATGCCACACTTGCCTTCGCACGGGTTATATTGCCCCATCTAACGTGCCTTTCTCGATGTGTATGTTATAACGCACAGCGCTATGCCATACATATTACAATCTGGGATCCATATCTTTGTCACAGTGCATATGCAACATTACACTCCCCAGCACATATTTTATATTACAACTTTAGAGACTAGTTATGTTACACAACACTGCCCTGTGCATATTACACTCCAAGGCGCATATCGCATAGCACGCGCTAGTGCCTGTGCTATATGCGCTCTCCAATTGCGCACAATGTATTGCATATTATATTTCACGCCCCGGTTCATCTTATATCACACTTTTTGGTGCATAGTTCATACCATATACTACATCTAGTTTTCATTTTCAATTGTGCTCTCAGGACTATGTTCTATATAACACTGCGTCCACCTCCCTTTTCACGGGCATTACATTTTGCGATGGGGGTGGAGGGTCAGGGGGTGTTTCTGCCAAGTGAGCCCAGAGTCACAGTCACAAACGTCCTCTTCTTCCTGAATAAAAGTGAGATTATGCTGCATACTTGTTCATATTTTAAGTAGTTCGCACAGACACACATTTTAAAAACAATAAAGTTCCTAATACCCACCTTCTCTGAACAGTTAGCTTGCTGCCCCATCCACCTCCTCCCTATCCTCTGTTGTTTGAATCCATGGACTAGCCTCCTCCCTCCTGCCATGCATGGTCTGATGTGCTGCCACTGCCCTCCATTTAGCATGATGTACCAGTCCACTCCTCCTGCCCTCCATTGCCCAATTATATGGCCCATAACTGACCTCCTGCTTAGCCTCTGTGCTTATCTTGCTGCCCCTATTCTCCTTCCCCCTGCCCTCCAATGTCTTTGTGCATGCCCCTGCTCCAACCTTTTTGCCCACTATGTTCCATGGACCTGCCACTCCTAACTACTCTGATTGTTCTGTTGAGCTGCCACTCCCCTCCCACCTGCCTAGCGTTATCAGATGACTGTAACCTGTCCCTGCCACCACCACCCTGCATTTCCACATGCCATGCCCCTATCCCCTTCCTCCTGTCCTCCATGGTACATTTTACTGCCACACCCTTCTGCCCTCCCTGATCTGTTGTGCTGCAACTGCTCCTCCTGCCTGCCCTGTGCGATCTGTTGTGAGGCCCCTTCCCCTGAACTCTCTTGTCTGTGCCCAGGTCCTGACCCTCCCTTCTATCCTCCATGGTCCTTTGTGCATGCCCCTGCACCCTCCTTCTTGCCCATCATAGCCATTGTGCTGCCACTAACCCTCCCGCTTGCCATGCATGGTCTTCTGTGCTGCCATGGCCCCTCCCTCCTTCCCTGTGTGGTCAGCTAGCTGCCCCTGACCCCCTCCCACCTTCCCTCCATGGTCTGTGTGTATGCCACCATAGTCTCATTGTTGCTCTCCATGGTGTGTCTTGTTTCTAGTGCCCATCCTGCCTGACCTCCATGGTCATCTTGCTGCTCCTGCCCTGCCACCTTGCCCCCAGCCCTCTGTTTCCATGTGCAGACCCCCTATTCTTCCCTCCTGGCTTGTCTGTTCCATTGTAATGCCCCTGATCCGTCCCTCCTGCCCTTCATGGTCTGTTATGCTGCAGCTTTCTCTCCTGTCTGTCCATTATGGTCAGCTAGCTACCATTGCCTCTTTCCCATCTGTTCTCTGTTGTCCATGTGCATGGTCCTGTCCCCTCCCTATTGCTTTCTATGGATTGTTGTGCTGCACTCCCGTCCTGCATGCGCTGTGTGGTGTATTGTGCTTCTGCAAACCCTGATGCCTGCCCTGTAGGGTCAGTTTGGTGCACCTCTCCATGTCCTTCCTGTCCTCTGTTATCCGAGTCGATGTCCCTACCTCAATTCCTCCTTCCTACCATGATCCAATGTACCATACTTGCGAACATTTTGAACTTGGTAAGAGGGAGATTTTGAAAAAGAACTGGGGTATTGATTTTCCCCTTTGAGTTACATTGAAAAAGAGGAGATTGTAGACAGGAGACAGATCAAATAAAGCCCATTTGAGCTTAAAAACATTGGACGTTTCCTGGCTGAAACGGGTCTGTTGGCATGTATGGTTGTACTACCACTGCCTCTTCCTTCTGCCCACAATGGTCTATTATATTGCCACAGCCTCTCTTGCCAGTCCTGTAGTGTTGGTTTGTTGCCCCTGCCCTCCTTTCCACTGCCCTCCATAGTCTGTTGTGCTTCCACTGCCCTTCCTGCCTGCCCAGTGTGGTCAAATTGTTGCACTCTCCTACCTGCCTTCAATTTTCAGAGTCCGTGCCCCTGGCCTATGCCTCTCAACAGTATCCCAATGAACAACTAGATTGCTAACATTCTATATTTATTACAAAAGTGTGGAACGCCTGACGTCATCTTGATATAATCAAAACTGTAATACCTAGAGTATTTCCTTTAGAAACTACATATATGAGAGGGTCTTATTTGCATCAAAATTATGGTTAGTGCTCTAAAAAACTAAAATGAGGACATATTTTCTGAGTTTTCAAATAGCGACAAAGAACTTTTAATTTATTTTTAATCTTTATGTTTTTTTATCCAGTTGACCACTTGATTAAATGTTGCACCTTGGCGAGAGGATGTGGTGTTACTTCCAGAGCTGCAGACTTTGCAACTGGGGAACCAGGTTGTAGTTTCTGCTTCAGCTCAACATTCTGTGATTGTGGTCAAATCACTTAATCTCCCCATGTCTACAACCAAAATGAATTTGATCTTTTGTGATGTAACCAATGCTCATGTAAAGCATTCCAATAACTGACAAGTCTGCACTATATAAAACTGCAAATACACAAAAAATAAGTGTTTTGCATACTTCTGTCATTGGGCTACATGTGGGCTACATCTGGGTGATATTTGTGCTGCATTTAGGCTCTTTTGTGTCTGGTGGCCATCTTGGGAGATTTATTTGTTATGAAGTTATCACATTTCCTCATTTACTGCAGTCTCCTCAGTAGGAAATGCTTTCAGTTTTTTACTTTGATTCCATCAAGAAGGTATTCAGATATGTCACACATTTGCCATAAATTCTGAATGTTATCACTCTATTTGCTCATTAGATCACTGTAGTAAAGCTACTGCTCACCACGGAAGTCTGCTGCTGGTATTAAAAGTGCATGTTTCAGTCTGCATATCAGAATTTTTTAATGAAATAGAAGAGGATTTGAGAAGTCACTCAAAATGTGCCCTAATTTTTCTTTATTCAGCCCTAATCATAATTTCTATGGCAACATGAACCCCCTCATTGTGTTCCTTTTTAAATTAAATGTTTTAAGTGTTACCAGTTTATTCCAATCAAGATGGCTTCAGGTGTACCATAGTTTTGTCATAAGTAAGACAATAAGCGCTCTAGTTGTTCTTAAGTACACTCTGGGACATTCTGTCATTAGGCTATACTTGGGCTTCATCTGGGTGATATATGGGCTACATTTGGGCTCTTTTGTCTCTGGTGGCCATCTTGGGACATTTATTTGTTATGAAGTTTCCTAATTTCCTCATTTACTGCAGTCTCCTCAGTGGGAATACTTTCAGTTTTTTATTTTGGTTCCACCAAGAAGGCATTCAGATGTGTCACACATTTGCCATCAATTCTGAATGTTAGCATTCTAGTTGCTCATTAGATCACTATAGTAAAACTACTGCTCACCAGGGAAGTCTGCTGCTGGTATTCAAAGTGCATGTTTCAGTCTGCATGTCAGAATTTGTTTATCAAATAGAAGAGGATTTGAGAAGTCAAAATGTGCCCTAATTTTTCTTTCTGCAGAACTAAACATAATATCTATGGCAAAATGAACCCCCTCATTTTGTTCCTTTGTAAATTAAGGTGCCGATTCCGATCCTGGAGAAATTTTCCCCGTACGACTCGTATCCGGTCTTTTTACCGTACGAATCGTACAAGTAGCGTACAAACTGGCAAGTACGATTCGTATGGGAAAAAGTCCATACGAATCGCATTTGGAAAATTTCCCCACACGTCCTCGGGTCGGAAAAAGTGTCCGACACATCCCCGGACGATTTTACGTACAAATGTGAAAAGTGAAGTCCGAGCGCGCAAGTACGATCCGTCCCGTGCGTCCGATGTTACAACCGTATGGAAAATGCACCGTATGGACCGAACTTCCATAGCAACCATGGAGACATGTGCCCGCATACGTGCCGACCCCCCCCAGCCCCCGTGAGTACGTGCCGAACCCCCCCCAGCCCCCGTGAGTACGTGCCGATCCCCCCCCAGCCCCTGTGAGTACGCGCCGAACCCCCCCCAGCCCCCATGAGTACGCGCCGAACCCCCCCAGCCCCCGTGAGTATGCGGCGAACCCCCCCGACCCCCCGTGAGTACGCGCCGAACCCCCCGTGTATGTACACCCGTGTACGTACGAGTCATACCCCCCGTGTATGTACACCCGTGTGCGTACGAGTCGTACCCCCACCCGTGTATGTACACCCGTGTACAAACGAGTCGTACCCCCCCGTGTATGTACACCGTGTACGTACGAGTCGTACCCCCGTGTATGTACACCCATGTACGTACGAGTCGTACCCCCACCCGTGTATGTACACCCGTGTACGTACGAGTCGTACCCCCACCCGTGTATCTACGGTGCGTACGCGCTGGGGGTACGCACCGTACATACACGGGTGGGGGTACGACTCGTACGTACACGGGGGGGGTTTGACTCGTACGTACACGGGTGTGCATACACGGGGGGGGTTCGGCGCGTACTCACAGGGGCTGGTGGGGTTCGGCGCGTACTCACGGGGGCAGGGGAGGGTTCGGCGTGTACTCACGGGGGCTGGGGGGGGTACGGCGCATACCGGGCCCCCTAATCTGGTCGTTTCGTGGCGTACTTCGCTTTTCCGCCACTTTTTGGGTGCCGTAAAAATATTGCCGTCCGGACTGCTGTCGGTTCGAATCGTACTTCCTGGTTCGTGAAACGCTGCCTGAAAGCGTCCCGACGTCACGTCGGCGCTTTCCCGGATCACATTTTTTGTATATTTTCGTCGGTCGGTGTATTTTACGATTCGTACGGAAATGGTGTTTTCGTGCGATTCGTACTTGCATGTTTGTAATGTTTTTTTTCCCGGGTACGAGTCGGACGGAGAAAACGCTCCGACCGACCGTTCGTACCCGGTTTTTCCAGGATCGGAATCGGCACCTAAATGTTTTAAGTGTTACCACTTTATTCCAATCAAGATAGCTTCAGGTGTGCCATACTTTTGTCATAAGTAAGACTGTTAGCGCTCTAGTTGTTCGTTAGAACACTCTGGGACATTCTGTCATTGGGCTATACTTGGGCTACATCTGGGTGACATTTGGGCTACATTTGGGCTCTTTTGTCTCTGGTGGCCATCTTGGGAGATTTATTTGTTATGAAGTTTCCTAATTTCCTCATTTACTGCAGTCTCCTCAGTAGGAAATGCTTTCAGTTTTTTACTTTGATTCCATCAAGACGGCATTCAGATGTGTCACAAATTTGCCATAAATTCTGAATGTTAGCACTCTAGTTGCTCATTAGATCACTGTAGTAAAGCTACTGCTCACCAGGGAAGTCTGCTGCTGGTATTCAAAGTGCATGTTTCAGTCTGCATGTCAGAATTTTTTTATGACATAGAAGAGGATTTGAGAAGTCAAAATGTGCCCTAATTTTTCTTTCTGCAGCACTAATCATAATTTCTATGGCAAAATGAATCCCCTCATTGTGTTCCTTTTTAAATTAAATGTTTTAAGTGTTACCACTTTATTCCATTCAAGATGGCTTCAGGTGTACCATTCTTTTGTCATAAGTAAGACTGTTAACGCTCTAGTTGTTCGTTAGAACACTCTGGGACATTCTGTCATTGGGCTATACTTGGGCTACATCTGGGTGATATTTGGGCTACATTTGGGCTCTTTTGTCTCTGGTGGCCATTTTGGGAGACTTATTTGTTATGATGTTTCCTAATTTCCTCATTTACTACAGTCTCCTCAGAAGGAAATACTTTCAGTTTTTTACTTTGTTTCCATCAAGAAGGCATTCAGATGTGTCACAAATTTGCCATAAATTCAGAATGTTAGCACTCTAGTTGCTTATCAGATCACTGTAGTAAATCTACTTCTCACCAGGGAAGTCTGCTGCTGGTATTGAAAGTGCATGTTTCAGTCTGCATGTCAGAATTTTTTAATGAAATAGAAGAGGATTTGAGAAGTCACTCAAAATGTGCCCTAATTTTTCTTTCTGCAGCACTAATCATACTTTCTATGGCAAAATGAACCCCCTCATTTTGTTCCTTTTTAAATTAAATGTTTTAAGAATTACCACTTTATTCCAAGCAAGATGGCTTCAGGTGTGCCATACGTTTTTCATAAGTAGGACTGTTAGCGCTCTAGTTGTTCTTTAGAACACTCTGGGAAGCTGCAGTAGAACACAAAGGAATCAACTGACAGTCTCTGCCCTTGTTGGATGTACATGTTTTACTGAGAATGTCAGACTTCATTCTCACATGACTGAGAAAGATAATGTGAATTTACAGAAAATATGTTCTCAGTTAGCTTATAGATCACCTTCCTAAGCTCTGTGGGAAAAGCTTGAGAAAATCGTTTTCTCTCAAACATGATTCATGATATCACAGCAGAAGGCTTTTTCACATGGTAAAATCACCTTAGAACACACCACAATTCCTAAAATGAGTATGGTACCATCAACAAATGATTTATAGTGTAACTAAAGTCTTAAAACCTTCTATTAACTGCAATGCTTTTTAATGAGGTGCTATCATGTATATTGGTCTCAAGATGGCTGCCAACACTTCTTGGATGAAGTGCTGACAGCCAATCAGATCTCACGATGAGATGTGTGGTTAGGCTCCGCCCAGATATATATGTGATTTTACTTTTGATTTTCTCAGGAACTACTGAATGGATTTACACCATTTAAGCAAAAGGCCCATGCCTGACCTGAGGACTACCTCTTTGCCAAATTTCAAGTAATTCTGTTCAGCCGTACGGGCTGTACCTTCGACTAAAGGTCCTATGGGAAAATGCATGAGGAAAACACGTTTTGGGACCCCCTTTTTTTCTCAGCCCCCGCTTGACGAATCACCCCGAGACTTTCAGGGTAGGAGCTGAGTGGAGCTCCCCATTAGTTTTGAAAATTTCACGAAGATAAGTCAACCGGCGCCAAAGTTATTCAAAATAGAATTTTCAGATTTCCTATGGGAACTCGGTCCTAACTATAACTATCTACTGGCGACCGCCAGTAGATAATATATATGTCAGGCCAGGACTTTCAAAATGGCATGGGAAGCTGTCAGCAGTTGTTTGAATAAAGGTTGTACCTCACCTTCTACGTGCGCGGCCTCAAGCTTCTGGGCAATTTCGTGTGATGTATAATGCGGCATGCCAAGGCCGCAGAGGGATCGCGCCGCTCTGAATCTATGGAGTGTCAATGGGGGGGGCAACATCCCCTTTCATGTGAGCGTAGCGGGACTTTAATTAATATGCTGACGAATTCCTATCCGGGCTCAATGGAGGGCTGAGCAATGTGTCCTAAAGTTAGTGAACAGCGGAGGAAACCCACTGGAGGGTCCTAAATGGGCGTGTAGAACTACAAATCCCAGCGTGCAGTGCTGAAAAGATCGAACTCGTAAGCAAGCACACCTGCAATCAGCAGCAATCTGAACACACAGAGGAGGAGTGGTCTGAGCCATAAATAGTCGTCCGCTGTCACGGCCTCTGAAGAGAAGCGAGAACTGCTTTGAAACGCGTCAGGCCAGGACTTTCAAAATGGCATGGGAAGCTGTCAGCAGTTGTTTGAATAAAGGTTGTACCTCACCTTCTTCGTGCGCGGCCTCAAGCTTCTGGGCAATTTCGTGTGATATATATATATATATATATATATATATATATATATATATTACCAAATGGTGTCCAGCCTTGCTTTCGATCTCATGCACCTGATGGGGTTGGTGCACACAGGCGGGCGCTGGACCCACTATTATTTTCAGATCGCCTCACGCTGCCAAAGCGCAAGAATAGTCGCACTCAGGATTTACTATTCGTGGAATTCTCCATTTATTTGATGCATTTATTTGACGCGTTTTGACAGCACGGTCTTTGTCAAAAAGCCATACAATGACCCGGAAGTGGCCATGAGCTTTTGAGCATTTCCTGTGTGGTAGTAAACATAGACACAATGTGCATGTTAATAGTACGTCTTGAAAAGTAGAAGACATATTTCAAACTTTTTAATTTCAAAGGCACATAATGATCAGACAATTTGTGAAAATGAAAATAAAATGCAGTAAAACAATAAATGCACGATTCATGTGTGAATTAGGAAGAAAAGGAAGCGCAATTCAAAAATGCCAAGTGGCAGATTTAATGAGTTCTGCAGCTAGCTAGGCTACTTTAGAGCGCCTCATCTCGCGCGCTAAGGGCTTCGATTTCAAACAAAACTAATGAGTGACGAGAAGTTGATTCTCATTAAGAACAAAGGCCTGTGCCAGTGTTTAATGTAAGAACCTGGGAAACGTCCAAAAAAGGGGGGGAAGACCCCAGGGTTAGGCCCACTCCGGATCAATTCAAAGAAAACAAAAATGTTCACGGTTACACACAGGGAAGGAGGGGGGGAGGCAGACCAGCACTGGTCAGTGGAGCGGCCACTCTACAGGCATGGTCGGCTATAGTGCATGGAGGGGTATTAGTGTGGGCTCAGGAAGCAAGCAGATGGGTAGGGCAGATAAGGATATGGGTGATATTACATCAGTGATGTCTGTCAAAGGCATTGACAAAGCGATATGGGTGGAGACTCATCAAACACCACCCTAGCCTAAATACACATGGAGGTCCCCCTCATGGTTGAGGCCTCCGGGGTCTTGCTGCGGAGTTTTATAATGTATTCAGATTCCAGGCATCGCAGATGATGTTCCCAATCTCCACCTCTTGCTGATAACGGGACCCTGTCAATTCCAAAATACGTAATTTTAGTACTGACGTCTTGAATGTTGGCATGCATTAGATCACAGTGCTTAGCTATCGCATAAGACATGTCCCCATTTCTGACTGCGCGTAGGTGCTCTAAGATGCGCTTCTTCACCGGGAAGATTGTCGACCCCACATAGCGTAAGCCGCAGACGCAGGTTAAAACATAGACAACAAAGTCAGTATTACAGTTGATAAAATTTCGTATTCTACCTGTTTTCCCATTGGGAAGGTTGAATGTTTTTACATTAGTACTACAACTGCAGGCTGTACACCCTCCGCATTTGTGGTACCCCGGCAGTTCCCTCAACCAAGTGTTCTGTGTTTCACTCTTCGCGGAGAGGTGACTATGTACTAATAGGTCCTTCAGAGACTGACATTTCCTGTATGTAATGTGGGGTGATGAGCTGACTAGTTTACCTATTATGACATCACTCTTAATGATGTGCCAGTGTTGCACACTATCTTATGGATATCTTGTGATGCATGGTTGAATTTGGTGATCAGTCTCACCTCTTGTTTCCCAATCTCCTTAATCTTCGGGACAAGAAGGCTATTTATGTCTCTGGTGTTGGCCCTCTCTGTTGCTGATCTAATGTTTTTTTCGGTATAGCCCCTGCTTTTGAAGCGGCCTGCATGTTTTTGGCCTCCTTTTTGTAAGAGTCAGGAGAACTGCAATTTTGTTTAGCTCTTAAGAGTTCCCCATAAGGGATACTCCTCTTCAGACCGGTAGGATGGTGACTATGTGCATGTACGATACTGTTGCCAGATGTTGGTTTCCTATATAGGCTGGTGTGAAGTGTCCCGTGCTTTGCCTCAACCAGAACATCTAGAAACTCTATAGTGGTGGGTTCAGTTCTGCTGGTAAACTTAAGGTTCAGGCTATTGGTAGACAAACCGTGGATAAAATTATCCAAAGCCTCCTGTGGACCATCCCATATCAGAAAAATATCATCTATGTAGTGGGTCCACAGGATAACATTATTCATGTATTTCACATTCCCCTCATGCCACAGGTGCTCCACCTCCCACCACCCCATAAACAGACAGGCGTAACTGGGAGCGAAGCAACTTCCCATGGCGGTACCGGTGTACTGTTCATACCACTGATCCTCAAAAAGAAAACAATTATTATGAAGACAAAAATGTAACATCTGCATCAGCACCATAGTATGATTGTACAAAGTCAAAGACCTGTCCCTAAGATAGTATTTACATGCTCCCATGCCCAGATCGTGCTCAATGCAAGTGTACAGGGCAACAATGTCTATTGTTGCCAAGACGTATGATTCTTTCCATGGAATCTCCTGTATTTTGGACAGGAAGTCCATGGTATCTCTACAATATGAGGGCAGGCTAAGTACATATGGACATAGAAAGTAGTCCAGACATATGGAGATATTTTCTAGAAGGCTTTGATTCGCAGAAATTATGGGTCTGCCAGGAGGATCCGTGGGGTGCTTGTGCACCTTTGGCAACAAGTAAAAAAAACGTGTTGACTGGTTTCTGCAGCAGTAAAAAAGAACTTCATTTTGACTCAGTATATCTTGCCCCTGCCAGTTCTTGTGTAGGTGATGGTAATCCTGTATCGTTTTGTTGTACCTCGCCGCACTGGACCTTAGGTAGCTTCCTGAAAACTCCAATTGTCGTTTGGCCTTGGTTCGATATTTATTGATGTCCCAGAGGACAACATTGCCCCCCTTATCTGACGGTTTTATCACAAAGGTCTTCACTTGCTTCAAGGACTGTAGTCTCGCCCTTTGTGCAGGTGTCAGGTTCCTAGCAAAGTTATTGCCCTGTTTTTTCCATAATTCCAAGAGATCCATTTGGATAGTCTCACGGAATGTACCAATTCCGTCATGCAATGTTACAGGGTTGAATCTAGATCTTGGTTTAAAGTTGTTTCTAGACTTCTTGTTGACCTCCATATCCATACTGATTCCTAGGTCATGGTCTGTTGCCCAGTTTTTGGTTCCTGCCTCCAACTCCCTTATAGTGGCAAGAGATTCAAAATCCCTAATAGAGAGAGCCTCTTCTGCAATGTTAGCAGCGCTTGCTGCTTCTATAGTGCCATCTGCGCCTCTATTGTTTCTCAAAGTATGTAATTTCAAAAGTTTCAATTTGCGCATGAAAAGGAAAAGGCCTATCTTTTCTCTGGAGTTATACAATGAGGGGAAAGGTTAATGATAGAAAAATTCAGTTGCTCACCTCTCATTTGTTCCCCTTGGATCGCCTGGTGCTTCTCCCACGTGGCGTTCTGTTGTCGCTGGCCTTCGCCGCCTCTCCTGCTCCTTTTTTTTCTTGATCTTTGCCTCCTCCTTTTCCTCTTCCCCGTGGTGGTCGTTTCTTTGCGCTGAGGCTCAGTTGCACAAAACGGTATTCCTCTAATGACGTGAAAGGGCCTCTGTCAGGTCCCTGTACTCCATGTCGCTCCTCGTCATCCGATGGTGTCGCAGAGCTGGATCCAGAAGTCTCCGATTCTTGGGCTTGTAGTGCCTTGATGTTATTATTTATTTATTTTTATTTATTTTATTTTGAAGGTTTTATATAGCGCAAACATGACCCTTGCGGGTATCAGAGCGCTTTACAAGTGAGGTAGTTAAACATAAGGGACAATGTACAAAAGAAATATAGTATTTCGAAAAAAAGTCTTATGTTCCAGCTGGTTGTTCTAAGAGTCCGATTCAATGTTCAAGTGAATTTCGACATGAGAATAGATTTGACTTCTTTTTTGAAGTAGGCAGTTGAGGGGATAAGTCTGGTTTCTGGGGATAGTGCATTCCAAATCCTTGGAGCAATACCAGAGAAAGCGTGGTTATATGTTTTCTTCTTGGCAAATCTTAGAGGCTTTAGAAGAAGGTTGCCGGCGCTCCTGGATGATCTGTTTCCACACGAAAGCTCCAGTTTCTGGGCCAGATACCACGGGGTGTTGTGATGTATGGCTTGATGCATCATGCAGGTGATTTTTTATTGAATTCTTGCTTCGAAGGGTAGCCAGTTGAGCGCTTTGAAGTCAGGGGAGATGTGGCTATTTCTTTTGGAGCCTGTGATGAGCCTGGCCGCTGAGTTGAGTGATGCTCTTAGGGGGACAGTTGTAGATCTAGGGAGTAAACAGAGAGTTGCACTACCATATTCTATTCTGAGAATTACTAGTGCTTGGACTTCCTGCTTGAAGTCATTTACTAGGAGGAAGTGTTTTAATCTTCACAGAGTGCTCATCTGAAAGTTTGCTCCTTTAGCTGCGGCACTGATGTGTTTTTGCATGTTTAGATTACTGTCCAGAGTTTCTCCCAGTTATTTTGCTGAATCGATTATAAGAGGTTGGCAGTTGAACGCTGTAAGTTGTTTAAGCCATTCGTGTATGGTGGCTGCTTGGTTAGGTGGGGTGATTAGTAGGAATTCAGTTTTGAGGGCGTTTAGTTTGAGGTGGTTTTCAGTCAACCATGACTGAGTCTTTTGTAAAGTTAGATTGAGAGATTTGATGTCATCCGGAAAATGTATCTTTAAGTATAGTTGCGTGTCATCTGCGTACATGTGAAAGTGGATATTTGATGAGTCGAGAATCTCAGTGAGCGGCTCCATGAATAGGTAAACAGTGTAGGTGAGAGGGAGGTGCCCTGAGGGACTCCTAATGTGACTGGGACGGTCGTAGACAGAGATTGGTTGACCTTGAACCTTTGGGATCTATTCAGGAGGAAAGAGGTAAACCAATTTAGTACTGACCCCGATAAGCCCATTCTGTATGAAGGATAAGTAGGCAGGTTTCGTTCTGGTCTAGGATTCTTAGTGCGTCATCTACTATGTGGGTCATACTATACTATGTCCTGCCCGGAAGCCAGATTGGAATTTATTGAACAGGTGGAAATTGGTGATGTGGTTGTCTAACTGGCTGAGAACACATTTTTCTAGGAGTTTAGCCAGAGTTGGGATGTTGGAAATTGGTCGGTAGTTATTTAGGTCCGTGGGGTCAGCTGTCGTTTTTTTTAGGATCGGGGAAACTTGTCCTGATTTGAGAATTTCAGGAATAATTCCTTGGACTAAGGAGGCATTGATAATCTTTGTCCAAAGTGGCAGTAGCGCCGGTATGAGATCTTTGAGGTAGTTTGCAGTAAGGGGGTCTGAGAAGTGGTTGGAGGGGTTCAAGGACGTGAGTGCTTTTAGAATTGCTTTTTCGCTATAGGTTGTGAAGGTGGCCCAGGAGGTGTGCTTAGATGAGCCGGTGATTGGGGGGGTTGCTAGAATGTGGGGTGACGAGACCTTCAGAGTGTTAGACTGAGCTAATGAGGCCTTAAGTAGGTCTGTTTTCAGGAGTTCAGTTTTTTCGTGAAGAAGGAGGAGAATTCTTCGCAGCTGGGTGACGTACCTTGTCCAGCTTGGGGAGGGGGAGCTAAACCACTAGATTGAGTTTTGACTAGTTCAAATAGTTTTTTGGGTCAGTTCTTGGCTTGATCAAGCTGATTTTTGAAAAAGTTTGCTTTTGAGTGTCTGATCTTTCTATAGTACGAGTTTCTGGTGGATCGGAGCAGTTTGAGATGATCCGTGGAAGGCGATGACCTCCAACGCCTTTCAGCTAATCTAAGGGCTCGTCTGTCCTCGTTGAGTCTGCCGTTATACCGGGGTTTAGAATCTTTTGTGGAGATCCTCTTCAGTTGTAGAGGCGCAGTTGTATCTAAAATCGAGGACATGGAGTTAAAGTAGTGTTGTGTCAAAGCTTGAACATCAGTTAGGTCTTCCGGGGGGAGCTGGAGGTTGACACTGGCAGATTGGGATAGGTCTGTTAGGGTTTTTTTTAGATTCCTCTTCCATATTTTAGGTCTCGAAGGTTGTACTGAGCGTAGTTTAACTGATTCCTTGATGAAGAAGGTGATGGCATGATGATCGGACCAATCACATGGGAGGATTGTGGTAAGCTGGATAGCTTCTGGGTTGGCAATAACCAAGTCAAGGGTTGAACCTTTGACATGTGTGGGGCTATTGTAGATTTGGGTGAGGTTAAGGATGGAAAGGAATGTTTTGAGGCTATTTACCGCTGGGTCGTTAGGGTAGTTCCAGTCGAGATTTAAATCGCTAAGGAATATTTGGGTATTATGTTGACCAGTGTGAGTGGTCACGATATCCATAAATTGCTCGATGAAGGTGATGTTATCACCTGGTGGGTGGTAAAATATGTGCAGTGAACAGATTGGTTTGTTATTACTTGTGATATCTAAGCAGAGGTATTCACAAGAGGATAGATCTGGTGAAGGTGAGCTGTTCACTGAGAGACTGTTCCGGTGAATGCAGGCAATACCGCCTCCTAGTCTATTAGGTCTGTCTAGTCTGGTGATGTCATGATCGGGGGGAACCAGAATGTCTAGGATCGGCGTGGAAGACTCAAATGGCCAGGTTTCGGTTAGGAATAGGAGGTCAGGTTTATGAGCGAGTGTTAGGTCACCTATGTCAGCTGCGTATTTTGAGGCTGATCTACAATTTAGAAGAGTGCATTTGAGATGCGGCTTGGTGGTAGTAGGAGGTTCCAGTGTTAATGGAACTTGCATCAGATTCTACAGGGTTATACCTCTGTTGTTTTGAGTAGGGGCTCTGTGTGTCATGCGATGAATAGTTTTGATTTGGGAGGGCTTTTCCGGATTTAACGGGTCTGCTGTGGTTTGGCTGGGTATGAGGGGATCGTAAGAAAGGAGTAGGGAATGTATATCCTTGGCAGTGAGTATTTTTCCTGTGGAATGGTCGGGTTGTGGAATTGCGTTTAGGTACTGTTCTCCATCTTTGGGGTGGATGCTTAGGGGATCGTAATTGCACCTGATGCTGGAGTGTGGGGCTGTTGCTGTGAGGGTTCCAGTTCTTATCGTCGGCATGTCGTCTAATCTTGTGTTGCTGCCAGAGCAGGTTCCGTAGCGTATGGAGGTCATCTTTAATATATTGTAGTGAAAGAAGGATTTCATCGAGTCTATGGTCTGGTGTGGGAGGCGTGTTAATTGTTTGGTCTAGGGGTAGGGTATGGGTGGATGGGTTTGGGGTCTAGATTGGAGGGTAGCAGTGATCTGCGTCTGCATGGTGAGATCTACAGGTAAGGCTGTCCAGGGAGGGGGAGGGGGGAATAGCCAAAGAGGGAGGGGGAGAGGTATGTATTGGAGGGGTGTGCATCAAGATTAGGGGCGTGGATGGGTTTGGGTTGTAGATAGGAGGGTAGCATTGATCAGAGTCTTCATAGTTGCAAGCTACCTGTAAGGCTGTCCGGGGAGGAGGAGAGGGGAATAGCCAAAGGGGGAGAGGTATGTATCAGAGGAGCGTGTGTCAAGATTAGGGGCATGGGTGGGTTCCTAATGTATGGGGGTCAATTGTAAGGGATGTTAATTGATTGGATACTAGGATAGGAGTTGTGTGTGTGGTTCTCAAAAACTGGGATGTCTCCTGGCGTTCGGGTGGGGGTATGGAAGGATAGGTTCGTAGGAGAATGCCCTGGAGGGGTTATCGGCGTGGACATGGGGGCATGATCGGCATGGACATGGGGGTGCTATGGAAATAGGGGTGTCTGTGGCGGGGGAAGGGATTAAGGACTTTACCTTTGATGAGAGGGAAGATGATGTCGAGTAGGATTAAATTTCGGTCAGATGATTGCATGAGGATGATCCCATTATGATAAATGGTGATTGTAGCTGATGCATTGTAAAGCGGGAAGGGGCTGATAGAGATCTTGAGACCATGTGCTGTTTTCCTGGACGAGGAAACAGAGAGCAGGGCATAAAAAGCTTTCCTCCATTGAGCTCTCCTCTTTGTGTAAAAAATAATGTCATTGGATAAAATGCCCTCATTTGTAGAGTAGTAGGGGTCTGATATTGGGGTCTCGGGGTATGTTTTTAGCAGCGAATGTTTAAAACGTTTGGCTGCTTTTTTTGAGAGTTTAGGGGGGTACTTGATGTTATAAGTATGTTGACCTGTGCGCTCCATCGTGATATTGGCTCTTAAAGTAGGGGTAGACAGGTAGGGGGAGTGCACTAATGGTGGAGGGGTGATGTGCGGTGTAAGGGAGGGATAATGAGGGGTTGTGCGATGTGTCTAGTAACGGGGCCGGTCCTGTGCGGTTAGGTGTGCGAAAAGTAAAGTACTGTGATAGGGAGAGAGGAGATGGGAAAGGGAGAAGGGTGAGAGGTAGTGGGAATGGGGGGAGTGTGAGGGGAGCTGTCATGCCAATTGGCTAAACCGGATGTAATTAGAAAGGGTGCTGTGGTGAATTTTATTTATTTTTCAACTATTTTTCCAGTGTCTGCTCAGGAGTCGCCCATTCCTATGGACAATGAGGTCAGTACAAGATGGCTGCTGGATTTGTAGAGAATATCTGGTGGTCTGCTATGTAGTCCTATCACTCTTTCTGTGAGTGGAACAGTTTTGAGGGTGAAGTCCTATGTTTCTCCCTATATGCACTGAATTGGGGTGGTCCTTTTTTCCTTTCCGTGGAGGGTCTTGTAGAGATTAGTCCTTTCACTCTTTCTGTGTGCCATCTTGCCTGCGAAGGGGATCTGGTGAGAATCATTTACATGGGTTTCAAAATGGAGTCCCTGTAATGCCCCGTTAAGATATGAAATAAGTGAGTGGCATTCCATAAGCCGATAAATTGGGCAAAGCGGAAGGTGTGGTTTTTCCTAATGGCGTCATATTTCCAGCTGAAGGTGAGGATGTGCCCTTGCACGTAGTCATTTCTGTCCCTTATAAATTTCCAACGCTTCCTTGCCTTGATGCCGTCTTCATATTTCGTCAGCCTTGTCGCCATGTCTTTAGTAAAGTTAGTTATTTCTTCTAGGGATGGCATTTTACTTAATGCCTCACGTAGCTGTTTCAGCTCCTCCCCAATTTGTTGCAGTTCAATTGCAGCGTATTTCGACAGAAGGCCCAGCATCTGCTTGCATGTAGTCGTCATTAGTGTGGACCATTCCTCCAGTAGTTTCGGGTTCGGGTTCTGGTAAGTGGGGGTCACCAAGATTCTCAGTCCCCTTGGGACCCGCCCCACTTCTATATAGTTATCCAATGAGATTACTTCCCAGCTGTGATTTATCTCTTTCTTGCAGAGTTTTTCAAGTATAAAAGTTCCTGTTTAAGGGTTTTGTCATCACTGGTTGCTCCTCTTTGTTCCTCATGGGAGTTCCTGATTTCTGCATCTGTTTCTGTGAACAGTGTTCTTGCTTCGTCCAATCTCATGCGTATAGCCTCGTACATCGTTACCACTCATTGATCTCAAAGCGATGCTCCTTGTACCTTCCCTACTTCCTTTGTGTCCGTTTCTCTCCATGCTGAGAATATATATATATATATATATATATACATATATATATATATAATTCACTGAAAAAACCATTGGTTTCAGGGATGTTATAGTTAGCTGGACTTTTCACTTGTACAAAACCATTGAAATTCCCCTGTTAGTTCAGCTAACTATAACTCACGCGCCCGCAATGCACTGCTGATGACGTCACATATTATATCACTCATGACATGGTCAGTGACATCACTCATGACATCACTGATGAAATCTCAAATTACATCACTGATGACATCACTGATGACATCATCCTTGTGATAGAGTGGCAGACCTCCTCTCACCCTAATATAGCCTTTGATACACACATTCAAAAATAGAGACTAAAATATGTTTTATATATGTATATCTAAACAATGATGGAAGAATAAATGGGTATATAAGTGTCTAAATGGATGATTTGTTTTTGAAAAATTGATTGTGTAACTGACTGATTAAGTGTATCATAGTGAATACATGGCTTAGTGAGTAATGTTTAAATATGTAAATATCTGTATCAGTCTCTCACTTTGTGTATAAGTGGCTGCATGGGTTGGTGAGTAGCTACATGGGTGTCTATATAGGTTATTAGTTGGTTTTTTGAGTATCAGTCTGAGTGTCTGCATGGTTCGGTGGGGTGTATTACGTAGTGCATAGGTGCATGATTGAGTGACTTACTGTTTGTATCTGTTGAAGACAGCATGTGTGCAGGACTGTATGGGTGGATGAGTGTGTGTATGGGTGTGTTAGTGAGTGAATGACTGTCTCAATAGTGTCTTTATGAGTAACTACATATGTTTTAAACTAGTATATGTGACTATTGGTGTATATAAGTGAGTATATGTGAGAGTGAAAGATTGAAAGAGTTCCTGTATGAATAAGTATGTGTTTCTATAAGTGATTGTTTAAAAGACTAAGTATGTGTAAGTTTCCGTAGAAGTAAGTGTGGTGGTGTGTGTATAACTGTATATGCAAGTAAATGTATGTTTGATTCTTTATTAGCATGAGTGACTATGTGTGTGAGTAACTCTATGGATGAGTGGCATTGTGTAACAGGATGTATAGGTGTATGAGTACATATGATGAGTGAGTACATGTATGAGTGACTGTATAGGACTGTTGGTGAATGAGTGGATGTGTATGTGGATCTTAGAATTACTGAAGAGGTTGTTGTAACTGGTATTGGTATGTCCATTGTTTTGAAAATTTTAGTCTCTATTTTTGAATGTGTGTATCAAAGGCTATATTAGGGTGAGAGGAGGTCTGCCACTCTATCACAAGGATGATGTCATCAGTGATGTCATCAGTGATGTCATTTGAGATGTCATCAGTGATGTCATGAGTGATGTCACTGACCATGTCATGAGTGATGTAATATGTGACGTCATCAGCAGTGCATTGCGGGCGCGCGAGTTATAGTTAGCTGAACTAACTATAACGGGGGAATTTCAATGGTTTTGTACAAGTGAAAAGTCCAGCTAACTATAACACCCCTGAAACCTATGGTTTTTTCAGTGAATTTCTGAGGTTTTTTAAATGCTAATTTCTAACTATAACGTGCCTGAAACCTATGTTTTTTTCTGTGAATTTCAAAGGTTTTTTAAATGCTAATTTCTAACTATGCCTACAGAGATAGGACATGTGAAGAAAGAAGAAAACATGTACAGAAAGAAAAAAAAGAAGTGCAGAAAGAAGCAACAGAAGTCCTCAAAGACGAAGAAAAGTGCAGGAAGAAGGATAACGTGCAGAAAGAACAAAAAGAAGAGCAGAAAGAATCCTTGTTGCAAAATCATCCTGTACCCTCAACTTTTTCAGACGGATACTGGTGGTAACTGAGTCTGACTAACCAGTCCTAGAGCCAGTGCTATGTTAAAAGACACTTAGAATACAGTGAAAACACCTACATACACTAGGGAACATTATGCGTTGGGGTCCCCCTGTGATTAGCATGACCTCCTCTGTAAGCCCCTAGTATATAATAGGGCAGGGGGATTAAAACTACCTCTTAAAACAGGCCACAGGGCGTTTTTGCACACGTTAACTCAGGCCCCGTCCCCTCCCTTCACCACTGTGTAAACACGCCCTGTGTCCGTTTTTAGTTGGGAGATTAAGTTCATTTGAATCCTGAGGGTCCCTAGGGTCCAACTAGCCCACTAGGTACCTCCATTAAGTGCCACAGAGCTGCATTGCAGAAAGGTGTAAAAAGTGGCACGGCCTGGACCACCTCTCTGCAATGCAGCTCAGTGGCGCTTACTGGAAGCACTTGGTGGGCTAGTTAGCCCCCAGGGGCCCTCAGTATTGAAGGGAAATTAAATCCCCAATTTAAAACGTGCCATAGTGCGTGTTTGCACACGTCACCTCAGGCTCCGTCCTCTCCCTTCACCACTGTGTAAACGTGCCCTGTGGCTGTTCTAAGTTGAGAGATTAAGTCCCCTTGAATCCTAAGGGTCCCTAGGGTCAAACTAGACCACTAGGTACCTCCAGTAAGCGCCACAGAGCTGCGTTGCAGAGAGATGTAAAAAGGGGCTTGGCCTCAGAACACCTGTCTGCAGCGCAGCTCCCTGGCGCATACTGGAGATGCCTGTTGGGCTAGTTCGCCCTCAGGGACCCTCAGTATTGAAGAGGAATAATTTCCCCAACTTACAACTCGCCAGGGGGCACGTTTGCAGAGTGCTGCAAGGAGGGGGCGTGGCCTCCGGCATGATGCCGGTCTTTTATTTATTTTAATTTTTTAAGAAGAGGGGCTGTGTGGTTCCCCTTCTTATTCTAATTTATTGGCCCTGATGACCCCATCCCCCAGGGCCTGTCTCCTAATTATATTTTTTTGACCCCAATCCCCAGGGCCGGCCACTGTTTTTTATTATTTTTAAAAAATATATATTTATAGACACACCTAGGACATGCTGGACAAACCGTACGTACCTATCACCATGACGATTTGCGTGATATTCATTAAAAGGCGACTATGCATACAATGAATCCACGTGGAATGTATTTACACCACTAGTGAAGCTCTGACATGTCTGATGCCCTACCATGCCTAATCCCGGTAGACACCCTTGTCGTTTATTTATACAAACATGGGTAGCTATTGACGGGCACATTTAATACACATGCACACCAAGCCATTCAAAGGGGATTCGACAAAAATTCGACCAAAACTATGCAAGAAACCCCCCTCACGGTTAATAAAACACACATCCACTGCCGGATGTGTAATACTTTTTATTTTACTCTCTGGAAAGGGGACGAACATCACTTGAGAGTCACAGCGCGCTCCTGGCAGAGCCCAATGCTGTGTTACACCCACCATTTCCTGCCGAGTGCCACACACCTCTGTGTTGTATTCTACCAGCTAGTGCATATGCTATGACACTCTCTAGCCCATGTGCACTGTAACACCACCCCGTGAATATGTCATGCCACACTTGTCTTCGCACGGGTTATATTGCCCCATCTAACGTGCCTTCCTCGATGCCTATGTTATAACGCACAGTGCTATGCCATACATATTACAATCTGGGATCCATATCTTTGTCACAGTGCATATGCAACGTTACACTCTCCAGCACATATTTTATATTACAACTTTAGAGACTAGTTAGGTTACACAACACTGCCCTGTGCATATTACACTCCAAGGCGCATATCGCATAGCACGCGCTAGTGCCTGTGCTATCTCGCGCTCTCCAATGAATCTGTCATTGCGCACAATGTATTGCATATTATATTTCACGCCCGGTTCATCTTATATCACACTTTTTGGTGCATAGTTTATACCATACACTATATCTAGTTTTCATTTTCAAACGTGCTCTCAGGACTATGTTCTATATAACACTGTGTTCACCTACCCTTTTCACGGGCATTACATTTTGCGATAGGGGGTGGAGGGTCAGGGGGTGTTTCTGCCAAGTGAGCCCAGAGTCACAGTCACAAACGTCCTCTTCTTCCTGAATAAAAGTGAGATTATGTTGCATACTTGTTCATATTTTAAGTAGTTCGCACAGACACACATTTTAAAAACAATAAAGTTCCTAATACCCGCCTTCTCTGAACAGTTAGCTTGCTGCCCCATCCCCCTCCTCCCTATCCTCTGTTGTGTGAATCCATGGACTAGCCTACTCCCTCCTGCCATGCATGGTCTGATGTGCTGCCACTGCCCTCAATTTAGTATGATGTACCAGTCCACTTCTCCTGCCCTCCATTGCCCAATTCTATGCCCCATCATTGACCTCCTGCTTAGCTTGCTGCCCCTATTCTCCTTCCCCCTGCCCTCCAATGTCTTTGTGCATGCTCCTGCTCCATCCTTTTTGCCCACCATGTTCCATGGACCTGCCACTCCTATCTACTCTGAGTGTTCTGTTGAGCTGCCACTCCCCTCCCACCTGCCTAGCATTGTCAGATAACTGTAACCTGTCCCTGCCACCTCCACCCTGCCTGTCCACATGCCATGCCCCTATCCTCTTCCTCCTGTCCTACATGGTCCATTGTACTGCCACACCCTTCTGCCCTCCCTGGTCTGTTGTGCTGCAACTGCTCCTCCTGCCTGCCCTGTGCGATCTGTTGTGAGGCCCCTTCCCCTGAACTTTCTTGTCTGTGCACAGGTCCTGACCCTCCCTTCTATCCTCCATCGTCCTTTGTGCATGCCCCTGCACCTTCCTTCTTGCCCATCATAGCCATTGTGCTGCCACTAACCCTCCCACTTGCCATGCATTGTCTTCTGTGCTGCCATGGCCCCTCCCACCTTCCCTGTGTGGTCAGTTAGCTGCCCCTGACCCCCTCCCACCTTCCCTCCATGGTCTGTGTGTATGCCATCACAGTCTCACTGTTGCTCTTCATGGTGTGTCTTGCTTCTAGTGCCCATCCTGCCTGACCTCCATGGCTATCTTGCTGCTCCTGCCCTGCCCCCTTACCCCCAGCCCCCTGTTTACATGTGCAGACCCCTACTCCCTCCCTCCTGGCTTGTCTGTTCCATTGTAATGCCCCTGATCCGTCCCTCCTGCCCTTTATGGTCTGTTATGCTGCAGCTTTCTCTCCTGTCTGTCCATTATGGTCAGCTAGCTACCATTGCCTCTTGCCCCTCTATTCTCTGCTGTCCATGTGCATGGTCCTGTCCCCTCCCTCTTGCTTTCTATGGATTATTGTGCTGCACTCCCATCCCGCATGCCCTGTGTGGTGTATTGTGCTGCTGCAAACCCTGATGCCTGCCCTGCAGGGTCAGTTTGGTGCACCTCTCCATGTCCCTCCTGTCCTCTGTTATCCAAGTCCATGTCCCTACCCCATTTCCTTCCATGATTCAATGTACCATACTTGGGAACATTTTGAACTTGGTAAGAGGGAGATTTTGAAAAATAACTGGGGTATTGATTTTCCCCTTTGAGTTACATTGAAAAAGAGGAGATTGTAGACAGGAGACAGATCAAATAAAGCCCATTTGAGCTTAAAAACATTGGACGTTTCCTGGCTGAATCGGGTATGTTGGCATGTATGGTTGTACTACCATTGCCTCTTCCTTCTGTCCACAATGGTCTATTACATTGCCACAGCCTCTCTTGCAAGTCCTGTATTGTTGGTTTGTTGCCCCTGCCTCCCTTTCCACTGCCCTCCATAGTCTGTTGTGCTGCCACGGCCCTTCCTGCCTGCTCAGTGTGGTTAAATTGTTGCCTTTGCACCCTCCTACCTGCCTTCAATTTTCAGAGTCCGTGCCCCTGGCCTCTGCCTCTCAACAGTATCCTAATGAACAACTAGATTGCTAACATTCTATATTTATTACAAAAGTGTGGAACGCCTGACGTCATCTTGATGTAATCAAAACTGTAATACCTAGAGCATTTCCTTTAGAAATTACATATATGAGAGGGTCTTATTGGCATCAAAATTATGGTTAGTGCTCTAAAAGACTAAAATAATGACATATTTTCTGAGTTTTCAAATAGCGACAAAGCACTTTGAAATTATTTCTTATCTTTATGTTTTTTTATCCAGTTGACCACTTGATTAAATGTTGCACTTAGGGGAGAGGATGTGGTGTTACTTCCAGAACTGCAGACTTTGCAACTGGGGAACCAGGTTGGAGTTTCTGCTTCAGCTCGACATTCTGTGATTCTGGTCAAATCACTTAGTCTCCCCATGTCTACAACCAAAATGAATTTGTTCCTGTGTGATGTAACCAATGCTCATGTAAAGCACTCCAATACCTGACAAGTCTGCACTATATAACACTGCAAAAACACAAAATAATAAGTGTTTTGCACACTTCTGTCATTGGGCTATATTTGGGCTACATCTGGGTGATTTTGGGCTGCATTTGGGCTCTTTTGTCTCCGGTGGCCATCTTGGGAGATTTATTTGTTATGAAGTTTCCTAATTTCCTCATGTACTGCAGTCTCCTCAGTAGGAAATGCTTTCAGTTTTTTACTTTGATTCCATCATGAAGGTATTCAGATATGTCACACATTTGCCATAAATTCTGAAAGTTAGCACTCTAGTTGCTCATTAGATCACTGTAGTAAAACTACTGCTCACCATGGAAGTCTGCTCCTGGTATCAAAAGTGCATGTTTCAGTCTGCATGTCAGAATGTTTTTATGAAATAGAAGAGGATTTGAGAAGTCACTCAAAATGTGCCCTCATTTTCTTTCTTCAGCATTAATCATAATTTCTATGGCAAAATGAACCCCCTCATTGTGTTCCTTTTTAAATTAAATGCTTTAAGTGTTACCAGTTTATTCCAATGAAGATGGCTTCAGGTGTGCCATACTTTTGTCATAATGAAGACAGTAAGCGCTCTAGTTGTTTTTAAGAACACACTGGGACATTCTGTCATTGGGCTATACTTGGGCTACATCTGGGTGATATTTGGGCTACATTTGGGCTCTTTTGTCTCTGGTGGCCATCTTGGGAGACTTATTTGTTATGAAGTTTCCTAATTTCCTCATTTACTGCAGTCTCCTCAGTAGGAAATACTTTCAGTTTTTTACTTTGATTCCATCAAGAAGGCATTCAGATGTGTCACACATTTGCCATAAATTCAGAATGTTAGCACTCTTTTTGCTCATTAGATCACTGTAGTAAAGCTACTGCTCACCAGGGAAAACTGCTGCTGGTATTGAAAGTGCATGTTTCAGTCTGCATGTCAGAATTTTTTAATGAAATAGAAGAGGATTTGAGAAGTCACTCAAAATGTGCCCTAATTTTTCTTTCTGCAGCACTAATCATACTTTTTATGGAAAAATGAACCCCCTCATTTTGTTCCTTTTTAAATTAAATGTTTTAAGAGTTACCACTTTAATCCAAGCAAGATGGCTTCAGGTGTGCCATACGTTTATCATAAGTAGGACTGTTAGCGCTCTAGTTGTTCTTTGGAACACTCTGGGAAGCTGCAGTAGAACACAAAGGAATCAACTGACAGTCTCTGCCCTTGTTGGATGTACATGTTTTACTGAGAATGTCAGACTTCATTCTCACATGACTGAGAAAGATAATGTTAATTTACAGGAAATAAGCTCTCAGTTTAGCTTATAGATCACTTTCCAAACCTCTGTGGGAAAAGCATGAGAAAATATTTTTCTCTCAATCATGATATCCCAGCAGAAGGCTTTTTCACATGGTGAAATCACCTTAGAACATACCACAATTCCTAAAATGAGTATGGTACCATCAACAAATGATTTATAATGTAACTAAAGTCTTAAAACCTTCTATTAACTGCAATGCTTTTTAATGAGGTGCTATCATGTATATTGGTCCCAAGATGGCTGCCAACACTTCTTGGATGAAGTGCTGACAGCCAATCAGATCTCAGGATGAGATGTGTGGTTAGGCTCCGCCCACATATATATATGATTTTACTTTTGATTTTCTCAGGAACTACTGAACAGATTGACACCAGACCTGCAAAAGGCACTTCCCTGAGCTGAGGACTACCTCTCTGCCAAATTTCAAGTAATTCTGTTCAGCCGTTCGGGCTGTACCTTGGACTAAAGGTCCCTATGGAAAATTGCATGGAGAAAACGTGTTTTGGAACCCCCCTTTTTTCTCAGCCCCCGCTTGACGAATCCCCCCGAGACTTTCAGGGTAGGAGCGGAGCGCCCCACCTATTTTGAAAATTTCGCGAGGATTCGTCAACCGGTGCCAACGTTATTCCAAATAGAATGTTGCGGATTTCCTATGGAAACACGGTCCTAACTATAACTATCTACTGGCGACCGCCAGTAGATAATATATATACACACACTGAAAAAACAAAGGTTCCAGGGACGTTATAGTTAGACTGACATTTGACTCATACAAAACAGCAATTCAACAGTTATAGTTAGCTGAGCTAACTATAAATTACGACTCCACAATGCTCTGCTTATGACCTCACATATTACATCACCGATGACATGGTCAGTGACATCACTCATGACATCACCGATAACATCTCAAATAACATCACTAATGACATCTCAGATGACATCTCTGATATCATCACTGATTACATCACTGATGACATCATCCAGTGATCGTGAGCGTTTTCTAAAAGTTACTGAGTGTTAAGGTAAGTGGCTGTGGGAGTTTCTATATCAGTGAGTGAGTGGATGTATAAGTGGTGTATACAAGAGTGAGTGAGAATGTGAGAGATTGGGTGTGTCAGTGGGTGTATGAGTAAATGAGCGGCTGTGTGAGAATCCGTATGGGTGAGAAAGTTGGTGTATAGGTGGGTATAATGGTGAATGAGAGGATGAATGAGTGGCTGTATGGGTTATAGTGCGGGGGTGTCAGTGGCTGTAAATGGTGAATGAGAGAGTGCATGAGTGGCTGAATGGGTGACTGAGCAGGTAGATAAATGTCTGTATGGGTGAGTGACATGGTACATAAGTGACTGCATGGGTGCATAAATGGCTTGTGAGTGGGTATATGGGTGATTGAGTGGGTGTGTGAGTAGTTGCATGGGGGAGTGAAGGGGTGTGTGAGTGGCTGTATAAGTGAGTAAGTGAGTGTGACAGAGGTTGTATGGAATAGTATGTACTTGTCTCAGTGACTACATAGATGAGTGAATAGATGTGTTAGTATATCTATGAGTAAGTGAGTGGATGTGTGAGTAACTGTATTGGTGAGTGAGTGGATGTGTGAGAGACTGTATGGGTGAGTGAGTAGGTATGTGAGTATTTGTATAGGTGACTGAGTATGTGAATGGCAGGATGGATGTCAAGTGGGTATGTGAGTGTCTGTATATCTGCATGACTGGATGTGTCATTGGCTGTATTGCTTACTGAGTAGGTGCATGAGTGGCTATATTTGGGAGTTAGTAATTGTGTTAGTGGCTGTATGGGTGAGTTGATGTGTGAGTGGCTCTATAAATCAGTGAATAGGTGTGTAAGTGTGGATTACGTCATCAGTGATGCCATGAGTGATGTCATTTAAGATGTCATGAGTGATGTCATTTGAGATATCATCAGTGATGTAACTGACCATGCCATGACTGATGTAATATGTCAGGTCATAAGCCGTGCATTGTGGGGGCATAAGTTATAGTTAGCTCAGCTAACTATAACTGCTGAATTTCTCTGGTTTTGTATGAGTTGTATGTCAGCCTAACTATAACGTCCCTGTAAGCTTTGTTTTTTTCAGTGGATTCCTATGTGTTTTTTTAACTAGTAGTCACAATTGTAGAATGGTGGAGAAAGACGGCGGGGTCTCAGAGCAGCTCTCATGAATCCTGCTTTGCCACACTTACTAGTGGTAACAGGAGGGCTTTTAAGTGCCTATGGGCCCTCAGCTTCCAAGAGGACTTCATCCCCTAACCAGTAATGCACCAGGAGGAACGTTTGTAGAGTGGTGGAGAAAGGGGGTGGGCCCTCTGAAGACCTTTCAGCAATACCACTGTGTGGTACCACTTACTGGAGGTAACAGGAAGGCTTGTTGGCTCCCACAGACCCTCATCAGCCAAGGAGACTTTATCCCCCAACCATTAGTGCACCAGGAGGTGCATTTGCAGACTGGTGGAGAAAGGGGGAGTTGCCATACAATCTCTTAGCAATCCTGCTGTTTAGGACTTACTTTTTGGCCCTCAGCATTCAGGGGGATTTCATTCCGCAAGTAGTAGTGCACCAGTAGATGCATTTGCAGAGTGGTGGAAAAAGGGTGTGTGGCCATCAACCACCTCTCAGCAATGCCACTTACAGAATGTAACAGGAGTGGTTTCTCGCCCCAAGGACCCTCAGAAAGCAAGGGGACTTCCTCACCTAACCAGTAGTGTGCCAGGAGGTGCTTTGTAGAGTGATGGTGAAAGAGGGCGGGGCCTCTGAAAACCTCTCAGCAATCCTGCTGTGTGAGACTTACTGGTGGTAACAGGAGGTCTTGTTGGCCACCAAGGGCCCTCCGGAGCCAAGGGGATTTTATTCCCCAACCAGCAGTGCACAGGGAGGTGTGTGCGCAGAGTGGTGGAGAAAGGGGTCATGGTCTCCAGACCTTTCAGCAATTCTACTGTCTGGGTCTTATGGGAGGTAACAATGGTTTCCTGGCACCCAAGGACCCTCAGCATCCAAGGGGACTTCATCCCCCAAACAGCAATGTGCCAGGAGGTACATTGGCAGAGTAGTCGAGAAATGGGGCAGGGCCTTTGGAGTCTTTCTGGTTCTGCATTTTGTTTTGTAATATTTACAGAAGGGGGGGCCCATGGCCCCCCTTTCCTGGGGCGATTTGGGCCCAGGAACCCAATCACCAGGGGCCAGGTCTTTTTTTGGCAATCTGCCTTTCTAAATGTTTGCTGCAATAAGAGACATCTTTCAGCCATTGCAATTAAATTGGTCACATTCCACTCCCATTAAATCAGTGTCTGTTGACATTAACCACCTCTCAGCAATGCCAATGTGTGGGACTTACAGAAGGTAACAGGAGTGGTTTTTCGCCCCAAGGACACTCAGAAGGCAAGGGGACTTCATCACCTAACCAGTAGTGTGCCAGGAGGTGCGTTGTAGAGTGATGGTGAAAGAGGGCGGGGCCTCTGAAAACCTCTCAGCAATCCTGCTGTGTGGGACTTACTGGTGGTAACAGGAGGTCTTGTTGGCCACCAAGGGCCCTCCGGAGCCAAGGGGATTTCATTCCCCAACCAGCAGTGCACAGGGCGGTGTGTGCGCAGAGTGGTGGAGAAAGGGGTTATGGTCTCCAGACCTTTCAGCAATTCTACTGTCTGGGTCTCATGGGAGGTAACAGAATGGTTTCCTGGCACTCAAGGACCCTCAGCATCCAAGGGGACTTCATACCCCAAACAGCAATGTGCCAGGAGGTACATTGGCAGAGTAGTGGAGAAATGGGGCAGGGCCTTTGGCGTCTTTCTGGTTCTGCATTTTGTTTTGTATTATTTACAGAAGGGGGGCCCATGGCCCCCCTTTCCTGGGGCGATTTGGGCCCAGGAACCCAATCACCAGGGGCCAGGTCTTTTTTTAATGGGGGAGGGGGCTGCGTTGCCCCCCTACCATACTCTCAGCTCCAGGGAACCAGTCAACCGGGGCCCAGCTTTTTTTTTTTTTCAAATAATGGGAGGGGGCATATGGCCCCACTCCCGTGCCAATTTCAGTCCGGGGACCTCATCCTCCAAGGCCCGGCCTGCTGCTACTGATGAGCACTGCAGGGGGAGCCTGAAGGCCCCCGCAGTACCATTCGGCTCCCCACCTCCTGCGGGAGCCAGCATTGCTTTTCCATATAGGGAGCTGCTAACATGCAGCTCCCTGTGTTTAAAAGTAATTGTGCTCTGCTTTGAGCAAGCTAGAGCAAAATGATCACGCTTGCTCAAAGCGGAGGCCAGTTTGCTATGGCTTGGCGGGAGTGGCTAAGTTCCCACCAAGCCATAGCAAATAGCTATGTCCTGGGGGTTGGCACACCAGGACATAGCAGGTGGAGCCAGCCATGGGCGTGGTGGTCCCTAGGGCTATATTTGGCTCCAGGATGGGAATTTACCCTGGGGAGGTGATGGTCGCCTGGGCTGGGGATCCCAAAATGGACTCCCTCTATTATATTATTTGAGCTTTGGTTGGTAGCAATCCCAATGCATTTCTATGTTAATTGCCTAGGGAGGTGGCAATCCTCGGGGCTGTCGGGGGCACGTGGGCCCCCCACACTTCTATAATTCATAGGTCTGGGCAGGCCCTCCACATTCTTACTCTTGTTTTCCCCAGGGAGATAGCTGTCCCTGGAGCTGCTCCCCACTGCATTCTTACTGTTGTTTGCCCCAGGAAGGTGGAATTTTGCCATACATCCACAGTTCCACCTGATAATTTGCTGCAAAATTGAATTACAAAATGCTTTTAACCATGGCGGGGTACCTGTGGGACCCCCCCACCATATCTGGGGGGCAGGTGGCAGGGTATTCCTACCATGCCCTGTTTGCTTTATTTTTTTCAATTGGTGTGGGACTAGGCTTCAAGCATTAAACGCATTATAGCTGATATCTCTGATTAAAAACTACGATTTGAGGAGAGAACTGGTGTCTGCACCTGGCCCTTTGTGGATATTGTGGAAGTTACAGGCGATATCCAAAGTTCCTCCAAAACAGAAGGGCGAGCACTCATGGGACCATCATTTGAATTTATTAAAGCAGGCAAATGCATTTTGGCAATCTGCCTTTCTAAATGTTTGCTGCAATAAGAGAAATCTTTCAGCCATTGCAATTAAATTGGTCACTTTCCACTCCCATTAAATGAGTGTCTGTTGACATTAAGAAAGGTTACCAAAGTAGAGAGGGAGGCAGAGGTAGAGAATAAGTTTATCCTCCTGACAGTTTCGTAGTTAGACAAAAATCGAGTATATCGATGAAAACCTGCCCATAGAGAATTAGATAGGATACAGCAAGAATTCATTGTAATCCCTTGTCTAGAATAAATTATTTTTTTCTAGAGACCCCTCACCCACCAGAGTTGCCCCTAGGTGGCATGCCTCATCATAGTATGCGGTCTCCAGAGAGAGAAGTAGGTTACTGTACTAGAGGCGGCTTTGACGAAAGTGTGACTACAGGCCCCTTTACCCCTGGCTTTGATCATGATGCAATAATATAGCATCTACAGAAATACGAATTAATCACTAGAACGTATGTATACAGTGTGCATTAGGTGTGCATGGTTTGTGCCCTTATTACAGGATTCACTAGGAGTGGTACACACGGGGCTGGACCCTGTGGAGTCCTGATGAAGAGCTATTAGGGGAACAGCTCAAAACATGTTGACAAAAACACATTACTGAGACAACCAGACTCATTAGGGTCAGGTTTCTTCTTAGTAAACGACCACTGATTTTTAACCATACCAACTGGTGGCGGGAATAAAAGAGTGGCCAACTAGTTAGGTATTTTTAAATTTCCTTTCCCTTTCCACTCCACACTGCACTACACATAGTCTACAATAAAAAGTGCTCCTCCATAATTTGCAAGTCGCAGCACGCCTCAATCCGTAGAGGATTGAGAGGAACCCCAATGGTGAACCATGCCACCGAGGGGCAACCCTGGTGGGTGAGGGGTCTCTAGAAAAAAAGTATTTTTTCTAGACAAGGGATTACAACAAATTCTTGCTGTATTCTATCTAATTTCCTAACGGCAGGTTTTCTTCGACATACTCAAGTTTTTTCTAACAACATTAAGAAAGGAACAGTTCTATACTCTATTCATGGTTGCCATATCAACATGTCAATATACATTGAACACCAACTGGCAGTCTTTGTATGCAATTGAAAATTCTGGAAAAAATCCACCAAATGCGAGTTTGCTGGACTTCTTTTAGCAAAAATCATCAAAGATGTTTTATCGAACTTACTGCAAGTTAATAGATCCTATTAAGTCCTCCTTGTACAATGGACCTTTTGTAGGCTGCCACAAACACTCTAGGGAGAAGATCTGTTGCCATGAAGCAGGCGCAGCCCACAGTTGTACGTGGCCACTTTCCATGTCTCTTGAAATTGCCCCTCACCAACCTCAGTCACAGAAATCCTTTTAGATACAATTCATGCAGGAGTTTTGCCAAATGGCTGTGCTTCCTCCAATTTATATAACCACCAATGGTGGTTGCTAGTGTGTAGTTATAGTTAGGACATAGTTACCATAGTAAATAGATTAAATGTTTTGCCTATAACATTAGTAAAGTTTGACAAATGGTCAAAAGAGGTTCATCCACCTCAAGTCTTTGCTGGAATGTTTTGTTGTGACTTGTCTAGTAGGGACAGAAAAAATATAGGGGGTCTCAAAGCTCAATTTCCCCATACAATTTCCATTGACATTTTTTAAACAGTGCTACAGTCAAAACAAGTGAACAGAAGTATACAAAATTTGTCAGAAGGCTATATCTAACAGTTTAAACTTGAAAACCTCTGAAATTTACCAGTTATAGTTAACTCAAGTAACTACAACCTGTGTTCTCACCATGCACTGCTTTTGACACCACATATTATATCACTCATGACTTGTTCTATGACATCATTGATGACAACACTTTGCATG
Source organism: Triturus cristatus (assembly GCF_964204655.1). Taxonomy (NCBI): domain Eukaryota; kingdom Metazoa; phylum Chordata; class Amphibia; order Caudata; family Salamandridae; genus Triturus; species Triturus cristatus. The sequence goes on from NC_140579.1 coordinate 279,209,215, forward strand.
GTGAGGGCTTGAATTATAGAAAGTTGAATTAACTATGGCTGGTATTCAGTGTTTTTAAAAGTTTAAAATGTTACTTTTTTAACAGGCACGTTCATCTAAGTATAATGCCACTTTAACCTTTGGTCTGTGAATGAATTTCTGAGGATTTTTTTCACATAAAGTAAAATATTATTTCCTACTTAACTATAACATCACTTTAACATTTGGTTTTTATAAGTCAATTTCTATTTTTTTTTAATGGAAAGTAATATTTTATTTCCATTTGTGATTCCAACCCAACACCACGGAAGGCCTTCAGCTGTGCATGACGTGCTGTTGGTGGCAGGTGCAGCCAGGCCATGCCTCCAACCCTTGCGAGCAACCAATCCCACAGGGTACAATCACTTCAGCCATGTACGGTGTGCGGTTGGCCACAAGGCCTTACCTGTAGTTGAACCCTGAATCCATCCCTCTGTAGGCAGCCAACCGCACATTGAGTATGGCCTCCAGCCATGCAGGGTGTAGGGTTGACTCCGAGTCAGGTTGTGCCCCCAACCCCTGCTTTTGCCTGAAACTCCATCTGCACATGAGCCGTACATAGTGGAGTCGGCGCAAGCCTGACACCAAAATCCTACAGGCAAGCTTGGCATTTTTAAGTAAGGCAGAAATACTGCCTTTGTCAAAGGGTCAGAACACCAAAATATAAAATGTGTGTCTATTGGCTTCATGAAGGAGCCAGGATATCAACATATATAAAGCATATGTGTTGTCTTCGTCAAAACATGACCAATAATTATAACAAAATGTATATTTTGTTAATTCACACAGTTTAAAGTTTAGCAAAAGTGATTGTCATAAAAAAATTAATTAACCTGATGTCCCCCGGTGATGAAAAGGCAATTCAGATTGCCCTCCCTTCAGGTTACTGGCTGCACCAGCATTGCTCTCTTCTTGGATATTGGCTGTTGTCAGCGCAGAATAGCATCCGGGAAATCAACAAGGCAGTTCCTCATCACAGAGGTGATCTCCCAATCTAAGTCTTCATCCTCTTCGTAAGGTCCTTTGGAGACCACAATGAATCAGATCCTCAGAGAGGTGACTTTGGTGGATCATAGACTGGAGGTATTGGATGCAAAAATGACAGACCTCACCACGAGACAAAGTTGATTTGTGCTAAGATCTCTGGTTTCAAAGACAAGGTGGAGGCATTACACCACCTTTTATCCTCACTCAAATCCAGGGTTGACCTCAAACCAGACAGGAAGCTGGGACTTTGCGCTTTGCACAACAAAATTGTGGAACTTGAGGACTGAAACTGTAGGGGTGATGTGTTTTTCTTTGGGTTCCCTGAAAAGGCAAAAGGTGCTATCCTGCCAACCGTCCTTGGGATCACCTGCTCACCATCGCTTGAGATGCAAAGAGCACATAGAATAAGACCATGGAGAACCTTGGTCTCATCTGTTATGAGACCTATTAATGCCTGCTGCATGAGCAGGTGCGTGAGATCCAGACAGCAGCAAGGGCTCAAGGACCCTGAGACTTTGATGTTCACAAAATACAGATTGCAGCAGACTTCTTTAAATAGACTAGTGATCGGAGGAAGGCTTTTCTCTCTCTTCGGCCACTCCTCTGCAAATGGGACAACAAATGTAGCCTCTTTGAGCAGGCACGCATGTGGATCACCATGGATGGCAAATCCAAGAGCTTCTTTTATCCAGGGGAACTGCAGGCCTTTTTTGAAAGATTAGGTGAAGGGGACGTGGACACTGCCCAATGCCCTCTTTATCTTCCTGCTGTGGAGAAGGACCCTCTTGCCCCACATAGCCCTGAAACACATACTCAAGGGCCCTGGTACAAGGACAAAAATCAACACATTCATCGTGACAAGTAGAAAAGATAAAAAGCAGTGGTGGACACACAGGGGACGTGACAAATCCCACTCACCACTTATAGCGGGCCTGCCTACAGTTTGATAACTGAGGTACTGGACGCAAATATTGATACTTCAGAATTCCCACAACCTGCAGACTGAGTATAGTCTGTTTGTCATTGATGGGGCTGCTTTTTCTCCCTGGTTCACTTTGGCACATCAGTTTATTGTAATTTATTATTAATGCAGTTCATTGTCATATATCTGAATTTACATATTGGTGGATCGTCAAAACTAATATCCACTAACACTCCTCATCTTTAGAATACCCTGCTATGTTACACTGTATTTGACCTTGATCTTATGGCACAAATAGATTTCCTCCCTCGTCCCTGAGTATACACTTTATGGGGTAATGATTCTTGAGGTTGCATTCCCTTGCCGACTGGTACACTGTTTTGGTAAAGCAAAGACACAGTGGGTCCTGTCTTCACATCAAATGCCCTTCTACTCAACATGTAGGTATCGGGGCAGGCCTGCCTTACTTTTATATGTTATTGATCACTCACCCTCTGATCTTTGACACTGCTAATACTTTGAACTTTTTGCAGGGTCTACGTCCCAGCAACCCCTTTTCCTCTCAATCAATGGGCCCGGGGCCTCTCAGATGCCATGGTACCTCCGGTGTAGACCTCCATTCTGCAGTTGTTAGGACATGCAGTGCAATGTGCTTGTTTGCATGGTTGTTTTTTTTTGGCTCACATAGCATTGTGTTAACTTATGCATTGTTCTTTTCTTTTCATTTTCTCCTTACTTGTTTCTTATTTTCTTATATTCGTTTCTCTTCTTCCTCTCTTCTGTTTTATATATCTTTCCCCTTCCGCCATCCTTTTTTCCTTGTGTCTGATTTAGTCTGTCCCTTTAACATCCCATAGACTGCTAGTGGGGCGTGACTTACCTCCCTGCCCACCCAGTATTGTTCTTGACGCTTAGACTCCGCCCCTTTGAGTGTCGCAAACTTCATATCCGTGCAGACAAGCTTGCATATCTTTTCCTAGAACGTCAATGGTATTGCGCATTCTATCAAGCGTAAAAAAGTGCTCTCCTACCTCAATTCCAAACACACCAATATATCTCTCCTTCAGAAGACACATGTCACAGAGGCAGAGGCTGAGAGGCTACATCGGGATAGGGCGGGCAAAGAGATACACAATGTCAGATGACCCATCAGCATTCCATACACATGGTGAAGCCATTTTGATTTGCAAAACATTGTCCCATGTGGTGCTTAAAACCTGGGTTGATCTGGAGGGTCACTATGTATTTACCAAACTAAAGATCAACAGGAAGGTATTATGCACAGGTTCAGAGTATGCGCCCACAGGTCTAAAACACGCCTTTCTTTTTTCAACTCTCTTGTGTACTGGCAGAAATAAATGCAGCAAAAATCCTGATGGCCGAGATTCGAACCTGGCCTGGGATGCGGTCTTAGACTGCACTGGTCTGATTGAACCAATAATGCGGACAGAGTCTTCTTAGGAGATAGCGGGGATTATCATGGCCTTCATGACTTACGGCGTCTCTTACATCCAGCAGGCCGGGAATACATGTATTTGTCCATGGCTCATGCCACACAATCACGGCTGGATTTTATCTTGATGGCATACCCCTGTGAATCCACTTCTTTGCAAGACTTTAATACTAAAAAGCGCAGTCTCACACCAGTCCCATATTGCCCTGCAGATTGATATGGGCCTGTCACAGCCAATTTGTATGCCCTGGTGTCTTAATGTGTCCATCTACAACCACCCGGTGGGCAAGAACCAGCTTAAAGCCCATGTGCATACTTACCGGGTGGGAGAGGCTGGCTAATCATATACTATACCACAAAGGGGTATAGTGTGTAGTGAGTCCAGTGGGTCTCCAGAGGTTGTACAGAGGCTTTTTGTGGTAGTGTGGGTGAGCAGTTAGGCTTATCAGAGGGTTGTGTTAATGCATTTGTTGTACACATAGTGGCAATAAATGAGACACACACTCAATGAAAAAATAGTGGACTCATTTATGAAAAAACGGTACTTTGGTATATTTATTTACTAAGACCAGAAAACTTTCATAGAAGCCAGTATGTTTTTTAAATAAAAAACGTTTTCAGTTTTAAAAGTGGACATAGTGCAATTTTCAGTCTTTGCAATGTTAACATATGGGAGGAAAACATTAATGTGGTTTTGCATGTAAGTATACAACTTACAATTCCAGTCTTTGGGGTTGGAGGTCTGCAGAGGGCAAGGTTCAGGTAAGCACAAACAGTGCACCACCAGCGGCAGAAAGGTGGCCAGGTGCAGAGGTCAAATCTGGAGTTAGGGCCCAATGTTAGCCAATAGATACTGGGGTTGCTTGAAGACACGCTGCTTGCAGGTACGTAAAGACCTGGCTGTTCGAGCAGTTACGGACCCCCCTCCCCCAAGCGCCTTGAGACCCTCCGGGTGAGTAGCGCGCTATACAAATGCTTTGATTGATTGATTGATTGATTATAAAGTGGCTGCTGGGTTCAAGCTTTGGAGGTTTAGGCAAGCACAGGGGGGCCACAAGGCAGCATCAAACATACACCACCAGCAGCACAGGGGCGGCTGGGATCAGGGTCTTAACTCGGTATAGGGCGCCCAATGCAAGAAATGTAGGAACACGGTCTTGGAAACAGGCTGCAGGTTTCGAAACAGAGGCTGCACAAAGAACACCAGTGACAGCACAGGTAGGTTGGGATGCTGTGGGTCACAGGGACACCGTCAGCCGATCTTCCCAAAGGCCCAGGGGCTTCAATTGCAGGGGTATCCTTTGATGTCGGGTTTCTCTTACCGGAGCTGGTCGTGTTGGGGGGAGCCTTTGGATTTACACTGAAGGTGTTGTTGTGGAGTCAAGGAGGGGTCAGTCAATGATGGATTTGGAGTCAGGATCGACAGGAAACCTTTTCTGGACCAGAGTGCCACCTGGCCTCAGCAAAGGAGTCAGGTGCAGAGTGGTCAGGGATTATGGTTCCGTAGGGCACTAGAGTCCTTTGTCTTGGTTTCCTGGCTACAGGTCTGCTGTCCTCAGGAGTTATGGTCTTTTTCTAAGGCAGGCAGTCCCCCCAGGGGTTTTAGAGGTCACTGGCAGCAGGACAGGCGTAATTTTCTTTGCAGGATTTTTGAAGCTGCAAAAAGGCTGGTAGGGTATCTTTTAGTCTTTACTGCCCGGTGTCTTCTTCATCCTTTCTCTTCTTAGGTCAGCAGTAACTGGTTTCAGGGTCTGAGGGAGCCACCTAAATATTAGATCTAAGGACGTTACAAAGGAGTAGCAGGGTGGGACCAATGGATTCCTTACCTGGGGTGGCTACACCCACTATTATGCCGCCCTCCTGTGGAAGGGGGGCATAGCCCTAGCCCTGAATGGATAAGTCCTACCATCTTCAAGATAGTGGGCACTGAAAAATTTGCTTTACTTTGCCTTCTACACCTGAAGGGTGGAGTTGGCGAATGGGGGCACACCTCCTATTCTTCCTAAGTTTCCCTTCCAGTTCTCCCACCAAAATCGGGGTTTGAACCAGGGGCTGATAACTGCTGCTAGCAGCAGAGGCTGGGGTTGCATTACAAAGGCGGCAGGCCTTTGAAGCTTCCCTCTCGAGCACTGTGCCCATCCTGGGGTAGGAGGTGTGACACTTCCACCCAGGATGTGCTTTGTTTCTGGTCACAGAGAGAAGAGGCTCTCGACCCAAGGGTCCTGCATCATGTCTGGTCATGCAGGCTGCTTAAAGCCAGTCAGAGACCTCACCAGGGTTGGCAGGTTTTCAGGGGGCTCCTCTGAGGTGCCCTCAGAGTACATGGTTTAATAAATCTAGCACTGGCATCAGTGTGGGTTTAGTAACGGGAGTAGTTTTGTACCAAACACTCCTAGGTTTAGAGAAGCAATCATGGTGCTGAGGAACTCGGGTTGTGAAGTTTCCAGTCCATGTACTCTCTATGGCTGCTCTGGCACTTACTATATACAAGAATAGACTTAAATATTGTAGGTGCATATCTGCTTATGCAGATATGTCCACACCTGTGACATAGAGCACCCGGCCTCAGGGCTGTAAGGCCTAATAGAGGGATGACTTACCTATACTTAGGCAGTGCTCGTTGGCATGCCACACAGGCAGTGTGCCATGTCGACTTTATCATTTTCACTGCACCAAGGCATGCAATCTAGAGGATCCCCTTCAGTTCCCATGCCCTAGGTACCAAGTGTACCATTTACTAGGGACTTACAGGGCGCTGAAGTTGTCAATTTTGGAAAGGTTTTAGGGAAGAAGCACTAACATAGGGGACCGGGTTGGCAGGGTCCTTGTGCAGTACAATGGAAACCGCATCATTTTCCGAGCAAAATGTGTGGGGCTAACCATGTCATAAGAGGCACTTTCTTACACTGGGAGAACAATGATGGTTTGGTTGACTCTGCTTTGACATTATGGGCAGCGGTGAAGGTGGCCATCAGGGGGAAGCTGATAAAGGACACAGCACTGTCTAACAGGCAGAGGGAGGAGCATCTGAAGGAGCTGGAAGCGGATATAGTCTGCCTCAAGTATGCTTACTCGGCCACCCCTCCACTATTACCAGGCGCAACCTTGAGAATGCACAAATGGATCGCAATACTCTTTTTACCTTCAAAGTTGAGTATGCGCTACAGAGGTTGAAATGCCAGCACTATGAACAGGGAGGGAAGGCAGGACGGCTACTGAGGGTGCATCTCTGGCAGATGGAGGTGGGCATGGCCATTCCCACTATCATCACTGACTCGAGGGCATTAGTCACCAAGCCACAGGAAATTGCAGATGCGTTTGCATCCTGCTATAGAGCCCTCTGTTCCCTGGATATTGTCTAGGGATTGGCAGAGATGAGCACCTTCCTGGATGATATTTACTGACTGTGCATCTCAGAGGAAGGTAGGCAACTGCTTCAGGGTGAGATCACTAAAGAGGAGATTGAGCAAGCCATCTCGGATCTACCCTATCATAAAGCCCTGGAGGAAGAAGGCTTCCCGACAGAGTTTTATAAATGGACCAATTCCAAGGTGGGTTTTTTTTCCATGAGGCCTTTGCTGAGGCTTATTGCACAGGCTTCTTGGGTTTAATGTCCATAAGGGCGCTGATTTCAGTTCTTTCCAAACCAGGATAAGACCCTCTTCTTCATGGGAGTTGTCATTCTGTATCCCTGCTCAATGGAGATGACTAGATGCTGAGCAGTAATCTAGTTACTACAGAGAATTATTTTAATCATCTGGCACAAAGCGTGTCCTCAGGATCTCCTCTTGATCCCCTTCCACATAAAATCTGGAAAATATTTGGGCAAGAAACCCTGCCTTGGCTATGGCAGATCGGTTGCCAGAGGCATGGAAACAGGCAGTGGTGACTCCCTTGCTCAAAAAGCCATCCTTGGACCCTACAATCCCAGCAAATTTTAAACCAATCTCTCTCCTGCCATACCCGATCAAAATTTTAGAAAAGGCAGTTAGCAAAATTCTATCAGGCTACCTGGAGGATAACTCCTTGCTGCATAGGGACCAATTTGGCTTTCGCCTAGGACACGGCACTGAGACTGCTCTGGCAACCGTAATGGACAATCTAAGAATGCGTGCTGACAATGGGAATTCATCTGTCCTAGTACTACTGGATATGTCAGCCGCATTTGACACAGTGAGCCATGCAGTATTAGTGGAAAGATTGAAAGGCATAGGAATCAAAGGATTGGCCTTGCAGTGGTCACAATCTTATTTGTCGGGAAAACAACAGGCTGTATCTCTGACACCGTTCACCTTCGATAAGTCTCGAGTACACCACGGGGTGCCACAGGGCTCGGCGATCAGCCCTGTTCTTTTCAACATCTATTTACGCCCTCTATTCCCCATCATGAAATCACATGGTATTGACCTGGTCAACTATGCGGATGACACCCAATTGGTGTTTTCCCTTGAGGAGAAACAAGCGATATCCATGGATATTTTCCAGGAGTTTATGCACCAAACCGCTAGTTGGCTCAGGAAAAATTCCCTGCAGTTTAACGGGGGAAAACAGAGGTGGGGTACTGCCCTGCGGCTAGAGTATCTCGACCCCTACCGGCGGAGTTTAGGCTCACCCCTGAGGATGAGGCCCTGATTCTTGTCAAAACGGTGCGTAATTTGGGGGTCATGGTGGATGATAATCTCCAGATGGAATCACAGGCCAACAAAACTGCTGGTGTCTGTTTCTCTTTACTACGTATGCTTCGGAAGGTTCTTCCGTTACTACCAGATGATACTCGCTCACTTGTAGTAAGGAGCATAATTTTGAGTAGACTGGACTACTGCAATTCCCTGTATTTGGGAGCACTGCAATACATCTTGCAGGGTTTGCAGAGAGTCCAGTCTACAGCAGCTAAGCTGGTACTGAATAGACAGCGTGGGTCCTCCACGACATTGGCTCTGAGAGACCTACACTGGCTGCCTATTAAAGAGAGAATTTGGTTTAAATCTCTCTGCATTGTACACAAAGCAGTACATGACCTGGGTCCATCCCTTTTGCAGAAGATGTTCACCTGGTATACTCCTGGGAGTCATCTTCGCTCCTCGAGTACAAATCTGATCACAACCACCAAATTAAAAAAATCTAGGATGGGGGGGCAGAGCGTTTAGAGTGGCCGCTGCGTGTCTATGGAATGACTTGCCTCAGAACCTTAGACAGGTTAGTTCTCTGACCTGCTTTAGGAAGGATCTGAAAACTTGGTTGTTTCCTAGGGGCGAGTAATAGATCCCTTCATCGCCAACTGGTCTTTACTGCTATAGTGAGTAATCCTTCAATCGAAGCGCCAGGATACCCGTAGGGTGGCAGTCTGCGCTATACAAATTTCTTTCCAATTCAATTCAATTCAAGTGTCCGCCTCAAGCCGGTACTCTCCCCTCTTATTCACCATTTGCAAGTTGGGTTTGCTCATCTCATGATTCTCTTTGCACGCTGTCTGGCTGGCAGTGAATCTTCTGGAGGAGGCCATGGCGCTGTCGTTGGATGCTGAGAATGCCTTTTACAAGATAGAATGGGACAACTCCGGAAATTTGGCCTTGGTGACAACTTAATCTCCAGAGTAAGATGGATCTACGATTCCCCCTCGACGCAGGTCGATTGTGGGGGCTTTCTTTCTGATCCCTTCCCAGTCCACAGGGGTACCTGCCAGGGTTGCCCAGTCTCCTCCCTGCTATTTCTCCTTGCGATGGAGCCTTTAGCAGCATCCCCATGTTAATCTGATCAGATCATAAGTATCCCCATGCCCTTAGGCACTTCACTATGCAATTTATACGCAGATGACATTTTACTCCCCATTGGGCTTACCTTCCTCCATTTCGATGGTGTTACAGATCATTGACATTTTTGCAGCATTTGGCTAGCCTCAGGATGACCTAGCAGGCTTACCTGCGGGTGTAATATGATGAGGAGGACTGGGTAGAACTTTTGGAAGATCTGAAAGTGGAGTCCGAGAAGCATGGATGAAGTTCAGTCTATTTAAGAGTCGTCAGGTCTGGCACTGGGCCCCGGCACAATTTCAGGTTGCAGTGTTGCTCCCTCACTATGCCTGCTGGTGGTGGGATCACACACCCTGTGATATAGTTCATATATTCATGAATTGTCCTGTCATGTATCCCTTCCGGACAGCAGTGGGGTCTACGTTCTGAAGAACCAGAACCTTTTGGACCTGGCGGCGCAGGGTACGCCTTAATCTCCTGGGTTCTCCTGCTTCAGCTAACAGAGACACGGGGACACTCTGTCGGCGTAAAAGATCAGATTTTATTAGCTGCAGCTAGTACAGTTGTCCTAGAAGTACACACGGTATGTTCTCAGGAGACTGCCACTTCACTCCGTGGCGCACAATCTTATATAGTACATAGGTAACATATACATTAACAAAGAACACACCTAAAACATACATAGAGGACCAATAAGGTAAGGTTAAAGACAGAACATGTCCAATAGAAAAGGTTGAAAAACAAAGATATCGAGTAACTCGAAGAAGCCTCTCCTCCAACGGTGTTTGCCATCCCTCCCACAGGTTAAGGTATTAACATGTTTGTAACTGGCTTGCAGGTGGCGAGATACGTTCGTGTGTTTTGGAGGACAGTTGTGAAACAAGAGAATATGAGCGGAGGACAGCGAAGGCCAGAAGATAAGATAAAGTCAGGAGAGAATAGTGTGAACCAACAAATAGTTAAGACAGGGATTAGAAGAACCAGACAGAGATTAGTGTACTCGGCCAGTCTCTAACACCAGCTTCATAAACAGAGGCACAAGGCTATTTTGACACAATATTGCAGGAAAAGCAGAAAAGACTTTGTTCATCGTGCTGCCTGAGTGAGGGCAACACAAAATGGCGGCAGAGCACAAAATGGCAGCTCAATGCGATCGTGATCAAAAATCGAATTTCCTCAGACCCTCCTTTTGCCAGAACTCAGGCAAGATACATCGACTCACGTCAATCTGAGTCGATCTCGATGGCCATGAGGTCATCAAGCTGTTGCTGTAACATCATTCTAATAGTCTCAATATTCTCTGTTCTTTGTGCCTTGGGTTTTGGGATGCACACAGTAGCAAAAAGGTCGCAGATGGTGGGACCACAGTGCATACAAAGACAACAAGAGAATATGATGGCTGAAACCATACCAAGGAATGTTAGCACTTTCCAACCCCATTTGGACAGTAGTCCCCAAAACCATCCCAATAATGACCAATCTTCTTCGTCCTGATGAATCGACTCAGAGATTACATGTAATTTAGAGATGGCCTGGTATACTGTCGGAGCGTCATCAGGTATATAAATACAGCAACTCGATTTGATCAATTTGCAGACTCCACCACGATCTGCAAGAATAACATCTAGGGCATCTCGGTTCTGTAAAGTCATAAGACGATCCGCCTGTAGTTCCGCTGTAATATTACTTAAAGCTCCTACAGTGATGTCTATAGTAGTCTCTACAACACGAACCAGTTGCCTCATATTCCTGCTGTTTGCCATAGGACCCCAAAAAGGAAGAAATCCTTTAAGGTAGTCTCCTCCCTCTTGTCCTGCTGTGTCTTTGGAATCAATAATTCCTCTGCCATATCTGTTTCTATGAAAATTTGAAGAAGCAGTGTATGTAGGGGGAAGAAGAAAAGCTATATAGCAAGTTCCAGAAAAACTAGTCGGCAACCACGTATAGGCTCTATCATGACAGATGAAATATGTGCCCTGAGATGGAACTAATGGCGGCGAATTCTGAGAGGAGTGAATGTAAGTATGGGAACAAAAGCTTTTTCTCTGTTCGGGGTCAGTAGTTTGGCCATTGATTTGCAAACAGAAATTGCCTTGATGAGGTACAGTCCAAATCGGTGGAGATTTTCCTTGTTTAACCTTATCACTAAGACTTGTGATGTAATGAGTGACATTCCAATTAGCGTATGCTTTTCTCTCATCGATAGCAATTTTGCTATTTTCCATGATTTTAGCCATAGCTACCATTCCCTTTATCAATGAACTATGACTGAAATCTGGTCCACCAATATAAGAACTGACAGGTCGTTTAAATCGGCTTTGGTAGGCGTTAGAGAAAATTACGAAATAAGCCCAAGCAGAACCTTCATAAGAGAATGGAAGGACTAAATATGGCATCCCTTTTTCTGTGGTATGAGGCATTAATCCACACACCCAACAATCGGTTGTATTAATTACTAATTGGTGTTGGTGTAATAATTGAATAAATGAATTATTGTAATATTCGATTCTTCGTACGAGTTCATGTTGAGGGAGTGTATGAAATAGATGTGGAGAGATAGTAGAATAAGAAGGCACAGTAATAGAAGAAGGGACAACTTTTTGCTGCATAGCATAAACAATCCAACCTATACACGCCAATAGAATACACAATAATATGAAGACACATAAGGTTATACTACAACAACTGTATATTATTTTACAATGATTATTCTTCATTTTGTTTTTTTTTCTCTCTTTCGCCTAATGTAGTTTCCAACTTCTAAATGGATGCTCACGGCAATCTTCCTTAATCACTTGATTACGATTGTCTGCCGTCCTATGACACTGCAAGTCCTGCAGGCCTATTGCCACTACTCAGGTCACAACCAAGACTCCTACCGTGACCCTGCAACCGGGATAGAAACTACATAGAAGAGAGATCCTCAAGTTTTCTTCTTCAGTCTGGGTCTCAAATCGTAATGGGTCTTATCAGGTACAGTCTGATCCTGAAACAATGTTCGTGGGTTTGTGGTGTTCAGCCGAAAATGTGATGGTACAGCTTCTTGGAGAATGTCGTCGTTTTCTTTTTCCGACAATGTTCCAGTCAAACGTGCATCACTAAAGGGTACAAATCGGGGAACCTTTTCGCTTTCAGAGTCACTTATACCCTTACGGACCCACTGATCAAAGGGCAAAGGCAAAGGAACCTTCTTGCAGTGCACGCCGTGAATCCAGTTTTTCTTTCCTTCGACCTTCACTGCTGTACGGGTTGTTAGGAGGACCCAACAGGGCTCCCTCCAGCGAGGCTCCAAATTCTTCGTCCTTTGAAAATTCTTCACACAAACCCAGTCACCTGGTCGGATGGAATGACCTGAGACTGTGGAGGCCTCTGGCAGAGCGCTCTGACCATGTTGATGAAGAACACGCAATTTAGTTGTGAGGTCATGCAAGTAATCAATCAACATTGGGTATGGCAAGTCTGAATACTTTTTAGGGCGAGGGACTCCCCATATATTGGCTGAGCGTCCAAAAACTACCTCATAAGGGCTAAGTCCCAAACGAGAATGCACAGCCGTTCTGGTAGATAGAAGAGCCAAAGGTAGTGCATCGGGCCAACTAAGGCCTGTACTAGCCTGTACTTTAGCAAGCTTGAGTTTGAGGGTGCCATTATAGCACTCCACTAGACCCGCTGATTGTGGATGGTTTGCCGCATGGAATTTCTGTTTTATACCAAGACCTGCACAAACTTTTTGCATGACTTGGCCCACAAATTCGCTCCCATTGTCACTCCAAACAATGCGCGGCAAACCAAATCTAGGGAAAAACTCTTTTAGAAGTACTTTGGCTGTAACCATCTACCCATAGCGTTCCATCCGGATTCACTAATGGCGTATCTGTTAAGTCAATTCTACCTTTTGTCTCTTCCTCAGTACGAAAGAAACAATCATGTTGCTCCTGAACACCTTTCTCTTCTGGAAGAGGCAACAGAGTAGCTGGATTTAAAGTATTACATCGTTTGATGTGCACGTGACTAGCCAAAAGCGTCAGCTCGTATCCAGTCAAACGAGCACTTGTAAGATGCTGTGTTTTTGTTCTGTTTAGTAAAGTATCCACTGCATGTGGCACCATAACAATGAGAGTATTATCTAGCACCACTCCAGCAGACTGTCGAATAGAAATTGCTGCTGCTGCTGTCGCTTTAAGACAACTAGGCAATGCTTTAGCTACTGGATCCAACGTAGCCGAAAAATAGGCACATGGCCGCTGTTTATCTGCAAATCGCTGTGTTGAGACTGACAACGCACAACCTTCTCTTTCATGAACGTAGAGTGTAAAAGGCTTACTGTAATCAGGAGTACCTAGTACAGGAGCAGAACACAGAGCAGCACGTAAGTCAGTAAAACTCCTCTGACACTCGTCAGTCCATGGAAGGGGCTGAGGCGTATCTTTCAAAGTGAGTGCCAACAAAGGCTTGGCCAACAGAGAGAAGTTAGGGATCCACTGCCTACAATAGGAAGTAATGCCCAGGAAGGCACGTACCTCTCTTTCTGTGGATGGCATAGACATTTGCGCAATAGCTTGGATATGTTCTGGGGTTAATCGTCTTCCCTCCTTTGATAAGAGATGAACCAAGTAGGTAATCTCTCGGCGAACATATTGTAGCTTAGAAGATGAAACCTTATGATTAAGATCGGATAAGTGTCGCCACAATGCAACCGTCACATTCTTACATAGATCCTCTGAATCAGCAGCGATTAGCAAATCGTCCATGTACTGAATGAGAGCAGCACCAGACGGCAAGGAGAAAGCATCGAGATGACATTTCAAAGCTTGACTGTAAATAGAGGGACTTTCACAATAGCCTTGAGGTGCGCGTTTGAACCGGAAGCTTCGGCCTCCAAGAGAGAAGCCAAAAATATCCCTACTTTCTTCGGCAATGGGAATACTAAAGAAAGCATTTTTCAGATCGATAACAGAAAACCAAACCGCTGTAGAAGGTATCATCGCCAACAGCGCAGTAATATCTGGAACAACGGGAAACTGGTACAACAATTTTGTTTACCTCCCGAAGATCAATTACAAAACGATAAACAGGAGGCTGAGAAGGATCAGTGCGTTTAAGAACAGGAAGAATAGGGCTATTACAAATGTTACCTCTCGTTTCCTCAACCACATCTTTCCGAATCAAGTCATGAATGATTTCCAAAAGCGCTTTTTCACCTTCAGTGGAAATTCTATATTGAGGAACACGTGGCAATTCAGCATTGGGCTTGAGAGTGACAACATAAGGTGGAATTTCAAGACAACCAACATCATTTGGACCCGTAGCCCAAAGTGTTGTAGGGAGTGAGAGCAATTAAGGTGGAAATTGATCTTTAGACAAGTACATTGTAGAAATCAGTTTCTGTCCTAAGGTGAGATATACACCAGAAGGAGAACAATATATCGTTGCATGCAATCTTTTCAATAGATCCAAGCCCAATAGATTCTCGCCGCAACCATTCGTTAAGAGAAGCGGAACTTCTAAATCATAAGGGCCAATTGAAATAGGCAAAGGGCAAGAAACCGGATTACGAACTGGGGCGCCAGAAAAACCTACAGATACATTCGTTAAGCCAGACAAAGGTGCCCCAGGGAGTTTTGAATGAATGATAGAACTTCTCATTGCACCAGTATCTAAAAGAAATGGCTCTGAAACACCCATTTTAGTGACATTAACATAAGGTCCATTCTGATCTTCTGGAATCGACACAACTCCCTTACTTTGTCCATGTCTGTCCTAGTTAGCATGAAGACTTTCATTCCCGTCTTCAATGTAATAATCCTCATTGTAATACTGTGTAGACCGAGCGTTTTGCTGATCAAAGTAGTTCACGGAACTAGAGGGAGGAAGGGAACGCTGTTCTTGGGTCAACATACCTCGACCTCTACCTCTGTTTGCTGACTGGAGGCCAGCACGACCTCGGGAAGCAGATAGTGTCCCATTGCGCTGCAATAAAACCGGACAACTATTCTTAAAATGACCTTCCTCCCTACAATAGGCACATTGATTAGGACCTAACAAAGGTCGCGGAATATATGGCTCAGGCTTTTGATACACCCTCTGGAACTGCGGAGGCTGTTGAAACTGGGGCTGAGCATAACGAGGTGGATAAGCCTGTTGCAAGAGAACCTTAGTTTTCAATTCTTTAGTCTTTTTCTCTTGCTTATCTTTTTCTTCTTTATCTCTATTTTCATAATATTGAGCAGTAGCCAATATCTGAGCTGAAGAAGAAACAGCCCACGAACTCTCAGAGTCTTTTAATTTATGCGACAGCTCGGGAAGCAAATTAAATACGAACTTATCTACAAATAATCGCTGTCCACCCTCCGTAGTCATGTCCTGACCACTGTGATCAATGAATGTCTCCTCGAAACGAGTGAAGAAATCGGAGACATTCTCATCTTTCTTCTGTTTACACGCGGCTAGTTTATCCCAGTTAACTCTCAAGGCAGGCATCATCGTTTTCATTAATGTAATAATCCTACCAGGGAGTTCTGAAATCAAAGCCTCAGGATTCGCACCACCCACTTGGTCTCTATCTGCGGCAATTATAGCATCCCAGTCTCCACCTAATTCTTGGGCATGATTCTCTTTACGAATCCTGGCCCATAATGCTTGTGGAACTACATTCCCCATCAACATATCGATATCTGCTAAATTCATGATACAGGCTTCAACAGTTTGTGACAATTCTTTATAATAACCTGCAGGGTTTTTACGAGGATCCGGTAGAGACTGTTTAAGGGCTAAAACCTCAGATCTTTTCCAGGGGACATGTACCCATATTTGCTGAAAGTGAGCAGGAATAGTTGGATTACCACCTGCTCCTGGAACCTCTTCTCTCCATACCGGAGGAACCTCTCTCATTGGATAATTTTTCAGCGTCAACCTAACTGAGGGATCGGAATCTAAAAAAGTCTGTGAGGTAAATAAGGTTCTATAGGAAACAAGTGTCTTTATAGCTTCCTAAACCTTAGAACCCACAATGAGTCCCTTATCAAAATCAGCCTGAATATCTAACAGACCCTGCGGAACCGAACCCAAGTCCATATCCTCCCAACCTTTAATAAGAGTATCACACATAGTATTGAAAACATATCTCTGCGTAGGCGCATTCCACTGTGAGAAGGTAGGCAAAATATCAGGTACACTATACCGAGGACCCTTCTCAATCCATTTGCGAGCGAGAGAGTCCAACTTTTCTTGTTCTTCGGAAGCTGGGAACTGACTACGAGACTGTCTTCGAGAAAAAGCCGGAGACACATTTAACGCCTCAAAGAAAGGTGATAAAAGACCAGAGACCGTTTCTGTGAGTTGTTTTACGCATTGACGGAGAATTGGACATAAGGATAGGGGACAAGGTATTAGGCGAACTAACTGAAGGGAAATCAGTAATTACCGGAGGAGCGGAAGGCAAAGAAGATGAAGGTAAAGGAGTCGAAGGCAAAGCTGGCAAAGGCGGCAATACTTGAGGGGGCAAATGTGGAAGAGCCGGAGCAGGCGGAGGCGCAACTGACGGCTGAACAGGCTGTAACAACGGGGGTGCATTAGCACCTTGTACATAGCGCGGAGGCAATCTCAATAGGTGAGACATCAAGGAATCCTCCTCTAAATCCTTTCTTTTATCAGAGGGGGAAGCTGGCAACATCGGATAGCATTTATCTATCGCCATACGATGCTGTCTCTCTGAAATTTCCATCGTATTATCAACTTTATCATCTTTAAACTGTTGAGCAGCCTGTATAATTGTCATACCCTGTGCTTTCTTATCTCGTTTTTCTTGTTTAATTTTTCTCTGTTTGGCTTCCTTACGTCAAAGGCGGAAAGAGTCAAACATTGCCGGCCGGGCTTTTCTTTTAAATAAAATAGTTTCCAAATTATCTAGTATGTCAGGCTCAAAGCTACCATTTTCTGGCCATTTTAAAACACCATCAATCTTCGTGTATCAGATCCATGCCTCGTTAAAGGCAATGGGGCCAACACCATGTTTAGAATAGAGCTCATAAGTGGGAGTTCCAACCGAAGGAATTGGACAAGAGTCCTCCAGCCGGGAATCCCTATTACAACCAAAACAACAAAGTTTCTCAAACTTAGTCAGACCAGGCATCGTTATTTCACTGTACTGTTCACAAACATCAAGGGGGTTAACTCAATTAACACAGCACAAATGTACTTACCCCTCGGCTTCGGTTATTGCAATACCCGAATCAAAGACCCAAAGAACCTAAGGACCAAAGAACCAAAGAACCAAAGAACCAAAGAACCAAATGTGGGAGCGACCCACCAATACTTAACTAAGATGTCTTCTTACACCAACAGAGGCCCCGTCTATCGTCTCGCTTTACCATACATCATCGAAAGAGGGCCAAGGCAGGGCGGCAGTCAGGGCAGCAGTCGTCAGTAGCCGTCAGGAAGGAGTAACCACGCTGCAAAAGACCTTCGGACCACTTTCGACATACAGGGGTCGCTTGACGTGGCTCGCGATTCCTCCAGAATTTTCTTGCGGGGCTCCTCACGACCTTCAGGCAGAACCACTACCTCTGAAGCCGCCCCACATGGGCGCCAGTTGAAGAACCAGAACCTTTTGGACCTGGCGGCGCAGGGTACGCCTTAATCTCCTGGGTTCTCCTGCTTCAGCTAACAGAGACACGGGGACACTCTGTCGGCGTAAAAGATCAGATTTTATTAGCTGCAGCTAGTACAGTTGTCCTAGAAGTACACACGGTATGTTCTCAGGAGACTGCCACTTCACTCCGTGGCGCACAATCTTATATAGTACATAGATAACATATACATTAACAAAGAACACACCTAAAACATACATAGAGGACCAATAAGGTAAGGTTAAAGACAGAACATGTCCAATAGAAAAGGTTGAAAAACAAAGATATCGAGTAACTCGAAGAAGCCTCTCCTCCAACGGTGTTTGCCATCCCTCCTACAGGTTAAGGTATTAACATGTTTGTAACTGGTTTGCAGGTGGCGAGATACGTTCGTGTGTTTTGGAGGACAGTTGTGAAACAAGAGAATGCGAGCGGAGGACAGCGAAGGCCAGAAGATAAGATAAAGTCAGCAGAGAATAGTGTGAACCAACAAATAGTTAAGACAGGGATTAGAAGAACCAGACAGGGATTAGTGTACTCGGCCAGTCTCTAACACCAGCTTCGTAAACAGAGGCACAAGGCTATTTTGACACAATATTGCAGGAAAAGCAGAAAAGACTTCGTTCGTCGTGCTGCCTGAGTGAGGGCAACACAAAATGGCGGCAGAGCACAAAATGGCGGCTCAATGCGATCGTGATCGAAAATCGAATTTGCTCAGTTCTGGGAATCCATGGATTTGCCTTCGGTTCTTCTGGACCCCTTAATTCTCCTGTAGGACTTATTGGACATTTCTGAGTTTGACCCGCCATGTCCATGATCTGCTTTACACCGCCCTTGCAGCTGCCAAGGTCTTTATTCAATGACATTGGCATTCTCCACAACTGCCATCGCATGAGGAATGGCTCACGGAAAAGTACAAGACCACGTCCTATGAAAAGTTCAATAACAAATTAACTGAAAAATCAGATATTTTTCTACTCAAGTGGTCTCCTTTTTGCAGGATGTCCATCCCCCTAACCCAACAATATCTAGAGTCAATAAGACTCGTCCACTGCACACTGTTGCTGCAGGTGATAAATACCTGTACATTAAATGTTAAACATAACAATAACAAGCAATTAATGAACTCTAAAGATGTGAAGCAATTAACCACGACAAACTCAATGGTTTATGCAATGTATTAGCATAAAGAAGATTGAAACACAGTTCAAAAAATTGTCCATGATCCTTAATAAAGTAACAAGTTGAATGTCAAACAATGAATTCTCTTCAGTCCATAAGCTTTCTTGATGCCCAATGCATTTCGGGCAACCGCTGGCCCGTCTTCAGAGGCTTGAACTCTACAAAGATGAACAAAAATATAATGCAAACAGGTAGAACAGAAGCATCATCGATGTCAAAGCAGCAGAAAAATGGAATCAAAATACAGTATTTAAAGGTAAACTTGCAGTAGAGCAGAAAAAGACCCTCCACCTTAGTGCATCCAATATGAGGGAAATACTCACTGAAAAACTCGAGGAACTGTTCTAATCTGCAATAACGAAAAAATGAATACCTCTTCAATCACAATCCGCAGTATTCTGGTAACCAAACGGCTGGTGAAACACCTGTAGACATCGAATCATGCAGAAAAATAAGCCTGTATCTGGTGTAACGCGAGTAACAGAATCATAATAAAAGACGCGTCAAAAAAATAAATCAAGCTGGATCATAATACCTTCTCAATTGGCCGACAGTCCTTAGTGCCAGAACACACCAACTGCAAAACCGCACATGTAAAATACAAACTCACCGAACGCAGAAGTACGCGGTCGGCTCAAAAACAAACTACGGACTCATTCCATAGTTGATTGAAACTACCGCCATATTGAAACAGGTAACGAAATATTCAACTGGTGTTACAACACCAAAAACCGACTAATTCCAAAGTAGAAAAAGTGGATAAAAACGACCGCCATATTGAAACAGGTAACGAAATATCCCAAAAGTATATGTGTTCTACCCCGTGTTTGTTTTGAATACTTGTAGCCCCTCTCTGATCGAGTGACCGGCAACACTAGTTTAGTATTCCGTTACCTGTTTCAATATGGCAGTCATCTTTATCCACTTTTTCTACTTTGGAATTAGTCGGTATTTGGTGTTGTAACACTAGTTGAATATTTTGTTACCTGTTTCAATATGGCGGTAGTTTCAATCAACTATGGAATGAGTCCGTCGTTTGTTTTTGAGCCGACCGCGTACTTCCGCGTTCGGTGAGTTTGTATTTTACATGTGCAGTTTTGCAGTTAAGCGTGTCTGAGTCTGCTTTGCCTTTTGCGTGTTCTGGCACTAAGGACTGTCGGCCACTTGAGAAGGTATTATGATCCATCTTGATTTTTTTTTTTTACGCGTCTTTTATTATGATTCTGTTACTCCCGTTACACCAGATACGGGCTTATTTTTCTGCATGATTCGATGTCTACAGGTGTTTGACCGGCCGTTTGGTTACCAGAATACTGCGGATTGTGATTGAAGAGGTATTCATTTTTTCGTTTTATCCACGTGTTAATTTTGCACGTTCTTTTGCTTTTTTGCGTTGAGCTTCTCGCTGAGTTATGCACTGTTTGTTATTGCAGATTAGAATAGTTCCTCGAGTTTTTCAGTGAGTATTTCCCTCACATTGGATGCACTGAGGTGGAGGGTCTTTTTCTGCTCTACTACAAGTTTACCTTTAAATCCTGTATTTTGATTTCCATTTTTCTGCTGCTTTGACATCGATGATGCTTCTGTTCTACCTGTATTTTTGTTCATCTTTGTAGAGTTCAAGCCCCTGAAGAAGGGCCAGCGGTGTCCCGAAATGCATTGAGCATCAAGAAAGCTGATGGACTGAAGAGAATTCATTGTTTGACATTCAACTTGTTACTTTATTAAGGATCATGGACAATTTTTTGAACTGTGTTTCAATCTTCTTTATGCTAATACATTGCATAAACCATTGAGTTTGTCGTGGTTAATTGCTTCACATCTTTAGAGTTCATTTATTGCTTGTTATTGTTATGTTTAACATTTAATGTACAGGTATTTTTCACCTGCAGCAACAGTGCGCAGTGGACGAGTCTTATTGACTCTAGGTATTGTTGCGTTTTGTAGGCATCTATCAGACTGTAATTGCCCACCACTGCAGCACGCTTTGTATATATGAGTATTGAATTTAGTGACTTAACTGGAGTATTTTTGTTTAAGAATTTGTGTGTGCCTCTACATCTATTTTGATATTCATCCCCCTAACCCACCATGACTCTTGATTCTATCACATCATTGTAACTGCACCCCTTCAACCCAGCCTTATTATGCTGGAGCTTAGCCTGAATGATCCATCTCCCTGCCCTCTCTCCTCTGCTATGCAGTTTCGTCTTCCCTGGCTTTTTTTCCCTCTGGTCCTTTTTCCTTTCCTGTCTTTTCTTCTCTCTATTGATAGCTTTTTTTCTCGCTCCTATTCATTTTTTCTTTTTCCTTTCTTATATTTTATTAACGTTTGGTAATGGTACATGTATTGCAAACAACATTTGTATCTTACTATGGATTTATGTTAGACTTGCATGTCATTGAATTTGTTGATATTTCTTTTTTTGTACTTAATTTATGGCAAAAAAAGATTGAAGCTTTATTAAAAAAGAATTAGCATCAAGTGTTTTTTTTTTAACATTCATCAAGCTAAAAAGTGCAGCCATAGAACCAACCACAAAGGGGTTCTGCACCCCAGCTGAAGAGCATGAGCTCCAACCAGGAGTTAATTAAAATATGGTAAACTCTTCTGTGGGTCATGGATTTAATAACCCAGGATACTTAGGGGCATATTTATAACTAAAGTGATGGAGTGAGGCGTTAAGCTAAGAAAGCTAATGCTACAATCAGTCACTTTAGAAATGCAGGGCTGCCCTGTATTTACAACAATATGGTGCAGCCCTGCGTTGTTCCCTGTGCTGGAACTAAATTCATTGCCTAGCACCAAAGCAGGCTCCTTTGCACCATAGTGCAAGGGCGTCTGCCCTGTGGGTATGATTGTTAATGTGCAGGAAGGTGTCCCTTCCTGAACATAAACAATTGTAAATGGCGATTAGTAACTTCTATGTGAGCTGCTTGTGCAGCACACATAGAAGTTGCAACTCGTCATTTTCAATGATAGTTGATATTCAGGAAGGGAAACCTTCCTTCAAATAAATAATCATACATGGAATTTTGCTGGTTCTATGTGTGCTGCACACACAGAAACAGCAAAAACGAGGAGAAATAAAGCATTTCTTCTTGTTTCGCCTGTTTAAGACCAGGTTTTCCCTGGTCTTGATTTTGGCGCTGCCCCATATATACACCACCCTTATAAATATGGGGCAGTGTCAAAATCAATGGGTGTTCCGGTGGAACGCCCACCACAACACCTACTGCCCACCTCTTTCACCCTAAATAGAGCGTGAAAGGGTGCCTTATTCACAAGGCGGAGTTAAGCCACGTTAAGTGGCTTAATGCCGCCTTGTGAATAAGGTGAAGCCCCTATCGCCACAGGAGCGTCAATCAAAGTGACGCCCTGTGGAGATAAGGCCATGTAAATGTGCCCCTTACTGTTTTGTTTTAATGCTGCTGGTTGGCTGCTGCACTCCCTATAGCCTCCACAACAATAAAAATTAGTTCTTGGTAGTGCCACTGCCCTTTCTAGGGACACCACCAGGCTTGAAAAAATATGTTTAAAAATTCCTTCACAGGACATTATAGAGTGCTTCTTGCAAGAAGCAGTGAATAATAAGTGAGCGGCTCCTGCCACTCAATTATCATTCATTTATTTACGCAGCGCCCATACGGCACCTAGATGTGCATTTTCTGTTGGGGGGGGGGCACTGGCTCCCTGCAAGTGACCTATTGGGTCGCACAAGAGCCAGTGCAGGTTTTTTTTGTTTTAACAAACTTGGGCACCCCACACCACTATTTATGTTGGAGGCTGTGGGGAAAGCCTCAGGACCCCCGCAGCCTTACCGGCTCCCTGCTGCAGCAGAAGCTGGCATCTTGTTATTTTTACTTTAAAAATGGGGTGAACCAGTTCCCACTCAAGGCACCCCACAACATGTCCCTTTTTGGGGGCTGCGGGGGGAGGTCAATGGCCCCCGCAGCTCCACCAGCTTTTCTGCTTGCACCCACCCTGTGTGCAGTAGGAACCGGCATTGCTTCCAAACCGCAGAAGCAGCTTTCGTTTACTTCCGCCCATCGGGAGCAATTCCGTGTTTGCCTACCTGAGAATGCAGGCAGTGAAAAGGTTCTGTACTCCCACTTAGCGGGAGCAACTTTCTGTTCCCCGTGGGTGGGAGCACATTACTTATTCCCTGTATGCACACTTGGGCACGGTAAAGGTGGTGTACAAGGAGTTGAGGTACCCAGGAAACAATACCTCAACCAACCCCAAGGGTTGGGGTCACTGAAACCTCCCAGAGACTTGGCATGGTGGGAAGCTACTAGCCTCCTTCCTCCTGTTATAACTGCAGGCCATGAGATAGAGTTCCCAGCACGTCCCAGAGGTTTGAGGAGGAGGGCCGTGTGGTCCCTTCGCTTTTTACTGGTAAGAGTAAAATCTGGCGCCCCATCTGACAGATGTCCTCCTTATATCTTGAAAGACTGCCTATCAGTTATTCCGGCTCCCGCCTGTACCCTTCTAAACAACTCTTTGGCCACTGGACTAGTCCCCCTCGCATTCAAAGAAGCTATCGTAATACCCCTTCTGAAGAAACCGGGTGCAGACCCGACCTGCAATGCAAATTATCGTCCAATCTCCCTTCTTCCCTTCCTTGCAAAGGTGTTGGAGGCTCATGTCGCCAACTGCCTGTCCAACTTCATAGAGACATCAAACTGCCTTGATCCACATCAGGCGGGCTTTCGTCCAGCCCATTCAACAGAGGCGGTGGTAGTGGCAGTAATGGACACCCTTAGGGACTGCGCAGACAATCGCATTCCACAGGCTCTAGTGCTCCTGGATCTGTCAGCCGCATTTGACACGGTCGATCACACCATCTTGATCGACCGTATCTCTCAGGCTGGCATCCGGGGCATGGCAGCCAGCTGGCTGAAGTCCTTTCTAGCAGATCGTTCCCAGGCAGTTCACCTGGGTAACTTAGCGGGCACCAAGCAAGCCATCACATGTGGTGTACCCCAGGGCTCGTCCCTGTCACCCCACCTGTTTAACCTCTATATCTTCCCTTTAATCCAAGCTCTTAGAGACAAACAGGTAACGGTGCTGAACTACGCGGACGACCTACAGCTCCTATTCACAATTGACAACTCAGACACGTCCATCTCCTTCTTCAAATCAACAATGAGGTTCATCTAAGCTTGGATGAACCAAAATCATTTGAAATTGAACCCAGGAAAAGCCGAGCTGATCCTGACTGGGGACAGCGCTAAATACTCGGGCCCACATTATTGGCCAACAGAAATGGGTCAAGCTCCGATCCCTTCATCTTCGGCAAAGACGCTTGGCATCACCCTAAACAGCGACCTTTCTCTAAAAACGCAAGTAGGCCAGGTGGTCTCCAAGTGCCTCTTTCAAATGAGAAAAATCCGGAAGGTTCGCCGCCTTTTGACCCACGAAGCCCTGATACAGGTGGTGATCGCAACTGTGATCTCTCACATAGACTACGCTAACTCGATATATTTGGTCCTCCCCCAGTTCCTTCTGAAACGACTTCAGATGGTGCAGAATCAGGCAGCAAGACTGATTTTGAACCAGCCCAGATGGCATTCTGCCACCCCCCTTCTGAAAACACTTCACTGGCTCCCGGTCGCCCAACGCTGTACCTTCAAAGTCAGTTGCATGATCTTCAAAGCACTCCACTGCAAAAGCCCTACCTTCATCACAAAACTCATTATAAAGTATGCCCTGTCCCGTAGCCTTCGCTCGGCCCAACAATGCCTTTTACAAACTCCATCCTTTAAACGTAAACGCTCGGGCGGCTGCAGATTTGGCACTTTGGCACCTCGTCTGTGGAATGCCCTCCCCCTTGAGATCCGGCTATGCCCTAACCTCATATCATTCAGGAAATCCCTAAAGACCTGGCTTTACCAACAAGCATACTACTAATCCCGCAGGCTTCCAACTCTGACTGTTCTCTGTCTCTACAGCGCCAGGAAACCAACCGGTGTCAGTGCGCTATACAAACTATTGTTAACATAACATAACATTATAAAATCAGCCCTGGGAAATAGTGTCCCTGGGGCCTCCTAAAGGCTTGGGGAGGGGGTCACATGTCCCCTCCCTCAAATAAAGAAATGCGCCCCCAGGGCCCTGGACTGCCCTGGGGCGTTATTTTTAAAGAGTGGGCTTAAATTTTACAGCAGATTTATGTATCTGCAGCAAATTTGTTTTAACATTTAAAAAAGATATGGTTTTTGTCCCCACCACCAAGTTTAGGGGGGCAGGATATTCCTACCCTGTCCCCTTCTATCTTTATAAAATGTTTTTTCAAATACTGCTCATTTCGTTTTACACTATTGAATGGACTATCTCTCCCATACAGTATCATTGGAGCTGCCTTGTAACATCTTACAAGTGTAACTTTTAATTGCAAAGAGATAGAGAGTTGGAGTTTGGGTTCCCTGATTATTAAAAATATATATTTTAGTGAAGTTGTTGTTTAAATAGTGTGTTTGAAAATGCCACTTTTAGAAAGTGATAATTTCTTGCTTTTCCATTCTGTGTTTCTGCCTGCCTGTGGAATTAACATGTGGTTTAGACTGACAGGGGCTGTTTGTGCATTCACTGTAGACAGTCACACAAAGGGGGCTGAGGTGTGCCCTGCATATCCTGATGGCCTTCCACCAGGCTGATGGGTCTTCCTGAGCTAGAGTGGTGGAAGGAGTTGTCACTGACACCTAAAAAGGGTTATGCCTGTCCCCTCACAATGCTGTTTCTACCGCCTTGCAGTGTGTCTGAAGCCAAGGCAGGGCAAGGCAGGATTTTGTGGACAGCAAAGAATTGTCTTTGAAGTATACTTACATCAAAGGCCAAAAGGGACATATATTTTGGACCTGTAACCCCACATTTTTAGAACTCTTCTGGGCTGAGGACTCTACCAAGAAGAGCTGAAGAGCTGTCAGGAGGAACACTGCCTCTTTTCTGTGTGTTGCTTTGCTGGGTTGGCCTGCAGTTGCTGCTTCTTTCTGTAGGCAGTAAAAGAACTGGATTTGGCTTTTTGAATCATGTTTTTCCTAGGTTCACCAAGGGGCTTGTGTGTGCTTGCTTCCTATTGGAAGTCTCAGGGCCATCAAATACTTTATCTGCAGCTCCCCTAAACTCCACTGCTGGGACGTCTGACCTGCCAAGTGGTGCCAACTCCAGTTCTGGGCCCTTGGAGGTTGCTTTGCTGCTTCAAGAACCAAATATCCATGCATCACCCTTTCAGCGCCATTTTCCCCACCACAAGCTTGCCATGTGTTTGAAAAACAAACGAATTGCCGCGGTGCGGCTAAAAAATCTACGTAGAGCCTGCTCACAGCCCAAAGAGCCCCCACAGCCCGAGTCAAGAGCACCGAGTCTCTGACATCAGAGATCCTCGCTCAGGCTTCAATGCAGACCCTGCTTTGCGGCTGAAGGATTGATGTATCACCTGTCTGCTGCTGTGGAAATCAGCACAGTGCCTGCTTTGCCAACACATCAACCCACAGCACCTGGATTTTCTCAAGCATCGCACCTGTTCTCCAAGTCTTCCTTAGCTGAGCCCCGCAGCCAAGAAGCAAGACAGTGTGTCTGAAATTCGGTACATTGTTTCCCCTTGCAGTAAGTATTTGATGCAATACTTCTCCTGTGCGCAGGAAGAACTGACGCCTCCACGCTGGGAGAAAGAAGCAGGCTTGGTGTTGTTGATATGCTATCAAATGTAGAATGCAATCTTAAGGGCATTATACTTGTCTTTGGAGTATGGGA
This sequence comes from Triturus cristatus, assembly GCF_964204655.1. NCBI lineage: Eukaryota > Metazoa > Chordata > Amphibia > Caudata > Salamandridae > Triturus > Triturus cristatus. Next base: position 279,235,910 of record NC_140579.1, read on the forward strand.
TTGGAGGCTTTTATAGGAGGGTTGATGCAATGCTTTAAAACATTTTCTTATAGAGTTTTATATAGCACAAACTCGACCCAAAGATGTCAGGTATCAGAGCACTTTACATGAGCTACAGATGGACACATTCATTTTTGTTAGGCATTAGGAGATTAAGTGATTTGCCCAAAATCCCTGCCGAGACTTGAAACCGGCCGCTCTAGCCGTAAGGCTATATCCTCTGATGGTTTTCATGAGCATTCTGCTGCTGTAGGCTGCTTCACTCATGAAATTGGTAATTGGCTTTAGCAGATACTAAGGACAGTGGTGTGGTTATGTCAGATGGATGAGATGGGAATGAGGAAGTTCCAAAATTATTCTATGGAGTCATTATTATCATCAGTTGCCCTTTAGATGTTGTGGAATATGATGGACCTGGATTCAGAGTGTGGAAAGTGCCATGTGATAAACTCCATGAATCTAAGCGTTGCTTACATGTCTAGGGTGCTGGACCAGGAGCAATTATGGATGATGATAAGATCTTTTCACTTATGAGCCTGATCCACATGCTGTATGCTGTAGCCTGTGGAAACAAGAAAATCAATGATGTATGAGGATGTTGGGGTGAGCCATGTTTCTGTGATGAAAAGTATTTCAAGGCTGTGATAATTCAGGAGGTATGCGACGTCTGGAGGTTGAAGTGCTGATGAGTGTGCATTGATGAGCATGAGTTAGGTTTGATGGGCTAGGCATTTGATTACAGTTTTAACTTATAGTTGTTTTCAGCAGCTGTAGTGGAGGAGGGGTCTTGTCTGGCCATAAGAGGTAAAACCTGAAGACACCCATGTCTGTGTTTGCCCTGAGTGGGAATTCAAGGGCTGAGGGATGCACTGAAGAGTTGATTGAAGTAGGGGAGGAAGCCAGATGCTTCAGGTGGGAAATGTATTGATCTCTTTCCCTGGTGAGGTGTTTACTGGGGATGCGCTGATGCTACTTGCTGTAGAGATGGATGCTGGGAAATGGAGTCAGCTTGCCTGGTTTCTTCTTTTTATAAATGGTTTTACTTCCTACAGAGATAGATTCTTGAAAATGTAGGGATCTCACTTCTGGGTAAGCTAGATGCTAGGAAATGTTGGATTGTCACTTCCTGTTTAGAAGGATGGCACTAGGATGCTATTGTGTACATATGTGTTTGCAAGCAGAGTAAAAACTGTTTGTTATTTACCTTCTCTTTGATTACGAGTGCCCTGGAGGAAGATGAAGTATTTGCCTCCCCTGGTAAAAATCCACCTCATAAATATGGTGGGCCTGTTTCACAAAGGTAAACTTAAGCTTTTGTGTAAATTTACTATTTTTTGGTATACACAATCTGCGAGTTTAAGTTTACTAATAGTACTTTTACAACTGCAGAGATCGCACATAACAAGATAGGCCTGCTCTATCTTTTTATGAGCGGACTGTGCTCAGTCATAAACATTTTATTAATAAACTTTCCGTCGCATATTGGGACCAGCAAAAAAGTTGTACACTTTCAAAAAAGTGTTAGTTTACCTTTGTGAATCAGGCCCGGTATTTGTCAGGTCCGGTAAAAACCTGCTGTTCTAAGTTTTAACTTTGCAATGGGGCATATCATGTGGCATTGGGATTCATTCTGCAACCTGCAAAAACAGGAGCCTGAGCAGGGATAGGAATTTAGCCACCAATCACGGAATCAAAGCCCAAGAGTTTAGCTCAGAAGAGTTGGCGTTATCGCGGAATTTTATATACTTATGCTGCATCCTATAAGAGGTAGATGTTTTATTTCTTTCAGGTGTCCTGCTGGAAGTTCTGCTAAAATGTCCTGCCCCCCTCTTTCAGGGCACTTTGAAGAGACCACGTGCAGCACACTCAACCTTGTAGGAAGCTTGGTAGGGATGTATTACAGGCTAGATCGCATTAGACCAATGTTTTGCTCAGCGCCTGCAATACCCTCCTTCTATCATTTGACCTGTGCTGGATGTACTAATCAGCCACAGCTCCAGGAGGTCAGTAGCAGATATTAGCCAAAATTAGGACTCAAGGCATTGAGGATGGATTTTATTGCAGCGATGGTGGCCTGTAAGGAACAGCAGGCTTCCGTCCCTGCATTCTCATTCGCAAAGCGCAACTATTGCAATCTTGTGAAGCTACTGCAGCGTGTGACTGCCATTGTGAGATTAAGGGGGGAGGAGGGGCAAGCCGACACAGACCACTTATTGTGTGTGAAAAAGGCCGCTTTATTGAAACAGGTGCAAATCACAATTTTAACTCCTTGGCCACTGCCTTACAAAACTAACGCCTCGCTATACAATAACTTCCTGACCCCTTGGTCTTTCCCCCCACCCCTACGATCCCCACATCAGTTCCCCCATCCCCCAAAATACAACATAACATTCCATAACCAACATACAACCCAATCCTACACCATGTAGCCTTTCCAACTCCCAAACTCCCCTGACCGTAACTCCTACCTGCCTTCTATGCAACTGTAACTATCCAACCTCTAATCTAAACTTATCCAAACTGGTTACCCTTTCCCTGTTCCTGGACCCAAACTACCAAACCTATAACAACAAACTCTAGCCAATCCCGGCCAACTGTCAACCACCCCGCCTGCACCTGTTCCAAGCGTCAATACATCAACTGCCCCTATGTACCTGTTCCAACAAATGCTGCCCACCAGATTTCCCCATTATAACCCCACCCCAAGGACCTAACACCCCCTCCACCCCTAAAATTAGGGTGGGCGGGAGGGGAAATTTTTTTATCCTACTCTAGCGCTCCCAGCCACCAGGTCACCAAACCTAAAATGGTGGCTGGGATAGCGCGTAACTGTCATATATAGCCCTTGGGCTACTTTTACGAAAATTGGGCTACATTTGGGCTATCCCCAAATGTAGCCCAAAACTTACAAAATGGCCACTTCGGCCACTCCCCCTCCTCCCCCTTCCCAATCTGCCCGGGGGGCAGACCTCGCTGTACTCGGCTGCCCCCCAAGCTCCCATTGGGAGATTAAGGGGGGGAGGAGGGGCAAGCCGACACCAGACCACTTATTGTGTGTGAAAAAGGCCGCTTTATTGAAACAGGTGCATATCACAATTTTAACTCCTTGGCCACTGCCTTACAAAACTAACGCTTCACTATACAATAACTTCCTGACCCCTTGGTCTTTCCCCCCACCCCTCCGATCCCCACATCAGTTCCCCCATCCCCCAAAATACAACATAACATTCCATAACCAACATATAACCCAATCCTACACCATGTAGCCTTTCCAACTCCCAAACTCCCCTGACCGTAACCCCTACCTGCCTTCTGTGCAACTGTAACTATCCAACCTCTAATCTAAACTTATCCAAACTGGTTACCCTTTCCCTGTTCCTGGACCCAAACTACCAAACCTATAACAACAAACTCTAGCCAATCCCGGCCAACTGTCAACCACCCCGCCACCCAGAAAAAAGGGGGAAGTGTAGGCGGATACGCCCCTTCCTCCCTTTTTTCTGCCCTCCCCCCAAAAAACCCTGCGGAACCGCCTGCGACACTTAACGCCTGTAAACCCCTAGCAACCGCGCTAGGACATCCTGCAACTCCAACAGATAAAGGTCCATCCCCATCCGGGACAAGTGTACCCCATCATCCCGAAAGAGCTCCCGCGCATCATACCGGAGGTCCTTATGAGCCACCCGTCCTACCCCATTGAAACGGACAAACCGACGGCGAGCTCCCCTTCTTCAAAGGAACCCACTTCCCCCGGCTCTTTTGGTCCGTTTTAGCCTTTCTGAGCCAAATACTAACCACCTCCGCCCCGAAAGAGACCTTGCCCCAGGCCAGACCCCTATTCCCTTTGGACCCCAACAATTCCGACACCCGAAAGGCCCCGAAAAACATCCAAGACATGAGTGTGGAAAAAGTATGGCCTCCCCGTCATCCAGACAAACCCAGGGAAGAACCCCCATCACCCCCTCCAAGAGCTCCCAGGACAGTGGTTTCCTCACCCGAGCCGTGCTTCCACATTCCCGCGCCCACCCTTCAAGAATCCGGGCCCCCAGTTCCCCTGCGGAGGGGGCGTAGCCCCACAACAACTTCCCCGCTAACTTGCCCCCAATCGTCACCTTCGTCAGGCCTCTTTCCACCAAGTCCAATATGAACTGCACCACATCCTCCTGTCTGGCCGCCCCGGAAGCCCGCCACCTCGCCCCCGAACGGACAAACTCCTCCCATGCCGCCCGGTATGCCAACCGTGTAGACTGTGCTAATGAGCCTAAAACCAATTGTAGCATCCTGTGTTGCCTACTTCCCATAGTTGGTTTGGCATTCTGTCTGGATTCACGTCCGCGTCCTTGGCGAGCCCACGGAATCTCCCCCACTGCGAACGAGACAAAGCATCTGCAATGTCATTGTCCACACCTGGCACATGCACCGCGCGAAACGCAATATCATGTCTCAAACACCCCAGCACAAAAACCCTCAACAACTTGAGCACCTGCTTGTCCCTTGCCGACTGCCTGTTGACCACCTGTACCACAGCGATGTTGTCAATCCTGAACGTGACCCTCTTGTGGGCCAACAAAACTCCGCACAATGTGACCGCCACTACCAAGGGAAAGAATTCCAGGAAGGCAATACTCCTGCCGCCCGCCAACCATTCTGAGGGCCAGGGTTCTGCGCACCACCTCCCCTGCCAGTACAGCCCAAAACCCTTGCTCCCTGCAGCATCTGAGAAAATCTGCACATCCCACACCATGGCCACATCCTTCATCAACGGCACCCCGTTAAACTGCTGCAGGAAAAACTGCCACATCCTCAAGTCTTGTGACTGCTGCTGTGCCCAAGCCTTAAAGGCGCCTGACTGCCACTGCTGCCCACCTTGCGACTGTCCCTGGGCCCCCCAGCACTTGACCAACGCATGCCGCTTTCCGCAGCCTGAGCATTCGTGCCGAAAACGGCAATATTCCCGCGTCCACATTCCTTTATTATAGTCCCAGCACGCACCTTTCTCTCCTGTCGTACCTCTGCCTGCTCCTCCCACCCCCCACTCGGGTGGGACCCCCTCGAAAGGGCTGATACACGAGCGGAAGCCCGCTGGCCGTAAAAATGGTCTTCCCCGACCCCGCGAGCCCCATCGTGTGCTGCCACAGATCAGTGTCCAGCTCTCCCCACTTCGCCTCTGTATCCCAAGCCATGCGCGCCCTGAACTCCTCGTCGTACTGTGCCCATGCATATCCACCCCCTGTAATTTGTGCCTTCCGAATGACATCCATGTATTTAAACATGGCCACCGACCTCTCTGGAAATTTCTCACAATACACACTAGCGTAAATGAGAAAAGCCGCCGTCCAATTTTCGATCGTCAACGGCACGTTAGGCCGCTTTGCCAACTCAAACTCCTCTTCCTTCGAGCCCTCCTTAGCCCTGACCTCCCTGTGCAGTAGTTTGAGCATCTCCACATATTCCCCTTTCCATATCCTCTCTTTCGTCGTCACCATCAGATGCGCCCCCAAGGGCTTCGTGACCCCCATATACGGCAACCGTTTGATCTTCAGCTCCCTACTTTCCAACTTCGTCTTCCCTTCCCCTGTCTTAGCGTCGACTGTCCCCTTCTTGTCCGTCACCCCCGTGTCGCTCTTCCCTTCGTCCCCCTTACCTGTACCGTCCGTACCCACAGACACATCCACCACGTATGCTCCCCTGCTCAACCTCCCCCCAACCCCCCCTCCTCAACAGGCCCCCCACTCCTCTGGAGACCATCACTGGGCGCCCGAGCAAATGTTTATTACCTGTCGCCAGTGTCTCTGTTCGCCTCTGCTCCTGGCGTCCTGTCCTGAGGGCCGAATCGGTCTCCCACCTCGATGTCCGACCCGTGGGCCGCGCCTGGAGTCGTGACACCTGCAAAAAACTAGTCACAGCATTACTCGGCCCCCCCGCCCTGTCGTCCACATCACGCAACTCCCCCTCTTCCATACTGTCTTCCTCGTAATCTAATTCCTCCTGCCCTACACCCCCAGCACTCCCCGCTGGTGGCGCCAACATCCTCCGCTGCGTTGCTCCTCTGCCGCTGCCCCCCGGGGCGCTGCGACCCCGTGGGTGTTGGGGCTGGCAAGCCCGTACCGGGCCTACTTATGCCAGCCGCACCGGGATCCCCCACCGGTACAGGATACGCCGCCCAAGGCTCCACCCTCCCTTCTCCTTGGTGCCGTCGAGCCGCTCCCAGCCCTACCAAGTCCGGCACCCCGCGAGGTTCCAGCTGTCGGTCCCCCGCCTGAAAAGAAAAGGAATGGTCTGGTGTGCTGGGCCTACCTCCTTTCCTCCTAACATCCCATCCCCGCTTACCGGCCCCCCACGTACCCGCTACCCACGCCTTCCCCACCGTGCTCAGATCCTCTGCCTCCCCCCTCACCGTCCCCGTCCTCCCCGTCACTCCCCTCCCATGCCCCGACCCCCCCACCCCCTGCCCGCTCGGCCCAGCCCCCTCCGCGTCCCCCGTCCAACCCCCGAACCCCTGCCCCTCCATCGCCCCCCCTCTCTCCGCACCACCCCACCCCTCTCTCCCCCCGCCCCGTCGCCTTCCTTCCCCGCCCCGGACGCCCCCCTTAACCCCTCAGCCCAGGACTCAAAGATGTCCAGGCCTTCCCAATCCCACTCGCTTCCCTCCGATTCGAACAGCACTGGGGAGTCCCCCCCTGCTGCACACCCCACCCCCCCGTCGTCCGCCTGACCCCCCACCCTCCCCCCGACGTATGCCATCAAACCCGTGCCCTCACCCTCCTGGTCGAACCCCCCCACGCTGAGTGCTCCCCCACTCGCCCCCCCACCCCTGGGCAAGCCTCTCTGCCATACTGACTCAAACCCCCACTGGGGCCAGGGCCATCCCCCTGCCGGTGGTCCCCGTCTGCCACACGCCCCACCTGGGAGCCCAGCAGCGTGCCCCCCCGCCGCACCGTCCTCCCCCGCCTGTCGCGCCTGTCCTCTGCCCCCCGCACCCTCTCCCAGCCTTTCCAGGGACGGGGCCGTGCTCCTCCGCCCTGTGCCGACCAGGGATCCCGCCGCCATCCACCTCCTCTCCGCCGCCCCGCCCCCCCTGCACCCTCCCCCTGCTTTACCACGAACAGGGCAGCGCTCCTCTGCTCTGCGCTGCCCCGGGATACTGCCGACAGACTCGGTCTCTCCGCCGCCTCGCTCCCTTCGTTCCCCCCACTCTCCGCCCCCTCCCACCGACCCGGCGCCTCCAGGGCCGCTCCCCTGCCAGAAGAGCGGCCCTGCCAAGACTGTCCCCGCGCTCCCTCCGCCGCTCTCGCTACGGCCGCTCCCCGTGTCCGGGAGCGGCCTTCATATGACTTCGCCCGCTGCGGTAGAGCACCGGACACGCTCCCCCGCCGGGGCGCTCGACCCCGCCCCAGCACCAGCGACGCCCCCCTCGGGCCCACACCCGCGGTCCCCGGGGCGGCGCTCCTCACATACGCGCCGCCCCTGCCACTCACCGTCCTTCCGGGGGGTGAACATGCCGCGACGGCGGCCGCCACTCCCGCAGATGCGCGCTGCACGGGGCGCGCCAACAACGCTGACGGCGCCTCTGGGATCATTAGATCCATCCTCCCCGCCTCACTCAGCAGGCGAATCGCCTCCAACACACGATAGTCGCCGCCTGCCATGACAATAACGATCGCCGACTACTCTACCACAAACCGAATTTTTTTTATCCTGCTCTAGCGCTCCCAGCCACCAGGTCACCAAACCTAAAATGGTGGCTGGGATAGCGCGTAACTGTCATATATAGCCCTTGGGCTACTTTTACGAAAATTGGGCTACATTTGGGCTATCCCCAAATGTAGCCCAAAACTTACAAAATGGCCACTTCGGCCACTCCCCCTCCTCCCCCTTCCCAATCTGCCCAGGGGGCAGACCTCGCTGTGCTCGGCTGCCCCCCAAGCTCCCATTTTCTGCTGGTAGCTTATCAATGCAAGTGACGAAGTGGTCGCAAAGTAGTTATACATTTCTTCGGGAGTCACAAGGAAGATGAGCAAATACTCAGCAGCCCCGTTTGCCATGCTAGGTCCAGGGTTGACATTGCAAGTGTCAATATCACTTTATTACTTGGCAAATTAGGGTTGTTGTGATAGCAAAGCGTGAACATTTGCGAAGGGGGTGGCAACTGCACACACTGCTCAAACATTTGCCCCATCATTTTGCAGGGATCTCTATTCTCATAACTCCTCTGAACTTTCACCTCTCTGAACTGTAAACCCCAGAGAGAAGGTCATCCTGGAGGTCACTTGAAAGTGTCACCCACCTGCTCCACCTCCATTCTAGAAAAGGTCAATGCAAAGGTAAATCTTTCTCTCTGTTTCTCCATATTCTATCCTTGTCCTGTTCCACTTATTTCCTGTACACAACTTTATTTGATTGAATGATGTATCAATACAAATGTATTTAGGGATATGAGATCCAGTCAGTTGTGGTCTATCAGAACAAGTGCATCCTTTTTGACAGTATCTTTCTATCAACCTCCACAGGGCTCCCTTCACCTCTTTGTTCCTTAAGCTATAGATCATGAGGTTCAAGAGAGGTGTCCCCACACTATACAAAAGGGATAGCAGGATGTCATTATCCTCGGAGGAACCAGTGGTCTTTACGCTAACATAGGTGAAGCCCCCAGTCCCAAAAAGACAGTTACTGAGATAAAATGGGAGGCACAGGTGGAAAACACCTTCTTCTGGCCCTCGGCTGAGCGGATCTTTAAAATAGCAGACATTATCCGGCCATAAGAGTACAGCACTAGGAGGAAAGGCACAGGGAGCACGAGAAATCCAGTGACAGACACTGAGATCTTGTTGAGGGTTGTGCCTGTGTATGCTAGCTTCAGAACTGGTGGAATATCACAGAAGAAGTGTTCGATGACATTGGGTCCACAGTAGGGCAAGCTGAAGATAGAGGCTGTCTGTCCCAGAGAGATCAGGTTGCCCCCAACCCAAGAGGTGGCTGCCAGCTGCAGGCACTTGTTTGAATTTATGATTATGGCGTAGTTGAGAGGGTTGCAGATGGCTACATACCTATCATAAGCCATCATGGCAAGGAGGAAGCACTCAGTCACACCCAGAGTAAAGAAGCAGTACATCTGGGCAGTGCAGTCTGCGAAAGAGATGCTCTTATCTTCAGCAATAGAGTTGACCAACATCTTCGGCACAGTCACGGAAATATAGCAGAGTTCTAGAAAAGACAGGTTTTTGAGGAAGAAGTACATGGGCGTGTGAAGCACAGAGTCCAATGTGACAATTATAATAATCATGACATTTCCAGCAAGTGTGAAGAGATAAACAGAAAGAAAGTAAAAAGGCGAATCTGCAGGCGGAAGGGTAGATTGGAGAAGCCAAAGAGAATGAAGTCCTTGACAGTGGTCTGGTTTTCCCATTGCTGGAGGACGTCATCTGGACAAAAGAAAAAAAAGATTCAAAGAAAGCAGTAGATTGCAGTGCACACACTGTCCGCATCACAATGGTGAAAATAGGCAACCCAATTTTTGGATTGCTGCTGTGCAGTAAGCTTGCCTAGAGATTATTTTCCTACATATTTCATTAGAGCTGCTTGGAGAAACCTACTTAAATATTTCTTACGCCTAAACTTAAGTCATAAAAGATTCCACTACTTTCTAGGAACACTTTTATAACATTGGCACATTTTTTCATAGGATGTATCATTAAAGGCGGTATGAAAGACCACTGAAAAGAGCAACAGTATGTCCTTTGGTTGACCAATGCTGAGACGACTCTTATTCATTTAACCATCTATAACACACACATTCAATCATGAGGGACACAATTACAATTGAAAAAGCAGTGTGCAAGCAAACAAATATATTGACAAAATTATACATCAATTTATTAAAAACATATAAAACAAATGTGGCAGGTTAAAAAACAGTTAATCATACATAATTCATATTGTTAAAAAAAAAATCAGATTTTAAATTAACAAATGCACAAATTTAATAGCAAAACCAATACAGACAAAAGTATTAAAAGACACTACACTGTGTCATAAAGGGACCACATCCGTGTAGGGTAACGTTGGGGCTGGACCCTGATGTACAAAGAACAATCAGTATCTAGTGTGGCAGTCCACTGCACGGATTATGATGCTAGTGCGTCAACGCGTTTCAATGGTATATCTTGAATTAAACCATCTTTACCAAGACTAAAGATATTACTTTCTGATGCTATATCTTAAGAATAACTTGACCAAGGTGCAGGAATCGCTTCTATTCTGGAACTCCTTATAGGGGAATATAAATTCTTCTCCCAGTACTAAAATCTGACATTAAAAAACCATATATAAAGGATTGAACAGAGTGCAGATAGGACAACAGCTGACCTCACTTCTCTTTTTCCGTCGCGAAGTCTCTAACACCATTAGAGTATAGCATCCAATGTTGGCATAATGCTTTTTGCCTAAACCTTAATATGGTGACATAGGATTCCTATATACTCTCTACTTAATAGGGTCTTTTATCCTCTGATATGGCGGAGCACTTCGGCATCTGTCCCGTATTGTCGCTCTATAAAACTGAGACACACGGAGCAACATCTGAATTGCAAAAGAGAAAAAAAAGATAAACTAGAAAGTGCTATACTGAAACGTTGTGCCAGGTAATCTGGGATGACCCACGATCCTGCAGAGGAGCACCATTGATCATACTATTGAGATATATCTCTCTAAATGTATAATGCAGAAGATGAATTAACCCATCAACATGGGAATACAATATGGTCCAATCTCCACACATACCAGCAGTACAATTACAGACAGAGGCGTAGCTAGAGCTTGTGGCACCCGGGGCTATCCCTCAGATTGCCGCCCCACCTGGGGTGCTGACGAAAAAGGACGGCGAGCACTTGAAAGAGGTCCGAGAGACACGTAGTATCTCCGCTAATAATTTCCTTGATCATGCAAGTTACATGCACATACATGACTTTTGACTTTGTTAGGCCCCTTAATGTAAGTGCATGAACTGTAAGTATCTCAGATGTGTAGGTCGGTCCCAGTATTTACACACAATTTAAATAGCACTATTTTACTTTTTTTTATAACGCTACACATCCCAATGCAGGGTGTCAGAGCGATTTACATAACATACAGATTGAAAATAAATCATGCAAGTGTGTAAATCAGTGTACAAGATGTGTTGCATGAGTCAGTGAGGGTTAAAAGTTGTAGCAGTAACATATCCTACATAGCTCGCTGTGCTATATTAAAAGGCTTACTATTTATGAACTGCAAGTAACAAAAGGATCTGTGTTCAAAGCAGTAACCTTACCTAGCTACATTAAAAAAAATCTGTCATCTGCATATTACATGACGTGCTTTGCAGGCACATTAACCTTCTATACTACTTTTAGTCAGATCTGGGACTACACAAAACAGAAATTTCTCCAAGAAATACTTTAACCTCCAGGGTTATCTCACCATTTATTATTCCGATAGTTACTGGGCACCTCTGCAGCAGATGCCTTAACCCTACAACAATATTAGAAAATGCAGACTTTGTAACCAATTAAGATTAAAAGATCTACTAACATGCTCCTTGTTGCCAATTTCTTTGTGGCAGGGTTTTTTAAAAAAAAGTAAATTAGTTGAGGTCCAGATTTTGCATTGGTATTGCACCACTTTTCTAGCACAACCCCAAAGCAACATTTAATTTGTTAAATCTCATAATGGGCTTAAATGCACTCATGATATACTTAATAAAATCAAATGTGTGTGATCATAATAGCTGACTGGCGGGCATTAAATTACCAAACAAGCACATAAGGGGCCATGAGAGCCTGCTACAGAAAGGCAACAAATCAAGAAGATGTCAGGAGTTTAGAGCCCTGGCACAGGCGGTCCGTTTTTGCAGTCCGGAAAAAAGTGCCAGGGCGCCAAACAGCCCGATAGAGACCCATTTCGAGACAGCAAGCACCTCGATGTGCGCTGCTCACACTGCTCACTTCTCACTAGTGGAGAAATTACGGCATGACGTCATGCCAGATGAGGGTTGTGGGGGAAGGGAAATCCTTTAAAGAGTCATTTTCTCTCTGGATTTCCCTTCTCTTTTTGAAACGCAAGAGCAGCAAAATTGTGGTATTGTCACCAGGGCTTTAAGTGGAAGCTTTTTCAATATTATATGTAGCAAGCCATAGTTGAAGCTTATTTATCATATGCAACTAATAACCATTGACAAAGCCAATAGTCCTGACTTGTTGTAGGCAGGCCCGGCTCTAGGATTTTTTCTTTGAGTAGGCCATAAAGAAGCATGGGTGGGCCATGAAGACGAATGGGTTCCAGTAAGTATTTCAGAGATTCGATATTTTAAGTGTTGGCATCTGTCCCCTTTTGAAATTTTTAAGACAATAAATACCACCCAAAGAGCTACTGACTTCGCTTTCTCTGTTGCCCTTCTAGCTTTAGGAAAGGGGAAGGACTTTGCTTGTCAGAACTTTAAAATATAGATGCGGAAAATTCAGGCTGAAGCATGGGCCAAATTATGCAGCAGTGTTGACTAAATTGTGCAACAAGAAAAAGCAAACTATGCAGCATAATGCGGCACATTATGTGATAGTATTAGTTCAATATTTTGATATTTTTACGCTTGCTAACACTAGACATAGATTGCACTTCATTGGGACCAGTTTAACACCTGAATATAGCAATAAGCAATCAGAAGGTGACCAGTCAACCTTAGGAAAGAACCTTCCACTCAGCACCACCACATGTCAATGCAATTTTATAACTTTTGAACCATTTGAGCTAAAAACAACCTCTTTAAAAATCTGCAGATTATGCAGAAGATAATGGATTATGTGGTAAATACGGCAAATCCATAGCTATGAGAAAAATGCTACGCCTGCACAATCACATAATTCCAGTGCCCCTGCCCATAGGTCCCTGCTCAAGGACTCATTCTATCACTTGTAACAATCGACATACAAATTATTGTGGTGTGAATTAATGATGAGTAGAATGTTTTTTCATTTAGCCAATGGAAAGATAAAACATATTTTAGTTTTACTTTTTCATTAATTTATTTTTTATATAATACTGCAAGTTAGCAATGGCCTCAGAGTAGGAAGAAATTTAAATAAAACACCTGAGTAAATCTATCTGCTAATTATAAACACATTTTTGGGAAAAGGAAATCCTTTGCAAAGCGTTTCTGTCATGTCACTTTTTGCAACTCCTAGGTAGCTTTGGATGGGAGCCTGCAGCCTCTTTAGTGTGAGTGAGTGAAAGTGTTCAGGATGTCTGTGCGGTTCATTTGCACATCATAGCAGCTACTATCCCTGTTGATTTCACACCTGTCCCCAGGCCTGAAACTAGAGCATGTCAATGGTTAATAATTAAATAAAACAACGCCGCAGGGCACAATGGGGCTTCAAGCCCCTGTGAGACATTAGGATGAAAAACGCTCATTTTCCAGTTCACAATGGCCTTGGGTGGGCCACGCTCTAGAACCGGGCCTGGTTGTAGGTATGATGTTTATTGTTGTATCACATATCTGGATGCAATGACAGAAACAGCAAAATACAAGTCAGGCGGCACACTATGCTAAACAGATTTTTAGCGTAAGTGTTTTAAAGCCACGCCCTTAAGTAAATCGGCCACTCCCCTTTGAGAGACCCCCCTGTTTTTTCATCCCACTTAAAGCCCTGTTGACAGCTATGCTGCCACTCTGCCACTCACTAAATAGCCCCTCTATGGCAGGCAGGGGTGGTTGGTTCGAACTTTGTTCACGGTTCACTTATTCAGCAATCTCCAGAGCCAGCAAATCGCCCAGAGAGCAGCACTGCCACTGACTGCCCCAGGCCAGAATGAGCGCGAGAGCGCGTAGCGGTGAAGCACGTGACGCGTCACTGCTACGTCGTTCTCAGCGCGAGGGCAGGGCTGGCCAAAATAAATCCTTTTTTTAATGTTACCCAGGGCTGTCATTGGTAGCGCTCGCGCGCTACAAGATTGATTGACGGGAATGACGGCCCTGGAAGTTGGGACGGACCAAGAGGTAACCACTGTGACTGCCGCTGGCGCACTAGCAGCAGTTATAATAACAGCTGAGCAGGTCAGTGCGCGCAGGGAGCACTTTCAAACTGGGCCGCGCGCGCGGCACTGGTGGCCCAATGCTGCCGCGGCAGCCTTTATAATTTATTTGGGTACACAGTGTCCCCAAATAAATTATAAAGGCCGCCGCGACCGCAACGGGCCACCAGTGCCGCGCGGCCGCCCCTGAAATTGTGCCGCCTGGGGCTGGCCGCCCCCTACCGCCCCCCCCTAGCTACGCCACTGATTTGTCATCTCCTAAGACAACAAATACATGTTGAAATGTAAATATGTGTAACTTTACACCGATGATGATTCTCACCAAAGTCAATTTTGCAATAACTTTGACCTCTATCACAACATGTTTGTTGGAGTAGATGTAGACCTACATGTACATTCACACTTGCACTACTTACACCCACGTGCCCCTGCATTCCAAGTAAGGCATGATACATTCTCATGATTTGGCTGTGACACCAATACTGCAGTCCAGTAATGCCCATGAAGAAGCATCTAACCACCAGACAAAGAACACACCAGAGCATACCTTTGGCATCCTAAAGTAGAGCTATCAATGGCTGCGTTTGACTGAAAATGCCCTACAGAACTACCAAGATAAGATTTTCTGCATCAAAGTGGTATGTGCCATGCTCAATAACTTTGACATCATGTGACGTGTACCAATACCCGAGGACATTGAGGATGAATCAGAGCGCACAGATGATGACGAGTCTTAGCAAAAAGAAGAACACAAATAATAGAATATGAAAGGGAATAAGATCTGGGACAATGTCATCATGCATTTTTTCTAACTGAATATACACTAACACTACTCTGCAGCTGTCCATTATAAAGAATGTGTCACTTGATATAAATATATAAATAATCTATCTATGTATGTATTAATTCACCTATTATTTCAATATATTCATTTAACAGTTAAGAGGTTGCAAGATGGCTGACTGAGGGGAGCATCTACAGCTGGCTTCTCGTGAAGATCTCAGCCGGGAACACCACCATCCCTCCTCGGCCACAATGTCTTTAAGTTCAAATTAAACTCTTTAAGATGAGCATCATAATCACAAGAATGCACTCATCCTACACATTGTAGTGTTATACATTGTCTCAGAAAAATGGAGGTACATTACATTATTGTCCTTGATTGAGGAGGCCAAAGAAAAAGTCTTCGGCCAATCAGAGCTTAATGACTTCTACAGCATGGTAGCTCCTCAGCTAATCCACCACAGTCGAGAGCACCGTAACCAATCTAATTTGATAAAAAGCACTGAAAAAAAAATAAACTATATGGAGAAGGAACCAAACTGTTTGCAAGTAAAGGATTAAACCAGCATTTGATGCACACCTGTTTCACACCTGTCCACTTTGAAATTGCCTGCACAGGAACCCTTGCATCATGTTGCAAGGGTGACTGCATTGCAGGGATGATTATTTTTGTGCAGGAATGCATTAATGCAGCACACATCGAAAGAGGAAAAAACGAGGAGAAATATAAGTATTTAATCGCTGAATCCATGTCAGGTTCCATGGATGTTGAGTGAGAACACCCAAATTAACAGCCATGGAACACCCTTTTACACAGAGTAATGCGTGAAAGGAGCCCATATTTACAAGGCCATGAAAAGTCATGCAGGGTACATTTAAGTGGCCTTATTAATATGGGCATGCCCATTGCGCCACTGGTATGTCAAAAAAAGTGACGCACCGCTGTGCATCATGTGATGACTTTTCAATGGGAGGCCATGTGAAGAGAGCTATTATCATGTGACACATGATAGTGCTGTGTGAGTTGGCAGGTTGTCTGTTTGCAACCAACACAGACAAACACCCACTGCCCTGTAACACAATCTGAGATGAATCCAACTTCGAAACAGGAAGAATCCAGCCCTACCCATGATAATTTTGAGACTCTACATCGTGAATCATTAATAAGACACCTGTCTTCCATCTCTACCCACTCCTGGGACGATAACAGCTCTACCATGGACTGCGCAACCTGGAGAATTGTATCTGTAATGTCCACTCTCTACAACACAAGAGAGCTCATTCAACTTTTGAAATAAAAGAGGTATACAGCTGGGTGGCACAAGCTGCGCTCATGTAATACGGCCATCATGCAGAAATATAGCTATGTGTGCAGCTAGTCCTGATGAACCACATTGCTCTGCCAAATATCCCAATTATTGAAAATATATTGGAAGGAATTAAGTACAGAAAACAAAAACTTTGCTTGTTACAATCTTTATTTTTCTCAGTACTGGCTTTATTACTATTTGTCCACAAACTACAGGAATTAAGTTCTGGAACATTTATTTACATTCCTTGGCCACATTATGTGCTGGCACCGCATAGGAGTGTTGATGCCTTGTGGAGATTGTACAGCATTACTCCAACTTAGCACTACACCAACACAGGGACTCATTTAGAGAAGACCTGACAGGATATCCTATAACAAATGTGGAAGATTACCCAGTCTGCAAAACTGATGTTCCACGTACTCTATTTAGAGTTTCATGACGTTTCTGCCAGCGGTGCCCTCCACTATCCCCCCCCATGGAAACCTTTCACTGACGACCTAAGGTACTTGGAGACTTTGGTGTAAATCCATCAGATCGTCCAAACTATTTAGAGCAGATATTATGATCTACTTTTTCTTTTCAGGAAACAAGGGTTCGAAAGCAAAGAAAAAAAAATGGCGGCCACACCCAGGGGAGAAAACTCCCAGAATGCTAGTGTCATTACCATTTATTTTTTTACAAAACAATTTTCCACTTTGGAAGTTTGTTTTTGTAAAACATAAAAGTTTTACAAAACTTTTAGTGTCTTCAGAGGGGAACCTATGAAGGCACAGAGGTCTTGGGCAGACCTAAGGAGAACTCTAAATCAGTGTTTTCAAAAACTGTGTGCCGCGACAGTGGGTCCTGGGCCCATTTTTGTATGGGTTGAGAAAGTCCAAGCAACAAATAACGATGTCATTAATGTCTGCATTTATTCTTTTCTGCATTTATTTGCTGCGCTTCAAAGATGGGACTCAAATGTCAGGCTATGTCTTCTGACAAATGCTGCTTTATTAAGATCGAGCCTGGGCAGTGCATGCATTGCTCTGCAAGGCATGCTGTATTCAGGTATGGACTTGAGGTTCCGCCCATTTTCCAACCATCTTTTCAATTGGTTCCTGTTACTGTTGTTTCTAAATGGTTGCTTTTGATTCATGAATAGGCTTAGTATTCCCTCCTCAGTACCGCCTTGTCTGCATTTGTAACCTCCCATAGGGACTGGACATTTTACTTTTGTTTTTATGCGGTCTGTTTTATCTACAGTCTGTGAGCACTTTTTTCTTTAACGGTTTTCCCCTATTGCAGGCATGAAGCAGGAGGTGGGAATAGAGTGGTTTTATTGATTACAACAAGTCTTGCAGTTGGCGCCTGCGTGCTGCCAAGGCTCGACCTAAAAATGTGGGAAGCACTGCTCTAATATTTCTGTTCACATTAGTTTTGGCACCATGTAGGAGTTTGTTGCCCTCATGGTGAACATTTACAGCATTACACCAACAAGCCTGATCCATGCTGGACTCTAATCATGATCAAACTCCCTTTGTTTTTGATGCGAAAGGCTGTAATTCAACCCAAAATCGACAAGCTTAATCTACATGATATCCAACCCAGACTTCAGAAGATGTCCACCGGTGGTCATCGACCCAGAAAGTGCTATTGATTTACACTCATTTTTAGGTCTCGCTGAGCCCAGCACATGCGCTGGCTCGGAGAGACATTATGTATGTGAGTTTTCAAAGTGCTGCTGGCTGGCCTAGCGCTTGCGTTCACGTGACCGTGCACGTGACCGTGCACGCGCGAACCGCTAGTCTTCAGCAGCACTTTGAAAACTCGTGCGTCATCGCGATCACTTTCGCTTTCAGAGCGATCGCGATGACACACACTTTCAATTCTTGTTTTTCATTTAGTGCGCGCGGCCAATGCTTGTTACTTTTGCAGATAAGCTTGTTTCTGTGTGTGCATGCCTGTCACAGCTGGTCCGTGTTTTAGTCAAACTGATGACATCCTTGGTTTGTTCTGTGTTTGAGGTAGACACGTTTTTCTGTATTTCCCAAAGCTGCTTCTGTCCTGTGTGAAGAAAGTGTTTACCGCTGCGATAGATCCCCCTCCCCTCTCGCTAACATATTGAATCTTACTCCTTCTCTAAATAGAACCTTGCACGGTTAATCTTTTTTTTAATGCAGTTTTATATAGCACAAACTTTACCCAAATGTGTCCAAGCGTTTTACAAAATAACCAGGTAAGTTACATAAGGTACACATGATACACTAAACACGCCAACAAGTTACATATTGTTAGTGCTTGCTCGTTTTTTTTCCATCTCCGAGCCTAACGGGTGTTGAGAGCAGAGAATGTATTGCCGCCGCCTTTGCCCCTGTTCCTGGAACTAAGCCAGGGAAGCCAGTAGATTGCAGAGTTAGGAAAACAAGGAGCTTTGTCACTAAGATTATTAGTCACAGTTGGTGTGTCCTGTTCATTATTCTGACCGGACATGAGCCACCGGCCTTCATTGTGAACGCTGAGCTGGAAGCAAGCAGCCTGATAAGTATTTTGCTGTGCTCGGCATGTAATCGGTTTGCTGTTACAGACATGTTTCCTAGAAATACAAATGATACGTTGATTAAAGTTAATGCTGTTATGCTTAACATTAGGTACACGAGGAGTTAAATTTTTAGGTCACGCCTGACCCAGCGCATGCGCTGGTCTGGTGAGACTTTTTGTGAGGGCTCAAAAAAGTGCTACCACTGTAGCATAGAGCTAAAGTGCATATGTGCGGGCGCGCGCGCCTCACTTTCGTGGCCACATGGCCGCTTTAATGTTTGATCGCGATTGCGATCACTTTCACTTTCGCGGCCGCTTTGATGTACTCTGTGAGCCAGTTTTTTTTTTCCTGTTTAATACTTCTAGTAATGGTGACACCCGTGTGCTGCCATTACTACAGAGCAGCAATAAACAGAAACAAGCATTGGCATAGCCAATAGGTCTTGCTTTTGGGACCTTATAAGTATTTAGTTATGCAACTGTTGCATGGCTAAACACTTATAAGGTCCCAAAAGCGAGACCTATTGGCTATGCCAATGCTTGTTACTTTCTGGCGTTGCTGTCGCTGGGATGGAAGGCGCTGTGCTTCTGGAGACCCAGGGGTGTGAGGTGCCTTCTGCACACCAATCACAGCAGTCTTTGCATATGCAACCCTGGTTCTCCACTGTTTAAAGGAATGGGTTCACCGAGCATCAGTGTGCAAGCGTGAGCACGCGAATATATATCTGTAATGTTTTCTGGCTCCTGATGTAAAAGGGCGTTGGTTATCCGTTTAAGACGATTTTTCTAGTACATTATTGCAACTTTTATTTGCAAAGTTCACTAAACGTACATTGTTTTTTGTTTCCTGCTATATTAAAGACACCTGTCAGCATGAATCTTATACTTAAACGTTGAAAGTTTCAAGTGGAGTGCAGCATTTTATACGCATCTCTGTTGCATGTTGAAATGACAGAAAATGTCAGAACTGCCACAAAGTCTGAAAGGGCTAATTTACTCACACAGAGACTCCACTCACTCTCACATACACACTCCCAAATACATTCACTCTCAAATACACTCACTTCCAAACATACTCACTCTCAAATACACACACCCACTCTCAAATACACACGCTCACTCTCAAATACACACGCTCACTCTCACATACGCACGCTCACTCTCAAATACACATGCTCACTTTCAAATACACACGCTCACTCTCTCACACTCACACGCTCACTCTCTCACACTCACACGCTCACTCTCTCACACTCACTCTCTCTCTCACACTCTCTCACACTCTCTCACACACTCTATCTCACACACTGTCTCTCTCACACATTCTCTCTCTCACACTTACTCTCTCTCTCACACTCTCTCTCACACTCACTCTCTCTCACACACTCTCACACACTCTCTCACACACTCTCTCACACTCTCTCACACACACTCTCTCACACACTCTCTCACACACTCTCTCACACTCTCTCTCTCACACACTCTCTCTCACACTCTCTCTCACACACTCTCTCTCACACTCTCTCTCTCAAACACACACTCTCTCTTCCACACACACTTTCTTTCACACACACTCTCTCACACACTCTGTCTCTCTCACACACTCTGTCTCTCTCACACACTCACTCTCTCACACACTCACTCTCTCACTCTCACAGTCTCTCACTCTCACACACTCATACACTCTCACATACTCTCACACACACTCTCACTCACTCTCTCTCACACACTCACTCTCACACACTCACTCTCTCTCACACACTCACTCTCTCTCACACACTCACTCTGGTGCTGGATGGGTATCATATTCTGTGATTTCAACTCTTGACCATTTTTATGGAGTTCCTGGTAAACCTGTTTCAAGGTTTGGGAACCTCTGCTCACATCAGGTACTTCGGGTTCCGAAGTGCAGGCTTAATACTCAGAACCATATGTTAGCGATCCAATGTTTAAGTGCACTTCACAGAGGCTCATAAATGTTTTGGGGTCGGTTGAGGAAGGGGTCATTACTAGATGTTTACTTGTCAGGTATCACCTCGTCAGTTGATGCAGTATCTCATCCATAAGAAAATGACACTGTTTCTGATAGCTGATGATGCTCAGGAACGATCTTTTGGCATGGTTACCTTATTGCTTTTTGTAGGGCGCTTGCACTCATTAGTAGCATTTTACAGTGACTGCGATGTAACATGTATTTTGCATCCACCACCCCATCCTTTAAAGTGATTGCTCTAAGTCACACATAGTGCAGTTAATAGCCACTGCAAAGAAATTGTTCACAAGTTGCTTTACACAAAGTGTTATTTTTAGCTTTTGCCTACACAGAGCTTGCAAAATCTCTTGTGGCAGCAATAACAACTAAACAAGCATTGGCATAGCCAATAGGTCTCGCCTTTGGGACCTTATAAGTGTTTAGTTATCCAGCACAATATCCTTGGTGCAACAACATCAAGTGTTGCATGGCTAAACACTTATAAGGTCCCAAAGGCGAGACCTATTGGCTATGCCAATGCTTGTTAGATTTCCTCACAGAACAGAAGCAGACATTTTGGGCCCGATTCAAAAAAGTAATCTTAGATCCTACAGCAGCCTTTGATACTGTCGATCATTGGCGACTATTATCAGTTCTTGAGCATCACATTGGCTTTAGAGGCTTAGGGGCAGATTTACTACTTCTGGTGCATCTCTGCTAATCAGCAGGGATGCGCCAGAAGAGTTGCGACGCATCTGCCCACCCGTGCGCCACCACTGATGCGCCGCATTTACAATGCGGCGCCATGTGGCGCACAGATGGGCAGATGCGTGTCGCATCCCCCCTGCGGAAAGGTGGCGCCTTGCTGGAGTTGCTTGCAAGCGCGACGCAGCTCCAGCAAGGTTAGGGGTGTCCTATCCCTAACATGCTGCGTCAATCCTTACGCCTGCTTCAAGCAGGCGCAGGGTTTTGACGCAGCATGGCCGTAAAAGTGACTGAGTGAAATCTTGTAGATTTCACTAAGTCACTTTTCGGAGGCGTTCCTGAGCCGGAACGCCCCCCCCCCCTGTGCAAGAACGTCCACATGTCGCGCAGGGCTTTACAACGTGACACATCTCCCTAGATGCGTCACGTTGTAAATAGCCCGCAGCATGGCCCTGGCTTTGCGGTGGAGCAAATCTGGCGTAAGGAACTTGTAAATGTGCCCCTTAGTGTTGAACTGGTTTGCCTCTTATCTTTTTCATCAATCTCAAATAGTAACGATCAATTGCTACAGTTCAATGTTAACCACAGTTTTTTGCCAGATGTCCCAGGCTTCTACGCTAGCTACCGTGGTTTTCAAATGTTACCTTTGGGCAGGAGTATAATCTGCGATGGTCTGGACTCTCACTTCGTTTATGTGCTGGATATACGCAAGTGTACATCAAAATGCCCTCAATTCAAGACATCATTATGCAGTGTACAGTTCCCCTTAGGCCAAAAGGGTGCATGACCAACACTTTTCTTAAAATAAACCCAAAAAAGACAGACTTTGTTTTATTCTCCCCGAAACTCAAAAATATTTTGGATCCCTACCTACTCAAAGATCAATCAACTTCTGATATCTAGCCATCCTTCTCTCCTACCATGGTCTTTCATGATTTCACACATGACATTGCCTTCTCAGCTGTACTACACATTAATAAAGATGCAAAAACAGCAAACGTTGACCATCGGAGCCTAAAACATATAAGGGCTAAGTTATGATCAGACCAGCTAAAGGCTGCTGCACATCCTTTAATTATATCATGGCAGTCGTAGCGGGTCTCCTCATCATCACTTATCCCCTTAAAGGCCTCATTTTGTGCTATGACCAGACTCTGATCCTGCTTAAGAAAGTATGATCACATTGCACCCATCCTTTCTCCTCCTCATTGGCTCCCAATAGAGGTGACAGCAAGAAATTAAACCTAGTACTGCAACTTAGAGCTTCATCCTACCTCAGTGACTTGATAAAAAGATGCCTAGTTGTAAAAGAGACCTGTGCAGTAGGAACACACTACTCTTGGAATACACACGTTTGAGAATATCACATGTTCAACACACTGCATTCTCAGGTGGCTACCATTTTCTAGAACTCATTACTGAGCAATTTCAGACCAAAGCCCCAACCTCACTGCCGTTTGGAGGCATCTAAAAATTCAGCTTTTCAGAATATATCTTCCTAATGCTGTCCTCATTGCTGATCATGCAAGATACACTTTTGGTTCCCGCCTGATGTACACGTTTGGTTCCCGTTCTCTTCTATTCAGGTGAAGACTGCCAGTTTTCCTTCAGTATTGTTGGACCAGGCCCTCTCTGCAGGGTCACACCCAAACATTTTGTCTTAAACCTTCCCATTTCTTTGCTGAATTCGTTTTTTTTGGGCTTTGGAATATGTGCACTTTACCATACTGCCAAAGTACTTGTGCTCATTCCCCGAAACACAGTAAAAGTGGCTTATATCCAATAGGCACATTTTATTTACTTGTAAGTCCTCTGTAAAGTTGTACCCCCATTTGTTGTGTACTCCTTGGACACTGTTCATTCAGATTCGTCTCTGGACGGACGCTGGTTGCTTAACATGTTAATGCATAATCTACAATAAAAAATCATGTGCATTCATACCAAGGATCTTGCTCATACAGCTCTTAAACTAATCTAACAATGTAACACTGTTGGATTTGGCCTTTTTGCAGGGTCATCCCGGAACGTTTTGCCTTCCTCCTGTATTTTTTTCTGATCTGTTGTTGGTGGTTTTATGACTCTGGGCACTTTACCACTGCTGATTGGTGCTAAAGTGCATATGCTCTCTTTGAAAATTGTGAGCGACCTTCGACCCTGTCACCAGGTGGGTCGCTCCCCTCACCGCCACGCAGCCCCTATGTGACCTGTGATTGCTGCCACTGCCGCCCGTGATAGCCTGCCTTGCATCCCTGTCAAGTTCTGCTTGTTTTGTTGTGCCTCTATACTCGTGTCCCTTGTGTCCATTTCTGCCTTCTGTGCCCCGTGTCCGCTCTCCCCCTTGTGCCCCCCGACTTTGCCTCTGCACTTGTGTCCATTTTGCCCATTTCTGTCCATTTTTTGCATTCTGTATCCCATGTCCGCTCCCCCCTCTCCCTGTCCCCTTGCGTTTTCCCGCTGCTGCCTCACTGCGGCCCGGCCCCCGTGTGTCTCATTGGCCGCCCCGCTCCCACCTCCCAGCTGCTCCTCCCTCCCTCTGCCCCTCATATGGAGGCCGCGCAGCGGTAGAGAGAGCGACTTTCCACCCTGTCACCAGGCAGGTCGCTCCCCTCACCGCCACGCAGCCCCTGTGTGACCTGTGATTGCTGCCACTGCCACCCGTGATAGCCCGCCTTGCATCCCTGTTAAGTTCTGCTTGTTTTGTTGTGCCTCTATACTCGTGTCCCTTGTGTCCATTTCTGCCTTCTGTGCCCCGTGTCCTCTCTCCCCCCTTGTGCCCCCCGACTTTGCCTCGGCACTTGTGTCCATTTTGCCCCTTTCTATCCAATTTTTGCATTCTGTACCCCGTGTCCGCTCCCCCCTCTCCCTGACCCCTTGCGTTCTCCCGCCACTGTCTCCCTGCGGCCCCGCCCCCTTGTGTTCCATTGGCCGACATGCTCACACCTCCCAGCTACTCCTCCCTCCCTCTGCCCCTCATATGGAGGCCACGCAGCGGTAGAGAGAGCGACCTTCCAACCTGTCACAAGGCAGGTCGCTCCCCTCACCGCCACGCAGCCCCTGTGTGACCTGTGATTGCTGCCACTGCCGCCCATGATAGCCCGCCTTGCATCCCTGTTAAGTTATGCTTGTGTTGTTGTGCCTCTATACTCGTGTCCCTCGTGTCACTTGTGTCCATTTCTGCCTTCTGTGCCCCGTGTCCGCTCTCCCCCCTTGTGCCCCCCGACTTTGCCTCTGCACTTGTGTCCATTTTGCCCATTTCTGTCCATTTTTTGCATTCTGTACCCCGTGCCCGCTCCCCCCTCTCCCTGTCCCCTTGCATTTTCCCGCCGCTGCCTCCCTGCGGCCCCGCCCCCTTGTGTCCCATTGGCCGCCCCCGCTCCCACCTCCCAGCTGCTCCTCCCTCCCTCTGCCCCTCATATGGAGGCCGCGCGGCGGGCGCGCTGCTGGTGCGCCGAAGGCACGCCAAAGGCAAGCCCGTCTGCGCCCATCTGCGCCTGGACCATGCCCAACGCCAGAACCCCTGGCCCCAGCCCATGCCAGGAACCCCGACTGAGATACGACACCACCGCCCTTAATGCACTCAACACCGGACGACCACCCGCCTGCCACCGAGCCACCCCGAAGCGCACCCACCGACCCTTCACCTGTCAAGCCTGCAAATTCACCTGCCTCCGAACCTGCCCCCCGCCCGCCGGACCAAGCAACAACAACAACCACCTCAATTGCATCCTCCTCAACACCCGCTCCGTCCACAAGCACGCCGTCGAACTCTGGGACCTCCTCGACACAACAGCACCAGACGTCGCCTTCCTCATGGAAACCTGGATGAACGCTTCCTCGGCCCCCGACATCGCCATAGCCATCCCGGATGGCTAGAAAATCACCCGGAAGGACCGCGTCAACCAAACCGGAGGAGGAATCGCCATCATCTACAAGAACACCAGCAGCGTCACGACCAACGCCGCAGACACACTGTCCGCCGCCGAAAACACCTACACTTCCAGATTCACACCGACCCTAAGACCACCCTTAGAGCAACGCTCATCTACAGACCCCCGGGCCACGCACACAATTCAGCGAAACCATCGCCGACTTCATCAGTCCACACGCCCTCGCCTCACCAGAATACATCCTCCTAGGGGACCTGAACTTCCACCTAGAGAAAAACGACAACAACACCACCACACTGCTCGACAACCTCGCCAACCTCAGACTCAAACAACTGGTGAGCACCCCCACCCACCTCGCTGGCCACACGCTCGACCCCATCTTCTCCGCCAGCAACCACGACACCTTCAGCCACTCCACCGGACTACACTGAACCGACCACAGATGCATCCACTTCACCTTCAAAAAGAATACATCTCACCACCGCACGCAACAAACCCCCCGCAGATCCTGGAGCAAAATCACCACAGACCAGCTCCTCTCATCACTGAGCCAGAACCCGCCAGCCGACACTTCTGACACCAGCGACGCAGCCCACAACCTCGCACAATGGATCACCAACTGCGCCGACGACCTCGCCCCACTGAAGAACCCCCTAGGCAAGACCGGCAACAGGAAAACCTCATGGCTCACAGACGCCCTCAAAGAATCAAAGAAATCCTGCCGTACCCTCGAAAAAACCTGGCGCCACAAACGGACAACAGAAAACATGACAGCCCTCAAGAACACCACTCGCGAACACCACCAGCTGATCCGCACCACCAAAAGGTCATCGTTCAAAGAGCGGCTAGACAGCAACACCCACAACAGCAAGGAACTCTTCAACATCGTCAAAGATTTCTCCAACCCCAACGCCAGCAACAACGACATCACACCGTCGTAAGACCTCTGCAACTCCCTCGCCACGTACTTCCACCGCAAGATCGCAGACATACATGACAGCTTCGGACCCCAGACTCCACCTCCAGTCACCGACCCAACGACCCCCACCACCACCACGCTCAGCGCCTGGACCCCCACCAGCTCTGAAGACACCACCCACGTCATGAACACCATCCACTTTGGCTCCCCCTCGGACCCTTGCCCCCATCATATCTTCAATAAAGTCGACATCATCATCACACCCCACCTCCGGAACGTCATAAACAACTCCTTCACGTCAGCCACCTTCCCTGAGAGCTGGAAGCACGCAGAAATCAACGCCCTTCTGAAGAAACCCACAGCAGACCCCAAAGACCTCAAAAACTTCCGCCCCATCTCCCTTCTTCCCTTCCCGGCTAAAATCATCGAGAAGACCGTCAATAAACAGCTGACCGCATTCCCTGAGGCAAACAACTCGCTTGACCCATTCCAGTCCGGAATTCGTGCCAACCACAGCACCGAGACCACCCTCATCGCAGCCACCAACGACATCTGGACCCTGATGGACAACGGAGAAACAACCGCTCTCATCCTCCTGGACCTCTCGGCAGCCTTTGATACCGTATGCCATCGCACCCTAACAACCCGCCTCTTCAACACTGGGATCCAAGGAAAGGCCCTGGATTGGATCACCTCGTTCCTCTCCGGCAGAACCCAGAGAGTCCGCCTCCCTCCCTTCCGCTCAGCAGCCACCGAGATCATCTGCGGCGTACCCCAAGGCTCCTCGCTCAGCCCAACCCTCTTCAATATCTACATGAGCCCCCTCACCGCCATCGCACGCAAACACAACATCAACATCATCTCCTACGCCGACGACACCCAGCTGATACTCTCTCTCACCAAAGACCCAGCCACCGCCAAAACCAACCTCCAGGAAGGAATGAAAGACGTCGCAGAATGGATGAAGCTCAGTCGCCTGAAGCTGAACTCAGACAAGACGGAGGTCCTCATCCTCGGACAATCCCCATCCGCCTGGGCCGACTCCTGGTGGCCCTCAGCGCTGGACTCCGTGCCGACACCCTCGGACCATGCACGCAACCTGGGATTCATCCTGGACTCCTCCCTCACGATGACCAAGCAAGTCAACGCCGTCTCGTCCTCCTGCTTCAACACCCTGCACATGCTCCGAAAAATCTTCAGGTGGATCCCCACCGAAACCAGAAAGACCGTCACCCAGGCCCTCGTCACCAGCCGACTGGACTACGGAAACGCCCTATACGCAGGAACCACTGCTAAACTTCAGAAACGACTACAGCGCATACAGAACGCTTCTGCACGACTCATCCTCGACATCCCTCACCACAGCCACATATCCGCCCAGCTGAGAGACCTGCACTGGCTCCCCGTCAGCAAGAGGATCACGTTCAGGCTCCTCACCCACGCACACAAAGCGCTCCACGACATGGGCCCCGAATACCTCAACAGTCGCCTCGCGTTCTACACCCCCACCCGCCAACTCCGCTCCGCCAGCCTCGCCCTCGCCACCGTCCCACGGATTCGCAGAACCACCACCGGAGGAAGATCGTTCTCCTACCTGGCAGCCAAAACATGGAACTCCCTCCCCGCACACCTACGAACGACCCAGGACCATCTCACCTTCAGGAAACACCTCAAGACCTGGCTATTCGAGCAGTAGCAGCTCCTCCCCTCCCTTCAGCGCCTTGAGACCCTCACGGGTGAGTAGCGCGCTCTATAAATGTTCTGATTGATTGATTGATTGACTGATTGATTGTTATGGATTAGTGATTCAATGATTGGCATATTTGATTTACTTGACAGACCCTTATGTGCCCAGGGCCTATAAATCAAATGCTGCTGGTGGCTTGCAGCACTGATTGTGCCACCCACAGAAGCAGCTTGTAAATTGTGACTCAGGCCTGCCATTGCAGAGTCTGTGTGCAGCCTGGGAATGCCATGTCGACTTGGCAAGTGCACACACTTGCCAGTCCCTAAACCTTCCCATTTCTACATGTTTGTCACCCCTAAGGTAGGCCCAAGATACCCTGAGGGGAAGGGTGCATTGTATGTGAAAGGTAGGACATGCCCTGATGTGTGTGGCATGTCCTGATAGTGAAATACTGCCAATTTTGTTTTTCAGTATTGTAAGGCTATCTGTTCCCATAGGCCGGAATGGGGAGTTAGTTTATAACATCCTATAAACATAACTGACCTCAGGAACAAGATAGGAAAATAAAGTTTAGTATGCCTGAACTCAGAATGTTAAGATGCATCTTTTAGTGAGGGTGATTTTTACATTCTGTCTTTGAAAATACCACTTTTAGAAAGTAGGTATTTTCTTGCCTAACCATCCAGTGTGCCTCAGCTAGGTTTGTATATTGCATGTCTTGCTTTTGGATGACAGGGGGCTGGAGAGGGCTGTGGCTCCAGACGTCTGATGAGTCAGGGCTGGGCTGAATAGACTGGGTCTGCATTTGGAGTGGTGGGAGGAGTAGCATCTTCACCTGAATAGGGCTGTGCCTGCCTTCCACAATGACAGCTACTCCCCCCTGTGGTGTGTCTGGAGCCAGGGCTCACACTGACAAAGGAGGTTGTTGTGCACTTGCAAGTGCCCCACAGAACTGGTTTTGGCTGAGTACAGACACTCTCTGCCTTCAGAGAACAAAGGATTTTGGTGTATAAAAAGAGGGGCCCAGACCCCAGACTTTTAGATCACTTCTGGGAAATCAAGAGGAAACCTTTGCCAAAGAGAAGAGCCGGATAAGCTGAGGAGGAATAACTGTCCCTGTGCTGTTTGCTGTCTGGGGTTGGCCTACAGTGGCTGCTTGCTGCCAAGGAAAGGAGAAAAGGACTTTGCTGTTTTCTTTGTCATCTTGAGGAAGATCTCCAAGGGCTTGAAACTGAGCTTGCCTCCTGTTCTGAAGTCTCAGGGACACGAACACTTCACCACCAGCTCCTCTGAATTTCCTTGCTGGGAATTCTAACCTGCCAAGAGGTGCCTGCCGCTGTTTAGGACCT
This sequence comes from Triturus cristatus, assembly GCF_964204655.1. Taxonomy (NCBI): domain Eukaryota; kingdom Metazoa; phylum Chordata; class Amphibia; order Caudata; family Salamandridae; genus Triturus; species Triturus cristatus. Next base: position 279,265,106 of record NC_140579.1, read on the forward strand.
CTGGAGACTGCTTGTTGCTGGAAGCTGGAAAGTCGATGCAACACCGAAGAAGCGTGTCGCATTCGCACTTGTTTTCTGACGCATCGCTGAAGACACCATCGCAGCGTTTACCGTGGCTTGAGAAATCGCCACACGACGCATCGGGTGTAACGATCTCCGAAGTCCAAGATCACCACACCTATCCTGATGCAAGCCTGCTGTGTGGCCGCACGAAACCACGCATCGTACCGGATCGACACATCGCATCGAGGCGCCAAGACTGTCGCATTGTTAGAGGCCGCAGTAAGAAACAGACGCATCAAGTCCCCACACAGTAAGGAATCAGCGCATCACCTCCCCTGCGCTGCAGTAAGGAACAGACGCATCACCTCCCCTGAGTGTAAGGAACAGACGCATTACCTTCCCTGCGGCCATTTTGTTTGCTTTGCGTGACACATTGAAAGTACTTTTGAGAAAAGTTTTGCATTTACAACTTGCATTGAACTGAACTATTTCTACCATTTGAAAGCCTTATTTTCATTACTGTATTGGGGATTTTTGTAGTTTGGTCTTGTTTTGGTTTAGTTAAAGATAACTTATTTTTGTAAACTGGTGTGGTGTCAATTTGTAGTGTTTTCACTGTGTTACTGTATGTATTCACAAATGCTTTAAACACTGCCTCTGAGATAAGCCTGTCTGCTTGTGCCATGCTACCAAGGGGGTTAGCAGGGGTTATTTTAGAAGTGTATCCCCCTTACCCTGACTAGAAGCAAGGGCCTCTATTTTGGCAAAGGTACCTACCTCTGCCAACTAGAGACTCCCATTTCTAACAAACACGTACTGTAATACGTACTATTGTTATCTTGACACCATTCGACCTTTTTAAAGCATCTTGACCCACAGGTTACAAGGATTGACCCACAGATTTAAATGCCTAGTGTTCCCAGGATTTGCGAGCACTGTCTAAATAAAAGTTCAAAGTGTTCATAGCACCAAGTTAGCAGGTTATTTATGGCGAATGTTCTATCAAATGCAAATGCTAGAAATGGGGGTCTCTAGTTGGCAATGGTTTGCACCTTTGTCCAACTATGGACCCTTCCTTCTAGTCAGGCTAATGGAGTTACACTCCCAAAATAATCCCTGCTCACCCCCTTGGTGCTTGGCACTAGCAGTCAAGCTTATCTCAGCGGCAGTGTGTAAACCATTTGCACATAACCAACAGTAATACAGTGAAAACACTACAAAAAGACACCACACCAGTTTAGAAAAATATACAATATTTGTATATATCCAAAACAAGACCAAAACAATAAGAATCTAACATACAGTACTTAAAAATATATACTTTGCAAGATATCCTTAAAAGTGCTGAAATATCTCAAAAACACAGTTCTTCCGAGTCGGTAGCCCCAACCGGGGGTACCGCGATGCTGAAAACTAGGGGTGGGTGGAATTTGCGAAAATTGACTTTCGCAAATTATCGCGAAATTTCTCAAAATCTCCGTGAGCACGCGGAACTTTCGCCAAGATGCGCAGATTGCTTTTCCCGCCCGTTCGCGATTTGTTTTTGCGTGCTCGTGGGGAAATATATCTCCAACTTGCCCATGCGGTCGCTAATGGGCACGGCCATCTTGCTCGCGATGCTTATTTCCTGTTTTGGGTCGAATGACGTGTTCGCGGTCGCAAAACTCTGGCGGGATAGCGCGACCAGCTACCAACAATCCAACATTTCGTGGCGCACGCGAACGGATAGGAAAACTCGTCGGCGAACGCAGGGACCCGGTAAGTCGCGACCGGGCGCGCGAGAACGCATTTTTAAGCACGAACAAGAAAAATACTTCCATTTCGTGGCAGATTGCAAAATTTTTGACATTTTTGCGCTCTCCGCGGAACGCGAAAATGTCAAAATATTGCAAATTCCGCGAGCGGAACGAAATTTACCACCCAGGCCTACTGAAAACAACAGAGTCTAACAGTTCCGTCCGACCGCGTCGGTACAGGCAAGCTAAAAGGTGGACAGACTCGTGAACAGTACTTTTCTCTTTGTGGCTAGCATCTTGTTGCGAGCCGGTAGTGGCAACCGTCGCGGTTGCGTTGCAAAATGGAAGCGGTGCAGGGGGTGGTGCCCTCACGATTCAGTGCAGGCATTGGCTCGATGACGATCGTCCAGACGGCGTCGGTGAGACCATGGCTTACAGTGCAGGTGAGGGAGTGAAAACCAAAGGAAATGATGGACGGAGTGTTGAACATTGCAAGCACTCACCCCCAGTCAACTGATCTGGGTTTAATCCATCACCGTTCTTTAGCCCACTTTGCCACCCCAGTTCAGAAATGGCCATATGCAAATCAGTCTGACCCTGTGCCTCATGGGAACAGTCCAGCCCGAACTGCCAAGCCATGTCTTCCCTGGACCGGAAACAAGCTTCCTAGGACCGGTTTCTGGCATTTCAGCCGTCTTCAGCCAGGCTTGCTTGAATCCAGTGGCAAAGTGAGCAAGGAAATCACGTCTGAGCATACCCTGCCAACTTATGGCGAACAAAGCAAAAACCAAAGGAAATGATGGACGGAGTGTTGAACATTGCAAGCACTCACCCCCAGTCAACTGATCTGGGTTTAATCCATCACCGTTCTTTAGCCCACTCTGCCACCCCAGTTCAGACATGGCCATATGCAAATCAGTCTGACCCTGTGCCTCATGGGAACAGTCCAGCCCGAACTGCCAAGCCATGTCTTCCCTGGACCGGAAACAAGCTTCCTAGGACCGGTTTCTGGCATTTCAGCCGTCTTCAGCCAGGCTTGCTTGAATCCAGTGGCAAAGTGAGCAAGGGACTCACGTCTGAGCATACCCTGCCAACTTATGGCGAACAAAGCAAAAACCAAAGGAAATGATGGACGGAGTGTTGAACATTGCAAGCACTCACCCCCAGTCAACTGATCTGGGTTTAATCCATCACCGTTCTTTAGCCCACTCTGCCACCCCAGTTCAGACATGGCCATATGCAAATCAGTCTGACCCTGTGCCTCATGGGAACAGTCTAGCCCGAACTGCCAAGCCATGTCTACCCTGGACCGGAAACAAGCTTCCTAGGACCGGTTTCTGGCATTTCAGCCGTCTTCAGCCAGGCTTGCTTGAATCAAGTGGCAAAGTGAGCAAGGGACTCACGTCTGAGCATACCCTGCCAACTTATCGCGAACAAAGCAAAAACCAAAGGAAATGATGGACGGAGTGTTGAACATTGCAAGCACTTACCCCCAGTCAACTGATCTGGGTTTAATCCATCACCGTTCTTTAGCCCACTCTGCCACCCCAGTTCAGACATGAAATGCCAGAAACCGGTCCTAGGAAGCTTGTTTCCGGTCCAGGAAAAGCATTGCTTGGCAGTTCGGGCTGGACTGTTCCCATGAGGCACAGGGTGAGACTGATTTGCATATGGCCATATCTGAACTGGGGTGGCAGAGTGGGCTAAAGAACGGTGATGGATCAAACCCAGATCTGTTGACTGGGTGTGAGTGTTTGATTGGTTCTGATGCTCCGTCCATCACCACCCCCTTTTGTACCGCTTTGTTCGCCATAAGTTGGCAGGGTATGCTCAGACGTGAGTCCCTTGCTCACTTTGCCACTGGATTCAAGCAAGCCTGGCTGAAGACGGCTGAAATGCCAGAAACCGGTCCTAGGAAGCTTGTTTCCGGTCCAGGGAAGGCATGGCTTGGCAGTTCGGGCTGGACTGTTCCCATGAGGCACAGGGTGAGACTGATTTGCATATGGCCATGTCTGAACTGGGGTGGCAGAGTGGGCTAAAGAACGGTGATGGATCTAACCCAGATCTGTTGACTGGGTGTGAGTGTTTTATTGGTTCTGATGCTCCGTCCATCACCACCCCCTTTTGTACCGCAGGTGAGGGAGTGGCCATTGGGTGTTGGCAGGTTGCGGTGCAGGCGACAAAGCCTGTTAGCGGGAGCTGACATCGGTCAGCCCAGACTGCTGTGTGAGACGAGGCGGTGTTTTGTGAAACCTACGAGCGGTGCCCCCAGCCACGATGTGGTCACAGGTATCGAAATCAACAGGCAGCGACTGCATTGGTGAAACCAGGGTGGCCAAGTGAAGCAAGGCAGTGTGGAGTGGAATGCCCACCGGTCACGATGCAAGCAGCAGCGCAGTGGCGGCAGCATCAGTCATCGTCGGTGAGGCCAGGGTTGCGGTGCGAGAAGCATGGTGCCTCCAGGACATGGAGTCAGCAAGGGAGTCGGTTGCTTCTGCCTTCTCTGTGGCAACTAAAACAGTAGTTCCAGAAGTGGTACCCAGAGGTTGGTGAAGTATTTGCAGTCCTTGAGACTTCAGAATAGGAGGCAAGCTCTACTTCAAGCCATTGGAGATACTCAGTACAAGTAAAGAAAGTTCTGTCAAGTCCTTTCACTGCCCAAGGCAAAAGCAGCAACTGCAGGCCAACCCAACAAAGCAACAACACAGCAAAAGGGCAGCTCTTCTTCCTGGCAGGTTCCTTGATTCCAGCTAGTTCTAAAGTTCTGGGGTCTGGGCCCCAAAATTTATACTCAAAATCCTTTGTTCTCTCAGGCAGAGAGTGTCTGTGCTTAGTCCAAACCAGTTTGGTCCTCTCTGGCCCAGCAGGCGGTGGAGACAGAGTTGTCCAAGGCAGGCAAGGCCTATTCAGGTGCAAGGGAAATCTTCTCCCCAACTCTAAATGCATAACAGGTCTATTTAGGTGCTAGTGAAAACTCCTCACACTACTCTGAATGCAGACCTGGCCTATTCAGGTGCTAGTAAAACCTCCTCACACTACTCTGAATGCAGCCCAGGTCTATTCAGCCTCTTCAGATACCAGGGCTACTCATGTGGGTGGCACAATCAGTGCTGCAGGCCCACTAGTAGCATTTGATTTACATGCCCTGGTACACTCAGTGCACTTTATTAGGTGCTTACCAGTAAATCAAATATGCCAATCATGGAAAAACCAATCAATAATAACAATTTACAACAGGAGCACTTTCACTTTAACACTGAACAGCAGTGAGAAAGTATGCAGAGACACTAAACCAGCAAAAACAGAGTCAAAACCGGGAGGTCAGAAAGAAAAAAGACAGTGGAAACACACCAAAAGATGCCAGGTCTAACGCATGTCCCCTCCAGCTGAAAGAAGGCAGAACTACCTGACTGCCTGGGAGTTCTCTTCACTAAGGCAGAAGAACATGGACAGACCATCAGCGTTGGCGTGTTCTGTGCCAGGGCGGTGTTCCACCGTAAAGTCCATTCCCTGTTGGGAGATGGACCACCACAACAGTTTTGGGTTCTCACCCCTCAATTGCATCAACCATCAGAGGGGCCTGTGCTCTGTCTGAACTCGGAAGTGAGTCCCAAACAGGTAGAGTCTTAGCTTCTTTAGTGCCCAGACCACAGCAAAAGCTTCTCTTTCTATGACACACCTCCTCTGTTCCCTGGGGAGTAGTCTTCTGCTAAGGAAGACTACAGGCTGGTCTAGGCCCTCTTCACTCAGTTGTGAGAGCACTGCCCCCACACCATGCTCCGAAGTGGGAGGAAGTGTAAGGCTCCTCGCCAACCTTTTCCAGTTATTGGAACCCCTTTTGAAAGGGTTGGGATTGACATTGTGGGGCAACCGGGAGGTCAGAAAGCAAAAAGGGAAATACACCAAAAGATGCCAGGTCTAACAAATGCATAACCAAAGCAAGATATAGATCTGCAGACCTAGAACATGCCTGTTGCGTTATGCAATGTAAATTATGCCACTTACAAGAAGCGTAGACTTGCGGTGTGCGCTTGCTTGCGTTGGGTAGCTTTTATTTGATGAGTTGTTACTTTTTCTTACATGTTCAGAAAGGTCAAGAGCGTTGAATGTTGCTGGACTATTGCGGCTGCTGGGCAGGTTCAGGAAGGCAGAGCTGCGTTGGCTAAGGATGTCGCTGGACTATGTGAACTGCTGGGCAGCTGCTGTGCAGCCACACTACAGGTATCTGTAGGTTTTTCGACACTCCTCCGATGCGCAGGGTGTTGCCTCACTGAGAGTCTCAAAGCAAAGCGGCTTCTGGATGTTTGGGTGTGGTTTATGTAGGAAAACCACACCCATGATGGCCGCCAAGAGTTGCCACGCTCTCACAAGATCACACCAACTCCTGCAGGGTGAACACCCTAAATATCGATTCCAAAATATCGACTGCCCAGAATATCGAAGTTAAAATATAGAGTGGACAGAATATCGAATTATTAAAATATAGATAGGTCAGAATATCGAAATTGGGGTACAAAATATCGATTTCCATAATATAGAAATTAAAAATATAGAATTACATAATATCGAATATTAAAATATAGATTACCATAATATCGAATTTAAAAATATAGATATCTATAATATCGATTGTTTTTTAGTGTTATGTATGGTAGTATACGTTTTAAAATTATGTATTATTTTGGTAATGTATGTTTAATTTATTTAAACTAATGAATGTTATGTAATTTAATTTTTGCGTAATTTAATTCCGTAGCAGGTTGTGGGTTTATAGGGGAATAGGGTGGGAAGTAATTTAATTATGGTTAATTAAATATTAATTATATTTATATGTATTGATAATTATTTGATTGATAATTAATTATTAATTGGTAATTAATTTTTATTAATTGGTAATTAATTTATATTAATTGATTAATTGATAGTTGTGTTAATTGTATGTTTTATTATTTGGAGCGGGTTGTGGGTTTGTAGGGCAATTGGGTGGGAAGTAATTTAATTGTAATAAAGTAAATAATATTTTTTTTATTTATGTGTATTGATAATTGATAATTAATTATTAATTGGTAATTCATTTGTAATAATTGGTAAATAATTTTTATTAATTGCTAATTAATATTTTTCAATGGTAATTAATTGTTATTAATTGGTAATTATTTTTAATTAACTTTTTATTGGTATTGATAATTAATGTAATCTTATTTGAAATTTAAATCATTACTTTCCCTACTTTTGCACTCTCAGGAGTGGGAATAGTATTTTTTACCCTCCGCTATCCAACTCTTTCCCTACTGTTGCACTCACTGGAGTGGGAATAGTAATTTTTACCCTCCTGCTATCCAACGCTTTCCCAACTGTTACACCCTTTGGAGTGGGAATAGTATTTTTTACCCCTACACTATCCAGCGTTTTCCCTACTGTTGCATTCACTGGAGTGGGAATAGTAATTTGTACCCCTACGCTATCCAACGCTTTCCCTACTGTTGCACTCACTGGAGTGGGAATAGTAATTTTTCCCTTACCGCTATCCAACGCTTTCCCTACAGTTGCACTCTCTGGAGTGGGAATAGTAAATGTTATCCTCCCGCTATCCAACGCTTTCCCTACTGTTGCACTCTTTGGAGTGGGAGTAGTAATTTTTACCCCTACGCTATCCAATGTTTTCCCTACTATTGCACTCACTGGAGTGGGAATAGTAATTTTTACCCCTACGCTATCCAACGCTTTCCCTGCTGTTGCACTCATTGGAGTGGAAATAGTAATTTTTCTCTTCCTGCTATCCAATGCTTTCTGTACTGTTGCACTCTCTGGAGTGGGAATAGTAATTTTTACCCCTACGCTATCCAATGCTTTCCCTACTGTTGGAGTCACTTGAGTGGGAATAGTAATTTTTCCCTTCCCGCTATCCAACGATTTCCATACTGTTGCACTCTCTGGAGTGGGAATAGTAATTTTAACTCTCCCGCTATCCAATGCTTTCCCTACTGTTGCACTCTTTGGAGTGGGAATAGCAATTTTTACCCCTACGCTATCCAACGTTTTCCCTACTGTTGCACTCACTGGAGTGGGAATAGTAATTTTTACCCCTACGCTATCCAATGCTTTCCCTAATGTTGCACTCACTGGAGTGGGAATAGTAATTTTTCCATTCCCGCTATCCAACGCTTTCCCTACTGTTGCACTCTATGGAGTGCGAATAGTAATTTTTACCCTCCCGCTATCCAACGCTTTCCCTACTGTTGCACTCTCTGGAGTGGGAATAGTAATTTTTACCCCTACGCTATCCAACGCTTTCCCTACTGTTGCACTCACTGGAGTGGGAATAGTAATTTTTACCCCTATGCTATCCAACGCTTTCCCTACTGTTGCACTCACTGGAGTGGGAATAGTAATTTTTACCCCTAAGCTCTACTTTTTTTACATTACTTTTATTATGTTTACATTTTAAGCTTTTTTATATTATATGATGTATGTTTTATTTAATTGTTTTTAATATTTAATTACTTTTATATTATTTTTAATATATTTAAAAAATTTGATATTTTAGCTAACTATATTTTAACATTCTGGTGCCGATTCCGATCCGTGAATTTTTTTTTGCCTATGACTCGTATCCGTATTTTTTTACGTACGAATCGTACAAGTACCGTACAAATGGCCAAGTACGATTCGGACGTGAAAAATACCTACGAATAGCGTCGGCAAATGTCTACGAGAGGGAGTCGGAATTTTTTACGTCCGAATGGCCTCGTGAAAAGTGTACGAGAGGGAGCCGGACATTTTTACGTGCAAATCGTAAAACTAAATTCCGAACGCGCAAGTACGATTCGTACCGCCCGTCCGAATACACAACCGCATGTAAAAGGCCCCGTACGGAGCCAACGCAGTAGCACACATGTACACGGGTAAACTTGTGCCCGTGTACGAGCCGTATAGCCCCCCCACCCCCAATATGTCAGCACCGTACACCCCCCTGTCCGCACTGTACCCCAGGCCCGCACCTGTATGCGCCGTACCCCCCCGTACGTGCCGTACCCCCGCATATACGCGCTGTACCCCCACCCCATGTACACGGGTACTCCAGGCCCGCACCTGTTCGTGCCGTACCCCTGCATGTACGTACCTTACCCCTGCATGTATGCACCGTACCCCCCCATGCACGCGGGTACCCCTGGCCTGCACCTGTATGTGCTGTACCCCCGCATGTACGTGCCGTACCCCCGCATGTACGCGCCGTACCCCCAATGTACACGGGTACTCCAGGCCCGCACCTGTACGTGCCGTACCACCACCGCCCCAGGCCCGCACCTGTACACGCCATACCCCCGCATGTACGCACCGTACCCCCATGTACACGGGTACCCCAGGCCCGCACCTGTACGCGCCGTACCCCCACTGCCCCAGGCCCGCACCTGTACGTGCCGTACCCCCACCGCCCCAGGCCCGTACCTGTACGTGCCGTACCCCCACCGCATGTATGCACCATACCCCCCCATGTACGCGGGTACCCCAGGCCCGCACCTGTACGCGCCGTACCCCCACCGCCCCAGGCCCGCACCTGTACGCGCCGTACCCTCACCGCATGTACGCGCAGCATCCCAACCCCATACCCCAGCACCCTCACCCAGCATCGCGTATGTACGGACCGTACCTACGCGAAAAATACTCGTACAGAACCAGGACACTGTAAAACAGCACAAGGAGGGTCAGTTCGACTCGCACAACACCACAAAATACGTCTACATGACAAAATACATCTCAAAGACTGACCTGGCACATCCAAACAGGCAAACAGAGGCACAAACTCACAACCCCCTCTTATAACACACCCACCAAAATTCAAACACAGCCACACCCAAAAATGGACCAATAAAAAGGGCCCACACACACAACCCATGAGCCTTTGCAACAGACCCACTGCTGCCAGACCCCACACACAAACAACTGCACCTTACTGACCCCTTAACTACACCTTAACTCACACACGTTCACACAACCTCCTTCACAAACACCCCCACTCACATTCACACACACACTGTCACATTCACACCCACACACCCACAACCATCCACACCCACACCCCACACCATGCCCACAGACAAGAATCCAAAGTTCACAAGGGCAGAGCTGGAGCTCCTTGTCAACGAAGTCATCAGAGTCGAGCCACAGCTGTTTGGAACATTGGTCAGACAGACCAGCATAGCCCAAAAAAACAGCCTGTGGCAGAGGATCGTCGATAAGGTGAATGCTGTTGCGCCCATCCGAAGGACCAGGCATGAATGCCAAGCCAGGTGGTACGATCTGCGCAGGGCAGTCAAGAGGAAGATGAATGAGGAATACGCCCAGAGTAACATCACTGGAGGCGGGCTGCCCCGCAGACCCGTACACTACCATCCCTGGGAGGAGAAGGTGATGGCCACGCTTCCGCCTGTGGGAGTACACGGAGTCCAAGGAGTCGCAGAGCCTGGTGAGTACACAAACAACTGACGTAACATGGGGGGAATGCCATCCACACCACAAATACACAAAATGCACGCAACTTCCCCCAAGCCCTCACCGCACACAACCACACTCAAAAACCACGCTCATGCCACCAACGTCTCCATGCACCATTCACAAATCAAGCCAATGCCATGTCCCAGGCTACACCAACCACAAACCCAAGACTGGATGTCCGGGAGGCTGGAAGGGTGGGCCTCACACAACACATTGTGAAAATGAGAAGCAGACACCAATGCCCTCAGCCCATATGGCATAGGTACATACCCATACACAATGCACAGGGACTGGCAAAGTACTGACAAGGTAGCTGACACTTGGCCCTGCTGTATGCAGCACAAGGCCTTCCTGGGACCATTGTACACTCAAACACCAACTCCACAAGCACAGGTAACTAGCACAGGAACTTACACTCACTGTCATGCCAGCATTCACCATGAGGGGACAGACACATCACCTGGGAGACCCAATGACAAATTACACACTACACCCAACAGCAGGCCCGGTCACACACACCCCCCTTACACAAGCACACACCCCCAACGGATTTACACACTCTCACAATGGACATGTGACACAAGACCAATCCATAGCCAAATAAGCATCCTAGCCAAAATTCTACAGGTCAAACACTCAGGAGAACATCTCAATCTGTCCCCCGCAACATACCCATCCCCAAGTGGACATTGAGAGGAATGCTAGGCACATCCAACTACCTGGAGGAACTGTGACAACATGAATTTGTATGAAACATGGATGTCTCATGAAACAGCATTAACATTGTCTCTCTCTCACACACAGGGCAATGTCGTGGATCTCCCCCCAACACTGGGGGGGAACAATCACAGTCCCCGGCTCGGTGTGAAGATGACCCCACCGGCAGCGACGACTCTCACCACTCCGTGGATGACCCCGACTAACCTGGCCCCTCTGGTGCCCAAGCCCCTGCAGCACCTGCATCAGGTACATATGTGCCAACCACCACCCCCATTGCTGCCACATCCTAGGAGACACCCAGCAGCCCTGCTCGCACTGAACAACAGAGCCAGTCTGACCAGGAGGGACAAGGTTCTCCGGGCACCCAGGAAGAGGCAGGCAACCCTGCAAATGCGATCCCTCAGGGGTCCCGTAGACCCGATGTGCCCACAACGGCAGCCAGTCTCAAGTGGGCAGGGGTGGTGGGAGTGGAGGCAGGCGGAGGTGCGAACCTGACCAGCCAGCTGAGGGAACTGGTATGTCCCACATACGCCCCATCCTGGACACATTCCGGAGTGACACCAGGGGCATCAGCCAGGTAGTGTCAAGACTCGCAGAGATGCAGGGGACCCTCAACGAGATCAAGAACATGCAGGCCGAGCAACATGCCAGTCAATAACAACACCAAGGACGGATGGAGACAAGACAGGCTGAGCTCCTGGCGGTGCAAAGGGACATGAGCCATTCACTCCGTCGGATTGCCGACAACATGGGCAACCCTCCCTGTGACAGCAGGCGCAGATCAGCACCAGCCACAGGGAGGGAGGAGGAGGAGGATTCATCTGACGGAGCGTCCCAAACATTGTCAAGGCCTGCATCTGAGGGTCCCCGGAGGAAGGTGGGTCGTCCACGGAAAAGACCATGAGAGTCAGCGGACCATCAACATCTCCCAGGTCACCTGGCCTGGCACCTGGCCCTCTGGCGCAACAGCAGCACCTCATCTAATGACATTCTCTGCCACATGGACTTGCTGGTCACAGTCTGACCAATGATGACCAACACTGTGCTCTGAACTCTGATGACTTCCAATGCCAAGGATACCATCTCCCTCTGTGAACTTTGGATTCTATTCCCCCGGTAGAGCACCTAATTTCACCTACCAAAACACGTACCCCACTGCAAATAAAAATATTATTTGGTACATGAGACGTTGCTGTCATGTTGCTTAATTCCACAACATATGTGTGTGTAAATGTCAAACTATGCCTGAGTGTTAAACTAACTCCAGCCATCCATACCCTGGGATCTGAGTCTGGTACAGGACACACATGGGTCACAAGGTATCATTCAAAGCAGGCATGGAGCAGAATACTCACCTGTGATGGCCACAAGCTGCTGAGGGGGGGCTTGCAATACTGAGCGGACAGACCTATTTGGAAGATTATCATTAAGGCGTAGAGGTCATGGCTCATGTGGATGTTCCCGGGGAGGGAGTCCCAGGTATGTGTTGGCAGGTGGGAGAACTATGTCCTGCATGCAGGAGTACGGTGGATGTGAAGAATGGTGGCCAGGGCAAGGTCGGATGCACGGAGATGGCCCAATGGGGTCTCGTATGACAAGACGTACAAGGTTAGTTTTGTGTCGGGGTTGTGGACTGCCTCCTGAGTGTGGGTGGGGAGTGTTGAGGTCCAATTGCTGCATACAGTGATCCATTGCAGCTATCTATGGTGGACGGTGATGTGGCTGTTGCACAGGATGTTGAAGCTGAGATGTGCAGATGCACCCTGGATGTGGACAAGTTTCCCGGGAGTGTGGATGTACGTGCTCCATAGAGGGCAGGCCAGTATTTGACACGGATGTTGTCGTGGACATGGGGGATGGTCTGTCTTTCCTTGGAGTGGCTCTATCTGTGGATCATGTGCATAATGCAGAGGGCGTTGCAGCATGAGGTACAGATGCTGTGGACTGACATGGCAAATGTGTGCGAGCAATACATGATGCACACCATCTTGTGTGTGTGGCCACTGGGTGCCAGGGCAGGGCTCTTGCGGGTGGGACACAAGCATTTGACCCAGCTGTAAGGGGAAAATCCTCGGATGATCACCTCAGTTCTGTACAAGTCCAGCCTCAGGTGGCTCATGTACAGCCATTCATCAATGGATCTCATGCATTCAGGAATAATGGAACTGGCAATGTTTGCGTCTTTGGTGAGGGTGAGGAGCACCTGGCTGTCAATGGCATACCAGCTGATGAGGTGCTGTGCACATGTGATGGTGGAGAGGGGGGTCCTGGACACATTGTACATTGACACGCTGAAAGATGATACCTGTGCCATGTGCCAGACGACGACACCATACTACATGCAGAAGCCTTGAGTCCCACTCCCATGGCCTTGCTGGGGTACAGAGCCGGTGGGGAGTAGGAGGGACATGACCTGGTTGGTGTGACAGGGCCTGGAAGGCGTGGCAGCGCTGTGAAGGCAGTTGGAGTAGCACACTCAGCATGCAAAGGTGTCGTGTGTGCGCTTAGGGTATGTCTGACAGCATGCGGTAGATTTACTGATGGACATTGCTTGGAGTGTGGCTGCTACATCAGACTGTAGTGTGATGTGGGTCATGCAAGGACATGAGGGTCGTGCAATGTGCACGTTGCATGTGCTGATGGTCCAGCCTTTGCCACCGCGTGGCGCCAACTGTGGCATAGACAAGCTGAGGACAGTCAAATGAATGGGTGGAGGGAGGAAGGGAGGAGCATCTTTGAGGCGTGTGTGTTGCCAAATCAGGATACTCTGTGGGCCCTTGCTTCAGGGTCCGCAGCAGAAGGCGGCATGTCCTTGAAACTATTCCACAATTTGCACACAAAGACTAGGATGTCTGAAGGACAACTGCAACAGGCGTGTGTCAAGGAAGGAGTGTCCGGTTTTACATGGCACACCCAGAGACAATGCATGCACAAAAACCAAAGATGAATGACACCGGATCAGGGAACTGAAGGCTGAGCTGCGCACAGGAGACACACCCTCAGCAGGTGTTGATGGCCCATTGTGTGGACCAACATGCCAAAATACATACACAACCATGGACTTCATGCACAATAGGGATCATAATCCATGAGGAACTGCATGCATGTTGCTAAACTACACATGGACTCCTCTGCACAATCTTTCACAACTATGCCGGAGATGCCGCATGCAAAGTGGCAAGAGACCAGCATTGACAGAGATGAGGCACCTTGGAGTGTGAGGAACACCTTTATTACTCAGGCTCACACTAAGGGAAATGCATCAATATGAACAGACTCACAGGTCATTCCTCTGACCATGTGGGACCTACACTGGACACCCCCTGCAACACACAGATGTGTAAAATCCTACTGAGCTAGCACACAAGTGAAGTGGGTGAGCCAAACACCCCTTGCTCCACACGGAGAGTCTGCAATTCGCCATTGAGCCTCTTATGGGGATGTTCCACACTATGTCCACCATCAGCATCCCGTATGTTCCTGAGGGACGTTTTACACACATTGATGCCTTCATCACATTCCACAAAACATTACAGATGACTGTCTGAAAGGGTGAATATCAAGTCATGGGAGCCATGCCACATGTCATGTGCCCCATGGTGAGTCGACAGGTATGCATGGTAACACAACATGCACAGGAGCCTTCCCAACATAAACCAAACACGTACCACACACAAAATGCCTTGCTGCACTCCTTACCGAAAATGACTTTTCACCATGTCCGTGCATGGAACGCTGATTCAGCACACATTGCAATACTCATGAGGAATAGCTGGAGGACAACGAAGACACGAGCAGACGACATGCGCAAGAAACTGTGGATGACAGACACACCACAAGTCAGCAAAGAGCTAGTTATCGGCAGACATGGACATGTACTCGACAGGAATGATGTTGTCACCATGCTAATTTAACAAATTAGTGTCCATGCTAAAATGTGTGGAATGACATCATCACTTGAATGACACATCAGAACACACCTCCAAGTCACTTAGCACACAGTCAGCTGGACACACACATTGAAACACATGCCACACAAGGCTCTAAGCGTGCACACTCAGACACAGGGACTCACCATTATGAGAAGAAGTTGCGGATGAGCTGACTCCGGATGTCCTCCTCCTCCTCCTCACTTTCCTCATGCCCAAGCCCTTCATCCTCCACGGGTTTATGTTCCTGCTCATCGGGATCCAGGATGAGTGGCACTGCCTTCTCCACTGCCGTGTTGTGCAGCATGCAGCACACAAGGAAGATTTTGCAGACCTTCACCGGGGCATATGGGAGGGACCCGCCGGTCTTGTGGAGGCACTGGAATTGGCTCTTCAGGAGTCCAAACGCCATCTCAATCACGCGCCTGGTCTGCCCATGGGCGTCGTTGTAACGGTGTTCTGCGGCTGTTCTGGGATTGCGGAGATGGGTCATCAGCCATGGCATGTTGGGATAGCCAGAGTCCCCTACATGGAAACATCATGTGAAGAAGTGGGTCAGGAGATGCCGTAAGATACAAAGATACCGCTAAACAGAGGACAAACAGAGTATACCCACCAACAAGACATGCTCGTTCGCCGTGCAGCCGCAGCATCATTTCTGGCACCCTGCTACGCCTCATGATGTAGGCATCGTGTGCTGACCCTGGAAAACAGGCACAGACATGGGAAATCCACATGTTAGCTAGACACACCACAAGGGCATTAATAGAGTGATAATGTTTGCGGTTCCGAAAGGCTACCTCCTGTGCCATCAATGGCCCCAATTACATGAGGCATCCCTCCCAGGGCATAGAACTCACCCTTGACACCTGTCAACTGCTCACGAGTGGGAAAATGGATGAATTCATCCAGGTGCTCCAACATGGCTTCTAAAACATCATGCAGGACACGGCTGAACATTGTCTGGGACATTCCACCGACATCAGCTATGGTGAATTGAAAGGTACCGGTGGCAAAAAAATGTAGGGCTGCCATCACCTTCATCTTGGAGGTCAGAGCAGTAGGATACCTGTGTCGCGGTTGGAGGTGTGGTTCCAGCCCGGGTGGTCAAGCGCTCAATCAACTCTTGCGAGAAGCGGTATCTACGGATGCAGTCATGTTCACGCATGGCACCCAGGTCTGGCATTGGTCGGGGGAGAGGCGGTGCCCTGCAGAGATTTGGAAGGAATAACGATGAGCGAGTACATCACAACAACAATGTCAATGAAAATGAGCACATGTTCAACAGCTAATACACATCTGCTAAATACAGAGTCTGGTCTGTGCAATACATCCAGCACACGTATGCCAGCAAGGTGATACTCCTACGAAGAGCCAGCTACAATAGTTTATTTGCAAGGTCGACGTGACATGCCATGAAACGAGCTGTATGCCAGTGTAAGTGAACAGCCAGATACATTACAGGAGTGACAGACATCCACATATCTGCATTTGAAGGATGTAATCTCATACAGACAGCAGGCGGGAAGCTAGACGCACAGGTAAGATGTCATTTAAAAAGGGCAGATCACACACCTTTCCATGAAGGGGTACATGTCAAATGCTGATAACCCAGACATTGAGACAACGCAGATATGTCCTCAGGTCGCAATACCATGTTCGATGCACGCAGACACATGTCACGTGGTATTGCACATGTGGCATGGTGTGCGTAATTGTGTGCCATGCACATATGCACACAGACACATGTTGGATGCTGCAACAGCAGATGAGTTGATGGAACACCAACTGCAAGCTCATGGGAACACATGACACACACATGACATAGTCACATCGTGGCACGCTGGTAGTCACAAGTCAGGTGAAATTATCCGTGTACCTGCCATCAGGGGACAGTTGCAGGTGTTGGTGACTGTGGCATACCAGTGATGCAGTGCTTGACACGTTTGTACTACATGCACACATGTACAAAGTGTTAAGGGGAAGTGTGCCACGTAGTGCCCAATCACACATGACGTGTGTAAAGAGCACATCACACATCTATTGTGCCACAACATGAGGAGACATGTGCCACATCACTGCCTGACACAACTAGGCCCTGCACATGAAGGACTGCACTGACAATGACTTGATGTACAGCCTTGTGCGAGTCTGACACCTCCATTCCTTTTGTGTGCGCCTCCTATCACCAGTGTAAGCTGTGAAAAGCAGTACACACGCTCTGAGGCCGTGTGTACGGGCCGTACACGCGTGAGTACGGCCCCTATCACTATATTTGTGTTACCGTAGGCCATTGTGATAGGGGCCATACTCACACGTGTACGGCCCGTACACGCGTGAGTACGGCCCCTATCACTATAGTTGTGTTACCGTAGGCCATTGTGATAGGGGCCGTACTCACACGTGTACGCCCCGTACACGCGTGAGTACGGCCCCTATCACTATGGCCTACGGTAACACAACTATAGTGAAAGGGGCCGTACTCATGCGTGTACGAGCCGTACACGCGCGTGTACGGCCCGTACTCACGTGCGTACGGCCCGTACACGCGTGAGTACGGCCCCTTTCACTATAGTTGTGTTACCGTAGGCCATAGTGATAGGGGCCATACTCACGTGTGTACGGCCCCTATCACTATGGCCTACGGTAACACAACTATAGTGAAAGGGGCCGTACTCACATGTGTACAGGCCGTACGTGCATGAGTACGGGCCGTACACGCGCGTGTACGGCTCATACACGCGTGAGTACGGCCCCTATCACTATGGCCTACGGTAACACAACTATAGTGAAAGGGGCCGTACTCACTCATGTACGGGCCGTACACGCGTGAGTACGGCCCCTATCACTATAGTTGTGTTACCGTAGGCCATTGTGATAGGGGCCGTACTCACGCGTGTACGGCCCGTACACGCGTGAGTACGGCCCCTATCACTATGGCCTACGGTAACACAACTATAGTGAAAGGGGCCGTACTCACACGTTTATGGACCGTACACGCGCGTGTACGGCACGTACACGCGTGAGTGCGGCCCCTATCACTATGGCCTACTGTAACACAACTATAGTGATAGGGGCCGTACTCACGCATGTACGGCCCGTACACGTGTGAGTACGGCCCGTATCACTGTAGTGATGGTGCCCTAGGGGTACGTGTGAAACACACAGTACCTGTGTGGGGATTTAAAAATTACAATGGGGACACATGAGGGACAAGTATTAGAGCATAAATGCATGCTGGTTGTCATGGATATCGAGTTTCAAGTTCAAAACTTTACATCATGTGGTCTGGAAAAAGCAGTTGGCTTACCTGGTTGATCCTGCCAGTAGCATATGCTTGTCTCAAAGATTAAGCCATGCACGTGTAAGTACACACGGACGGTACAGTGAAACTGCGAATGGCTCATTAAATCAGTTATGGTTCCTTTGATCGCTCGGCTGTTTTTGGATCACCATTCTACTGAACTTTGAATACGTTATTATTTGTTTTTATTGCACGAGGAACTGGTGCATTGCATAGGGACCATTTATTCATCTTTGTTATCAGAATATGGCTGTTTTTGGATCACCATTCTACTGAACTTTGAATACTTTATTATTTGTTTTTATTGCACGAGGAACTGGTGCATTGCATAGGGACCATTTATGCATCTTTGTTATCAGAATATTGTAAGTTTGAATTACGTGTGCATCGGTGTTGATTACAAACAGTACACTGTAATTATGAACTATGTAGGCATTGAATAACATGTGTTATGATTAGAATGTCTTCACGATAGTAGAAACTGGTGCACTGTAAAGGGACTATTTACTTATATTGTAAACATTGGAATTCAGAATTATGTGCAAATTAAATTAACTATGTGTTATGACCGAAATTTGTTGGTACAGTATTGTTTATTTTGAACATTGGGGGACAGTCAGGATTGTGAGTACAAATACTGCTGTGTTACACTTTTATCTCTCACTATACTTTGTGATACTGTGATCCTACACTAGAGTGCCGGGATAGTACCCAGTCAGAAATTAAGACATGTGCCACATCACTGCCTGACACAACTAGGCCCTGCACATGAAGGACTGCACTGACAATGACTTGATGTACAGCCTTGTGCGAGTCTGACACCTCCATTCCTTTTGTGTGCGCCTCCTATCACCAGTGTAAGCTGTGAAAAGCAGTACACACGCTCTGAGGCCGTGTGTACGGGCCGTACACGCGTGAGTACGGCCCCTATCACTATATTTGTGTTACCGTATGCCATTGTGATAGGGGCCGTACTCACGCGTGTACGGCCCGTACACGCGTGAGTACGGCCCCTATCACTATAGTTGTGTTACCGTAGGCCATTGTGATAGGGGCCGTACTCACACGTGTACGCCCCATACACGCGTGAGTACGGCCCCTATCACTATGGCCTACGGTAACACAACTATAGTGAAAGGGGCCGTACTCACGCGTGTACGAGCCATACACGTGCGTGTACGGCCCGTACTCACGTGCGTACGGCCCGTACATGCGTGAGTACGGCCCCTTTCACTATAGTTGTGTTACCGTAGGCCATAGTGATAGGGGCCATACTCACGTGTGTACGGCCCCTATCACTATGGCCTACGGTAACACAACTATAGTGAAAGGGGCCGTACTCACGCGTGTACGGGCCGTACGCGCATGAGTACGGGCCGTACACGTGCGTGTACGGCTCGTACACGCGTGAGTACGGCCCCTATCACTATGGCCTACGGTAACACAACTATAGTGAAAGGGGCCGTACTCACGCATGTACGGGCCGTACACGCGTGAGTACGGCCCCTATCACTATGGTTGTGTTACCGTAGGCCATTGTGATAGGGGCCGTACTCATGCGTGTACGGCCCGTACACGCGTGAGTACGGCCCCTATCACTATGGCCTACGGTAACACAACTATAGTGAAAGGGGCCGTACTCACGCGTTTATGGACCGTACACGTGTGTGTACGGCACGTACACGCGTGAGTACGGCCCCTATCACTATGGCCTACTGTAACACAACTATAGTGATAGGGGCCGTACTCACGCATGTACGGCCCGTACACGTGTGAGTACGGGCCGTATCACTGTAGTGATGGTGCCCTAGGGGTACGTGTGAAACGCACAGTACCTGTGTGGGGATTTAAAAATTACAATGGGGACACATGAGGGACAAGTATTAGGGCATAAATGCATGCTGGTTGTCATGGATATCGAGTTTCAAGTTCAAAACTTTACATCATGTGGTCTGGAAAAGCAGTTGGCCACATTATACATTGTTGCAAAGTGGTTGTTGACTTGACATGATGCTGCAAATTCGAAAGATGCTAAGGCTGTCACTGGTGTATGTTTAAAGGGATTGGAGGAAACGTAGGATGCAAATGAGTCTGACCAATCACTCTGTACTCCTGTAAATGAAATAGGCCAGCAATGCAGATATAAGGCAGGCAGAACCCATGAGAGGGCACTTGCCTGCACAACATGTCAGTCGATACCACTGCTGCTGTATTGTCTCCCTCTGGCACCATGTCAAGGACTGTGAAGAGGGCCCAGCCTTTCACCCAGGAGGAGAATGAGGCCCTGCTGGATGTGATCCTCCCACGGTACCCCATGCTGTGTGGTCGACCAGGGGAGCAGGTGAGTGCTGACTCCACTACCTTTGCCTGTGCACCTTTTTTGTGTCTGTCACTTCTGGCATTGTGTCCAGGTGTGACAGACATGCAATGTTGTTTAGAGTGGGTCCCAGGGGGGGTGGATGGCTTATGTCTCTCATGCAGGGCTTGATGTAGTTCATGTGTGCACTCCTCACTTGCATTGTGCTTACTGTGACATTCACTGCGTAGTGCATGGCACATTCAGCCTGGCTAATCCTCTTGGGCATTTTTGTTCTATTGTCCTGCGGTGATTCAGTGGTCACCCCGGTGTGACAGGTGACTGCACTCACAGATGTGTGTGAGTTGAGTGGAGCTGTGGTGAGAGTGGTGAGAGTGTCCAAATGATGTGTACGCCCCCTGGACATTGATGTGTGTGAATGTTCCTTGTCATGTGGGTGAGTGTCTATGTGGAGTGTTGCACCCCAGCTGCATGGAGGAGGCAACTGCTCGACCCATCTGATGTGAGAAGGAAGCCGTGCTGTGTGTCTGACTTGCTGAGCTAGCCCCACACCTGTGACACCCCCCTGGCAAGTGGCACATGTGCAGAGTGAGCTTTGTATCCGCTGTTGACAATGGCAGGTGATTGATCTGTGCTTGTGGGTGTCTGTGTACTCTGCTGCGGTTTCGTCAGTGGCCTGGGGCATGTGACTGCTTTGCGGTGCTGGCCATCAGCCTTGTGTTGCTTATGATGCACAGTGTGTGCCATGATCAGGGATTTGTTTGCACCCCTCATGCCACCTGTGTACTTACTATGCCATGTAGTGCATTGGTGCGTCCACAGTGGCAAATGTCCCTATGACTAAGGTGCTATTACTTGCCAGCATACTATGCCCTGTTCAACAAATCAAAGATGTTAAAATGTGTGTCTCTGTGACATGGTGCAGGTGTAGTGATGTTGTCCCACTTTGTCATCCTCACAGGTAACCGCCTACCATAAGGGGAAGATCTGGAAGGAGGCCGTCAAGGCCGTTCAATCGGTGGAGGGTCGCAGTCGGCGCCTGCCACAAGTGAGGAAGAGATGGCAGGACATCCGGTGCTGGACCCGGAGGATCGCCCGGGTCATGCTGAAGGAGGAGGCTCCCCGCAAGCATGGCGGGCGCCGGCGCCTGACCCACCAAATGAAGCGTGTCCTGGCGGTGGTCTTCCCTGACCTGGATAGGCGGATACAGGAGTTACAGCAGCAGGAAGGGGGTAGGTACATGTGTGTTTGTTGTGTGTCGCCAGCTTTTGTTGCTGCTCAGTCGCCTGGAGACACTGCCAGGGTATATATGTGCAGATCATATCCTGTTCCCCCAAGTCAACCTGTGCTGTTCTTCCTCCCTTCCCCTCCTTGACATGTGTTACCTGGTCTGTGTGTTATCACCATTGCACATGGTCATCTAGGCTGCCAGTTAATCAAGGTGCACACTGCTTTCAGCATCATGTGTGGGGGTGGTCTGCCTGTGCCCTGCCCTGTTCAGTCATTTGGGGGTGCATAATTGTTGGCACTGATGCTGAGTCTCAACATAGGAGTGTGAGGTTTCAAAAGAACAGACAAGCAGCATACATTACCAATGTTGTGTCCTCAGACATGATGTGCATGAGTGGGAGATATGCATAGTGCCGGCACGGTTGCTCCTGTTACAGTCAGCTCATTCCAGGACCATGGAGCAGTGTGCCCACTACAGTCCCCTGACACAGCCTGCCCTCCTAATCATGTGTGTCATCCAACACTGTGCACATTCACTGTGGGTTCAGCATGGCCCTGCCTCTGTGGCATTGTTCCCTGGCCTAGGTTGTATTTTTCACATGTGTGCTACATGTGTCCACTGGACAGGGATACACCAGTTGCTTGTGCATACTCACACTGGGCAGTGCCTGTGTGGCTATTCACAGCAATCTATTGATGGTTGTTTGTGACAAATATGTTTTGCCAGCCCTACAAGGTGATGTTGTGTTAATGAAGTGAGTTTTCAAGCACAGTTATTGTAACCATGAATAAGAGCTGTCACTTCTTGATCGGTATCAGTCACATTGACTCAGAGTTCATACATATACATGTTCCCACAGTGTGGTTGCATTTGGGTTAGTCCTTGGTTGTTGCTGATACCAACTTACGAGTGTCAAGTCATCCAGACCACCGTGGTGCCATGTATATGTACTTACTGATACCCCATTTCTGCCTAACAGTGGCTTATTTGAATGAGTCTGGCAGCTCAGACAATGACTGTGTACATGTAGTTTGGTGTGCACCTCCTTGTGTGACTTCTGTTATACAGACACATGTGTGTTCTGTTCACAAAGTGGCACATTCACACATTCTAGACATGTCCATTGTGTAAAGGGTTGTGATTCTCCAGGAATCACAATGTATTTCTTTGGGGTTTCCTAAGTACTCACAGGTCCCTGAGTGTGGGGACACCTTCTGCATTGGCATGTGGTATTTGGCCTTGGGTGCGACATTACTGTTGGGTTCACAGTGAACAAGAGGTGGCATGCCTTCATAGTCTTGCTGTGCTCAACTGATCCCAGACACTAGCTTCTCAGGATCTTGGGATTTCAAGTTATTTGCTGTTGTGTCCTAATTTTAATTTTTTCCAAGTGGCATGGTGGGTCAACCAACTGGGGAGTGCAGGGCTTACATATGTGGGGAGTATTCTAGATGTTACTCATGATGCCTTTCCTGTTATGCACTGTTGCCTATTTTGTTTGGACTCATGTGTCAGATGTATACAGGTGACTGATTTTTTCCTGTCTCTTCACCTTGCCCACAGCATCATCGGAGGACACTGAGGGAGACACTGGCACGGACGTGGAGGAGGGATCGAGCACTGGTGCCACCCCTGCTGAGGAGTCGGCGGAATCTAGTGGCACGGAGGGTGAGGGTTGTGAGGCGGAGGACCTGCCCAGTACCAACACTGACTACGAGGCTGACGGGTCCGAGGCTGAACTCTCTGAGGGGGTGGAGGCTGCTCCAACAGCTGGCAGCAGCACTCCATCCGTCACCACCCCCTGCATTCCCATCACCGCCCTCCCACTTGTTCGGGTCCCTTCTGTCCGTGCTAGGCGACCACATGTCTCCTTCGTGCCAGGCACCGCACCCCCTGCCCCTCTCCCCCCTGCTGCCCTCACTGCCGAGTCTGTGGACATTCAGCGGCAGTTGCAGGTTGGGCAGACATCGATCCTGACTGTCCCCCATGGCCACACCAGACTGCTGACCCAGATGGTGTCGTACATGGAGGGCATGTCATCAGCGATGTCTGACCAACGCATGTTGCTGAGGTCCCTGGACTCGTCACTGATGGCAGTAGTGAGTCACCTGCAGCGCTGCGTCCCCCCCTACCCCTGCACCATCCACAAGTCCCACTCCCATGCCTGTCCCAAGCACACCAAGACATCCACACACACGCACCCCACCAGACACAAGCAGCACACCAACACGTAAGGGCAAGCGCACACCTCCTGACACGCACACTCAGGGGGAAGCAGGCACACCCACTGGGTCTGGGGCACACAGGCAGGCACGCAGCCGCAGTCCTCGTCCACATGACTCACTCCCCAGTCCCTCCAATGTCACTCCCCTTGGCTCCCCTGCCCCAGAATCGGAGAAGGAGGCCTACTTCGCTGGGCTGGGCCTCAGCCCCACTAGTTCACCTGGCCGCAAACGGTCAAGGCACTCCACAGGTAGGGGAGTTAAGTCCCCCAGCCTGTCCACCACCTCCCCCAGTAGCGCTGCAGGCCATCCCTCTGACCCCCCCCCCCCCTCCTTGGGGCCTGTTGTTTCTCCGGGTGCAGGGGAGACACTTGAAGATCTGGCAGAAGTGTGCAGCGCCGAGCTCGCCTCCACCTTTGGCGCTGCCCCACCCCCTGTGGTGGAGTCGTCCGTCCCTACACCCACCACACCTACCCTTCCCCCTCCTGTCCCTGCGGTGCCTGGTCCTTCCCCACATGATGACCCCCCAGTCGCTGAACCAGAGGTTTAGTATGTGCAGGCAAGCTAGGGGAGACGTGTGGCCATGTGTCCCCCCCAAGGACTTCATATCTAGACTGGCCATTGGCCTTTGTACATAGTGTTCTTTACTACATCTTATTTTTTCATGCTGAATAAAGCATTTTGTTTTCCGTTTTGAAAAGTCTTGCATTTCATGTATTGATGTTGATGCTGAGGCTCCAGGAGTTGGGGTTGTGGGAATGTGTTATGTTTCATGGAAATGTTGTAGTTTGCATCTCATGGGGTGGAACCTGGTATCTGCGTGCCTTCACAAGGTCTCTGCAAAGAATCTTTGGTCGTGTCTGGTCTTTGTGTTTGGAGACATTGTCCTTAGGAGTGTTCCTTCCTCTGTGGCACCTGACATCTCCCCTGCAGAGGGTTGCACAATTGTTGTGTTGCCCTGTGTCTACATTTCCTTTGTTGGTGATGGATCCCTTCAACTCTGGCCATGCCTGCTCAGCAATGTCTCCGGCTGCATCATCTGTGCCATCCTTGGTACTCACTGTACTTGTGTATAGAGTGTTTTGCCATGCCTTCATGGAGAAATAATTGTCCCTTTTCCGCACAATGCATGTGTGTAATCCCAGCCTAGCACACATATGGTACTTGTTCTGCTGGGTATTTGAACACCTGACTCACAATTGTGGGCATTGTATCTGTGGGAACTCCACCCTATTCCTTCCATGACAGACAACATCTTGGTGGCTGTCCCAGCACCTGTACATGCCTATCAGTCCTGGGATGTGCGTGACAGTGTGTGTTCCCTTTGTCTCTCTTAGTTTAGTAGGCATTGACATGACCATACAGTCTTGTGGCATGATCTCTGTGTGTGTATTGTGCTGCATCCGCCAGGGGTGGGTATGCATGTGTGATTTGTCCTCACACCCACATGTAGTGTGTCATGCAGTGGGGGAAAGACATCCATCCTCATGGGAGTGGGACACTGCTGTCAGTGATGTGTTGTTATGGCACTATCAACATAGTCCAAATATCGGGATGCGTACATACACCCATGGAATTGGGATCATCTGATAAGGATGTACACACCCCAATGTCTGTGTCCACTGCTGGTATTCCTCTGCACCCACCCCCATGTCTGTCCACTGCTGGGAGTGATAGGCACCCACCCCCATGTCTGTGTCCACTGCTGGGAGTGATAGGCACCCACCCCCATGTCTGTGTCCACTGCTGGGAGTGATAGGCACCCACCCCTCACATGTCTCTGTCCACTGCTGGGAGTGATAGGCACCCACCCCCATGTCTGTGTCCACTGCTGGGAGTGATAGGCACCCACCCCCATGTCTGTGTCCACTGCTGGGAGTGATAGGCACACACCCCCGTGTCTGTGTCCACTGCTGGGAGTGATAGGCACCCACCCCCATGTCTGTGTCCACTGCTGGTATTCCTCTGCACCCACCCCCATGTCTGTGTCCACTGCTGGGAGTGATAGGCACCCACCCCCATGTCTGTGTCCACTGCTGGGAGTGATAGGCACCCACCCCTCACATGTCTCTGTCCACTGCTGGGAGTGATAGGCACCCACCCCTCACATGTCTCTGTCCACTGCTGGGAGTGATAGGCACGCACCCCCATGTCTCTGTCCACTGCTGGGAGTGATAGGCACCCACCCCTCACATGTCTCTGTCCACTGCTTGGAGTGATAGGCACCCACCCCCATGTCTCTGTCCACTGCTGGTATTCCTCTGCACCCACTCCCATGTCTGTGTCCACTGCTGGGAGTGATAGGCACCCACCCCCATGTCTCTGTCCACTGCTGGGAGTGATAGGCACCCACCCCCATGTCTGTGTCCACTGCTGGGAGTGATAGGCACCCACCCCTCACATGTCTCTGTCCACTGCTGGGAGTGATAGGCACCCACCCCCATGGTTGTGTCCACTGCTGGTATTCCTCTGCACCCACCCCCATGTCTGTGTCCACTGCCGGGAGTGATAGGCACCCACCCCCATTTCTGTGTCCACTGCTGGGAGTGATAGGCACCCACCCCTCACATGTCTCTGTCCACTGCTGGGAGTGATATGCACCCACCCCTCCCATGTCTGTGTCCACTGCTGGGAGTGATAGGCACCTACCCCCATGTCTCTGTCCACTGCTGGGAGTGATAGGCACCCACCCCTCACATGTCTCTGTCCACTGATGGGAGTGATAGGCACCCACCCCCATGTCTCTGTCCACTTCTGGTATTCCTCTGCACCCACCCCCATGTCTGTGTCCACTGCTGGGAGTGATAGGCACCCACCCCCATGCCTCTGTCCACTGCTGGGAGTGATAGGCACCCACCCCCATGTCTGTGTCCACTGCTGGGAGTGATAGGCACCCACCCCTCACATGTCTCTGTCCACTGCTGGGAGTGATAGGCACCCACCCCATGTCTGTGTCCACTGCTGGTATTCCTCTGCACCCACCCCCATGTCAATCAATCAATCAACAAAGCTTTATTTCGACACGTAATGTCATAAAAGCACAAAACACATAAAAACAAATACAAATTCATTATTTTTTAAAACATGTCGTAAACAAATCCAATTTGAAATATGCAATAAATATCTAAGAAATGTATTAAATTTCACAGCTTTGGGGATTAAAAACAGTATTTTAAAAGATTTAATTGAAACTGATAGATTTTTGCCTGATTAGCCATGCCCAACCTAGAAATTTGGCCACTCCACAAACTAAGGTGGTGTTGGTGGTGGTTTTAAGGATTCGCATAGCGACAATGTGATCCCTTATTCCTAAGAGTAAACAGGCAGGTCTAAGCCATTTCGTCCTAGGTAATAGATAGGCTGGGCATGCAAAGAAGAAATGGGAGACGCTTTCAGTGGCACCGGGACAGAATGGACAGTCAGGGAGGGTCTTGTGGGGGGGTTTCCACTTACTAGTATGGTTACGTAATGGGAGCGTCCCGAACCTAAACTGAATAAAAAGCGACCTGTCCCTGGGCTTAGTGATGAAGTCAAGGTATGGTTCTAAGAGGATAGTTGATTTGTGTTGATAAAAAGCCTCTGTCAGCCTTCCAATATTGGGATCTCTTTGTTCCGAAGCATCCACCCAAGCCCAAAAGGCTCGCTTAACTTCGATCTTCGATAATGGTGCCTCCGCTGGCCAAACAGTTGTAAGGCCGGTTGCGATCAGAAGTTTTTTTGTGTTTGCGAGCCACTCAATTTTATGGGCACCTTGCATGTTCATAACCTCCCTGAGCCCTTCAGCATAGTTAGAGAGCTCAGGGGTTCGCCACAGCCGCGCCCAATATAGCAGAGGGCGAAGGGTGGCTAGATCCCTAATTGAGCGCCTACCAAAATCGCTAAGGAGTGGTTTAGTCAGAGTGCCCCTGGGGAGTGATACAAGTTCCCTAAAGAACTTATTTTCGCTGGTCACCAGTGAGTCAACACAGCTGTAGCCCCATAGTTCGGCGCCATAGAGTGCGCTACCCACCGCCTTTGCAGCATAGATGTTTAGTACTGGGGTAATAGGTTTAGAGGTAGAGGCCCGAAATTCCTTTCCCAAGGCACCAGTTACTCTTTTAAGATTAAGTGCCATTTTATCTATATGAGGCTGCCATCTGAGCCTGTCGGAGATTCTAATTCCCAGATAATCAAACTCTCCGACACGCTCAAGTGGTTTCCCTTCTAGGGTCAGAATAGAACCAGAAGATTTTGAGGGATTAAAATAGAGGAGTTTAGTCTTGGCGGTATTGATGACGAGGCCTCTTCGCTCACAGAACAGAGAGAAGCGCTGTAACAACTTCTGTAAACCAGACGGAGTTTTTGATATTAACAAAGTGTCGTCTGCGAAAAGAAGTGCTGGAACTTTATCACCCGCCAGAGCGGGAACGTCCGCTTCGACTTCAAGCAGAAAAGAGACCACGCCATTCACGAATAGCGTAAAAAGTGTTGGCGCCATGACACACCCTTGTCGAACCCCTCTATTCACTGGAATTTTTTTAGTTTTCTGGCCCTGTGTCCCCCATCTAATGCAGGCAAAGTTCTCTTCGTGCATTCGGATGAGGAGTTTCAGAATGTAGGAAGGGATGCCCAACTCCTCCAAAATCGACCACAGACGATCGCGGGGGACCAGATCGAAGGCGGTTTTAAGGTCAATGAACGCAAGGTATAAAGCACCCTTGCCGATGGTAACCGTCTTCCAGTAAAGAAGCGTTAACCTGAATGCTTGGTCAATGGTGCTGGTGCAGGCCCTAAAACCCGCCTGGAACTTGGTTAGAATCCCTTCCTCGTCCACCCAGGAATGTATCCTCTCCAGAAGTACCCTGCCGACCAACTTCTGACCAGAATCGATTAAGCTAATTGGGCGATAATTCGCCGGGTCTCCCCTTAAGCCCTTCTTGAAGATGGGGATTACTTCTGCACCCTTCCATGACTCCGGCACCGGGGATCCGCTCAATAGACTGTTGATATAAATAGTAAAGAACGCAGCCCAGCCTATTGGATTCGCTTTGAAAAGGTCTCCCGGAATGCCGTCAGGACCTGGTGCCTTGGCAGATACAATCTTATCAATTGCAGTTTGAACCTCCTTCTCCTCAACACTTGGGAACAAGACATGATCATAGAATTTTACTACAGACCCTGGGCTGGTGGGCTGGTCTACCACAACCTCAGGACCTGCGTACAAGTTCTTGAAGTGGTTAAACCATTCCCCATCCGTGATGTGGTTAGGGATTTGCGCCTGGGCACAGCTGGATGATCTTCTCATGATGGACCAAAAGAGCTCGCCATTTTTTGCATGGCTCGCTAATTTCAGTGAAACCCAGCGCTGTTCTTCCCAGACTTTTTTGGCAGATGCGAGGGCTTGCCTATAAAGCAACCTCGCTTGCCTAACCTCAGCGGGATTATTGGATTTGATTGCAGAAATTAGGCGATTTTTCTTGGTTCTGCAGTCTTTATTGAACCAATCATTCTCTCTTTCAACTCTGGGGTTAGGTTTTTTCCTGCGGTCAATGAACAATGCCCCAATTGCATTCATAGAATCCACATAGACTTTAGTATAGCTAGAGTTGTCCTCGGATAATGAGGAAAGCCTGGTGGTGTAATCAGCGAGGATGTTCTCCAACGCAAGAAGTTTAGTATCACTAAGGGCAATTTTGGACCATTTAAGGGATCTGCCACAGTTAGAAGGCTCAAGCTTCTTGGTCAACAGCTGTGTACCTGGTAGAGGGGAAATAGCCTGTCTATGCCAGACTTCACGCATGGTGAGAGACAGGGGGTTATGGTCACTGGATGTTGATGGTATTACAACCATATCAACGACAAATTTCCATCCCCTCCTGTCAATTAGGATGTAATCTATTCTGCTTTGACTGCCTACTCTGTTGAAAGTATTAGCGCCCACTAGATCAGAAGGGGTGCGCCCATTGACAGCTCTTAAACCGAATTCCAACGCTATGGCGTTCATTTGGATTACAGCAGGGGTCCATCTTTTACCGGGGTTCAAGGAGAGTGAAGGGATATTCCATCTAGTGTCCTCGTCATGTGCGCCCAATAAATCTTCTGCGGCAAGTGGTTCAAAAGAACAATTGAAATCACCGGCGACAAGAAGATAAGAATTCGAGGTGCTTGCAGAGAGTATCTCTGAAAGTGCTGTAATGGTAAGCGACTTAGCACCCCCTTGAGTGCCACGAGAATAAACATTAAGAAGTTCCCAGGGTGGACTGTTCTGAGTGTCTTTGATAGTGAGTCTCATTATATCAGGCGTGGAGCGACCGTCAATGGTGACCATCAGGTTGAGATCCGCCTTGATCCAAACCATGAGGCTCCCGGAGGGGCGCCCACGGCCTGACGAGATAGCTGGTATAAAAAAGCAACAGAACCCCGATTTATATATTGGATCGACACTCCAGGTTTCCTGGAAGATACATATATCGTGTTCTTCTATGAATGCGTTCCAGTCAGGGAGATCTAGCTTGTTACGTAAACCAGCTATGTTCCAAGAGACAATCTTGAGAAGACTAGGTGTAAACACCCCGGGAGTTGAAGCACTTGGAGGATAAATTTGAGGGGGGTCAGGACTAATAATGGACCTCGTCGGGCTCGTTAACATGATTGATAAATTCGACCCCAAATGTTCAATCACTGAGGTGGGCTCTAGGGGACAACTTACTGAGAAAAGCGGAGGAGAGGCTGGGGTAACTTTACTATCCTCCAGTCAATCGACAGCTTCAAGACTGCTAAAACGATTTACTGTAGGAATAAAGTCTAAGGGTGGCAGATGTATAGGCCGACTCCCCAGTGGAGGGCCTCTCCCTTTTCCATGTACAACTGTCCAAGGTTCTGTGAAATGACCAGGGGGATAAAAATAGGTTAAGGGGAGAGTTGAAATGCATGATCCTATGGTGGTCGACCTCCAGTTGCAAATATGCTCAACTGTTCTGGTGTCCTTGAAGTTAATTAGGATGCAATCCCCCTTTATGTTTTTAGCTAAGTGGCCTACCCATGGAACCCGTCGCACCATAAGAATTTTGGCGCTGATGTGCGGAGGTAATGGTCTATTTGTGTTGAGCCAGTACACAACCCTATTCCTTAGGGTTGCGGGTGACTCAGGTACATTACTCTCCAATTCGGGCACTCCTGCCAAGATTACAACATATGGAGCTGTTTCAGGAGGCAAGTTGGGAGTATTAGCCATGGTTATAGACTCTGGTGTTAAAGACCTAGCAACCTCTTTTAAATCTGTTTTACTGGACAAGATGGGTTTCCTTGAGTTGCCTGCTCTGATGGAGATGTTTGGTGTAATTAAGGGTTGGCTTTCGGTTTGGGCTGGTGGTAGAGGTTTAGGGGCCAACGGGACTTTCTTAGCTCTAGGGTTGGCAGATGGGTTTGGGGCCTCTGGACTAAGAGTGGTGCTTGGTGCAATGGACAGACCCCCTAGGATGCATTCGATCCTGGCTAGATGTTCTTCGATTTTGAGTAATCTGTCCTGCACGGGACAAAGAGAGGACCTAATTAAATCCCGTATGTCATGCAAACGCAATGGGTCAGGGGTCCCTCCCTTGGCCGCTACGCTTTGCCCATCTCCCTCCTCCTGGCTCATTATCCTTATTGATGTAAAAATAGATTGGGGGACAGGGTCATCCAGTGGGGCCCCCTGTGAGGGTTGCTCGGTGATGTCAGGGGTTTTATTCATTTTTCCCATTTGATTTGGCACCTTATGTTTGCTTTTAGATTGTTTGCCCTTTCTGCCAATATTGGGCGGGCGCCCTTGTTTTGTTTTGGGAATAGCCCCCAAGTTACGCTCCCGAAGCTGCCTGGTGCTACACTCCGGGGCTGTGCTAGGGGCAAACGGCAGTGGGCAAGGAGACAATAACAAAGAGTCGAGGACCAAAGACTGGTCCTCCACTAAAGTATCAGCAACCGTTCCGCTAGCTGGCAGCTCCTGGGCTGATGGATCTGTGTCAGATCTAGCTGAGCTTGTGGGAGATAAAGTTTGACGTGCTGGAGACCGAGCATTAACAAGGTATCCCAGGGAGGACCTTCTGGCGGCTGCCAGATCCTGGGAGACGCGGCGCTCCAGAAGCATTATTTCTTGATCAATGACACAATTAACTTTAGTCACAAATTGGTCCATTGTCCCCGTGAAATGAGCATTTGCCGCCCTGGCTTTGCTGTCCTTTGGTGGCATAATAATGGCCAATAGAACAAGCTGCAAGGTGGGCTGGTACAACAAGAGCAAACACAATAATTAATAAATGTTCAATTTCACATGACACTGTTGTACGCAAGGCGCCTGTGGAAAAAGATGAGGCAACAGTACCTTAGATGAAGTGGTGTGCAGAAAACGTTAGAGGGGTTGCCCAGCCCAGTCCGTTCCTGGCAGTGACGGGCAAGGACGGGCCCGCCCTTGGCCCGGGCGCTGCCCGCGCGCGTCCCGCGCTGCGTGAGGTCCCTGTCGATTTTAAAGACCTCCGTCGCTCCTGGATGATGCAAGTGGATGGCGCCTCGCTGGGAACTCTGGGGGATGTAGTCCTTCAGTCCCCGGCGCCGTTTCCCGCGCAACTGGAGCGAGAGACCATGCTGCTGAAGTCCGTTCCCCTCACGGTGGTGTCATCTGGTGAGCTAGGGTAGTGGTGGCAAAAGAGAGAGTGATATTGCTGCATTCAAGCGTCCCGCGCTGCGTGAGGTCCCTGTCGATTTTAAAGACCTCCGTCGCTCCTGGATGATGCAAGTGGATGGCGCCTCGCTGGGAACTCTGGGGGATGTAGTCCTTCAGTCCCCGGCGCCGTTTCCCGCGCAACTGGAGCAAGAGACCCTGCTGCTGAAGTCCGTTCCCCTCACGGTGGTGTCATCTGGTGAGCTAGGGTAGTGGTGGCAAAAGAGAGAGTGATATTGCTGCATTCAAGCGTCCCTTGCAAATATCCATTACCAACACTGATGTGGTTTGTCTGCCTTCCATCTCTTTTCATGTTTTATCTCCTTGTCACCTCTCCCTACGCCATGTCGCCCCCCACTCTTTTGAATGCATTAAGTTTGCCTCTTCCTCCCGTAACTCTTTCCTTCGCTCCTCCCTTCTCTGTCCACGCGTTCGCTCTTCCCCATGTCTGTGTCCACTAATAGGCACCCACCCCCATGTCTGTGTCCACTGCTGGGAGTGATAGGCACCCACCCCCATGTCTGTGTCCACTGCTGGTATTCCTCTGCACCCACCCCATGTCTGTGTCCACTGCTGGGAGTGATAGGCACCCACCCCTCACATGTCTCTGTCCACTGCTGGGAGTGATAGGCACCCACCCCCATGTCTCTGTCCACTGCTTGTATTCCTCTGCACCCACCCCCATGTCTGTGTCCACTGCTGGGAGTGATAGGCACCCACCCCCATGTCTGTGTCCACTGCTGGTATTCCTCTGCACCCACCCCTCACATGTCTGTGTCCACTGCTGGTATTCCTCTGCACCCACCCACCCACCCACCCACCTACCCACCCACTTGCCCCCTTGCTGTGGTACACTGCTGTCCTGGGCATACACCACCCCCAATTTACAGCTGATGTGCTGCACCAAGCGGTAGACCAACATTTGTGGCGTGTGTACGCCTTGTATCCATCGTGTAATGGGGCCGTAGGGGTACAGGTGGTACTGCCCGTACCCCTGCATTCATAGGGTGTGTACGGGCCGTACCACGCGTACCCCTATGTCACCTCTACAATGGTGGTACGGCCCGTACCCACGCTCTGAGGTGCGTGGGTACGTCCCGTACCACCATTGTAGTGGTGATGTAGGGGTACGTGTTTACGGACCGTACCCATGCTCTGGGGGGCGTAGGTACGGTCCGTACACGCGTACCCCTACATCACCACTGCAATGGTGGTATGGACCGTACCCACGCTCTGGGGGGCATGGGTACGGTCCGTACCACCATTGTAGTGGTGATGTAGGGGTACGCGTGTACGGACCGTACTGGGGGCGTGGGTACGGTCCGTACCACCATTGTAGTGGTGATGTAGGGGTACGCGTGTATGGACCGTACCCACGCTCTGGAGGGCGTGGGTACGGTTCGTACACGCGTACCCCTACATCACCACTGCAATGGTGGTACGGACCGTACCCACGCTCTGGGGGGCGTGGATACGGTCCGTACCACCATTGTCGTGGTGATGTAGGGGTATGCGTGTACGGACCGTACCCACGCTCTGGGGCGTGGGTACGGTCCGTACATGCGTACCCCTGCATCACCACTACAATGGTGGTACAGACCGTACCCACGCTCTGGGGGGCGTGGGACGGTCCGTACCACCGTTGTAGGGGTACGCGTGTACAGACCGTACCCACGCTCTGGGGGGCGTGGGTACGGTCCATACAAGCGTACCCCTACATCACCACTACAATGGTGGTACGGACCGTACCCATGCTCTGGGGGGCGTGGGTTCTGTCCGTACCACCATTGTAGTGGTGATGTAGGGGTACACGTGTCTGGACCGTACCAAAGCTCTGGGGGCGTGGGTACGGTCCGTACACGCGTACCCCTACATCACCACTGCAATGGTGGTACGGACCGTACCCACGCTCTGAGGGGCGTGGGTACGTCCCGTACCACCAT
The DNA here is from genome assembly GCF_964204655.1 of Triturus cristatus. Lineage (NCBI taxonomy): Eukaryota > Metazoa > Chordata > Amphibia > Caudata > Salamandridae > Triturus > Triturus cristatus. The sequence goes on from NC_140579.1 coordinate 279,299,681, forward strand.
TGTGGTGGTGACGGGTACGCGTCCACGTCCACTTCCGTCGTGGCGGGACCTGGGATTGGTAGACACGCCCCCGAAGTGACCAGACCATGGAGGTAATTATTGTGCAGGATATATTTGTTTTTTGTGGGGTGTGGGTTATGTTTCCTGCCCCTTGCCCCCCCCCTTTGCCCCTGGGGGTTGTTCTGACCTTCTGCGGTGTCTGCGTCGGTTTCTGTACACAAGGTCGTAGGCTATGAGGGCCGGGATGACACGTAGGATGGGGTCCATGGCTGTCCGTCGCGTACCAGTGCTCCTTGTTCGCGTCGTCCTCAATTTCCCAGGAGTTTTTGGCTGCCGTAAAATATGAGCCGTGCGGAGTGACGTAGGCACGGATCGTACTTGCTGGTTCGTAAAACGCTGTGTCCCGGATCGGAATTGTAGGTATTTTTTTGTCGGTCGGTCTTTTGTACGAATCGTACTTGCGGGTTTGTAAGGTGTTTTACCCGGGGACGAGTCGGACGGAGAATACGCTCCGTACGACCATTCGTACCCGGCTTTTACAGGATCGGAATTGGAACTCCAGACGATCCAGAATGAAGCAGCTAGACTGATCCTCAACCTGCCAAAGAGTACCCACATCACCCAACACCTGAAAGACCTCCACTGGCTCCCCATCCAGAAAAGATGCCACTTTAAGCTCCTGACCCACACCTACAAAGCCATCCACAACGACGGACCCGCCTACATAAACCACTATCTGAATTTCCAACCACCTCCCAGGAACCTCTGCTCTGCTCACCTCACCCTTGCACAGGTACCATGCATCCGCCGCTACCACACCGGAGGACGCTCCTTTCCCCTCCTCACTGCCAAGTACTGGAACACCCTTCCCCTCTACCTTCACACCTCACCCTCACTTACCCACTTAAGGAAGGGACCCAAGACCTGGCTCTTTGACTGACTCCACAGCACCTGGATACCCTCGTGGGTGATAAGCAGCACTTACAAATACTGTCTGATTGTGTACGCATGTAGATGTCTTGGTGTACATGTGTATCATACATTTTAGACAACTGTATATTGGTTTCCGTGCATATGCTCTATTAAATTATGTATGGTTTCAGTGCACATACTGTATTCAACTGTATATTGGTTTGAAGTGCATTTAAGGTTGGCCTCACCGCATATGCTTAGTGTACATCCTGTTAGGAAAAGTTAAAGCCATTGTTTTATTGCCCCCGGCACCGTGTGCCATAGCTCGTACTCAACTAAAATGCCTGTAGCCTTTGTTTTCTTAGTTGCCAGGACTGCTGCAGGAGGGTTCAGTGACTAAATATCGAGGGACATAATATAGAATGCCCAAAATATCGACGTCAAAATATCGAAGGACAGAATATCGACTCCCTATCTACAAACAGGTAAGTACTAAAATATCGATTCCAAAATATAGTCTCCTCATGAGTCTGGTGGTGGTGGTGCCTGCATAGAGTGTGCTCCCGTAGTCCAGCCGGCTGGTAATGAGACCTGCGTCAAAGATTTCCTGTGGCTTATGGGGAGTCACTTAAAGACTTTGCGCGGGGAGGTGGAGTGTCTGGAAGCAGGATGAGAATACAACATTCACCTGACATTTCATTGAGAGTTTGTTGTCCAGAATGATGCCGAGGTTTCAGGCATGGTCTTTCGGAGAGGGGGCGGGTCCAAGTTCTGACGGCCATGAGGGGTCAACCCAGAGGGGGGGGGGGGGGTGTCTGCCGGAGATCAGTGCTTCCGTTTTTTCTGTGTTGAGTTTCAGACAGTTGTTCTTCGTCCAAGCTGAGACGCACTTCATATAGTTGTGGAAGTTGGTGTTCATTGTGGTGGGGTCCTCTGAGAGCAAGAAGACGAGCTGGATGTCATCAGCGTAGGAGGCGATGTTGATGTCATGGGCTCGGACAATGTCTGCGACTGGTATCATGTTGATGTTAAAGAGGGTTGGACTGAGGGAGGAGCCGTGAGAGACACCACTGATGGTCCTCTTGGGTTGAGAGGTGAAGGGAGGGAGGCAGATGCTCTGGTTTCACCCAGTGAGGAAGAAAGCCATCAATTTGAGTGTGTGGTTTGTGCATCCAATCTAGCGTAGTCGCTTGATGAGTGGGTGGTGGGAAATGATGTTGAAGGCTGCAGAGAGGCCAAGTTGGATGAGGGCGTCTGATTCTCCTCTATCAAGTAGGGTGCGGATATCACCTGTTGCAGTGATCAGGGCTGTCTCGGTGCTGTGATTAGCTCGGATTCTGAAGGGTCCATCAGGTTGTTTCTCTCCAGGTGTTTGGAGAGCAGTTGGATGATGGCCTTCTCAAGGACTTTGTCAGACGACAGGAGCATGGGATGGTAGTTCTGGAGCTGACTGGGGTCATTAGAGGATTTCTGGAGGAGCGATCTGACCTCTGCGTGTTTCCAGATGTCAGGAAAAGGTGGCTGTGGCAATGGAGGTATTGAGGATGTAGGTGAGCTGGCAGCTGATCTTGTCCCTTCCTAGGTGTAAAAGTCGGTGTGGGCATGGGTCAGTGGGTGCTTCTGAGTGGATGTTGTTTGGTGTCCTGAGTTGTTCCCATGTGGTGAGCTGGTGTCAGGGGACATGGCGGAATGGATGTTGGGGGGTCAGTGGGTTGGAGATCGAAATTACTGTAGATGGTTGCTATCTTGCTGTGGAAGTGTTCAGCGAGGGCGTTGCAGAGTTCCTTTGAGGAAGGGATCAGGCTCTTGGTGGCTGATTGCTGGGTGATCTCTCTGACGATGTTGGAGAGCTTCTTGGTTTGGTTAGCGCTAGTCTCAATCCAGTGTGTTAGGGCCTCCTTTTTCGTGGCTTTTAGCTGGCAGTGACAGTTGTTCAGGACCGACTTCAAGGTGACTCGGTCTGTGATGTTCCTGCTGGTTCGCCACATTCTTTCCAGTTGTTTGCATCTGCATTTCGCCATCCTAAGTTCCAGGGTGTATCTGCTTACTTGTTTGGTGAGCCTACTAGTTCTGACCAGTTTGGAGAGAGCGACTCAGTCGGCAGCGTTAGAGATCCAGGTGTTGAAGTTCTGTACTGCCTGTTTTGGGTCTGTGGTACGAATGGGCTGGGGGACGCTGAGGGCATTAGTCCATTGGTGTTGAGTGACCTTGTTCCAGTTGTGGGAGAAGGGGTTGTGGCAGTTGGGAGTGGTGGGGTAGGTCCGGCAATGGTGAAGTGTACGATGGAGTGGTCTGACCAGGTGAGTTTGGTGGTTGTGTTATATTCCTAGGGTTAGGCCCATGTTGCAAAGCAGCTTATTTCTTACATTATCCTCCCAATAACATTTCAGCCGTGACCTTTTGCACATATTTGGGTGCACAACAATGTTGGATTTGTTTCCCTGAAGCTAAACTTGTTTATGCATCTAGCTTCACACACCATTATCACAATGTCCTGACCATCATATACAAGGTCTCTTTTCACACTATACACAAGTGGTATCTCTATCTTCATCCACATGGTGGCAGGGCTATCTACACATCCATAACATCACTAATCTATACTCACAACACAAGGCTGCTTTCCATTATAAAAGATGAGCATCCTGATAGATTAGTAGAAGAGGCACTTCCGCTTACACTGAGGGTCCCTGCATGCTGAAACTTCACCACGCAGTGGTCTGACATCTCTTGAGTGGTGTCCAGTTGGTTACCAAAATGGAGTGCTTAATTCTATCCCATCAGGTAATGGGTTTGGATCATCCTTTGGGGGGATTCTTGGCTCCACACCTAGACACACTCTAGGTACACTTAGAGTAGGGTTCACAGACTAGGAGCATGCCAGATTATTGTCTTGTTTTATATGCCTGATTTTAGCACCATAGTTGAACTATCTACTATTTATACCTTTGGTGCTTGTAATCACTTTTATATGCTTCTGTCTGGTAATCATTGCAGCACACATACTTTATACAAGAATAACGTTGGTTCAATAAACGTATTGAAAACATCAAACTGTGTATTCTCTGCATGAATGTATGATGATACAACGCAAACATTTACAACGCATGCCTTTACAACACAGTTTTTACATCGCAACATCCATTACAACGCATGATTTTACATCGCATGCCATCACAACCCATTTTTAGAAACTACATTTACAACACAGTCCATTACAATGCATATTACTTTTAGGGCAACAGTAGGGTAAGTGTTGGATAGTGTAAGGGTAAAAATTACTATTCCCACTCCAGTGAGTGCAACAGTAGGGTAAGTGTTGGATAGTGTAGGGGTAAAAATTACTTTCCCCACTCCAGTGAGTGCAACAGTAGGGTAAGTGTCGGATAGTGTAGGGGTAAAAATTACCATTCCCACTCCAGTGAGTGCAACAGTAGGGTAAGTGTTGGATAGGGGAGGGGTAAAAATTACTAGTCCCCATCAATTACCTTATAGTGCATTGTAATGGCATGTGTTGTAGTGACATGCGTTGTAATGGCTGCGATATAATGGCAATCGATGTAAAGGATTTTGCGTTGTAATGACGGCGTTGCAAGGGTAGTGCGATGTAATGACTGCGTTGTAAAGGTTGTTTCCCCTCTGTATAATAGTCTGGGAAAAGCGAGCACGAGTGACTGAGTGAAAGGTTCTGTACTGTTTCCACGATCCGTGAGGGGTCAGGGTTGTCATATTCAGTGGTTGCCAGAAACCATCTGCTCCCTGGTAAGGTTAAGGGGGCTGATGGGAGTACTTTGAGATAGCTGGTCTTTATCCTGCGGGAATCAGTCTAGACACCAAGCCCCTAGTTTATGTTGCCCATCTAATGCAGATCCTATGGATTAGTAGGAACTACATGACAGTGGTGTGGCTCTACCTGATTCTGTTGCTGAACCTGAAGAGGGGGTTCAGCGTGTGTCCTGCTATGTGTCAGAGTCTGTGACCAGTTGCTTGAGGCTGATGTCCAGTTGTTCCAGGAGTTTGGTGGAGTTGGTGTCAGTGGGGTCATCCAGGTGGAAGTTGAGGTCTCCCAGGAGTGGGGTGATGAATTACATGATGGTGTCACTGAGGCTGGTTCATAGTCCTGGGGTCTGTAGGCAAGGAAGCCTTTGATAATGATTTTGTTGTCGTTGCGGAGCTGGAAGTTCATGTGTTCCATTATTGGCGTGGTTTCGTCATTGGTGTTGGTGCAGGTGATTGATTCTTTGCGTATTATGGCGATGCCTCCAGCATGTCGGTTGGCATGATCACAGTATTTTATCTTGTAGCTGATTGGTGTTGCAGTGGAGATGTCTGGAGCAGATGTAGGAGTTATTGTCTGGAGAAGAACCTTTAGCACCACGAATAAGGGACCAGGGCTGGTTGTGCACCACTTGGGGTGTGGTCAGGGCTCACTCCAGACAGAGGCCAGGTGCCGGGTTCAAGGTCTTGCAATCATGTTATGTCCCTGTAGCTCACACAGGAGGCCAGACAACTAGCCCTTGGAGTCACTCTGGTAGTCCTGGGATCAAGCAGCAAGGCAAGCCTCAAGCAGCAGGGCAGACCACCGAGGGTACAGTGCAGGCTTTTCAAGCAGCAGGGCGGTCCTCTAGTAGCAGAAGGGCAGTCTTCTGAGGTACAAAGCACACCTCAAGCAGCAGAGGCAGTCCTTTGAAGTCAAAGGCAGTCCTTCTGGGAGTGCTCCACAAGTCCAGGAGTATACTGAAAAGTAGCTCAGTAAGTCCAAAATTTATACCCGGTGCCACCCTTCAAAGTGGAGAAACTTTTAGACTACCCCCCACATCTGGTTGAAAAAATGTATTTCCTTTCCCTGTCCAGGCTCCAAGTGGTCTAGGGTACCAAACGGCTGGTGTCAGAATCCTTTGTGAATGTGCTGGAAGTAGTCTTTTGAAGTGTAAGTAGGACAGGGAACAGTTCTGCCCACCCATTCTGGCCAGTGTCCCTATCCTGCCAACCTCTAGTCCCCCTTTGTCTCCCTGTCTGGGAGGAATTTACAAAGGCAAGCTGCCAACTATTCACAGATATGTGATCCGACCCAGGTCACAGGAAGTAGGCACAAAATGGTTAGGACAAGAAATTGTCAACTTTCTAAAAGTGGCATTTTCAGAATTGTGACTTCAAATCCAACTTTATCATTAAAGAGAATTTTAAGTTACAATTCATTTGAGACCAAATATGAAATGTGTGCCTATTCTCTATCAAAATTTATAACTTATAAAATATAATGAGCCAGCCCCATTTAATCTAATGGGATAGGTAGGCCTCACAGTAGTGGAAAACAAATTAGGGATGACTTCCATGACTTATATGTCTTAAGAAAGGAGGTTTAGGCCTGGAAAAAGGTTTATTTTGCCCAGTCGAATTGGCACTTCAAAACTGCAAACAAGCTACAATGGCAAGGCCTGAGCAATGTTTTAAAGGGCTACTTAATTAGGTGGCACAGTATGTACTGCAGGCCCACTAGTAGCATTTAATTTACAGGCCCTGTGCACATCTAGTTACACCAAGTAAGTTAAATTTGCTGATTAGGCGTAAGACAAATTTACCATGTTTTAAGGAGTGAGCACAACCACTTTAGCACTGGTTAGCAGTGGTAGTGTGCACAGAGTCCTAAACCCAACAAAAATGAATTTCAGCAAACATGAGAGGAGAAGGCAAAATGTTTAGTGGAAGATCCCACCAAAGCTGTCAGGATTAATAAGGCATATTTACACATTTACGCCTCCACCCACTCTACTCATGCTTCTTACCTTGAGTCCTCCAAGCTTGAGTGCTCAACTTGCCTTGTACACTAGATATGCCTCGGATGCTCATGATATTTTTCTTTCCACAGCTTGTGGAAGAGCAATAGAGAGAACCACCATCAGTTGCCATCATTTTGTGCTTGTGCTTGGGGACTCTTTCATGAACCCACTGTAGGAAAGTGGATTATTAGTAGGTTGGGGTATTCACTTTCAGCTAGTAATAATATCACAATCACTAATAGGTCCAGTCTTCTCAATAAATTAATCCTTGCTCAACCCTTGGAAGCTTGGCAAATGAGCAGTCAGGCTTAATTTAGGAGACAGGTTATGTGTAAAGCATTTAATATCACCAAAACAGTGGATAAGTGAAAGAAACAACATCATGAAAATCTAACACCAATTTATAAAAATAGATAATATGTTTATCTTTAAAATGACACTAAAAATAAAAAAATTCATTGTAGGGAACATAAGATATTAATTTTTAACGATGAAATCAGAAATTGTGCTTTCTAGCACCAAAATGCTTAAATGGCCACTCATGGCCATCTGGTCGTGCTGGACTGCTACAAAGTCAAAGTTTTAGGCCGATTGTGATAGGGCACAGGCGGGCTAGGCTGAGTGCTAGGTCAAAGGTTTACCTTCAGACTTAGTCTTTTTCTTGGAGCTTTTCTCTCTTCGAAGGGTTTGTCGGCATGTCCTCGGGCTTCTCAGACCCAAAGTTTGATTTGACAATGGCAGCTTACTGCAGCACGATATATCAGTGAGCCTCTGGAGGTCTTTATCCTCAATGTCGATATCGAGGAGCTCCGTAGCTTTCAGCAGGACAAACCAAAGCGGTCAGGCTGATTTGTGGCTTGGCTCACAACGTCGAGCCAGTCTCCTCCTGGAGCTTTTCTGCAAAACTTTGCAGAAAGTATCTTTCTTTGCAGATTGTTGGACCTGGCCCATCTGGCAGGTCCGCCCCTGAAGTTTTTATGCTATATGTAACCTGGGGATGGTGATTCCCCCTCTGAGTGAGTGTGAGGAGAGAGCGACCTCCCCCTCCATAGGAATACATGGGGAATGGATGAGTCCTCAGTAGTTCCCGGTGCGTAGGGTGTGCAGGGTCAAGTCTGGTATGGATGAACTCGGGAGGTTGAATGCTGCGCAACGGTATATGAGGTATGAGTGTGTCTAGTGCAGAAGTCCCTCTTTTGGAAGTTGGCATATTTGTGGAATATGTGCCTGGCGTATGATTGGCCGGGGCTGGCTGGTGAGCCTGGCTCCCAGGATCTGGGAGGGTCTGCCCGGTGGTGAATGGAGTGTTTAGCATACTGATGTGAGGGGAGGAGTGAGCCTGGGTCTGCTTGTGGATTGACCGTCTGGTTTGAGTGTCATGAATGAGGCTGGGTTTTCCCCAGACACTGCTGGCTCCACCCCCTGGGGTGCGGCTGATGTTCCTAGCCTGGCCAGTGTAAAGAATCCCCCATAACCAGTTCCAGCTGGTTCTCCCCCTGCCTGCCCCTTCAGACCAAGAATGTGTGTATAAAAAGGGTGCTGGGACACCCTGGACTTGTTCTTGTTCTCCAACTTGAATCTACCCGGAGCTGCTGCTGCTGGGGCTCAGGGGTGGCGTGCCTCCCTGGGCCCTGCCCTACTCCTGGACTAAGGATGGCCCCTTCCCCTCTTTGGCGCTGTTGGGCCCCCCTGAGGTCCTGGACTACCGACGGACTTTGGTAGCCTGCATCTAGCGCTGGGGGAGCGCTGTCCCTTCTGCCCAGCGCCTGGAAGCGCTGCTCCCTGCCCCTGCCACTTTGGGGTCCTTCACTCCTGCACCAGCACTGGTAGCGCTACATTCAACGAGCCGGTGCCCACCCGGCGTCTACCCCGTGCTCCCAGTGTTCGATACCCCCAGCGAGTGCCTACCTCGCTTTATTCCCTGCCCGTGTGCCTTACGAGGGAGCCCACTCCTCGTCGATTTCTCCCCGAGTTCACCGCCGCCGCCCGGGACCCTAGTGACGTCATCCCCGGGCCGCGCTGGTATTGGCTGCCGGCCCGGGATTCCCCACTGGCGTCATCCCCCAGGCCGCGCCGTGATTGGCTGCCGGCCCGGGAGAAGGAGGAGAGGCCGGCCGAAGGAAAACGACGTAGCAGGAGCGGCGGGAGCTCACTCCGCGCCCCTGCGATACCCCCGTGAAGCTGCTGACCTTCCCCGGGGCTCCCGAGAGAGAGAGAGCCCCGGAGCACAAGGAGAAGGCTGGCGCAGCGAAGGAGACCGGCGCACCAAAACCGGTGAGTGCTGCTGCGAGCCCCAGGGAGGAGGGGCGTTGGGACACGTTGTCGGTGTCCGCCCCCCCTCGAGTGAATCTCCGGTTGTGCCCGAGGCCCAGGAGGCCTCCCACGAAGCCCAGTCCCCCGAGAGGGACTCCGCGTGCCCCCCCAATGGTCTGAGCCCTGCGAGGCTCCACCTGTGGCATTGCCCCCAGAGCCCAAGAGGCTCCACCGTATCATTGCCCCCAGAGCCCGAGTGGCTCCACCCGTTGGCACCCTTTTCCCCAGGGCCGGTAAGGCTCCCACAGGGTCCCTCAGTGGCCCAGCACTTAGTGGGCCACTGCTACGTTTAGCTTTGCCCCGGGCTCCCTGCCATGAACATCGAGACACTTGGGCACCTTGCCCCAGAAAGGCCCGCTGGCCTGTGGATTGCCATGGACCAGGTCTAATGTGATCCCTACACGTATTCTGTGTTGCACCTCTACGGGTGCTCCTGTTGTTGTGTACCTTGTCCTATTTCCCCCCCCCTGAATACCAGATGTCCCCTGTGCGATTCCTGGCCGTGGTCCCTTGGCCCTGTGCTGTACCTCCTTCCCCGAAGCCCCTACCCGTGCCCCTGGCACCTTGTACGATGTGTGTTCCTATGTGTCCTGCTTAATACAGAATCTATTTTTCATATATATACTTGGTGTGGAGTTCCTTTGTGGGAGGCCCGGGAGGTTGTTGTTGGTGGGTGCGTGCGCAAATGCTTCACATGTCCTCCGAGATAGGCCTGGCTGCCCGCGCCGCGTTACCTAGAGGGCGCGCAGGGGTCGACCTTTCATAGGAGTGGTGGTCTCTGACTGGCTGTGGCGCAAGCCCTGGCCGGCCGGGGGTCCCATTTCCTACACTGGTGGCAGCGGTGGGATCCAGACTTGTGTTTGCGCAGTACCCCAACGATAACTGGCCTCCCTGCAAAACTCTGTATTGTACATGGTCGCAAAGAAAGGAGATTATTGTTTTAAGAGGTTACGTAAATGTCCGCTCTGTGAAAGATGTGTTCGAGTCAGGTGTCCCCCCCGTACCCCGCTGAATATTGTTTAGGCGTCAGGTGTCGCCCTGGCTGAATTGACGTTACCCCGCTGAATGTGTTGGAGGCATCATGTGTTCCGTGCACCGCTGAATGTGTCTGATGCGTCAGGTGTCCTTCCTTACCCCGCTGAATGTGTTGGAGGCATCATGTGTTCCGTGCACCGCTGAATGTGTCTGATGCGTCAGGTGTCCCCCCCGTACCCCGCTGAATATGGTTTAGGCGTCAGGTGTCGCCCTGGCTGAATTTACGTTACCGCGCTGAATGTGTTGGAGGCATCATGTGTTCCGTGCACCGCTGAATGTGTCTGATGCGTCAGGGTCCTTCCTTACCCCGCTGAATGTGTTGGAGGCATCATGTGTTCCGTGCACCGCTGAATGTGTCTGATGCGTCAGGTGTCCCCCCCGTACCCCGCTGAATATGGTTTAGGCGTCAGGTGTCGCCCTGGCTGAATTTACGTTAAGTTGTATCCTGGACAAGGAAGACCTGCTGGCTCGGCCGCGGCTTGCCTTGGGGAGAGCTGAACCTTGAGACCTGCTGGCGCTGCCGTGGCTCGTTTTGTGAAAGTTATGGTAGTTGTATCCCGGACAAGGAAGACCTGCTGGCTCGGCCGCGGCTTGCCTTGGGGAGAGCTGAACCTTGAGACCGGCTAGTGCTGCCGCGGCTCGTTTTATTGAATTTATGTTAAGTTGTATCCTGGACAAGGAAGACCGCTGGCGCTGCCGCGGCTTGCCTTGGGGAGAGCTGAACGCTTAGTTCCCAGGTGGAAGACCAGTGGAGGGAGGAAGTTCCAAAACTGATAGGAAGGTGTGTTCTGAGGGTGTTCCTCCTGGGAGGACGCGGAACCTCAGAAGTAGAGGTAGGGTGGGGCATTCTTGCCCGTGACCTCTGGCAAGCCTGAGGGTGCGGACCCTAGGTGGAAGGAACAGTGGTAGGCGTGGCTACCCTGAGAAAGGGAGTGGAGAAGGGCTATTGTGGGCCCGGGATTACCACCCCCCCACTCCGGATTAGCAGGGACCAGTGGTATCTGGGGAGCCCAGGGCCTGGTCCTAGTCACAGACAACTAAGGCGTACCAGTAGGGTAGCCTGGTTGGGCCTATGTCTTTATTGTTTTTCATTTTTTTCACATTTTTAGCCTGTGTGTGTCTATCGGTCCAGGTAGGCGTTGAACTGGAGGGTGGCTCGGTAGCGCGGGCCACGTCCATGTTCTATCGCCCTGCAAGCAGGGAAGTCCATCACGGTAGTGATTGGTCTACCCTGCCTTTGGGCTGGGAGGGGCGTGTGTTGGACCTGGCCCATCTGGCAGGTCCGCCCCTGAAGTTTTTATGCTATATGTAACCTGGGGATGGTGATTCCCCCTCTGAGTGAGTGTGAGGAGAGAGCGACCTCCCCCTCCATAGGAATACATGGGGAATGGATGAGTCCTCAGTAGTTCCCGGTGCGTAGGGTCTGCAGGGTCAAGTCTGGTATGGATGAACTCGGGAGGTTGAATGCTGCGCAACGGTATATGAGGTATGAGTGTGTCTAGTGCAGAAGTCCCTCTTTTGGAAGTTGGCATATTTGTGGAATATGTGCCTGGCGTATGATTGGCCGGGGCTGGCTGGTGAGCCTGGCTCCCAGGATCTGGGAGGGTCTGCCCGGTGGTGAATGGAGTGTTTAGCATACTGATGTGAGGGGAGGAGTGAGCCTGGGTCTGCTTGTGGATTGACCGTCTGGTTTGAGTGTCATGAATGAGGCTGGGTTTTCCCCAGACACTGCTGGCTCCACCCCCTGGGGTGCGGCTGATGTTCCTAGCCTGGCCAGTGTAAAGAATCCCCCATAACCAGTTCCAGCTGGTTCTCCCCCTGCCTGCCCCTTCAGACCAAGAATGTGTGTATAAAAAGGGTGCTGGGACACCCTGGACTTGTTCTTGTTCTCCAACTTGAATCTACCCGGAGCTGCTGCTGCTGGGGCTCAGGGGTGGCGTGCCTCCCTGGGCCCTGCCCTACTCCTGGACTAAGGATGGCCCCTTCCCCTCTTTGGCGCTGTTGGGCCCCCCTGAGGTCCTGGACTACCGACGGACTTTGGTAGCCTGCATCTAGCGCTGGGGGAGCGCTGTCCCTTCTGCCCAGCGCCTGGAAGCGCTGCTCCCTGCCCCTGCCGCTTTGGGGTCCTTCACTCCTGCACCAGCGCTGGTAGCGCTACATTCAACGAGCCGGTGCCCACCCGGCGTCTACCCCGTGCTCCCAGTGTTCGATACCCCCAGCGAGTGCCTACCTCGCTTTATTCCCTGCCCGTGTGCCTTACGAGGGAGCCCACTCCTCGTCGATTTCTCCCCGAGTTCACCGCCGCCGCCCGGGACCCTAGTGACGTCATCCCCGGGCCGCGCTGGTATTGGCTGCCGGCCCGGGATTCCCCACTGGCGTCATCCCCCAGGCCGCGCCGTGATTGGCTGCCGGCCCGGGAGAAGGAGGAGAGGCCGGCCGAAGGAAAACGACGTAGCAGGAGCGGCGGGAGCTCACTCCGCGCCCCTGCGATACCCCCGTGAAGCTGCTGACCTTCCCCGGGGCTCCCGAGAGAGAGAGAGCCCCGGAGCACAAGGAGAAGGCTGGCGCAGCGAAGGAGACCGGCGCACCAAAACCGGTGAGTGCTGCTGCGAGCCCCAGGGAGGAGGGGCGTCGGGACACGTTGTCGGTGTCCGCCCCCCCTCGAGTGAATCTCCGGTTGTGCCCGAGGCCCAGGAGGCCTCCCACGAAGCCCAGTCCCCCGAGAGGGACTCCGCGTGCCCCCCCAATGGTCTGAGCCCTGCGAGGCTCCACCTGTGGCATTGCCCCCAGAGCCCAAGAGGCTCCACCGTATCATTGCCCCCAGAGCCCGAGTGGCTCCACCCGTTGGCACCCTTTTCCCCAGGGCCGGTAAGGCTCCCACAGGGTCCCTCAGTGGCCCAGCACTTAGTGGGCCACTGCTACGTTTAGCTTTGCCCCGGGCTCCCTGCCATGAACATCGAGACACTTGGGCACCTTGCCCCAGAAAGGCCCGCTGGCCTGTGGATTGCCATGGACCAGGTCTAATGTGATCCCTACACGTATTCTGTGTTGCACCTCTACGGGTGCTCCTGTTGTTGTGTACCTTGTCCTATTTCCCCCCCCCCCCTGAATACCAGATGTCCCCTGTGCGATTCCTGGCCGTGGTCCCTTGGCCCTGTGCTGTACCTCCTTCCCCGAAGCCCCTACCCGTGCCCCTGGCACCTTGTACGATGTGTGTTCCTATGTGTCCTGCTTAATACAGAATCTATTTTTCATATATATACTTGGTGTGGAGTTCCTTTGTGGGAGGCCCGGGAGGTTGTTGTTGGTGGGTGCGTGCGCAAATGCTTCACATGTCCTCCGAGATAGGCCTGGCTGCCCGCGCCGCGTTACCTAGAGGGCGCGCAGGGGTCGACCTTTCATAGGAGTGGTGGTCTCTGACTGGCTGTGGCGCAAGCCCTGGCCGGCCGGGGGTCCCATTTCCTACACAGATCTTGTAGGCTCTTGGCTCCTTTGGGGGGAAATACGTATCCACAAGCTCAGTCCAAGGGCTCAGGGACTTTGGATTGCCGATTGGGAGCTAGGACTCAATTTTCCACAATGCACCTGCACAGTCCAGGAGAAATCCATTTGCAACTGGTCATCTAGGGTGATAATCTCTTTGGGCTTGCACGTGACTTCTTCCAGCTGTACCTGTTGCAGATCAGGGGCTGTATTACACAAAGTGCCCCGGGGACGCAACAGACATTTGTTCCTTCTTTGCGCACCCCCCTGGCACTTTGGTATTACAGAAGGGCTGCAAATGCTTGTGCGAGCCCTTCTGTAATACTGAAAATGCAATACATGCAGCACCAGTGCTTTCTCAAGAGGGTGGTCCATCATTTGCATGGGGACATGGCCCCATGCAAATGAAGGAATCCCTTTGCCTCTGTGCCTGCTCCCTATTATACATGTGGGAGCAGAGGCAAAGAGGATGTCAGGGGGTGCACTGACAGTGAAGCACCTAAAAGGTCTGTCAGTGCGCCCCCTGAGAGCAGCCCTCTGGAGGGGACCCTCAGACATCCCCTTGCAGTCAGGTGCAGTCACTAACTAAGTAAAGTTCCTCTGCTTTAAACACTTCCTGCAAAGTTTGGCATATTTTTGACCCAGAATGCACAGCTCTTCAAAAATCAAAATGGAGAACATAGCTCTTTGGTGTGTGTCTATGTAACCCAACCCAGAGGTGTGGCTAACAACTCAGTACATTCCCATTCCAGTCCCTTTCCTAATCTAATTAGGGGGACTCCCATTTAGCTGGTGATCAAGGAAGTGGGGACAGGCCTAGGTCCTTGACAACTGATCTCCTGCCTTTAAAGTCCAGCTTATCTCACAGCCCCCTACCTCTCTCTGGCTTCTACAGGAAGCAAATCTCCTTCCACCAAATGGCTGTATGATTTCAGCTACAGGCCACTTCACACCTTCTCAGGAAGCAGCTTACCTCAGGCTGTCAAAGGCTGACAAATTTGAAGAAACTGCTACAGGGATGCTTTAGGTAACTTCAGGATAGTAAGTGCTAAAACTAATTTCCTGTAATAGTTATAATAAATCTTAGCTTGGTAAGTTTTTGGATTTATTGTAACCTTTATTTTGATACTTTGAATGATATTGCAAGCTAGCTCCAAAGCAAAGATAGACTTTATTAAGTTAATAAAGCCATCCCATGTTACCCTTTGTGGCTAGTAGCACAACAATAGGGAAAAACTACTTTGAATGTTTTTCCCTAACAGGGCATATAAAACATAATTTATATTGTCCCTGCTTTTTATAGCAATGCACCCTACCCTTGGGGCACCTAGGACAGACCTTAGGAGTGACATATATGTAATAAAAAGGTAGTTTTGACTTTGGAAATACCTTTAAGTTCAAAATCTAATTTCGATATAGTTTTATTTTAAGACCAGCCTGCAAGGCAGGCCTGGCTTTAAAATGACACCATACACCACAGCAATGCACACTTAAGTACATTACGTCCACTGGGGTCTCTAAACCTACATGCCGTACCATTACCAGGGACTTACAGGTTGGTTGTCTTGGACAATTAGAATCATACCAATTACCATATGCCTTTTAGAGGACATAGTACTGGCCCTCGGCCTGGTTAGCATAGCCTAGGACACTCTCAGTTCAGTATTAACCAGCATCAGTCAAAAAATGGGGGTGATCAAGGCATAAAGGATGACTTTCCTACACCCACCAAGTCTTGGAACCACTTGTTGACATCCTCAGCTTTACATAAATACAGTATAGATGCTGTCTGTTATCTTTCTCCACAGGCATGTTCTGATTATTGCTAGTGTTCTTAACATGTGATAGCCCATCAGACAGTTTTCTGTGTCTTAACACATCCTCAGTGAAGACATCCAGCGCAGGATTTATGAACTGCTACTCCCTACCCATGCTTGGGTCTATGATGAAAATTTATGACAGTTTCTGCTTGTGATGAGGGAGCGGTGTCGAAGGATGGCTCCTGGTTATCCTTTTATAAAACACTTTTGCCACACACAATGGCTGCCTGCCGACCTCCAAACAGGAAGGATGTGTTGGCAATGGCAGCTCCGCCGGTTAGGTGGAGGAGCGTCGCCCCACTGAGCAGGTCGAAAACAGAAAAATTAAAATGATAATAACTCACTGTTATTATAATTTTATTTTTCCCCTTGCTCAGCTGAGTATGGCGGGCCTGCTATGCTCACTGAGCAGGGGAGGAGTGGTTTGCCCACTCCAAGTGCGAAGGACGCTTTGGCTAGCCACCTCAGGCCGGTCAAACCACCATGCGGACTTTGCATATTCTCCATGCAGGTTGCATTACAGCCTGCATGGAGAACATGCCCAGCCTCCCATTCTCTGGCTGAGTGCCGATCCATGGTGGTCAGATCAATCACAACTCTGTATTGCCGTGTTGTGATTGGCTATCAAGAGGCTGGGAGCCGGGTGCTTCCTACTTCTGCCCAGGAAGTGGGCAAAAAGGAACAAGAGGAGGCGGTGGTGGCAGACAGGTAAGTGTTTATTTATTTTTATCCCTCCATCCCCCCTCCACCCGTGAGCCGTCCACCCCACTTCCGTTAAATGCCAGCCATCAATGTGTGTTGGGGTGCTTTGGTGGTATCCCGAGATTGTTTTGTGCGCAGCTCTGGACGCTTCTGTCTCCAGGGTTTTTTGTTGCTCCTGGGCTTTCACTACCGGAAACTTCCTGAGGTGCAGCACATAAGCTACAGGCCTGGGCGTAGTTCGTAGAGTTTTACTATGTGGAACTACACGGAAGTGACAAAAAAACTCTGCCAATTTCCGCAATTGGCATAGTGCAGTGCGAACTGCTGTTCGCTCTGATCTTCCTGCTGCTCGGGTAGAATTTCTACCTGAACAGCAGCTCACACTGGCCAATTTACCGCTTGCTAGCAGGGAAAAACTAAGCTGCACTACGCGTAGTGGAGTTTTCTGCACTCCGGGAGCTCCGCGGATCGTGAAGTGCAGAAAACTCCACAAACTCCGCGGAGTGGAGTTCACAGCCCAGGCCTAATACGCTATTTATCAGGTGCGGTATTTAGTACACCTGATAAATATTTCCCACACATTATTTATGACATGAGGTTGATTATTATTGCATGCGGATATCTAATATGTTTTTTGGGCTGCAAAAAAACTCATAATCTGCTGTATTTATTTCACACATTCCAAACTGCTAAGGTTGTCCATATCCCTACAGGGAATGGACATGGAAGTGGAACACAGACCTGGGACTGCCAATACCAATGCAGATGGCCTTTCCAGGTTCTTCCACTTAGATGATGAAGACTCTCTAGGGGAAGGTTAGTCTTATCCTCTTACGTTTGGAGGGGGTCATGTAGGAAAGTGCCTCTTTTGGACATGGTTATCCCCCATTTTTTACCTGGAACATTATGTAGTTTTGACTTGAAGAGCACAGGGTCCCTGCCAACCACGTTCTATTAGCTATATCTCCATCCCTAAACTGTACCTTTTGTTTCCACTATTGGCATCACTTTAGCTCACATATAAGTCCCTAGTAAAAGTTACCCCTAGTACCAAGGGCCTTGTAGTTATAGAGGGTCCCTATGGGCTGCAGCAAAACATTCACCACCCTAAAGAACACCTCACCAAACACACTGCCACTGCCACTGCAGCCTGTCTGTCTTGATGCAGACAAACCTGAAGAGTCAACATGGCACACATCCCTGTGTGCGATGCCCATAGACACTGTATGAGATATAGGTAAGAAATCCCTCTAGCAGGCCTTAGCCCTATATCAGGGTGCACTATATCTCCTGTGAGGGCATAGCTGCATGATCAGATATACCCCTGTAATAACCTTGTCAATTCCTGGATATTGTAAGTGACCAGGGAAGCCATAGTAAGTACATGGGCGGGAAACTCGTCATTACAACTTCCCCAGCACCATGATGGCTTCACTGAAATATCTCGACACAATACACCTGTAATGATTCCAGCGTCTGGTTAATTACAAAGTGTACACCGAGGACCCCTTAGAGGGGTACACTGAAACCTACCAATCCTTAGTGTGGTCACCGACTGGCCTAAGACAGCCTGCTACCACCTGACAGTGTTCTGACCTCATGGGGAGAATGCCTGCACACTCTGAGGCCGAAAAGAGTGCCTTTCCTGGGTGGAGGTGTTCACACCTGCCCCGGTTCAGGAAGATCTTTCCATGGTGGGAGATTCAATGGCCTTGCCGTCTTCGTAATTTGACTCCAGCCTCTCCTGTTAAAGGGAGCAGGCCCCCTCCCTGTTCTCACCCCCTTTTTGGTGGGAGGACAGGCTAGCAACATAGGAAAAATAGGAGGTGTGCACCCCTCTGCCAACTACATCCCTCATGTACTAGAGATGAGGTGAAGACTCCATCCCTCAGGTGCTGTAGATGAGGTGAAGTACCCTTTTCGATGCCCACCATCTTAAGGATGGTGGTACTCCTCCAATCAGGGATATGCCCACCTCCACACCGGGTGAGCATTCACAGGTGTTATCACCCTTAAGGTAAGTAGCCCATAGGCTACTACCTGACACTCCCCTTAAACACCCCTAAATGTAGTATTTAGGTGGCCCACCTGAACCCTGAAGAACTGGACACTACAGAGTCACACCAGCAGAGAAGACCTCAGTCACCAACTGACTTGACCCAGCCCTACCTGCCTGTCTGCAGCCCTCGATAATTCTAAGTCAAAAGACGACCCTTACTGCAGCCCAGCGAGCTCCAAAGCCTTGGGAGGACTGCCTGCTTTTGACAAAGATCAAGACTCCAGAGAACAGCGGACCTGTTCACCAATCAACGATCTTCAAAGTAAAGACTCTGTGACCTGAAGAACCGCAAAGCCTGCCCTAAGTTACACCTCTCCAGCCAACGGCTCTGGCCCCAGCTCAAGTGACTCACCAGTTCCAGAAAGGTTCCCCAGCACTCCAGAGCTTAGGTCCACCATGAGCTGACCTCTCCTGGACTCCTCGACATTGCCTGAAGCCTCTGCACAGAAACCCCCTCAACTGCGACCTGCTCTGGTAAGCTGTTTCCAACACCAAAAGTCACCCCTGCATTCGTCTGGTAAAGAGCACAAAAGGTGTCCCTATATCCCAGAGCATCTTAAATTTCCTCTGCAGCTGTTGGTTTCCTTCAACCAGCCTCCTGGCCTGAGTCTGCAGCCTTTCTTCAATTTGGCCGTTCTCCATTGCCTTGCATTGGGCATTAATGCTGTGTTGGTACCCTGCACATGGTCACCCCTGTGCTGCTGGTGGTGTAGTGTTGGTGCTGCTTTGGTCCCCGTCTGATGCTTGCTTCAACCCCTGGAGACTGCCCCCCCAAGCCGCTGCTACTCACCAGTAAGCAGCTTCTGACCGATTGTCCCCAGTCCCCATTGATTTGCATTATGCACCCGACTTCAAATTTGCACCCTGCACCCGACCGCCCCTGTGCCGCTGGTGGTGCACTCTTGGTGCTGAATTGAACCTTGCTCAATACTGACCTTAACTGGTGAAGACTGGTCTTGTAAGTCAATGTTATCCCTATGTATGCTGAATGTTTTCTTCCTCCCATAGGTTTACATTGCAAATTCTGAAAATTGCAGTGTGTCCAATTGTGAAACAGACAATTCTTTCAGTTGAAAACTTAGTTACCTATGATGAAATTCTGTGGTTCTACAAAATAAATATAACCAAGTATTATTTTTATAAATTGGTCTGGGATTTATTCATTGAGTGTGTGTTTCATTTATTGCCACTGTGTGTACAACAAAGGCTTAACACTGCCCTTTAATAAGCCTAACTGCTTGCCCACACTACCACAAAAGAGAGCATTAGTATTACCTTCGTGAGCCTCTGTAAAATCTCTGGGGATCCACTGGACTCTCTGCATACTACACCTCATTTTGATATAGTATATTACATTATATAGAGAGCCACCTTCCTACATTCATTATGCCCTATTGAACTTGTAATACGGTGGATGGGATATCCATCACATTTGTGACAGATTATCCCACCTGCCAAACTCGTAATCAGGCCCTTAGTTAATAAAAAGGGTTTGTTGGAAATATAGACAATTAAAAAACATGACAAATTGTAGAAAACCTTTTTGAAATTACATCAAAATAACCTTTTTAATTATTAAAATTGGGAATGAAGACTTGCTAAGCATTATTAATTTGCTGATAATCATGGGATGATAATTAATATATAGGAAAAAGTGTGTGGAAAACAATACAGGCAGGCTTACGGGACAATGAAACAAAACATTCACCTGGAAATCATTCCAGACAATTCATCCAGCTCATTAAATTAATTAGATATTATGTCTAGTCTTTCCATACAGAGGCAATCCTTTTTTTTAATGTGCATCAACATTTCCTACTCTTGTTTGCTTCTGTATCAATCAATCACTCGCCAAATGAATTTCATCAATTCAGAAACTACTTGTCGCAAGTGCAGGGGAGATATAATTTATATCATTTATGTGGCCATGTAATAAACAATAATCAAAATTATATTTTGTTATAATGCATCATTTCTCTATATTAAAGTGTCACCAGTAGCTTTCAAATAATCTATAGCATATCTTTTGTATGCATATATACATTCAGTGATGTCAAGTGTACTCACTTTATTACCCTTTTCTTTAATCTTGTGTGGATGAAGTGCCTGATAATCATGCCTTACCTGTGATAAGCAAAGGATGGGTTGCAATCCTCCTACATGCTGCCATGTCTGTGGCCTCCACATTTCAAGAAGGAGGAGGTGACTGTTGTTTTCACCCAGGATAGCATCTTCAGAAGACCTCTAGGCCAGACAGCAGTCTCCTAGGGAACTCGCATGGCTTGCAAGTCCCTAGCCAGCAGACACCAGTCCATGGATGATCATACAAACTAAGTAGTACTCTCTTGAACCCACTTCTCAGCCTACAGATACTTCAGAAAACTCCTCTGGTTCACCCTGCAACACAGATGTAACTCCAGCCTTCTCTGCATCTTCGGAGGGAGAAGAGTAGAACTTAATTCCCACTCTACAATCTTCCTCCCACAGTTTCCTGGATGGCAACCCTCAATCTGATGGACAGCCTGCTCATATTGTCAGGTAGTCACACATGAAGAAGCGGGTTAGCATAGTCAAACCTGTTCTCTGGAAGCATCACCTTTTGCAACAACAATCCTCTGTGCAGGGGAAAATTCATTATATGAAGCAGACCCCGTGCACCATCCTAACTCACCAGGACCAGGTACCAAAGTTAAGGAAAGACAGACCAACATCTTAGAGAACATTATTAAATGTCTCCAAGAACCATGCAAATAATATAGGCCAGATTGCACAGGTGCTGCTGTCAAATTGCAAAGCCGCCAACATGCACCTCAGTCAACTGGGGTAAATTAGTAAAATACTCCCCTCTCACAAAGCCCACATACTCTCCTGGAAACTCCACAGACCTACCTGCTCTCCCTCCACAACTCCAGCCTCAACCTGCTCTGGGCTCAGTATTAAATTGTTAATGTGATAGTGGGCTTGGTCAACACCGACAGACGCAGTGATCAATTTGTTTACCAATCACTGACACATCCTCAGACAAGACGCTCGATGTTTTAAAATCACCCACCCCACAATTTTGATGTATATAGAAGCACATTTATATTAAACTATTTCAATAAATATCATTTTGTGGTGATCTGGCATACATTCCAATGACATGGTGCTATGTCATTGGAATGTAGAATGTACTGTGTGATGCTGCAGTGGAAAGATTCCATGTTTCACAGTTACTCTGGGACTGCAGCAGCTGTGGCTAATAAACCTTTTGCTTGAAGTATTCAACTCTCCTACTCTTTACTTGACTATACTTCACCACAATTTGGTGACGATTTAGCCACAGCAAAGGATCCACGCAGCAAGCAACATTTATTTAAAGAAGAAATCTGAAAAAAAGAAAGCAGCCCAGAGAAGTAGACATCGCACCCAAAAGAAAAGTCAGGCTTGTATATTTGAAATTATACTTGACAAGTAGGCGCAAGATTTTGAATTTCAACTAGCGCAGGACTGTAGCTAACCTGGAAATTAAAGACTCTCTCTTTCAAAGACTTAAAGCTATTTCAAAGTATACCAAGATAATTAACTCGCCGTATTTAAACAGTGTCGAAGTTTTCATGTTTTTGTGGAATTGAAGAGTAATTATTCCTTATCTCTTTGTTTTATGGGATTGACATTCTTGAGTATCTGTGTAATATCCATGACAGCGCTCAGGAAAGGCGACACAATTTAAAATATCATCGCATTGTATCTATTTGAAAATAAACTATTTGTGAGAAACTAAGAGATTAGCAAAAACGAGTAATTCGACAAAATTAACAAGCACGAGGCAGTCATTAACTGGTGGTTCAAAAGTAAACATCTCGTCCGTGCATTTCAACCAAGCGCGAGGCTGCCATTGTTTTAAGTAGCGAGAGAAGCACGAGACCGGCACCACTTTTAAACAAGCACGAGATCAGCTTCGTTTCACTTCAATTTAACCGCGCGCTTGTCTCAAGCCCATTATTCTGATTCACCGAAGTGTGAAGGGAAATCCAAAGCTGTTCTTGGTTAAGTGGCAATAAATCAAGCCTCTTGTCAGAAGTTACTGAAGCGTGAAGGGAAACGCTAAGTAAACAACTATCGGTGCGAACGAAAGATTTAACCTGAAAGCCTTTTAACTAAATGAAATGTACTCTTTCATGCGCGTTAAAGCTAACACGGAAGCCTAATTAAAGCTGTCTGCAGTGCGCGCGAGTACAACACGGGTTCTAAATGGAAAATGGTGTTCTGGGAGTAATTGAAGGAAATAATTACTCACTTTATTTATCACCATTCTGGGCATAATAAAGCGTGTCCATCTTGTTCAACCGGTCCAAACCCAATAAAAAAAAAAACAGAGAGAGAACACAGAAGAAGGACCAACCTAATCTTCTCAACAACTAGAATGCTGACTGGTTTTTAATAGGGAATCAAAAAGGAAGTTGCTTTCTATGAGACTCAAAGACATACACTGGTAATATTAAATTCATAATAAATTCAACAACAAAGAGAAAAATAACAAGAACAATTTTTTTTCCATTTTTTTTCTTCAAAGACTAAGGGATACCCACATATTTTTTTTTATTAAAAAAAAAAAGAAGGGAGGTAAAACAAGAAAAGTTGGAAGCAACACAACAAAAAAAATGTGCATAATTAACTAAAGAACATTTTGCGAAGATATTGCACGCCCGTGATGTGCACACGTTGAAGTTTTTAACAATATTTTTTTTTAATTTATTTATTTTTGTCATTTTTAAATGGTATAATTCTTATTCTCATTTTAAGAAAAATATACATTGTTTTATCTAGTAATTTAGGAAAATTCTAGATCTGATTCACAAATTGGTTAGTGGTATTGTAAAAAAAAGATTTTCAAACGCAATGGCAACTATGCAAAATGTGGGTGCTCCACCTCCTTTCCCCCAAACTCCTGGAGATCCACCTGTGCCTTGGAGAAATTGGTATAGGGCATTTACAAAATATTTAGGAGCTATAGGTGGTAATAGATATCGAGCAGAACGTAAGAGATTCCTATTGGAACACAATTTAGGATTCGAGGGCCAATCTATTTATGAACATCTTCCACCGTATGTCACTCCCCTTGGTCAAGAAGATTTAGATGAATTTGAATTAGCTGTTAAGAAATTGGAAAAGCAATTTGACGTTCAACCCAGTTTAATTGCTAACAGACATAAGTTTTTTCACAAGAGAGCAGTTGCAAGATGAATCTATAGATACATATGTAGCAGTGTTACGTATGTTGGCTGCTGAGTGTGAATTTGAAAACTTTACAGACCAGCTTATACGAGATCAAATTGTAGTACGTTGTTGGGATAAAAAGGTACAAGAAAAACTCCTCACCATGAGAAACCCAAATCTGATTGAAACAATTGACATAGTAAAGGGGATTGAGGTTTCACGGAAAGCACTTAGAGAACTCACTCGCAAAGAAACTAGTGGTGTGTCTGTGGTGAAAGAGAGCACACTTGCAAAAGAAAATATGAATGAAAGTACAATTTCAAAACAAAATAGTAATTTAAAAAAAATTTCAAAGAAAAAAGAGTCTAAGAATAATTTTTTCCAACAAAAGAATATTTGTTTTAGATGTGGTAATAATAGACATGGACCCAACAGCAGACCATATCCTGCTAAAAATGTGAAGTGCAAAGTGTGTAACAAGATTGGACATTTTGCAAAGGTATGTCAGACTCCTAGAGATAGAATTAATGCAATGCAAGATGGAGATGTATTTGACAGTTCAGATGAAGAACAAAATTGTACAAGAGGAGTCAGAGACATGATTGTTGTAGTACAGGATGAGGAGTCTGATTGTGTAGATCTGTATGAACACATTGAGGTAGACGGTAAAGAGCTTAGACTTCTCATTGATTCTGGTGCTAGAATGACCATGATTACTGATGAGTTGTATGATGAAGTATGGGGTAAACGCATGTTGTTTCCTCCAGATAGGAACCCTGTCATGTATGATGGAAGAAAAATTGAATTATCAGGATATTTTGAGTGTCAACTCAAATTCAAGGATCGTAGCATTTTTGGAAAGGTATACGTGGCTAAGAAAGGTTTAAATATTCTGGGATGGTATCACCAAGGTCTCTTTGGGATGACGCTTAGACCTGGGAGAGATGTACAAGTTTCATTAGTGACTGATGGTGAGCAAAGTAGAGAGGTTGTTGCAGGAGGTGAGAACAATATCAAATGGGTTGAGAAGTTCCCTACAGTGTTTGGTGACAAGTTAGGTAAAATTAATGGATTCAAACACAAGATTAAGGTCCAAGAGGGTGTTACTCCTGTGAAACACAAATTGAGGAATGTACCTTTCAGTGTACGTGAAGACTTGGAAAGCATTCTTAAAAAAATGTGTGATGATGGTGTAATAGAACCAATAGAATCATCTTTATGGTTAAGTCCATTGGTTATCGCAAGAAAAAAAAATGGGCAGTTGAGAGTGTGTGTCGACTTAAGGAGTCTCAACAAAGTAATTTGGGATGACTCACACCCTTTGCCCAGGATTGACAACATCATAAGTACATTTTCAGGCGCTAGGTTATTTTCGAAAATTGACCTAGCATCTGCTTATCATCAAGTGGTACTTGAGGAATCATCACGGCATTTAACAGCTTTTGTTTTTTCCTATGGGTTCTTATCAATTTAAGAGAATGCCTTTCGGACTCGCTTCGGCTGCGGCTGTTTTTCAACGTGTGTTGGAGAATGTACTGAAAGGCATTGATGGGGTAGTGACTTTCCAGGATGACATTTTAATAGCAGGAAAAGATCAGAGTAGTCATGACAAACGTATGAGTGAGGTACTAGAGAGATTAAAAAAATTTGGTGTTGTGGCCAATCGAGGTAAATGTGAATTTTCAAAGAATACAATAGAATATCTAGGTCATGTAATTTCAGAAAAAGGGGTAGAACCTAGACCTGGCTTAGTAGATGCTATCACCAAAGCACCTACGCCTAAGTCTAAAGAGAATGTGGCCTCCTTTTTAGGGCTTTGTGAATTTTATTCAAAATTCATTCCGAATTTTTCAGCGAAAACGGTAAAATTGAGGGAATTGTTGAAAAAAGACATAAAATTCTCTTGGGAAGAGAGATGACAAGCTGAGTTTGAAGGGTTGAAGAAGGAAATCATTTCTGCCGGAGTCCTTGCACCATTTGAACCTTCACAAGAATGCATTATTACTGTGGATGCTAGCAATGACGGTCTTGGTGCTACCATTGCTCAGATGAAAGGGAAAACTGAAGTAACAATTGGGTTTGCTTCAAGGTCATTGAGGTCTAATGAAAAAATATTCTCTGTTATTGAAAAAGAACTTTTGAGTTGTTGTTGGGCGGTTGAAAGATTTAAATGTTTTATTTGGGGGAGAAAATTTGTACTCAAAACTGACCACAAACCTTTGGTGGGACAGTTATCAAAGATCACACCCCTAGAATAGCAAGATTGAGCTCGAAACTCCTACAGTATAACTTCTCAATTGAATACATTCCAGGCGGTAAAACCATAAGGGCAGACTATTTATCCCGCTCACCCCTAAGTTTCACTGATTATCCTGAAAATTGCGAAGAAAACTATGAAGAATGTTTAATTGCATGTATCGACATTTGTTATGATACAACTTTTAATGAACGTGAATGGTTGGATGAATCTTCTAAAGATATGGAACTGGATAGTGTCAGGGGGTATGTCATGAGTGGGTGGCCTAAAGAAAAAAATCTGCCTCAAAATTTACAACCTTATTTCAAAGTGGCAGATGAACTATCCATTGAAGAAAAGAGGATGCTTGTACGGGGGGATAAATTCATTCCACCAGTATCATTAAGGGAAAGGATTATTTCCTATGGTCATGAGGGTCATCTGGGACAAACTATAACCAAAAGGAAAATTAGAGATAGCTATTGGTGGCCCGGCATGGACTCTTCCATCGTAGCAAGTGTGCGGGGATGTGTTATCTGTGCTTCTAGCGACAAAGGTCTTAAAACAAAGGTAGTTCCATTACAACCTGTTGAATTACCTAACACAGTTTGGTCAAAGATCGCCATAGATTTTTTTGGTCCTTTTTGCTCGCTTCCACGGAAATTAAGATTTGCCATTGCAGTTGTAGATTACTACAGCAAGTGGTGGGAAGTGAAATTTGTAGAGGAACCTAATACTGTTAGTGTTGTCAAGTTTTTGAAAAGTCTGTTTTTAAGGGAAGGTTTTCCTAAAGCAATAGTATCGGACAACGGTGTCCAATTTGTTTCTAGGGAAATGAAGAGTTTCCTTAGTAACAATGCTATCAGACACAAATGTGTTGCTTTATACCACCCACAAGCCAATGGTCTGGTAGAAAAAATGAATCGCACATTAGTTGAGTGTATACAATGGGCAATTCAAAACAAGGTTGATGTTTGCAACTCTATTGAAGAAATGCTGTGGTCACATAGATGTTGTCCAAATGCTGTCACAGGTATCACACCATTTGAATTGTTACGAGGACGTCCACCTGCCTCAAGGTTGTGCCCTGCTTGGTTGAGAGAATGTCAACACGAAAGTGATCATTTGTTAAATATGGACAAGATTGTGAGACCAAAAGTTGAAGCTTTTCAAAGTAAAATGAAAAATCATTACGACACTACTCACAGAGTTAGACCTGTTGAAAGTAAACTATGTGTAGGAGACTGGGTTCGCATCAAGGACCCCAATCATGTTCCCAAGGGTATGTCTAAATTTAAACCTGCTGTCAGAATTGAGGTTGTGACCAGGAATGCAGTGAAAACTAGCAAAAATGAATGGTGGAATAAGGGAAGAGTGGTGAAGGTGGATTGTCACGATGCTCTTTCACATGATTCTTGTCTTTCACCCAAACCGTTTTTGCATTCTCATGTTCCTTCATCTTCCTCTACTGACATTGTTGTTTCTGAATCCAAGTGTTTATCTAATCCTGACCTTGAGCTTAGAAGTAGCAGGCGGAATGTTATCAAACCTTTAAGATATCGTGATTAATGTTCTTTTGGATTAATTATCAGATGTTCATGTATATATTGATGTGTTTACGCTGTGTTATTCTATGTAATATGTTTCTGTTTATTTATTGTAAAGAAGGGAGATATTGTGGTGATCTGGCATACATTCCAATGACATGGTGCTATGTCATTGGAATGTAGAATGTACTGTGTGAGGCTGCAGTGGAAAGATTCCATGTTTCACAGTTACTCTGGGACTGCAGCAGCTGTGGCTAATAAAACTTTTGCTTGAAGTATTCAACTCTCCTACTCTTTACTTCACTATACTTCACCACACATTTGTATTTCCTTTCACCTGTGTATCATCTCTTGTGTGCGTGGCCATAGATATGGGTATAGGAGAGTAAAGTTATATAATGTGTTGAAGACAGTAGAACATTTAACAATATTTTTACAACAGCACTATAACTTACATCTTCAAGCAGC
This sequence comes from Triturus cristatus, assembly GCF_964204655.1. Classification (NCBI taxonomy): domain Eukaryota; kingdom Metazoa; phylum Chordata; class Amphibia; order Caudata; family Salamandridae; genus Triturus; species Triturus cristatus. The sequence continues at coordinate 279,327,235 of NC_140579.1, forward strand.
TCACACACACTGAATAAAAATAAGAACACAACCGGTTTAGATTCAGAAAAAATATTTAAGTATACAATATTCAAAGAGTTATCAAATTTGGACATTGTTGACAAAATCAAATTATACAAAAAATACATTTACAAAGAAAGATCAAAATTCCTAAATGAATGTTTAATGAAAAGTAAAAGTACAAAAAAAAATTAAAGTCAATCCCCCATCTCAGATGAGGTGGTTAAAATATTTTCCTGGGTTGAGGGAAAAAATATGTGCTCATTTTCCTCTTCCTCTTTAGAGACCAATAACACCAGGAGATCCTCCACAGTTGCAGGCATCTGGGCAGGGCCAGACACACCTGATAATCTGGACTCACTAGGATAGGTTTAGGGACAAAGTAGGAAGACCTAATGTGGGACACAAAAAAACTAACAGGGGAAGGCTGGGAAACAAATGAGTGAACATTACTGTAGTCCATGAGGACAGAAGGCAGCAAAGCTCTATGTACGGGAGAGCATGCCGTTCTCTGTGTGCTTTAACCTTCACTGCCACCTCTTAAAGACTGTCAGATAGTGCCTACTTTCCAGCGATCACCTACTCCATGACCTCCTTGAAACAGCCAGGGTGTACAGAGGGCAGGGTGGAACACCATGTGAGGGCTCAAGGATGTGAGGGGGTGAATCTGAACCTCGACTGCTGATCATCCAGGCAGGCACTTGCAGCAGGATAAGTACAGTATGTAGAGGTAGAGGCCCCATTGTCATAGGGCCTTTTCCCTGGTAGAGGCTTACAGGCCTGATCATGAAGTGGCCTGCTATTGGGCAATAACAGATGTTAGATCTTGTAGGCCAGGAGAAATCCCATCTTCTGCCTCCTGTTGGCATGTTGTATCCAGATCGACCACTTCCTTGGTAGTATGAAATAAGTTACTTACCTATAACTGTAGTTCTCTAGTACTGGAAGCTTTCATAGATTCACATGCTTGAATCATTTCCAGTCATCATGATGGGAGTCCCCAGTACTTAGAATAGTAGTAGTAGTAGTAGTAGTAGTAACAATATTAGTACACTGATAGGTATAGACTAGAAAAGGCCTAGGCCTTTCAGTTTCTTAACCTATCATAGTACTTATTAAAAAAGGAACCAAAGTTTTGCCTTAACCAAACAGCATGAATCTCCCTTTAAAACCCTCCAGAGAGAAGCTCAGTACCTCAGATTTTCGAGCACTAGTGCTAAAGTTAATATGCTGAGATAAATAACGTGAGCTTCCCCTGGGGAGGAGGGTGGGTCTCATGCGAATCTATGAAATCTTATAATACTGGAGAACTACAGTTACAGGTAAGCAACTTATTTCTTGCTCCAGTATTGGAACTTTCATAGATTCACATGCTTGAATCAGAATAGCAAGCAGTTGTGTAGCACATTTGCCATAATTTTAAAAATCGCAGCTACCGCCCAAACTGCTGAACAGAATTACACCAAATTTGGCATAAAAGGTAGCCCTTGGTTCAGAGTCGTGCCTTTTGGTTAAATGGTGTAAATCCGTTCAGTAGTTCCTGAGAAAATCAAAAGTAAAATCACATATATATCTGGGCGGGGCCTAACAGAAACATCTCATCGTGAGATCTGATTGGCTGTCAGCACTTCATCCAAGAAGTGTTGGCAGCCATCTTGGGACCAATATACATGATAGCACCTCATTAAAAAGCATTGCAGTTAATAGAAGGTTTTAAGACTTTAGTTACATTATAAATCATTTTAGGAATTGTGGTGTGTTCTAAGGTGATTTTACCATGTGAAAAAGCCTTCTGCTGGGATATAATGAATCATGTTTGAGAGAAAACTATTTTCTTATGCTTTTCCCACAGAGGTTTGGAAGGTGATCTGTAAGCTAAACTGAGAGCATATTTTCTGTAAATTCATATTATCTTTCTCAGTCATGTGAGAATGAAGTTTGACATTCTCAGTAAAACATGTACATCCAACAAGGGCAGAGACTGTCAGTTGATTCCTTTGTGTTCTACTGCAGCTTCCCAGAGTGTTCTAAAGAACAACTCGAGCGCTAACAGTCCTACTTATGACAAACGTATTGCACACCCGGAGCCATCTTGATTGGCATAAAGTGGTAACTCTTAAAACATTTAATTTAAAAAGGAACAAAATGAGGGGGTTCATTTTGCCATAGAAAATATGATTAGTGCTGCGGAAAGAAAAATTAGGGCACATTTTGAGTGACTTCTCAAATCCTCTTCTATTTCATTAAAAAATTCTGACATGCAGACTGAAACATGCACTTTCAATACCAGCAGCAGACTTCCCTGGTGAGCAGTAGCTTTACTACAGTGATCTAATGAGCAACTAGAGTGCTAACATTCAAATTTTATGGCAAATGTGTGACACATCTGAATGCCTTTTTGATGGAACCAAAGTAAAAAACTGAAAGTATTTCCTACTGAGGAGACTGCAGTAAATGAGGAAATTAGGAAACTTCATAACAAATAAGTCTCCCAAGATGGCCACCAGAGACAAAAGAGCCCAAATGTAGCACAAATATCACCCAGATGTAGCCCAAGTATAGCCCAATGACAGAATGTCCCAGAGTGTTCTAAAGAAAAACTAGAGCGCCAACAGTCTTAATTATGACAAAAGTATGGCACACCTGAAGCCATCTTGATTGGAAAAAAGTGGTAAAACTTAAAACATTTAATTTGCAAAGGAACAAAATGAGGGGGTTCATTTTGCCATAGAAATTAAGATTAGTGCTGCAGAAAGAAAAATTAGGGCACATTTTGACTTCTCAATTCTCTTCTATTTCATTAAAAAATTCTGACTTGCAGACTGAAACGTGCACTTTGAATGCCAGCAGCAGACTTCCCTGGTGAGCAGTAGCTTTGCTACAGTGATCTAATGAGCAACTAGAGTGCTAACATTCAGAATTTATGGCAAATGTGTGACACATCCGAATGCCTTCTTAATGGAACCAAAGTAAAAAACTGAATGTATTACCTACTGAGGAGACTGCAGTAAATGAGGATATTAGGAAACTTCATAACAAATAAGTCTCCCAAGATGGCCACCAGAGACAAAAGAGCCCAAATGTAGCACAAATATCAACCAGATGTAGCCCTAGTATAGCCCAATAACAGAACATCTCAGAGTGTTCTTAAGAACAACTAAAGCGCTTACTGTCTTACTTATGACAAAAGTATGGCACACCTGAAGCCATCTTGATTGGAATAAACTGGTAACACTTAAAACATTTAATTTAAAAAGGAACACAATGAGGGGGTTCAGTTTGACATAGAAATTATGATTAGTGCTGAAGAAAGAAAAATGAGGGCACATTTTGAGTGACTTCTCAAATCCTCTTCTATTTTATTAACAAATTCTGACATGCAGACTGAAACATGCACTTTTAATAACAGCAGCAGACTTCCGTGGTGAGCAATAGCTTTACTACAGTGATCTAATGAGCAACTAGAGTGCTAACATTCAGAATTCATGGCAAATGTGTGACATATCTGAATACCTTCTTGATGGAATCAAAGTAAAAAACTGAATGCATTTCCTACTGAGGAGACTGCAGTAAATGAGGAAATTAGGAAACTTCATAACAAATAAATCTCCCAAGATGGCCACCAGAGACAAAAGAGCCCACACAAATATCACCCAGATGTAGGCCACATGTTGCCCAATGACAGAAGTGTGAAAAACACTTTTTATTTTTTGTGTTTTTGCAGTTTTATATAGTGCAGACTTGTCAGGTATTGGAGTGCTTTACATGAGCATTGGTTACATCGCACAAGAACAAATTCATTTTGGTTGTAGACATGGGGAGATTAAGTGATTTGACCAGAATCACAGAATGTCGAGCTGAAGCAGAAACTCCAACCTGGTTCCCCAGTTGCAAAGTCTGCTGCTCTGGAAGTAACACCACATCCTCTCCCCTATGTGCAACATTTAATCAAGTGGTCAACTGGATACAAAAACATAACAATAACAAATAATTTAAAAGTGCTTTGTCGCTATTTGAAAACTCTGAAAATATGTCCTCATTTTAATTTTTTAGAGCACTAACCATAATTTTGATGCAAATAAGACCCTCTCATATATGTAATTTCTAAAGGAAATGCTCTAGGTATTACAGTTTTGATTACATCAAGGTGACGTCAGGCGTTACACACTTTTGTAATAAATATAGAATGTTAGCAATCTAGTTGTTCATTAGGATACTGTTGCGAGGCAGAGGCCAGGGGCACGGACACTGAAAATTGAAGGCAGGTAGGAGGGTGCAGAGGCAACAATTTGACCACACTGGGCAGGCAGGAATGGCAGTGGCAGCACAACAGACTATGGAGGGACGTGGAAAGGGGGGCAGGGGCAACAAACCAACAATACAGGACTGGCAAGAGAGGCTGTGGCAATATAATAGACCATTGTGGGCAGAAGGAAGAGGCAGTGGAAGTACAACCATACCTGCCAACAGACCCGATTCAGCCAGGAAACGTCCAATGTTTTTAAGCTCAAATGGGCTTTATTTGATCTGTCTCCTGTCTATAATCTCCTCTTTTTCAATGTAACTCAAAGGGGAAAATCAATACCCCAGTTTCTTTCAAAATTTCCCTCTTACCAAGTTCAAAATGTTCGCAAGTATGGTACATTGGATCATGGAAGGCAGGAGGAATTGGGGTAGGGACATGGACTTGGATAACAGAGGACAGAAGGGACATGGAGGGGTGCACCAAACTGACCCTACAGGGCAGTCGTCAGGGTTTGCAGCAGCACAATACACCACACAGGGCATGCGGGACGGGAGTGCAGCACAACAATCCATAGAAAGCAATAGGGAGGGGACAGGACCATGCACATGGACAAGAGAGAACAGAGGGGAAAGAGGCAATGGCAGCTAGCTGACCATAATGGACAGACAGGAGAGAAAGCTGCAGCATAACAGACCATAAAGGGCAGGAGGGATGGATCAGGGGCATTACAATGGAACAGACAAGCCAGGAGGGAGGGAATAGGGGTCTGCACATGGAAACAGAGGGCTGGGGGCAAGTGAGCAGGGCAGGATCAGCAAGATGACCATGGAGGTCAGGCAGGATGGGCACTAGAAGCAAGACACACCATGGAGAGCAACAGTGAGACTATGATGGCATACACACACACCATGGCAGGAAGGTGGGAGGGGGTCAGGGGCAGCTATCTGACCGCACAGGGAAGGTGGGAGGAGCCGTGGCAGCACAGAAGACCATGCATGGCAAGCGGGAGGGTTAGTGGCAGCACAATGGCTATGATGGGTAAGAAGGAGGGTGCAGGGGCATGCACAAAGGACCATGGAGGATAGAAGGGAGGGTCAGGACCTGGGCACAGACAAGAGAGTTCAGGGGAAGGGGCCTCACAACAGACCAGGCGGGGCAGGCAGGAGGAGCAGTTGCAGCACAACACACCAGGGAGGGCAGAAGGGTGTGGCAGTAAAATGGACCATGGAGGACAGGAGGAAGGGGATAGGGGCATGGAATGTGGACAGGCAGGGTGGAGGTGGCAGGGACAGGTTACAGTCATCTGACAATGCTAGGCAGGTGGGAGGGGAGTGGCAGCTCAACAGAACACTCAGAGTAGATAGGAGTGGCAGGTTCATGGAACATGGTGGGCAAAAAGGATGGAGCAGGGGCATGCACAAAGACATTGGAGGGCAGGGGGAAGGAGAATAGTGGCAGCAAGCTAAGCACAGAGGCTAAGCAGGAGGTCAATGATGGGGCATATAATTGGGCAATGGAGGGCAGGAGGAGTGGACTGGTACATCATGCTAAATGGAGGACAGTGGCAGCACATCAGACCATGCATGGCAGGATGGAGGAGGCTAGTCCATGGATTCAGACAACAGAGGATAGGGAAGAGGTGGATGGGGCAGCAAGCTAACTTTTCAGAGAAGTCGGGTATTTGGAACTTCATTGTTTTTAAAATGTGTGTCTGTGTGAACTACTTAAAATATGAACAAGTATGCAGCATAATCTCACTTTTATTCAGGAAGAAGAGGACGTTTGTGACTGTGACTCTGGGCTCACTAGGCAGAAACACCCCCTGACCCCCTGACCCTCCACCCCCCATCGCAAAATATAATGCCTGTGAAAAGGGTAGGTGAACGCAGTGTTGTATAGAATATAGTCCTGAGAGCACGATTGAAAATGAAAACTAGATATAGTGTATGGTATAAACTATGCACCAAAAAGTGTGATATAAGATGAACCGGGCGTGAAATATAATATGCAATACATTGTGCGTAATGACAGATTCATTGGAGAGCACGAATTAGCACAGGCACTAGCGCGTGCTATGCGATATGCACCTTGGAGTGTAATATGCACAGGACAGTGTTGTGTAACCTAACTAGTCTCTAAAGTTGTAATATAAAATATGTGCTGGGGAGTGTAACGTTACATATGCACTGTGACAAAGATATGGATCCCAGATTGTAATATGGCATAGCACTGTGCTTTATAACATAGGCATCGAGGAAGGCACGTTAGATGGGGCAATATAACCTGTGCGAAGGCAAGTGTGGCATGACATATTCACGGGGTGGTGTTACAGTGCACATGGGCTATAGAGTGTCATAGCATACACACTAGCTGGTGAAATACAACACAGAGGTGTGTGGCACTCGGCGGGCACGAGTGGGTGTAACACATCATTTGGCTCAGCCAGGAGCGCTCTGTGACTCTCAAGTGAGGATCGTCTCCTTTCCAGAGAGTAAAATAAAAAGTATTACACATCCGACGGTGGATGTGTGTTTTATTAACTGCGAGGGGGGTTTCTTGTATAGTTTTGGTCACATTTTTGTCGAATCCCATTTGAATGGCTTGATGTGCGTGTGTATTAAATGTGCCCATCAATAGCTACCCATGTTTGTATAAATAAACAACAAGGGTGTCTACTTGGAGAGTACCCATCGGCGGGAGCGCCGATATTAGGTAGGGCGTCAGACACGTCAGAGCTTCACTAGCGGTGTAAATACATTCCACGTGGATTCATTGTATGCAGTCACCTTTTAATGAATATCACTCAAATCATCATGGTGATAGGTAGGTACGGTTTGTCCAGCATGTCCTAGGTGTTTCTATAAATATATATTAAAAAAAAATAATAAAAAACAAAGGCCGGCCCCGGGGGATGGGGTCCCCGGGGCCGATTAAGGCCTCGGGAGGGGGGCCACGCGGCCCCCTTCCAATATTTTTTTTTTTAAATTAGGGGGCAGGCCCTGGGGGATGGGTCCCCAAGGCCAATAAATTAGAAAAAGAAGGGGGGGCCACCCTTCTTAAAAAAAAATACAAATAAAAGACCGGCATCGCACCGGAGACCATGCCCCTTCCTTGCAGCAATCTTAATTCCCCTTCAATACTGAGGGTCCCTGAGGACCAACTAGCCCAACAATATGCGTCAGGGAGCTGCGTTGCAGACAGGTGTTCTGAGGCCATGCCCCTTTTTACACCTCTCTGCAACGCAGCTTGTGGCGCTTACTGGAGGTACCTAGTAGGCTAGTTTGACTCTAGGGACCCTTAGGATTCAAGGGGACTTAATCTCTCAACATAGAATGGCCACAGGGCGCGTTTACACAGTGGTGAAGGTAGGGTACGGGGCCTGAGGTGACGTGTTCAAACATGCCCTGTGGCGCCTTTTAAGTTGGGGAAATAATTCCCTTTCAATCCTGAAGGACCCTGGGGGTCAACTAGCCCACCAGGTGCTTCCAGTAAGCGCCACTGCGCTGCATTGCAGAGAGGTGGTGCAGGCCATGCCCCTTTTTACACCTCTCTGCAATGGCGCTTACTGGACGTACCTAGTGGGCTATTTTGCCCCTAGGGACCCTCAGGATTCAAGGGGACTTAATCTTCCAACTTAAAACGGCCACAGGGCGTGTTTACACAGTGGGGAAGAGAGGTGACGGGGCCTGAGGTGACGTGTGCAAACACGCCCTATGGAGCGTTTTAAGTTGGGGAAATAATTCCCCTTCAATCCTGAGGGCCCTTGGGGGCCAACTAGCCCACCAGGTGCTTTCAGTAAGCACGGCTGCATTGCTGAGAGGTGGTCCAGGCCGTGCCACTTTTTACACCTCTCTGCAACGCAGCTCTGTGGCGCTTACTGGAGGTACCTAGTGGGCTAGTTGGACCCTAGGGACCCTCGGATTCAGATGAACTTAATCTCCCAACTAAAAACGGCCACACGGCGTGTTTACACAGTGGTGAAGGGGGGGGACGGGGCCTGAGGTGGCGTGTGCAAACACGCCCTGTGGCGCGTTTTATGTTGGGGAAATAATTCACATTCAATCCTGAGGGACCCTGGGGGCCAACTAGCCCACCAGGTGCTTTCAGTAAGCGCGGCTGCGTGGCAGAGAGGTGGTCTAGGCCATGCCCCTTTTTACATCTCTCTGCAACGCAGCTCTGTGGCACTTACTGGAGGTACCTAGTGGGCTAGTTGGACCCTAGGGACCCTCAGGATTCAAGGGGACTTAATCTCCCAACTTAAAACGGCCACAGGGCGTATTTACACAATGGGGAAGGGAGGGGACGGGGCCTGAGGTGACGTGTGCAAACACGCCCTGTGGCGCATTTTAAGAGGTAGTTTTAATCCCCCTGCCCTATTATATACTAGGGGCTTACAGAGTAGGTCTTGCTAATCACAGGGGGACCCCAACGCATAGTGTTCCCTAGTGAATGAAGGTGTTTTCACTGTATTCTAAGTGTCTTTTAACATAGCACTGGCTCTAGAACTGGTTAGCCAGACTCAGTTACCACCAGTTTCCGTCTGAAAAAGTTGAGGTAAAGGATGATTTTGCAACAAGGCTTCTTTCTGCTCTTCTGTTTGTTCTTTCTGCATGTTATCCTTCTTACTGCACTTTTCTTCGTCTTTGAGGACTTCTGTTGCTTCTTTCTACTTTTCTTTTTTTCCTTTCTGTGTGTTTTTTTCTTTCTTCACATGTCCTATATCTGTAGGCATAGTTAGAAATTAGCATTTAAAAAACCTTTGAAATTCACTGAAAAACCATAGGTTTCAGGCACGTTATAGTTAAGAATTAGCATTTAAAAAACCTTAGAAATTCACTGAAAAAACCATAGGTTTCAGGGGCGTTTGAGTTAGCTGGACTTTTCACTCGTACAAATCCATTGAAATTCCCCCGTTATAGTTAGTTCAGCTAACTATAACTCGTGCGCCCGCAATGCACTGCTGATGACATCACATATTATATCACTCATGACATGGTCAGTGACATCACTCATGACATCACTGATGACATCTCAAATGACATCACTGATGACATCACTGATGACATCATCCTTGTGATAGAGTTGCAGACCTCCTCTGACCCTAATATAACCTTTGATACACACATTCAAAAATAGAAACTACAATTTTCAAAACAATGGACATACCAATACCAGTTACAACAACCTATTCAGTAATTCTAAGATCCACATACACATCGACTCATTCACCAACAGTCCTATACAGTCACTCATACATGTACTCACTCATCATATGTACTCATACACCTATACATCCTGTTACACAACGCCACTCATCCATAGAGTTACTCACACACATAGTCACTCATGCTAATAAAGAATCAAACATCCATTTACTTGCATATACAGTTATACACACACCACCACACAACTTACAGTCTTTTAAACAATCACTTATAGAAACACATACTTATTCATACAGGAACTCTTCCTATCTCTCACTCTCACATATACTCACTTATATACACCAAAAGTCACATATACTAGTTTAAAACATATGTAGTTACTCATAAAGACACTATTGAGACAGTCATTCACTCACTAACACACCCATACACACACTCATCCACCCATACAGTCCTGAACACATGCTGTCTTCAACACATACAAACAGTGAGCCACTCATTCATGCATCTATGCATTACATAATACCCCCCACCGAACCATACAGACACTCAGACACTCATACTAATACTCAAAAAACCAACTAATAACCTATATAGACACTCATGTAGCTACTCACCAACCCATGCAGCCACTTATACACAAAGTGAGACTGATACAGATATTTACATATTTAATCATTACTCACTAAGCCATGTATTCACTAAGATACACTTAATCAGTCAGTTATACAATCAATTTTTTTAAAAAAAATCATCCATTTAGACACGTATATTCTAAGCCTATTAAACATATGAGAAGTAAGCAGCTGGGTTTGAGCACATTTGCACTGCCTGAACAAGTCACTTATGAGTAATGCGTGCGTTGCCCACCTCAAATAGTCAGCCGCTTAAAAGACCATAAACAATAATGATAAACACAAAGTATGAGAGGCAACGCGAGAATAAAGTAGCTAGTATAGTGTGATATTACAAAGTTATCATAATACACATAGAGCTGAATAGTTTTTCAAATTTCTTCTTTATTGCAATGGTGTTGTCATATCCACAGCCAACGCGTTTCGCCCAAACATGGGCTTCTTCAGGGCAACGAATCAAGCTGTCGAACTTAGTGGCGCAGAATTGTTCAATTGCAGCAATGTAGAAAGTTCCCAATATGCAAGAGTCGAATTATAATAATACGGCCGGTAGACAAGCGTAGACGATGGAAAGTGATTCAAAGCAACAGTAATTCAGAGTAGTCCAAGCTGTATTGTTCCAACAGTGAACAGACCCTTAGTACATGAAAAGCGTAATATCAAACAGTTCACTAGAGTCGTCAACGTAGTTACGAAGCACCGTCGTGTAGGATCGGTAATGTATTCTAAGCCTGGGCGAAGCACTACGCTACGCTCGCGTAGTTTGCAAAGTTCGCGCTACTTCGCACTACGCGAACTGCACGTAGCACAGTGCGAACACGCGTAGCGTAGTGTTGCGTAGTGCTGCGGTCATTTTTTGTTTGCTCGCGGTCCTCAACGTCAAGTTGGCGACCGCGATCAAGCAAAATGACATCCCGGCGAGACTTTTTCCTTGTTCGCGATCAGCAACATCAAGATGGCGATCGCGAGCATGGAAAATAAACCTCCCGGCGAGATTCTCAACGCGAGGATGTCAAGTTTCTCATTGCGAGGGGTCGCGTATGCTCACGACCGCTCGCGATGAGAAACTACCAGTTCGCGTTGAGAAAGCTGCCGCTCGAGTAAAAATCTACTCGAGCAGCAGAAAACTACAGCTCGCACTGTGCAAGATGCCATTTTCAATGATTGCACAGTGCCGCTTGCTTGTCCGCACTGTGCAATCATTGAAAACAACATCTTGCACAGTGCGAACATGTTTCTACGCAGTTCGCGAAGTGCTACGCGTAGCTCGCGTAGTGCGAACTTCACTTTGCGTAGCTTCGCGAAGTGCTACTTCGCGAACTACGCCCACCCTTAGTATATACCCATTTATTCTTCCATCGACCTTGAGACCTTGAGATATACATATATAAAACATATTTAATTTTCAAAAAAACACACATTCAATGGATGATGTCATCAGTGATGTCATTGGAGATGTCATCAGGGATGTCATGAGTGATGTCACTGACCATGTCATGAGTGATGTAATATGTGACGTCATCAGCAGTGCATTGAGGGCGCGCGAGTTATAGTTAGCTGAACTAACTATAACGGGGGAATTTCAATGGTTTTGTACGAGTGAAAAGTCCAGCTAACTATAACACCGCTGAAACCCATGTTTTTTTCAGTGAATTTCTAAGGTTTTTCAAATGCTAATTCCTAACTATAACGTGCCTGAAACCTATGTTTTTTTCAGTGAATATATATATATATACATACATATACATGTATATACCATTACTTACCTTAACCACTTTTACCAAGTCTATGCCTTTACCACGCATACTTTTGCGTTGTGTGGTAAAGGCATATGCATGGTAAAAGTGTGCGTTGTAATGCCTAACGCATTGTAACAGCACTTGCGTTGTAATGGCATGCGTTGTGATGGCATGTGATGTACCGTCATATATTTGTTAAGCATGTCAAAAGAGGCACTTTTTTATACAGGAGGTGCAACATGATAGACCTCAGCCTATTACATGTAGGTCCGGGCGGAGTTCGCGTAGCCGTGAACAGTGGACCTGCACGAAGTGGCATAAAAACTGCAACGCACTACGTGAAGTTCAGCGCATCGGTGGAGTTTCCTTGTCCCACCCATTCACATGACGTTACTGCCATACGGCAACGTGAATTGCGTTTTCTGTCAGAAATTGCTCGAACTGCACCCTGAAGTTGCACATGGGCGTGGCCATCTTGTTTCTCACTCTGTTTATGGGGTTGGAGCCTACTTTTTCTTCTTTCCTCAATCTCTGTAATCCTTGTCTTCTAAAACCTTTTACCCATCTTTTTTATGAATTACATTACCCTTTGTTTTTCTGTGTGTATTGTAAATTTTTTCTACTTTTTGTGTGCTTTTTGTGAGTTTTGTATTTATTTTTTCGCTTTACTTCCTTCCTAATTTTTTTCCTTCCTTCCTTCCTTCTTATTCCTGTTTTTGCATTTTCTCCCCCCACACCAGCACCATGGCAGTTGAGGGTGCCCAAAAAAGGCCCACAACAAGGAGCTGCCTTCCTTGCAGAAGGCAGCGCCAGGAAGGGGTGCAGCACGTGCCTGGTTTTCCGAGGTGAAGATGGCAACACAGTTTTTTTATGGCACCACTTCCTCTCCACCCTGGCAGCAGTCAGCAAGCCTGGATCTGGGTACGGACTCCAGGAGCACCAGCAGTGCTGGTCGAGGGTGTGCCGTGAAGTATATCGCTGCGCTGGGGTCCGGCACACCCATCATCAGCTGACACACTGGTGGTTCGACATCCTGGACAGAGATCAGGACCTGCTGAACCTACTAGGAGTTGAGGTCATGGGGCTCAGTTAGTAATTAATTATGTGATTATTATTACTTGTGTGTTCTTTGTTATTGCACATAAAGTAGGTGCCATGCCTGTGACTCCCCTTTTACCACGTATCAGTCACCCCTAAGGTAGGCCCTAGCTAGCCCTGTGGGCAGGGTGCGCTGTGGGTAAAAGGTAGGACATGTGCCTTAAGTGTGTGGCATATCCTGGTATTGACAAACAGCCATTTTGGTTTCACACTACCGTGAGGCTGCCCTCTCAAAGGAATGCATTGGGGATTCAGTGGTAATTCCTGATCTGAGAGGAGTAGCGGGTTCAAGTTTGGTATGTTTGGAATAGTGGTAAAAAATGCTTCATAATGGTGAGCGCAGATTTATTATCACTATTTTAGAAATGCCACTTTTAGAAGTGGTTATTTCTGTTTGCTATGTGCTTGCCTGATGTGTATTGCATGTCTGGCTCTGGAGTGACAGAGACTGAGGAAGTGCAGTGGCTCCAGAGGGGCTGGGTGAGTCAGCGCTAGGCTGAATAGGCAGATCTGCATTTGGAGTAGTGGGAGGAGTAGTCCCTAACCCTGAATAGGTCTGTGCCTGCCTTGTACAATGCTTGCTCCTCCATCCTACGGTGTGTCTGAGGCCAGAGCCTACACTAACAATGAGGGGTTTTTTGTGCACTGAAAGGATGTTACTGAGTGCCCCTCAGAACTAGTTTGGACCAGGCACAGAGCCCTGTGCCAGGGCAGAACAAAGACAGACACAGTATAAGTACTGGGGCTATGACCACAGGTTTTGTTGTGCTGTTGGTACTTACATGGGGCTGAAGGACAACTGGGAACCACCACGAAGGACTACCTCCCTGCATGAGGGCCCTGTGAGCTGGCCTGCCTGGGCCCAGCTCTGCCCCTTGTGACCTTGAAATCAGTGCGTGGTGAGCGCTGGACTTTTGCCCCTGCCTTCAGAGGGCCCTTGCTCTGGAGGGCTGCACCTGCACATCAGAAGCGGTTGGTAGGCACTTCACTTTCAGCCTTCTGGGTCTAAGAAGGGACTTAGAGAGGTGAAACCGTGGGTGTTGCTGCCGTGGGACTCTGGCTACTGTGAGTCTGGCAGCAACGCAGAGTGAAGGCACCTTTCCGCCAAGTTGTGGCAGCCCAGCGTGGGGCAAGTGCTGGATTTGGACTGACGGTGCATGTCTGGCCCAGTGAGCAGCGAGCAAAGTGCTCATGCTGCCCTACCCCTTCGCTGCGGTGTCGGCCCACCTGTAGGGCATTGTGGATTCCATTATTGTGCCCCTTAGGTGACCATGGCAAGAGCAGTCGTACCTCAAACTGGAAGTCAGGCGAAGCCTGTCTGACTGGGGCAGAGGTTCCCCAGGAGAGAGGAAGCCAGGCAGAGAGTAGCCAGGCAGAAAGAAGCGGACGTTGAGAGCCAGGCGGGGCTATCATTGGAGCTCAGGCGGCAGTAGTCCGGTGCGCATTCCAGGTGAGGGCAGAGACACCGGCGTCTCCACGTGGAGAGTCTGGCTAACGGTGGCCTGGGAGATCCTGGAGGATGCCAGACGCGCCGCAATGTTGTGTGTCCCCAGCTGGGAGCGGCTGCGCAACGAGGTGGCAGGAAGCAGCAGCTTTGAGGACCGTCATTGGAGGTATGGTGCCTCCACAGGAACCTCAGGAGCCCCAGTGAAAGCGGGTGAGTGCCTTGGGGGGACGGAGTGTCCCTTGTCCCAGGCCACGCTGTAGTTTAACAACCAGGGGGGGCCATGGGCAAGCTTCCCTTAGATGCTGAGGCAGCACCAACTTTTCTCCCCGCATTTTCGATGTCGCACAGCACTATTGATTATGTGCAGGCATAATGGGTTAAGCTGGATGGTGATCGTACCAGTAGTTACTGGTCATCCTTACTGTAAGGAGGTTATAACAGTAGACTCTCAGAGATATTGTTGCCTAGGGTGAAGTTACATTTAGGCCTAAGGTGGGCCTGGGGGAATTATGATGTTTGCATAATATGCTACCCTATGTCATGCTATGATGTATATATAATGTGCTTATGCTGAGGGTACTATTGCCAGTAGGTACTGGTTGTTTTTATTTTCCCTACTAGTGTGTTCTGATGGTTATGACAGTGGCCCGATTGGCCCTGTAGTGTATATAACCCCTGTAAAGTCATACCTAGTGCCATGTGGCACAGTGTACATATGTGATTACGTTCTAATGTGTTTGCATGCTAATACAAAGGCTATTTTTATAAAACCTTGTGTGGAGTTTCTTTTGTGTTGTGCCTAGTGTGTCACTGCTGTGTGAGTGTGTTGCGCAAACGCTTTACACATTGCCTCTGGGATAAGCCTGACTGCTCTGCCAAGCTGCCAAAGGGGTGAGCACGGGTTATCTTCAGTGTGTAACTCCCTTGCCCTGACTAGAGTCATGGTTTCTACCTGGCTTAGGCGCTCGCCCTAGCCAACCAGAAATCCCATTTCTAACAATCATCAATTCATGACATCATAACACTAATATGTAGCCTTAGAGCATGTGCATAATGTGATTATCATTCTTGACTAAATGTCTGTCTCCAGTTACCTTCAACAACAGGCCCCTCACCCAACAACCACTTAGCTTCAAATTTGAATCAGACAGCACTGATCACACACACACCCAGCAACATTGCATTTTACCAGTCAATTAAAATCAATGCACCGCTGTCAACACTTACCACCAATACACAGAGTTGTGTCGGTCTGTTGTTTAACATTAGGCCACTTCAAAGTCATCACCAAATCAGCTAGTTTCAGTGAAGTTAAAAATCTTACTTCTTCTGGTGGCAATCCTCAAAGTAGTCACACACGCCCACACCCTGAGTCATTCCATCATCTCTGATCCTCCTGACTTCGAGTAAGGTAACTAACTCCGTACCAACTGTGTCTTCACTCAAATGCAATAAATCAGCCTGTGGTACAACTTTGCTGTTGCACAGCAAGAGAAATATTGCAATATTTTTTGTGCAGACTATATTTGTGTTTGCCTTATCTATTCTAAAGGGACTGGTCGGGTCTCACTCTTTGAGGAGTATAAAGCAGAAAACAATTTAACAGACCCAGTGAAGAAATCTCACTATCTCTCAAAGGGGACGGAAAAAACAAATCACCTTCAGGGAAAAATGGTCAGTCGTCTGTAGGCCACCAACATTGCAAATCATCACAAACATATTTAAGCTTAATAGTTACAGATAAACAAACACCCAGTTTCACACTGCCTGCTACCACATGAATCATCTCAACATTCATCACAAGTTCACAGCAAACAGCAATCAGTCAGCGTGCAATCCATGCCATTTACATGTTCTTCAGGCATGGTCCCTGTGATTGTGGTACATTGCAGAATGCAGATCCATTATTCATGAAGAAGGTATATCAAATAATGTGAGGCAGTCCGGCTAGGGTAATAAACTAGGAAAAGAATATAGATAGATAATCAGGAGCCAGGACTGGAGGCAGGCACACATATGTTCGTATTCTCTCCATCCAATGCCCTTGAGGTAAATTGGTGTGGGGGGTACTTCTTCATTGCGCTATGTTGCAACTCCAATCTGGCAATCAAATGTGTCTAAGACTAAGACGGAAGGGATGAATTAGTCAACTAACAACAAAAATGTTCCCCTAGACAGCTATTTATCTTTTTTTCAGTGATAGAGACTGTGAGAGAAAGTTCTATGGCTGTTGGCTCTGGCCTAGTAGTTAGGAAAGTAGAGCTCATCCTCATACTCTGGTGATTTGACCAGAAGTAGGTAATCTAACACACTACTTCCATGACCTGAGTCTATCTCATCTTCCTCCTGTCGTACTTCAGGTATGGAGAAATCCAGTGGTACAAAGTGCTGATTCATTTTGATCATGGTTAATCTCTCCACGTTTTGGTGCAAGAGACTGGTCCTTCTCACTTTGACAACGGCTCATTGGAGACGCTGGCTAACTGGAAAGCCAGATAGTTTATCGCCAGCCTGTTGAGCACTGGCCATTGGCTCCTCTTTCCATTAGAATACACCAATGGGTTTTGATCAAAGTATACCTCTGTTGGGTCATCCAGATAGGCTTGAACCATCTGCTCAATGGTCATTGGTGTTCCACCTTGCTCAACCTCTTTTGCCTTCTTCTCTGCACTGGACTTAAGCCCTGCCAGTAGAAACCACTCAGTTGCAGGTTTTGGGGCTGATGCTCCTGTTCTTGTTGCAGATGGTGCTCTTGTCATTGGTTTTCGCTGCTTTGAGCCAACAGCACTGCCCTCAGGCTCCAAACTTGAAGGCTTCCCCACACAACTTGTTCCCTGGAGAAGTGGGCCTCTAATTCCATGATGTTCTTTTTATAGCTCACTGGCTTGTGCAGCTATCCATGTATTATATTTTCCAACATCCCCATCTGAAAAAGGAATGAAAGTGGAAAGTAATGGTTTGTACTGTGGATCAAGAATTGTGGCAGAAATGTAATGTTTGGATGACACAATGTCTTTTTGCATCCTTGTATTAACAGATAAGCGAAGGATTAAGCTTTCCACCAAGTTATATACATCTTTTTTTCCTCCACACCAGCGTACATTGCCGACACCTCCTTTAGCTGTTCCTGTAGCATATGCCACTATGGGATAGCTAGGTCAATGGTACTGTCCTCAATGCTGACTTCCCATGTGAACACCTCAAAAGGAAGCAGCATCTCTGTCAGGCATTTGTCTTGGCCTAATTGGTCCATCTCAGTGATCATTGCTTTCACATTTGCATCCTCTCTTTGCATGACATATTCATTGATCGGTCTGTACTACTTAAACAGGCGTTCAAGCATGTCATAAGTCGAATTCCAACGTGTTGGCACCTCCTGTATGAGTGCTTTAACTGGCATTCTATTATCATGCTGAATGACCATCAGCTGTTTCCGGGCTTTAAATGAATGGCTGAAATGAGTGCAGATTATTCCAGAAATGGACAGTAAGTTGCTTGCTTGGTCTTCTTTATTGAGAAAGCCCTGTACAATGATGTTGATGCAGTGCGCCAAACATAGGACCCTGAAATAGCAACCATCGGCCACGGCCTTAACTATATTACTCAAACAGAATAGGTATGCAGTACCTAACAGGCAAGAGGGGAAGGGTGGCTATATTACTGCTATTGTCCACTGCAAAAAATCCAATGCTAAGCCCTCTTTGTTGCAGCCATTCAAAGACCTTGTTGTTCAAGTCTTCCAAAATGTTTGCAGCAGTAAGGGATTTCTCTATGGCGAACATGGCTACTGTAGCATGCATCCGAGATGCATAAAAAATGTCAGCAGTGTCTAAACCTGCAGATATCTTTTCTATAGCCCCTGCAAAAGAGATCCACTGTGCAGTGATGCACATGTAATCAGTGGGTTGGCAATTGGTCCACATGTCTGTTGTCAGGTGGATACTGTGAACACTACTCTGCTGCAAAGATTGTACAAGCAATTTCAGCACATCGTGATGTAGCGCTGGAACAGCTTCTCTGGCGAAATAGGACTGGCTGGGAATCTTCCATTTCAGCCATACGGCTGCCACAAATTTAAGAAAACCCACCCCTTCCATAAAAGAAAATGGGTGGAGGTCCAGGGCAAACATTATAGCCAGCTTCGCGTTGTACAAACGCGGTTGCATTCATACTGCCCCTCCAGCCTCAACATGCCAGGAATAGTAGCCTGGATTATTTTTTATTTTGGTGCCACTGATGCAGGTGACTTCTTGAGAGCAGGCGATGGTAGGCTCAATGTACGTTTCAGCTGGGCAGTCACTGTCTTCTCTTGGCATCTTGGCCTGAGTCTTGTGCCATTGCGATGTTGCTGATGTGGGCATTACTACTGCACCGGCGAGTAGACGGCTGCTTTGCGTAATGAAAATGCCTTCCTCTTCTTCACCTTCCACCGTGCTCAGATCAGATTCCCTGTTCAGCCGGCTTTCACTCCCTTCACCAACAACACTTTCAGTTTTTTGGCCACTAAGGTGCGCCTCCCGATGGATTGTATGGTGCTTTCTCAAATGGGTTGTTTGGTTCCCAGTACGATCGTTTGTACCAAGCGTACCCCGACTAACACTTGCTCCACAAATGAAGCATATGGCAATGCTCATGTCCTTTATGCTAACCGAAAGAAGTCCCACACTTGGAAGCTCAACTTTCTGACGCTGGTGCCACTGCCAATGTCAGATGACGTTGGTTTTCAGAAGATCAAAAACTCAAAAAACTTTCCCTACGCCGCTCTGAACATGACTGGTGACAACATTACTCCCTAGATCAAAAAGACATATGTCAAACCCAACTTAAACAGTATGAAAATTCTATTTTAACAAACTAAGGCAACCTATTTTTCCAACATAATATTGAGTTGCACTAACAAATCTAAGGAAATCTTTGCAATTGTTGCTGAGCTATCCAATCCAGATAGAGTCATGGCAAAACTCTCCCCTACTTGAGCACTATGTGACTCATTTAATACTTATTTTATTGAAAAAATCATTACCATCAAGACCAGTATACCCACTAACTCCCTCCCTAAAGCTCAGCCAACTACACTCAGGAACTCTCACTCCCTGGAGAAGGTCCCTACCATCAGCAGGGATGTCTATTTGAACCTACTAATGAAGGTCAGATCTGGCTCTCCGACGGACTGTTGCCCCCACACATCTTAAGGAAAGCTTTTCTCACATGTGCTGACCCTCCTCTCTCACTTTTGAACAACTCTCTCACTCAGGGGTGATTCCCAACGCATTTAAAATAGAAGAAATTGTTCCATTTTGAAGAAATTAGGGGCAGATCCTCTAGCCTTTATGAATTATCGCCCCATTACCTTACTCTACTTCTTAGCCAAGGTCCTGGAAGCTCATGTGGCAAACTGCCTCTGCTCTTTTATCGAACAGTCCCACTTTCTTGACCCTAATCAGGCAGGCTTCCGACCTTCCTAATCCACAGAGGCTGTGATTTTGACGGTTCTAGACTAACTAAGGAAAGGGGCAGACAAGGGCACCACGCAGGCCCTGGTGCTTCTCGATCTCTCTCCGCAGCATTCAACACGGTCGAACATGAACTCTTGGTGGACAGTGTCAGCAATGCAGGGATACAGCACCTGGCCCTTAAGTCGCCTACGTCTTTTCTATACGATCACACTCAAGCTTGTATGCGTCGCCAAACTCTCTACCTCCAAAGTCAAATTGACATGTGGGGTGCCGCAGGGCTCCTACCTGTCACCACACCTTTTTAATCTGTACTTGTATCCTGTTATTCTATCCTTAGGCAAAAGGAAGTTATGCACTTTCAACTACGCTGACGACCTTCAACTGATCATTGACATTGCCAAATCGGCTGCCTCCGTCACTAACTTTCAAACCACCATGCGACATATCAGCAGCTGGATGAAAAGTAACAAACTGGGATTAAATCCAGACAAAACAGAAATGATCCTAATTGGGGGGCCCCTAGAATTCTAACTTTTGGCTGACTAGGTTGGGACACCCACCCCTACCATTTAGGTCTCTACCTGCTTCTTTCAGCTCCAAAAGATCAAGAAGATCAGCAGATTCCTCACTACTGAAGCCCTAAACCAAGTACTATTAGCCTTAGTCATCTCTCATATTGACAACACTAACTCACTCAACTTTGGTATAGCAACATAGCAATCTAAAGACTGCAACTGGCGCAAAACCTAGCTGCTAGATTAATCTATTTTCAGCCTAGATGGCAGCATGTCACCCCTCTTATGAAAAAGTTACACTGGCTCCCGTTAGTCGAACACAGTGCATTCAAGTTGGGATGCCTAATTTTTAAAGCGCTTCATAGCAACTTCCCAGTGTTTATATCTACTCGGGACCAGAGATATACCCCAACTTGGGATCTTAAGTCTTCCCATCAGAAATTGGGGTGACTAAGATATGCGGTCCTGGCCCCTCAATTTTGGAACTCTCTTCCTCAGGACATAAGATCGACAACATCTTATCCTCAATTTAGGAAACTTTTAAAGACCTGGCTCTTTTGCCAGGCGTATGATTGAATCACTCAGCGGCAGAACTCCCTGGACCCCAGCGTACTTTATAAGTATTTTGAATATAAGTTATCATAACATAAACTGGCGGTGGGTGGGCATTTTGACTTTTGGCTCTCTGCAGAACCTACTTCTACTGAGGTGGCTATGTATGTAGGTCGCTGACGGGACTTTGCAAATATGGCAGTTGGTGGTGGTGGTGGTGGTTGTATCTGTGGTGCCACTGCTACATCCCTCCAAGCAATTTGGAATGGGAAAACATCGGTCTTCACTGGGGCTGGGCTAACATCCATCATGACTGGTCGTCGTCATCCTCCTCTTCTACATATGTCTCCATAAGTCTAAGGCTTTCTGGAACCTTCCTTTTCCCTAGCCTCATTTCGTGGCATATCTCACTCTCAGATTGAGACTGGATACAAGTGGTATCTAGATTGTCAGAAGAAGGGCTTGAGGAAGAAGATAATGCACCACTAACCCTCCTTTTTCTAGCTGGAGATTTGGAAGGCAATGGATCTTCTAAAGAGCAGTTTCTTCTACTTCCTCAGCATTAAGCACAATCTCTTGAACTGCTCTTACTTTGGTAGGCAATATTATTGGTGTTTGCGGCTGTTGTTGTTCACTTCTCTGAGTTTCCTGCAACGACTGGGGACTACATTGTGATAGAGATCGGTCAATTTCAACATCACTGCTTGTTGGCGTTGCCGTGATTAGACTGGCTGCCTCTGTGACATACATGGGCTTGGGCTTATCTTGAGGTGGTTCCACTGATGCAGGGGTGCTACTCCCAGCTTGCTTTCCAGAGGCCGGTGCGGCAGGCACAGACTTTTTCCAAAGAAGATCTGGGTCGACATACCAGTAGTGGTAAGCTCCTTCTTCTCACTGGCCACTTTCTTGGTAGCACCTTTCTTTGGGGCCATCTTGCAGCTGTCCATTAGCAGTGGCACTTAGCTTCACACAAGTTGAAGAGATGTCTGTGCGATGTGTGGGTCATAAGTCATGTCGTGCACAGGCCTTCTGTCTGGCAGGACTGTGGGTGATGTTGTCTCTTGTTTGTGCACCTAAAAGAAAATAAGAACATCAGTGAAACCTGGCATTGTTTCAGTTCAATTAGTAGCACTAACAAACACAATAACATTTAGTATGGTCACTGGTTACTCTTATTATAAATAATTAACAAAACAGTTTATCCATTCGTAAAACGGAAAACCACACCTACATAAACAGTTTCATGGTGACTGACTGTACACTCAGGAAGGATAAGAAAGAGCAACAACAACATACAGCTGTAACTGTTGCTTTATGTGCGTCACGTGATGTCTTGTGGAATGTGGTGCAGCTAACAAATGACAATGGAATAATCCAGGGCACCCACCCTTAGTTGGCCAGACTTGGGAGATTGTGGAGAGGGTTATAACTTGCATCCTAATCATGCACTCTTAATTACTCCACCTAAAATCAGTAATGGCATCTTCTATGACATCATTAATAATATCACTGCAACATATGCAAAAAAATTATTGTTGAGTAAACCGTGCATGCTGAGGGTGCGAGTTAAAGTTACCTTAGAGGACAAGTTATAGTTTCTTGAGGTAAGTGTAATTATAACTGCTGAATTTTATAGTTTTGTGTGTGTAAAATCTGAACCTAACTATAATGTCTGTTTCATCCCTGAAAAATTCTTTAAATTTACTACTATAATTATATTTTTATATATATATATATATATACTTCCGAACCATGCTCCTTTGCTATCGGCAGAGAAGTCAAGCACACACGGGTTTACAGGAGAGCAGCGCTTTATTAAGATCACTCGGCATGACGCGTTTCGTTCGATTGAACTTCCTCAGATGCCGTAATTACGTGAGTTACTCCAGCCTGCACTTTAAAGTCACAATGTCCATCTGCGATTGGCTGGAAACATTGCAGGCATTGCTATGGGGAAAACCTGGCTCGGACTTTGAAAGTAAGTCCGTGCAGAGCACAAAACCAAGCGTAAGTACTTGCCCCAGTGGGCGGTGTGTGCTCCATTCCCCCAGCTTGCCTACGGTTTTATGCAGGCGCGATTTTTCACCTGCAGCAGCTCACCCGATCCCTCACCTCACCGCACCAACCCGGAGCAGGACCAGCAGGCACTTCCCAAGTGAGGAGCCACCTCCCACGAAGTCGTAGTCCATCAATAATGGCAAGGTATACTGCTCCAGGTAAGCGGTGGTTCCGGCGTTTTTGAAAAGTTTTCAAATTGTCAGCATTTTGCCACCTGTTCCGCCAAAACACTTTCGAGGTTGGTACTCACAGGGTGCTAGTGGCTGCACCCAAAACATCCGAACCATGCTCCTTTGCTATCGGCACAGAAGTCAAGCACACACGGGTTTACAGGAGAGCAGCGCTTTATTAAGATCACACCCCAGACCTTGAAAAAAACTTGCATTTCCTCTTTTGTTGAGACAGACCCTCAATTGGACGTGAGTAATCCTCCTTTTTTGGAATGACTTTTATCATTTGGACATTTAGTGGTCTATGTCATTTCTCTTTTAATGCTTTTGTACTCCATGTGGTAAATTAGCTCTTTGTTTGGCTTTTTTCCAGTGGGCTTGTTGACCCCAGAGTCCGATTCCCATTTCCTTCCTGGTAAGAATTAGCTCTGTGATTTGCTTTCTGAATACTGAGGCTCCACGATTGATCTAAGAAGAGTTTCACTCTCCTTTCTCTTCTCCCCTTGTAGCGTTTTTGGTCCTGAGGAGAACCCCTTATTTAAACCACCAGGGGTTCGAAACGCGTCGACCTTCGCTCCTGTTTTTGTTACATGTTTTTGTACTTTTCAACACTGGTGTGAATACAATAAAGTGGTGCATTCACTATTTTTCAACTTACAAAATTAAAGTTTAAAGCGACATTTGGTGTCATGCACCCCTGTCAACCCTCTCTTATTTCTCACCAGGTTGACTTTTCCTTTGGTCATCTCAAGCTCTAAAAAGGTTTTCCAAAGGAATTCGTGTGTGATTGTGTTGGATTTGGATGAGGAGTGGTGTTTGATTGTCTTTTTTCCCCAAAATCCCCAGCCCACGTCCTTGGCAGTCAAGTCCAGTGTAGTTTTCCTTCCTTGTGTTCCAATGGTTTTACATTTTTGTATCCACTGTGATAGGTCCCCTATTTGTAGACGGTTCAGAATTTTGTACACACAAACAATTGTTTACAAGATGTATCTGCATTTCTAAATATTTGCAAAACATTTCAAATAAATACTATTCAGTAGTACTGTCGTGGTCGCTTGAGGTTTCTTCCATGTCCCATTTAATGTTTTATTTTCCATCAGTATTGGCATTTTCTTGTTCATTCTAGTATCTGGCTCAGCCTTACTGATTAGAGCAACACCCAGTCTTGATTATAGTTATTTTATTAAGATCACTCGGCATGACGCGTTTCGTTCGATTGAACTTCCTCAGATGCCGTAATTACGTGAGTTACTCCAGCCTGCACTTTAAAGTCACAATGTCCATCTGCGATTGGCTGGAAACATTGCAGGCATTGCTATGGGGAAAACCTGGCTCGGACTTTGAAAGTAAGTCCGTGCGGAGCACAAAACCAAGCGTAAGTACTTGCCCCAGTGGGCGGTGTGTGCTCCATTCCCCCAGCTTGCCTACGGTTTTATGCAGGCGCGATTTTTCACCGGCAGCAGCTCACCCAATCCCTCACCTCACCGCACCAACCCGGAGCAGGACCAGCAGGCACTTCCCAAGTGAGGAGCCACCTCCCACGAAGTCGTAGTCCATCAATAATGGCAAGGTATACTGCTCCAGGTAAGCGGTGGTTCCGGCGTTTTTGAAAAGTTTTCAAATTGTCAGCATTTTGCCACCTGTTCCGCCAAAACACTTTCGAGGTTGGTACTCACAGGGTGCTAGTGGCTGCACCCAAAACATCCGAACCATGCTCCTTTGCTATCGGCACAGAAGTCAAGCACACACGGGTTTACAGGAGAGCAGCGCTTTATTAAGATCACTCGGCATGACACGTTTCGTTCGATTGAACTTCCTCAGATGCCGTAATTACGTGAGTTATTCCAGCCTGCACTTTAAAGTCACAATGTCCATCTGCGATTGGCTGGAAACATTGCGGGCATTGCTATGGGGAAAACCTGGCTCGGACTTTGAAAGTAAGTCCATGCGGAGCACAAAACCAAGCGTAAGTACTTGCCCCAGTGGGCGGTGTGTGCTCCATTCCCCCAGCTATATACTTCTATATATTCTCGCTACAATTTTGCCTACGCTTGAGCTGCACTCAAACGCATACTGTAGGTGGCAAACCTTTAATAAAGGGTACAAGCAGGCTCTTGTTAGCAGTTTCAATCAAAGAGCCATTAAAATGCGATTCGCCCGACAACAGGGCCACACACCCTCCCACCACACACTAGCACACCCCATGAAGGCACATGCCATGTGCCCCTCCTGTGCACCCCATGCACAACAACAAGCCAGGTCAATACACACCCTGCACCACACAACAAACAATCATGGAGACACACACTGCAGGAGTGGCTGCACAGGAACACACAATACACAGCACAGTAGCACTGGGCCAGGGAAACACACACACCACCACACTCAGGGAAATATAAATGAGGACAAGCAACAAATGAACGCATACAAGGAATTAACATCCAAATGGATACACAGCCTGCACAGTCACACATACACACCAAAGACTGACACACACACATACACACTCACATGCCAACAGCAATGGACCACAACATATATGGAAACCAAGGTGGGCTGCACACAAATGGAAGGCCATGGAGACACACAAAAAACATGTGTACATCACATCAACACAAGGAACAGAGCACAACACCCTCACACCATCAACGCACCCATGGCTGGCACAGTCAGTGAACTCAAACCACTGACAGCTCAGTGCAACAACACAGGGAGACAGCAAGGCAAACCACGTATAGGCACAAGGATGAAAGGAAGGCCCTGAAGTAAAACTGTGAACAGCCACACATCCATACAACTTCTTCACATGACTACACCAGCAGCACTACACACAGGGCCCATCTACACAACTCAGGACTGACAAACACTAGTAAGAATCTACACACATACCCCCCTCACACCAGCAGCACACAACACCAGTGCCGAACACACTGAAGGCTGACAATACTTGACAGTCAATACACACACAAACAACCACACACCCTGGACTCAGCCACAAACTTCACACACACACAGGGATGCCACCACAAATGTGGAAACAAATACAACAGACAAACACATAACCCAACAGAAACACACACAGAGCCACAACAACAGACATGTCCTGTGCAGCTAAACTGGGGAAAGGCAATGGGAGCACAGACACAACAGGAGTGCACAACCTCATCACTCAGGAACAATGCACAGATGACATACTACAACACACACAAGAAGTGCACCATCACAGAACAACACAGCCACAGCAAACAAACAACAGATGCACAGGCAGAACAATCACATAGCAAACACAGCAGGACATCAGGGGATGCACACCAGGCAATCACAAGGCAACATACACACACATCACTGCATGCACAACAAGCTATGTGTGGACACCAAGCATACCAGGCACACAGACATCAGTGACAGAACAGCAACCCACACAACACCATACAGCACAGCACAAAGACAACAACACACCCAGGAAGTGAAGCAAAAACACAAACAACACACATGCATCCAACACAACACCCAATAGATGCACAAGTCTGGGACACAAAGGTGGAAACAACTTGACCACAGGACTGGGCAGCACACACAGTTAAACTGCATAGGAGCAAACATGACTGACAAAAAGCACCAGAACATCACACATGACCCATTGGGGAAATGCCCTGAGTGACACATTGACCCTGGCCAAAGAACTGCACCACAAAGCACAGTGTCACAAATGAACTAATGGTGAGGCACACACACATACAAACCAAGGGGACAGCTCACACCAAAGTGAAGTGTACTACATGTCAGTAGGAGACATGGCAGGAGTGTACCATACACAAAGAGAGGGAGTGCAGACCCACAATGGGTAGGCAGCTGAAGCACAGATAGGGGATGGCTTGACAACACACACAACATGCCACACTGGAGGCAAGAAGGCACCATGTGACAGCAAGGCATGAGAAAACACAACCACAATGGCAGTGTGGAACAGCACGTCTGCACATTCCCCACAAACAGCCACCAGACACATGGATGTGCAACAAAACACAACACTGACTTGCCAGTAACACTCTCTGCATACTCACAAGTGACAAAAACAACAAGTAGGAGTCAGACAGAAATGCAAGGACACACCAACACACTGAACAGTGCACAACATATAACTCACACATGGGCATACAACCACATCCACAGGGATGAACAATCAAAACAACAGGCACACAACTCCTGGGTGACACATGTGTGTAGTTGACATTGCAGAGGAATGTACACATCAACACTCCCCACAAACTCACCCCTTCACACTGCACACTACCTGGCCATCCAAGAGCACAAATGGAAAGTAAGCCATGGGATTAGGATGACTGACCATCACAAAATGACCACACACATACACCACTGGGCACACATAAAAGAAGAACACATACACATGATGACCCTGGACAGCCTGCCTTCAATACTGTGTGCAGAAACCCACTCTGTGCTGGCAGTGCCCCCCAACCTGACATGTGTACAATATAGCCAACATGAACCAATCAAGTAAATGACTACTGCTAACCATTCAAAATTGACATATTGCCACCACAAGTATCTGGGTCAAGAAGAACTGAAGACCCTGTCACCCCTGAAAAAAATAGAGTAAGTGAGCCAAACATTGACTATGTTGAAGTGCCACACAGACCATGTGGCACAGTAAACCATTTACACACAGCAAAATAACTTTATTCAGTAAGGACGCTGACAACACAGATAACAAGAGCAACTGTCTTTATTCACATATTGCACAGATAGGTACCATGAGAAGAGAAGAGCAAGGCACAAGATGCAGAGCATGTCCATGAGAAGCTGCTCAGGCAAAGGCAAAACAGTAGTGAATGACAAGGCCAGTGGGCAGGACAAAGTGCAGACTGAGTCCATGAGAAGCTGCACAGGCAGGGGGCACAGCAGTGAACGACAAGGCCAGTGGGCAGGACAAAGTGCAGACTGAGTCCATGAGAAGCTGCATAGGCAGGGGGCACACAGCAGTGAACGACAAGGCCAGTGGGTAGGACAAAGTGCAGACTGAGTCCATGAGAATCTGCACAGGGAAGAGTTCAACACAGCAAAGAGCAACAAGGCCAGTGGCCAGTTCAGGGTGCAGACTGAGTCCATGAGAAGCTGCACAGACAGGGGGCACACAGCAGTGAGCGACAAGGCCAGTGGGCAGGACAAAGTGCAGGCTGAGTCCATGAGAAGCTGCACAGGCAGGGGCCACACAGCAGTGAACGACAAGGCCAGTGGGCAGGACAAAATGCAGACTGAATCCATGAGAAGTTGTACAGGCAGGGGGCATACAGCAGTGAACGACAAGTCCAGTGGGCAGGAAAAAGTGCAGACTGAGTCCATGAGAAGCTGTACAGGGAAGAGTTCAACACAGCAAAGAGCAACAAGGCCAGTGGCCAGTTCAGGGTGCAGAGTATGTCCATGAGAAGCTGCACAGGGAATGTGTGCGACTGTACCTTTCCATGGTCAGCAACACAGTCAGGGGGCAACAATATGCAGTACAGGCCCACCTGTGTGAGAGACAGGTGTGTGAGGGTGACTACCACTCTGACTTGGCTGTCAGGCGGACTGGGAGCTGGCTGTGTCTCGGGGACTGTCGGGGCACTTGACGGGGAGAGAGCGGAACAACTGAGGTAGAACTATCAGTGGCTTGGCAAGCCGGAGGGCTGCTTGGACGAGGTGGTGTAATGGCACGTGGAGGTGGAGTCATGCAGACGGGAGACACTGTGTGGCTCGGAGATTGTGGAGGGGTGCCACTCCACTTCTTGGAGATCCTAAATGGCTTGCCTGACTTTGGATCAATGGGAAGTGGTGTGGGTACAACAGGCACACTCACCACCACAGCTGCTGTAGGTGCAGGCGCTGGCAGCCCCTCTGGTGATGTTCTGGACCCAGCGGCACGCTTTCCCTGGCTCCGCCTCTGCCCCCCCTTCTCCTGTTTACTAGGTGTTACCCCTACAGTGCCCTCTGGCCCCAGCTTCACTGGGCTTGGAATGGGAGTCGAGGTGGTTGGTGATTCTGCCTTGGAGCCCTTCCTAGGTGTACCCTTGGCATGCACCACCTACTTGGTGGGCACAGACACTGTATGCTTCCCTTTGCGAGATGCTTTAGGGGTAGGAGAGTCCTTGGATGGGGATGCCACTGAGGCATGTGTGCCCGAGGTCTGCTGCTTTGCTTTTTGTCCACTGTGGCTGCCTGACAGGCTTTTCTCCCTGCGCTCTGGGGTGTCTTTGGTCTTGTGTGGGGATGGGGTCTTTGCCCGGGTCTGCTTGGTTTGCTGCTGCTATGTGCTTCGTGTGCTGGATCATGACTTGGACATATGTGGACCGTGGTTACTATCGTCAGATGTGCCCACTGCCAGGGGTATGGACTGAGGGACCGGAACTGGACTGTGAGTATGTGCCTGTTGCAGGGCAGATGTACAATCATCCCAATGAGTATTCATTACAGACGTCACTGTTGATGACAAAACCTGGACTGTCTGGTGCAGCCCACCCACGTCAGAAGGTATGCCCTCCATGAAAGCAACCACCTGGGCCAAGTTCTTGTCATGGTCAATGAAGGCATTGAGGAGAGCTGTCTGGCCTACACACAGCTGGCGCAAAAGGTCCACAGACTCAGCACTGATGGCAGCAGGGGGGACAGGGGCAGGGGCAGCGGTGCCAGGGGTGAAGGACATTCTTCCCCTCTTACTGAGGCGGACACAGGCAGCACCAGAGGAAGTGGCTGGGAGGGTGGGCAATGGCCGCTGTGTGGTGGAAGCTGATGCAGAGTCCCCATTCCCTGTGCCCTCCAACATGGATGCATCCCTACTGGCATTGGATGATGTTGTGATTTGCATCTCAGGCTGGGATTCCTCCAGCAGACTCCTGTCACCCTCTGAGGCGCTGGTGACATCTGTGTCAGTGGGCTCCTGGGCAGCTGTTGTGCTAGTTTCACCCCCACTGGTGTCTGTCTCCTGTCCCTCTGTGACCATAGGTGATGCTGAATGAGAGAGAGAGATGTAGGGTCAGGTCAGTGGCAGCAACAGAACAAACATATGCAAGCAATGCATGACAAAAATTGACCAAATCTACATGTTGCACACCACCCTGTGCAATCACATTGTGCCAACTCACTATATAGGCTCAAGCAGTGTGTGGAAACTGGAAACTCAGGCATGAGTGAGCCATGTGATGACCACACAGCACAACACACTGCATGTGGCTCCGTTCAAACAGACACACAACTAGCTCTGAGCACACCTAGGGACATGATGGGGGCACACTACTTGTTGCCAATGACAGAACTGGATGTAACAGGAGGGGACATCACAGACCCAGACTACAACATGACAGTCCACAATGGACATTAGCCCATGCCACCCACCATGTTGTACCTTGGGGACAATATAATGCTGCGCATTGCTTTAAGATGTGTAGGCCTGCCCAATATGGGTGCATGCAATGGACGCATTGATGTACGCACAGTCAGATCGGGCACACTGCCGTTCCCTCCCAGGGGATTCCCAAGACTACCCAAATGCAGAAGAAACCTGAAGAGCACAACTCAGAATGTAATGTGAAGGCACAGCATCCAAATCACCTTTGTAAGTACAGGTAGGGCAAATGCATGCCACCGGCACCCAGGCCGGCCGCCACTTACATGCCACAGCATCACACTACCAACATCACATAGGCCAGCGCTGGCACAGGCTCTGTACACATGCAGCCACTGCCAGCCAAAGTCAAACTCCCCAAATACTCAGCCCTGACTTGCTGCTGATGCTCCTTCAAACGTGCATCCAGCTCAGGCTGTGTCACCGCCAAGATGTACCCCATTAGTGGTGTCATGCTGCGCCGTGCCAGATGCCCAGTGCGAGGAAGCAGCCCCAAGGTCATCTCCGCCACATTCTTTGCCAGCCGGCTGATGTCGTCGCATCTCTTGTAGCAGTGGATGCGCCGTCGATTTGAGACCCCCAGAGCGCGAACCTTCGCTGTAATGGCCCTCCACATGGCCTTACGCTGGTGTACCTCGAGCTGCAGGCATGGGAGACAAACGGGGGAAATGATCAGGGACACAGTGTCATGTTCTGACATCTATTAGTATAGCAGCAAGATACAAAATCATCACATATCCAACGTTAGGTCAATCAGAGACTATAGTACAGCTCACATGGGACACCTGCATGGAAAAAGCTGATGTTAAAGCATGCAGGTGTGAGGGGGAACACAGTCCCTGCACATTTCAGACACATGCAGGATGCCAGCACTGAAACATCCATATAGCCTGCCCACATCTCCAGTCCATTGTTGGCTTGAGCAACACATACATCACATGTCAATCTGAGTTTGGGGGTGGACTCACTGTGTCTAAGACTGCACAGCCATCAATGTCCCTGTCCTGTGAATAGATGAATGTGTCATGGTGGTCACATAGAAGGACATGATATCACAAATACAAAATGCCATTCACAAGGGCAGTTGTGTGAAAACTACAGTGCTGAGATGCACCATAGCTGGAGTGCAATGTGAAAAGACTGATGTTATACTCTGTACGTTAAGTGAGTTGTCCTTGACTTTGAAGGCGGGGACTGTGCAGGCCAGCTGGGCTCACACGGAGATGGACTTCAGGGGCACACACAGCCATCCAGCCAAGCAATCACTGTCCTGACTACAGCATGAACAACCTTCTGTGTCAGTATATGGCTGACAACACAACACAGGTCACTCATACATACATGTGCAGGTAGGGAAAGCTGTGGCATTGGGTACACTCACCCTCCCACTGGAGACAGCATGTAAGGCAGTGCATGAAACTACCCCACACTCCCAGGCACATACTGCATCAGTCCAACTACATGTGTGGCCCTACCTCACCACTGTTGAAGACTTACCACGACATTTGGGGCACCATATAGCCTTGGGTACTGTGTGAGCACCTCGTCCACCAGGACCTCCAGCTCCTCGCTCGTGAAGGGACTGGCACAGATCTTCTCTGTCATTGCCATCACTGTGGACATGAGACAACAGATGCGGATTTGGGTGGTGAGGGGTCTCAGGCAGCAGTCCCTGGACGCAGCAGCAGGTGAGGGGTCTCAGGCAATTAGTCCCTGGAGGCAGCAGCAGGTGAGGGGTCTCGGCCAGCAGTCCCTGGAGGCAGCAGCAGGTGAGGGGTCTCGGGCAGCAGTCCCTGGAGGCAGCAGCAGGTGAGGGGTCTCAGGCAGCAATCCCTGGAGGCAGCAGCAGGTGAGGGGTCTCAGGCAGCAGTCCCTGGAGGCAGCAGCAGGTGTGGGGTCTCAGGCAGCAGGCTCTGGGAGCAGTGGCAATGTGAGGCTCACTCCCACACATATATAGCCCCCTGGGGTCATTTCAAAGGTGCCAAGCTGCAGCAATTGGTGGTCCAGGTCTTCCTCTTTCCAAATGCATCCAACGACCGCCTCCACGGAGGCGGAGCACACCTACTGCGATCTTCAAAATTGCATCATGTCACCAAAATCATGGCTCCCATTGGCTGCAAGGGCATGCTCTATGGCGGTGATACAACGCAGGGGCCCGGGGTGCGCTACCGCGATGGTGCATCTTTCAAATGCAGCCAAAGTCTGCCTCCGCAGTGATGGAGCACGCCTACCGCTATCTTCAAAATTGCATGATGTCACCACAATCATGGCTCCCATTGGCTGAAAGGGCATACTCCATGACGGTGATACAACGCTGGGGCCCGGGGTGCGCTACCGCGATGGTGCATCTTTCAAATGCAGCCAATGTCCGCCTCCGCGGTGGTGGAGCACGCCTATCGTGATCTTCAAAATTGCCTCATGCCACCGCTATCGAGCTTTGCCTTGGCTCTAGGGCAAGCTCCATGGTGGTGACACACCGCAGGGGCCTGGTGCGCGCTACCGCGATTTTAGTGGCAGAGCATGCCAACCGCCATTTCCCCATGTCTCCATGCCTATGACTACCGCACTTGTGTGAATGGGGGTGCTGGTGGCACACCGACAGGGCCAGGCAGTAGCTACCGCGATATGGGTGCCATGCATTGACACAAGGCACCGTGATTTGGGTGGCGGAGCACACCCACCGCCATATGGGCATGTCTCCATACCTATGACTACCGCACTTGTGTGAATGGGGGTGCTGGTGACACACCACCGGGGCCAGGCGGTAGCTACCGCGATATGGGTGGCGGAGCATGCCAACAGCCATTTCCCCATGTCTCCATGCCTATGACTACCGCACTTGTGTGAATGGGGGTGCTGGT
Organism: Triturus cristatus; assembly: GCF_964204655.1. Taxonomy (NCBI): domain Eukaryota; kingdom Metazoa; phylum Chordata; class Amphibia; order Caudata; family Salamandridae; genus Triturus; species Triturus cristatus. Next base: position 279,360,576 of record NC_140579.1, read on the forward strand.
GACACACCGCCCGGGCTAGGAGGTAACTACCCTGATATGGGTGCCATACAATCGCAATGCCCATCTGTCAAACATCAAGAGGGCACAGTGCCAAGATGGTCAATGGAACATCACCGTGCACACGAGGCCAATATCCCATTTACTCCACTGATGGCTACACATGCCATGTTTGTGTGTGTGTTTCGCAGATTGGCCTGTACTCACTCACATGTCACTTATGGATGTGATGTTGGTGTAGGCAGGACAGTGCTGTTCTGGACTCTACAATGTGTTCACATGTCAATGTGTTGAGGTGCAGTGACAATCACAGCGATGCTCGTCCCAATGAATGATGAATTATGTTGCATTGCCTCTCATGTCTACTTATGCACACATTCGTCATTCCAGCACCGACTGTGGTTATTGTGTTGTGGCTGTGTGCCAGGTTGTAATGATGTATTGAGGTGTGACAGGTACAGCAGCTATGTATGAGACAGTGGGTTAGATTAGTTACACATTTGATGGATGCTATACTCCCAGGCGTGCCCATTTGAAATGTGGCCGTATCCCTATGTGCATTCACGTTGACCAAGGTGGTGTTTGAGGTACTTGTCTTGTGTAAGTTGACAGGTGTGGCCTTCGTGCACATGAAGGTGTCCCTACATGTGAGCTGGTCTGTTAGTCAAGGTTGATGTCAGTCATTGTTGTCGTTGTGTCATCCAGAACGTGATGTGCTGTGCACATCTCATGATGTATTGCATTGACATGTGTTCACTATCATCTCCACTAGGAGGAGGCCAAATTTGATTTGTCACTTGACGGTGCTGGAGGACATGGAGGTTGTTGCGATCATAGGGAAATGCCGCCTGGACAGAGCCACCCTGAAAACCCTTTGTGATCTGTTGGAGTCCCACCTGCAGCCCCGCAGGACATATCCGACAGCTTTCACCCCTACTTATAAGGTGATGGTAGCCCTGCATTTTTTTGCCACTGGATCGTTCCATGAGACAGTGGCCAGCTCTGGTGGGATGTCACAACCGATGTTCAGCATGGTGCTGCGTGATGTACTGTCTGCCATGATGCTATACAAGGACAGATACATCCATTTCCCAAGGGGTGCTGAATTGCCAGCTGTAAAGGGAGACTTCTATCCCCTTGGACACATCCCCAATGTTGTTGAGGCCATTGATTGCACCCATGTCAGGCTTGTGCCACCACAGGCAAGTGAGCACATTTACCGCAATCGCGAGCATTACCACTCCATCAATGTGCAGGTGGTGTGCCTGGCAGATATGACCATATCGCACGTGTGTGCCTAATTCCCAGGCTCGGCCCATGACTCCTACATCTTGTGGAACAGCATTGTGCCCCAGCTGATGGCTAATCTTCTTCCTGAGCATGCATGGATTGTGGGTGAGCATGCTTAGTCGTGTGGCATGCTGGGTGTGTGACCTGCTGCCCTCAGCCTCTGCGACATTGCAATGTCTATTTGTGTTTGTCATACCTAGGTGACTCTGCATATCCCAACCATCCCTGGTTGCTGAGCCCACTGCGGAATCCCAGGTCCCCGGTTGAAGTCTGCCACAATGAGGCCCATGGGAGGACACGTCGTGTGGTGGAGCATACTTTTGGTCTGCTCAAGTCACGTTTCCGCTACCTGGACAAGACTGGAGGTGCACTGGTATACTCGCCCAGGAAGGTGTGTCAGATTGTAGTGGCATGCTGCATGCTCCACAACCTAGCCATTCGCAAGGAGATTCCCCTGCTCCTGGATAATGGTGAGGACCCAAGGCCCCAGCCTGCAAACCAAGCCGTGTCCAGTGATGAGGACTGTGGAGAGGAGGAAGGTGTTGACCTGCGTGAACAGCTCATCACCCGCTACTTTACTTGAAGGTGGGTGTCAATGTGCAACATACCCATTGTCTGCTGAAATTGCTGTTGTCGTGAATGGGCATGTGAGAATTGTAGCAGCAGCCAGTTGTAGACTCAGTGGTGGTTGGAAATGTTTCTGGGACAGGTCATTTAGGAACATCAACAGGACGTGTATGTTGACACTTGTTGGCCATTGTGACATGTGCATGTTGGGTTATCCTGATGGTAGGGGTAGTGTGATGTCTGTGATGCCACACCCAGACCAGTGAAAGTAGTTCTGTTGTGTTTCCCTAGGTGCCTTCAACTTCTCCTTGCCTACATACAGCCCATGCTCCTGGTACATTGTGATCATTTAGAAGACTGTACATCCTGCAATAAAGACGGAGCAGACACAACAACATGTGTGTAAGGATATTTTATTTGCAATGGTGAGATGCGAGGGGGGTGTACATTTCCATTGGGGGGTGGGGTGGAGCAGTGAGTTGACAGTTGTGGTAGATGAGATAATCGAGTAGTCACCACATTGCTGTGGTGACCCAGTCCAACAGACAGATGCCATTCACAAGGCAGTGTGGGGAAGGACAGTCCAAAAAGTCAATGCAGTGGTGGAGAGGGTTGCCATCATGGCTGGCTCCATGACTGGCGTCTGGCAGGTGCTTGGCCTCCAGATACTCCCAGGGTCTTCTTGGGATGGCCCCTTCGTTGTTTGGCAGGGGGGGCCCTGCTGCAGGGCCAGTGGGGTCTGAGGACTCACCCCTCTCTGTGGGCGCAGGGGAGGATGGTGAACTGTCATCGTGCGGCCAACCAGAGTGAGGTGGAGGTGTTGTCTGTGGTGCATGCCTGTCCCTCAGTACCGCCACTTGCTGGCCCAAGAGGTCCACGATTTGTCCCATGCGGGTGTCGATGGACCTCATCAGCAGGATGAGCTCATGCAACAGTTCGTCCGACCGGCCCGTTCGTCCCTGGGCCTGTTTGTATGCACCCAGGACTCTGGTGATGTGTTCCAGGGATTGGGTCCCAGCCTCCTGGTGTCTGTGGGTGACCCTGCCCCTCCCACCTGCCCTGCTGCCACGGACCTGTTGCCTCACCACTGTGGGCACCCGCATCCTCTCCCTGCCCTCTGTCGGTGGTGTGTGCTGGTCATCCTCTGGGACAGGGAGTGTGCTGCAGGCAGCACTGGTGGTGGTGGTGGTGGTGGAGGTGGCCGCACAGGCTGTGACATCAGGGGTCTTCTGTGAAGTTGTTGTTGGTGCAGATGTGGTGGGGGGACAATGGGGTCCTGGGACCTGTGGCTCCCTGGCACACCAGATGGGCCGGCCTCAAGCTCATCGTCCATGGAATCCTGGGAGTCAACATCCGAAAGTCCATGTACCGGGGGGAGACTGGCTCTGCAGGTTGCTGGCCTCCATCTGATTCTGGGTGGGTGAGTGCTCCATTCTGCTCAGGTGTGGGTAATGTAATGGCTGACACATGATTCTGGGTGGGGTGGTGGGAGGGATCCATCTAGCTAGTCTGTGGGACAGGGGGCTTGGTGGGAGTAGTGGTGCAGGACCCCCACCACCCAAACACCCTCCCAGGAAAGATGGCTACCTACCTGTGAGTTTCATGTGGGTTGTGTAATGGCTGACACATGCTTCTGGGTGGGGTGGGGGAGGAATCCATCTTGCTGCTGCTGTGGGCCAGGGAGCCTGGTGGGAGTTGTAGTGCTGTCTGCCTGTACACATGCCCCCATGGTTATGTTGGTAGCTATGTTTGGGGTGAATGGGAGTGTGTGAATGTTGGATCTGTGAGCCATGTTTTTGTGAGTCTGTGGTGCAGATGATTGGTATGTGTCCTAGGTGGTGTAGCTTTGTAGTTGTACAAGACAGTACATAGCAGAGTGGCGGTAGTCATTTGTTTGTACTTACCAGCCTCCACTCCCCCGGCTACTCCTGTGAGACTCTCTGGATGCAGTATGGCGACCACCTTCTCCTCCCATTGTGTGAATGATTTTGGTGGAATGGGAGGGCCACCGCCAGTCCTCTGAGCCAGCTCACGGTTCTTGCTCCTCCTCTCCTTGACCACCCTCTTCAGATCATGCCAATGCTTCATGATCTCCTATCTTGATCTTGGGGTGGTCCCTACTGCATTGACCCTTTTTACTATCCATGCCCATATTTGTGTCCTTGTGGCTAATGGTGTCTGTTGGACCAGGGTACCAAAAAGCTGTGGTTCCACTCTGACTATCTCATCTACCATAACCTTCAACTCACTCTCAGTGAATTTGGGCATTTTCTGTGTGGCCATGGTGTGTGGTGTGCAAAGTGGTTGTGGGTACAGGTGTGTGAGTGGTGGTTGTGGTTGTACTGTGTATGGTGTGTGTTGTGCAGGGGAGTTAGTTGTGCAGGTGTGGAGGTGGTGGTGGTGCTGTGTGTGGTGTGGCTAGTGATGTTGTGTCCTTTGCCTCTCCTGTCAGCTGGGGTATGTGTCCCTTCTCTCCTGGAGTATTGCAAAGGATTGTGGTCAGGGAAGGGGCTGGTTTTATACTCAGCTATGTGGGTGTGTCCAATCGGGGTGTTGCTGACAGGTGTGTTGTCCTGGGATTTGTATTTTTCTTTTTGCCATGTGGTTGTGTCATTGGGGTATGTTTTGTGTATTTGGGGGGCATGGCTAGTTTTCTGTGTGCACTTTTTTGCCTTCTTGTGTTTTTTTTTGCTTCGTCCGCCATATTCTTTACGGATCCTCAGCCGCAGTGGCTGTGCTTCAGCTCTTCCGCTGTCTCTCCCATTCATCCCATTGTGCGACCGCAGCAGTCAGAGACAGCAGTGCGTACCCCAGGACCGTCGGGAAAATCCTAATTTCCGGTGCGTTGTCTCCGCTATACTTGCGGCAGGTTGGTGTTTTTCTGCTGCAAATCCGACCGCCACGGATGGATTTTGTCCATCTCCGCACGCTAAGGGCGTTTTTTCTTGGCCTCGTTCTGCCACGGTGTTTTTTTTTGGGTGGTTGATCCTAATTTGGCCGCCAGTTTTCCCACGGTGCCGGTGGGCGGTTGTTTCCCGTTTCCATGGCGGTCGGGGTGCTTTTCTGCCTGCCATCCTAATGGACCTCTTAGTGAGGGGGCAATGTGGCTTGGTATGTGCCAAGCCGCCTTGTGGAGCGTATATCAGGGATTTAAAGTGGACACTGTTGGTGGTGGCCCATCTGAGGGCTTGAGATGAGGACAGAAATTAGTGCACCATCAGAGGAGTGTATTTACCGGGACTTCTGTATCCATAATGCTTTGGGTCAATAGACCGACCCTTCTGGGGGCGTGTAATTGAAATTATGAACGGAGACCAGAGCACGCATCCATTACTGCGACAGCCTCTGGAGAAGAAAGATGTACTTTTCAAATGCGTCAGGCGAATCGCATTTTAATGGCTGTTTGATTGAAACTGCTAACAGGAGCCTGCTTTTACCCTTTATTAAAGGTTTGCCACCAACAGCATGCGTTCGAGTGCACCTCAAGCGTGGGCAAAATTGGAGCTAGACCATTGGACGGCTGTCCAGCTGTCGAGCTTGCACCTCCCTTCTTAGTGAGGGGGCATGAGGCTTAGTATGTGCCGAGTCGCCTTGTGGAGCACATATCAGGGATTTAAAGTAGACACTGTTTGTGGTGGCCCATCTGAGGGCTTGAAATGAGGACAGAAATTAGTGCACCATCTGAGGAGTGTATTTACCGAGATTTCTGTATCTATAATGCTTTGGGTCATTAAACTGGCCCATCTGGGGGCGTGTAATTGACATTATGAACGGAGACCGGAGCATGCATCTATTACAGGGACTGCCTCTGAAGAAGAAAGATATACTTTTGAAACGAGTCAGGCGAATCGCATTTTAATGGCTGTTTGATTGAAACTGCTAACAGGAGCATGCTTGTACCCTTTATTAAATGTTTGCCACCTACAGTATGCGTTCGAGTGCAGCTCAAGCGTGGGCAAAACCAATTTCCTGAAAGGAATTTTACAACGCACTCCCCGGATTTTACGTGCTTCATTGGGTTTAATTTCAGGCAGACCGGTTTCAGCATCACACCTTTTTCAATGCCTCTGGGTGTTTTTCAGTCATATTTGAATGGGGGCAATGTGACTGAAAAACACCCAGAGGCATTGAAAAAGGTGTGTTCACAATCAACCCACCTGGGTAAAACTTCGAACTATTTTGGGCACGCCAACACCTACTGGAGAATAATATGGATGGAACTACAAGCACCATCATGCACGCTATGAATACGCCCACAGGGGCATTTTAGCCCGTGATCAAGGACATTCCTGTTTGAAACGCGTTGGGCTCTGAATTAAAGGTCGTAAGCAACAGACTTCGACTCTGCAGTCTTCAATTAAAGGTGTTACTCTGCGCTAGAGGCGCCTTCACTGAGAGCAACCTTCTTTGTTGGATACATATATATATATATATATATATATATATATATATATATATATATATATATATATATATATATATATATATATATATATATATATATATATATATATATATATATATATATATATATATATATATATATATATATATTCACTTAAAAAACCATAGGTTTCACACATGTTATAGTTAGCTGTACATTTCACTCGTAAAAAACCAATGAAATTCCACGTTATAGTTAGTTCAGGTAACTATAACTTGCGCGCCCACAATAAACTGCTGATGACGTCACATATTACATCACTCATGACATGGTCAGTGACATCACTCATGACATTAATGATGACATCTGAAATTACACATTGTGGATTGCGGTCGCGCAAGTTATAGTTACCTGATCTAACTATAACGTGGAATTTCATTGGTTTTTTACGAGTGAAATGTACAGCTAACTATAACATGTGTGAAACCTATGGTTTTTTAAGTGAATTTGCAAGGTTTTGTAAATGATAATTCCTAACTATAACGTGTGTGAAACCTATGGTTTTTTCAGTGAATTTGTACGGTTTTATAAATGCTAAGTTATGTATTTTTAGTTTTTTTTTTCTGGTTTTTCACTGGGCGCACACCCTGCGCGCACAGTGCGCTTCGCGCATATATATATATATATATATATATATATATATATATATATATATATATATATATATTCACTGAAATAACCATAGGTTTCACACACGTTATAGTTAGGAATTAGCATTTAAAAAACCTTGCAAATTCACTGAAAAAACCATAGGTTTCACACATGTTATAGTTAGCGGAAATTTTACTGATAAAAAACCAGGGAAATTCCCCCGTTATAGTTAGTGCAGGCAACTATAACTCACGCGACCGCAATCCTCTGCTGATGCTAATACTGTATTTAGACACTTATTTGCCCATGTCTTCTTCCATACATTTTTAGCTATACATATATTACAAATATTTTTTTTTCATAAAGACACATATGTCATCAGCAGAAGATTGCGGTCGCGTGAGTTATAGTTGCCTGCACTAACTATAACGGGGGAATTTCACTGGTTTTTTATCAGTAAAATTTCCGCTAACTATAACATGTGTGAAACCTATGGTTTTTTCAGTGAATTTGCAAGGTTTTTTAAATGCTAATTCCTAACTATAACGTGTGTGAAACCTATGGTTTTTTCAGTGAATTTGTACGGTTTTTTAAATGCTAAGTTACTTTACGCCATTCGTGGCGTGCGCGCCCACTTAACGCCACCAAAAGCACAGGGGGTGGGGTCAATGTGGATAGTGGTTTTTTATTTCGATTTTATATTTTTATTATAATTTAATGCAATTTTTTTTAATTTCATTTTTTGTAAGCCTTTTTTTAATAATTTATGTACTATATCCTGCATTATCGAAAGGTTTTTTTTTATGCATTTTTTTCCGTGCGCGTACGGTAAGCTGACGCTACGCGCTTGTAAAATACGCGTACGGTAAGCTGACGCTACGCGCTCTGGACGTAATTAGTGCAGCGCGCCTACGTGATACGTGCGTGCCGTACGCGTATACCCGGAAGCAACGTCGCGGTTACGCAGGGGCGTGTAATGCGCATGCGCGAAAGTGACGTAAGCGCTGCGTAAGCGCACCGTAAGCGTCACGTGCGCGCACGGTAGGCCATGTGACTTACAAAGAACACTTTTTATTGGTTGAAATTACTTTCACTTCCAGAAACTTCCCACACCACACCCATTCCCCTCTTTACTGCTTGAAAGAACACTTTTCATTGGTTGATACTACTTTCAGTTCCAGATTCTTCCCACACCACACCCATTCCCCTCATTTCTGCTTGTGATTCTCTAGGAGCAGGAGCTGGATTGACATTGGGATACAATGGCAGAACAGCAGGGCTCTTCTGAGAGTGAGGCCAGCAGCACCACCATGATCCAGAGAAGGAGGAAACAAAAGACTTCTTTTGTATGGGAGTATTTCACTTTTCCAGAGGGGGAGAAAAAGGTCAATGCTCCAAAGGTCACTTGCATACTTTGTGATCGTGTTTTATCAAGAGGAAATCCAAGTAGGAAATATTCCTTTGGAAATCACTCTATGATGAGACACCTTCAGGACAAACACCCAAGGACCTTTGCTCGACATACTGGAGAAAACTCTTCAGTAAGTCACCAGAGCCCAGCCTCAAATGCTCAGCCGAGTACATCATCGGCAGCTCAGCTGAGCCCTTCCTCTGTTGTTGGAGCATCACCTTCTTCTTTTCCTTTGGACATCAACCCTCGATTTGCGAGTGTTGAAATGAGGTGTACAAAATGTGGTGGTCTTATTGTTTTTGGGGAGGTCAGTCTTCCCCTTATTAACAATAAGATAGACCATCATGTTTGTAGACGCTCATAATACTCCCATTCTTTCTTTCCTCCATCCCTGTATGAACCCAACGGCTCTTATAAGAGCCAACCTTACCTCACAATTTTTTTTATTTTTTTTTAAGCTTCCCTTTTCGCAAAAAATTTTTTTCCGTGCGCGCACGGTACGCGTTATTCCGCAGGTCGCCGTGTGCGTACGCTACGCGCATACGGCGATTTTTCGAAAAATATTTTTTTTTTATTTTTGCCCTTGAGGGTCCTTCTGGGACCCCCTGACCAAGGCTAGGGGGTCAGGAACTGTCGAGCCTGCCCCCTTTTCACATTATCCACCTTTTTTATTCACCCCCCTGACAGTTCGAGAGAGAAAATGGCGGCCGCCGCTTCCTGGTTTCGACCGATTCGAATGTTTACTAAGATCTAACAGCCAATCAGAATCGCGCTCGCGCACGCCACCGTACGCGTACCGTAAGCTTACCGTAAGCTTACCGTAAGCGCACGGTAAGCGCACCGTAAGCTTCCACCGATATTTATATTGATTTAAAGGCTATTTTCTCAGGATCTACTGAACAGATTTACACCAAACCTACAAAAGGCACTTCCTTGACCTGAGGACTACCTCTCTGCCAAATTTCCAGTAATTCTGTTCAGCCGTTCGGGCTGTAGCTCGTTCTAAAGGTCCTATGGAAAAATGCATGGGAAAAACGCGTTTTGGGACCCCCCTTTTATCTCAGCCCCCGCTTGACGAATCCCCCCGAGACTTTCAGGGTAGGAGCGGAGCGTAGCGCCCCACCTATTTTGAGAAATTCGCGAGGATTCGTCGACCGGCGCCAAAGTTATTCAAAATAGAATGTTGAGGTTTTCCTATGGAAAAGGGGTCCTAACTATAACTACCTACTGGCGACCGCCAGTAGGTAATATATATATATTATCTACTGGCGGTCGCCAGTAGATAGTTATAGTTAGGACCGAGTTCCCATAGGAAATCTAAAAATTCTATTTTGAATAACTTTGGCGCCGGTTGACTTATGTTCATGACATTTTCAAAACTAATGGGGCCCTCTGCTCAGCTCCTACCCTGAAAGTCTCGGGGTGATTCGTCAAGCGGGGGCTGAGAAAAAAGGGGGGTCCCAAAACACATTTTCCCCATGCATTTTCCCATAGGACCTTTAGTCGAAGGTACAGCCCGAACGGCTGAACAGAATTACTTGAAATTTGGCAAAGAGGTAGTCCTCTGGTCAGGCATGTGCCTTTTGCATAGATGGTGTAAATCCGTTCAGTAGTTCCTGAGAAAATCAAAAGTAAAATCATATACATATCTGGGCGGAGCCTAACCACACATCTCATCGTGAGATCTGATTGGCTGTCAGCACTTCATCCAAGAAGTGTTGGCAGCCATCTTGGGACCAATATACATGATAGCACCTCATTAAAAAGCATTGCAGTTAATAGAAGGTTTTAAGACTTTAGTTACATTATAAATCATTTGTTGATGGTACCATACTCATTTTAGGAATTGTGGTATGTTCTAAGGTGATTTTACCATGTGAAAAAGCCTTCTGCTGGGATATCATGAATCATCTTTGAGAGAAAACTATTTTCACATGCTTTTCCTACAGAGGTTTGGAAGGTGATCTATAAGCTAAACTGAGAGCATATTTTCTGTAAATTCACATTATCTTTCTCAGTCATGTGAGAATGAAGTCTGACATTCTCAGTAAAACATGTGCATCCAACAAGGGCAGAGACTGTCAGTTGATTCCTTTGTGTTCTACTGCAGCTTCCCAGAGTGTTCCAAAGAACAGCTAGAGCGCTAACAGTCTTACTTATGACAAAGGTATGGCACGCCTGAAGCCATCTTGATTGAAATAAAGTGGTAACATTTAAAACATTTAATTTAAAAAGGAACAAAATGAGAGGGTTCATTTTGCCATAGAATGTATGATTAGTGCTGCAGAAAGAAAAATTAGGGCACATTTTGAGTGACTTCTCAATCCTCTTCTATTTCATTAAAGAATTCTGACATGCAGACTGAAACATGCACTTTCAATGGTAAATGGACATAATATCGAAAAAATAATATCGAACAACAAGAATATCGAAGGTAAAATATCGAGATAACATTAATATCGAAGTGTAGAATATCGAGGTAAGTAATATCGTGTTTTAAGTGTTTAGTAAAATATCGAAGTATGAAATATCGAAGTAGTAATATCGTTTGAAGATAATATCGATTGAATAGTTTTGTGAGAAATATCGAAATATAATATATATATTGTTTAAAATGTGTATTTCATGTATATTGAATAAGTAAATTGTTTAATCATATTTGTATAAATACTTTATTATTGTTTAAAATATAATTAATAGTGTTAAGTAATTTATTGTATGATATGTTTTAGGAGCGGGATGTTGGGTTATTAGGGGATAAGGGTGGGGAGTGTTTTAAAAATATTAGTGTAAAATCAGATAATAATTTAAAATTATTAAATAATAAATAATTATGAATAGTAAATTGTAATGAAATTTCTAAATTAAATATTAGTAATTTAGAAAAAATAAAGAAATTATATAAATTTTTTAGGAGCGGGATGTTGGGTTATTAGGGGATAAGGGTGGGGAGTGTTTTAAAAATGTTATAGTAAAATCAGATAATAATGTAAAAATTAGGAATATTTTAGATTTCGAAATTTAACAATTTCTATACAAATTCGAAATAAAATATTTTAAAATTAAAATGGAATATTATTTTTTTTTTATGAGTGGGATGTATGGTTATTAGGGGATAATGGTGGGGAGTGTTTTAAAAATTTTAGTGTAAAATCAGATAATAATTTAAAATTATTAAATAATAAATAATTATGAATAGTAAATTGTAATGAAATTTCTAAATTAAATATTAGTAATTTAGAAAAAATCAAGAAATTATATAAATTTTTTAGGAGCGGGATGTTGGGTTATTAGGGGATAAGGGTGGGGAGTGTTTTAAAAATGTTATAGTAAAATCAGATAATAATGTAAAAATTAGGAATATTTTAGATTTCGAAATTTAACAATTTCTATATAAATTCGAAATAAAATATTTTAAAATTAAAATGAAATATAATTTTTTTTTTATGAGTGGGATGTATGGTTATTAGTGTATAAGGGTGGGGTGTGTATTAAAAAGATTAGTGTAAAATCAGATAATAATTTATAAATATTACATAAAAAATAATTATGAATAGTAAATTGTAAAGAAAATTCCAAATTAAATATTTATAATTTAGAAATTCAAAAAAAAATTATATATATTTTTTAGGAGCGGGATGTTGGGTTATTAGGGGATAAGGGTGAGGAGTGTTTTAAAAATGTTATAGTAAAAACAGATAAAAATGTAAAATTTTGTAATATTTAAGATTTCGAAATTTAAACATTTCTATAAAAATTATAAAGTAGATTTTGTAAAAATCTAATGAAATATTTTTTTTAATTTATGAGTGGGATGTATGGTTATTAGTGTATAAGGGTGGGGAGTGTATTACAAAGATTAGTGTAAAATCAGATAAAAATTTAAAATATTACATAATAAATAATTATGAATAGGAAATTGTAAAGAAAATTATAAATTAAATATTTATAATTTTGAAATTTAAAATTATATTATATATATTTTTTAGGAGCGGGATGTGGGGTTATTAGGGGATAAGGGTGGGGAGTGTTTTAAAAATGTTATAGTAAAATCAGATAATAATGTAAAAATTTGTAAATTTTTAGATTTCGCAATTTAAAAATTTATATAAAATTACGAAATTGAATATTTTCAAATTCTAATGAAATATTAATTTTGTTTTAGGAGTGGGATGTAGGGTTATTAGTGTATAAGGGTGGGGAGTGTATTAAAAAGATTACTCTAAAATTGGATAATAAGTTATAAATATTATTACTAAAGAATTAGACATGTTAAAATTTTAATTTCATTTTGACAATGTTTAAAAAATATTTTCAAAATAATTTCGACCTTATTTTTTTGTTTCATGGTAGGGAATTTGGGTTTTAAGGGTGTAAGGGTGTGGATTGTATTTTAATGATTGTTACAAAATTATAGAGTAATAAATAAATATTTAATTGGGAATAATTGTAATATGTGAACATTTTGGGACTAATGTAGGTAAATAAATTTAACCTGTTCTTAAATACCCAGCCATACCTAATCGGTACATTAGAATCTGTAAGTTATATGTAGGTAACAATTCGGTAACAGTTACCTATTCGGTAACATTAGGTAATCACGATTCGGAATTCACCTAATCCGTAAATACCCAGGTGGTATTTACTCAATCGGTAAATACCCAGGTGGTATTTACCCAATCGGTAAATACCGAGGTGGTATTTAGCTATTCGGAAAATACCAAGGTGGTATTTAGCGATTCCTAAAATACAAAGGAAAATACCACCTTCCCTTAACTAAGTAGCTAATATCATAATGATGTTATAATAGAAGGTCTCTTAGGCTTGAATAGGGGACCCCATACCTCAAAAATAAGCTCAGTGAAATCACATCTCAGGAGCATCAGGAGCCGTCTCGCAGGAAGGCTCGTCTTCAGTCTGAATAATAAACCTGATGTCTGTGACATGAAAAGCAACAACTTTCAGGTATTTGCAGCTGCGCGTGTGTCATGGCTAAAGAGTGGGTCGAACAACCTAGAGTGGAACACATGCATTGTGTAAAATTCCAGACTGTGTGTCACAGCATGTACAGACCAAGGTCTCTGCGCAGAGCTTGGGATGGAAACAACAGAATGCACTCGTCTGAAGGAAGTCTCGAGTAAGCAGTTTATTCAAGACAGAACATGTAAACCCAGTGTCGTGTGCAAAGACAAAAATATGGCTACATAACATTCAACGTGGTTATGCCAACTGAACAATGTATGCACGTATTCAGGGAGAACTCACTACACGCCCCCTTGAGCGAAGCAATATGTAATAGGCAAGAAAAGAGAGAACGCAGAGTTCAGTTTCGTCAGAGCAGAACAAGGCGTAACCAATGCAGCGCCAAAGTCCTAAAGTCCAATTAATTGCAGCATAAAATTCAAAAAAACACAATGCAAGTATAGTAAAAAACTCAAGCCGACCATCAGGAAGAGAAAAAAGAGAAATAAAAGAAATAAATGTTGCGCCAGGGTGCTGTCCAGTAGTACAGGCGCAATGGACGACAATCCAGTTAATCCATGAATGTATAGGCAGCATATGTGGCCACGGCTTCCAACAAAAATTCGTTTGCAGGGCCACTAAAAGTCTCAGCCATCCAATTAAGTAAAGAAAAGGAACATACGTGTTCTCCAACCAACGGAGCCTCTAGCACAATCAGAGGGCACCCGGAATGTTCCTCCAAATAGCTCATGGACAAGAAGTCGGAGGCTGCCGCTGAGATGTCCCAATTACCCAGGATACCATGCGCCGCCCCACACGCCATGATCCGGACACCAGAACAGGCCAACTCGTGAGACACTAAGGGCCTCATTAGTCGATCGAAATCCGGCACCGGAGACACTATGTTGGTCAAGCACAAATCCAGAGGCCATTCAAAGGGACAATCCAGGCAGTGTAATACAGGTTGTACGCAGGTGAAGTTGGAATACCTGAAGGATAATCCATAAGCCAGACTCAAAGTCGCCAATGGCAAAGTACCATAGAAGTCAAGCATCCGATCACGAAGAAGATGCAGACGGGACAGGTGCTCGTGTGGCATAGAAGGAGTAGCCATTCCGGAATATGGAAAGGAAAAGCAGCACACCTGCCACTAGCGCCAGGAGCAGCGGGACACCTCCAAAGATGATCGAGAACAGTGAATGAACAAATGCCGGTATTACACCAAAAATAGTTTGGGAAGAGGTCACGAGACCCGAGCCCACATGTTTAAAAAAATGAGCCAGGCCGGTGGTGGACAAGGCATTGATAATAGTTTGGATCAAAGAGCCCAAATGCAGGGGGAGGTCAGTATTCAGAGGCGCCTGTATCTCATTGCGCGTATGAGCAACGTGAAGGAGAAATGTTTTAGTAGAGGAAGTCAAAGGAACCTCTTTGTGGGACAATGGCTCTCTATTCGGCTCAACTTGTTGAACTCTGCTTTCAAGGTTGGAATCGAAGGCCAGATGGAAACATCCCGCCGCACATGCGGGGGTGGAAAAAGAACAGTATTGCAGCAGACAACTTAATGCGAGACAGTTATGTACTGGATTCCCACTCACATCCAGCAGCAAGCTTCATTATTCAACATTAAATGAATAGCGTTTGCAAGCAGAGTGAAAGAAGGTGTAATCACAGGCACTGGGATACCTCGTAGGACGCACGCCAGAATCTGGGCTTGTACATAGCATGCGCCGTGCACTTGCATGTGCCTATTGTCTGATGTATGGATCATAGAAGAGAGTGTGCTAAAGCTTTTATCTATAACGGCTAAGGCCTTCTCCATGTTTGCTTGGTCAATAGCTCTCAATCTGGAAGCCGCCTCACTGTGCGACAACTTGCAGACTTCGTTGTAAATAGCATACGCCCACCTTTTGGTTATGCCACCCAAAGGACCATTCACAAAATCACTCAATTCGGTATGCACCTTGATGGAGTGGGTGGACTTCCTGATCCTGTAGATGTGCTCTGTGTCAGCTGGTGGACAGATTGGGATGTGTGTACCATAAATGCAGCCAATGAAATGGGGGAACTGTGCCATGTGAGAAATGTCTGTTTTTGTTTACTGCAGTGCAGCCTGTGTGTTGTGGAAGCAGATGTAGTGGTGCATTCTCTGCATCATGGCATCCAGGAAATTCAAGAAGGAACGGGACAGCCAACTCTGGGATACACCACCCACCGCAGCTGTCACCACCTGATAACCGCCGGATGCCAACACATGTGGGCTGCAGAGTACCTGCACATGTGGGGGTTTGGCGTGCGCCCTTCTTATTGGCTGGTCCAGGAGTGGGTGCAGGTCCCTGATTAAGTCAATGATGGTTTCGGGGTGTAGCTTGGACCTCTCATGTATCTCTGCATCAGTCAGCTGGAATAGTGTGATGCGCTGTCTGTAGATGCGTTCCTCCCGTCGCCAAACCCTCAGTCCTGCTGCCTGTACATGTAGGCGCCTTGCAATGACGTACATAGCGGACATGTTGTCCACGCTGTTGCATTTTGGGATTGCTTATCTGCACTGTTGATTGTTACCACCTGCTTTCAATCCGTGTTAATTACCTACTCTTATTTACCCATTGTCTTGGATTTCTTAATTACCTAGTGCTCCTACATGTCATTTTCATTTTTACCACTTCATATTTACCACTTCATATTTACCTATTCGTTAATTATGTATTCGGTAACTCTTAATCCGTATTTAGGAATTCTGTGAATATGAATCGGTATTTACACCCTCATATTTACCTAAAAGTGGTTTTTGGACTCCTACATCTCACTTGTTTGAATATCCGTCGGTAACCGCATATTTACCTAAAATCCGCCGTTACCCACCTGTATTTGGCTACCTACATGAGGCCCCTTATGTCGAAATTGAATTATGTAATTTTAATAGGAAAATCTAATTTCAATATTTATGTAGTGTTTATGGGTGGGATTTGGGTATATTAGGGGAGAAGGGTGGGGAGTAATTTTTAAAAATAATAGTGTAAATATAGATTATACAAAAAATCACATTATTTGTAAATATTGTGAAATCAAAAATTTACAAATATAAATATAATAAAATAATTGTATAGTTGATGGAAAAGATATTGTACATATTTTTTTTTAAATTATGGTGATTATGGGATAGGGGTGGGTATTGCAACTATAGTTTTTTAATTTTTAATAGTTTATAAATTATATCTCATAGTTAATACATGTAGCTCATTAATATTTTAAGTGATCTTATAACCAGCACCTTCTCTCAGTTTGATCTTTCTGGAGTGGGAATATTAAATTATATAGGGTTAATGTCCAGCACCTGTCCTGACTTAATGTTAGCTGGAGTGGGAATAGTAAATTATATACAGTTAGTGTCCAGCATCTTCCTTGAGTTTATGTTAACTGGAGTGGGAATAGTAAATTATATAGGGTTACTGTCCAGCACCTTTCTTGAGTTTATGTTAACTGGAGTGGGAATAGTAAATCATATAGGGTTAATGTCCAGCACCTTTCCTGACTTAATGTTAACTGGAGTGGGAATAGTAAATTATATAGGGTTACTGTCCAGCACCTTTCTTGAGTTTATGTTAACTGGAGTGGGAATAGTAAATTATATAGGGTTACTGTCCAGCACCTTTCTTGAGTTTATGTTAACTGGAGTGGGAATAGTAAATTATATAGGGTTAATGTCCAGCACCTGTCCTGACTTAATGTTAACTGGAGTGGGAATAGTAAATTATATACAGTTAGTGTCCAGCATCTTCCCTGAGTTTATGATATCTGGAGTGGGAATATTAAATTATTTAGGGTTAGTGTCCAGCACCTTTCCTGACTTTATGTTAACTGGAGTGGGAATAGTAAATTATATAGGGTTACTGTCCAGCACCTTTCTTGAGTTTATGTTAACTGGAGTGGGAATAGTAAATTATATAGGGTTACTGTCCAGCACCTTTCTTGAGTTTATGTTAATTGGAGTGGGAATAGTAAATTATATAGGGTAAATGTCCAGTACCTGTCCTGACTTAATGTTAACTGGAGTGGGAATAGTAAATTATATACAGTTAGTGTCCAGCATCTTCCCTGAGTTTATGATATCTGGAGTGGGAATATTAAATTTTTTAGGGTTAGTGTCTAGCACCTTTCCGGACTTTATGTTAACTGGAGTGGGAATAGTAAATTATATAGGGTTACTGTCCAGCACCTTTCTTGAGTTTATGTTAACTGGAGTGGGAATAGTAAATTATATAGGGCTACTGTCCAGCACCTTTCTTCAGTTTATGTTAACTGGAGTGGGAATAGTAAATTATATAGGGTTACTGTCCAGCACCTTTCCTGACTTTATGTTAACTGGAGTGGGAATATTAAATTATATACGGTTACTGTCCAGCACCTTTCTTGAATTTATGTTAACTGGAGTGGGAATAGTAAATTATATAGGGTCACTGTCCAGCACATTTCCTGAATTTATGTTAACTGGAGTGGGAATAGTAAATTATATAGGGTTATTGTCCAGCACCTTTCTTGAGTTTATGTTAACTGGAGTGGGATTAGTAAATTATATAGGGCTACTGTCCAACACCTTTCATGAGTTTATGTTAACTGCAGTGGGAATAGTAAATTATATAGGGTTACTGTCCAGCACCTTTCCTGACTTAGGTGCCAATTCCGATCCGGTAAAAAAATTCCCCGTCCGACTCGTATCCGGATTTTTTTCCGTCCGAATCGTCAAAGAAGCGTACAAACTGCCAAGTACGATTCGAACGGAAAAAAGTCCATACGAATCGCATTGGGAAGATTTCCCCACACGTCCTCGGGTCGGGAAAAGTCACCGACACGTCCCCGGGCGAGAAACCCACCGTGCGGAAAAATAAAGTCCGACTGCGCAAGTACGATCCCTCCCGTCCTCCCCATTTCACAACCGTACGCAAAAAACACCGTCCGAACCGAACTCCCATAGCAACCATGGAGACATGTGCCCGCATACGCGCCGAACACCCCACCCCCCCCCGCCCGCGTATGTACGCCCCTAACCCCCACCCGTGTATGTACGGACCGAACCCCCACCCCAGCAGAGTATGTACGCCCCGAACCCCCACCCGTGTATGTACGCACCAAACACCCACCCGTGTATGTACGCCCCCGAACCCCCCCCAGCCGTGTATGTACGCACCGAACCACCAGCCGTGTATGTACGCCCCCGAACCCCCCCCAGCCGTGTATGTACGCACCGAACCACCAGCCGTGTATGTACGCACCAAACACCCCCCCAGCCGTGTATGTACGCACCGAACCACCAGCCGTGTATGTACGCCCCCGAACCCCCCCCCAGCCGTGTATGTACGCACCGAACCACCAGCCGTGTATGTACGCACCAAACACCCACCCGTGTATGTACGCCCCCGAACCCCCCCCAGCCGTGTATGTACGCACCGAACCACCAGCCGTGTATGTACGCCCCCGAACCCCCCCCAGCCGTGTATGTACGCACCGAACCACCAGCCTTGTATGTACGCACCAAACACCCACCCGTGTATGTACGCCCCCGAACCCCCCCCCAGCCGTGTATGTACGCACCGAACCACCAGCCGTGTATGTACGCACCAAACACCCACCCGTGTATGTACGCCCCCGAACCCCCCCCAGCCGTGTATGTACGCACCGAACCACCAGCCGTGTATGTACGCACCAAACACCCCCCCAGCCGTGTATGTACGCACCGAACCACCAGCCGTGTATGTACGCCCCCGAACCCCCCCCCAGCCGTGTATGTACGCACCGAACCACCAGCCGTGTATGTACGCACCAAACACCCACCCGTGTATGTACGCCCCCGAACCCCCCCCAGCCGTGTATGTACGCACCGAACCACCAGCCGTGTATGTACGCCCCCGAACCCCCCCCAGCCGTGTATGTACGCACCGAACCACCAGCCTTGTATGTACGCACCAAACACCCACCCGTGTATGTACGCCCCCGAACCCCCCCCCAGCCGTGTATGTACGCACCGAACCACCAGCCGTGTATGTACGCACCAAACACCCACCCGTGTATGTACGCCCCCGAACCCCCCCCAGCCGTGTATGTACGCACCGAACCACCAGCCGTGTATGTACGCACCAAACCCCCACCCCAGCCGTGTATGTACGCACCTAACCACCAGCCGTGTATGTACGCCCCCGAACCCCCTCCCAGCCGTGTATGTACGCACCTAACCACCAGCCGTGTATGTACGCCCCCGAACCCCCCCCAGCCGTGTATGTACGCACCGAACCAACAGCCGTGTATGTACGCACCAAACCCCCACCCCAGCCGTGTATGTACGCACCGAACCACCAGCCGTGTATGTACGCACCAAACACCCACCCGTGTATGTACGCCCCCGAACCCCCCCCAGCCGTGTATGTACGCACCGAACCACCACCCGTGTATGTACGCACCAAACACCCACCCCAGCCGTGTATGTACGCACCGAACCACCACCCCACCAGGGAATGTACGGACCGCACCCCCACCAGTGCATGTACGGACCGTACTGACGCCAAAAAAACACGTACTGAACCCGGACAAACCATATTTACACAAGGAGAGTCAAGTAGAGTTTCCCCACACCACCAAACAGGCCCAACAACCCCACAAACATCACATACACTCACCTGCAACTGCCAAACTGCCAAACAGAGGCCCAAAACTCAATCACTCCTCATAACACACCCACACAAATTTCAAACACAGCCACACCCACAAATGGACCAATAAAAATGGACCACACACACAAACCATGAGCCTTTGCAACAGACCCACTGCTGCCAGAGCCCACAGACGACCCACACCACCATACTTGAACCTCACACTTGCATACCTTCACACAACCACCTACACAAACACCCCCTCATCACATTCACACACACACCTCCACTACCACACCCACACACCCACAGCCATCCACACCCACACCCCCACAACCACACCCCACGCCATGTCCACCACCAAGAATCCAAAGTTCACAAAGGAGGAGCTGGAGATCCTTGTCGACGAAATCCTCAGAGTCGAGCCACAGCTCTTTGGGACATTGGTCAGACAGACCAGCATATCCGAAAAAACCGCCATGTGGCAGAGGATCGTCGATTCTGTGAATGCTGTTGGGACAACCAGAAGGACCAGGCACGAGTGCCAATCCAGGTGGTACGATCTGCGGAGGACGGTCAAGAGGAAGATGACTGACAATCACAACCAGGGGAACATCACTGGAGGAGGGCCGCCCCCCAGACCTGTACAATACCATCCCTGGGAGGAGAAGGTGATGTCCACGCTGGCGGTGGAGGGACTACACGGACTGCCAGGACTCCCAGACCCTGGTGAGTACACAAACAACTCACCTCACATGGGGGGGATGCCATACACAATCAATCATGCATGCCACCCCCCCCAAGCCACCACCGGACACAACAACACTCCACAAACACACACATGCCACTGGCGCCTCCATGCCCCATGCATCAATCAGGGCCATGCCAAGTCACAGGCCACACAAAACACCAACACAACACAGGATGTGGTCGATGCTGGGAGTGGGGGCAGCAAAACTAACATTGAGCAACTCACAAGCACACAACAATGCCCTCAGCCCATATGGCCCAGGGCACAGCCATACAAACTGTGTGTACCCACACAGTACTGTCTTGCCTGCAAATGATGGCTGCCATGCAGGATGCCATGGGTCTGAAGGCACAATTTGCACATAACAGCAGACAATGAAGATGCATCGCTCTGATAGAGTCTCAGCACACACCGCCACAGCAGCAGCCTACACTCAGACACACTGCCCAATGGGTGCCCGGAGAACAGGGACTAACTCACATGAACAAGCCAATGGCCATTCAAAGACCGGCTAACTGTGTGTGCCCAGGAAGCTGGCCTGAGGTGACAGAGAGTGACAAAGAGAGGGAGGGAGAGGGGGAATGAGAGGGAAGGAGACAGAGGGGGGACACAGGGAGACAGACAGAGGGAGGGAGTAGGGTGACAGAGGGAGACCGACAGAGGGAGGGAGGAGGGTGACAGAGGGAGGGAGGAAGGGAGACACAGGGAGACTAAATCACCCTTGGGTGGTGTGGCCATGTCCACTCGTCAGCCGGTGGACTGTGTGCATGCAGACCAGGTCTGGCAGTGCCTCAACCCCCCCTTCCGTAGATGAAGACCGGTCCATGTGTCAATCTGTGCACGAGTCCATCCGTGCTGCAGGCACAGACCTAACCACACACCCAGTATACCCACCCACCGTGTCGGTAAGAACCCTGTCACAAATGCTTCAGTCCCCTACCTGCAACATCAAATTGCCTTGCCAAAACACCATTTGGCCACGTACAGTGCAACACGTAAGGCGCCTCTGCATGGCTCGCTACGCCCGCACACCACACTGCTGACTGTGTACCCAAATAGATGCATCAACTAAGATTGTGTCTCACACATGCGTAAAGCCCTGACAGCTGTGGCCAAGGGACATAGCCATGCACAAGTGCACTGTGAGAGGAATGCAGGACAGATCCAACTACCCAGAGGAAGAGTGCCAAATCAGAAATGCATGCAACATGGATGCCACATGTGACACTGTTAACATTGTCTCTCTCACACACAGGTCAACGTCGACGAACACCCCCCAACACTGGGGGGGAAGTCACACAGGACCAGGCTCCGCGGGATGATGACCCCACCGCCAGCGATGACTCTCACCACTCCGTGGATGACCCAGACCAACCTGGCCCCTCTGGTGTCCAACCACCTGCAGCACCTGCGTCAGGTACAACTGTGCCAACCACCACCCCCATTCCTGCCACATCCCAGGAGACGTCCAGGAGCCCTGCCCGCACACGACCACCCAGCCAGTCTGCCCAGGAGGGACACGGTCCTCCGGGCACCCAGGAGGAGGCAGGCGGCAACGCAGATGCCATCCCTCAGGGGTCCCGGAGACCCGATGCACCCACAACGGCAGGCCAGGTGCACGTGGGCAGGGGTGGCGGGAGTGGAGGACGGCGGAGGCGCGAACCTGACCAGGCAGCTCAGGACCCGGTAGTGTCCCAGGTCAGCAACATCCTGGATACATACCGGCGTGACACCAGGGGCATGGACCAGATTGCGTCCACCCTCAATGACATCAAGGGGACCCTCCAGGAGATGAAGACCCTGCAGTCCCAGCAACATGCCTGTCAACTGCAACACCAAGGAAGGATGGAGGATAGACAGGCTGAGCTCGTGGCGGTGCAAACCCAAATGACCGGTGTACTCCGTCGGATTGCCGACAACATGGGCAACCCTCCCTGTGGCACCAGGCGAAGGCCATTACCAGACACAGGGAGGGATCAGGAGGAGGAGGATTCATCCGACGGAGCGTCACAGACATCGTCACGGACTGCTTCCGAGGGTCCCCGCAGGAAGGTGGGTCGTCCACGAAAAAGACTGTGAGAGTCAGCAGAACATCACCATCTCCCAGGTCACCTGGCCTGGCACCTGGCCCTCTGGCCCAATAGCAGCACATGACATTCTCTGCCACATGGACTTGCTGGTCACTGTCTGACCTATGTTGACGAAGACTGTGGCATGGACTCTGACATTTTGCTACGACAAGGATACCAACTCCCCCAGTGAACTTTGGATTCTACACTCCCGCTGTGCACCTCTTGTCATCCCCACAAACCCGTACCCCACCACAAATAAATTAATCACACTTACAAGATGATGCCGTGATTCTACATTATTACAATACATGTGTGTGTCGTACAGTCAAAGCATGCCTGATCTCAGAATTAACTCCAACCATCCAAACCGTGGGGTCGCAGTCTTGCCCAGGACACACATGGGTCCCAATGTCTCATCTGATACAGACATGGAGTACCAAACTCACCTGTGCTGGGCCCAACCAGCTGAGTGGTTCCCGCACAACTGTGGCTACAGACACATACAGGGGAGCAACAGTCATGCGCAGAGGTCAGGGATCATGTTGAGTGACCTGGCTTGCCGCTCCCAGGTATGTCTAGACATGTGTCCCTACAATGTGCAGCATGCTTGCGTCAGGCGGATGTTGAGAATGGTGGCTAGGCCAAGGTTGGATGCATGGAGATGCCAGAATGCAGTTTAGGATCACCGTGCCACATGGTTGTGTTGGGGTTGTGGGCTGCATCATGAGTGTGGGCGTGGATCTAGAAGGTCATCCTGCAGCTGGCTGTGAAACATTCCCCCCATCCCGTTAGGACGTTGATGTGGCCTGGTTGCCCGACGCAGTAGCAGAGCTGTGCAGATGCACTCCGGATATGGACAAGTACCATGGGAGTCGTGAGGCACATGTCCGTAGACTGCAGGGTAGGATTCGACACGGATGTTGTAGTTGCCCTGGGGGATGGTCTCTCTTGCCTTGAGGTGGATGGAACTGTGCATCTTGTGCATAATACAGTTCCCACTCCCTGACAAACCCCTAGCATCTTGTCACTCTACACATAGACACATATGCACCACCTATGAAAACTATGCCAGACCTGCGGCACGCACAGTGGCAACAGGGCACCATTGACAGGGAAGAGGCACCTTGGAGACAGAGGGACAAATTTATTAGTCATGTGTGTTGGAATGACAATGATACTCTGTCAACACATACACAGGTCATGTGGATGTACATGTGGGAGCAACACTGGCACCCCCCATTGCAACACAGATGCTGGCATCCCATTGACCTGGCACACAAGTGACGGATAACAGCTAAACACCCCCTGCTGCCACGGAGAGGCCGCCATACACCATTGAGGCCCTGATGGGGCAATCACACACCATGTCAACCCGGTGCAACCTGTATGTTTCCGAGGCCAGTGTTACACACAATGATGGCCTCATCACAATCCCCAATCCCCTGCCACATGACAGTCACCAAGTCTGAGCATGGCTCCAGGTGAAGCCTGCCCCATGTCATGTTCCCCATGTAGGATCACCATGTATGCAAATGGAACACACATGAACCGGAGAAGTGCACACAGACTACAAACAATTCACACACCCAAAACGACGTGAGGCATCCCTTACCCTGAGGAGATTTCAACACTTGCCCGTGCATGTGACGCTGAATCAGCACATGTCGCTGTGTTCATGAGGAGTAGCAGGAGCACAACAATGCCACCAGCAGACAGCATGCACATGGACCTGTGGAAGAGAGACACACAAGGATTCAGCACAAAGGAGCACATCCGCAAGCATGTACTTAACACGTATCATGTTGTTAACATGACAGGTGACAATGATGACCCTCAGACAACATCCTTCCATTGCGCCATCACTTGAGTGACACTTCAATACACACCACTGACTCACTTGGCAGACATGCAGATGGACACACACATTGCAACACATGCCACACACGGCCCAATGCGTGCACACTCAGACACTGGAACTCACCACTAAGCAAAGAAGTTGCGTATGAGCCGACTCCGCATGTCCTCCACAGCCTCCTCCTCCTCCACATCACTTGCCCCGTCACCAAGCCCTTCATCCTCCACGGGTGGATGGTCCTGGTCATCTTGATCCAGTATGAGTGGAACAGCTTCCTCCACTGCCATGTTGTGCAGCATGCAGCAGACGATGATGATCTTGCACACCTTCACCGGGGCATATGGGAGTGCTCCGCCGGTCTTGTGGAGGCACCGGAATCGGCTCTTCAGAAGTCCAAACGTCCTCTCAATGACTCTCCTGGTCCGCCCATGTGCGTTGTTGTAGCGGTGCTCGGCAGCCGTGCTGGGGTTGCGGACAGGCGTCATCAGCCATGGCATGTTGGGATAGCCAGCGTCCCCTACAAGGAAACATCATGGACAGAAGTGTGTCAGCACAGGCAGTGAGATTGGAAGATGACGCCAAACACTGAACTGCCAGAGTCTACCCACCAACAATACATGCTCGCTCGTTCCGCAGCTGCAGCATCATTTCTGGCACCCTGCTACGCCTCATGATGAAGGCATCGTGTGCTGATCCTGGAAAGCGAACACAGACATGTGAAATCACCATGTTGGACAGACACACCACAAGGGCATTAATGGAGTGATAATGTTTGCGATTCCTATACACCACCTCCTGTGCCTGTGGTGGTACCAACGCAACATGTGTCCCATCTATGGACCCAATGACATGGGGCATCCCTCCCAGGGCATAGAACTCACGCTTGACATCTGTCAACTGCTCACGATTTGGGAATTTAATGTACTCATCCAGGTGAACCAACATGGCCTCTAAGAAATCATGCAGAACACGGCTGAACATCGTCTGGGACATGCCCCCGACATCAGCAATGGTATGTTGGAACGTACCCGTGGCAAGGAAATGTAGGGCTGCCATCACCTTCAACTTGGGTGTCAGTGCACTTGGATACCTGTGGCGCGGGAGGAGTTGTGCTTCCAGCCGGCCAGTCAACTCATCAATCAACCGTTGGCTGAATCTGTAGCGGCGTATACAGTCCCGTTCATGCAGGGCAGCAATGTCTGGCATACGTCGAGGGAGAGGCGGAGCCCTGCAGTGAAATGGAAGGAACACCTAAGAGTGAGCACTGTACAACAACATCGTCAATGCACTGAGCACATGTTACACAGCCAATACACATATGCCACGTTGTGAGTCAGGTCTGTGCCACAGTTCCTGGACACGTACGCCAGTCAGGTTACACTCCTACCAAGGGACAGCCACTAACGGAGGGGGGCAAGATCACGATGACATGGCATGAGACTAGCTGTGGGCCAGTGTAAGTGAACATGCACACGCATCACAGGATTCACAGACATCCACACATGTGCAGAAGTAGTATGCGTATGGTACAGACAGGTAGTTGGATGCGATATGCACTGGTCACATGTCATAGGAATAGGACAGGCCACACACATTGCCTTTGAGGAGTACATGTCGAGACAGAACATACATAGGGAGCATGTGGATATGTACTTGTGTTGATACTCCGTGTAGTTGGATACATACACACCTCATGGCAAATCACATATGTGGGCTGGTGTGCGGAACAGTGTGCCATGCCCATCGACACACAGACACATGTTGGCAGCAGCAACTGCTGACGCATTGAACCACACACCTACAGCAAAATCATGGAAAGACATGCCACACACATGACATGGTTGCAGCATGCAACGCAGCCATACACGTGTCATATGTAATATTCCGTGTACCTGGCATCAGGGGACAGGTGCGGGTGTCCGTGACTGGGACATGCAAGTGACTCATGGCTCCACTAGTGTGTACGACATGCACACATGTCAAAGGAGTGCAGGGGATGTGTGGTACAATGCGCACCATCACACACGACATGTGTACACAGCTCATCGTACATGTGCTTTGCCCACACCTCAGGGGTAAAGTGCCACATCACATCCTGACACACCTGTGTCACACACAGGTGGTATTGCACAGACAATGCATTTGTGTCCACCCTTGGCAATACCTGTCCGCTCCATTCCTGTCTGTGTGCCGCCTGTCACCACTGACAGTTGTTATACGCACCGTACATACGCTCGGAGCGCGTGTATAGGGTCCCTGGGCCAATATTGCCGCTGGCGTATGCGTACGCCACAGTAGTACGGACTGTACACGCGCTTGTACGGTCCGGATCACAATATTGCCGCTGGCGTATGCGTACGCCACAGTAGTACGGACTGTACACGCGCTTGTACGGTCCGGATCACAATAAGGGCGCTGGCGTATGCGTACGCCACAGTAGTACGGACTGTACACGCGCTTGTACGGTCCGTACTACTGTGGCGTACGCATACGCCTGCGCCCATATTGTGATCCGGACCGCACAAGCGCGTGTACAGTCCGTACTACTGTGGCGTACGCATACGCCAGCGCCCATATTGTGATCCGGACCGTACAAGCGCATGTACGGTCGGTATCACTGCTTGTGGGGTGCCCTAGGGCGTGGAACGCACCGTACCTGTGTGTAAATGTATGCAAACACATAGGGGACACATGAGGGACAAGTATAAGGGCCTAAATGCCTGATGGTTGCCATGGAGACTGAGTTAAATTTTTGAATTTGAGCACCAGGTGCACAGCAGAAGTCAGTTTGAAAGAATCTACATTGTTGCAATGTGGATGTTGACTTGACATCATTATCAAAACTGAAACCATGCAAAGCCACACACTGGGGTAGGTTTGAAGGGATTGGATGAAACGTAGGATGCTAATGTGACTGACCAATCAATCTGTACTCCTATACATGAACAGGCCAGCCAGGCATATATAAGGCAGCCAGGTCCCATGAGAGAGCACTTGCCTGCACATCCATTCATCCATGACCACTGCTGCTGATAGTGATTCCTCTGGCACCATGTCCAGGACTGTGGAGAGGTCACAGCCATTCACCCAGGAGGAGAACCTTGCCCTGATAGATGTGATCCTCCCACAGTTCCAGAGCCTGTATGGTCGACCAGGGGTTCAGGTGAGTGCAGACTCCACTAGCTTAGACTGTGCCCCTTTTGTGTGACAGTGACTTCTGGCATTGTGTCCATGTGTGACAGACATGCACTGTTGTTTGGAGTGGGTCCCAGGGTGTGGAAGGCCTCATGTCACCCATGCAGAGCATGCTGTGTTTCCTGTGTGCACTCCTCACTTGCATAGTGCCTACTGTGACAATGAATGCAAGGTGCATGCCACATTCTGCCTGCATACTCCTCCTGGGGATGTTGTTTCCACAGTCCTGATGTGATCCTGTGTTCCCCCCAGTGTGACAGGTGTCAGTACCCATGGATGTGTGTTTGTTCAGTGTACCTGTGCTGTGAGTGTCCAAAGGCCGTGTTCGTCCCCTGCACATTGGTGTGTGTGTTAGTCCCCTGTCATGTGGGTGAGTGCATATGGGGAGTGTT
Source organism: Triturus cristatus (assembly GCF_964204655.1). NCBI lineage: Eukaryota > Metazoa > Chordata > Amphibia > Caudata > Salamandridae > Triturus > Triturus cristatus. The sequence continues at coordinate 279,388,744 of NC_140579.1, forward strand.
GCACACAAGCAGCATGAGGGATGGATATGGCCTGGCCATCGGATGTGAGCAGGGAGCAGTGCTGTGTGCATGCCGTGCTGAGCCAGCCCCACACCTGTGACACCCCCGTCTACTGGCACATGGGCAGAGTGAGGTGTGTACCCGCAGTTGGCAATGCCATGTGATTGTCCTGTACCTGTGTGTGTCTGTGTACTCTGCTGAGGTAGCATCAGTGTGCTGGGGCAGGTGACTGCTGTGAGGTGCTGTACATAATCCTGGTGTAGCCTGTGAGGCACAGTGTGATCCCTGGTCAGTGAGTGTGTGGTACCCCTCATGCCACCCGTGTGCTTCCACTGGCACGTAGTGCATTTGGCCTTCCACAGTGGATAATGTCCCTATGACAAAGGTGCAATTAGTTGCATGCATACCATGGCCTGTTCATAATGAGGATTGTTCTATATGTGTGTCTCTGTGTCTTTGCTCATGTGGATTAATGTATTCTCTCTTTTGCATCCTCACAGGTAGGCGCCATTGCCAAGGGGGAGATCTGGAGGGAAGCCGTCAGTGCCGTGAGGGGTACAGAGGGTCGGAGGCGGAGCCTGTCTCAGGTGAGGAAACGCTGGCAGGACATCCGGTGCTGGACGAGGAGGATTGCACGGCTCCTGCTGGGGGACTCACCTGAGAGCCGTAAGAACCGTGGCCGCCGTCGTCTGACCCACATCCAGAAGCGTGTGCTGGCGGTGGTCTTCCCCGATATGGACAGGCGCCTACAGGAGAGGCAGCAGCAGGAAGGGGGTAGGTACATGTGTGTCAGTTGTGTGTCCCCAGCCAATGTAAGTGTGCAGTTGCATGGATACACTGCCAGGGTTTGATTGTGCAGTGCGTCAACTTCTCCACAAAGTAGCACAGTGCTGTTCTCACTCCCTCCCTTCCCCTCCTTGCAATGTGTTCCCTGGTCTGTCGCCACTCTTGCACACGGTTATTTAGGCAGGCAGTTCATGCAGGTGCCCTATGCTATCAGCATCATGTGTGGGGGTGATGTGCCACAGGTATGGGGACCTTGCGTGTGCCATGGCCAATTTCAGTCATTGTGGTGTCCATGTCACTTGGCACTGATTGTGAATCACGACATAGGGGTGTGTCTCCAAAATGTACAGCCTTCCAGCATGCATGTCCAATTGTGTGCCCTCTGACATGATGTGCCTGAGTGGGAGGCCTGCTAAGTGCAGGGACGGTTGCTTAATTTGCAGTCATGTCCATCCTGGACCATGGAGGAGTGTGGGCACTACTGTGCCCTGGGGCACCTCTTCCTAGGTATCATGTGCGTCATCCAACAATATGGCCATTCACTGTGTCTTTGCCATGGGTTGCGTAGGGTGGCATTGTACCCTGGGCTCAACTGTTAGGACCTACAGGTTGCTACATGTGTCCACTGTACAGGGGGACCCATTTTGCTTGTGCATACTCACAGTGGGCATTACCTGTGTGTGTTGTTGAGACAATCTGATGATGTTTGCCTGTCAATGATGTGTGGACATGGCCACCAGGGGCTGTGTGTGTACAGTCATGAATTAGTGGAGGCCATGTGTTTCCATCCCAGAGTAAGAGGTGTACATACTTTCTCCGTCTCAATGAGATTGTCTCAGGTGTGGGTGGTTTGTGCGTACAAGGCCTACATGTCAGAAGCTTCATCCTCCTTGCTGGGTTTAGCCTGTGTGTGATGTTTGACTGGACATACGCTCAAGGTGCAGTGACCCTGTCATGTGTGGCCTGGTTTCATGTATTGCCTTTGCAGCATGCGGCAAGAGTAAATGGATATGATTCATGCTCATCCCTTTTTGACGACGCAGTGTGGTGCAGGTGCTGTGCACATTTGTCCCCAGAGGCTGACTCCTCTCTAAAATTTCAGGTGCAGTGATTTGCTGTTGTGTCATGATCTCCATTGTGTCTCAGTGGCATGGTGGGTCGAAAAACTGTGTGTTCCATGGCCTACATGTGTACATTGTTTTGTAGGTGTTACTCCTGTTGCTTTTCAGGCTATGCAATGTGACCTATGTATATTTGACTCATGTGACATAAGTGTACAGGTGTCTGATTTTCTCCTGTCTCTTCACCTTGCCCACAGCATCGCCGGGGGACACGGAAGGAGACACTAGCACGGACCGGGAGGAGAGATTGAGCACCAGTACCAGCAGTGCTGTCCTGTCTGGCACATGGAGTGGCACGGAGGCCGAAGGGAGTGAGGCGGAGGACCTGTTGACTGCCAACACAGACTATGACGCAGACGGGTCCGAGGCTGAGCTCCCAGAGGTGGCGGAGTCTGCCCCCCCAGCTGAAGGCAGCCCTCCACATCCCCCCGCCACCTCAGGTTCCATCACCGGCCTCCCACATGCTCGTGGCCCTTCCCTCCGTGCTCGGTCCCCACATGTCTCCTTCCTGCCAGGCACCGCACCCCCTGCCCCTGTCACCACTGCTGCGGTGAGTGCGGAGTCTGTGGACATCCTGAGGCAGTTGCAGGTTGGTCAGACTGCGATGCTAAATGTCCTCCATGCCCACACCCAGGTGCTGACCCAGATGGAGGCATACATGGAGGGCATGTCGGCTGCGCAGTCTGACCAACGGCAGTTGCTGAGGTCCATAGACTCCACACTGACTGCAGCACTGGATCTCCTGCAGCGCTGCGTAACACCCCCTACCCCTGCCCCATCCACAATTCCCACTCCCGTGCCTGTCCCACGCACATCCAGACGTCAGCGTGCACGCACCCCAACAGACACAGGCACCACACCACCAGGGAAGTCGAAGCGCACACCTCCTGTCACGCACACACAGGGTGAGGAAGGCACACCCACTGGGTCGGGGGGGAAACGTAGAACACGCAGCCACAGTGGGAGTCCGCATTCCACACAACCCACTCCCTCCAAATCCACTCCCCTTAGCTCTCCTGGCCAACAGTCAGTGACAGCATCATCCACTGCGAGTGTGCCCCCCAGCCCCAGGATGACACCACCCCGCAAGCGGTGGAGGCGGGACCCGGCCAGGGGAGTTGAGTCCCCCACCCTGTCCACACCCTCCCCCAGTGGCGCTGCGACCCATCCCTTTGCCCCCCCCCCTCCTTGGGGCCTGTGGTTGGATTGGGTACGGGGGAGTCGCTGGGTTAACTTGCCGACGTGTGCAGCGCCATTCTGTCCTCCACCTTTGGCGCTGGCACCCCCCCTGTGGCAGATTCATCCCTCCCTGCACCCACAACACCTACCCTTTCCCCTCCTGTCCCTGCGGTGCCTGTTTCCACCCTCCCCCCTGATGCCCCCTCTTCTGTGGATGAAATGGACTTGTGAACTGTGCAGGCAAGCTAGGGGACACACGTCCCGATGTGTACCCCCCCCCCCGGACATTGCTGCTGGGCTGGCCCATGGCCCTTGTACATAGTGGACATTTTCTCTGATATATTTTCCTGCTGAATAAAGCCTTTTCTTTTTGTTTTGCACACTGATGCTTTCCTGGACTTGCTGTTGGTGCTGGTGCTCCCTGCGTTGGGGTGGTGATAATGTGTTAGGGGTCTGTGAAATGTTGGAGTGTGCTGCTCATGGGGTGTACCCTGCCATCTGCGTGCCATCACAAAGGTCTCTGCAAATGGTATTTGGTCATGTTTGCTCTCACTGTATGGTGACATTGTCCCAAGGTGTGTTCCATCCTCTGTGGCCCAGGCCATTTTTCCTGCAGGGTGTCTCCCAAATGCTGTGCTGTGCTGTGTCTACATTTCCTGGATGTGTGAGGGTTGCCTTTCAATATAGCCATGCTGGCTCAGCGATGGCTCCGCCTGCATCTGGGGTATCACCCTTGTAGGTCACTGAACTTGTTGATGGGGTATATTGTCCGATGTCTGGGCACTGCTGGGAGTGATAGGTACACACCCCTCCTGTGTCTGGGCACTGCTGGGAGTGATAGGCACACACCCCTCCTGTGTCTGGGCACTGCTGGGAGGACCCTGCACCCACCCCTCCTGTGTCTGGGCACTGCTGGGGGTGTTTTGCACACCCCATTCTTATAGCAGGTTCGGTGCGTACATGCACGGGTGGGGGTTGGGTGCGTACATACACGGGTGGGGGTTCGGTCCGTACATACACGGGTGGGGGTTCGGGGCGTACATACTCTGCTGGGGTGGGGGTTCGGTCCGTACATACACGGGTGGTGGTTCGGGGCGTACATACTCTGCTGGGGTGGGGGTTCGGTCCGTACATACACGGGTGGGGGTTCGGGGCGTACATACTCTGCTGGGGTGGGTGTTAGGTGCGTACATACACGGGTGGTGGTTTGGTGCGTACATACACGGCTGGGGTGGGGGTTTGGTGCGTACATACACGGCTGGTGGTTCGGTGCGTACATACACGGCTGGGGGGGGTTCGGGGGCGTACATACACGGGTGGTGGTTTGGTGCGTACATACACGGCTGGGGTGGGGGTTTGGTGCGTACATACACGGGTGGTGGTTTGGTGCGTACATACACGGCTGGGGTGGGGGTTTGGTGCGTACATACACGGCTGGTGGTTCGGTGCGTACATACACGGCTGGGGGGGGTTCGGGGGCGTACATACACGGGTGGTGGTTTTGTGCGTACATACACGGCTGGGGTGGGGGTTCGGTCCGTACATACACGGGTGGGGGTTCGGGGCGTACATACTCTGCTGGGGTGGGGGTTCGGTGCGTACATACACGGGTGGTGGTTCGGTGCATACATACACGGCTGGGGTGGGTGTTAGGTGCGTACATACACGGGTGGGTGTTAGGTGCGTACATACACGGGTGGGGGTTCGGTCCGTACATACACGGGTGGGGGTTCGGGGCGTACATACTCTGCTGGGGTGGGGGTTCGGTCCGTACATACACGGGTGGGGGTTCGGGGCGTACATACTCTGCTGGGGTGGGTGTTAGGTGCGTACATACACGGGTGGGGGTTCGGTGCATACATACACGGCTGGGGGTTCGGGGCGTACATACCAGGGTGGGGTGGGGGTTCGGGGCGTACATACAAGGGTGGCGCTTGGGTGCGTACATACACGGGTGGCGGTTTGGTGCGTACATACATGGGTGGTGGTTTGGTGCGTACATACACGGCTGGGGTGGGGGTTTGGTGCGTACATACACGGCTGGTGGTTCGGTGCGTACATACACGGCTGGGGGGGGTTCGGGGGCGTACATACACGGGTGGTGGTTTTGTGCGTACATACACGGCTGGGGTGGGGGTTCGGTCCGTACATACACGGGTGGGGGTTCGGGGCGTACATACTCTGCTGGGGTGGGGGTTCGGTGCGTACATACACGGGTGGTGGTTCGGTGCGTACATACACGGCTGGGGTGGGTGTTAGGTGCGTACATACACGGGTGGGTGTTAGGTGCGTACATACACGGGTGGGGGTTCGGTCCGTACATACACGGGTGGGGGTTCGGGGCGTACATACTCTGCTGGGGTGGGGGTTCGGTCCGTACATACACGGGTGGGGGTTCGGGGCGTACATACTCTGCTGGGGTGGGTGTTAGGTGCGTACATACACGGGTGGGGGTTCGGTGCGTACATACACGGCTGGGGGTTCGGGGCGTACATACCAGGGTGGGGTGGGGGTTCGGGGCGTACATACAAGGGTGGCGCTTGGGTGCGTACATACACGGGTGGCGGTTCGGGGCGTACATACACGGGTGGGGGTTCGGGGCGTACATACACGAGTGGGGGTTCGGGGCGTACATGCACGGGTGGGGGTACGGGCCGTACTTCCACGGGTGGGGGTACGGTCCGTACATACCCCTGCCCACGCTCTGCGTGCCTGGGTACGGGCCGTACCCATGCCTTTGGTGGGTGGGTACGGTGCGTCCCACCATTGTTGCGGGGCCGTGGGGTCCGCACCGTACACAGGCCTTGGGGGCGTGGCTACGGGTCGTACCACGCGTACCCCTACATGACCCCAGCAATGCTGGTACGAGCTGTACCAAGGCCTTTCTGACGTGGGTACGGGTCGTACCGCTATTGTTGGAGTGACGTAGGGGGACGCGTGGTACGTTCCGTACCCACGCTCTTGCGGCCTGGGTAGGGTACGTACCGGTTCGCGTGACCATCCACTTCCGTTGTGGCGGACGCTTGCGTTGCTGGCCTCGCCCCCACCCCCTGGAAGTGACCAGGCCCTGATGGTCAGGTATGTCCAGGCCATGTGTGATTTGGTACCATGTGTTGGTGTTGTGTGTCCTGCCCCTGCCCCCCCCTTTGCCCCTGGTTGTTGTGCTGACCTTCTGCGGCGTCTGCGTCGGTTCCTGTACGCCAGGTGGACTGCTAGGAGGGCAGGGATGGCACGTAGGTTCGGGTCCATGTCTGTTCGTCGCGTCCAGCTGCTCCTTGCGTGTGTCGTCCTGATTTCCCGGCAGTTTTTGGCAGCCGGTAAATATTTTCCGTGCGGGATGACGTCGGTTCGAATCGTACTTCCTGGTTCGTGAAACGTAGGCTGGATGCGTACCGACGTCACGTCGGCTCCTTTCAGGATCGGAATTGTGTTTAGTTTCTGTTCGGTCGGTGTTTTGTTCGAATCGTACGGAAATGGTGTTTCCGTATGAATCGTACTTGCATTTTCGGATGGATTTCGCACCGGGTACGAGTCGGACGGAGAAAAGGCTCCGTCCGACGGTTCGTACCAGGTTTTTACCGGATCGTAATTGGCACCTTAATGTTAACTGGAGTGGGAATAGTAAATTATATACAGTTAGTGTCCAGCATCTTCTCTGAGTTTATGATATCTGGAGTGGGAATATTAAATTATTTAGGGATAGTGTCCAGCACCTTTCCTGACTTTATGTTAACTGGAGTGGGAATAGTAAATTATATAGGGTTACTGTCCAGCACTTTTATTGATTTTATGTTAACTGGAGTGGGAATAGTAAATTATATAGGGTTAGTGTCCAGCAGTTTTCCTGACTTTAATGTAAGTGAAATGGGAATAGTAATTTCTATAGGGTTAGTGTGCTGAATGTATATGTATTGTGTTAATGAATTATGCTTTTGGATGTAATTGAGGATAAAAAATGTGATTTTTACATTTAAAAAAAAAAAAATTAGCTACATTATATATGTGAGAGTTATAAATTAGGAAATCCAATGACACATTTTATCTTTTTATATAATCTTTATTTTTTTTAAAGAAACTAGTCAGATGATTTTTTTTTTTATTTACAGAATGGAGTATACATTAGTAGAGATACAGGAAATATGCTTTCATTTGTGTCTTTTTCAAATGTTTAAATTAAAATAAAATGTATTCATATTATTACATTTCATAACAGAAGTATTGATAATAACAAAAAAACATACATAACATTTATTACTTTTTAACATTGTTAGCAAAAAAACATTCTTACAGTATTCATATAATAATGTTTTTGTTGGCTATATACATAAAAAATATCATTGCATATTTAATTTCTGAAGAATATTTTTTCATTTTGATTTTGTTGTTGTACATAATTAGTACATGATACAAATTATGTTTTTATGCAATGTATTTTTAATGATTATTAATAATATTATTGTAGGAAATGTTAATATTATTAATTTTTATATTTTATAATTATATGAAAACTAATTTTTGTAACATGTACATTTTGTTAATAAATGTTAAATAATATAAACATTTTCTTAGTGTTTGTACAGTTGTGAAAATAAATTACTGTATTATAATCATAATAATAATGTTTTTATAATTATTATGAATATAATTTTTAAAGGTATTATTTTTTAGAAAATAATTTTCTACTAATTTTGATACATTTATGTGATATTTTTATATGATTATAATGTGTTCAATTTATTTACACTGATTTAAGCAGGGATTTTCATTTGAATGGGATTATTTTGTAACCTGTTCATGTTATTTTGGGTCATGTTGGAATGAGGAAGTTCGCGGTTGGAAGCTGCTTCGCGTTGAGCAAGGTAAGGGGTGTTTTAAGTATTAAGTGTTATTAAATACTTATGTTTAGGGTAGTTAGGATGTTTATAGTGTATTGATAGATAATTTAAAATGTTTTGGGTGTTTTTGACGTGTTACTAATGATTTAGTTACGTCTGTTTGTTTACTGGTAGTGACATAGTTTTCGAAGTAAATATTGTGATTAAATATGTGTTGTTTTTAAATGATGTAATTGTATTTATTAAATGTATTTGGGTGTGATTGTGTGGGTGGGTATGTTTTCTTCTGTTTTTCAGGTAAATGTTGATCGATGTGTTTTTCGAAGACCAACACGCGTTTTTTTTTTTTTAAAGCATTGTTACTTGATTTAATTAATATTGTTAACACACTTTTTAAGTTTTTACGGGATTTCATGGAGCGTTTATTTAGATTTTTAAATTGTTTTCGGGTTTTTGAGGGTTTGGATATTATGATGAAAAGAGAGACGTTTTTTTTTTTTTTTTAAAGTGTGTTTTAGTTAATGGAACAAATAAAGTTATCACACTGTTTTTTTTAACCCGGATTTCCTGGAGCGTTTGTTACAATTTTGACCTTTTTTTCGGATTTTTGAATGTTTCACGTTTTTGGATTGGCCGAGGATGGATTTACATTGGATGTGTTTATTTTTTCTTTTTACTTGGTGGAATTCATCTTGTATGGGTACATCAATGGTAAGTTATATTTTGTGAACATTTGGGTGGGAAATGTTATTATAGTTTATTGTTATATATATTACATTTACAGAATTAATATTTAATTGTACATATATATTTCTTCTAAGAAAATGAAATGTTTCTGACAATTATATATTATTTCTGAAAATATAGTATTAATTTATGATTGCAATAGTTTATTGTATTGACCTATTTCATTTATTAGCTGTGTGTATGTTAATTATAAAATGCTTTTGGCTATTAGTGATAGGTAGTCTAGTCCACTTGTTGATGGGTATAGGTTTACTTGACTTTGTAGTAGATCAAACATTTGTTTGGTTTGTTTTGTTAATTTAGGACCTATTTGAGTCACAGATTGTTGCATCCGTAATTCTTGGTAGCTTTGTTCTTTTTGTAGAGATTCCACCAGTTTTTGTAGGGTAGGTTTCCCTCTGCTTGTAGTTGCTTGGAAGGCATTATGCCATCCTTCAACACTATTGTTTGTTTTGGATTGTTTATTTAAGGTACTCAGGTATACATTCCACCAAGGAATGTGGAACTTTGGTTGTCTTCTATGTCCTGATCTATGTAATCTTCCCACCCAGGTGTCCTCAAAGTAGTCTAGAAGTTGGCTTAATTTGTCTTCGTTCTTTTTGTAATAGGGACTTTCAATGAGAATATTATAGTGTTCTGCTACATCTGTTACAGGTACGTATGCTAGTGCTATTAGTTTTTTAACCTGGTAGGCAAAAGTACTATCTGTAGCATATTGTACACTTAGGGTGGACTTTTGCAGATGTCTCCATAGACTCTGGTTAAAATGATAATAGCAACCTTGGATTGCTGTGTGTGGATAATTTTTTAGTATTGAATTGATCATGGCTAATTCGAAATCAATAATTATTTTTTGTGGGAAAAAATTATTGGTTTCTTCTTGAATTTTGGTTAATATTTCTATGTATGTTGTTTGCTGTTTATTTGGTAAGAGGGCATAGATGAATGGAATGTTAGAATGGTGGTACAATCCATGCACTGTGTACAGCTGGTAAAATGGTTTTGGACAAACTTTAAAAGTTCCATCCATCATCCAAGTGTCACATTGTTGTAATTTCACTAAATTGTTTGCAGTAGCAAACATAATTATTCTTTTATCAGGAGATTTGTTGTCAAAAAAAATAAATGGTTCATTACTGTGAGTTATGCTTAATTCTGGGGGAATAATTACTGTCTCAAATGTTTTAGGGGTAGGTAAAGTTTTGGTAGTTAGTTTTTTTTGTCTAGCTATAGTTCTTTTTAAACAATCAATTGGGGGTAATTGTGCTGATGCATGGTGTGGTATTTTAATTAATTGTTCTTTGAGTATTTGGGTGGTGGGTTTATCAGTGCTAGTACTTGCTTCTTTAATGTTTTCAAGAGCATTTCTAACTTCTATCTCTGTAATATTGGGGGGGTGATTATGTTCTTTTACAGAAAGAACAGTGATTTCTTTTGTAATAGCTCTACCATAGCATTTGTTTGAGTAGTATTTGCTACATTTCCAAAACATTTTCAGACCACTTTGTTTTTCTTGTGTATATACATAACCCATATAACATAACAACATTTTATTTTTTTGAGATGTTATAAATTCTGCACCTTCAGTCATGTTGTTCTGTATTATGCTAGGGGAGATGAAAAAATATTTTGTAAATATAAACAATGTTATAGATATTTTAAATATATTTACATTTTAGTGAATATACTTACAATGTTTAATTTGATGTGTTGAAAGATGTTAATTAGCTGACTTCAAGCTTTCAGTTTAATCTTGGAGATAGATTATCTGTTGATAAGAAAAAAAAATATTGTTAATAGTTGGATACATTATTTTGAATGTGCTACTGTTTTAAGGGGGAAAGTAACATTCTGGATGCGTATTTTAGGCTGTTTAATGATTGAGGTTTATATACTTACTTATGTGTTTGGTCCAGTAGGTGATTGCGTAGAAGGTAGTTTTCGATGGTTCAGTGGTTTTCTGTAGAGGCGAGAAATAAGGAAAAAATATTTTTTAGAATAATTTTTTGTAATTAATAGTTGTAGGTCGGTAGGAAAAAGTAAAACAATACTTACATTGATTAATATTAGAGTTGTGGGGGTGTCCAAAATATTTCGGTAATTTTAGGAGGTATCTATAGAGGAGAAATGAATGTAATTAAATCAAGTGTAGTACATTCATTTATAGAAATAGTTTCAGCTGTAGAATTGTAGATTCGTTGCTTTATAAATAGAGTAAAACTTACTTTCTGTAGTTGTTAAATTTTCTTTAGGATTGTAATTCTTCTTTCAGGAAATAGTTGAGTAGAGTTTCGTCTTCTTTCTTCTTTTCAGTTTGTAGTGTGAAAGAGATGTTGAAATGTAGTGGTTTTATAGTGTGCAATTAATTAGTTGCTTCATTTCATTGGTTTAATTTGAAATGTGAGCATCTCATTGGTCCACATGAATTTTTTTTTTATCTACTGGCTGTTTGTTTCCTTGTAAGGAAAACGCTAATTAGCAACTTATTAGTAGTAAGTAATTGTTTATTTGTATTATTACATGCTTTAAATATATTTTTAAATTTGGTTTAATGGATGTATAATAATTATAACATTATTTATGTTATGAAATGTATTCATATAGTTTATGGAATGTTTATTTTTAAATGTATATGTTAGAAGGAAAATTTTAATGTTATTTAGGTGTTTTATTATGTATTACAATGTTAATGTATGTGTTGGGCTTAAAGTATATTATCTAAATATTTTTTTAGATAGTCGATATAGCGAAATTAACTATATTTTGGTTGTCTATATTTTTGTTTTCGATAATTTTAACATTTACATAGTAATTTAAGAGTAGACGATAATGTTGTTAACTATATTTTTAACTTCGATATAATCATATACGATAATTTGTAAAGACGATATTGTGTACTCGATATTTTAGTATTTTCTTAAATAAGTATGGTGAGTCGATAATATTGTAGTCGATAATTTGGCAACGATATTTTAAGTACTCGATATTTTGGTAATCGATATTATGTCAGTGATCCACTTTCAATACCAGCAGCAGACTTCCCTGGTGAGCAGTAGCTTTACTACAGTGATCTAATGAGCAACTAGAGTGCTAACATTCTGAATTCATGACAAATGTGTGACACATCTGAATGCCTTCTTCATTGAATCAAAGTAAAACACTGACAGTATGCCTACTGAGGAGACTGCAGTAAATGAGGAAATTAGGAAACTTCATAACAAGTCTCCCAAGATGGCCACCAGAGACAAAAGAGCCCAAATGTAGCACAAATATCACCGAGATGTAGCCCAAGTATAGCCCAATGACAGAAATCCCAGAGTGTTTTAAAGAACAACTAGAGCGGTAACAGTCTTACTTATGACAAAGGTATGGCACACCTGAAGCCATCTTGATTGGAATAAAGTGGTAACATTTAAAACATTTAATTTGCAAAGGAACAAAATGAGGGGGTTCATTTTGCCATAGAAATTATGATTAGTGCTGCAGAAAGAAAACTTAGGGCACATTTTGACTTCTCAAATCCTCTTCTATTTCATTAAAAAGTTCTGACATGCAGACTGAAACATGCAATTTGAATACCAGCAGCAGACTTCCCTGGTGAGCAGTAGCTTTGCTACAGTGATCTAATGAGGAACTAGAGTGCTACCATTCAGAATTTATGGCAAATGTGTCACATCTGAATGCCTTCTTGATGGAACCAAAGTAAACAAGCATTGAAAATGCAATAGGTCTCGCCCTCGTTTAAGTTAAAGCAATTCTGTTTGTAATTAGGTGGCTTTTTAGCTTTGTATTTATTAGTGTTTTTCAAAATTTCATGTACATAACATGCATATATGTATATGTATGCATGCATTTATATTTGTATTTATATAGATATGCAGATTATATATATGTTTATATATGTATGTATATATATATATATACACATACATATATATAAATGCATATGCATATATGTGCATATGTGTGCGTATAGAGAGAGGTAGAGAGGTAGAGGTGTAGAGGTAGAGACGTAGAGGTAGAGAGGTAGAGGTAGCGAGGTAGAGAGTAGTAGAGAGAGAGGTAACGAAAGGTAGAGAGGTAGAGAGTAATAGAGAGTAGAGAGAGAGTAGTAGAGAGTAGTAGAGAGAGTAGCAGAGAGTGAGTAGGAGAGAGTAGTAGAGTGAGTAGTAGAGAGTGAGTAGTAGAGAGTAGTAGAGAGTGAGAAGTAGAGAGTAGTAGAGAGTAGAAGAGAGTGAGTAGAGAGTGAGTATTAGAGAGTGAGTAGTAGAGAGTAGTAGAGAGTGAGTAGTGGAGACTGAGTAGCAGAGAGAGAGTAGTAGAGAATGTGTAGTAGAGAATGAGTAGTAGAGAGAGTAGTAGAGAGTAGTAGGGAGAGTAGTAGAGAGTGACTAATAGAGAGTAGTAGAGAGTGAGTAGTAGAGAGTAGTAGAGAGAGATTAGTAGATAGTGAGTAGTAGAGAGTGAGTAGTAGTGAGTGAGTAGTAGAGAGAGAGTAGTAGAGAGAGAGTAGTAGAGAGTGAGTAGTAGAGAGTAGTACAGAGTGAGTAGTAGAGAGTGATTAGTAGAGAGTAGTGGAGTAGTAGAGAGTAGTAGAGAGTGAGTAGTAGGGAGTAGTAGAGAGTGAGTAGTAGAGTGAGTAGTAGAGTGAGTAGTAGAGAGCAAGTAGTAGAGAGTGTGTAGTAGAGAGAGAGTAGTAGAGAGTAGTAGAGAGTGACTAGTAGAGAGTGAGTAGTAGAGAGAGTAGTAGAGAGTAGTAGAGTAGTAGAAAATGAGTAGTAGAGAGTGAGTAATAGAGAGTAGTAGAGAGTGAGTAGTAGAGAGTGAGTAGTAGAGAGTAGTAGAGAGTGAGTAGCAGAGAGAGTAGTAGAGAGTAGTAGAGTGAGTAGTAGAGAGAATTTATGGAAAATGTGTGACACATCTGAATGCCTTCTTGATGGAATCAAAGTAAACAAGCATTGAAAATGCAATAGGTCTTGCCCTCGTTTAAGTTAAAGCAATTCTGTTTGTAATTAGGTGGCTTTTTAGCTTTGCTTGTATTAGAGTTTTTCAAACTTTCATATACATACCATGCATATGTATGCATATATGTATATGTATATGTTTGCATGTATTTATATTTATATAGATATGCAGATTATATTTATATGTTTATATATGTATATATATATATACACATACATATATATAAATGCATATGCATATATATACATATATATATGTGCATATGTGTGCATGTACAGAGAGGTAGAGAGGTAGAGGTGTATTGGTAGAGGTGTAGAGGTAGAGAGGTAGAGGTAGAGAGGTAGATAGTAGTAGAGAGAGAGGTAGAGAGGTAGAGAGTAGAGAGCGAGTAATAGAGAGTAGTAGAGAGTAGTAGAGAAAGCATCAGAGAGTGAGTAGTAGAGAGTAGTAGAGTGAGTAGTAGAGAGTGAGTAGTAGAGAGTGAGTATTAGAGAGTGAGTAGTAGAGTGAGTAGTAGAAAGTAGTAGAGGGTAGTAGAGAGTGAGTAGTAGAGAGTAGTAGACAGTGATTAGTAGAGAGTGAGTAGTAGAGAGTAGTAGAGAGTGAGTAGCAGAGTGAGTAGTAGAGAGAGAGTAGTAGAGAGGGAGTAGTAGAGAGTAGTAGAGAGTGAGTAGTAGAGAGTGGTAGAGAGAGTAGTAGAGAGTGAGTAGTAGAGAGTGAGTAGTAGAGAGAGAGTAGTAGAGAGTAGTAGAGTAGTAGAGCGTGAGTAGTAGAGAGTGAGTAGTAGAGAGTAGTGGAGTAGTAGAGAGTGAGTAGTAGAGAGTAGTGGAGAGTGAGTATTAGAGTGAGTACTAGAGAGTAGTAGAGAGCGAGTAGCAGAGAGCAAGTAGTAGAGAGTGTGTAGTAGAGAGTGAGTAGTAGAGTGTGAGTAGTAGAGAGAGAAGTAGAGAGTGAGAAGTAGAGAGAGTAGTAGAGTAGTAGAGAGTGAGTAGTAGAGTGAGTAGTAGAGTGAGTAGTAGAGAGTAGTTGAGAGCGAGTAGTAGAGAATCAGTAGTGGAGAGTGAGCAGTAGAGGGTAGTACAGAGTGAGTAGTACAGAGTGAGTAGTAGAGAGTAGTACAGAGTGAGTAGTATAGAGTAGTAGAGTGAGTAGTAGAGAGTGAGTAGTAGAGAGAGAGTAGTAGAGAGTGAGTAGTAGAGTAGTAGAGAGTGAGTGGTAGAGAGTAGGAGAGACTAGTAGAGTGAGTAGTAGAGAATAGTAGAGAGTGAGTAGTAGAGCGAGTACTAGAGAGTAGTAGAGTAGTAGAGAGTGAGTAGTAGAGAGTGAGTAGCAGAGAGAGTAGTAGAGAGTAGTAGAGAGTGAGTAGTAGAGAGTGAGTAGTAGAGAGTAGTAGAGAACGAGTAGTAGAGAGTGAGTAGTGGAGAGTGAGTAGTAGAGAGCGAGTAGTAGAGAGTGAGTAGTAGAGAGTGAATAGCAGAGAGTGAGTAGTAGAGAGAGAGTAGTAGAGAGTGAGTAGTAGAGAGTAGTAGAGTGAGTAGTAGAGAGTGAGTAGTAGAGAGTAGTAGAGAGTAGTAGAGAGAGAGTAGTAGAGAGTGAGTAGTAGAGAGAGAGTAGTAGAGTAGTAGAGAGTGAGTGCTAGAGAGCAGCAGAGAGTAGTAGAGTGAGTAGTAGAGAGTAGTAGAGAGTGAGTAGTAGAGAGTGAATAGTAGAGAGTGAGTAGTGGAGAGAGAGTAGTAGAGAGTGTAGTAGAGAGTGAGTAGTAGAGAGTAGTAGCGAGTGAGTAGTAGAGAGTAGTAGAGAGTGAGTAGTAGAGTAGTAGAGAGTGAGTGGTAGAGAGTAGTAGAAAGTAGTAGAGTGAGTAGTAGAGAGTGAGTAGTAGAGAGTGAATAGTAGAGAGTAGTAGAGAGTAGTAGAGCGTGAGTAGTAGAGAGTGAGTAGCAGAGAGTAGTAGCGAGTGAGTAGTAGAGAGTGAGTAGTAGAGTAGTAGAGAGTGAGTAGTTGAGAGTGAGTAGTAGAGAGTGAGTAGTAGACAGTAGCAGAGTAGTAGAGAGTCAGTAGTAGAGTAGTAGAGAGTAGTCAGTTAGTGCCAGTCAATGTCAGTCAATGTCAGTCAGTCAGTGTCAGTCAGTCTGTCAGTGTCAGTCAATCAGTGTCAGTCAGTGTCAGTCAGTGTCAGTCAATCAGTGTCAGTCAGTCAGTGTCAGTCAATCAGTGTCAGTCAGTCAGTGTCAGTCAGTGTCAGTCAGTGTCAATCAGTCAGTGTCAGACAGTCAGTGTCAGTCAGTCAGTGTCAGCTAGAGCAGCTCTGCTGACCTGGTTCTCTGGCTCTAAAGCAGCTCTGCTGACCTGGTTCTCTCTCTCTAAAGCAGCTCTGCTGACCTGGTTTCTCTGGCTCTACAGCAGGTCTGCTGACCTGGTTCTCTGGCTCTAGAGCAGCTCTGCTGACCTAGTTCTTATGCTACAGAGCAGCTCTGCTGATCTAGTTCTCTGGCTCTACAACAGCTCTGCAGACCTGGTTCTCTGGCTCTAAAGCAACTCCGTTGACCCAGTTCTATGGCTCTGAAGCAGTTCTGCTGACATGGTTCACTGGCTCTATAGAAGCTCTGCTGACCTGGTTCTCTCCCTCTAAAGCAGCTCTACTGACCTGGTTTCTCTGGCTCTGCAGCAGCTCTGCTGACCTGGCTCTCTGGCTTTAGAGTAGCTCTGTTGACCTGGTTCTTAGGCTCTAGACCAGCTCTACTGACCTGGTTCTCTGGCTCTAAAGCAGCTCTGCTGACCTGGTTCTATGGCTCTAAAGCAGCTCTGCTGATTTGATTCTCTGGCTCTACAGTAGCTCTGCTGACCTGGTTCTCTGGCTCTAAAGCAGCTCTGCTAACCTGGTTCTCTGGCTCTAAAGCAGCTCTGCTGGCCTGGTTCTCTGGCTCTAAAGCAGCTCTGCTGACCTGGTTCTCTCCCTCTAAAGCAGCTCTGCTGACCTGGTTTCTCTGGCTCTACAGCAGCTCTGCTGACCTGGTTCTCTGACTCTAGAGCACCTCTGCTGACCTAGTTCTTAGGCTCTAGAGTAGCTCTGCTGACCTGGTTCTCTGGCTCTACAGCAGCTCTGCTGACCTGGTTTTCTGCACTCACGACGCACGCACCCGACTTCGCGAAACTATATTAAAAAATATTATAAGTTTCTTATAAGTACAAATATATTATTTTGATGAATATCTTACATAATCTCTTGCCTTAATATGTATATTAAAGACACATACATATCATTTTGGAACATACATTTTTTTTGCGGGAGTCGCGCACCCAGTGCGCCCCAGCACGTATATGATGTCACGCGGGACCCGCAAGCGTGCAAACATCTCGTACCGTAATGTGCATGTGTCGCGAATGTGCGGGAGCAGGAGTCGCAGACTGGTCGCATACCAATCACGCATATCACGTGATATTAAATGTATATGATGTAACTGAAAAACACGCAGCCGTCGCACACCATACACGGATCCTTCATGACTTTTCTAAAATGGCGGCTACAATGCGCGCACCCACCGTGATGTGTACACTTTGAGAGCGCGACTGCGAAAAAAAATGAATTTTTTTTAAAGAAAATTATATAAATATATTAAAATAAAAAATGAAAACAAGAAAATTAATCAATATTTCAGTTTTAATTAAAAAATCTTTTTTGCAATTTTCAGAAAAATATATAATGTTATTTAATGAATAAAATATTTATAAATAAACAGTTAAAAAACTGTAGAAAATCAGTACATACAAAAAATAGATATAACTACTATCACAGTTAAAAGTTAGCATTTAAAAAACCTTTGAAATTCACTGAAAAAAAACATAGGTTTCAGAGACGTTATAGTTAGAAATTAGCATTTAAAAAACATTAGAAATTCACAGAAAAAACCATAGGTTTCAGGGGTGTTATAGTTAGCTGCCCATTTCACTCATAGAAAACCATAGAAATTCCTCCGTTATAGTTAGTTCTGCTAACTATAACTCACGCGCCCGCAATGCACTGCTGATGATGTCACATATTGCATCATTCATGACATGGTCAGTGACATCCCTGATGACATCACTGATGACATCTCAAATGACATCACTGATGACATCATCCACTTGACAATCCGATACACCACATCATACACTAGTATAACCTTTCATCACTCACTGTAAAATACAGAGTACCATATTTAAAACCATTGACAAGCCAATACCAGTTACTACATACCCACTCACTGATTCCTAAGTCTACACACACAACTACCCATTCAACAACAGAATCATCTATACATGCAGTCATTAATTAATAGAACACTATCAAATGCACTTATACACATATATAGACATTGACACATCAGCAGTCATCTTAGTCGGTTATGCAGTCATCCTACTCACTCATGAAAAAAATGTATCGCACTTAAATTTACTCACTTACACAATTATCCAACGACACCTCATTTATTCAAACACATAGTAACTCATCGTTAATATGTTAAAAAAGCACCATTACAATTATACACTCATTCATATATTTACTCTCACAATCACTGACTCTTACACAAACTTATTTATATACACCAACTCTCACATACAATGCCTTTTATTATTTTACTTTGTTGAAGATGTACAACTAAAACATATATTCGCTCACCAACACACATATAAATACACTCAGTCACCCAAACAACTGTTTCCACATGTACTCTTAAACCCATACACCTAGTCAATCAACCGTTCACACATCTATGCATAGAGTTACACACACCCCATCCAACCACACACAAACTCAGTGTCCCATACAAATACTCACCCAACTAATCAATAACTAATATACACACTCATGTAGTTAGTGACCAACTGAGGCAGCATGTTATACAACAACAGAGACAGTGCTGCACACATTCACATAGTTTAGTTACTAATCCATGTATTAAGTGAGACACTTTTAATTACTCACTTAAAAAGACAGTCAGACAGCTACTAAATCCTCCATCCAGACAGTTATATATCCACTCAATCTTCAATACAGATTGGTATATATATAATACATATTTAAATTTCAAACTAAACCACATTCAGTGGATGATGTCATCAGTGATGTCATTTGAGATGTCATCAGTGATGTCATCAGTGATGTCACTGACCATGTCATGAATGATGCAATATGTGACATCATCAGCAGTGCATTGCGGGCGCGTGAGTTATAGTTAGCAGAACTAACTATAACGGAGGAATTTCTATGGTTTTGTACGAGTGAAATGGGCAGCTAACTATAACACCCCTGAAACCTATGTTTTTTTCTGTGAATTTCTAATGTTTTTTAAATGCTAATTTCTAACTAAAACGTCTCTGAAACCTATGGTTTTTTTCAGTGAATATGTATATATATATATATATATATATAGAGTAATAATCATTATCCCAGTTCATGTCACAGAACTGTACAAATCAAACATACATTCAAAATAATCATGGTGACGATTCATAATATAATTTCATGGATGTGTACTGTGTGTCCATAGTGCCATAAATGCCATTCATTACAATGGCCCACTTCCAACTGATCACATCACGTTAAACTATCATGATGAAGAGACAAAGAATAAACAACAAATGAACCCAAAAGAAAACATCAGTGTTCCCTTCATTGACATTGTGCCCTGAATGGGCTGTCAGATTTCATCTGCCCCAGATTATATCCGTTTCCACCCCACCAACGTTTATATTGCCCTGAATGGGCTCATAATATGGACCCTCTAGGGTCGGGGTAGAGAGACGGGGCAATGAGGTGGCTAAGAGAGAGTGCCCTGTATATAATTCGACACTTTTGCTGGTATATCTCATCAGAACCAAAGTATTGCTGGCCTGTCATCGTCTTGTCTCTCACACACCATGACCTGCATCTTATCCAGGGTCATGATGACCCATCTTATAAAAAATATAGTTATAATAACTAATTAGGCCACCTTGACACACTTGTAGTATAGGGTTAAAATGTACATAATACTGTTTTGTAAGCTGCCTACTCATATTTCGTCCTGTAGTCGCCTTATTTAATATGGATGCGAACATCACCCAATTGAATCCAACTATCAACTATCAGTTGTCTATGCCATTTGATCTGGTGCCACCATCCTAATAACAGCTACCTGAGTTAATTACTCTCCTAAATGTACCCGTAACTCCTCATCCTCGTTGAGACCCAATGGCATCTTGGTCTGTAACTCTATGATGTATCTTTACTCCAGCTGTTTAAGTTTACGTGCCCTGTCCCCTCCTCTTTCGCCTGATGGGGTATTCAGCATTGTCTTTACTAATAGGCCACATATGCTCTAATATAGGCTTTTTTGTGGGATGTGTGGTGCTCCCAATTTATCTCCTGCAAAAAAACAATGTATGGAATGTGTAAACAATGACAAACATTTACCCTCAGTACAGACCTCTGGGCCTAAATCCATCATTGTTTTGCACACCATGTCATTCCAGTTTAGACTCAGGCATATGCAAATCAGTCTTTACCTGCTTTCCATGGGAAAAGTCCAGCCCGAACTGCTAAACCAGGCCCTCTCTGGACCGCAAATAAGCATCCTAGGACCAGTTTCGGGGCATCACCCCTCTTCAGCCAGGCTAGTTTGACTTCAATGGAATGTTGAGTATGGGACCCACGTCTGGGCATATAGCTGTAGTATAATAGTGTTGTGGTCATAGTATTTGAGTGCTCTGCCAGTGAGAAAAAATTGCACTGCTTGAAGGCCGGCTGCATGAGCTATGCATCTGTATTGACTGTTTAGTGCTAAAGTGATTAGCAAGAATTTCTCTTCCCACTGGATTCTATCAATTAGTCTCCCAAACAAAGTATTTTATGTCTCTTATGTATGAACTGGAGTTCTGAACAAAAGGGAAAACATACAAATTCACATAATTCGAAGCATTTTCCCCAAAACTTCCTTTGGACGACACGATTTGCCATTCTGGTGGTAAGGTAGCATGTTTATGCATTTTGGAACTACTGTAAAAGGTTGGAATTTGAGGGTTGTCAAACTTGAGAAATTGATATTCCTCGTAGTCCAATATTCCTTTGCTCTTCCAAAAGTCAAATAACTCATGGAACAAATGTATGCTCTGTATGTGCTCTTCTTTTGGAATGGGGTGATGGTATTCCCTGATCTGATAGAGACTACTAGCCGCAGATTCCTTCACGTGGAATTATCCCCAGGCGTGAGACTGGATCCGGAAACTTTTTGCCACAGCATCCCTGCACGCCAGGGGTGGCGCGACATCACGCGACTCCACACAGGCGTCGTCCGCGTACGTGACTTCAGCGAGGTCCCATAAGACCCGCCCGGCGCACCCACGTCAGTTTTTTTCCTTTTTCGCGTGCAACGCAGATCCGATCCTTGCTACGGGCCTGTTAGGCCCCTTTTATCTTCCATTTTTTAGTGGAACAGTGTGCGAATGCCTTCGGGCTTTAAGACTTTCACGTCTTGTGGGCATCTTATGTCAGCGACGGACCCTCACCTCATTTGTATGTGGTGTTTGGGGGATGATCACGGCACCACAGACTGTACGCAGTGCCAACAGTTGAAGCCATAGTCGTGGCGGGAGTGCAGGATGAAACTTCTCTCGGCGCGTCTCTCCAGGTCGACGTCCTCCCCTCGGTCTGCTTCGACGGGCGGCTTCAGACTCGGCTGTGGTCGTCGTCCTCGCCTTTCTCCAATGTCACGTGAGCGTGGCTCCTCGGTGGGTAAGTGTCGCAGTTTGTCCCCAGGGGTTGGTTTCTGGCCTCCCGGGGGAATGGATTCTCCGCGGGTGATGCGGCCCCGCGAGTCGTCCTATCCACCGTTTCCTGGTGTTGGGGCGTCCAAATGAAGACATACGCGGCGGCTTTGCAGGCCTCGCTGGCGTCTCCTCCTCCTTCCCCTCCTGGGGCGTCGGCAGATCCCTCATTTTGTGCAGGGCCCTCTGCGGCACCGCCGGTGGCTCTGGCCCCGGCTGGTTCGGATCCAGGCTTGGAGGATGTGGTACTGTTGGGGTGCGGCTCCTCTGGGGCACCTCGTTCAGGCCACGGCATCTCTGCCTCACCGCAAACCCCCACGGGTGTCCCTGTGGTGTCGCGGGAGGTCGCTGGGGCTCTGGTCACATCCCGAGCGCCTCTCGGTCCTTTGACAGGGTGGTCCTGTCTAAGGCCAATGTGACGCCACCACGACGCCGGCAGCAGCTGGCTTGTGTGGAGCCACAGGGATCGGTGGACCCCCCTCGTCCCGCTCTGGGTCGAGGCCGAGGGACGACCCCTCGTCCCTCTCCGGGCCCCTCTCGTCACTCCTCACAGGTGGCTGCCTCGTCGGAGGGCGAGTCGGAGTTTGAATCGTCCCTGGTGCTGCCACATGGGTTGCAGAGTGATCTTCGTCTCATTCTGGGCCGTGGCTGTCGGAGGGCTTTGTGTCACACCCCAGGCCTGTCTTGTTCCCCCATGCAAGTGGCTGCCTCGGCGGGGGTCGTGTCGGCATCACTCCGGCACCGCCCCGGGGCCAGTGTGGCTCCAGCTCTACTCCGATCTCCACTCCGGTCCCCGGTGCGGGCTGACTTGGAGGTACCTTATCCGGCGACGCCGGCTGGTGCCGACATCCTACCTCAAGCTGTGGATTCTACGGCTCCGCGCAGGGGGCGTACCTCAGATTCGTCTTCGGACACTCCCTCTTCTCCGGAGGCATGCATATTGGTGTCATCCTCCCCAGAGACTGGTCGCTGTGTGGTGTCTTTTTCACCGGCGTCGAAGGGCGGCTCCCTGCCCTTCCTGGGGCAGAGGTGTTCATCGGAAGAGCGGCAGGTCCCTCATTCTTTGGCTCCTTCTGACTTCCAGTTCTGGCCCTTGCCCGCCCTGCTTGGCCTCGGGGACAGCCGCCTTAGTTTGCAGCCGTTGCCCATGGAGGAGCTGATTTCTCCTCCGCTACGATCTGGACATCTCGGAGGTGCTGGGCCGGGCCATGGCTTCCTCAGTCGCTCTCCGTCGCCATGCTTGGCTTCGGGACGGAGTATTCCCTGAGAATTTTCGGGAGCGACTCATCGACCTTCCGTTTGATGGCAGCCTGTTGTTCTATGCCTCGGCCGACACCGCCATCCAAAGGCTCTTGGCAGGGCTCCATCCTCCTCCTACTCCGCCTTATCCTCCTCCTTCTCCGTCCCCTCCTCAGTGACTTCTGAGTTGGGTTGATTCTGGGCCTTCTTAGGCCGGCTGTTCTGGCTGTGCAGTGTGTTTTCTAGCCGTTTACGTTCTTCCTTGGGACTTTGGCATTGTTGGCTGCTGGACGGCCCTTGTGTTGATTGTGTGTGGTTCTGCAGGAGTTGTTGCGCAGACTTGGCTCTACGATTGGGTCTTCTGCTTTGTTTGGGCTGCTTGTCAAGCCTTCAGCGGGGGTGTTTCTTTCCCTGTGGCTCTTTTGTTTTTTCCTCTGCGGCGGAAGTTCTTCCAAAGAGGGTTCCAATATCTTGGGACTTAACTTACCCAATGTCGGGTAGTGGTAGCTGTCATATGGCTTGCGCTCTGCTAGAGGGTTCTGGTCGCCTTCGGGTGCCTGTTCTCCATGGCGTTTAGGTAGGTTGCTTTTGCTTCCTGAGGTCGTGTGCGTGGCCACTTGTAGTGGTGGCCCGGGCATCTCCTCCTCTCCCTGCTCCTGTCCTGAGGTCTGGGATGATCCTGTGTTCTCCCTTACAAGGCATCGCCTACTCGGCCTTCCTGGGGCCTCGGGCTGTTCTTCTTGCTTCCAGACTTTGACTGCCGGTGCTGTTCTGGCTGGCAGGCTGCTTTCCATCTGGAGTGGGTTCACCTTCTTTTTCCTAGTTTCCTTGGTTCCTCTAAGCTTCTTCTTCTTCTTCCGCTTTCCTGTCTTGGCATTGGGCGGAAGCTATGTTGCCTTGTGAGGGGAGTGGGGTGCTTCGGCCTCACGGTCCTTGCCCTTGGTTCCACTGCTGTGAGTGTACGGGCCTCTTCAGCCTTCTTTCCCTCCTACATCCCCTTGGGGTCAGTGGGGTTCTGCTTGTGGGGGTTCCCTTGGCCTGGCAGGAGCGAGGTTCTACCTGGTCCACAGCTCTGGTCCCCTGTGGGACCCTCTGTTCTGCATTGGCTGGTGGGGTCCTTTCGCAGACCCTCCTTCCCAGGGGGTATTGCTAGGTTATCTATTCTACGTGAAGGAATCTGCGGTTAATAGTCTCTATCAGATGTACGAGTTACTTACCTTCGGAAACGGTGTATTTTGTAGTAGACGATTCTAGCCGCAGATTCATTCACGGCCTGCTCATCCGCCCCTATTCTGCGAGGACCCTTGGGTTGGTCTTCGGTACTCGCCTCCCGGTGGGGGGCTGTGTCTCCTGTGAGTGCCTTCCTTGTTCTTGTGTGTGACTCCGTCAGGGGCGGTTCATTCCTCCTTTGGTCCTTGGAGGATGGGGTTCCGGTGCTCCGGTTTCCTGCTGCTCTGGCCACTCCAGGTTTTGGGGGGATTGCTTTCTATCCCTGTCCTCCCTCCCCTCCCTTCCTTCCATTGCTCTTCTCTGATTAAGGGTCGTCTGGCCTTGTCTTGCTCTCGTCACTTGTGGGTGGTTGCCCTCTAGGGTGGGGTGGCTTGGAGGTTTGTTGTCCCTGTCTGTCTTGGGACTGGTCCCATTCCTTGCTCAGGATGGGGGGTGGGCTTCCTACGTGTGCCATGACTTTTACGCCTGTTCTTGCCTCCGGGGCACAGGGATGGGAGGTTGTCTATGTGCTGGCAGGGTGACTGCGCAGGTTTCTGCTTGTTCTTCTTCTTTCTTCTTTCCCTGCCCTTGGGTTTTGAGGTGTTGGCACTACCCTGGTGGTGTTGTTAGTCACCCTTTCTTTCCAATTTTTCTGCTCTTCGCACACTGTTCCCATGCTTCCACAGTTTTTTATCTGGTGGTTCCGCGTTGTGGTGCGGTAAAGTTCTCCGAAGAAAACTGACTTGGGCATGCCGGGGCGGGTCTTATGTGACCTTGCTGACGTCACGTACGCGGACGATGCATGGGCAGAGTCGCATGATGTTGCCCCGCCCCCGGTGCGCAGGGATGCTGTGGCAAAAAGTTTCCAGATCCAGTCTCACGCCTGGGGATAATTCTACGTGAAGGAATTTTGCACCTGTCTCAAGGATTTCTCTAATAACAATTGTGCTATCATTTTTGTTCCCCTAATCCTTTCTGTGCCAAGGACATAACGGTTACCTCGCCTGCCACTGTGCCCATGTGAAGAGTACGTAACCACTCCGTCCTCTGCACACGTCCAGGAAGCCCTCTGCTGTTTGCAGCAGAGGGATTTCTTTTCAGCCTCATTAGCGGGGGAAGAGCTTCCCCTGTCTCCTGAGGCATTTTTTTGTGTAATATTATATTACATTGAAAGTGAAATGAGCATATCGGCTCACTGGGAAAAAAAGGGTTGGTTTTTGGTAGAAAATGGTGCTGCGTCCATGTTGCATTTTTGCCCATTTCTTGTCGTGGGCACTAGGTCTACCCACACAAGTGAGGTAAAATTTGTATTAGGAGACTTGGAGGAATGTCGGGTGGAAGAAAGTTTGTGGCACCCTGCAGATTCCAGAAGTTTCCATCAAAGAAATGTTAGGAAAATGTGTGTTATAGTCAAAGTTTGAGGTTTGAAAGGTATTCTGGGAAATGAAATGTGGTTATAGCTAGGCAAGGCAGCCCACCGTAGGTTGGCTAGGTTTCCCTAGGTGCTCGCTGAGCTACGGTCCAAATTGTAACCCCTTCGGTGCCAGGCCATTTTCCTACCCTGTGCTACCCCTTTTTTGGCTATTTGGGGTGATTCGTGCTTAGGCCCCCCATAACATTTTGTTCACAAAAGGTATCCAAGAGTTTTTCCTTTTGGGATCACCATTCAGTATGCTTCTCTACCTATTATATTTCAATCATACATACATTTACAGATATCCCATAAATCTGTCATTCATGACCCCAGCCTGAGTAAATCAAGTGCCACAGTAGTTAAAAAAATGTAATTTAATATAACATCTTTATTACATATCATTCAATAGATAATTCCATTACAAATTGTATTCAGACAAAATATAAAAGGAAAAATATCGTCATCCCAAAATATCGTGATATGGAAATATCGCCAGCAAGAATATCATTGTCAAGAATATCAATTTTATGGTAAGCAATATCGTTTTTTAATATATCGAAGTTATTAGTATTGTTTGCAAAAAAACAGTTGTTTAAAATATCGTTTTTTAATTCTTTTTATATATTTAAGAATATATTTTAAATTTACATGATGTACATTTTTTCTACAAATATTGTTTATGTTTTTTAATATATTTGGTAAACTTTTAGTAGTTATTAAATTTAATGTTATTATTTTTGTGATTTTTAGTGCTGCAGTGGGTTGTGGGTTTATAGGTGTATAGGGTGGGTAGTAAGTAATTTAAATATAGTTTATTAATGATTTATTTTTGATTTAATATTTATTTAATTGATATTTAATTATGTTAAGTGCGATATTAATTTTTTAATGTAAATTTTATGTGCAGGTTGTGGGGTTTATAGAGCTAAAGGGTGGGACAAATATATATGTATTTTATGAATAGTTAGTTCTTAATCAATAATAATTAATTTATGATTAATTAGGTTACTTGTGTAATTGTTTTTTTTATGTGCGGGTTGTGGGGTTTATAGGGGTAAAGGGTGGGAAGTAATTGATTTTTAATTATTTAAGAGTTAGATGTTAATTAATATTAATTGATTCATTGATACAGTAACCATTACATTTAACATTAATTGTGTTAATTATGTAAATCATTTCCGGTTAAATTTTATGATTGGGTTGTGTGTTTTGTGGGGTATATTGTAGGAAGTAAAATAATTATAAATAATTAATAATTTAATTAATGATAGTTAATTTGATAAATATTTCTATTGATATTGTAAAAATTAGCTTTTTAAAGTAGATTTAGTTGCAGTTTGTGAGTTTTGTGGTGTTATAGGGTGGGAAGTAACCAAATTAAATATTTTGTTAATGAATAATTTCTAAATAAAAAAATTGTATTGTATTTGTATGAAAATTATTTTTGTATATTATTTATAATAATATTTGTAGGCATTTTGATATGTATTTAACATTGTAATATGTTTTTATTCAATCAATCAATTTTTCAATTAATTATATTTGAATTTTTTTAAACATATTTAAATTTTTCTTCATTTATTTCATTTTTGAAATTTTATTTTGTTCGGGATATATTGTTTGTTTTTAATGTTCCACGAGTGGAGTGAGAATAGTAAATTTTACCCCTCTGCAATCAAACACTTTCCCTACTGTTGTACTGATTGGAGTGGGAATAGTACGTTTTACCCCTCTGCTATCCAACACTTTCCCTGCTGTTGTACTGGCTGGAGTAGGAATAGTATATTTTACCTCTCCCCAATCCAACTCTTACTCTACTGTTGCACTCTTAGGGGTGGGGGAAAGTAAATTTCACCCCTGCGCAACCCAGCACTTTCCCTACTGTTGTACTGACTGGAGTGGGAATGATACATTTTACCCCTCCACAATTCAATGCTTACCCTACTGTTGTACTGACTATAGTGGGAATAGTACATTTTTTTCCCGCGGCCATCCAACATTTTCCCTACTGTTGTACTGACTAAAGTGGGAATGGACAATTTTACCCCACCGCAATCCAAAACAATCCCTAATGTTGTACTGACTGAAATGGGAATAGAACATTTTACCCCTCCACTATCCAATACTTTCCCTACTGTTGTACTGACTGGAGTGGGAATCGTAAATTGTACCCCTCTGCACTACAACACACTTCTTACTGTTGTACTGACTGGAGTGGGAATAGTATATTTTACCCCTCCACAATCCAACTTTTCACCTACTGTTGCACTCTTTGGAATGGGAATAAGAAATGTTACCCCTCCATGATCCAACACTTTCCCTACTGTTGTACTGACTGGAGTGAGAATAGTACATTTTATTCCTCCGCAATCTAACACTTTCCGTACAGTTTTATTGATTGGAGTGGGATTAGTCAATTTTACCCATCTGCACTCCAGCAGTTTCTGTACTGTTGTAATGGCTGGAGTGAGAATAGTAAATGTTACTTGTCCACAATCAGTGGCGGCTGGTGAGTTTTAAAAGTGGTGAGGCGTAAACTTTGTTTGCGACTTTGACATAGCGAGTGAGCTCAAGTGACCCATAGAGGGTTCGTGGGGCCACACTATGCAGTTCACAATGGATGTATCACAATTTACCTATTGGGAAATGCTGCGTATCTTGCAGTTACAGGAAGAGTGTCCTTGCCCTGACAGAGGCAGACTGTAACTAAAGAGTGAAATAAGCAGCCAGTGTCGACTCATGCTTTTGGAAAAACAAGGTGGATGTTATTTTAAACAAAAAAAAAAAGAAGATTACGTAGTACTCTGAGGTGTACACTGGTGGTTAAAGACTTAAAGGACACAAACAGATCTACAGGTTAGCATCCATGTCAACATGTGTACAGTCAACGGTGAGAAATCCCAGACTTGTCTAAAGCACATTCTTCATTCACACTTCGTTACGATTCCACTACCTCTATTGAAACTACTTCGGAAACAATAATTTGCCGATTTTGGTCATTAGCTCCAAAAGGTGAAAGCCCTCCTTACTCCATACCCCCTCCTGATCCCAAACTCAATACCTTTCCGTTGCCACCAGGCCAGTGTTCACGACTAACAGAAATGCTCCATGTTAAGCTAACATAACAATATGCCAAGTATTTGTTTCAAAATAAAGCACTTACTTCAGTAACTCCTTCTGGCAAGCTATGCGGCACCGCCCTGTACCATCAGACCTCACAGGCCCCTCGATGAATCAGAGGGGGGGTAAGGGGGAGACAGGCATTTAAGACATGTAGTAGCCCTAGATGTGCCCCCGCATGCCCATCTGCGACCTCAGAGCTTAAATGTATAAGCCACGCAAGGCCCTGCACATAATGAGGAGTAGGAATTTAGATAAGTCACATCCCATCGTGTCAGCAGGGCAATGATTACGCCTGACAGATACAGTTCCAGACCTGTGGGCAGCGGATTAGGCTGGCCTCGCCCATCGCCGCAGGTGAAGGAAACTGCAGCAGGTGTCTAACATGGTGATCAGCCGCATAGGTTGCCGGACAGTACAGGACCGGTTCAGATAGCCCCGGGGATGTGGCGGGCCAGCAGCCGGCTCTACACAGCCGCAGCATCAATCAGTGCAGGTGGCTCTTAATAGTGATTTGCAATCCCCCAGGACCCGTTTTCAAGCAGCCAGCGCCTCCCAAGGCAACCGGGTCAGCGATGCGCCCCGCTCTCCACAACCGGGTTCACAACCCGGGCCGAGGCCTACTCTCGTCTTACTTCACTTCAGGACATGGGATCTGTCCATTGGCGGTGTGTAAAGCCTTGGTGTCACCGGGGGTTGCGGATGGCCACCAGGGCCATGGCTTCCGGGGATTTATCAGCCCAGGTCCAGTATCTGAGGAATCATGAGCCATCTTGGGACATTGGACGCCCCCCTTTCCCAACTGAATCCCACATATAGCAAGCAACGTGGCCTCCAATTCCAGGCACCTAAAGGCAGCCTCCCTCCCTCCCCTTCGCCAATCACAATGCTGCAATGGCAGCGTTGTGATTGGTGAGGCGCAGTGGAGCGTGCCCCACCCGGGACATTTTCTCTCTGTATGCTGCTGAATGCAGCAGCCTACATAGAGAAAAATGGAAAGTGGGCTGTCCTGCTCGAGGGCAGGGGGGAGTGGCTTGCTCACTGTTGTGCATACTGACTACCAAACAGTCAGTACGCACAACAGTGGGCAAGCCACTCCCCCCTGCCCTCGAGCAGGACCGCCCACCCCCAACCAGGCACTTCTGCTTTCTCGCCGTGTGAGAAGCAGAAACATAAAATGGTTGTTATTACCATTTATGTTTCTGCCTTCTCGCACTGCGAGAAAGCAGTGTGGCAACGCCCCACGTCCCAATGGGGGAGCCGCCACTGTCCACAATCCAACAATTTCACTACTGTTGCATTTACGGGAGGGAGATTTGAACATTTTACCCAATTTTATTATTTTTCCATTGTGTGAACTGGGAGTAGAACACTTTTTATAGATGTACTATAAAAGTTTGCATAGTTTTGTATAAATAATAGTGGGAATAGTATAATTCATTTGATATTTTATATTTTTTTAATTGTTCTAATGTATATTATTGTTTTTGTTTATTTCAAATTATATTATTGATAATTACTTATATTTTTAATGTGTAAAATATATTTGCTTAGTGTTAAGAATGATATGTTTACTTTTTAAATTAAGTTGAATAGTTTGTTTTTTAAAGATTTTTTGTTATTGGAATATGTATATATTTCTATATATTCACTGAAAAAAACCATAGGTTTCAGGGGCGTTATAGTTAGCTGGCCTTTTCACTCGTACAAAACCATTGAAATTCCCCCGTTATAGTTAGTTCTGCTAACTATAACTCACGCGCCCGCAATGCACTGCTGATGATGTCACATATTGCATCATTCATGACATGGTCAGTGACATCACTGATGACATCACTGATGACATCTCAAATGACATCACTGATGACATCATCCACTTGACAATCTGATACACCACATCATACACTAGTATAACCTTTCATCACTCACTGTAAAATACAGAATACCATATTTGAAACCATTGACACACCAATACCAGTTACTGCATACCCACTCACTGATTCCTAAGTCTACACACACAACTACCCATTCAACAACAGAATCATCTATACATGCAGTCATTAATTAATAGAACACTATCAAATGCACTTATACACATATATAGACATTGACACATCAGCAGTCATCTTAGTCGGTTATGCAGTCATCCTACTCACTCATGAAAAAAATGTATCGCACTTAAATTTACTCACTTACACAATTATCCAACGACACCAGAGAGAGAGTAGTAGAGAGTGAGTAGTAGAGTAGTAGAGAGTGAGTTGTAGAGAGTAGGAGAGAGTAGTAGAGTGGGTAGTAGAGAATAGTAGAGAGTGAGTAGTAGAGCGAGTAGTAGAGAGTAGTAGAGTAGTAGAGAGTGAGTAGTAGAGAGTGAGTAGCAGAGAGAATAGCAGAGAGTAGTAGAGAGTGAGTAGTAGAGAGTAGTAGAGAGTAGTAGAGAGCGAGTAGTAGAGAGTGAGTAGTGGAGAGTGAGTAGTAGAGAGCGAGTAGTAGAGAGTGAGTAGTAGAGAGTGAATAGTAGAGAGTCAGTAGTAGAGAGAGAGTAGTAGAGAGTGAGTAGTAGAGAGTAGTAGAGTGAGTAGCAGAGAGTGAGTAGTAGAGAGTAGTAGATAGTAGTAGAGAGTGAGTAGTAGAGAGAGAGTAGTAGAGTAGTAGAGAGTGAGTGCTAGAGAGCAGCAGAGAGTAGTAGAGTGAGTAGTAGAGAGTGAGTAGTAGAGTGAATAGTAGAGAGTAGTAGTAGAGAGTAGAAGAGAGAGAGAGTAGTAGAGAGAGTAGTAGAGAGTGTAGCAGAGAGTGAGTAGTAGAGAGTAGTAGCGAGTGAGTAGTAGAGAGTGAGTAGTAGAGTAGTAGAGAGTGAGTGGTAGAGAGTAGTAGAAAGTAGTAGAGTGAATAGTAGAGAGTGAGTAGTAGAGAGTGAATAGTAGAGAGTTGTAGAGAGTGAGTAGTAGAGAGTAGTAGAGCATGAGTAGTAGAGAGTGAGTAGTAGAGAGTGAGTAGTAGCAAGAGTGAGTAGTAGAGAGAGTAGTAGAGTAGTAGAGAGTGAGTAGTTGAGAGTGAGTAGTAGAGAGTGAGTAGTAGAGAGTAGTAGAGTAGTAGAGAGTGAGTAGTAGAGAGTAGTAGAGAGTGAGTAGTAGAGAGTGAGTAGTAGAGAGAGTGTAGTAGAGAGTAGTAGAGAGTCAGTAGTAGAGTAGTAGAGAGTAGTCAGTCAGTGTCAGTCAGTGTCAGTCAATGTCAGTCAGTCAGTGTCAGTCAGTCTGTCAATGTCAGTCAATCAGTGTCAGTCAGTCAGTGTCAGTCAATCAGTGTCAGTCAGTCAGTGTCAGTCAATCAGTGTCAGTCAGTGTCAATCAGTGTCAATCAGTGTCAGTCAGTGTCAGTCAGTCAGTGTCAGTCAGTCAGTCAGTGTCAGTCAGTCAGTGTCAGCTAGAGCAGCTCTGCTGACCTGGTTCTCTGGCTCTACAGCAGGTCTGCTGACCTGGTTCTCTGGCTCTAGAGCAGTCCTGCTGACCTAGTTCTTATGCTACAGAGCAGCTCTGCTGATCTAGTTCTCTGGCACTACAACAGCTCTGCAGACCTGGTTCTCTGGCTCTAAAGCAGCTCCGTTGACCCATTTCTATGGCTCTGAAGCAGTTCTGCAGACATGGTTCTCTGGCTCTATAGAAGCTCTGCTGACCTGGTTCTCTCCCTCTAAAGCAGCTCTACTGACCTGGTTTCTCTGGTTCTGCCGCAGCTCTGCTGACCTGGTTCTCTGGCTCTAGAGCAGCTCTGTTGACCTGATTCTTAGGCTCTAGAGCAGCTCTACTGACCTGGTTCTCTGGCTCTAAAGCCGCTCTGCTGACCTGGTTCTATGGCTCTAACCCCTTCTGTGCCCATGACGAGATAGTCTCGTCATGGAGCGTGGTTGCGCTGTGCCCATGACGAGACTATCTCGTCATGGACCCCGCCCGCTAATGAAAGGGCCGGCACAGGAGGAGGAAAGGGCGGGGCACTCAAGGGGCTAAAGCAGCTCTGCTGATTTGGTTCTCTGGCTCTAGAGTAGCTCTGCTGACCTGGTTCTCAGGCTCTAAAGCAGCTCTGCTAACCTGGTTCTCTGGCTCTAAAGCAGCTCTGCTAGCCTGGTTCTCTGGCTCTAAAGCAGCTCTGCTGACCTGGTTCTCTCCCTCTAAAGCAGCTCTGCTGACCTGGTTTCTCTGGCTCTACAGCAGCTCTGCTGACCTGGTTCTCTGACTCTAGAGCAGCTCTGCTGACCTAGTTCTCAGGCTCTGGAGCAGCTCTGCTGACCTGGTTCTCTGGTTCTACAGCAGCTCTGCTGACCTGGTTTTCTGCACTCACGACGCACGCACCCGACTTCGCGAAAATATATTTAAAAATAATATAAGTTTCTTATAAGTACAAATATATTATTTTGATGAATATCTTACATAATCTCTTGCCTTAATATGTATATTAAAGACACATACATATCATTTTGGAACATACATTTTTTTGCGGGAGTCGCGCACCCAAGCACGTATATGATGTCACGCGGGACCCGCAAGCGCGCAAACATCTCGTACCGTAATGCGCATGTGTCGCGAATGTGCGGCAGCAGGAGTCGCAGACTGGTCACATACCAATCGCGCATATCACGTGATATTAAATGTATATGATGTGACTGAAAAACATGCAGCCGTCGCACACCCTATGCGGATCCTTCATGACTTTTCTAAAATGGCGGCTAGAATGCGCGCACCCACCGTGATGTGTACACTTTGAGTGCGCGACTGCGAAAAAAATTTGATTATTTTTTTAAAGAAAATGATATAAATATATTAAAATAAAAAATGAAAACAAGAAAATTTATCAATATTTCAGTTTTAATTAAAAAATGGTTTTTTTGCAATTTTCAGAAAAATATATAATGTTATTTAATGAATAAAATATTGATAAATAAACAGTTAAAAAACTGTAGAAAATCAGTACAAAAAATAGATATAACTACTATCACACTTTAAAGTTAGCATTTAAAAAACCTTTGAAATTCACTGAAAAAAAACATAGGTTTCAGAGACGTTATAGTTAGAAATTAGCATTTAAAAAACCTTAGAAATTCACAGAAAAAACCATAGGTTTCAGGGGTGTTATAGTTAGCTGCCCATTTCACTCGTACAAAACCATAGAAATTCCTCCGTTATAGTTAGTTCTGCTAACTATAACTCACGCGCCCGCAATGCACTGCTGATGATGTCACATATTGCATCATTCATGACATGGTCAGTGACATCACTGATGACATCACTGATGACATCTCAAATGACATCACTGATGACATCATCCACTTGACAATCCGATACAGCACATCATACACTAGTATAACCTTTCATCACTCACTGTAAAATACAGAGCACCATATTTGAAACCATTGACACACCAATACCAGTTACTACATACCCACTCACTGATTCCTAAGTCTACACACACAACTACCCATTCAACAACAGAATCATCTATACATGCAGTCATTAATTAATAGAACACTATCAAATGCACTTATACACATATATAGACATTGACACATCAGCAGTCATCTTAGTCGGTTATGCAGTCATCCTACTCACTCATGAAAAAAATGTATCGCACTTAAATTTACTCACTTACACAATTATCCAACGACACCTCATTTATTCAAACACATAGTAACTCATCGTTAATATGTTAAAAAAGCACCATTACAATTATACACTCATTCATATATTTACTCTCACAATCACTGACTCTTACACAAACTTATTTATATACACCAACTCTCACATACAATGCCTTTTATTTTTTTACTTTGTTGAAGATGTACAACTAAAACATATATTCGCTCACCAACACACAAATAAATACACTCAGTCACCCAAACAACTGTTTCCACATGCACTCTTAAACCCATACACCTAGTCAATCAACCATTCACACATCTATGCACAGAGTTACACACACCCCATCCAACCACACACAAACTCAGTGTCCCATACAAATACTCACCCAACTAATCAATAACTAATATACAAACTCATGTAGTTAGTGACCAACTGAGGCAGCATGTTATACAACAACAGTGACAGTGCTGCACACATTCACATAGTTTAGTTACTAATCCATGTATTAAGTGAGACACTTTTAATTACTCACTTAAAAAGACAGTCAGACAGCTACTAAATCCTCCATCCAGACAGTTATATATCCACTCAATCTTCAATACAGATTGGTATATATATATAATACATATTTAAATTTCAAACTAAACCACATTCAGTGGATGATGTCATCAGTGATGTCATCAGTGATGTCATTTGAGATGTCATTAGTGATGTCACTGACCATGTAAAAAACCAATGAAATTCCCCCGTTATAGTTAGTGCAGGCAACTATAACTCAAGCGACCGCAATCCTCTGCTGATGACGTCAGATATTACATCACTGTATTTAGACACTTATTTACCCATGTCTTCTTCCATTAATCTTTAGCTATACATATATTACAAATATTTATTTTTCATAAAGACACATATGTCATCAGTGATGTAATATCTGACGTCATCAGCAGAGGATTGCGGTCGCATGAGTTATAGTTGCCTGCACTAACTATAACGGGGGAATTTCATTGGTTTTTTACGAGTGAAATGTCCAGCTAACTATAACATGTGTGAAACTTATGGTTTTTTAAGTGAATTTGCAAGGTTTTTTAAATGCTAATTCGTAACTATAACGTGTGTGAAACCTATGGTTTTTTCAGTGACTTTGTACGTTTTTTTAAATGCTAAGTTATGTATTTATTTTTATTTTTTTTTCAGGTTTTTCACCGTGCGCGCACCGTGCGCGCACGGTGCGCTTCGAGCACCCACGGTCCGGCGTGCGTGCAACGTATGCGCACCTCACAATTTAAAAAAAAAAAAAAATTGTTTTTTCGCCCTTGGGGGTCCTTCTGTGAACCCTGACCAAGGATAGGGGGTCAGGAACTGTCCACTCTGCCCCCTTTTCAAGTTCTCCACCTTTTATTTTAACCCCCTCAGACTGCGAGAGACAAAATGGCGGCCAACACATCCTGGTTTCGACCGATTCGAATGTTTACCGACATCTAACAACCAATCAGAATTGCGCTCGCGCACGGCTGGGTGCGCGCACGGTGCGCGCGTAATGATATTGATATGCTTTTAAATGCTATTTTCTCAGGATATACTGAACAGATTTACACCAGACCTGCAAAAGGCACTTCCTTGACCTTATGGCTACCTCTCTGCCAAATTTCACGTAATTCTGTTCAGCCGTTCGGGCTGTAGCTGCGACTAAAGGTCCTATGGAAAAATGCATGGGGAAAACGCGTTTTGGGACCCCCCTTTTTCTCGGTCCCCGCTTGACGAATCACCCCGAGACTTTCAGGGTAGGAGCTGAGCGGAGCGCCCCATTAGTTTTGAAAATTTCGCGAGGATTCGTCAACCGGCGCCAAAGTTATTCAAAATAGAATTTTGAGATTTCCTATGGCAACTAGGTTGTAACTATAACTATCTACTGGCGACCGCCAGTAGATAATATATTATCTACTGGTGGTCGCCAGTAGATAGATTTGCGCGCACCCCAAAAAATTATTTTTTTTAAAAATCCCCCCAAAATATTTATGGGTTTAGTTTTTAGGTGGCTCTGAAAAGAGCCCTTGAGTTAATGTAGGGAAACAGGAAGAGAAAAACGAAAAAAAGAAAAAACATCTGTGGCCTAGAGCAGTGATGCGCATCAAATTTTCGCTGAAGGAGATCAAGACTGGTTCCCCCCCCACAGAAATAAGACTACCGCAATCAGTGCACCGTGTAGACAACCTCGCCAAACAAGGTGGACCAACAAGAGGTGTAGAAAAAAGT
This sequence comes from Triturus cristatus, assembly GCF_964204655.1. Taxonomy (NCBI): domain Eukaryota; kingdom Metazoa; phylum Chordata; class Amphibia; order Caudata; family Salamandridae; genus Triturus; species Triturus cristatus. The sequence goes on from NC_140579.1 coordinate 279,425,021, forward strand.
GAAGGCACCATCGCAGTAGAAGTGCTTGCCTGAGCTGCCGAAGATGTGCTCGGCTGAGCTGCTGCAGATGTCGTCGGCTGATCAGGTGGAGGGTTTGCTCCAGAAGCTCGACGAAAAGTCACTGGATGCATTGCCTCAACTTGCCTCGTCATTGTGTGTATGCTAAAAGAATACTTCTTGTTAGCATTCCCACGTGATAAGACTTTTTGACACAATACACAAGTAACTTTCGGTGCATTCACTTTTTTTTGTCCCTCAGGGAAAGTAAAAAACTGCCATATAAAGCTGTCTTTCTGCTTCCTGTTCCTCTGTCTCTCAAGAGTGTCCTGTTCACTCTCTGAAGATGGTTGCTGCTCAGCCATTGTCTCTCAACAACAGATTAGCTCCTTCTCCAAGGGAATCAGAACTAATAATGAAGAAAGTGGGAGTGGTGTTGGAAGAATCTGGAACTGAAAGTACTTCAAACCAATCAAAAGTGATTATTGTTGATCACATGACTTGCCATGAGGGGATTGGGTGTGGTGTTGAAACAATCAGAAACTGAAAGTAATGAAAACCAATTAGAAGTGTTGTTTTATTAAGAACATAACCCGAGGTGCGCGCACGGAGCAAGCTCGGAGCGCGCACCGAGCAATTACGCATGCGCGAACGCGTACGAGCGCATGCGCATACGTGGTATGCGCGTACGTAACGCGCATACGTAGAACACGCATATACGCGAACGACAGCGCGCCTACTCTACGAGTATACAGAAGTGTACCGCGTGGAGCACGTACGACGCACGCATGCATGCGTACGTACGCATGCGTACTGGGTGCGCGCTCCGAGCGCGAAATAAAATGTATGTATGCGTACAACATACGTAAAACGGAATTCATAAAAACTTACGCAAACGTACTAGGTGCGCGCTCTGAGCGCGCACCCTAAGAATTAATATAAAAAAAAAAGGACATAACTTAATAGAAAATATTAACTATGCTGTTCAACTTTATCCTAATTGAAAAAATTTTAAAAAATGAGCCAAAAAAAATTAAAGAATAAAGATAATATATAAATGAATACATAGGATTTAAAAAAAAAAAAAATATATTTAAAAAATATAAATAAAAAATACATAACTTAGCATTTAAAAAACCTTGCAAATTCACTGAAAAAACCATAGGTTTCACACACATTATAGTTAGGAATTAGCATTTACAAAACCTTGCAAATTCACTGAAAAAACCATAGGTTTCACACATGTTATAGTTAGCTGGACATTTCACTCGTACAAAACCAATGAAATTCCCCCGTTATAGTTAGTTCAGCTAACTATAACTCGCGCGCCCGCAATCCACTGCTGATGACGTCACATATTACATCACTCATGACATGGTCAGTGACATCACTGATGACATCACTGATGACATCTCAAATGACATCACTGATGACATCATCTAGTGAGTATGTGTTTTAGAAAAATTTGAATATGTTTAAGATATATAGGGAAAGGCCTGTTTAAGAATGAGTGGGTGTACAAGTGTGTAAATGGATGATTTTCTGTGGTGCATAACATGATTCTTTAAGTTAGTCATTAAATGTATCTTACTGCAGACTAGTGAGTAAACTGTGTAAATGTATGTATGTGTCTGTATGTTGGTGTATAAGTGGCTGCATGGTTTTGAGAACAGCTATATGAGTGTCTATATGAGTTATTGATTGCTTGTGTGAGTATCTGTATGGGTTCATAAGTGTTTGTGTGGGTAGGGTGTGTGTGACTCTGGATATAGATGTGTGAGTGGGTGATTCTATGGGTGCATGGTTTTAAGAGTGCATCTGTGTTGAACTGTATGGTTGGGTGAGTGTATGTATGGGTGTGTTAGAGATTGCATGTATATCTCAATGGTACATGTGTGACTAACTACATATGTGAAAGGCAGTATATATGCGTGTAAGAGTATATAAGTGGGTATATGTGAGAGTGTGTGATTGTGAGAGTGGCTGTATGGATGAGTGTGTGCTTGCATCAATGATTGTATAAGAGCGTAAGAATGAGATACTATTTTTATGTGTAAGTGAACTTGAGTGTGTTTCACTGCCTAGGTGAGTAAATGGGAGTGTGATTATTTGCATGATTGAGTAAGTGTGAGAGTACCTCTATGGATGATTTGTAGCATGTGAGTGTCTATTTATGTGTGTGTATAAATTCATATGACACTTTTGTTTGAAGTGACTGTAAGTATGAGTGACTGTACAGGTGAGTGTGTGGAGGTGTATGTTGACCTAAGAGTTAATAATTGGGTATGTAGTTATTGGTATTGCAGTATGTATGGTTTTGAGAATGGAACTCTTACATTTTTTGTCGGTGTTTTAAAGGTTATATTATTGTGTGAGAAGATGTGCTACTCTATCACACGGATGATGTCATCAGTGATGTCATCAGTGATGTCATTTGAGAGGTCATCAGTGATGTCATCAGTGATGTCACTGACCATGTCATGAGTGATGTAATATGTGACGTCATCAGCAGTGGATTGCGGGCGCGCGAGTTATAGTTAGCTGAACTAACTATAACGGGGGAATTTCATTGGTTTTGTACGAGTGAAATGTCCAGCTAACTATAACATGTGTGAAACCTATGGTTTTTTCAGTGAATTTGCAAGGTTTTTTAAATGCTAATTCCTAACTATAACGTGTGTGAAACCTATGGTTTTTTCAGTGAATATATATATATATGTGTGTGTGTGTGTATATATATATATATTATCTACTGGTGGTCGCCAGTAGATAGTTATAGTTAGGACCGTGTTTCCATAGGAAATCCGCAACATTCTATTTGGAATAACTTTGGCGCCAACTGACGAATCCTCGCAAAATTTTCAAAATAGGTGGGGCGCTCCGCTCCGCTCCTACCCTGAAAGTCTCGGGGTGATTCGTGAAGCGGGGGCCGAGAAAAAAGGGGGGTCCCAAAACGCATTTTCCCCATGCATTTTTCCATAGGACCTTTAGTCGAAGGTACAGCCCGCGGGCTGAACAGAATTACTTGAAATTTGGCAGAGAGGTAGTCCTCAGGTCAGGGAAGTGCCTTTTGCAGGTCTGGTGTCAATCTGTTCAGTAGTTCCTGAGAAAATCAAAAGTAAAATCATATATATATGTGGGCGGAGCCTAACCACACATCTCATCCTGAGATCTGATTGGCTGTCAGCACTTCATCCAAGAAGTGTTGGCAGCCATCTTGGGATCAATATACATGATAGCACCTCATTAAAAAGCATTGCAGTTAATAGAAGGTTTTAAGACTTTAGTTACATTATAAATCATTTGTTGATGGTACCATACTCATTTTAGGAATTGTGGTATGTTCTAAGGTGCTTTCACCATGTGAAAAAGCCTTCTGCTGGGATATCATGATTGAGAGAAAAATATTTTCTCATGCTTTTCGCACAGAGGTTTGGAAGGTGATCTATAAGCTAAACTGAGAGCTTATTTTCTGTAAATTCACATTATCTTTCTCAGTCATGTGAGAATGAAGTCTGACATTCTCAGTAAAACATGTACATCCAACAAGGGCAGAGACTGTCAGTTGATTCCTTTGTGTTCTACTGCAGCTTCCCAGAGTGTTCCAAAGAACAACTAGAGCGCTAACAGTCCTACTTATGATAAACGTATGGCACACCTGAAGCCATCTTGCTTGGATTAAAGTGGTAACTCTTAAAACATTTAATTTAAAAAGCAACAAAATGAGGGGGTTCATTTTTCCATAAAAAGTATGATTAGTGCTGCAGAAAGAAAAATTAGGGCACATTTTGAGTGACTTCTCAAATCCTCTTCTATTTCATTAAAGAATTCTGACATGCAGACTGAAACATGCACTTTCAATACCAGCAGCAGTTTTCCCTGGTGAGCAGTAGCTTTACTACAGTGATCTAATGAGCAAAAAGAGTGCTAACATTCTGAATTTATGGCAAATGTGTGACACATCTGAATGCCTTCTTGATGGAATCAAAGTAAAAAACGGAAAGTATTTCCTACTGAGGAGACTGCAGTAAATGAGGAAATTGGGAAACTTCATAACAAATAAGTCTCCCAAGATGGCCACCAGAGACAAAAGAACCCAAATGTAGCCCAAATATCACCCAGATGTAGCCCAAGTATAGCCCAATGACAGAATGTCCCAGAGTGTTCTTAAAAACAACTAGAGCGCTTACTGTCTTCATTATGACAAAAGTATGGCACACCTGAAGCCATCTTGATTGGAATAAACTGGTAACACTTAAAACATTTAATTTAAAAAGGAACACAATGAGGGGGTTCATTTTGCCATAGATATTATGATTAATGCTGAAGAAAGAAAATGAGGGCACATTTTGAGTGACTTCTCAAATCCTCTTCTATTTCATTAAAAAATTCTGACATGCAGACTGAAACATGCACTTTTAATACCAGGAGCAGACTTCCATGGTGAACAGTAGTTTTACTACAGTGATCTAATGAGCAACTAGAGTGCTAACATTCAGAATTTATGGTAAATGTGTGACATATCTGAATACCTTCATGATGGAATCAAAGTAAAAAACTGAAAGCATTTCCTACTGAGGAGACTGCAGTACATGAGGAAATTAGGAAACTTCATAACAAATAAATCTCCCAAGATGGCCACCGGAGACAAAAGAGCCCAAATATAGCCCAAAATCACCCAGATGTAGCCCAAATATAGCCCAATGACAGAAGTGTGCAAAACACTTATTATTTTGTGTTTTTGCAGTGTTATATAGTGCAGACTTGTCAGGTATTGGAGTGCTTTACATGAGCATGGGTTACATCACACAAGAACAAATTCATTTTGGTTGTAGACATGGGGAGACTAAGTGATTTGACCAGAATCACAGAATGTCGAGCTGAAGCAGAAACTTCAACCTGGTTCCCCAGTTGCAAAGTCTGCAGTTCTGGAAGTAACACCACATCCTCTCCCCTAAGTGCAACATTTAATCAAGTGGTCAACTGGATAAAAAAACATAAAGATAACAAATAATTTAAAAGTGCTTTGTCGCTATTTGAAAACTCAGAAACTATGTCCTTATTTTAGTCTTTTAGAGCACTAACCATAATTTTGATGCCAATAAGACCCTCTCATATATGTAATTTCTAAAGGAAATGCTCTAGGTATTACAGTTTTGATTACATCAAGATGACGTCAGGCGTTCCACACTTTTGTAATAAATATAGAATGTTAGCAATCTAGTTGTTCATTAGGATACTGTTGAGAGGCAGAGGCCAGGGGCACGGACTCTGAAAATTGAAGGCAGGTAGGAGGGTGCAAAGGCAACAATTTAACCACACTGAGCAGGCAGGAAGGGCCGTGGCAGCACAACAGACTATGGAGGGCAGTGGAAAGGGGGGCAGGGGCAACAAACCAACAATACAGGACTTGCAAGAGAGGCTGTGGCAATATAATACACCATTGTGGGCAGAAGGAAGAGGCAATGGTAGTACAACCATACATGCCAACAGACCCGATTCAGCCAGGAAACGTCCAATGTTTTTAAGCTCAAATGAGCTTTATTTGATCTGTCTCCTGTCTACAATCTCCTCTTTTTCAATGTAACTCAAAGGGGAAAATCAATACCCCAGTTTTTTTTCAAAATCTCCCTCTTACCAAGTTCAAAATGTTCGCAAGTATGATACATTGGATCATGGAAGGAAATGGGGTAGGGACATGGACTTGGATAACAGAGGACAGGAGGGACATGGAGAGGTGCACCAAACTGACCCTGCAGGGCAGGCATCAGGGTTTGCAGCAGCACAATACACCACACAGGGCATGCGGGACGGGAGTGCAGCACAGCAATCCATAGAAAGCAAGAGGGAGGGGACAGGACCATGCACATGGACAACAGAGAACAGAGGGGCAAGAGGCAATGGTAGCTAGCTGACCATAATGGACAGACAGGAGAGAAAGCTGCAGCATAACAGACCATAAAGGGCAGGAGGGACGGATCAGGGGCATTACAATGGAACAGACAAGCCAGGAGGGAGGGAGTAGGGGTCTGCACATGTAAACAGAGGGCTGGGGGCAAGGGGGCAGGGCAGGAGCAGCAAGATAGCCATGGAGGTCAGGCAGGATGGGCACTAGAAGCAAGACACACCATGAAGAGCAACAGTGAGACTGTGATGGCATACACACAGACCATGGAGGGAAGGTGGGAGGGGGTCAGGGGCAGCTAACTGACCACACAGGGAAGGTGGGAGGGGCCATGGCAGCACAGAAGACCATGCATGGCAAGTGGGAGGGTTAGTGGCAGCACAATGGCTATGATGGGCAAGAAGGAGGGTGCAGGGGCATGCACAAAGGATGATGGAGGATAGAAGGGAGGGTCAGGACCTGTGCACAGACAAGAAAGTTCAGAGGAAGGGGCCTCACAACAGACCGCACGGGGCAGGCAGGAGGAGCAGTTGCAGCACAACATACCAGGGAGGGCAGAAGGGTGTGGCAGTACAATGGGCCATGTAGGACAGGAAGAAGAGGATAGGGGCATGGCATGTGGACAGGCAGGGTGGAGGTGGCAGGGACAGGTTACAGTCATCTGACAATGCTAGGCAGGTGGGAGGGGAGTGGTAGCTCAACAGAACACTCATATAGTAGATAGGAGTGGCAGGTCCATGGAACATGGTGGGCAAAAACGATGGAGCAGAGGCATGCCCAAAGACATCGGAGGGCAGGGGGAAGGAGAATAGGGGCAGCAAGCTAAGCACAGAGTTTAAGCAGGAGGTCAATGATGAGGCATAGAATTGGGCAATGGAGGGCAGGAGGAGTGGACTGGTACATCATACTAAATTGAGGGCAGTGGCAGCACATCAGACCATGCATGGCAGGAGGGAGGAAGCTAGTCCATGGATTCACACAACAGAGGATAGGGAGGAGGGGGATGGGGCAGCAAGCTAACTGTTCAGAGAAGGCGGGTATTAGGAACTTTATTGTTTTTAAAACGTGTGTCTGTGCGAACTACTTAAAATATGAACAAGTATGCAGCATAATCTCACTTTTATTCAGGAAGAAGAGGACGTTTGTGACTGTGACTCTGGGCTCACTTGGCAGAAACACCCCCTGACCCTCCAACCCCCTATCGCAAAATTTAATGCCCGTGAAAAGGGTAGGTGAACACAGTTTTATATAGAACATAGTCCTGAGAGCACGATTGAAAATGAAAACTAGATATAGTGTATGGTATAAACTATGCACCAAAAAGTGTGATATAAGATGAACCGGGCGTGAAATATAATATGCAATACATTGTGCGCAATGACAGATTCATTGGAGAGCGCGAGATAGCACAGGCACTAGCGCGTGCTATGCGATATGCGCCTTGGAGTGTAATATGCACAGGGCAGTGTTGTGTAACCTAACTAGTCTCTAAAGTTGTAATATAAAATATGTGCTGGGGAGTGTAACGTTGCATATGCACTGTGACAAAGATATGGATCCCAGATTGTAATATGTATGGCATAGCACTGTGCGTTATAACATAGGCATCGAGGAAGGCACGTTAGATGGGGCAATATAACCCGTGCGAAGACAAGTGTGGCATGACATATTCACGGGGTGGTTTTACAGTGCACATGGGCTAGAGAGTGTCATAGCATATGCACTAGCTAGTGGAATACAACACAGAGGTGTGTGGCACTCAGCAGGCAATGGTGGGTGTAACACAGCATTGGGCTCTGCCAGGAGCGCGCTGTGACTCTCAAGTGATGTTCGTCCCCTTTCCATAGAGTAAAATAAAAAGTATTACACATCCGGCAGTGGATGTGTGTTTTATTAACCATGAGGGGGGTTTCTTGCATAGTTTTGGTCGAATTTTTGTCGAATCCCCTTTGAATGGCTTGGTGTGCATGTGTATTAAATGTGCCCGTCAATAGCTACCCATGTTTGTATAAATAAACAACAAGGGTGTCTACCGAGATTAGGCCGGTAGGGCATCAGACATGTCAGAGCTTCACAAGTGGTGTAAATACATTCCACGTGGATTCATTGTATGCATAGTCCCCTTTTAATGAATATCACGCAAATCGTCATGGTGATAGGTACGTACGGTTTGTCCAGCATGTCCTAGGTGTGTCTATAAATATATATTTTTTAAAAATAATAAAAAACAATGGCCGGCCCTGGGGATTGGGGTCAAAAAAATATAATTAGGAGACAAACCTGATCCATCCAGCCTCTGAGGAAGAAGGACATACCTTTGAAACGCGTCAGGCAATATAGGATGTGATGGCTGTTATCCTGATCGTGTGGGAGGCGATGTTTGTACGCCGGTTCTGAGTGCTGCTCATTGCAAGGACAACCTGGAGCTTTCACATATATATATATATATATATATATATATATATATATATATGTATATATATATATATATATATATTCACTGAAAAAAACATAGGTTTCAGGGGCGTTATAGTTAGCTGGACATTTCCCTCATACAAAACCCTTGAAATTCCCCCGTTATAGTTAGTTCAGCTAATTATAACTCACGCCCCCGCAATGCACTGCTGATGATGTCACATATTACATCACTCATGACATGGTCAGTGACATCACTGATGACATCACTGATGACATCTGAAATGACATCACTGATGACACTGATGTGACTGACCATGTCATGTGTGATGTAATATGTGATGTCATCACCAGTGCATTGCGGGCGCGCGAGATATAGTTAGCTCAACTAACTATAACGGGCAAATTTCTATGGTTTTATATGAGTCCAATGTCCAAGTAACTATAACGTCCCTGAAACCTATTATTTTTTCAGTGAATTTCTAAGGTTTTTTAAATGCTAATTTCTAACTATAACGTGCCTGAAACCTATGGTTTTGTCAGTGAATTTCTAAGGTTTTTTAAATGCTAATTTCTAACTATAACGTGCCTGAAACCTATGGTTTTTTCAGTGAATTTCAAAGGTTTTTTAAATGCTAATTTCTAATTATAATGTTCATAAAACCTATGTTTTTTCTCAGTAATTTTGAAAACAAATTGATATTTTGTAACTTTAATATCCTAAAAATTGGTTTTGTATTTATTTATTTATTATTTAACGTCTTCTTGTTTTTTAAATATTAAACAACTACATACAGTATGAAAGGGAGCCCAGCCCAGAGCTACATCTGAAGACCAACACATGTCATAGACCTACTGATGAAGCAGCTCCGACACCCAAGAACACCACAACACCCACCACCACCCTCAGGACTCCCTCCTCTACCACCGAGGCAGCGCAGAGTAAGACAGCAAACTTTACGGAAACGGCATGGACCCTCAGCCACACAATAGCTGAATATTGGGACAGGTGTGAACAAACTATATGTGAAGGAAGCAATTCACCCATGAAAAACAATGCACACAATGCAAGTGTAGCGGTGATGTGCTGGACACATCTCAGTATGCAGAACACACACCTCTCCATGTGCACAAATACTACTGGTGCTTGTACTTTGTGGACAGTGGACCTAACCATGTTATGTCAAATACTAGGAACGATTTTCAGTCATGTAGCTGTATCATCCCCCCCCCCCCCGTGAGCATAAGGGTAACCGGAGTGGGCTGGTCCGACGTACGCCACTTCAGCATAGGAGTGTGAATAAATAGGCCGGGGCTCTGGGCGTGGTTCACTTGTGAACTGTGAAGACCAACGAATGTGCCAGAGCGGCGGGCCACAAGGCTGCCGCCATGGCCGCTGCTCTCCTCGACAAAGGCCCCCTGAGAACTCAGCGGCACAGAACTGCAGACTTATGTCTGTACAGACTACTGTCTTCAATCTACACTGCGGACAGCAGGCCTCACAATTCAGATGGAGTAGCGAATGCAGATGACGCAGTGCAGTACGCAAGATACATTGCTCCCAGTGCGGCCTTCTCGGACCACGCATCATTGCAGGGTGTGCCCACGCTGAGTACTTCAGATGCCACTAACTCACTGCACCACAAGACATTGATACGTTGCGTTACTGAGGCTGAATTCAATAGACAAAAGACATTGGTCCGAGTGCGGCCCTCCTGGACAACGCATCATCGCAGGGTACGTACACGCTGAGCGCCAAAAGTACTACTAACTCAGTGCACCACAAGACATTGACACGTCGCCTTACTGAGGCAGAATTCAATAGACAAAAGACATTGCTCTGAATGCGGCCCCCCTGGAAAACGCATCATCACAGGGTACGTACACGCTGAGCGCCAAAGGTACTACTAACTCAGTGCACCACAAGACATCGACACGTCGCCTTACTGAAGCAGAATTCAATAGACAAAAGACATTGCTCCGAACGCGGTCCTCCCGGACAACGCATCATCGCAGGGTATGTACATGCTGAGCGCCAAAGATACTACTAACTCAGTGCACCATAAGTCATCGCAAGGAAGAGCGAACAGTTTTATGTCAGCAGTGAGGCATAGTATCACTCGAAAATCACCCAAAAATACTTATAATATGAAAAGACCAGAAGAATCAAAGTACATTAATGATTACAATCCAGTAATTTTGAAGATGTGGAATACAAATATGGACATACAATATGTTGCAGATAACTCAATTTCTGTTCCTCGCATACTATCCAAATAGAAGTCCTTACCTGGAAAACATGTCTATATGAAATACTGCAACATTATAGTTTTAGAAAAAATGTTACAGACAAAATAAATAAAGTGAAATATGCTGTAATTGGATCTGATGGATGTTTCTTAAAGAATGCCAAAGGAAATTTGATTAATCACAGGAAATTAAGTGATACTCCAGATAAGAGAGAGTGTTTCTATTTAGCTCTTCTCCAACTCTTCAAACCTTGGAGGAATGAAATGGAATTACTTGGAAATTTTGACTGCTATGAAGATTCTTTCAAAGCATGTAAAGGCATTGCTACCAGTGAGGCCCGCCCGGACCACGCATCATTGCAGGGTGCATACACGCTGAGTGCTTCAGTTGCCACTAACTCACTGCACCACAAGTCATCACCACGTGGACTTATTCAGGCAGAATTCAATGCAAGCCGCAACACATGGTGCCACTAACCCTGTTCAACACAATCTGGCAACACGTGGTGCACTAACCCTGTTCAACATAAGCCGATCCCACATGTGTAACTGAGTCCTGAGTCCTGAATGGCAGTGACCCCAAGTCCATGGCAGTGACCACAGCAGCATACTCCCTCTGATTAGTTAGGTATATTTCCATATGCAAGGCCGGCGACACGTGGTGTCCCTAACCCTGTTCAACACAAGCCGATCCCACATGCGTAACTGTGTCCTGAGTCCTGAATGGCAGTGACCCCAAGTCTGTGGCAGCGACCACAGCACCAGACTCCCTCTGATTAGTTAGGCATATTTCCATATGCAAGGCCGGCGACACGTGGTGCCACTAACCCTGTTCAACACAAGCCGATCCCACATGTGTAACTGTGTCCTGAGTCCTGAATGGCAGTGACCCCAAGTCTGTGGCAGCGACCACAGCACCAGACTCCCTCTGATTAGTTAGGCATATTTCCATATGCAAGGCCGGCGACACGTGGTGCCACTAACCCTGTTCAACACAAGCCGATCCCACATGTGTAACTGTGTCCTGAGTCCTGAATGGCAGTGACCCTAAGTCCATGGCAGCGACCACAGCAGCATACTCCCTTTGATCAGTTAGGCATATTTCCATAGGCAAGGACAGCGGCACGTGGTGCCACTAACCCTGTTCAACACAAGCCAATCCCACATGTGTAACTGTGTCCTAAGTTCTGAATGGCAGTGACCCCAAATCCGTGGCAGCGACCACAGAAGCATACTCCCTTTGATCAGTTAGGCATATTTCCATATGCAAGGCCGGTGGCATGTGGTGCCACTAACCCTGTTCAACACAAGCCAATCTCTCATGTGTAACTGTGTCCTGAGTCCTAAATGGCAGTGACCCCTAGTCCGTGGCAGCGCCCACAGCAGCTTACTCCCTTTGATCAGTTAGGCATATTTCCATATGCAAGGCCAGCGGCATGTGGTGCCACTAACCCTGTTCAACACAAGCCAATCCCACATGTGTAACTGTGTCCTGAGTCCTAAATGGCATTGACCCCAAGTCTGTGGCAGCGACCACAGCACCAGACTCCCTTCGATCTGTTTGGCATATTTCCATATGCAAGGCCGGCGACACAAAGTGCCGCTGACCCTGTTCAACACAAGCCAGCGACACATGGTGCCACTAACCCTCTTCAACACGAGCCAATCTCACATGTGGAACTGTGTCCTGAGTCCTGAATGGCAGTGACCCCAACTTCGTGGCAGCGACCACAGCACCAGACTCCCTTCAGTTTTTATTTGTTGTTGTTTTCATTAAATAAAATGTTTTATATGTAAACCTATACAAGACTAAGATTCTTATTTGTCCAACCGCACAGGGACACTTCCGGGCCCAAGAAGGTTGTTGGGGGTATGTTGGTAGTGTGGGAAGAGGGTGCGATACCTGCTGATGTGGGGAGAGGCAGTGTGAAAGGGGTGTCTCTCACAGAAAGAACTCTGATATATTTTCAGAAATGCCTCAGACAGATGCCAGCTGACGGACTGAATCAAAAAATGGCTTTTCAATGTTTATGTAGTGTGAGTTATGAACAGTTCGCACCCAGGCTCGCAGAGGGACAACTGCGGCCCATCCGCTCGACTCACAGATGCAGTACTATGAGCCGTCCGCTCCCAACGGAACAGCACCGTAGTAGTTCGCAGAGGTCCAGGCACAGTAGCGTACTAGCTCACAAAGGTAGAGAGCTACGAGCCGACGGACTGGCTTCTAACGGCATAGCTGCAAAGTGGTGATGTTGGGCAGAGGCAGCGTGAAAGAGTTATCTTGCAGAAACAGAGCTCCGATATATTAAATTGCCACCGAGACCTTTCTTTTATATTTTCACTCGATGCAAGAAAGCCCGCTTTCTGGCCCAAGACCTTGCTCCCTGCCAAATTTGGCGTAATTCCGTTCAGCAGTTTGACCTGTAGCTTTGCTTAAGTTTCCTCTGGAAAATCCATCCATTGAGAAAACACGTTTTCACCTCCCCACATACCTACCTGACGCAGGCGTACTCGCTGTTGGTGTGCAGGTCAGTGCTCTAGTTGTCAACACGTCACAGCCACTCCCTGAGGGCAGGTTTGCACACACACCACACCCATCCGGCAAATGCGTCACAAGCCATGTGACCCCACAAATATAATGCATCGACAACGTCACATCCTTTATTGCCGGTGGTGACTGGATGGCGGACGCTTCACGGGTCTGAATCATAAAGAGTCCATGAAGAGTTGCGCAGAGGGTTAGTCGCACCCTGAGGTGCATGGCCGTCAGGGGCCTACTACCATGTGGCGTGGACTTGACTTGCACAGGGTTAGTGCCACCTAAAGCTGATGTGGCCGTCAGGGGCCTACCACCACGTGGCACTGACTTGAGTTGCACAGGGTTAGTCGCACCCTAGGTTGTATGGCCGTCAGCAGCCTACCACCACGTGGCGCTGACTTGCATTGCAGAGGGTTAGTGGCACCCAAACCTGATGTGGTCTCCGCCATTGATGACTCAGGACTCAGCGACATGTGTGAGATCTGCCGGGCTGCGGAGAACCTGATATGGTCTCCGCCATTCATGACTCAGGACTCAGCGACATCTGTGCGATCTGCCAGGCCGCGGAGCTTTGACAGGCACGTGGAGTGGCCACTGGTAGACACTCCGGTGGCAGCAGGTAATTATTTGGTCATGACTGTGCAGGGGTGGCAGTGTCTCTTTCTCTCTCTCTCTCTCTCTCTCTCACTCTCTCTCTCTCTCTCTCTCTCTCACTTCCCTCTCTTCACTCTCTCTCTCACTCCCTTCCTTTCCTTCTATCTCTCTCTCTCTCTCTCCCTTTCTTTCCTTCCCTCTCTTGTTCACTCTGGCTTTTTTTTCCTTCTCTCTTCCTCTGTGTCTCACACCTCTGATATGCGCATTTCACACATCCTTATTTTGCGCTTTATTTTCCAGGCAGTGTCGTCGACATTGATGGACCTGACAGGAGTCTTCCACCTTGTTGTGTTGAGTTTTTTAAATTTCAATAAAGTTTTTGGTTGTTAAGTGCTGTGTCACTCTTTCTTTTTCTTCTTACTGTTATTTGGTGGTGTCCAGCATGGTGTTAAATTTTGGGGCAGTTATCGTGGGAATACTGGTGATGTCTGCAGTTTGCACCAGCTTCTGAATAGTGTGTTAGATTTATCTCAACTTTATTTGCATTAAAGTGCTGATAATGAGATGTAGATTAGGCGTTCCCATGCAAAAATACACGAGGTGCACCTTTGCGATTTATTCTAATTACTAAAATCCTGTATTGAATTCCACTGTGGTAGTGGGTGCATTTACATTGTACACACAAAATCAATAAAGAAATCTCATTGTATTTATATGAATTGGGAATAGTGGGTCAGGTGCTGGATCTTGACGGGATACACTGCCCAGTTTGTTTATTTTTCTGTACTTGAAAAAACCACATCACAACTTTCACAACAAAAGCCAAAAAGTACGAAGCGAAACAAATTCCGGCAATAAGCCGCATTAGCACCAGAGTTTTTACACCTGCTTTCTGCTGGTGTTAAGCAGGACGACTACCTGCAGCATGAAAAGGAACACAGCCAAGAGCCACACCTGAACACCCACAGGTGCCATAGAGTCAATGAGCATGATACACAGATACCCATGAGGGTCATAACACTCTTCGCAACAACCCCAGGACTGCCAACGCCCCCCGAACTCGCATCTGAGCAAGTATGTCCGTGTGGTAATTGTGTTAGCATGATAGGCACCGGCCCTGAAACATCACAGTGTGCTGTCTTCTGCAGACGTAACCATGTCACCTCAGCATTGGCAGTGAGCCTGGAGATGTAGCTACGCACGCATCCTCCTGCATGCACAAGCGGCAAAAGGAAAGGGGTGTCTCACACATGTCCGTGTGCAAGAAGTGCGGTGTGTCTCTGTGTTGATGTTGTAAACTGGCATGCACAACCTCCAAACGGCAGTGTCACGGTGTGATTGGAATGCCGCAGGACATGCGCCAATAGGCATTACAAAGGTGTGACCTAGGAGTGCACGGGATACAACAGCGCAGGGCACAAAAGTGTGGGGGCTCGTTTGTGGGGAGCAGCTGTTTGGCAACGTAACACACAGTGAACCCGCCCATGTGCCAGGTGCTGGGCATCTCATCTATGATGACCAGGGTCGCAGACATCCCACAACACCCACGACCGGCCTTTATACACATGCTGTATGAATGCACCTGGAGAAGTTACTGTAAGAATGAAAGGTTCTTTGTCTGAGCTATCTTGCGCTAACACATCTGCTGCTCCGAGAATGAACTTGCAAATAGCCAGTCCCCCCTGACAGATACGATAATATTTGCATCCATCTCCCACACTACCCACTACCCGATTTGAGAACAACGAGTGGACATCCCACACTCAAAAGTCCTTTGTCGTAGTTAGCGTGAGTGAAATGGCCTTCAAACGTACTCCCACCACAACCATGCCCTTCACCCATTGCACTTAGACCTGGCTCTTTGCACCAAGCTGTGCCATTTCCTCCAGAAGGCTGGCATACGGCAAGCCAGTGCAGCTACAAGCACAGCCACTGATGCATAGCAGGGCATCCCGAACACGTGGTCGACTCCATTCACGTCCACCTATACCTTGCACGTCTGCTGCATGTCCTGGGTGCACTGACTTTGCAAGTGCTGCGGATCACTTACCAGCACCATATACAAGTTACCGTGTTCCAAACAAAACTTTCTCCTACTACGTATAAAATATTGCTGACACTACTTGGACAGGTGTGGAACAGCGCTGAGAGCACATGACTTCACAGCATAGAACACACAGTTTGGGCTCACGGTTTCATCCCCGAGTCCAGCAGCAGCTCAATTTAGCAGCATAACACTCTAGGCAATACCTCACCTAATTTCCGCACCCCGCACTTTCAGACCGGTAGGGGTCAGCAGTTCAGCACCTTTATCCCCAAGTCCGGCAGCAGCTCAGCTTAAGCCCCCAGCACCATCAGACCCGTACGAGTGAGTAGTTTGCACTTTCCAAATAAAAAATTGATTTGATACGCGGGAATTTACCTTCGCACTCACAGTATAACACCCCATAAGCACCATACACAAGTTGCAATATTCTAAACAAAAGTTCCTCTGAGTAGGTATGACAACATGCTGACACTACTTGCACAGATGTGGCACAGCAGCCAGAGCACATGACTTCACAGCATATGGCACACAGTTTGGACTCAAGCTTTCATCCCCGAGTCCGGCAGCAGCTCAGCTTAGCAGTATGAGACTCTAGACAATACCGCTCATATTTTCTGTACCCTAGTAGTTCGTCCTAGTAGGTATAAACACATGCTGACACTACTTCCACAGGTGTGGTGCAATGGAGAGGGCACCTGACTTCACAACATAAGACACACAGTTTGGGCTCACACTTTAATCCTCGAGTCCCGCAGCAGCTCACCTTAGCAGCATCAGAATCTAGGCAATACCTCACTTAATTTCCGTAGCCCAGCACTTTCAGACCAATAGGAATGAGTATTTTGCTTCCCACACCCTATATAGCACACCCTAAACACCCCACAGAGGTTACAGTGCTCCTACCCTCCTCTTTCCTACTTTTTTCGCCCTTTTTCCCCTTACTCACTTCGACAGAATAACAAAATGGCTGCCAACACTTCCTAGTTCCAACCGCTCACACCGCTCGCAGCCAATAAGCAGCAAGCTCGTGCTCCTAATGCCTCAGCCAATCAAATGGCAGAATTCCCAAATATCGATATCTGTAAATTTTGATATTTCTCCAAAACTATTGAACGGATGTACACCAAATAAACAAAAGCGTGCTTTCTAGACCAAGACCCTTCTCCCTGCCAAATTTGGGGTAATTCCGTTCACCCGTTCGACCTGTAGCCTTGTCTAAAGTTTCCTATGGAAATTAACATGGAGAAAACACGTTTTCGGACCCCTCTTTTTTCTCGGCCCCCCCTTGACGAATAACCCCCAACAAAGGAGCTGATATGAACAAAGAAAATTACATGAAGATTCATCAAACGACGCCAAAGTTATAAGCAAAACAAAAAATGCTCTTCCTATGGAAACTTGGTCCTAACTATAACTATCTACTGGTGACTATATATATATATATATACATATATATATATATATATATATATATATATTCCCCTTCGATGATCCCTCTCACGGATCGCAATTGAGGCGCACTTCAGGAGAAATGTATTTACAACATATTTATTGGCCACAAAACAAAACAAACACACAACAAAAAAAAAAAGACAAAAAAAAAATATATATATATATTATATATATGTATATATTACCTACTGGCGGTCGCCAGTAGGTAGTTATAGTTAGGACCACGTTTCCATAGGAAATCCGCAACATTCTATTTTGAATAACTTTGGCGCCGGTTGACGAATCCTCGCGAATTTTTCAAAATAGGTGGGGCGCTACGCTCCGCTCCTACCCTGAAAGTCTCGGGGGGATTCGTCAAGCGGGGGCTGAGATAAAAGGGGGGTCCCAAAACGCGTTTTTCCCATGCATTTTTCCATAGGACCTTTAGACACAGCTACAGCCCGAACGGCTGAACAGAATTACTTGAAATTTGGCAGAGAGGTAGTCCTCAGGTGAAGGAAGTGCCTTTTGTAGGTTTGGTGTAAATCTGTTCAGTAGATTCAGAGAAAATAGCCTTTAAATCAATATATATATCTGAGCCAGCGTACGGTGCGCTTACGGTGCGCTTACCGTACGCGTACGGTGGCGTGCGCGAGCGCGATTTTGATTGGCTGTTAGATCTTAGTAAACATTCGAATCGGTCGAAACCAGGAAGCGGCGGCCGCCATTTTCTCTCTCGCTCTCTGAGTTGGGCAGCAAAAACGATGCCAAAAAATGTCTAAAGAGGCAGTTTCTTGAGATCCGAACCACCCAGCATTGATATAGGGGTCCCCAAACAACCCCCAAGCCCAAATAATTTTTTTTTTTTATTTTCCGAAAATTGCCGATTACGCTTACCGCACGCGTACGGTAAAAACATTTTTAAAAAAAAATTATCCACACCCTCCCCACCCTGTGTGCAAATGGTGCCCGAAGGGCACCATTTGTGCATGGCTTATTACAAAACCGGAAATAAACAAAGAATAAATTTCACAAAGATGCGCATAATATGTCCCCCATGTGCGCACGGTGCGTGAAGCGCATCGTGCGTACATGGCCCATCCCGCATAACGTGGGCACGCGGTGCGCGCAGCGTACCGCGTGACCACCGTGCGTGCACGGCACTAACTGCGTAAAGTGGGCGCGCGGTGCGCACGGAACGAACTGCATTAACTGGGCGCGCACGCCACGAATGGCGTAAAGTAACTTAGCATTTAAAAAACCGTACAAATTCACTGAAAAAACCATAGGTTTCACACACGTTATAGTTAGGAATTAGCATTTAAAAAACCTTGCAAATTCACTGAAAAAACCATAGGTTTCACACATGTTATAGTTAGCTGTACATTTCACTCGTAAAAAACCAATGAAATTCCCCCGTTAAAGTTAGTGCAGGCAACTATAACTCACGCGACCGCAATCTTCTGCTGATGACATATGTGTCTTTATGAAAAAAAAATATTTGTAATATATGTATAGCTAAAATTTAATGGAAGAAGACATGGGCAAATAAGTGTCTAAATACAGTATTAGCATCAGCAGAGGATTGCGGTCGCGTGAGTTATAGTTGCCTGCACTAACTATAACGGGGGAATTTCATTGGTTTTTTACGAGTGAAATGTACAGCTAACTATAACATGTGTGAAACCTATGGTTTTTTCAGTGATATATATATATATATATATATATATATATATATATATATATATATATATATATATATATATATATATATATTCACTTAAGAAACCACAGGTTTCAGGGGCGTTATAATTAGCTGGACATTTCCCTCGTACAAAACCCTAGAAATTCCCCTGTTATAGTTAGTTCAGCTAACTATAACTCACGCCCCCGCAATGCACTGCTGATGACGTCACATATTACATCACTCATGACATGGTCAGTGACATCACTGATGACACCACTGATGACATCTCAAATGACATCACTGATGACATCACTGATGGCGTCATCCATGTGATAAATTAGTGCATCTTCTCACACCCTAATATAACCTTTGATACACCGACTCAAAATTTCAGACGGCCATTTTCAAAACCATAGATACTCCAATACCAATAAATACATACCCACTCATCAACTCTTAGGTCTACATACACCTCCACTCACTCACCTGTACAGTCACTCATACTTACAGTCACTCCGTACAAGACTATCATATGCATTTATACACCTATATAGACACTCACACACCGCCAATCATCCATTGAGGTACTGACACACCTAGTCAGTCGTGCAAATAATTAAACACAGTCCAATTTTCTCACCTATACAGTTAAACACACTCAAGTTCACTTACTCATAAAAATAGTACCACATTCTTACTCTCTTATACAATCATTGATACAAGCACACACTCATCCATACAGCCACTCTCACAATCACACACTCTCACATATACCCACTTATATACTCTTACACACATATATACTGCCTTTCACATATGTAGTTAGTCACACATGTACCACTGAGATATACATTCAATCCCTAACACACTCACCCAACCATACAGTCTATCACAGATGTTCTGATGGGTTGTCAAGGCAAGATTAGTGTATTCTGATTCTTGGAGGAAAAAATTCCAATTCAAAGCAAGTTGATTTAAACGTGAGCTAGTCCTTTATTTGCACTCATACATAGGGGTGGGTATGAGAAAAAACCAAGGGGTGGCACAGCCAACACGTGTTTCGCCCCCTACATGGCCTATAGGCCTGGGGCTTCTTCAGGGCTGTTCATTTTAAGGGTAGGTAAAAAACATTTGGGATATGCGAATGCATATGACATGTTAAGCACAAGAGTTAAAGAGAAAACAGGCCAGTGAGTCAAAATGTAAGAACGTTAATGGGAGAAGAAAACAGAAAGAACAATAAGATACACATTTAGGAGTAATGTTTAACAGCGGAGAATTAGTAGGGAAAAGGATAGTGCGTTTTATAGAAGAAAGCCAAAGGAAAAAAGAAGGGGGGTTTGTTTTAATTATTTGGAGAGGTCACGTGAGGGTTAGTGTGGACGGTACAGTAGGTATCAAGAATAAGTAAGTTAAAGGTACAGTGTGTGACATATTATAGGATACAATACAATATTGTGCATGTCCATATTAGAGAAAGAAGAATCACAGGACGTAATGGAGGTCATCAAGACCAAAGAAGTCAAAGGTTCCATATGCCACAGATCATTCGAGTGTATAAACAGAAACATTGTCATATATCGAGAAAAATACGTTATTTGTATCAATTTACAGGGTAAATGTAATGTGATCCACATACGCGTAACGGTATGAAATTTTCGACAAGTCATAGAGTATGGAACACGAGAGTGAATAAATAACAGTGCCAAAAAAGTATACATTGGTGAAGAACGGCAATGACGAAACGTATATATGACACATTGTGGGCCAACAAAACATTAAAGTTTGGTGTGTAAATAAGCTTTAAGCCTTCTCACTTTTCTCGTCTATAATTGAGATATCACCATACTCGCCTTGCATGCGCTACGACCAGTTCCATTATAAAGACTAATTTAAATCCTCTCTCTCGTGACAAACCCTACCGACGCAATATCAACTCATCACCCTGATGCCCATGACCCGGTACAAACCTGTAAATATATAACTTTTACTTATTTACACACCAAACTTTAATGTTTAATGATCTGTGGCATATGGAACCTTTGACTTCTTTGGTCTTGATGACCTCCATTACGTCCTGTGATTCTTCTTTCTCTAATATGGACATGCACAATATTGTATTGTATCCTATAATATGTCACACACTGTACCTTTAACTTACTTATTCTTGATACCTACTGTACCGTCCACACTAACCCTCACGTGACCTCTCCAAATAATTAAAACAAACCCCCCTTCTTTTTTCCTTTGGCTTTCTTCTATAAAACGCACTATCCTTTTCCCTACTAATTCTCCGCTGTTAAACATTACTCCTAAATGTGTATCTTATTGTTCTTTCTGTTTTCTTCTCCCATTAACGTTCTTACATTTTGACTCACTGGCCTGTTTTCTCTTTAACTCTTGTGCTTAACATGTCATATGCATTCGCATATCCCAAATGTTTTTTACCTACCCTTAAAATGAACAGCCCTGAAGAAGCCCCAGGCCTATAGGCCATGTAGGGGGCGAAACACGTGTTGGCTGTGCCACCCCTTGGTTTTTTCTCATACCCACCCCTATGTATGAGTGCAAATAAAGGACTAGCTCACGTTTAAATCAACTTGCTTTGAATTGGAATTTTTTCCTCCAAGAATCAGAATACACTAATCTTGCCTTGACAACCCATCAGAACTTTTGCTAAAACTAGGGGGATAGGGGTTTCCCCCTGTCATTGGGCAAGAACCAGTACCTCTCGACTAACGCTTATTACCTGGCGAGTAAGGGATAGGGGCCTTTCTCCCCTCTTCCGAAGAAAAGTCTATCACAGATGCACTCTTAAAACCATACACCCATAGAATCACCCACTCACACATCTATGCAAAGAGTCACAAACACCCTACCCACACAAACACTCAGGCACCCATACAGATACTCAGACAACCAATCAATAACCCATATAGACACTCATATAGCTATTCACAAAACCATGCAGCCACTTATACACCAACACACAGACACATACAGACATTCACACAGTTTAGTCACTAGTCTGCAGTAAGATACATTTAATGACTCTATTATAGAGTCAGTTACGCACCTAGAAAATCATCCATTCACACACTTGTACACCCACTCATTCTTCAACAGACCTTTCCCTATATATATTAAACATATTAAAACTGTACAGAAACACATACTCACTGGATGATGTCATCAGTGATGTCATCAGTGATGTCATTTGAGATGTCATCAGTGATGTCATCAGTGATATCACTGACCATGTCATGAGTGATGTAATATGTGACGTCACCAGCAGTGCATTGCGGGGGCGCGGGTTATAGTTAGCTGAACTAACTATAACAGGGGAATTTCTAGGGTTTTTTGTACGAGGGAAATGTCCAGTTAACTATAACGCCCCTGAAACCTATGGTTTTTTCAGTGAATTTCAAAGGTTTTTTATATTTTTCAAAATATTTTTTAACTATATGTTCAAAACGTTATTTTATATATTTTTTTCAATGTTTTTGGATCCGCGCACCCTATGCGCACCGTTCTCGATCCCTACGCGATAGCATCCGCGCATGGTATGCGTCGGGTACGTGGTTAGTGCGCTATTCCAATGCGACCGGTACGCGACTCCCAGCCTATACGCAACACTTTCGATGTATGTAACACGACGTTTACGCGCTTCTGCGATGCGTCATCTGCGTCTATGACGCGGTAGGTGCGCGGATCCCGCGAAGTATTTAACATTTAAAAAAACATATTTATGTATTTCATGGGAATATTAATTGAAGACAAACTCTAAACTAGTCTTAAAAGTAATATATTTTTACATCTAATCCTATAATTTTTTTTAATTCAATTTCGCGGATGCGCGCTGGGTGCGTGCTGCGTAAGTGCAGGGTGCGCGGATCCCATGTGACCTGCAAAAAAAGAGATTTGATTGGTTCATTACACTTCTTCTTCTAACTATTGAAAGACCCCACCCATTTCAATCATTCTTCTTTGACCTTCTTTAGAGGACCATCTCTTTGGAGAGAAGAAGATTTTTTAGACTAAGCTTACACTTAGCTCTAACTTTTTTCAACCAAAAATGGCCTCAGGGCAGCAGGCATCACCTGCATCTCCTCATACATCTGAGGATGAATTTTTGGAGGAGGCACCACCCAAAGAACGTTTTTCTTCAGTGTTGTGGAAATTTTTGACTTTTCCCAAGGTGCAGAATAAGACCAATGCCATCTTGGTCACGTGCAAGATTTGCAAAAGAGTCCTGTCGCGAGGGGATCCTAACAAGAAATACTTGTGCAGCACGGCAAGTATGATGAAGCACATGAGGACCCTTCAACCAAACAATCTTGCACGAGAAGAGTGCCGACGGATGAGAAACACTCCTGCTCCTGCACCTTCCACCTCATCGCAGCCGAGCACATCAAGAGTGCATCCATCAGCCCAAACCTTGGACATCCGTCCTCAATTTCAATTTTTAAAAGTGCTCTGCAGTAAGTGCAATGCGACTTTGTGCTATGGTGAGCAGTCGATCGATCTGATCTGCCGCCGGCAAGAAAGTCACATTTGCTAGTTTATTTATTTTTTGTTTTTTTTTATAATTCCCTGAAGTTCATTGTTTGGTTTCTCCTGTTTTTTTTTGGTTTTTTTTCTGAAAAACCAAAAAAATCACAAAATTGTTAGAAAAACCAAAAACAAAATATAAAAGAAGAAAGAAGGAGAAAAAAGTTCTTTTAAGAACTAACTTTCCTGGTTTAAAAAAAAGCTAAATTTCTTTGTTAGTGTGTGAAAGTTTAGATGAATGTATGTGTAGTACGTAATTGACTGAATGAATGCATTAGTAGCGTATGGTGAATGTATAAGTGCAGAACTATGAGGAAGTGCTGCAGCATCACACAGTAACCTCTTTAACTACAGTGTGCTGTAGTACTTCTGAAGCACAGGAATGCAACATATGTACATAAATATGTTGCAAATCTATGCTTCTCTCTGCACGGCTTCTTATACTGTAGCCATGTAGTGACACAGGCACCCTTGCACCATAGTGCAAGGATATCTGTGTCATGTGCTGTTTGCTTTTCTGCAGGAAAACACACCTTCCTGCACAAAAACAATGAGAAAATGCATTTTTCTCCTTCAATGTATGCTGAACATTTCAGCATGCATTGAAGATATAAAAATGTAGAGAAATGAAAACAATTCTCCTTGTTGTGCTTTCCTACACCAATTTTAGAATGGTGCAGCATTCACACACATATCGAGATTCATGATTTCTGATAAATCTAGACATGTGTCTTGTTCTATGAGTATTCAGTGCAATCATGCACAACAACACTTATAGAACACCCTTTCAATGCAAAGTGGTGTGCATAATGAGGTTGTATTTACATGGAGTATAAAAAGTGCACAGAGTGCCTTTTCCTCTCTTTGTAAATATGAAAGAGTGTCTTGCGCAATAACTATGTTACAAAAAGTGACATATTTCCGTTTTTAAAGCAGTCCATGTGCTAAGGCCTGGCTCACTGCATGAGTACTTGGGTACTGACTGAATGATTAGAGTACAGCAAGGAGAGTGCCTAGGTGAATTTATAACTGGTAGGCTTTTCGCACAGGGAATGGATTAGTATTTGGTACTGAATGGGTCACTAGAGGAGTGCAAAGGGAGTGGCAGGATGTTTGCTGGACTGTATGGATACTGACTAGGGAATTGAAAGTGTGAAAGACAAGTGTCTAGGTGGTTAGAAGACTGCATACATAGTGGATAGGGGTTTGAAGCAGTCCATGTGCTAAGGCCTGGCTCAGTGCATGATAACTTAGGCACGGACTAAATGATTAGAGTACTGCAAAGATAGTATCTTGGTGAATTTATAAGTGTTTGGGTTTTGGCACAGTGAATGGATTAGTATATGGTGCTGAATGGGTCACTAGAGAACTACAAAGGGAGTTACATGGTGTTTCCTGGAAGTGTATGGATACTGACTAGCGGATTGAAAATGTGAAGAAAAGTGTAGAGTATGTTAGAAGACTGCATGCATACTGCATAGACATTTGAAACAATCTATGTGGTAATGTATGGTTCACAACATGAGTACTTGGAAACTGACTAAATCATCAGACTACTGCTGGGTTAGTGCCTGGGAAAAACTTTAAAATTTTCAGTTCTGGCACAGTGAAGAGAATAGTACATGGTACTGCACAGTACAGTGAACCCTGACTCATTTTATCAATGCATTAGCAAAGAATAGCTTCTAAAGCTACTAAAACTTGACAACATGACCGATTTTAAAACAGTTATCTGTCATCAAATACACTGTGTTACCAAATGCTTCTCTCAAAATCCTTACCCAAATGTACACAGACTCACAGTGTGATTTCAGACAAGCAACACTATCCCTAGCAGTTTACCAAAACTCATTCACTAGTCTAGAAGAGGTAATGGTACTGCACACAATCTACATATTTAAGTACAGAACATGACTGTCAAAGCATGACTCATTTAATCAACGCATAAGCAAAGACTGGCTTCTAATGCTACTAAAACTTGACAACATGACAGGTTTTAAAAGAGTTATCTGCTAAAAAATACGCAATGTTACCAAATGCTTCTCTCACAGTGGTTCCCAAATGCACACAGACTCACAGTGTGATTCTAGACAACAACCACTATACCTAGGAGTTTACCAAAAATCATTCACTACTGTGGAACTGATAACGGAACTGCACACAATCTACATATTTCAGGACTGCACGTTTGTGTCAAAGCCTGACTCATTTAATAAAAGCATAAGCAAAATCTGGCTTCTAATTCTACTAAAACTTGACAACATGACAGGTTTTAAAACAATTATCTGTCAGCAAATACACAACGTTACCAAATGCTTCTCTCACAGTGGTTCCCAAATGCACACAGACTCACAGTGTGATTCTAGACAAGCAACACTATCCCTAGCAGCTTACCAAAACTCATTCACTACTGTGGAAGGGGTAAGGGGACTGCACACAAACTACATATTTCAGTACTGCACTTTAGTGTCAAAGCATGAATCATTTTATCAATAGATAACCAAAGACTGGCTTCTAATGCTACTAAAACTTGACAACATGACAGGTTTTAAAAGAGTTATCTGTCAGCAAATACATGATGTTACCAAATGCTTCTCTCACAGTGGTTCCCAAATGCACACAGACTCACAGTGTGATTCTAGACAACAACCACTATCCCTAGGAGTTTACCAAAACTCATTCACTACAGTGCAAGTGGTAAGAGAACTGCACACAATCTACATATTTCAGGACTGCACTTTTGTGCCAAAGCCTGATTCATTTAATCAAAGCATAAGCAAAAACTGCCTTCTAATGCTACTAAAACTTGACAACAAGACAGGTTTTAAAACAGTTATCTGTCAGCAAATACACAATATTACCACATACTTCTCTCACAGTGGTTCCCAAATGCACACAGACTCACAGTGTTATTCTAGACACGCAACACTATCCCTAGCAGCTTACCAAAACTCATTCACTACTGTGCAAGGGGTAAGGAGACTACACACAATCTACATATTAAAGTACAGCACATTAGTGTCAAAGCATGACTTATTTTATCAATGCATAAGCAAAGACTGGCTTCTAATGCTACTAAAACTTGACAACATGACAGGTTTTAAAACAGTTATCTGTCGGCAAATACACGATGTTACCAAATGCTTCTCTCACAGTGGTTCCCAAATGCACACATACTCACTGTGTGATTCTAGACAAACAACACTATCCCTTGCACTATACCAAAACACATTTCTTCATCTAAAAGGAGTACTACATTTTAGTATAGAAACATAACTCATTTCACAAAATCATAAACAATGACTGGTTTCTAATTCTACCAAAATATAAAAACAGCACAGTTATCTGTCTGCAAACACATGCAAAACATAAACGCTTATCACAGAATGGTTTCTACATGCACACACTCTGTCAATAAGATTGTAGAGAAAAAAGTACTCCCTACACTTTAGCAGGAGAAATACATTAGTCTGAATAAAATCAAAATACTCTACATACATCCCCTCACAATTAAATAACTCACCTTTCAAGTTGTTTTGTAGATTAAGAAGTATATCATTCACACACCAGATTTTCTTTTACAGAATCTCTGCACTGTGCACCTCTCAGCAAAAACAAAGAATGGAAAAGTTTCCCTTTCATTTTCCACACATATACATGTAAACATCAAATCACAATCCTTCACACATACACTCAAAAGCAAACACACATTTCTATTGGTTATACATTTCAACCCTTCCCCCAATCTGCCTTCTGCCTCTTACCATAGAAAGGTCATGAAACACTGCACTGAGCACACAGGTCACAAGTTCAGCACACAATGTTGCTAAACAAGACAGGAAGTGTGCTTGACTTTTCAACATATCAGCTTATCATATATAATGTTCCTTACAATCTGTTTTTGTAACCAATAAGAATCATACCTTTAACAAACAGAAATATACACCCTACCTTTCAGTGTAGAAAGTAGTCATACAACCAATGATTTCTTGTCTTTTTTCCCCCAAAAATTCCGTGGATCCGCGCACCCAACTCGAGAGAATCCGTGCACCCAACACGATAGGATGCGTGCACCGTGCGCGCATTTCGCCGTTTAAAAAAAAAAAAAAAGGGGGCCGCAGGGGGTCCTTCTGGGACCCCCTAAACACCTCTAGAGGGTCAGAGTATTTCCATTCTGCCCCCTTTATATGTTTTACACACTTATTCCCCTTGCTTCTTCAGCCTCGCTTCTACCGAGGCAGAAAATGGCCGCCAACAGTTCCTGGTTTTGAATGTAGACAGACACTCGACAACCAATTAGCATTCAGCGCGCGATCGGGAGGGTGCGCGCTTGGTTCGGGGAGGGTGCGTGCACGGTGCGGGTAGGGTCCGCGGATCCTCCTCGACCATAGATATTTATGTTCTTTTAACTCTAATTTTCTCAGGAACTACTGAACGGATTCACACCATTTATGCAAAAGGCACGAGTCTGAACTAAGGACTATCTCTTTGCCAAATTTGGTGTCATTCTATTCAGCGGTTTGGGCTGTAGCTGCGACAACAGATCCTATGGGAAATTGCATGGGGAAAATGCGTTTTGGGACCCCCCTTTTTTCTCGGCCCCCGCTTGACGAATCACCACGAAACTATCAGGGTAGGAGCGGAGCAGAGCTGGCCAAAAGTTTGGAAAATTTCGCAAAGATTCGTCAACTGGCGCCAGACTTATTGGGAATAGAATGTTGCGGATTTCCTATGGAAAATAGGTTCTAACTATAACTACCTACTGGCGACCGCCAGTAGGTAATATATATATATAGATAGATATATATATATATCACCTACTGTCGCCAGTAGGTAGTTATATTTAGTACCTAGTTTCCATAGGAAAAGCGTTTTTTGTTTTCCCAATAACTTTGGCGCCGGTTGACAAATATTCTCGAAATTTTCAAAACGTATGGTCTGCTCCGGACAGCTTCTATCCTGAAAGTTTTGGGGTGATGTGCCGAGCAGGGGTCCCAAAACGTGTTTTTTCCATGTTATTTTCCATAGGAAAATTAAGACACGGCTACAGCTCGAATTGCTGATCGGAATTAGGCCACATTTGGCAAAAAGGTAGCCCTTGGTTCAGAAAGAGACCTGTTTGTTAAATGGTGGAAATCCGTTCAGTAGTTCCTGAGAAATAAAAAAAAAGAGGTAAAAAAATTAATTTCCCATAGGAAACTTTAGACACGGCTACAGCTCGAACTGCTGAACGGAATCACACCAAATTTGGCAAAAAGGTAATGCTTGGTTCAGAAAGCGTCCTTTTTTAGGTCTCGGACTAGGCAGCGCATGCGCTGTCTCGTCGAGAGATGCTGTATACAGTTTAGTGGGGGGAGCTCCGCCAACTTTCCCGGCTACCTTTTTAATTGTCCGAAACCGTAAATACAGCATTCTCATTGATGTTCGGCAAGTTAGTCCCGCCTCCTGACGGCCATTACGTCATTTTTGTCCCTCCATGACTATCAGCCCCTTTATTTTCCAAACAGTTCTGTTCCCCTGACTCCCCCAGTTCCCTCCCGTAGTCTGTCACTTCTCTGCCCATCACAACCCCCCACCCACTCCCGTTCCTGCCTTTTTGCGCGACCGCAGTTTTGTTTACAATTCAATAGGGTTCACGTAAATACGAGTCCTATTGCATTTGTAAATGCTTGTCTTTTTGCTGATTGGCTGAGTGTATTTGCACTCTTTTTTTGCCTGACGTGTCCAGTCCCTGGCTCCGTTACCCGAAGCGGAAGCATAGCGGCTGTAATGAAAATGCACGCATCCTGCTTTAACAGGGCAGGCAGGAGCTCGCGGCGCTCTCCCGCGCCATCCATTCAAGCCACCAAGTTTTATAAGAAAACAACAATCGCGGCACCCGCACTTTACCTTTAACCATGTTAAAGTACAGCGTGGGTGAGGCGACCCCGTACCTCCTACTGCCCGGGTTGTGCTTTTTTCACACCCCTTTTCCCAGGTTCCAGTAACTGGCGGAACCAGCGCTCCTCCTCGCCCGTGGAAGAGTTAATTCATGTGCGGGGGCGAAGGTGAGTGTCCACAGTGTTGGTGCCATGTGAGTACGTATTATTCGAAATACCGCAATATCTATCTGTGTTTGTCAGCACCTCATAGTGTAAGTACCGCAGTTCCTGTGGTTTCCCTGCCCATGTTCTTAGTCCCCGTGTCCTTGTATCCCTCTTTCAGTGTCTATGTTTCCCTTCCCCAGTGTCCGTGTATCTCTGTTCTATGGCCCATATATCTATATCCCGGTGTCTGGATCCCCGTCCCAGTGTCTCTATTCTAGTGTCCGTATGCCTCTGTCTCAGTGTCTCTCTGCCCATGTATCCCTCTCACAGTGTCTCTGTTTTTTTTTTTTGGTGGCTGTGCACTAAGTTTTTTAGGAAAACAACAATCGCGGCACCCGCGCTTTACCTTTAACCATGTTAAAGTACAGCGCGGGTGCTGCAACCCCGTACCTCCTCCTACCCGGGTTGTGCTTTTTTCACACCCCTTTTCCCAGGCTCCAGTAACTACCGGAACCAGCGCTCCATCTCGCCTGTGGAAGAGTTAATTCCTGTGCGGGGGCGATGGTGAGTGTCCATGGTGTCTATGTATCTCTGTTTTATTGCCCATTCATTCTTGCCCCAGTGCCTGCATCTCCCTGCCCCAGTGCCTCTATCTTCCTGGCCCACTGCCTGAATCTCCCTGTCCCAGTGCCTGCATCCCCCTGTCCCTGTGCCTCTCAGTCCCTGTGTCCTTGTATCCCTCTCTGAGTCTGTGGTTCCCTTTCCTAGTGCCCGTATATCTCTGTCCGACTGCCATTGTATCACTGTCCCAGTGCCTTTTCTCTCCATATCCCTTTATCTCCCTGTGCCTGTATCTGCCTGCCTTAGATCCTGTAACTCCCTGTCCCTGTATCTCCCTGTCCCTGTGCCTGTATCTCCCTGTGGCTGTATCTCACTGCCTCAGTGCCTGTATCTCCCTGTCCTGGAATCTACATCTTGGCGCCCCAGTGTCCAAGTATAAATTCCTAGAGACTCCATATGCCAGTGTCTCCTTGCCACGGCATACCCGCAGTCCATGCTACTCTTCCTTCCAATGTCTCACAACATCCCGGTTCCCTCACACCGCACATTTGTGGGTGAGTACCATGCATTATGCGGGCAAGTTTACCTCTCAACCTTCTGAAGCCTCGGAGGAGGTTGGGAAACAGCGCTTCTGAAGTACGGTCCCATTAAAATCAATAGACAGGAATACTTTGTACAGGGTGGGGGCAGTTTAAAAAAGAATGATAGCTCTGTGTCTGGGGGGTGAAAATGAGCCAACAATGGGTGATGCCTTCCAAAACAGGGTGAGTACCGTGCATTATGCGACACCTGTTTATTGGTAACCCTCAACAGCATCATCCTGAAGTTATCACATTCTTGTTGGAAAAAATAAAACAGTCACGTTTCTGGTGAACTTTAACAGCCTCTCTCAGCCCAAACTGACTCTCTAGTGCTTTCCGCCAGTGCCCCTAAGGCACTTTACACGCAGTCACACTTGTCAGGTGTCTGCTTCAGTCGGGAGAGTGGAGGCGTGCGCGAACCAGCACTTCCCCCTTCTACGAAAGGTTAAAAGGAGCAAACACCACTTTCAAATTCTGCAGATTGCTGCCTAGTATCCCTTCTTAGGCGGCCTGTCCTGTGCGATCAAACAGTGTCGCCACCCCTCCCTCTCCTGTACAGCTGTCCCACGCTGCTCCACACTGCTGGATGCATTTCACGGGGGCTTGTTCCAGCTGGTTTCTTCGCCTGGACAGGAATTTGAGGAGGGGAATAAATAGGGAAACAGAAAGGGAAACAAGCATTTGCAATGCAATAGGTCTCACATTTACGTGAGTTTGAGCTATTAACATTATAAATGACAATGCCTTTTTATTATTATTTTTGATTTTAAAACATAAATAAAAGGCATTGCCGTTTACAATGCCAATAGCTTAAACTCACATAAATCCGAGACCTATTGCATTGCAAATGCTTGTTTTAAATGGTGTAAATCCGCTCAGTAGTATTTGAGATATTAAAGGAAAATAATCTTTATATATCTGGGGGGGACCTAACTACACAAGCACAAGCTTGGCTCTAATTGGCTGCCAACACTTCAATACAGGAAGTATTAGCAGCCATCTTGGTGCAATGCTTTTTAGGTCTCGCCTAGCGACACAGCGCATGCACTGCATATAACCAGACAGCACTGCCCTACCCTAAACACTAAAACAATACCCCAGCATGACCCCCTACACTGCCCAAACACTACTGTACTACCCTATTTCCTAAAACACTTCCCCTGCATGACCCCCTACACTACCCAAACATCACTGCACTACCCTAAAACCTAAACACTACCCCCAGCACAACGATCCTCAACACTACCCAAACACCATTGCACTACCCTAAACCCTAAAACACTACCCCCAGCATGACCCCTACACTAACCAAACACCACTGCAATAACCCTAACACACTACCCCCAGCATGACCCCTACCCTACACAAACACCACTGCACTACCCAAAACCCTAAAAAAATACCCCCAGCAAGACCCCCTACACTACCCAAACACAACTGCACTACCCTAAACCCTAAAACACGCCCCCCTACACTACACAAACATCAATTCACTACACCAAACCCTAAAACACTACCCCAGCATGACCCCCTACACTACACAAACACCACTGCACTACACTAAACCCTAAAACACTACCCCCAGCACGAACCCCTATACTACACTAACACCACTACACTACCCTAAACCCTAAAACACTATACCCAGAACGACCTCCTACCCTAGACAAACACCAATGCACTACCCTAAACCCTAATTCTACCCACAGCACTACCCCCTACACTACCCAAATACAACTGCACTACGCTAAACCCTAAAACACTACCCCCAGCATGACCACCTACACTACACAAACAGCACTGCATTACCCTAAACCCTAAAACACTACCCCCTACACTACACAAACACCACTGCACTACCCTAAAACACTACCACCAGCATGACCCCGTACACTACCCAAACACAACTGCACTACCCTAAACCCTAAAACACGACCCCCTACACTACCCAAAACACAACTGCACTACCCTAAACCCTAAACCATGACCCCCTACACTACAAAAACACCACTGCACTATCCTAAAATCTAAAACACTACCCCAGCATGACCCCCTACACTACACAAACACCACTGCACTACCCTAAACCCTAAAACACTATTCCCTACACTACACAAGCACCACTGCACTACACTAAACCCTAAAACACTACCCCCAGCACGAACCCCTACACTACACTAACACCACTGCACTACCCTAAACCCTAAAACACTATACCCAGCACGACCTCATACCCTAGAAAAACACCACTGCACTACCCTAAACCCTAAATCTACCCACAGCATGACCCCCTGCACTACCCAAACACAACTGCACCACGCTAAACCCTACAACACTACCCCCAGCATGACCCCCTACACTACACAAAAACCACTGCACTACCCTAAACCCTAAAACACTAATCCCTACACTACACAAACACCACTGCACTACCCTAAACCCAAAAACACTACCACCAGCAGTAAATATAACCATCTACTGGCGACCGCCAGTAGATAATACTGGAGACCGCCAGTAGATAATGTATATATGGTGTAGGGGGTCGTGCTGGGGGTAGTGTTTTAGGATTTAGGGTAGTGCAGTGGTGTTTGGGTAGTGTAGGGTGTCATGGTGGGGTAGTGTTTTAGCATTTAGGTTAGCGCAGTGGTGTTTCGGTAGTGTAGGGGGTAGTGCTGGGGATAGTGTTTTTGGGTTTAAAGTAGCGCAGTGGTGTTTGGGTGGTGTAGGGGGTCGTGCTTGGGATAGTGTTTTAAGGGTTTAGGCTACCGCAGTGGTGTTTGTGTAGTGTAGGCGGTCGTGCGACCCCGTACACTACAAAAACACCTCTGCACTACCATAAAATCTAAAACACTACCCCCAGCATGACCCCCTACACTACACAAACACCACTGCACTACCCTAAACCCTAAAACACTACCCCCTACACTACACAAACACCACTGCACTACACTAAACCCTAAAACACTTCCCCCAGCATGAACCCCTACACTACACAAACACCACTGCACTACCCTAAACCCTAACACACCACACCCAGCACGACCCACTACACTATCCAAACACCACTGCACTACCCTAAACCCTAAATCTATCCACAGCACAGTCCTCTACACTACCCAAACATCACTGCACTATGCTAAACCCTAAAACACTACCCTCAGTATGACCTCCTGCCCTACACAAACACCACTGCGCTACCCTAAAACACAACCCCCAGCACTACCCCCTACTCTACACAAACACCACTGTGCTACCCTAAACCCTAAAACACTACCCCCAGCACTACCCTCTACACTACCCAAACACCACTGCACTACCCTAAACCCTAAAACACTCCCCCCAGCACGACCGCCTACACTACACAAACACCACTGCGCTACCCCAAACCCTAAAACACTACCCCAGCACTACTCCCTACACTCCCCAAACACCACTGCGCTACCCTAAACCCTAAAACACTATCCCCAGCACGACCACCTACACTACCCAAATACCACTGTGCTACCCTAAACCGTAAAACACTACCCCCAGTACGACCCCCTACACTACCCAAACACTACTGTGCTACCCTAAACAATAAATCTCCCCCCCGGCATGACCCCCTACACTACCCAAACACCACTGCGCTACCCTAAACCCTAAAACACTATCCCCAGCACGACCACCTACACTACCCAAATACCACTGTGCTACCCTAAACCGTAAAACACTACCCCCAGTATGACCCACTACGCTACTCAAACACCACTGCGCTACCCTAAATCCTAAAACACTAACCCCCGCACGACCCCCTACGCTACCCAAACACCACTGTGCTACTCTAAACCCTAAAACCCTAACCACAGCATGACCCCCTACGCTACCCAAACATCACTGCGCTACCCTAAACCCTAAAACACTACCCCAGCACGACCCCCTACACTACACAAACACAACTGCGCTAACCTAAACCTTAAAACACTACCCCAAGCATGACCCCCTACACTACACAAACACCACTGCGCTACCCGAAACACTAAAACACTACCCCCAGCACAACCCCCTACACTTCACAAACACCACTGCGCTACCCTAACCTCTAAAACACTACCCCAGCACAATCTCCTACACTTCACAAACACCACTGCGCTACCCTAACCTCTAAAACACTACCCCCAGCACTACCCCCTACGCTACACAAACACCACTGCGCTACCATAAACACTAAAACACTACCCCCAGCACGACTCCCTACACTACACAAACACCACTGCGCTACCGTGAACCCTAAAACACTACCCCAGCACGATTCCCTAAGCTACACAAACACACTGCGCTATCCTAAACCCTAAAACACTACCCCAGCACGACCCTCTACACTACCTAAACACCGCTGCGCTATCCTAAACCCTAAAACACTACCCCAGCACGACCCTCTACACTACCCAAACACCACTGCGCTACCCTAAACCCTAAAACACTACTCCCAGCACGGCCCCCTACACTACACAAACACCACTGCGCTATCCTAAACCCTAAAACACTACCCCCAGCACGAACCCCTACAGTTCACAAACACCACTGCGCTACACTTAACCCTAAAACACTACCCCCAGCACAACCCCCTACACTATCCATTCACCACTGCGCTACCCTAAACCCTAAAACACTACCCCCAGCACGACCGCCTACACTACACAAACACCACTGCGCTACCCTAAACCCTAAAACACTACCCACAGCACAACCGCCTACACTACACAAACACCACTGCGCTGCCCTAAACCCTAAAACATTACCCCCAGCATGACCCCCTACACTACCCAAACACCACTGCGCTACCCTAAACCCTAAAACACTACCTCCAGCACGACCCCCTACACTACCCAAACACCACTGCGATTCCCTAAACCCTAAAACACTATCCCCAGCACGACGCCCTACACTACCCAAACACCACTGCGCTACCCTAAACCCTAAAACACTACCCCACCATGACACCCTACACTACCCAAACACCACTGCGCTACCCTAAAACACTACCCCCAGCACAACATCCTACACTATATATATTATATACTGGCGGTCTCCAGTATTATCTACTGGCGGTCAGCAGTAGATAGTTATAGTTAGGACCTAGTTTCCATAGGAAAAAGCGTTTTTTATGTTTCCAATAACTTTGGCACCGGTTGACGAATCTTCGTGAAATTTTCAAAACGTATGGCCCGCTCCGGTCAGCTCCTATCCTGAAAGTTTTGGGGGTGATTTGCCGAGCAGGGGCCAAGAAAAAAGGGGGGTTTTAAAACGTGTTTTTTCCATGTTATTTTCCATAGGAAACTTTAGACACGGCTACAGCTCAAACTGCTGAAGGGAATTACACCAAATTTGGCAAAAAGGTAGCCCTTGATTCAGAAAGAGATCTTTTTGTTAAATGGTGTAAATCCGTTCAGTAGTTCCTGAGAAATAAAAAAAAAAGAGGTAAAAAAATGCAATTTCGCATGGGAAACTTTAGACACGGCTACAGCTCGAACTGCCGAACGGAATTACACCAAATTTGGCAAAAAGGTAACCCTTGGTTCAGAAAGAGATCTTTTTGTTAAATGGTGTAAATCCGTTCAGTAGTTCCTGAGAAATAAAAAAAAAAAGAGGTAAAAAAATGCAATTTTGCATAGGAAACTTTAGACACGGCTACAGCTCGAACTGCTGAATGGAATAACACCAAAGTTGGCAAAAAAGGTAGTGCTTGGTTCAGAAAGGGTCCTTTTTTTTTTTTAAATGGTGTATATCCGTTCAGTAGTTTTTGAGATATTAAAGGAAAAAAATCTTCATATATCTGGGCGGGACCTAACTACACAAGCACAAGCTTGGCACTAATTGGCTGCCAACACTTCAGTACAGGAAGTGTTGCCAGCCATCTTGGTGCAATGCTTTATAGGTCTCGCCTAGCGACACAGTGCATGCGCTGACCACTAAACAGACAGCACTGCACTACCCTAAACACTAAAACAACACCCCAGCATGACCCTCTACACTACCCAAACACTACTGTACTACCCTAAACCCTAAAACACTACCCCTGCATGACCCCCTACACTACCCAAACATCACTGCACTACCCTAAACCACTACCCCAGCACAACGATCCCCAACACTACCCAAACACCACTGCACTACCCTAAACCCTAAAACACTACCCCCAGGACGACCCCCTACACTATATATATTATCTACTGGCGGTCTCCAGTATTATCTACTGGTGGTCGGCAGTAGATATTCATAGTTAGGACCTAGTTTCCATAGGAAAAGCGTTTTTTGTTTTCCTAATAACTTTGGCGCCGGTTGACGAATCTTTGCGAAATTTTCAAAAAGTATGGCCCGCTCCGGTCAGCTCCTATCCTGAAAGTTTTATGGGTGATTTGCAGAGCAGGTGCAAAGAAAAAATGGGGGTTCCAAAACTTGTTTTTTCCATGGTTTTTCCCATAGGAAACTTTAGCCACGGCTACAGCTCAAACTTCTGAACGGAATCACACCAAATTTGGCAAAAAGGTAGTGCTTGGTTCAGAAAGCGTCCTTGTTTAAAATGGTGTAATTGCGTTCAGTAGTTTTTGAGATATTAAAGGAAAATATCTTTATATATCTGGGCAGGACCTAACTACACTAGCACAAGCTTAGCTTTAATTGGCTGCCAACACTTCAATCCAGGAAGTGGTGGCAGTCATCTTGGTGCAATGCTTTTTAGGTCTCGCCTAGCGATGCAGTGAATGCGCTGCACAATACACAAACACTACTGTACTACCCTAAACCTTAAAACACTACCCCAGCACGACCCCACACATTACCCAAACACCACTGCACCAACCTAAACCCTAAAACACTACCCCAGCACAACGATCCCCCGCACTACCCAAACACAACTGCACTACCCTAAACCCTAAAACTCTACCCCCAGCATGACCCCCTACACTAACCAATCACTACTGCACTACCCTAAGCCCTAACACACTACCCCCAGCATGACCCCCTACACTACCCAAACACCACTGCACTACCCTAATCCCTAAAACACTACCCCCAGCACAACCCCCTACACTACACAAACACCACTGCACTAATTTAAACCCTAAAACACTACCCCCAGCACGACCCCCTACACTACAAAAACACCACTGCACTAACCTAAACCCTAAATAACTACACCCAGCTCGACCCCTTACACTACCCAAACACCACTGCACTACCCTAAACCCTAAAACACTACCCCCAGTACGACCCCCTACACTACAAAAAGACCACTGCACTAACCTAAACCCTAAAGAACTACCCCCAGTATGACCCCCTACACTACCCAAACACCACTGCAATACCCGAAACCCTAAAACAGCACTAACCCCAGCACAACTCCCTACGCTACACAAACACCACTGCACTAACCTAAACCCTAAACCACTGCCCCCAGCTTGACCCCCTACACTACACAAACACCACTGCACCACCCTAAACCCTAAAACACTACCCCCAGTATGACCCCTACACTACAAAAACACCACTGCACTAACCTAAACCCTAAATAACTACCCCCAGCACGACCCCCTACACTACACAAACACCACTGCACTACCCTAAACCCTAAAACACTATCCCCTACACTACACACACACCACTGCACTACACTAAACCCTAAAACACTACCCCAGCACGAACCCCTACACTACACTAACACCACTGCACTATCCTAAACCCTAAAACACTATCGCCAGCACAACCTCATACCCTAGACAAACACCCCTGCACTACCCTAAACCCTAAATCTACCCCCAGCATGACCTCCTACACTACACAAACACCACTGCACTACCCTAAACCCTAAAACACTACCCCTACACTACACAAACACCACTGCACTACCCTAAACCCTAAAACACTACCACCAGCATGACCCCCTACACTGCCCAAACACAACTGCACTACCCTAAACCCTAAAACACGACCCCCTACACTACCCAAACACAACTGCACCACCCTAAACCCTAAAACATGACCCCATACACTACAAAAACACCACTGCACTACCCTAAACCCTAAAACACTATCCCCTACAATACACAAACACCACTGAACTACACTAAACCCTAAAACACTACCCCCAGCACAAACCCCTACACTACACAAACACCACTGCGCTACCCTAAACCCTAAAACACTACCCCCAGCACTACCCCCACAGTACACAAACACCACTGCGCTACCCCAAACCCTAAAACACTACCCCAGCACTACTCCCTACACTCCCAAAACACCACTGCGCTACCCTAAACCCTAAAACACTACCCCCAGCACGACCCACTACACTACACAAACACCACTGCGCTAACCTAAACCTTAAAACACTACCCCCAGCACGACCCCCTACACTACACAAACACCACTGCGCTACCCAAAACACTAAAACACTACCCCAGCACAACCCCCTACACTTCACAACCACCACTGCGCTACCCTAACCTCTAAAACACTACCCCCAACACAACCCCCTACACTTCACAAATACCACTGCGCTACCCTAACCTCTAAAACACTACTCCCAGGACGACCCCCTACACTACACAAACACCACTGCGCTACCATAAACATTAAACACTACCCCCAGCACGATTCCCTACACTACCCAAACACCACTGCGCTATCCTAAACCCTAAAACACTAACCCAGCACAACCCTCTACACTACCCAAACACCACTGCGCTACCCTAAACCCTAAAACACTACCCCCAGCACGGCCCCTACACTACACAAACACCACTGCGCTACCCTAAACCCTAAAACACTACCCCCAGCACAAACCCCTACAGTACACAAACACCACTGCGCTACACTTAACCCTAAAACACTACCCCTAGCACAACCCCCTACACTATCCATTCACCATTGCGCTACCCTAAACCCTAAAACACTACCCCCAGCACAACCGCCTACACTACACAAACACCACTGTGCTACCCTAAACCCTAAAACACTACCCCCAGCACTACCCTCTACACTACCCAAACACCACTGCACTACCCTAAACCCTAAAACACTCCCCCCAGCACGACCGCCTACACTACACAAACACCACTGCGCTACCCCAAACCCTAAAACACTACCCCAGCACTACTCCCTACACTCCCCAAACACCACTGCGCTACCCTAAACCCTAAAACACTATCCCCAGCACGACCACCTACACTACCCAAATACCACTGTGCTACCCTAAACCGTAAAACACTACCCCCAGTACGACCCCCTACACTACCCAAACACTACTGTGCTACCCTAAACAATAAATCTCCCCCCCGGCATGACCCCCTACACTACCCAAACACCACTGCGCTACCCTAAACCCTAAAACACTATCCCCAGCACGACCACCTACACTACCCAAATACCACTGTGCTACCCTAAACCGTAAAACACTACCCCCAGTATGACCCACTACGCTACTCAAACACCACTGCGCTACCCTAAATCCTAAAACACTAACCCCCGCACGACCCCCTACGCTACCCAAACACCACTGTGCTACTCTAAACCCTAAAACCCTAACCACAGCATGACCCCCTACGCTACCCAAACATCACTGCGCTACCCTAAACCCTAAAACACTACCCCAGCACGACCCCCTACACTACACAAACACAACTGCGCTAACCTAAACCTTAAAACACTACCCCAAGCATGACCCCCTACACTACACAAACACCACTGCGCTACCCGAAACACTAAAACACTACCCCCAGCACAACCCCCTACACTTCACAAACACCACTGCGCTACCCTAACCTCTAAAACACTACCCCAGCACAATCTCCTACACTTCACAAACACCACTGCGCTACCCTAACCTCTAAAACACTACCCCCAGCACTACCCCCTACGCTACACAAACACCACTGCGCTACCATAAACACTAAAACACTACCCCCAGCACGACTCCCTACACTACACAAACACCACTGCGCTACCGTGAACCCTAAAACACTACCCCAGCACGATTCCCTAAGCTACACAAACACACTGCGCTATTCTAAACCCTAAAACACTACCCCAGCACGACCCTCTACACTACCTAAACACCGCTGCGCTATCCTAAACCCTAAAACACTACCCCAGCACGACCCTCTACACTACCCAAACACCACTGCGCTACCCTAAACCCTAAAACACTACTCCCAGCACGGCCCCCTACACTACACAAACACCACTGCGCTATCCTAAACCCTAAAACACTACCCCCAGCACGAACCCCTACAGTTCACAAACACCACTGCGCTACACTTAACCCTAAAACACTACCCCCAGCACAACCCCCTACACTATCCATTCACCACTGCGCTACCCTAAACCCTAAAACACTACCCCCAGCACAACCGCCTACACTACACAAACACCACTGCGCTACCCTAAACCCTAAAACACTACCCACAGCACAACCGCCTACACTACACAAACACCACTGCGCTGCCCTAAACCCTAAAACATTACCCCCAGCATGACCCCCTACACTACCCAAACACCACTGCGCTACCCTAAACCCTAAAACACTACCTCCAGCACGACCCCCTACACTACCCAAACACCACTGCGATTCCCTAAACCCTAAAACACTATCCCCAGCACGACGCCCTACACTACCCAAACACCACTGCGCTACCCTAAACCCTAAAACACTACCCCACCATGACACCCTACACTACCCAAACACCACTGCGCTACCCTAAAACACTACCCCCAGCACAACATCCTACACTATATATATTATATACTGGCGGTCTCCAGTATTATCTACTGGCGGTCAGCAGTAGATAGTTATAGTTAGGACCTAGTTTCCATAGGAAAAAGCGTTTTTTATGTTTCCAATAACTTTGGCACCGGTTGACGAATCTTCGTGAAATTTTCAAAACGTATGGCCCGCTCCGGTCAGCTCCTATCCTGAAAGTTTTGGGGGTGATTTGCCGAGCAGGGGCCAAGAAAAAAGGGGGGTTTTAAAACGTGTTTTTTCCATGTTATTTTCCATAGGAAACTTTAGACACGGCTACAGCTCAAACTGCTGAAGGGAATTACACCAAATTTGGCAAAAAGGTAGCCCTTGATTCAGAAAGAGATCTTTTTGTTAAATGGTGTAAATCCGTTCAGTAGTTCCTGAGAAATAAAAAAAAAAGAGGTAAAAAAATGCAATTTCGCATGGGAAACTTTAGACACGGCTACAGCTCGAACTGCCGAACGGAATTACACCAAATTTGGCAAAAAGGTAACCCTTGGTTCAGAAAGAGATCTTTTTGTTAAATGGTGTAAATCCGTTCAGTAGTTCCTGAGAAATAAAAAAAAAAAGAGGTAAAAAAATGCAATTTTGCATAGGAAACTTTAGACACGGCTACAGCTCGAACTGCTGAATGGAATAACACCAAAGTTGGCAAAAAAGGTAGTGCTTGGTTCAGAAAGGGTCCTTTTTTTTTTTTAAATGGTGTATATCCGTTCAGTAGTTTTTGAGATATTAAAGGAAAAAAATCTTCATATATCTGGGCGGGACCTAACTACACAAGCACAAGCTTGGCACTAATTGGCTGCCAACACTTCAGTACAGGAAGTGTTGCCAGCCATCTTGGTGCAATGCTTTATAGGTCTCGCCTAGCGACACAGTGCATGCGCTGACCACTAAACAGACAGCACTGCACTACCCTAAACACTAAAACAACACCCCAGCATGACCCTCTACACTACCCAAACACTACTGTACTACCCTAAACCCTAAAACACTACCCCTGCATGACCCCCTACACTACCCAAACATCACTGCACTACCCTAAACCACTACCCCAGCACAACGATCCCCAACACTACCCAAACACCACTGCACTACCCTAAACCCTAAAACACTACCCCCAGGACGACCCCCTACACTATATATATTATCTACTGGCGGTCTCCAGTATTATCTACTGGTGGTCGGCAGTAGATATTCATAGTTAGGACCTAGTTTCCATAGGAAAAGCGTTTTTTGTTTTCCTAATAACTTTGGCGCCGGTTGACGAATCTTTGCGAAATTTTCAAAAAGTATGGCCCGCTCCGGTCAGCTCCTATCCTGAAAGTTTTATGGGTGATTTGCAGAGCAGGTGCAAAGAAAAAATGGGGGTTCCAAAACTTGTTTTTTCCATGGTTTTTCCCATAGGAAACTTTAGCCACGGCTACAGCTCAAACTTCTGAACGGAATCACACCAAATTTGGCAAAAAGGTAGTGCTTGGTTCAGAAAGCGTCCTTGTTTAAAATGGTGTAATTGCGTTCAGTAGTTTTTGAGATATTAAAGGAAAATATCTTTATATATCTGGGCAGGACCTAACTACACTAGCACAAGCTTAGCTTTAATTGGCTGCCAACACTTCAATCCAGGAAGTGGTGGCAGTCATCTTGGTGCAATGCTTTTTAGGTCTCGCCTAGCGATGCAGTGAATGCGCTGCACAATACACAAACACTACTGTACTACCCTAAACCTTAAAACACTACCCCAGCACGACCCCACACATTACCCAAACACCACTGCACCAACCTAAACCCTAAAACACTACCCCAGCACAACGATCCCCCGCACTACCCAAACACAACTGCACTACCCTAAACCCTAAAACTCTACCCCCAGCATGACCCCCTACACTAACCAATCACTACTGCACTACCCTAAGCCCTAACACACTACCCCCAGCATGACCCCCTACACTACCCAAACACCACTGCACTACCCTAATCCCTAAAACACTACCCCCAGCACAACCCCCTACACTACACAAACACCACTGCACTAATTTAAACCCTAAAACACTACCCCCAGCACGACCCCCTACACTACAAAAACACCACTGCACTAACCTAAACCCTAAATAACTACACCCAGCTCGACCCCTTACACTACCCAAACACCACTGCACTACCCTAAACCCTAAAACACTACCCCCAGTACGACCCCCTACACTACAAAAAGACCACTGCACTAACCTAAACCCTAAAGAACTACCCCCAGTATGACCCCCTACACTACCCAAACACCACTGCAATACCCGAAACCCTAAAACAGCACTAACCCCAGCACAACTCCCTACGCTACACAAACACCACTGCACTAACCTAAACCCTAAACCACTGCCCCCAGCTTGACCCCCTACACTACACAAACACCACTGCACCACCCTAAACCCTAAAACACTACCCCCAGTATGACCCCTACACTACAAAAACACCACTGCACTAACCTAAACCCTAAATAACTACCCCCAGCACGACCCCCTACACTACACAAACACCACTGCACTACCCTAAACCCTAAAACACTATCCCCTACACTAC
The DNA here is from genome assembly GCF_964204655.1 of Triturus cristatus. Classification (NCBI taxonomy): domain Eukaryota; kingdom Metazoa; phylum Chordata; class Amphibia; order Caudata; family Salamandridae; genus Triturus; species Triturus cristatus. The sequence continues at coordinate 279,468,955 of NC_140579.1, forward strand.
ACACACACCACTGCACTACACTAAACCCTAAAACACTACCCCAGCACGAACCCCTACACTACACTAACACCACTGCACTATCCTAAACCCTAAAACACTATCGCCAGCACAACCTCATACCCTAGACAAACACCCCTGCACTACCCTAAACCCTAAATCTACCCCCAGCATGACCTCCTACACTACACAAACACCACTGCACTACCCTAAACCCTAAAACACTACCCCTACACTACACAAACACCACTGCACTACCCTAAACCCTAAAACACTACCACCAGCATGACCCCCTACACTGCCCAAACACAACTGCACTACCCTAAACCCTAAAACACGACCCCCTACACTACCCAAACACAACTGCACCACCCTAAACCCTAAAACATGACCCCATACACTACAAAAACACCACTGCACTACCCTAAACCCTAAAACACTATCCCCTACAATACACAAACACCACTGAACTACACTAAACCCTAAAACACTACCCCCAGCACAAACCCCTACACTACACAAACACCACTGCGCTACCCTAAACCCTAAAACACTACCCCCAGCACTACCCCCACAGTACACAAACACCACTGCGCTACCCCAAACCCTAAAACACTACCCCAGCACTACTCCCTACACTCCCAAAACACCACTGCGCTACCCTAAACCCTAAAACACTACCCCCAGCACGACCCACTACACTACACAAACACCACTGCGCTAACCTAAACCTTAAAACACTACCCCCAGCACGACCCCCTACACTACACAAACACCACTGCGCTACCCAAAACACTAAAACACTACCCCAGCACAACCCCCTACACTTCACAACCACCACTGCGCTACCCTAACCTCTAAAACACTACCCCCAACACAACCCCCTACACTTCACAAATACCACTGCGCTACCCTAACCTCTAAAACACTACTCCCAGGACGACCCCCTACACTACACAAACACCACTGCGCTACCATAAACATTAAACACTACCCCCAGCACGATTCCCTACACTACCCAAACACCACTGCGCTATCCTAAACCCTAAAACACTAACCCAGCACAACCCTCTACACTACCCAAACACCACTGCGCTACCCTAAACCCTAAAACACTACCCCCAGCACGGCCCCTACACTACACAAACACCACTGCGCTACCCTAAACCCTAAAACACTACCCCCAGCACAAACCCCTACAGTACACAAACACCACTGCGCTACACTTAACCCTAAAACACTACCCCTAGCACAACCCCCTACACTATCCATTCACCATTGCGCTACCCTAAACCCTAAAACACTACCCCCAGCACAACCGCCTACACTACACAAACACCACTGCGCTACCCTAAACCCTAAAACACTACCCACAACACAACTGCCTACACTACACAAACACCACTGCGCTGCCCTAAACCCTAAAACACTACCCCCAGCATGACACCCTACACCACCCAAACACCACTGCACTACCCTAAACCCTAAAACACTACCTCCAGCATGACCCCCTACACTACCCAAACACCACTGCGGTACCCTAAACCCTAAAACACTACCCCAGCACGACCCCCTACACTACCCAAACACCACTGTGGTACTCTAAACCCTAAAACACTATCCCCAGCACGACGCCCTACACTACCCAAACACCACTGCGGTACCCTAAACCCTAAAACACTACCCCACCATGACACCCTACGCTACCCAAACACCACTGCGCTACCCTAAACCCTAAAATACTACCCCCAGCACAACATTCTACACTATCTCCAGTATTATCTACTGGCGGTCAGCAGTAGATAGTTATAGTTAGGACTTAGTTTCCATAGGAAAAGCGTTTTTTGTGTTTCCAATAACTTTGGCGCCGGTTGACGAATTTTCTTGAAATTTTCAAAACGTATGGCCCGCTACAGTCAGCTCCTATCCTGAAAGTTTTGGGGGTGATTTGCCAAGCAGGGGCCAAGAAAAAAGGGGGGTTCCAAAACGTGTTTTTTCCATGTTATTTTCCATAGGAAACTTTAGACACGGCTACAGCTCAAACTGCTGAACGGAATTACACCAAATTTGGCAAAAAGGTAGCCCTTGGTTCAGAAAGAGATCTTTTTGTTAAATGGTGTAAATCCGTTCAGTAGTTCCTAAGAAATAAAAAAAAAAGAGGTAAAAAAATGCAATTTCGCATAGGAAACTTTAGACACGGCTACAGCTCGAACTGCTGAGCGGAACAACACCGAATTTGGCAAAAAAGGTAGTGCTTGGTTCAGAAAGGGTCCTTTTTTTTTAATTGTTTAAATCCGTTCAGTAGTTTTTGAGATATTAAAGGAATAAAATCTTCATTTATCTGGGCGGGACCTATCTACACAAGCACAAGCTTGGCTCTAATTGGCTGCCAACACTTCAGTACAGGAAATGTTGGCAGCCATCTTGGTGCAATGCTTTTTAGGTCTCGCCTAGCGACACAGCGCATGCGCTGACCACTAAACAGACAGCACGGCACTACCCTAAACACTAAAACAATACCCCAGCATGACCCCCTACACTACCCAAACATCACTGCACTACCCTAAACCCTAAAACACTACCCCTGCATGACCCCCTACACTACTCAAACATCTCTGCACTACCCTAAACCCTAAAACACTACCCCCAGCACAACGATCCCCAACACTACCCAAACACCACTGCACTACCCTAAACCCTAAAACACTACCCCCAGCACGACCCCCTACACTATATATATTATCTATTGGCGGTCTCCAGTATTATATACTGGTGGTCGGCAGTAGTTATAGTTAGGACCTAGTTTCCATAGGAAAAGCGTTTTTTGTTTTCCTAATAACTTTGGCACCGGTTGACGAATCTTTGCGAAATTTTCAAAAAGTATGGCCCGCTCCGGTCAGCTCCTATCCTGAAAGTTTTGGGGGTGATTTGCAGAGCAGGGGCCAAGAAAAAAGGGGGGTTCCAAAATGTGTTATTTCCATGGTTTTTCCCATTGGAAACTTTAGCCACGGCTACAGCTCAAACTTCTGAACGGAATCACACCAAATTTGGCAAAAAGGTAGTGCTTGGTTCAGAAAGCGTCCCTTTTTAAAATGGTGTAATTACGTTCAGTAGTTTTTGAGATATTAAAGGAAAATATCTTTATAAATCTGGGCAGGACCTAACTACACAAGAACAAGCTTAGCTCTAATTGCCTGCCAACACTTCAATCCAGGAAGTGTTGGCAGTCATCTTGGTGCAATGCTTTTTAGGTCTCGCCTAGCCATGCAGTGAATGTGCTGCACAATACACAAACACTACTGTACTACCCTAAACCTTAAAACACTATCCCAGCACGACCCCATACACTACCCAAACATCACTGCACTAACCTAAACCCTAAAACACTACCCCAGCACAACGATCCCCCGCACTACCCAAATACCACTGCACTACCCTAAACCCTAAAACACTACCCCCAGCACAACCCCCTACACTACACAAACACCACTGCACTAATTTAAATCCTAAAACGCTACCCCCAGCACAACCCGCTACACTACAAAAACACCACTGCACTAACCTAAACCCTAAATAACTACACCCAGCTCGACCTCCTACACTACCCAAACACCACTGCACTACCCGAAACCCTAAAACAACACTAACCCCAGCACAACTCCCTACACTACACAAACACCACTGCACTAACCTAAACCCTAAACCACTGCCCCCAGCTTGACCCTCTACACTACACAAACACCACTGCACTACCCTAAACCCTAAAACACTATCCCCAGTATGACCCCTGCACTACAAAAACACTACTGCACTAACCTAAACCCTAAATACCACCTACACTACCCAAATACCACTGTGCTACCCTAAACCGTAAAACACTACCCCCAGTACGACCCCCTACACTACCCAAACACTACTGTGCTACCCTAAACAATAAATCTCCCCCCGGCATGACCCCCTACACTACCCAAACACCACTGCGCTACCCTAAACCCTAAAACACTATCCCCAGCACGACCACCTACACTACCCAAATACCACTGTGCTACCCTAAACCGTAAAACACTACCCCCAGTATGACCCACTACGCTACTCAAACACCACTGCGCTACCCTAAATCCGAAAACACTAACCCCCGCACGACCCCCTACGCTACCCAAACACCACTGTGCTACTCTAAACCCTAAAACCCTAACCACAGCATGACCCCCTACGCTACCCAAACATCACTGCGCTACCCTAAACCCTAAAACACTACCCTAGCACGACCCCCTACACTACACAAACACAACTGCGCTAACCTAAACCTTAAAACACTACCCCAAGCATGACCCCCTACACTACACAAACACCACTGCGCTACCCGAAACACTAAAACACTACCCCCAGCACAACCCCCTACACTTCACAAACACCACTGCGCTACCCTAACTTCTAAAACACTACCCCCAGCACAATCTCCTACACTTCACAAACACCACTGCGCTACCCTAACCTCTAAAACACTACCCCCAGTACTACCCCCTACGCTACACAAACACCACTGCGCTACCATAAACACTAAAACACTACCCCCAGCACGACTCCCTACACTACACAAACACCACTGCGCTACCGTGAACCCTAAAACACTACCCCAGCACGATTCCCTAAGCTACACAAACACACTGCGCTATCCTAAACCCTAAAACACTACCCCAGCACGACCCTCTACACTACCTAAACACCACTGCGCTATCCTAAACCCTAAAACACTACCCCAGCACGACCCTCTACACTATCCAAACACCACTGCGCTACCCTAAACCCTAAAACACTACTCCCAGCACGGCCCCCTACACTACACAAACACCACTGCGCTACCCTAAACCCTAAAACACTACCCCCAGCACGAACCCCTACAGTTCACAAACACCACTGCGCTACACTTAACCCTAAAACACTACCCCCAGCACAACCCCCTACACTATCCATTCACCACTGCGCTACCCTAAACCCTAAAACACTACCCCCAGCACGACCGCCTACACTACACAAACACCACTGCGCTACCCTAAACCCTAAAACACTACCCACAGCACAACCGCCTACACTACACAAACACCACTGCGCTGCCCTAAACCCTAAAACATTACCCCCAGCATGACCCCCTACACTACCCAAACACCACTGCGCTACCCTAAACCCTAAAACACTACCTCCAGCACGACCCCCTACACTACCCAAACACCACTGCGATTCCCTAAACCCTAAAACACTATCCCCAGCACGACGCCCTACACTACCCAAACACCACTGCGCTACCCTAAACCCTAAAACACTACCCCACCATGACACCCTACACTACCCAAACACCACTGCGCTACCCTAAAACACTACCCCCAGCACAACATCCTACACTATATATATTATATACTGGCGGTCTCCAGTATTATCTACTGGCGGTCAGCAGTAGATAGTTATAGTTAGGACCTAGTTTCCATAGGAAAAGCGTTTTTTATGTTTCCAATAACTTTGGCACCGGTTGACGAATCTTCGTGAAATTTTCAAAACGTATGGCCCGCTCCGGTCAGCTTCTATCCTGAAAGTTTTGGGGGTGATTTGCCGAGCAGGGGCCAAGAAAAAAGGGGGGTTCCAAAACGTGTTTTTTCCATGTTATTTTCCATAGGAAACTTTAGACACGGCTACAGCTCGAACTGCTGAATGGAATAACACCAAAGTTGGCAAAAAAGGTAGTGCTTGGTTCAGAAAGGGTCCTTTTTTTTTTAAATGGTGTATATCCGTTCAGTAGTTTTTGAGATATTAAAGGAAAAAAATCTTCATATATCTGGGCGGGACCTAACTACACAAGCACAAGCTTGGCACTAATTGGCTGCCAACACTTCAGTACAGGAAGTGTTGGCAGCCATCTTGGTGCAATGCTTTATAGGTCTCGCCTAGCGACACAGTGCATGCGCTGACCACTAAACAGACAGCACTGCACTACCCTAAACACTAAAACAACACCCCAGCATGACCCTCTACACTACCCAAACACTACTGTACTACCCTAAACCCTAAAACACTACCCCTGCATGACCCACTACACTACCCAAACATCACTGCACTACCCTAAACCACTACCCCAGCACAACGATCCCCAACACTACCCAAACACCACTGCACTACCCTAAACCCTAAAACACTACCCCCAGGACGACCCCCTACACTATATATATTATCTACTGGCGGTCTCCAGTATTATCTACTGGTGGTCGGCAGTAGATATTCATAGTTAGGACCTAGTTTCCATAGGAAAAGCGTTTTTTGTTTTCCTAATAACTTTGGCGCCGGTTGACGAATCTTTGCGAAATTTTCAAAAAGTATGGCCCGCTCCGGTCAGCTCCTATCCTGAAAGTTTTATGGGTGATTTGCAGAGCAGGTGCAGAGAAAAAATGGGGGTTCCAAAACTTGTTTTTTCCATGGTTTTTCCCATAGGAAACTTTAGCCACGGCTACAGCTCAAACTTCTGAACGGAATCACACCAAATTTGGCAAAAAGGTAGTGCTTGGTTCAGAAAGCGTCCTTGTTTAAAATGGTGTAATTGCGTTCAGTAGTTTTTGAGATATTAAAGGAAAATATCTTTATATATCTGGGCAGGACCTAACTACACAAGCACAAGCTTAGCTTTAATTGGCTGCCAACACTTCAATCCAGGAAGTGGTGGCAGTCATCTTGGTGCAATGCTTTTTAGGTCTCGCCTAGCGATGCAGTGAATGCGCTGCCCAATACACAAACACTACTGTACTACCCTAAACCTTAAAACACTACCCCAGCACGACCCCACACATTACCCAAACACCACTGCACCAACCTAAACCCTAAAACACTACCCCAGCACAACGATCCCCCGCACTACCCAAACACAACTGCACTACCCTAAACCCTAAAACTCTACCCCCAGCATGACCCCCTACACTAACCAATCACTACTGCACTACCCTAAGCCCTAACACACTACCCCCAGCATGACCCCCTACACTACCCAAACACCACTGCACTACCCTAATCCCTAAAACACTACCCCCAGCACAACCCCCTACACTACACAAACACCACTGCACTAATTTAAACCCTAAAACACTACCCCCAGCACGACCCCCTACACTACAAAAACACCACTGCACTAACCTAAACCCTAAATAACTACACCCAGCTCGACCCCTTACACTACCCAAACACCACTGCACTACCCTAAACCCTAAAACACTACCCCCAGTACGACCCCCTACACTACAAAAAGACCACTGCACTAACCTAAACCCTAAAGAACTACCCCCAGTATGACCCCCTACACTACCCAAACACCACTGCAATACCCGAAACCCTAAAACAACACTAACCCCAGCACAACTCCCTACGCTACACAAACACCACTGCACTAACCTAAACCCTAAACCACTGCCCCCAGCTTGACCCCCTACACTACACAAACACCACTGCACCACCCTAAACCCTAAAACACTACCCCCAGTATGACCCCTACACTTCAAAAACACCACTGCACTAACCTAAACCCTAAATAACTACCCCCAGCACGACCCCCTACACTACACAAACACCACTGCACTACCCTAAACCCGAAAACACTACCCCCAGGACGACCCCCTACACTATATATATTATCTACTGGCGGTCTCCAGTATTATCTACTGGTGGTCGGCAGTAGATATTCATAGTTAGGACCTAGTTTCCATAGGAAAAGCGTTTTTTGTTTTCCTAATAACTTTGGCGCCGGTTGACGAATCTTTGCGAAATTTTCAAAAAGTATGGCCCGCTCCGGTCAGCTCCTATCCTGAAAGTTTTATGGGTGATTTGCAGAGCAGGTGCAAAGAAAAAATGGGGGTTCCAAAACTTGTTTTTTCCATGGTTTTTCCCATAGGAAACTTTAGCCACGGCTACAGCTCAAACTTCTGAACGGAATCACACCAAATTTGGCAAAAAGGTAGTGCTTGGTTCAGAAAGCGTCCTTGTTTAAAATGGTGTAATTGCGTTCAGTAGTTTTTGAGATATTAAAGGAAAATATCTTTATATATCTGGGCAGGACCTAACTACACAAGCACAAGCTTAGCTTTAATTGGCTGCCAACACTTCAATCCAGGAAGTGGTGGCAGTCATCTTGGTGCAATGCTTTTTAGGTCTCGCCTAGCGATGCAGTGAATGCGCTGCCCAATACACAAACACTACTGTACTACCCTAAACCTTAAAACACTACCCCAGCACGACCCCACACATTACCCAAACACCACTGCACCAACCTAAACCCTAAAACACTACCCCAGCACAACGATCCCCCGCACTACCCAAACACAACTGCACTACCCTAAACCCTAAAACTCTACCCCCAGCATGACCCCCTACACTAACCAATCACTACTGCACTACCCTAAGCCCTAACACACTACCCCCAGCATGACCCCCTACACTACCCAAACACCACTGCACTACCCTAATCCCTAAAACACTACCCCCAGCACAACCCCCTACACTACACAAACACCACTGCACTAATTTAAACCCTAAAACACTACCCCCAGCACGACCCCCTACACTACAAAAACACCACTGCACTAACCTAAACCCTAAATAACTACACCCAGCTCGACCCCTTATACTACCCAAACACCACTGCACTACCCTAAACCCTAAAACACTACCCCCAGTACGACCCCCTACACTACAAAAAGACCACTGCACTAACCTAAACCCTAAAGAACTACCCCCAGTATGACCCCCTACACTACCCAAACACCACTGCAATACCCGAAACCCTAAAACAACACTAACCCCAGCACAACTCCCTACGCTACACAAACACCACTGCACTAACCTAAACCCTAAACCACTGCCCCCAGCTTGACCCCCTACACTACACAAACACCACTGCACCACCCTAAACCCTAAAACACTACCCCCAGTATGACCCCTACACTTCAAAAACACCACTGCACTAACCTAAACCCTAAATAACTACCCCCAGCACGACCCCCTACACTACACAAACACCACTGCACTACCCTAAACCCTAAAACACTATCCCCTACACTACACACACACCACTGCACTACACTAAACCCTAAAACACTACCCCAGCACGAACCCCTACACTACACTAACACCACTGCACTATCCTAAACCCTAAAACACTATCGCCAGCACAACCTCATACCCTAGACAAACACCCCTCCACTACCCTAAACCCTAAATCTACCCCCAGCATGACCTCCTACACTACACAAACACCACTGCACTACCCTAAACCCTAAAACACTACCCCCTACACTACACAAACACCACTGCACTACCCTAAACCCTAAAACACTACCACCAGCATGACCCCCTACACTGCCCAAACACAACTGCACTACCCTAAACCCTAAAACACGACCCCCTACACTACCCAAACACAACTGCACCACCCTAAACCCTAAAACATGACCCCATACACTACAAAAACACCACTGCACGATCCTATAATCTAAAACACTACCCCAGCATGACCCCCTACACTACACAAACACCACTGCACTACCCTAAACCCTAAAACACTATCCCCTACAATACACAAACACCACTGAACTACACTAAACCCTAAAACACTACCCCCAGCACAAACCCCTACACTACACAAACACCACTGCGCTACCCTAAACCCTAAAACACTACCCCCAGCACTACCCCCATACTACACAAACACCACTGCGCTACCCCAAACCCTAAAACACTACCCAGCACTACTCCCTACACTCCCAAAACACCACTGCGCTACCCTAAACCCTAAAACACTACCCCCAGCACGACCCACTACACTACACAAACACCACTGCGCTAACCTAAACCTTAAAACACTACCCCCAGCACGACCCCTACACTACACAAACACCACTGCGCTACTCAAAACACTAAAACACTACCCCAGCACAACCCCCTACACTTCACAACCACCACTGCGCTACCCTAACCTCTAAAACACTACCCCCAACACAACCCCCTACACTTCACAAATACCACTGCGCTACCCTAACCTCTAAAACACTACTCCCAGGACGACCCCCTACACTACACAAACACCACTGCGCTACCATAAACATTAAACACTACCCCCAGCACGATTCCCTACACTACCCAAACACCACTGCGCTATCCTAAACCCTAAAACACTAACCCAGCACAACCCTCTACACTACCCAAACACCACTGCGCTACCCTAAACCCTAAAACACTACCCCCAGCACGGCCCCTACACTACACAAACACCACTGCGCTACCCTAAACCCTAAAACACTACCCCCAGCACAAACCCCTACAGTACACAAACACCACTGCGCTACACTTAACCCTAAAACACTACCCCTAGCACAACCCCCTACACTATCCATTCACCACTGCGCTACCCTAAACCCTAAAACACTACCCCCAGCACAACCGCCTACACTACACAAACACCACTGCGCTACCCTAAACCCTAAAACACTACCCACAACACAACTGCCTACACTACACAAACACCACTGCGCTGCCCTAAACCCTAAAACACTACCCCCAGCATGACACCCTACACCACCCAAACACCACTGCACTACCCTAAACCCTAAAACACTACCTCCAGCATGACCCCCTACACTACCCAAACACCACTGCGGTACCCTAAACCCTAAAACACTACCCCAGCACGACCCCCTACACTACCCAAACACCACTGTGGTACTCTAAACCCTAAAACACTATCCCCAGCACGACGCCCTACACTACCCAAACACCACTGCGGTACCCTAAACCCTAAAACACTACCCCACCATGACACCCTACGCTACCCAAACACCACTGCGCTACCCTAAACCCTAAAATACTACCCCCAGCACAACATTCTACACTATCTCCAGTATTATCTACTGGCGGTCAGCAGTAGATAGTTATAGTTAGGACTTAGTTTCCATAGGAAAAGCGTTTTTTGTGTTTCCAATAACTTTGGCGCCGGTTGACGAATCTTCTTGAAATTTTCAAAACGTATGGCCCGCTACAGTCAGCTCCTATCCTGAAAGTTTTGGGGGTGATTTGCCAAGCAGGGGCCAAGAAAAAAGGGGGGTTCCAAAACGTGTTTTTTCCATGTTATTTTCCATAGGAAACTTTAGACACGGCTACAGCTCAAACTGCTGAACGGAATTACACCAAATTTGGCAAAAAGGTAGCCCTTGGTTCAGAAAGAGATCTTTTTGTTAAATGGTGTAAATCCGTTCAGTAGTTCCTAAGAAATAAAAAAAAAAGAGGTAAAAAAATGCAATTTCGCATAGGAAACTTTAGACACGGCTACAGCTCGAACTGCTGAGCGGAACAACACCGAATTTGGCAAAAAAGGTAGTGCTTGGTTAAGAAAGGGTCCTTTTTTTTTAATTGTTTAAATCCGTTCAGTAGTTTTTGAGATATTAAAGGAATAAAATCTTCATTTATCTGGGCGGGACCTATCTACACAAGCACAAGCTTGGCTCTAATTGGCTGCCAACACTTCAGTACAGGAAATGTTGGCAGCCATCTTGGTGCAATGCTTTTTAGGTCTCGCCTAGCGACACAGCGCATGCGCTGACCACTAAACAGACAGCACGGCACTACCCTAAACACTAAAACAATACCCCAGCATGACCCCCTACACTACCCAAACATCACTGCACTACCCTAAACCCTAAAACACTACCCCTGCATGACCCCCTACACTACTCAAACACCTCTGCACTACCCTAAACCCTAAAACACTACCCCCAGCACAACGATCCCCAACACTACCCAAACACCACTGCACTACCCTAAACCCTAAAACACTACCCCCAGCACGACCCCCTACACTATATATATTATCTATTGGCGGTCTCCAGTATTATATACTGGTGGTCGGCAGTAGTTATAGTTAGGACCTAGTTTCCATAGGAAAAGCGTTTTTTGTTTTCCTAATAACTTTGGCACCGGTTGACGAATCTTTGCGAAATTTTCAAAAAGTATGGCCCGCTCCGGTCAGCTCCTATCCTGAAAGTTTTGGGGGTGATTTGCAGAGCAGGGGCCAAGAAAAGAGGGGGGTTCCAAAATGTGTTATTTCCATGGTTTTTCCCATTGGAAACTTTAGCCACGGCTACAGCTCAAACTTCTGAACGGAATCACACCAAATTTGGCAAAAAGGTAGTGCTTGGTTCAGAAAGCGTCCCTTTTTAAAATGGTGTAATTACGTTCAGCAGTTTTTGAGATATTAAAGGAAAATATCTTTATAAATCTGGGCAGGACCTAACTACACAGGAACAAGCTTAGCTCTAATTGCCTGCCAACACTTCAATCCAGGAAGTGTTGGCAGTCATCTTGGTGCAATGCTTTTTAGGTCTCGCCTAGCCATGCAGTGAATGTGCTGCACAATACACAAACACTACTGTACTACCCTAAACCTTAAAACACTATCCCAGCACGACCCCATACACTACCCAAACATCACTGCACTAACCTAAACCCTAAAACACTACCCCAGCACAACGATCCCCCGCAGTACCCAAATACCACTGCATTACCCTAAACCCTAAAACACTACCCCCAGCACAACCCCCTACACTACACAAACACCACTGCACTAGTTTAAATCCTAAAACGCTACCCCCAGCACATCCCCCTACACTACAAAAACACCACTGCACTAACCTAAACCCTAAATAACTACACCCAGCTCGACCTCCTACACTACCCAAACACCACTGCACTACCCGAAACCCTAAAACAACACTAACCCCAGCACAACTCCCTACACTACACAAACACCACTGCACTAACCTAAACCCTAAACCACTGCCCCCAGCTTGACCCCCTACACTACACAAACACCACTGCACTACCCTAAACCCTAAAACACTACCCCCAGTATGACCCCTGCACTACAAAAACACCACTGCACTAACCTAAACCCTAAATACCTACCCCCAGCACGACCCCCTACATTACACAAACACCACTGCACTACCCTAAACCCTAAAACACTATCCCCTACACTACACAAACACCACTGCACTACACTAAACCCTAAAACACTACCCCAGCACGAACCCCTACACTAAACTAACACCACTGCACTATCATAAACCCTAAAACACTATAACCAGCACAACCTCATACCCTAGACAAACACCCCTGCACTACCCTAAACCCTAAAACACTACCACCAGCATGACCCCCTACTCTACCCAAACACAACTGCACTACCCTAAACCCTAAAACACGACCCCCTACACTACCCAAAACACAACTGCACTACCCTAAACCCTAAACCATGACCCCCTACACTCCAAAAACACCACTGCACTATCCTAAACTCTAAAACACTACCCCAGCATGACCCCCTACACTACACAAACACCACTGTACTACCCTAAACCCTAAAACACTATTCCCTACACTACACAAACACCACTGCACTACACTAAACCCTAAAACACTACCCCCAGCACGAACCCCTACACTACACTAACACCACTGCACTACCCTAAACCCTAAAACACTATACCCAGCACGACCTCATACCCTAGAAAAACACCACTGCACTACCCTAAACCCTAAATCTACCCACAGCACGACCCCATGCACTACCCAAACACAACTGCACCACGCTAAACCCTAAAACACTACCCCCAGCATGACCCCCTACACTACACAAACACCACTGCACTACCCTAAACCCTAAAACACTAATCCCTACACTACACAAACACCACTGCACTACCCTAAACCCAAAAACACTACCACCAGCATGACCCCCTACACTACCCAAACACAACTGCACTACCCTAAACCCTAAAACACGACCCCTACACTACCCAAACACAACTGCACTACCCTAAACCCTAAAACATGACCCCCTACACTACAAAAACACCACTGCACGATCCTATAATCTAAAACACTATCCCAGCATGACCCCCTACACTACACAAACACCACTGCACTAAACCCTAAAACACTATCCTCTACAATACACAAACACCACTGCGCTACCCTAAACCCTAAAACACTATCCCCAGCACTACCCCCACACTACACAAACACCACTGCGCTACCCCAAACCCTAAAACACTACCCCAGCACTACTCCCTACACTCCCCAAACACCACTGCGCTACCCTAAACCCTAAAACACTATCCTCAGCACGACCCCTACACTACCCAAATACCACTGTGCTACCCTAAACCGTAAAACACTACCCCCAGTACGACCCCCTATACTACCCAAACACTACTGTGCTACCCTAAACAATAAATCTCCCCCCGGAATGACCCCCTACACTACCCAAACACCACAGCGCTACCCTAAATCCTAAAACACTACCCCCAGTATGACCCCCTATGCTACTCAAACACCACTGCGCTACCCTAAATCCTAAAACACTAACCCCCGCACGACCCCCTACGCTACCCAAACACCACTGTGCTACTCTAAACCCTAAAACCCTAACCACAGCGTGACCCCCTACGCTACCCAAACATCACTGCGCTACCCTAAACCCTAAAACACTACCCCAGCACGACCCCTACACTACACAAACACAACTGCGCTACCCGAAACACTAAAACACTACCCCCAGCACAACCCCCTACACTTCACAAACACCACTGCGCTACCCTAACCTCTAAAACACTACCCCCAGCACAATCCCCTACACTTCATAAACACCACTGCGCTACCCTAACCTCTAAAACACTACCCCCAGCACTACCCCCTACGCTACACAAACACCACTGCGCTACCATAAACACTAAAACACTACCCCCAGCACGACTCCCTACACTACACAAACACCACTGCGCTACCCTAAACCCTAAAACACTACCCCAGCACGATTCCCTAAGCTACACAAACACCACTGTGCTATCCTAAACCCTAAAACACTACCCCAGCACGACCCTCTACACTACCCAAACACCACTGCGCTATCCTAAACCCTAAAACACTACCCCAGCACGACCCTCTACACTACCCAAACACCACTGCGCTACCCTAAACCCTAAAACACTACTCCCAGCACGGCCCCCTACACTACACAAACACCACTGCGCTACCCTAAACCCTAAAACACTACCCCCAGCACGAACCCCTACAGTTCACAAACACCACTGCGCTACACTTAACCCTAAAACACTACCCCCAGCACAACCCC
This sequence comes from Triturus cristatus, assembly GCF_964204655.1. Taxonomy (NCBI): domain Eukaryota; kingdom Metazoa; phylum Chordata; class Amphibia; order Caudata; family Salamandridae; genus Triturus; species Triturus cristatus. Next base: position 279,484,163 of record NC_140579.1, read on the forward strand.
CTACACTATCCATTTACCACTGCGCTACCCTAAACCCTAAAACACTACCCCCAGCACGACCGCCTACACTACCCAAACACCACTGCGCTACCCTAAACCCTAAAACACTACCTCCAGCACGACCCCCTACACTACCCAAACACCACTGCGATTCCCTAAACCCTAAAACACTATCCCCAGCACGACGCCCTACACTACCCAAACACCACTGCGCTACCCTAAACCCTAAACCACTACCCCACCATGACACCCTACACTACCCAAACACCACTGCGCTACCCTAAACCCTAAAACACTACCCCCAGCACAACAGCCTACACTATATATATATTATATACTGGCGGTCTCCAGTATTATCTACTGGCGGTCAGCAGTAGATAGTTATAGTTAGGACCTAGTTTCCATAGGAAAAGCGTTTTTTGTGTTTCCAATAACTTTGGCGCCCTAAAACCCTAAAACACTACCCCCAGAATGACCCCCTACACTACAAAAACACCACTGCACTACCCTAAACCCTAAAACACTACCCCCAGCACAACTCCCTACACTACACAAACACCACTGCACTTACCTAAACCCTAAAACACTGCCCCCAACTTCACCCCCTACACTACACAAACACTACTGCACTACCCTAAAACACCACCCCAGCATGACCCCCTATGCTACCCAAACACCACCGCACTACCCTAAACCCTAAAACACTACCCCCAGAATGACCCCCTATGCTGCCCAAACACCACTGCACAACCCTAAACCCTAAAACACTACCGCCAGCACGACCCCCTACACTACATAAACACCACTGCACTACCCTAAACCCTAAAACACTACCCCCAGCACAACCTCCTACACTACCCAAACACCATCGCACTACCCTAAACCCTAAAACACTACCCCCAGCACGACCCACTACACTACCCAAACACCACCGTACTACCCTAAACCCTAAAACACTACCCCCAGCACGACCGATATATCTCACAAACACCACTGCACTACCCTAAACCCTAAATCTACCCCCAGCATGACCCCTACACTACCAAAAAAACACTGCAATACCCTAAACCCTAAATCTACCCCAGCACGACCCCCTACACTGCCAAACCACCACTACACCACCCTAAACCCTAAAACACTACTCCCAGCATGACCTCCTACACTACCCAAACATCACTGCACTACCCTAAACCCTAAAACACTGCCCCCAGCACGACCCCATACGCTACACAAACACCACTGCACTACCCTAAACCCTAAAACACTACCAGTAGTTTTTGAGATATTAAAGGAAAAAAATCTTCATATATCTCGGCGGGACCTATCTACACAAGCACAAGCTTGGCTCTAATTGGCTGCCAACACTTCAGTACAGGAAGTGTTGGCAGCCATCTCGGTGCAATGCTTTTTAGATCTCGCCAAGCGACACAACGCATTCGCTGCTCACTAAACAGACAGCACTGCACTACCCTAAACACTAAAACAATACCCCAGCATGACCCCCTACACTACCCAAACACTACTGTACTAACCTAAACCCTAAAACACTACCCCTGCATGACCCCCTACACTACCCAAACATCACTGCACTACCCTAAACCCTAAAACATTACCCCCAGCACAACGATCCCCAACACTACCCAAACACCACTGCACTACCCTAAACCCTAAAACACTACCCCCAGCACGACCCCCTACACTATATATATTATCTGCTGGCGGTCTCCAGTATTATCTACTGGTGGTCGGCAGTAGATAGTTATAGTTCGGACCTAGTTTCCATAGGAAAAGCGTTTTTTGTTTTCCTAATAACTTTGGCGTCGGTTGACGAATCTTTGCGAAATTTTTAAAAAGTATGGCTCGCTCCTATCCTGAAAGTTTTGGGGGTGATTTGCAGAGCAGGGGCTAAGAAAAAAGAGGGGTTCCAAAACGTGTTTTTTCCATGGTTTTTCCCATAAGAAACTTTAGCCACGGCTACAACTCAAACTTCTGAACGAAATCACACCAAATTCGGCAAAAAGGTAGTGCTTGGTTCAGATAGCGTCCTTATTTAAAATGGTGTAATTACGTTCAGCAGTTTTTGAGATATTAAAGGAAAATATCTTTATATATCTGGGCAGGACCTAACTACACAAGCACAAGCTTAGCTCTAATTGGCTGCCAACACTTCAATCCAGGAAGTGTTGGCAGTCATCTTGGTGCAATGCTTTTTAGGTCTCACCTAGCAATGCAGTGAATGCGCTTCACAATACCTAAACAGTACTGTACTACCCTAAACCTTAAAACACTACCCCAGCATGACCCCATACACTACCCAAACATCACTGCACTAACCTAAACCCTAAAACACTACCCCAGCACAACGATCCCCCGCACTACCCAAACACCACTGCACTACCCTAAACCCTAAAACACTACCCCCAGCATGACCCCCTACACTAACCAATCACCACTGCACTACCCTAAGCCCTAACACACTACCCCCAGCATGACCCCCTACACTACCCAAACACCACTGCACTACCCTAAACCCTAAAACACTACCCCCAGCACAACCCCCTACACTACACAAACACCACTGCACTAATTTAAACCATAAAACACTACCCCCAGCACGACCCCCTACACTACAAAAACACCACTGCACTAACCTAAACCCTAAATAACTACACCCAGCTCGACCCCCTACACTACCCAAACACCACTGCACTACCCTAAACCCTAAAACACTACCCCAGTATGACCCCCTACACTACAAAAAGACCTTTGCACTAACCTAAACACTAAAGAACTACCCCCAGCATGACCCCCTACACTACCCAAACACCACTGCACTACCCGAAATCCTAAAACAACACTACCCCCAGCACAACTCCCTACACTACACAAACATCACTGCACTAACCTAAACCCTAAACCACTGCCCCCAGATCGACCCCCTACACTACACAAACACCACTGCACTACCCTAAACCCTAAAACACAACCCCCAGAATGACCCCCTACACTACAAAAACACCACTGCACTAACCTAAACCCTAAATAACTACCCCCAGCATGACCCCCTACACTACCCAAACACCACTGCACTACCCTAAACCCTAAAACACTACCCCAGCACAACTCCCTACACTACACAAACACCACTGCACTAACCTAAACCCTAAAACACTGCCCCCAGCTTCACCCCCTACACTACACAAACACTACTGCACTACCCTAAAACACCACCCCAGCATGACCCCCTATGCTACCCAAACACCACCGCACTACCCTAAACCCTAAAACACTACCCCCAGAATGACCCCCTATGCTGCCCAAACACCACTGCACAACCCTAAACCCTAAAACACTACCGCCAGCACGACCCCCTACACTACATAAACACCACTGCACTACCCTAAACCCTAAAACACTACCCCCAGCATAACCTCCTACAATACCCAAACACCATCGCACTACCCTAAACCCTAAAACACTACCCCCAGCACGACCCACTACACTACCCAAACACCACTGCACTACCCGAAATCCTAAAACAACACTACCCCCAGCACGACCCCCTACACTACAAAAACACCACTGCACTAACCTAAACCCTAAATAACTACACCCAGCTCGACCCCCTACACTACCCAAACACCACTGCACTACCCTAAACCCTAAAACACTACCCCAGTATGACCCCCTACACTACAAAAAGACCATTGCACTAACCTAAACACTAAAGAACTACCCCCAGCACGACCCCCTACACTACCCAAACACCACTGCACTACCCGAAATCCTAAAACAACACTACCCCCAGCACAACTCCCTACACTACACAAACACCACTGCACTAACCTAAACCCTAAACCACTGCCCCCAGCTCGACCCCCTACACTACACAAACACCACTGCACTACCCTAAACCCTAAAACACTACCCCCAGAATGACCCCCTACACTACAAAAACACCACTGCACTAACCTAAACCCTAAATAACTACCCCCAGCATGACCCCCTACACTACCCAAACACCACTGCACTACCCTAAACCCTAAAACACTACCCCCAGCACAACTCCCTACACTACACAAACACCTCTGCACTTACCTAAACCCTAAAACACTGCCCCCAGCTTCACCCCCTACACTACACAAACACTACTGCACTACCCTAAAACACCACCCCAGCATGACCCCCTATGCTACCCAAACACCACCGCACTACCCTAAACCCTAAAACACTACCCCCAGAATGACCCCCTATGCTGCCCAAACACCACTGCACAACCCTAAACCCTAAAACACTACCGCCAGCACAACCCCCTACACTACATAAACACCACTGCACTACCATAAACCCTAAAACACTACCCCCAGCACAACCTCCTACACTACCCAAACACCATCGCACTACCCTAAACCCTAAAACACTACCCCCAGCACGACCCACTACACTACCCAAACACCACCGTACTACCCTAAACCCTAAAACACTACCCCCAGCACGACCCATATATCTCACAAACACCACTGCACTACCCTAAACCCTAAATCTACCCCCAGCATGACCCCTACACTACCAAAAAAACACTGCAATACCCTAAACCCTAAATCTACCCCAGCACGACCCCCTACACTGCCAAACCACCACTACACCACCCTAAACCCTAAAACACTACTCCCAACATGACCTCCTACACTACCCAAACATCACTGCACTACCCTAAACCCTAAAACACTGCCCCCAGCACGACCCCATACGCTACACAAACACCACTGCACTACCCTAAACCCTAAAACACTACCCCCAGCACAACTCCCTACACTACACAAACACCACTGCACTAACCTAAACCCTAAAACACTGCCCCCAGCTTCACCCCCTACACTACACAAACACCACTGCACTACCCTAAAACACCACCCCAGCATGACCCCCTATGCTACCCAAACACCACCGCACTACCCTAAACTCTAAAACACTACCCCCAGAATGACCCCTATGCTGCCCAAACACCACTGCACAACCCTAAAACACTACCGCCAGCACGACCCCCTACACTACATAAACACCACTGCACTACCCTAAACCCTAAAACACTACCCCCAGCACAACCTCCCACACTACCCAAACACCATCGCACTACCCTAAACCCTAAAACACTACCCCCAGCACGACCCACTACACTACCCAAACACCACCGTACTACCCTAAACCCTAAAACACTACCCCAGTATGACCCCCTACACTACAAAAAGACCATTGCACTAACCTAAACACTAAAGAACTACCCCCAGCACGACCCCCTACACTACCCAAACACCACTGCACTACCCGAAATCCTAAAACAACACTACCCCCAGGACGACCCCCTACACTACAAAAACACCACTGCACTAACCTAAACCCTAAATAACTACACCCAGCTCGACCCCCTACACTACCCAAACACCACTGCACTACCCTAAACCCTAAAACACTACCCCAGTATGACCCCCTACACTACAAAAAGACCATTGCACTAACCTAAACACTAAAGAACTACCCCCAGCACGACCCCCTACACTAACCAAACACCACTGCACTACCCGAAATCCTAAAACAACACTACCCCCAGCACAACTCCCTACACTACACAAACACCACTGCACTAACCTAAACCCTAAACCACTGCCCCCAGCTCGACCCCCTACACTACACAAACACCACTGCACTACCCTAAACCCTAAAACACTACCCCCAGAATGACCCCCTACACTACAAAAACACCACTGCACTAACCTAAACCCTAAATAACTCCCCCCAGCATGACCCCCTACACTACCCAAACACCACTGCACTACCCTAAACCCTAAAACACTACCCCCAGCACAACTCCCTACACTACACAAACACCACTGCACTAACCTAAACCCTAAAACACTGCCCCCAGCTTCACCCCCTACGCTACACAAACACTACTGCACTACCCTAAAACACCACCCCAGCATGACCCCCTATGCTACCCAAACACCACCGCACTACCCTAAACCCTAAAACACTACCCCCAGAATGACCCCCTATGCTGCCCAAACACCACTGCACAACCCTAAACCCTAAAACACTACCGCCAGCACGACCCCCTACACTACATAAACACCACTGCACTACCCTAAACCCTAAAACACTACCCCCAGCATAACCTCCTACAATACCCAAACACCATCGCACTACCCTAAACCCTAAAACACTACCCCCAGCACGACCCACTACACTACCCAAACACCACCGTACTACCCTAAACCCTAAAACACTACCCCAGTATGACCCCCTACATTACAAAAAGACCATTGCACTAACCTAAACACTAAAGAACTACCCCCAGCACGACCCCCTACACTACCCAAACACCACTGCACTACCCGAAATCCTAAAACAACACTACCCCCAGCACGACCCCCTACACTACAAAAACACCACTGCACTAACCTAAACCCTAAATAACTACACCCAGCTCGACCCCCTACACTACCCAAACACCACTGCACTACCCTAAACCCTAAAACACTACCCCAGTATGACCCCCTACACTACAAAAAGACCATTGCACTAACCTAAACACTAAAGAACTACCCCCAGCACGACCCCCTACACTACCCAAACACCACTGCACTACCCGAAATCCTAAAACAACACTACCCCCAGCACAACTCCCTACACTACACAAACACCACTGCACTAACCTAAACCCTAAACCACTGCCCCCAGCTCGACCCCCTACACTACACAAACACCACTGCACTACCCTAAACCCTAAAACACTACCCCCAGAATGACCCCCTACACTACAAAAACACCACTGCACTAACCTAAACCCTAAATAACTACCCCCAGCATGACCCCCTACACTACCCAAACACCACTGCACTACCCTAAACCCTAAAACACTACCCCCAGCACAACTCCCTACACTACACAAACACCACTGCACTTACCTAAACCCTAAAACACTGCCCCCAGCTTCACCCCCTACACTACACAAACACTACTGCACTACCCTAAAACACCACCCCAGCATGACCCCCTATGCTACCCAAACACCACCGCACTACCCTAAACCCTAAAACACTACCCCCAGAATGACCCCCTATGCTGCCCAAACACCACTGCACAACCCTAAACCCTAAAACACTACCGCCAGCACAACCCCCTACACTACATAAACACCACTGCACTACCATAAACCCTAAAACACTACCCCCAGCACAACCTCCTACACTACCCAAACACCATCGCACTACCCTAAACCCTAAAACACTACCCCCAGCACGACCCACTACACTACCCAAACACCACCGTACTACCCTAAACCCTAAAACACTACCCCCAGCACGACCCATATATCTCACAAACACCACTGCACTACCCTAAACCCTAAATCTACCCCCAGCATGACCCCTACACTACCAAAAAAACACTGCAATACCCTAAACCCTAAATCTACCCCAGCACGACCCCCTACACTGCCAAACCACCACTACACCACCCTAAACCCTAAAACACTACTCCCAACATGACCTCCTACACTACCCAAACATCACTGCACTACCCTAAACCCTAAAACACTGCCCCCAGCACGACCCCATACGCTACACAAACACCACTGCACTACCCTAAACCCTAAAACACTACCCCCAGCACAACTCCCTACACTACACAAACACCACTGCACTAACCTAAACCCTAAAACACTGCCCCCAGCTTCACCCCCTACACTACACAAACACCACTGCACTACCCTAAAACACCACCCCAGCATGACCCCCTATGCTACCCAAACACCACCGCACTACCCTAAACTCTAAAACACTACCCCCAGAATGACCCCTATGCTGCCCAAACACCACTGCACAACCCTAAAACACTACCGCCAGCACGACCCCCTACACTACATAAACACCACTGCACTACCCTAAACCCTAAAACACTACCCCCAGCACAACCTCCCACACTACCCAAACACCATCGCACTACCCTAAACCCTAAAACACTACCCCCAGCACGACCCACTACACTACCCAAACACCACCGTACTACCCTAAACCCTAAAACACTACCCCAGTATGACCCCCTACACTACAAAAAGACCATTGCACTAACCTAAACACTAAAGAACTACCCCCAGCACGACCCCCTACACTACCCAAACACCACTGCACTACCCGAAATCCTAAAACAACACTACCCCCAGGACGACCCCCTACACTACAAAAACACCACTGCACTAACCTAAACCCTAAATAACTACACCCAGCTCGACCCCCTTCACTACCCAAACACCACTGCACTACCCTAAACCCTAAAACACTACCCCAGTATGACCCCCTACACTACAAAAAGACCATTGCACTAACCTAAACACTAAAGAACTACCCCCAGCACGACCCCCTACACTAACCAAACACCACTGCACTACCCGAAATCCTAAAACAACACTACCCCCAGCACAACTCCCTACACTACACAAACACCACTGCACTAACCTAAACCCTAAACCACTGCCCCCAGCTCGACCCCCTACACTACACAAACACCACTGCACTACCCTAAACCCTAAAACACTACCCCCAGAATGACCCCCTACACTACAAAAACACCACTGCACTAACCTAAACCCTAAATAACTCCCCCCAGCATGACCCCCTACACTACCCAAACACCACTGCACTACCCTAAACCCTAAAACACTACCCCCAGCACAACTCCCTACACTACACAAACACCACTGCACTAACCTAAACCCTAAAACACTGCCCCCAGCTTCACCCCCTACACTACACAAACACTACTGCACTACCCTAAAACACCACCCCAGCATGACCCCCTATGCTACCCAAACACCACCGCACTACCCTAAACCCTAAAACACTACCCCCAGAATGACCCCCTATGCTGCCCAAACACCACTGCACAACCCTAAACCCTAAAACACTACCGCCAGCACGACCCCATACACTACATAAACACCACTGCACTACCCTAAACCCTAAAACACTACCCCCAGCACAACCTCCTACACTACCCAAACACCATCGCACTACCCTAAACCCTAAAACACTACCCCCAGCACGACCCACTACACTACCCAAACACCACCGTACTACCCTAAACCCTAAAACACTACCCCCAGCACGACCCATATATCTCACAAACACCACTGCACTACCCTAAACCCTAAATCTACCCCCAGCATGACCCCTACACTACCAAAAAAACACTGCAATACCCTAAACCCTAAATCTACCCCAGCACGACCCCCTACACTGCCAAACCACCACTACACCACCCTAAACCCTAAAACACTACCCCCAGCATGACATGACCTCCTACACTACCCAAACATCACTGCACTACCCTAAACCGTAAAACACTGCCCCCAGCACGACCCCATACGCTACACAAACACCACTGCACTACCCTAAACCCTAAAACACTACCCCCAGCACAACTCCCTACACTACACAAACACCACTGCACTAACCTAAACCCTAAAACACTTCCCCCAGCTTCACCCCCTGCACTACACAAACACTACTGCACTACCCTAAAACACCACCCCAGCATGACCCCCTATGCTACCCAAACACCACCGCACTACCCTGAACCCTAAAACACTACCCCCAGAATGACCCCCTATGCTGCCCAAACACCACTGCACAACCCTAAACCCTAAAACACTACCGCCAGCACGACCCCCTACACTACATAAACACCACTGCACTACCCTAAACCCAAAACACTACCCCCAGCACAACCTCCTACACTACCCAAACACCATCGCACTACCCTAAACCCTAAAACACTACCCCCAGCACGACCCACTACACTACCCAAACACCACCGTACTACCCTAAACCCTAAAACACTACCCCAGTATGACCCCCTACACTACAAAAAGACCATTGCACTAACCTAAACACTAAAGAACTACCCCCAGCACGACCCCCTACACTACCCAAACACCACTGCACTACCCGAAATCCTAAAACAACACTACCCCCAGCACGACCCCCTACACTACAAAAACACCACTGCACTAACCTAAACCCTAAATAACTACACCCAGCTCGACCCCCTACACTACCCAAACACCACTGCACTACCCTAAACCCTAAAACACTACCCCAGTATGACCCCCTACACTACAAAAAGACCATTGCACTAACCTAAACACTAAAGAACTACCCCCAGCACGACCCCCTACACTACCCAAACACCACTGCACTACCCGAAATCCTAAAACAACACTACCCCCAGCACAACTCCCTACACTACACAAACACCACTGCACTAACCTAAACCCTAAACCACTGCCCCCAGCTCGACCCCCTACACTACACAAACACCACTGCACTACCCTAAACCCTAAAACACTACCCCCAGAATGACCCCCTACACTACAAAAACACCACTGCACTAACCTAAACCCTAAATAACTACGCCCAGCATGACCCCCTACACTACCCAAACACCACTGCACTACCCTAAACCCTAAAACACTACCCCCAGCACAACTCCCTACACTACACAAACACCACTGCACTAAACTAAACCCTAAAACACTGCCCCCAGCTTCACCCCCTACACTACACAAACACTACTGCACTACCCTAAAACACCACCCCAGCATGACCCCCTATGCTACCCAAACACCACCGCACTACCCTAAACCCTAAAACACTACCCCCAGAATGACCCCCTATGCTGCCCAAACACCACTGCACAACCCTAAACCCTAAAACACTACCGCCAGCATGACCCCCTACACTACATATACACCACTGCACTACCCTAAACCCTAAAACACTACCCCCAGCACAACCTCCTACACTACCCAAACACCATCGCACTACCCTAAACCCTAAAACACTACCCCCAGCACGACCCACTACACTACCCAAACACCACCGTACTACCCTAAACCCTAAAACACTACCCCCAGCACGACCCATATATCTCACAAACACCACTGCACTACCCTAAACCCTAAATCTACCCCCAGCATGACCCCTACACTACCAAAAAAACACTGCAATACCCTAAACCCTAAATCTACCCCAGCACGACCCCCTACACTGCCAAACCACCACTACACCACCCTAAACCCTAAAACACTACCCCCAGCATGACCTCCTACACTACCCAAACATCACTGCACTACCCTAAACCCTAAAACACTGCCCCCAGCACGACCCCATACGCTACACAAACACCACTGCACTACCCTAAACCCTAAAACACTACCCCCACCACTTCCCCCTACACTATCCAAACACCACTGCACTACCCTAAACCCTAGAAAAGTAACCCCTACCCCATGCCCAATCCCCCTTACCTGTCACTCCTCATGGTTCCTGCTTCACGCCGTCTTTGAGGGGCGGTGCATGTCACTGTGAGGAAACGGAACAGCATATGTTTCCTTACAACGACGTGGTTCATCTAAATTTTTTTAGAACGCATGGTCATTTACCATACATACCTTTACAACGAAATTCATTGTAAAGGCATGCGTGGTAAATGACCATGCGTTCTAAAAAAATGTGTAGTAATGACTTTGCGATGTACAACACATGCATGGTAATGCATGCGTTGTAATGGTATTGCGATGTAAAAAAAGTCATTGTAACAGCTGTTTACTGATCGAAGCTGGCCCCTGTTCTTCAGTGAGTCTTTTATTTGATTAGGAGGAAGGAATGTACTTTTTTACCGAAAAGTGCATTCCCAGCTGTTGTATTGTGAAAGTGTCCGCGTGGCCTGGTTTCACTTCCGGTGAGAGAGTGGAAGAGTCGGTTTCGATCTAAAGGAGTTCTGTTGTTGGACGGGGCCGGCACGACATGTCATCAGAAAACACAGCTAATGGAAAGCGTCCTCCCCGAAGTGTGGAGCAGTGCCATGAGAGGTCAACGAGTGTGCGTCCCACCGCAGTTTGACCGTACTGTGCCGTTCTAGGTTACGGGAGGCAGAAGCGGCATCCATCGCAGGTCCTCTTGTACACTAAAAAAGGACCAAACGATGCTTTCCTTTCTTTTCTTCTTCTGCTGCACCATCTGTTCTTCCTCCTCTACTGGATCAACTTCGGCAAAACTAGAAGCCATAGTTGTATTAAAAATAAACAAACACACAAAAAAGGTATATCAATATAAAGAGGAGCAAGAAACAGGTCTTCTCTCTATCAAGGACAAAAAGTAAGGGAAATATCAGAAGGATGTATCCTCCCTCTTTCACAATGAAATTGATTTCACCAATCAGATTCCTTTTTTCTTTTGCTGACATGAAGTCGTATAGGGTGCACGCATCATCAGTGATGTCATTTGAGATGTCATCGGTGATGTCATCAGTGATGTCACTGACCATGCCATTAATGATGTAATATGTGACGTCATCAGCAGTGCATTGCGGGGGCGCGAGTTATAGTTAGCTGAACTAACTATAACACCGGAATTTCTCTGGTTTTGTATGAGTGAAATGTCCAACTAACTATAATGTTCCTGAAACCTATGTTTTTTTCAGTGAATATATATACATATATATAACAGGGTTGCATATATATTGAGGACTGGAACTTGAATTGAACCTAAAATGTATTACTTTTCATCACCATCGATGATAGAAATGTTTAACAAATTGACTGCTCAAAAAAATAGTTCCGCTCCTCTGCTAACCTCTGTAGTTAAAATGATATGCGCAAACTTATTCACTACCGAAACACTAGAAAAAATCTACACATGTTTGCACGGAGAAATTGTAATAACATTATTTCTTTCCAAATAATTGTACATATTTCAATCTGTGCAATTAGATCTATGTTGACTCTATCATACGGGCAGTGATAAGAATTAGACGGGTGATTTATAAAGACTATCATGCTCCGCAATTCCTCCGTAAGTGACATGGGTACTTCACCGTGACCACAAATTGCATCATATTAAATATATTTTTTCTTTACACTCATACTTTGAAACTGTATGTTTCCTTTCTCAATTATGGATTAATTTGAAGCGAATCTTGGGAAAAGTTAACTTCTACTGTATAAAAGAAACTGTTGTTGCTTTCAAAGTCCAGTATGTCTTCACTATCAACTAATTGTATCTGCACTGGCACTTTAAAACTGACACTCTGGGCTTAAGGACTCTATGGTCCAGTTGAAGGCCGAGCGCCGAAATGCGTAGACCGTCCTGATCGCATGTGTTGCCTTGCACTAACCTGTGAGTAATAAACATCAACTTGAAGTGTCGTTCGTGGTGCTGTGATCCTTGTCTGTTAACCTCTGGGAGACCAAGGAAGAAGCGGAAGGAATTTTGCGATATATATATATATATCTATATATATATATCATGCTCAGTTCCCGTCTTTCCTCTCCTTCACTCACGATTAGGGGTGGGCGGAATTGGCGGAAGGCACTTCCGCCATTTCTCGCGAGAATGCACGCAATTTCCGCGATCACGCGATATTTCCGTGATCGCGGAAATTGGTGCTTCCGGCCTGCCGCTGCCGTTACAGTGACCATGTGTGTCTGGAACGTTGACACGGCGCCGACGTTCCTGGGGTCCCTCGAGTCAGCTGTCCATCAGTGGGGGAAAGGGCGGAAGATGTTGCCCACCGCTGGTGTGTGGGGCGGGGCTTCCATGCAGTTCACATGCCTTCTGTTTAATGGCCAGAGACCGAGCAGAGCAGCAGATGAGGAGACTGAACCTCCTGGAGACTACGCGGGGATTGCGCTCGAGTCGAGAGTCATGGATGCACAGAGCTCCATCACGGATCGGGTAAGTGACGACGGCCTGGGGGAAAAGCACACCTGCCCAGCCTCGACCTAGCTCCCGAATGTTTTGTGCTGATTAAAGCGTTACTGAATTTGAGCTTCCACTCGGGCCCCTGCTTTATTTATATCTGTAAGTGCTTCCTGTTGTGGCTGGCCAGGCAACAATTTCCGTTCCCTCCCGGAAATTGCGACAATTCGGCATTTCCGCGTTCCGGTCGGAACGCAGAAATGTCAAATTGTCGCAATTTCCGGGAGCGGAACAGAAATTGTCGCCCACCCCTGCTCACGATCGGGTGCTCAATAGTGCGGTGACGGAAACTGCACGGATCGACAAAATCCTCAGCTCGCGGCACCAATGAATGGACCAAGCACTCACAGGAACGGGTTTCCCAAGATTTAATTCTGGTTCTCTCACACGACCAGACGCGTTTCGGCTGTCGCCTTTGTCAATAGTGGCTGGCATCGGTATGAGACACACTTAAATCTGTATGCACTACTAAACACAAACAAATGACACCAACCTTACTCCGGTTTGCGGTGTCGGCCATTACTAAACATGTTATTTGTCACAACATAACAAATGTATATGAGTGCGAATGTATATACATAGGCATTTGACATTCGTATAATGATCAGTTTATATTCTGCCCTGGATGGGCTTTAGTGTACATATTACTACTAGTTTCCAATGAACCAAATTCACCACTTTTGCCCTGAATGGGCCTGGGTTCATAATGCTAGTCAATCCGCATGTTAAAGGTAATGATCAACCACCCTCTGTGTCTATACAGGTTGATGAATTCCAAATCTTAATGTGATACTAGTGCCATTGATTCACATAAAAACATATTATCAAAAGGAGCATTCTCAAAAGCAAACTTTTACAAAATTAACCGTACAGATTTACCGTCATTTCCTCACCACTGTTAAGACCTCCTTGTTTCTTAATCTGGTTGTCAATAATATGTCTCGACTCTAATCTGCGTAATAGTTGCTGTCTGTTTCCCCCTCTTACATTCATGGATACTTGGTCAATACAGAAAAAACTCAACAGATCCCTGTTGCTCTGGTGACACATCTCAAAGTGTCTAGCCACAGGATAGGTGACATCTCTATTCTGTATTGCCCTGAGATGTTCTAAAATCCTTATGTTGGTGGGGTGGATCGTACTCCCAATGTAACGTAAGCCACACGGACATACCAAACAGTACACCGTGTGGCTGGTGTTACAGTTCATCAGGCTTTTGATTCTTTTGGGTTCCTTTACTCCTGGTATTGCATGTTCCAACACCTTTTTGCTGTTTTTACATGCCCTACACCTAAGGCATGGAAAAAACCCCGCCACTCACCCAAAGGGTTGAACTCTGTTCTCATTGCCGCAATGGCTCTGAACTAGACTACTCCTTAAGGATCTTGCTCTCTTGAATGTTATAAGGGGTACTCTTGACAGGTCCTTCCCTATTACTGGGTCTGACCTCAAAATGTGCCAATTTCTTGCAAAGATTTTTCTAATATCTGAGGCATCATCTGAGTAGTTTGTGATCATCCTAAGGTTGTTAGCTACAGCATCTTTTGCTTTTTCTTTTGTTTTTTCTTTCTGTGCATTAGGATCACAACCCACTATCAGATCATTTCTATGTTTCTTATCTACTTTAGATTTTGCCTCTTCTAAGATCTCTTTGCAATAGCCCCGGGCCTTTAGTCTATTCATGCTGTCTTCTGCTGCTGTTTCAAAGTCACATGTACGTGTGCAGTTCCTTTTAATCCTGAGCAATTCGCCATACGGGATACTACTAATAGTCTTCCCTGAATGGCAACGGCTAGCTTGCAAAATAGAATTCCCTGCGGTCGGTTTCCTGTGCAAAGATGTGCATAGTCTTCCATCCGCAGGGAAGACCTTCAAGTCTAAAAAATTGACTGATTCTTTGCTGACTTCACCTGTAAATCTGAGATTAAGATTGTTCGTATTTAGGACTTCAATATACTCTCTGGCTGACTGTTTTGTACCACTATAGACGATAAAAAGATCGTTTATGTATCTGCTCCAGCTTATGACCTTGCTAGTCCAGGCCACATTCCTATCTGCCCAAGCCACCTGCTTCTCCCACCAGCCCACGAACAAGTTCGCGTAACTGGGGGCAAAGCAGGTGCCCATCGCAGTGCCATGTCCTTGTTTGAATAACTGTTCCTGGAAAAGAAAAATGTTGTTCCCCAAACAGAACTCCACAAAGTCCAATAGCATTTTGTTGTGTTCAGCCAAGTTCATTGATCTTGTCCCAAGAAACCATTTGACTTCTTTGATTCCCTGTGAATGATCAATGCTAGTATATAGACTTGATATATCAAGTGTGATCATTATCCAGTTCTCATCCCAAAGTAAATTCTCCACTTTAATCAAAAAGTCCTTAGTGTCTCTGATATAGGATGACAGTTTTTTGACAAAATCAAAAAGGAAATAATCCACAAACCTTGCCATGTGCTCTGTTAGGCTTCCCAACGATGACACGATTGGGTGGACTGGTGGACAGGTTGCATGTTTGTGCAGCTTTGGCAGATGGTAGAAAGTCGGTATACGAGGGTGCTTGCATTCTAAGAAGGCATACTCTTGTTTACTTAGCGTGCCACTATGGAACCATTTGTTCAACAGTGTCCGATAGGCATGGACACTCTCCTCGAAGAATTTCTTTGTCACCCTCATATAATTTGTTTCATCGTTCAGCTGCACTAAGGCCTCCTTTATATAATAGTCATTCGTCATCAAAACTACATTTCCACCCTTGTCCGATGGCTTGCAGATAATGGTCTTGTCTTCTCTCAAATCCGTTATTGCTTTCCTCTGTAGTTCTGTTATGTTACTTCTCTCCTAGTATTGGAACTCCGAAGTTTGACCAGTTCCCTGGTCACAATGTCCGTGAAGACATCTATAGAGTCCGCTGGCATTAGTGGACAAAACTTCGAGTTTGGTTTAAAGGGGCTACCTGGATTGATCTGTACCACCCCTGTCTGATTTCTATTAAATATTGATGGTGGGATCAATGATGTAGGATTCCCTTCATCCGCCAAATCATTCAATACAGCTAAGGTTTCGATGTCATCAGCTGTAAGATTGTCCATACTGGTTTTATCTTCTGTAACTCGTGTTGGAGCTAAGCGTTCTTTGCCTTTGAAGTATTTTAGCAACTTCATTTTCCTCCCAAATTTAAATAAGTCAATTTTGGTCTGTGTGTATTCAGAGGTTTTGGTTGGACAAAAGCTTAGACCCAGTTGTAACACCCCTTCTTCTGCCTTTTTGAGTTTTCTTGACGTCAGATTCACAACTGTTAGCTTCTCCTCATCTAGCCTTTGTTCCACTGCTTCCTGCTTCCTGAATGATTTAATATGTGACATCATCAGTAGTGGATTGCGGGCGCGTGAGATGTAGTTAGTACAACTAACTATATCGGAGGAATTTCAATGGTTTTGTTCGAGGGAAATATCCAGCTAGTTATAACACCCCTAAAACCTATTGTTTTTTCAGTGAATTTCTAAGGTTTTTTAAATGCTAATTCCTAACTATATCAGGCCTGAAACCTATGGTTTTTTCAGTGAATTTCAAAGGTTTTTTAAATGCTATTTCCTAACTATATCAGGCCTGAAACCTATGGTTTTTTCAGTGAATTTCAAAGGTTTTTGAAATGCTAATTCCTAACTATATCAGGCCTGAAACCTATGGTTTTTTTCAGTGAATTTCAAAGGTTTTGTAAATGACAATTTTTAATGTATTAATTGTTATACTGATTTTTTTATACTGATTACTACTTTTTTTAAACTGTTTATTTTTAGATATTTTATTTTTTTAATTACATTATACATTACAATACAAAATATACTTTCTCAGAATGAATAACTTTAGTTTAAATACTTTGCAAATAGGCAATAGACTTTTAAATACAGTAGTTACAGTTGTTGCAATGGGCAACACAATTTCAAACACAAAGCAACATTGAGCTCAATGTGAATTTCTAGTCAAATGCAATTAGTTACTTTATGGATTACTTTTCTAACTACAGGAATGGATCCTAGATTCAGTCCTTGGACATCTCCTGTAAACAGTTGAGTAAAAGCGTTTTGGTTACAGTAGTGATTTTTAAGGAATATTATTGTATTTTAAAAGTTGACAGAAACTTTTTCACATAGAATCACCAATGTTATCCTATGGCAGAAAATTCACTTAGCAGGTAACTAGTGTTATCGTTACTTTTTCTTACGCAGTGGTGGATCCTGGATCCAGCACTGGCCAATCTCCTGTAAACAGTTGAAAGAATGTGTTTAAGTCATACAGACGATTTTTAGGAATATTTTTAGTTTGTGAAAATGGACACTTCGAACCTTTTCTGGTGAAAACCACACAATGGATTCCTATGGAAGGAAATACAAGTTACTGGTAAGTACGCTTAGAATTACTTTTCAGGGTCAGTGCTGGTCTAAAAGATGCAGCACTGGGTTCTCTCTTGATAGCAGGTGAGTAAATCGGAATTCGTAGTTCGGCTGATTTTAGAGGAATATTTGTACGTTTCAAAAATGGACACAGAAACTTTTCTGGTGAAAACCACACAATGGATTCCTATGGAAAGAAATACAAGTTACTGGTAAGTACGCTTAGAATTACTTTTCAGGGTCAGTGCTGGGCTAAAAGATGCAGCACTGGGTTCTCTCCTGATAACAGGTGAGTAAATAGGGATTCGTAGTTCATCTGATTTTAGAGGAATATTTGTACAATGGTGAAGGAAGGGGGCGGGGCCTGAGGTGACGTGTGCAAACACGCCCTGTGGCACGTTTTAAGTTGGGGTATTAATTCCTCTTCAATCCAGAGGTCCCCTGGGGGCCAACTAGCCCACCAGGTACCTCCAGTATGCACCAGGGAGCTGCGTTGCAGGGAGGTGTTCAGAGGCAATGCCCCTTTTTACACCTCTCTGCAACGCAGACCCCTGGCGCATACTGGAGGTTCCTGGTGGGCTAGTTGGCCCCCAGGGACCCCCAGTATTCAAGGGGAATTAGTTCCCCCTCTGCAAACGCGCCAGGGAGCGCGTTTGCAGAGTGGTATAAGGAGGGGGCGTGGCCTCCGGTCCGATCTGTCTTTTTCTACTTTTTCTTAGAAGGGGGGCTGTGTAGCCCCCCTTCTTTTTCTATTTTTTTGGTCCTGGGGACCCCATCCCTCAGGGCCTGCCCCCAATTTTCATTTAGAAAAAAAAAAATCGGGAAGGGGGCCGTGTGGCCCCCCTCCCGAGGGCATAATTTGCCCCAGGGACCCCATTGCCACCACAGTGCACTATTATGAGGTCAGGGTGTTGGATTTGCATGAAGGATTTCACCAATGGCATCAATTGGTGCCACTTTAACCCTCTCTGACCAATCCATTTAATGTCTACATTTGGCAAAGCAAGGTCTCTCACCATACCTGTTTTCTCTGCATACTTTTAACTCCAGAAGACATAGCTGTGCCCTACAATCCACACTGTGAACATCTTCAAAGGAGATCTGGATGCACTCAGGAGGTGTATTTCAGTAGAATGGGGAGAAAAAATGAAAGACAGTTTGGAAATGGAGGCATACATATTTTTTTAAAATAAAAAGAACTCATTGGCTGTTTCACATCATTCTACACTAAAAACTAGGCTGTGTGTGTCAATTTATAGAAGCATGTTTTGTATTGGTACAGAGAAATGTGTTATCAAAGAACAGTACTATGGATTTGCTGTTAGGTTTGAAAAGTCAAGCACTCTTGCTCCTTGAAAATGAAACATTGTGTGGTGAACTTCTGACCTGACTGTAGACAGCAGTGTTCCATGAGCTGTTGCTATGGTAGCAGGCAGAAGTCAAGTTGGGGGAAGGGTGCTAGGCAGAAGTCAAGTTGGGGGAAGGGTACTTTTGGAAAAGGGTTGGTTTTCAACCAATAGAAATGTGTGAATACATTTGAAAAAAAGGGGGAAGCACTGAGATTTGAAACTTACATGTATATGTGTGGAAAAAGAGAGGGAAACTTTGCCATTATCTGGTTCTGCTGAGAGGAGAGAGGTGTAGAGAACAGAGATCCTGGCTCTGATAATCTGCTGTTTGAGTGCCACATTTCTATCACAACTAACTAATTATAAAGGTGAGTTAAGAGTTTGAGAGGGGATGTATATGGTAAATTAAGAAATGAATAATAGCATTGGAATTCCTTTTGTTGAAGTTGTGTTTATCATTTTGTGTTTTGGGAGAAATTTAAATGTGAGGAACATGTAAAATAATATGGACTATGTTTTCACCATAAAATAATGTTTATTATTAAAAATGAGGAATACTTTTGGTGCCGATCACGATCCGGTAAAAACCGGGTACGAACCGTCGGACGGAGAATATGCTCCGTCCGACGGTTCGTACCCGGTCGTCAAAATGTACAAACAAGGAATTACGATTCGCACGGAACACCATTTCCGTACGATTCGTAAAAAAGCCCTACCGAACAAAATAAACCTACCAATGCGATCCGGGAAAGGGCCGACCTGACGTCGGGACGCTCGCAGCCTGCCATTCACGAACCAGGAATCACGATTCGCACCGACGTCATCCCGCACGGTGAATATTTTCAGGCTGCCAAAAACTGCCGGGAAATCAGGACGACGCGAACAAGGACCACCAGTACGCGACAGACAGACAGGACGCCGCGAACAAGGAGGACCAGTACGCGACAGGACGACGTGAACAAGGAGTACCAGTATGCGACGGACAGACAGCACGACGCGAACAAGGAGGACCAGTACGCGACAGGACGACGCGAACAAGGAGGACCCGTACGCGACGGACAGACATGGACCCGAACCTACGGTTCATCCCGGCCCTCATAGCAGTCCACCTCCTCTACAGGTTACTTACGCAGACGCCGCAGAAGGTCAGAACAACTAAGGGAGGGGGGAACGGGGGGGGTGGGGGTGGCAGGACCAGGGCAGGCCACAAAACCCCCACCAAAGTCACACACCACACATGCCCAGGACATACCTGACACCCATGCCCTGGTCACTACGAGGGGGTGGGGGCGTGTCCAGCTAAGCCAGCGACCGCCACAACGGAAGTCCGTCACCACGCGAACCGGCAACACAACCAGACCGGTACGTCCCGTACCCACGCCTCAAGAGCGTGGGTACGAGACGTACCACGCCCACACCCACGTCACCCCAACAATGGCGGGACGGATCGTACCCACGTGGCAAAGGCCTGGGTACGGCCCGCACAAGCATCACATAGCGTGGGGATAGAGATGTACGGACCCTACCCCCACCCCCCCTATGCATGGAACGTACCCCCACCCCAAGAGTGTAAGTACGACCCGTACCCTCACCCGTGTATGCATGGAGCGTACCCCCACCCCAACCGCGTATGTACGTACCGTACCCCCACCCCAACAGTGTAAGTACGACCCGTACCCTCACCCTCGTATGCATTGGGTGTACCCCCACCCCAACAGTGTAAGTACGACCCGTACCCTCACCCGCGTATGCATGGAGCGTACCCCCACCCCAACCGCGTATGTACGTACCGTACCCCCACCCCAACAGTGTAAGTACGACCCGTACCCTCACCCACGTATGCATGGAGCGTACCCCCACCCCAACCGCGTATGTACGTACCGTACCCCCACCCCAACAGTGTAAGTACGACCCGTACCCTCACCCGCGTATGCATGGAGCGTACCCCCACCCCAACAGTGTAAGTACGACCGTACCCTCACCCGCGTATGCATGGAACGTACCCCCACCCCAACAGTGTAAGTACGACCCGTACCCTCACCCGCGTATGCATGGAGCGTACCCCCACCCCAACCGCGTATGTACGTACCGTACCCCCACCCCAACAGTGTAAGTACGACCCGTACCCTCACCCTCGTATGCATGGAGCGTACCCCCACCCCAACAGTGTAAGTATGACCCGTACCCTCACCCACGTATGCATGGAGCGTACCCCCACCCCAACCGCGTATGTACGTACCATACCCCCACCCCAACAGTGTAAGTACGACCCGTACCCTCACCCGCGTATGCATGGAGCGTACCCCCACCCCAACCGCGTATGTACGTACCGTACCCCCACCCCAACAGTGTAAGTACGACCCGTACCCTCACCCGCGTATGCATGGAGCGTACCCCCACCCCAACAGTGTAAGTACGACCCGTACCCTCACCCGTGTATGCATGGAACGTACCCCCACCCCAACAGTGTAAGTACGACCCGTACCCTCACCCGCGTATGCATGGAGCGTACCCCCACCCCAACCGCGTATGTACGTACCGTACCCCCACCCCAACAGTGTAAGTACGACCCGTACCCTCACCCGCGTATGCATGGAGCGTACCCCCACCGTGTATGTTCCAAGCTTACATATCCAGAAATAGGAGGTGTGTGTGCAGAGTCCTCCCAGCAGTGCCCTGAGACAGGAGGGGTGGGTGCTGAGTCCTCCCAGCAGTGCCCTGAGAAAGGAGGGGTGGGTGCCTAACACTCCCAGCAGTGCCCTGAGACAGGAGGGGTGGGTGCAGAGTCCTCCCAGCAGTGGCCTGAGACAGGAGGGGTGGGTGCTGAGTCCCCCCAGCAGTGCCCTGAGACAGGAGGGGTGGGTGCTGAGTCCTCCCAGCAGTGCCCTGAGACAGGAGGGGTGGGTGCTGAGTCCTCCCAGCAGTGCCCTGAGACAGGAGGGGTGGGTGCCTAACACTCCCAGCAGTGCCCTGAGACAGGAGGGGTGGGTGCAGAGTCCTCCCAGCAGTGCCCTGAGACAGGAGGGGTGGGTGCCTAACACTCCCAGCAGTGCCCTGAGACAGGAGGGGTGTGTGCCTAACACTCCCAGCAGTGCCCTGAGACAGGAGGGGTGTGTGCCTAACACTCCCAGCAGTGCCCTGAGACAGGAGGGGTGGGTGCCTAACACTCCCAGCAGTGCCCTGAGACAGGAGGGGTGGGTGCCTAACACTCCCAGCAGTGCCCTGAGACAGGAGGGGCGGGTGCAGAGTCCTCCCAGCAGTGCCCTGAGACAGGAGGGGTGGGTGCCTAACACTCCCAGCAGTGCCCTGAGACAGGAGGGGTGGGTGCCTAACACTCCCAGCAGTGCCCTGAGACAGGAGGGGTGGGTGCAGAGTCCCCCCAGCAGTGCCCTGAGACAGGAGGGGTGGGTGCTGAGTCCTCCCAGCAGTGCCCTGAGACAGGAGGGGTGGGTGCCTAACACTCCCAGCAGTGCCCTGAGACAGGAGGGGTGGGTGCAGAGTCCTCCCAGCAGTGCCCTGAGACAGGAGGGGTGGGTGCTGAGTCCCCCCAGCAGTGCCCTGAGACAGGAGGGGTGGGTGCTGAGTCCTCCCAGCAGTGCCCTGAGACAGGAGGGGTGGGTGCTGAGTCCTCCCAGCAGTGCCCTGAGACAGGAGGGGTGGGTGCCTAACACTCCCAGCAGTGCCCTGAGACAGGAGGGGTGGGTGCAGAGTCCTCCCAGCAGTGCCCTGAGACAGGAGGGGTGGGTGCCTAACACTCCCAGCAGTGCCCTGAGACAGGAGGGGTGGGTGCCTAACACTCCCAGCAGTGCCCTGAGACAGGAGGGGTGGGTGCAGAGTCCCCCCAGCAGTGCCCTGAGACAGGAGGGGTGGGTGCTGAGTCCTCCTAGCAGTGCCCTGAGACAGGAGGGGTGGGTGCAGAGTCCTCCCAGCAGTGCCCTGAGACAGGAGGGGTGGGTGCTGAGTCCCCCCAGCAGTGCCCTGAGACAGGAGGGGTGGGTGCTGAGTCCTCCCAGCAGTGCCCTGAGACAGGAGGGGTGGGTGCTGAGTCCTCCCAGCAGTGCCCTGAGACAGGAGGGGTGGGTGCCTAACACTCCCAGCAGTGCCCTGAGACAGGAGGGGTGGGTGCACAGTCCTCCCAGCAGTGCCCTGAGACAGGAGGGGTGGGTGCTGAGTCCCCCCAGCAGTGCCCTGAGACAGGAGGGGTGGGTGCTGAGTCCTCCCAGCAGTGCCCTGAGACAGGAGGGGTGGGTGCTGAGTCATCCCAGCAGTGCCCTGAGACAGGAGGGGTGGGTGCCTAACACTCCCAGCAGTGCCCTGAGACAGGAGGGGTGGGTGCAGAGTCCTCCCAGCAGTGCCCTGAGACAGGAGGGGTGGGTGCCTAACACTCCCAGCAGTGCCCTGAGACAGGAGGGGTGTGTGCCTAACACTCCCAGCAGTGCCCTGAGACAGGAGGGGTGGGTGCCTAACACTCCCAGCAGTGCCCTGAGACAGGAGGGGTGGGTGCCTAACACTCCCAGCAGTGCCCTGAGACAGGAGGGGTGGGTGCAGAGTCCTCCCAGCAGTGCCCTGAGACAGGAGGGGTGGTGCCTAACACTCCCAGCAGTGCCCTGAGACAGGAGGGGTGGGTGCAGAGTCCTCCCAGCAGTGCCCTGAGACAGGAGGGGTGGGTGCCTAACACTCCCAGCAGTGCCCTGAGACAGGAGGGGTGGGTGCCTAACACTCCCAGCAGTGCCCTGAGACAGGAGGGGTGGGTCCAGAGTCCTCCCAGCAGTGCCCTGAGACAGGAGGTGTGCAACACATGTGTGTGAGGCTGGAAGTACCCACATGCATACTGCCTACAAGGGAACATGTCCCCATGAACTCATGTCAACAGACTCCACACACAAGTACAGTGATCACCAAGGATGCCACGAATGTTGCAGGTGGAGACATGGCCCTGCATGCATGGCCAAAGTAGAAGGGCTCCGTCACACACACAGCTCATGTAGACACAGCTCTGCGCTAAACATTGGGAACACCCTGCAGGGAAGATATCAGGGTACACAGAGGGAGGAATACACCCTGGGACAATTGCACCATGCAGTAACTGCTGACATGAACAAAGAAAGTTAGCTAACACCTTGTGATGGCACACAGATCCCAGGGTCCCCCCAATGAGCAGCCCACTACTACATTTCCCACACACCCAACACATAAACACCACCCAAAACCATGTAGCAGCCCCACCAACACCAATACCAGCATAGCAGTAGTGTCAGAATGGAAAAAAATAAAGCTTTATTCAGCATGATCACAGTGTCCGTGGATTGCAGGCAGTTAAATATTCACAAAGCCCATAGGGCAGTCAATAAGTCTCAGCTGGATGGGGGACACAGTGGGATGCGTGTCCCCTAGCTTGCCTGCACAGTTACATGCCGTCGTCTTCCACAGGGGTGAGGCCATCAGGGGGGGGGGGAGCACCAGGCACCGCAGGGACATCAGGGCAAAGGGGAGGCGTTGTGGGTGCAGGGATGGAGGACTCCACCACAGGGGGTGGGGCAGGGCCAAAGGCGGAGGCCAGGATGGCACTACACACCTTTGCAAGGTCCTCCAGGGAGTCCCCTGCACCCGAAGGATCCACCGGCCCCAAGGAGGGGGGGGGTCAGAGGGATGGGTCGCAGCGCCACCGGGGGAGGGCGTAGACAGGGGGGGAGAATCAACCACCGTGACCGAGGACTTCCTTGACCGCTTGCGGGGTGGTGTCACTGTGGGGCTCAGGGACAGAGCGGCCATGAAGGAGTCCTTGGGGGAGATGTGGTCAGGAGAGCTGAGGGGAGGGGATTTGGAGGGAGTGGACTGGGTGGAATGCGGACTCCCACTATGGCTGCGTGTCACACGTTTGCCCCCCGACCCAGTGGGTGTGCCTACCTCACCCTGTGTGTGCGTGTCAGGAGGAGTGCGGTGGACCTTCCCTGCTGGTGTGGTGCCTGTGTCTGTTGATGTGGGTGCATGCCGACGTCTGGGTGTATGTGGGACAGGCATGGGAGTGGGAAGTGTGGATGGGGCAGGGGTAGGTGGGGGGAGGTCGCGCTGCAGGAGACCCACTGCTGCAGTCAGTGTCGAGTCTATGGACCTCAGCAAGTTGCGTTGGTCAGCCTGCGATGAATGAATGCCCTCCAAGTATGCCTCGATGTTGTTGAGTGTCTGCCCGTGGGCATGGAGGACATTAAGGATCGCAGCCTGACCAACCTGCAGTTGCCGCTGGATGTCCACAGACTCAGCATTGGCGGCAGCAGTGGAGACAGGGGCAGGGGGTGCGGTGCCTGGCATGAAGGAGACATGCGGTGACCGGGCATGCTGGGAAGGGACACGAGCAAGTGGGAGGCGGCTGATGGGAACTGAGGGGGCGGTGCGAGGTGTTGTTCCGCTGTCAGCTGCTGGTGCAGCCTCCGCCCACTCGGAGACATCCTCCTCGGACCTGTCAGCTTCGTATTCTGATGTGCCAGTCGACAGGTCCTCGGCCACACTCTCCTCCGCCTCTGCCCCACTCGATGTGCCAGCCCCGATGTCACGGCTGGCACTGGTGCTCGGTCCCTCCGCCTGGTCTGTGTCCATGTCTCCCTCTGTGTCCCCCGACGATGCTGTGGGCAGGGTGGAGAGACATAAATTAATCAGACACCTGTACACATCTGTCACATGAGTCCAATCTACATAGGTAACATTGCATAGCCTGAAAAGGAAGATCCCTAACATCTACTAAACAAGGTACCGATGTAGGGCATGAAACACACAGTTGGTTGAGCCACCATGCCACTGAAATACCATGGAGAGCATGAGACAATAGCTAAAGACAGGAAACGGAGTCTGACATAGCACCCAGGCCCTGGGGACAATCCAGCACTGCATATGCACCACACAGCGTTGGCAAAAATACCGATGACCAGGGACCATATCCATGAACTTGAGACACATGCTGCATAGGTAATGCAGAAAACATGCACAACATGACTCGGTCACTGCACCTTGCGTGTGTGTCCAGACAAACATCACACACTGCCCAGACCCAGCAAGTAGAAATCTGGATTTGACATATAGGCTTTGCCCGCCCCAACCACCCCCTACACGAGGCAAATAGTTGAGACACAGGTGGCACCAACATCTCATAGTCTGGGTGATAAACACAGGGGCAGGCAAAATGCAAGATTGGACGCCAAACAGCCAAGGTGCGCCTGTACAAATAATGAGGCACCAGTGCCCATCCTCAGATGAGTATAACAAGACACACAGGCACTAGCAACTGTGAGTATGAAGAAGGACATTCAGGTCAGGCTGCACAGTGGACACCTGTACAAAATAGCACGTCTATATACATGGTGCCAGGGGACAATGGCACAGAGCACAACCTACGCTGTAGACACTGAGAGTGTCCACGTTTATGATGACACATACAACACCGATGAAAAGGTGCCCCAGGGGACAGTAGTGGCCACGCAACTCCATGCTCCTGAATGGTAATGACTGCAACACACGCCACCATCCCTGCACTATGCGTATCGCACACTCATGCACATCATGCGACAGGCCACTACATAGGACATGCGCACTGTAAGGCATGACACATGAGAGACCAACTCCCATGTCTGGAGTCAGCATCAGTGCCAACTGACATGGAACCCACATGCAGTGAACTTGACAGGGCACAGCCAAGGTCCCAAAACCTGTTACCCACCACCCCCACACATGATGCTACAGGCATAGTTCTCGTGGACAAAGCGCCAGCCTACATTACCTTGTGAAGGAGTGGCTACACACAGACCAGGGAACACATTGCAAGGAGGGGAAGGGTGGCAGGGGTGCAGCGCTATACGGGGGCAAAATGGATCTGCACAGCACCTTTAAACCCTGGCAGTGAATTCATGCTACTGTGCCCTTACAAATGCCGGTGACACACAACACACACATGTACCTACCCCCTTCCGGCTGCTGCTTCGCCTGTAAGCGCCGATCCAAGTCTGGAAAGACCACCGGCAGCACACGCCTGTGGAGGTGGCTCAGACGGCGGCGCCCGCGGTTCTTGTGGCTCTCAGGTGAGTCCCCCAGCAGGACCCGTGCAATCCTCCGCGTCCAGCACCGGATATCCTGCCAGCGTTTCCTCACCTGGGACATGCTCCGCCTCCGACCATCCACACCCCTCACGGCACTGACGGCGGTCAGCCAGATCTGCTCCTTGGCAGTGGCGCCTACCTGTGAGGAAGTACAAGTGACACCACATCAATACACCAGCCACATGTCACAGAGAGACATTTGATAACAAATTAGCTGGTAACAACAAGGCATGTCATGCAGCCAACGCATTGCACCTTTGTCATAGGGACATGATCCTCTGGTGAGGGAAAAAGCAGTACGTGCCATAGTGGGTACACAGGTGGAATGATGGCAATGTCACAATCAATGATCAAGGCTCAGACTGTGCATCACACCCACCCCTCCTGTCTCAGGGCACTGCTGGGAGCACTCTGTACCCACCCATCCTGTCTCAGGGCACTGCTGTTAGTGATAGGCACACACCCCTCCTGTCTCAGGGCACTGCTGTTAGTGATAGGCACACACCCCTCCTGTCTCAGGGCACTGCTGTTAGTGATAGGCACACACCCCTCCTGTCTCAGGGCACTGCTGTTAGTGATAGGCACACACCCCTCCTGTCTCAGGGCACTGCTGTTAGTGATAGGCACACACCCCTCCTGTCTCAGGGCACTGCTGGGAGCACTCTGTACCCACCCCTTCTGTCTCAGGGCACTGCTGTTAGTGATAGGCACACACCCCTCCTGTCTCAGGGCACTGCTGTTAGTGATAGGCACACACCCCTCCTGTCTCAGGGCACTGCTGTTAGTGATAGGCACACACCCCTCCTGTCTCAGGGCACTGCTGGGAGCACTCTGTACCCACCCCTCCTGTCTCAGGGCACTGCTGTTAGTGATAGGCACACACCCCTCCTGTCTCAGGGCACTGCTGTTAGTGATAGGCACACACCCCTCCTGTCTCAGGGCACTGCTGTTAGTGATAGGCACACACCCCTCCTGTCTCAGGGCACTGCTGGGAGACATCAGGCATCCCCCCCCTGGGACCCCCCCAACAGTACATGGCATGTGTGTCACACCAGGACACAATGGCAGAAGTCACAGTCACAACATAGGGACAGTCTGTGCCAGTGGCCTATGCACTCACCTGATACCCTGGTCGCCCATACAGCATGGGGTACTGTGGGAGGATCACATCCAGCAATGCCATGTTCTCCTCCAGGGTGAATGGCTGTGACCTCTCCACAGCCCTTGACATGGTTCCAGGGAATCAGTAGCAGCAGCTGGGTCGACGAATTCAAAGATGTGCAGGCAAGTACTCCGTCATGGGACCTGGCTGCCTTATATGTGCCTTTCTGCCCTGTCTCATGCACAGGAGTACAGAGTGATTGGTCACTCACATTTGCATCCTATGTTTCCACCAATCCCTTCAAACCTAGCAGTCTGTGTGTACTCCATCGGTTTCATTCTCCTGCATGATGTCAGCTCCACAAACACATTGCAACAAAGTATTTTTATTCCAACTGACTTCTGCTGTTCACCTTCCAGAAGAAATTCGAATTTTGAACTTGGTCTCCATGACAACCAGCATGCATGTAGGCCTTAATACTTGTCCCTCATGTGTCCCCTATGTAATTCTGAGCTCCACACACAGGTATGGTGCGTTCCAGGGCCCTAGGGCACCCCAAATGCATTGCAACGGCCCGTACACGCGTGACTACGATCACTATCAGTATGTGTGGCCTCGCGTATGCGTACTCGTAGTGGTACGGGCCGTACACACGCCTGTACGCTCCCTATCACTACGAGTACGCATACGCGAGGCCACACATACTGATGGGGAGCGTACAGGCGTGTGTACGGCCCGTACCACTACGAGTACGCATACGCGAGGCCACACATACTGATAGGGAGCGTACAGGCGTGTGTATGGCCTGTACCACTACGAGTACGCATACGCGAGGCCACACATACTGATAGGGAGCGTACAGGCGTGTGTACGCTCACTATCAGTATGTGTGGTTCGCGTATGCGTACTCGTAGTGGTATGGGCCGTACACACGCCTGTACGCTCCCTATCACTACGAGTACGCATACGCGAGGCCACACATACTGATGGGGAGCGTACAGGCGTGTGTACGGCCCGTACCACTACGAGTACGCATACGCGAGGCCACACATACTGATAGGGAGCGTACACACGCCTGTGTACGCTCCCTATCAGTATGTGTGGCCTCGCGTATGCGTACTCGTAGTGGTACGGGCCGTACACACGCCTGTACGCTCCCTATCAGTATGTGTGGTTCGCGTATGCGTACCCGTAGTGGTACGGGCCGTACACATGCCTGTACGCTCGCCATCACGATGGGTACACATACGGCTGCACTCCCATAGTGATATGGGAACGTACACAGGCCCTCTTTGCAGCAGTACAGCGGGATTCACACATCACAGTGGTGACAGGCGGCACACAGGTAGGGATAGGGCGGACATACTTGTCCATGGATGGACATACTTGTCCATTAATTGACATTGAGGCATCGTCTGTGCATCACTACATGTGTGGGGCACAAGTGTGAAAGGCCTGTGATGTGGAACATTACTCCTGAGTCGAGAAGGCACCAGATGTATGATGAGATGTGTACAGATGTACTGTGTGATGGTGCGATGTGTGCCAGGCATGCCCTTTGACTGCGCACTTGGGGTGAGCGTCACTGGCATGGCACGGACACCAACACACGGAAGTGTCCCCTGATGCCCGGTACAGGGGTTATGACACCTGACTTGTCACTACCCACGGTGCACAATGTGACTATGTCATGTATGTGTGGGGGCTTCACATCAGGTTGATGTGGGAGCACCCTCAAAAGCTGCAGCCGTTGCAGCAACAAACATGTGTCTGTGTGTAGATTGTCATTGCACACTGTTCCGCACCCCATGCCACATGTGGTATCGGATGTGAGGTGCACATGTATGCATGGGACACGGAGTAGCCTGACAAGGACATGTCAGCATCCTCACAAGGTATGTGTGGTGAGTCATGACATGTGCACCTTCATGGCAAGGTGTGTGTGCTGGCCTAGTGTAATGTCATGTGACCTGTGGCTCCAGTGTTCCGCTACCAATCTCTGCAATCGGCATCCTACTGCTGCTGATGTGTGGGCGTATGTCACTCCTGTGTTGCGTCTGGCTGTTCACTTGCACTGGGACACAGCTATTCCCATGGCATGGCATGGGGAGGTTCTCAATCTCCGTGTGTAGCTGGGTCTTTGAAGGAGTGTCACCTTGCATCCATACGTGTCCTGGCCATGTAGCACATACCTGACTCCCTATGTAGCATGTGTGTATTGCCAGATTAACATGTGCTCAGTACACATGAGTTGTTGTCGTAGTGCACTCACTCTTCCTTGTCACTTCCAAATTACTGCAGAGCGCCGCCTCTTGCCCGAAGAATTCCAGACTTGGCTGCCATGCAGGATAATGACAGCATCCGGCTCTACCGCTTCACCCAACCATTGATTCTGGAGTTGACGGCGAGACTGGCACCACACCTGCAACCGCAGCACAGGTATCCCACGGCACTGACACCCCAGCTGAAGGTAATGGCTGCCCTACATTTTCTTGCCACGGGTACCTTTCAAAATACCATAGCTCATGTTGGTGGCATGTCCCAGAGCACGTTCAGTGGTGTGCTGCATGATTTCTTAGAGGCCATGTTGATTCACCTGGATGACTTCATCAAGTTCCCAACCCCTGAACAGATGACTGAGGTCAAGCGTGGATTCTATGCCCTGGGAGGGATGCCCCATGTCATTGGGTCCATTGATGGGACACATGTAGGTTTGGTACCACCACACGCACGGGAGGTGGCGTACCGCAATCGGAAGCACTACCACTCCATCAATGCCCTTGTGGTGTGTCTGTCCAACATGGTGATTTCACATGTCTGTGCTCGTTTTCCAGGATCAGCACACGATGCCTACATCATGAGGCGTAGCGGGATGCCTGATATGATGATGCAGCTGCGCAACGAACGGGCATGTGTTGTTGGTGGGTACAGTCTGTCTGTCCTGTATTCAGTATAGCCTACCAGCACGACCGCTTCACCACTTCTAACGATGACCATGTGCTTTCCATGTAGGGGACGCTGGCTATCCCAACATGCCTTGGCTGCTCACACCTCTCCGCAACCCCATCACGCCGGCCCAGCTCCGCTACAACACCGCCCATGGCCGGACAAGGCGAGTGATAGAGAGGACGTTTGGCATGCTGAAGAGCCGATTCAGGTGCCTCCACAAGACCGGCGGCGCACTCCCATATGCCACGGCAAAGGTCTGCAAGATCTTCATGGTCTGCTGCATGCTGCACAACATGGCAGTTGAAAGAGCTGTGCCACTCATCCTGAATCAACATGACGAGGACCATCCACCCGTGGAGGACGAAGGGCTTGGCAATGGGGCTAGTGATGTGGAGGATGTGGAGCCGCAAGAGGACATCCGGACTCGGCTCATACGCGACTTCTTTGCATAGTGGTGAGTACCAGTGTCTGAGTGTGCACGCATTGGTCCCCGTGTGGCATGCGTTGTGATGTGTGTCTCCACCTGCATGTATGGCACGTGAGTCAGAGGTGTGTGTGGGTGTGTCACTGGAGTGATGGTGCCAGTGATGGTTGTACTTCCGCAGTCATAACTGTGACCTAGCATGTTGTCATCCATACATGTGTCGAGTAAATGCCAATGCAAGTGGCTGTGCTTTTTGTGGCTGACTTCTTGTGTGTTTCTCTTCCCCAGGTACCTGCGCATGCCGTCTGCTGGTTGCATTGTTGTGGCACTGCTATTCCTCATGGACATGACATCGTGGGCTGACTCAGCGTTACAGGCACGGACACGTTTGGAAGTCTCCATGGGGTAAGGGATGCATCTGGGGTGTATTGGGTGTGGCAGTTGTTCACGATGTGTGCACACTGCCCCTGTCGGTGTTTGGTTCCTCTGCAGCCATGTCGCATCCCCATGGGACACGACATGCAGCTGTGTACACCTGAATAGATGGTCTGCCTGGTTGACAGTCATCAGTGATGGGATAGGGGATTGTGATGATGGCATCAATGTGTGTGACACTGCCCTCGGACACATTCGGTTAGCATTGGCTTGACATGGTGTGGGACTTCGACATCCGCGGATCTATGGTGTATGGCAGGCTCTCCGTGTGCAGCTGTGGGTATTTAGCTGTTAGCCGACGCTTGTGTGCCAGTTCCATGGCGAACACGCATGTTTGCTGCTGAAGGGAGGTGCCAGTGTTGGACCCACATGTTACTCCACATGATGTGTTCATGTGTACTTCGAGTTGCCTCTGCAATCCCGAATACATGACTAATAAAGGTGTCCCTATGCCTCCAAGGTGCCTCTTCTCAGTCAATGCTGGTGTGTTGCCATGGTGCATCCTGCTTGTCTGGCATGGTATTCCCTGATTGTGGCTATGTGTCAATGTGTCGAGTGGCAAGATGCAAGCTGTGTGTGTGGGCTGAGACTGTGTATTGGGCATGATGTCCATGACTGTGTGGGTATTGTGACATGTGCCATCCCCATGCATCCAACATTGGCCAGGCCCCCATTCTCTGCATCCACCGGACTCAAGCTTGCAGGACATGTTTCTGCCACCTGTCTACACATACCTGGGTGCCCCCCAGGACACTGGACTGGATCCCTGACCTCTGCGCATGACTGTTGCTGTACTCAATGTGTCTGTCAGCACGGTTGTTCGGTAACCCCCTCAGCTGGTTGGGCCCATCACGGGTGTGTATGGTGCTCCATGTCTGTCTTGCCTAATACACTGTGACCCATGTGTCCTGTGCCAGACTCAGGCCCCAGGGTGTGGGTGGTTGAAGACAAAAGATGACTCAGGCATGTTTTGACTTTACATGACACATGTTAGGTAATAATGCTACCAGCAGCCATCTACTCTTCATAGTGTGATTTATTATTGGGGGGGGGGGGGGGAAACAAAGTGAGTGTCTTTCCGGGTAGTTTGAATCCAAAGTTCAGTAGGGGAGTTGGTGTCCTTGCCATTGGATGTCCTCAGAGTCCATGCCACAGTCTTTGTCAACATTGGTCAGCCAGTGACCAGCAGGGCCATGTGGCAGAGAATGTCTCTTGATGCTGTGATGCTGTTGCTCCAGTGGGCCAGGTGCCAGGCCAGGTGTCCTGGGAGATGGTGATGTAGCGCCGACCCTCACGGTCCTTTCCGTGGACGACCCGGCCTCCTGCGGGGAACCTCACCAGCAGGCCGTGACGACATCTGGGATGCTCCGTCGGATGTTTCCTCCTCCTCCTCCTGATCCCTCCCTGTGGGTGGTGATGTTCTCCGCCTTCTGGCACAGGGAGGGTCGGCCATGTTGTCGGCCATCCGACGGAGTGTAGCGTGAATCCCCTGGAATGCCGTCACTTGCTCAGCCTTTCTGTCCTCCATCCTCCGTTGGTGTACCAGTAGACAGGCATGTAGCTCCGCATGTTGCTGGGCCTGCTGGGTCTTTATCTCATCGAGGCTCCCCTTGATCTCATTGAGGGTGGACACAACCTGGGCCATGCCCGTGGTGTCCTGCCGGTATGAGTCCAGGATGTTACGGACATGGGAAAATACCGGATCCCCAGCCAACTGGTCAGGCTCGTGCCTCCGCCGTCCTCCACTCCCACCACCCCTGCCCACTTGCGCCTGGCCTGCCCTTGCGGGCACATCGGGTCTCCAGGACCCCTGAGGGGTGGCATTGGCGTTGTCGCCTGCCTCCTCCTGGGTGCCCGGGACACCGTGTCCCTCCTGGCCAGCCTGGCTGCATTGTGGTGTTGGGGCAGGGATCCTGGGTGTCTCCTGGGATGTGGCAGGAGTGGGGGTGGTGGTTGGCACAGTTGTACCTGACGCAGGTGCTGCAGGCGGTTGGACACCAGAGGGGCCAGGTCGGTCGGGGTCGTCCACAGAGTGGTGAGAGTGGTCGCTGCCGGTGGGATCGGGCTCCTGCAGATCCGGGTCCTGTGAGTGTTCCCCCCCAGTGTTGGGGGGTGCACCACGACGTTGACCTGTGTGTAAGAGAGACAATGTTAATTTTGGTCCATGCAATATCCATGTTTCATCATTTCATAAGTTGGCACATTTCCTCTTGGAATTAGGATCTGTCTTGCATTCCACTCACAGTGCACTTGTGCATGGGTGTGTCCCTTGGGCACCACTTTGGCACCTTTAACTATGTGTGGCACAGTCTTACTTGGTGCGTCAAGTGTGACTGCAGTCAGCAGTGGAGTGGGCCGGTGTTGCGAGCCATGCATTGGCGCCTTCCGTGTAGCACTGTACATGTGCACATGGATTTGTTCCACACACTTATGTGATGCAGGTAGCTGTCATTGTGCTCGTGCACAGGTTGTGACATGGCCCTGTGTTTTGCCATGGTGAAGAGGGGGGGTTCTGGCACGGGCCACCCTTGGCTACATGCACGCAGTCTACCTGCTGACGAGCAGACATTCCCACACACCACACGGCTGATTTGCTCTCCCTGTGTCTCGCTCCCTCTCTGTCCCCCTCTCCCTCCCTCTCTGTCCCCCTCTCCCTCCCTCCCTGTCACCCTCTCCCTCCCTCTGTGTGTCAGCCTCCTCCCTCTGTCCGTCTCCCTGTGTCTCCCTCCCTCTCTGTCCCCCTCTCCCTCCCTCTTTGTCCCCCTCTCCCTCCCTCTCTGTCCCCCTCTCCCTCCCTCTGTGTGTCAGCCTCCTCCCTCTGTCCGTCTCCCTGTGTCTCCCTCCCTCTCTCTCCCCCTCTCCCTCCCTCTCTGTCCCCCTCTCCCTCCCTCTCTGTCCCCCTCTCCCTCCCTCTGTGTGTCACCCTCTGTCACCTCAGCCCAGCTTCCTGGGCACACACTGTTAGCAGATCTTTGAGTGGCCCTTGGCTTGTTGATGTGAGTTTGTTTCTGATCTCCAGGCACCCATTGGGTGTGATGTGTGTCTGTGCGCTGCTGCTGTGGTGGTGTGTGCTGCCACTCTTTCACAATGTTGGCTGTTCATTAGCTACTGTCATGTGCAAAACAGTGCCTTCACCCCCATGTGTTGATGCAAGGCGTCCGCCATTTGCTGGCAAGTCATTCCTGTGTTGGGACACACTGTTTGTCTGGCTGTGACCTAGGCCATATGGGCAGAGTGCATAGTTGTCTGCTTCGGAGTCGCACTATGTGATTTTTGGGGTCCAGCCTCCCGCCATCCGGGTTACCGTGTCATGTGTTGTTGTCTTCTGTGACTTGCCATTGTCCAGCTGGGTGCATGGGGCATGGTGGCAGCAGTGGCATTTGCGTGCTCATGGAGTGTGGTTGAGTAATGCGATGGCTTGTGGTGGTTGCGTGCCTGTTAGTGATTTTGGTTGTGGATGCCATTCCCCCCATGTGAGGTGCGTTGTTTGTGTACTCACCCGGGTCTCGGAGTCCTTCTAATCCTTCGACTGCCTCCACCGGCAGTATGGCCATCACCCTCTCCTCCCAGGGATGGTACTGTACGGGTCTGCGGGAGGGCCCTCCTCCGGTGACGTTGGCCTGGTCGTGTTCCTCCTGCCTCTTGGCTCTGACCCTCCTCCGCAGATCGTACCACCTGTTCTGGCATTCCTGCCTGGTCCTCCTGGTGTCCGCAACAGCATTCACAGCATCGACGATGGTCTGCCACATGGCTGTTTTTGCTGCCTGGCTGGTGTTTCTGACCAATGTTCCAAAGATCTGTGGCTCGACTCTGAGGATTTGATCAACAAGGACCTCCAACTCTCGGTTACTGAACTTTGGATTCTTGGTAGTGGGCATGGTGAGGGGTGTGGGTGGGGATGGTGGGGGGGGGGTGGATTTTGGGGGGGGGGTGGATGGTTGTGTGTGTGTGTGTGTGAATGTGATGAGGGGGTGTTTGTGAGGGTGGTTGTGTGAAGGTGTGCAAGTGTAAGGTGTGGTGTAGCTTGTTGTATGGTTCTGTGGTGTCTGGCAGCAGTGAGTCTGTTGCAAAGGCTCATGGTTTGTGTGTGTGGGCCCTTTTTATTGGTCCATGGGTGGGTGTGGCAGTGTTTGAAAATTGGGTGGGTGTGTTATAAGTAGTGGTGGTGTTTTGGCCCTCTGTTTTTCTTTGGCAGTTGCAGGTCAGTGAAGGTGTATTTGTAGTGTTTGTTGGCCATGTTTAGTGGCTTTGTGCCATTCGAATAGTGTCTTCTTGTGTTGTTTTGTTTTGTCCTGGTTGTGTACGTGCGTTTTGAGCGTGTCTACGGTGTGTAGATGGGCCATTTGGTTGTACGGTGCTGTCCTTGTGTGTGGGTTGGTACGACTCGTACATGCGGTTGTGCTGTTGGGGCCTGGGGTGCGCTCCGTACTTAGGAGGTTGTGTTGGGGGTAGGACCGGAACGTACTGGGGTGTACATAGACGGTGGTACGACACGTACTGGGGTGGGGGTACGACTGGAACGTACTGGGGTGTAGGTACACGGGGGGTATGACACGTACTGGGGTGGGGGTACGACTGGAACGTACTGGGGTGTAGGTACACGGGGGTATGACACGTACTGGGGTGGGGGTATGACTGGAACGTACTGGGGTGTAGGTACACGGGGGTATGACACGTACTGGGGTGGGGGTACGACTGGAACGTACTGGGGTGTAGGTACACGGGGGTATGACACGTACAGGGGTGGGGGTACGACTGGAACGTACTGGGGTGTAGGTACACGGGGGTATAACACGTACAGGGGTGGGGGTACGACTGGAACGTACTGGGTGCACGGTGGTGCGACACGTACAGGGGTGGGGGTAGGACTCGAACGTACTGGGGTGTACATAGACGGTGGTACGACACGTACTGGGGTGGGGGTACGACTGGAACGTACTGGGGTGTAGGTACACGGGGGTATGACACGTACTGGGGTGGGGGTGGGGCTCGAACGTACTGGGGTGTAGGTACACGGGGGTATGACACGTACTGGGGTGGGGGTACGACTGGAACGTACTGGGGTGTAGGTACACGGGGGTATGACACGTACAGGGGTGGGGGTACGACTGGAACGTACTGGGTGCACGGTGGTGCGACACGTACAGGGGTGGGGGTAGGACTCGAACGTACTGGGGTGTACATAGACGGTGGTATGACACGTACTGGGGTGGGGGTACGACTGGAACGTACTGGGGTGTAGGTACACGGGGGTATGACACGTACTGGGATGGGGGTACGACTGGAACGTACTGGGGTGTAGGTACACGGGGGTATGACACGTACAGGGGTGGGGGTATGACTGGAACGTACTGGGTGCACGGTGGTGCGACACGTACAGGGGTGGGGGTAGGACTCGAATGTACTGGGGTGTACATAGACGGTGGTACGACACGTACTGGGGTGGGGGTACGACTGGAACGTACTGGGGTGTAGGTACACAGGGGTATGACACGTACTGGGGTGGGGGTGGGGCTCGAACGTACTGGGGTGTAGGTACACGGGGGTATGACACGTACTGGGGTGGGGGTACGACTGGAACGTACTGGGGTGTAGGTACACGGGGGTATGACACGTACAGGGGTGGGGGTACGACTGGAACGTACTGGGTGCACGGTGGTGCGACACGTACAGGGGTGGGGGTAGGACTCGAACGTACTAGGGTGTACATAGACGGTGGTACGACACGTACTGGGGTGGGGGTACGACTGGAACGTACTGGGGTGTAGGTACACGGGGGTATGACACGTACTGGGGTGGGGGTACGACTGGAACGTACTGCGGTGTAGGTACACGGGGGTATGACACGTACTGGGGTGGGGGTACGACTGGAACGTACTGGGGTGTAGGTACACGGGGGGGTATGACACGTACTGGGGTGGGGGTGGGGCTCGAACGTACTGGGGTATACATAGACGGTGGTACGACACGTACTGGGGTGGGGGTACGACTGGAACGTACTGGGGTGTAGGTACAGGGGGGTATGACACGTACTGGGGTGGGGGTGGGGCTCGAACGTACTGGGGTGTACATAGACGGTGTTACGACACGTACTGGGGTGGGGGTACGACTGGAACGTACTGGGGTGTAGGTACACCGGGGTATGACACGTACTGGGGTGGGGGTACGACTGAAACGTACTGGGGTGTAGGTACACGGGGGTATGACACGTACTGGGGTGGGGGTATGACTGGAACGTACTGGGGTGTAGGTACACGGGGGTATGACACGTACTGGGGTGGGGGTACGACTGGAACATACTGGGGTGTACCTAGACGGGTGGGGGTATACATACACGGGGGGTACGTGTCGGACGTACGGGGGCTGGGGGGAGTGTTGGGCGCGTATGCGGGCACATGTCTCCATGGTTGCTATAGGAGTTCGGTGCGGACGGTGTTTTTTCCATACGGTTGTAAGCTCGGACGCACGGGATGGATCGTGATTCCTCGGTCGGACTTGGCTTTTCACGTTTGTAAGGTAAATCGTCCGAGGACGTGTCGGACACATTTTCCGACCCGAGGACGTGTGGGGAATGATTCCCAGTGCGGTTCGTATGGACTTTTTACCATGCGAATCGTGATTGCCAGTTCGTACGGCACTTGTACGATTCGTACGGTAAAAAGACCCGATACGAGTCGTGCGGGGACATTTTTTACCGGATCGTGATCGGCACCTTAGGGTTTGAGGTTCCAGTCAGTAATGCAAATACATTCAGCGTCACTAAGGCTGGTTGCCCTTGCTGGAGTGTAGTCAGTCACCCAGGTTACACATGTTGCTGGTCTGAAAAAGCTGTTTGGACATGTGCTGTTTTCAGAATCTGAAAAGTGGATTAGAAATGTGTCAGATTGTAAAAGTACTTATCACTTGCTAAAAAAAAGAGTAGTAAGTGTGCTTTCAAATTGGCAAAGAAATTTCGTTTTCTGTCTAATATGAAAACATGACTCTGTGTGCAAAGAGGAATTACAGGCAGAGATTTATTGTGTTTTGCTCTGGTAATTTTACAGTTGCATTAGTAGGAAAGGGGGAACTATTTTTTTTGTGCAGAAGCAGACTCTTAGCACACAGCCAACTGCTTATCCTGTGGAATCATGCACAGTATTTACAACTGAGTGGGGTTTGAGGTTGCAGTCAGTAATGCAAATACATTCAGCGTCACTAAGGCTGGTTGCCCTTGCTGGAGTGAAATCAGTCACCCAGGTTACACATGTTGCTGGTCTGAAAAAGCTGTTTGGACATGTGCTTTGTTGAGAATTTGAAAAGTGGATTAGAAATGTGTTAGATTGTAAAAGTACTTATCACTTGCCAAAAAAAAAGAGTAGTAAGTGTGCTTTCAAATTGGCAAAGAAATTTCGTTTTCTGTCTAATATGAAAACATGACTCTGTGTGCAAAGAGGAATTACAGGCAGAGATTTATTGCGTATTGCTCTGGTAATTTTACAGTTGCATTAGTAGGAAAGGGGGAACTATTTTTTTTGTGCAGAAGCAGACTCTTAGCACACAGCCAGCTGCTTATCCTGTGGAATCATGCACAGTATTTACAACTGAGTGGGGTTTGAGGTTGCAGTCAGTAATGCAAATACATTCAGTGTCACTAAGGCTGGTTGCCCTTGCTGGAGTGAAGTCAGTCACCCAGGTTACACATGTTGCTGGTCTGAAAAAGCTGTTTGGACATGTGCTTTGTTGAGAATTTGAAAAGTGGATTAGAAATGTGTCAGATTGTAAAAGTACTTATCACTTGCCAAAAAAAAGAGTAGTAAGTGTGCTTTCAATTTGGTAAAGAAATTTCGTTTTCGGCCTAATATGAAAACATGACTCTGTGTGCAAAGAGGAATTACAGGCAGAGATTTATTGCGTATTGCTCTGGTAATTTTACAGTTGCATAAGTAGGAAAGGGGGAACTATTTTTTTGGTGCAGAAGCAGACTCTTAGCACACAGACAGTTGCTTATCCTGTGGAATCATGCACAGTATTCACAACCAAGTGGGGTTTGAGGTTGCAGTCAGTAATGCAAATACATTCAGCATCACTAAGGCTGGTTGCCCTTGCTGGAGTGAAGTCAGTCACCCAGGTTACACATGTTTCTGGTCTGAAAAAGCTGTTTGGACATGTGCTTTTTTGAGAATCTGAAAAGTGGATTAGAAATGTGTCAGATTGTAAAAGTACTTATCACTTGCCAAAAAAAAGAGTAGTAAGTGTGCTTTCAAATTGGCAAAGAAATTTCGTTTTCTGTCTAATATGAAAACATGACTCTGTGTGCAAAGAGGAATTACAGGCAGAGATTTATTGCGTATTGCTCTGGTAATTTTACAGTTGCATAATTAGGAAAGGGGGAACTATTTTTTTTGTGCAGAAGCAGACTCTTAGCACACAGCCAGCTGCTTATCCTGTGGAATCATGTACAGTATTCACAACCGAGTGGGGTTTGAGGTTGCAGTCAGTAATGCAAATACATTCAGCATCACTAAGGCTGGTTGCCCTTGCTGGAGT
Source organism: Triturus cristatus (assembly GCF_964204655.1). NCBI lineage: Eukaryota > Metazoa > Chordata > Amphibia > Caudata > Salamandridae > Triturus > Triturus cristatus. Next base: position 279,525,237 of record NC_140579.1, read on the forward strand.
GAAGTCAGTCACCCAGGTTACACATGTTGCTGGTCTGAAAAAGCTGTTTGGACATGTGCTTTGTTGAGAATTTGAAAAGTGGATTAGAAATGTGTCAGATTGTAAAAGTACTTATCACTTGCTAAAAAAAAAGAGTAGTAAGTGTGCTTTCAAATTGGCAAAGAAATTTCGTTTTCGGCCTAATATGAAAACATGACTCTGTGTGCAAAGAGGAATTACAGGCAGAGATTTATTGCGTATTGCTCTGGTAATTTTACAGTTGCATAAGTAGGAAAGGGGGAGCTATTTTTTTTGTGCAGAAGCAGACTCTTAGCACACAGCCAGCTGCTTATCCTGTGGAATCATGCACAGTATTCACAACCGAGTGGGGTTTGAGGTTGCAGTCAGTAATGCAAATACATTCAGCATCACTGAGGCTGGTTGCCCTTGCTGGAGTGTAGTCAGTCACCCAGGTTACACATGTTGCTGGTCTGAAAAAGCTGTTTGGACATGTGCTTTGTTGAGAATCTGAAAAGTGGATTAGAAATGTGTCAGACTGTAAAAGTACTTATCACTTGCCAAAAAAAAGAGTAGTAAGTGTGCTTTCAAATTGGCAAAGAAATTTCGTTTTCTGTCTAATATGAAAACATGACTCTGTGTGCAAAGAGGAATTACAGGCAGAGATTTATTGCGTATTGCTCTGGTAATTTTACAGTTGCATTAGTAGGAAAGGGGGAACTATTTTTTTTGTGCAGAAGCAGACTCTTAGCACACAGCCAGCTGCTTATCCTGTGGAATCATGCACAGTATTCACAACCGAGTGGGGTTTGAGGTTGCAGTCAGTAATGCAAATACATTCAGCATCACTAAGGCTGGTTGCCCTTGCTGGAGTGAAGTCAGTCACCCAGGTTACACATGTTTCTGGTCTGAAAAAGCTGTTTGGACATGTGCTTTTTTGAGAATCTGAAAAGTGGATTAGAAATGTGTCAGATTGTAAAAGTACTTATCACTTGCCAAAAAAAAGAGTAGTAAGTGTGCTTTCAAATTGGCAAAGAAATTTCGTTTTCTGTCTAATATGAAAACATGACTATGTGTGCAAAGAGGAATTACAGGCAGAGATTTATTGCGTATTGCTCTGGTAATTTTACAGTTGCATTAGTAGGAAAGGGGGAACTATTTTTTTTGTGCAGAAGCAGACTCTTAGCACACAGCCAGCTGCTTATCCTGTGGAATCATGCACAGTATTTACAACTGAGTGGGGTTTGAGGTTGCAGTCAGTAATGCAAATACATTCAGCGTCACTAAGGCTGGTTGCCCTTGCTGGAGTGAAGTCAGTCACCCAGGTTACACATGTTGCTGGTCTGAAAAAGCTGTTTGGACATGTGCTTTGTTGAGAATTTGAAAAGTGGATTAGAAATGTGTCAGATTGTAAAAGTACTTATCACTTGCCAAAAAAAAGAGTAGTAAGTGTGCTTTCAATTTGGTAAAGAAATTTCGTTTTCGGCCTAATATGAAAACATGACTCTGTGTGCAAAGAGGAATTACAGGCAGAGATTTATTGCGTATTGCTCTGGTAATTTTACAGTTGCATTAGTAGGAAAGGGGGAACTATTTTTTTGTGCAGAAGCAGACTCTTAGCACACAGCCAGCTGCTTATCCTGTGGAATCATGCACAGTATTTACAACTGAGTGGGGTTTGAGGTTGCAGTCAGTAATGCAAATACATTCAGCGTCACTAAGGCTGGTTGCCCTTGCTGGAGTGAAGTCAGTCACCCAGGTTACACATGTTTCTGGTCTGAAAAAGCTGTTTGGACATGTGCTTTTTTGAGAATCTGAAAAGTGGATTAGAAATGTGTCAGATTGTAAAAGTACTTATCACTTGCCAAAAAAAAGAGTAGTAAGTGTGCTTTCAAATTGGCAAAGAAATTTCGTTTTCTGTCTAATATGAAAACATGACTCTGTGTGCAAAGAGGAATTACAGGCAGAGATTTATTGCGTATTGCTCTGGTAATTTTACAGTTGCATAATTAGGAAAGGGGGAACTATTTTTTTTGTGCAGAAGCAGACTCTTAGCACACAGCCAGCTGCTTATCCTGTGGAATCATGTACAGTATTCACAACCGAGTGGGGTTTGAGGTTGCAGTCAGTAATGCAAATACATTCAGCATCACTAAGGCTGGTTGCCCTTGCTGGAGTGAAGTCAGTCACCCAGGTTACACATGTTGCTGGTCTGAAAAAGCTGTTTGGACATGTGCTTTGTTGAGAATCTGAAAAGTGGATTAGAAATGTGTCAGACTGTAAAAGTACTTATCACTTGCCAAAAAAAAGAGTAGTAAGTGTGCTTTCAAATTGGCAAAGAAATTTCGTTTTCTGTCTAATATGAAAACATGACTCTGTGTGCAAAGAGGAATTACAGGCAGAGATTTATTGCGTATTGCTCTGGTAATTTTACAGTTGCATTAGTAGGAAAGGGGGAACTATTTTTTTTGTGCAGAAGCAGACTCTTAGCACACAGCCAGCTGCTTATCCTGTGGAATCATGCACAGTATTCACAACCGAGTGGGGTTTGAGGTTGCAGTCAGTAATGCAAATACATTCAGCATCACTAAGGCTGGTTGCCCTTGCTGGAGTGAAGTCAGTCACCCAGGTTACACATGTTTCTGGTCTGAAAAAGCTGTTTGGACATGTGCTTTTTTGAGAATCTGAAAAGTGGATTAGAAATGTGTCAGATTGTAAAAGTACTTATCACTTGCCAAAAAAAAGAGTAGTAAGTGTGCTTTCAAATTGGCAAAGAAATTTCGTTTTCTGTCTAATATGAAAACATGACTATGTGTGCAAAGAGGAATTACAGGCAGAGATTTATTGCGTATTGCTCTGGTAATTTTACAGTTGCATTAGTAGGAAAGGGGGAACTATTTTTTTTGTGCAGAAGCAGACTCTTAGCACACAGCCAGCTGCTTATCCTGTGGAATCATGCACAGTATTTACAACTGAGTGGGGTTTGAGGTTGCAGTCAGTAATGCAAATACATTCAGCGTCACTAAGGCTGGTTGCCCTTGCTGGAGTGAAGTCAGTCACCCAGGTTACACATGTTGCTGGTCTGAAAAAGCTGTTTGGACATGTGCTTTGTTGAGAATTTGAAAAGTGGATTAGAAATGTGTCAGATTGTAAAAGTACTTATCACTTGCCAAAAAAAAGAGTAGTAAGTGTGCTTTCAATTTGGTAAAGAAATTTCGTTTTCGGCCTAATATGAAAACATGACTCTGTGTGGAAAGAGGAATTACAGGCAGAGATTTATTGCGTATTGCTCTGGTAATTTTACAGTTGCATAAGTAGGAAAGGGGGAACTATTTTTTTGGTGCAGAAGCAGACTCTTAGCACACAGCCAGTTGCTTATCCTGTGGAATCATGCACAGTATTCACAACCAAGTGGGGTTTGAGGTTGCAGTCAGTAATGCAAATACATTCAGCATCACTAAGGCTGGTTGCCCTTGCTGGAGTGTAGTCAGTCACTCAGGTTACACATGTTGCTGGTCTCAGAAAGCTGTTTGGTATTGCTCTGGTGATTTTACATTTGCATTAGATGGAAAGGGGGTGTTATTTTTTTCTGCAGAAGCAGACTCTTAGCACACAGCCAGCTGCTTATCCTGTAGAATCATGCACAGTATTCACAACCGAGTGGGGTTTGAGGTTGCAGTCTGTACTGCAAATACATTCAGCATCACTAAGGCTGGTTGCCCTTGCTGGAGTGAAGTCAGTCACCCAGGTTACACATGTTGCTGGTCTAAAAAAGCTGTTTGGATATGTGCTTTTTAGAGAATCTGAAAAGTGGATTAGAAATGTGTCAGATTGTAAAAGTACTTATCACTTGCCAAAAAAACAGTAGGAAGTGTGCTTTCAAATTGGCAAAGAAATTTTGTTTTCGGCCTAATATCAAATCATGACTCTGTGTGTACACAGGAATTGTTTTCAGATATTTAATTTGTGATGTTGTTATTGTGATTTTCACTTGTAGGAAAGGGGTACTTAGTATTTTAAGATTTGAAAAGATCATAAAAAATGTAGTAATATATTTAAATAAAATAAAGATTTTTTTTTTAGTTTTTTTCAGGTATTGCTGAAGAGCAGTGAACAAAATTTAAGATGCCTACAAAATCGAGAGTAAGGAAAAACCAGAAAAAAAATATATATTTGAAGACAACTGGAGGACCTAAGTTACCTGGAGATGCTCATGTTGGGAAAAAAAGAAAGTCTTCTGGTAAGCAAACAAAAGATTTTTTAAAGAACATCTTCAAAAGAAGGAAAAATGTACAAAATGTCTGTACTGGAAAGAATGTTTTAAATAGGAAAGAAAAGGAAAAAATTGAGCATTTAGTTAATGCAAATATACCTTCAGAAACCATAAAGATTTTTTTAAACAGAAAAACAGCGTTTAAAGAGATACGTAGAAAAATGTTTCAGAGAAGAGTTATGTCCAATTTGATAAAGGATGTGAAGAAATATAAGCAAAAGGCAACATTTTATAAGAGAAAAAAAGAAATTGAAGCCATTGCAGCTAAGGCATTAGAATTAAAAAGGAAACTATTCATTTTAATTTTGAATAGGATGCGTACATTAGATAAAATGGTCAATGTACTGAAATCACAAAGCAAAAGGAAAAGAGAAGTGAAAAGAACAAACTTTTGTAAAGTGTTTTTAGGAGAATGGATGCATAGTTCAAGTAGTGAACCTTTTTTTAATAAAGAGAGTTATTTTCAAAGTAATAGTTTGCTGCATGCAGTTGACACCAGAGGTCGTGCTTACGAAGTGAAAAATGGTTGTATAATGGAGAAGGAGAAAATGGTTCCAAGAGATGAGGTACAAGTGATGGCAGATGAGGCTATGGGGAGACGTCCTAAAGCCCCAGTGTACACTTGGAATTGTAGTAGTATTTGCACTGTGCGTCAGGAATCTATTGATAAATTTCGTGAGTTTCTAAGAGAATATAGTAAAAAAAAGTGTAAAACAGAAGATTAAGGTGCTTCAAAGTCTAGATCCATGCCGAGTGAGAGAGAATACTGGTTTGCAGGGTCATTCTCTGGCTTGTCTATCTAGAAAAGTGTGTAAAAGTGTTTTTCATAATTTTAGGATGCTGGCTGTTCATCATACTGAAATGAGAAAGTTTGTGAGACGGTTGTATTTTGCTAAAAGTCCAGAAATAAAGTTAGATGAATTGAATAGGGCTCTGTTCCGTGGGTCAGTATCAGATGTAGAGAAGGTTATTGATGAAATTCAGTTTTGTTACTTTGGTCCTGAACAAGACAGTGCAGAAAAGGACACAGTAAATGAGGAAGAAGTGGAAGAGACTGTAGAACCATTTGTAAGTAAGACATTTAATGATCACATAACAACATTTGAAAAAATCTCTAATGAAAGACCAAATATTACTTGTATTTGTTGCCGCAGAACTCATTATAGAAAACAAACCAGGTATGTTGATCTCTATAGAAAAAGTGAAAATGAAGATAATTATAAGTGGAAGGATTTTGCCACATATATATTTCTTGAAAATTGTTTTGAATTGGGTGAAGTTCAGCGTATTTGTAAATACTGTTACAACAAATTAGAAGAAAATAGAATGCCGACCAGAGCTGTACATAATAATTTAGAATTGGATGCTATTCCTGCCGAACTTTCAGAATTAAATACATATGAGTCTATACTTATTCAATGTGTTCATCTGTTCCAGACCATAGTACGTATGGAGCCAAAAACTGGTAAATTACCTCCTTCAGATTTACTGAGAGGTTTAGAAGGAAGAGTGGTGTATTTGCCCTTGGATTTGAAAAAAAATATGGAAACTATTGATGCAGATACTTTGGAAAGTGAACCATTACTTATTCTGGTTGATGGTGTACCTACAAAGAATAAGAAGATTTGGCAGGAGCTGGTGGATGTACGAAAAGTACAAAGAGCAAATTTGTATTTGAAAAAAAATAATAAATGGTATGAATCAATTTATATAGAAGAAGAAGAAGAAGAAGAAGATTTACAAGAAGACACAGAAACACCAACTGGTCAAATTGAAAAAGTGGACAAGTCAAAGGAAGAAGAAATTTATGAACATTTTAGCATACATCCTCTTCATTCAAAAGAAGTTATGGGAGACACTATTGATCTGTTTCAGATGAAGAAAGCAAAAGGAACTCCCGTGAGTGTATGGGAGGAGAGCTTGGAAGCTCGATGTTTTCCCCAGCTGTTTCCTACAGGAAAAGGAGGACGATACGATGAACGTCCAGAACAGATTCCAGCTTCTGAGTATCGAACTACAAGACTATATGCAGAAGATCCCAGATTTCGACAAAGTATTCCTTATTTGTTCCATCTTTTATTTGAAAGCGACTTGTCTGCATTGTCTTATGCAGTAAATCACATTTTAATAAGTGGAGTACATTTACAAAATGTGTCTGCTAAGGATTTTATGGAGAAAGTGCAGCACCGAGATGATCATTTGGAAACACAACTGATCAATATGATGGCTTGTCAGCGTGGGACAAATGAATATTGGTACCGACGCCATGGTGAATTAAAATGCATGTTACGGAATTTAGGAACACCAACATGGTTCCTTACCCTAAGCTGTGCTGAGTACGCTTGGGATGATTTACTGGATTTTCTACGAGAGGCAAATTCAAACATTAAAAACATCGAATACAAGACAGCAGGAGAACTGTGCTCATTGGATCCGGTTAATGTTTGCAGATATTTCAATCATAGATTTGAGGCTATGATGTCCTTCACCTGCAATAAAAAAAATCCACCTCTTGGAGAAGTAGAGGATTTCTTTTGGAGAAAAGAGTACCAGGCAAGAGGTGCTCCTTCTATTCATATGCAGTTGTGGATTAAGGATGCCCCAAAGTTTGGAACAGATACTGATGAAGCAGTGTTATCTTTCATTGAAGAATATGCAACATGTGCTATACCAAAAAGCACAGAAGATAAAAAGTTAAAGGAGCAAGTTTTACGTTTCCAAAGTCATCGGTGTGGAAAATACTGTTGATGGAAATACAAGAGCAAAGATAAATACTACACTAAATGTAAACAGTTTTATGTCATCTGTGAGACATACTATTACAAGAAAATCACCTAAGAATACCTACAACCTTAAAAGAAAAGAAGAATCAAAAAATATAAATGACTACAACCCAGTCATTTTATCCATGTGGAATGCTAACATGGATATACAGTATGTAGCTGACAATTCCATTGCTGTTGCTCGATATGTAACGTCTTACATTACGAAATCAGAAAAAACAGAATTGAAGGAAATGTGGGAAGAGATTTCTCACGAGAAGACTGTCAGTAAGAAGCTGTACAGTTTCAGTTTAAAGATGTTATCGCATCGAGAAATTGGATCCTACGAATGTTCAGATAGGTTATCTTCTGCAAGTCTCTACTCTAAATCAAGAAGAATAATTTGGGCAAGTTTAGGCCTTGCAGCAATGAGAAATCGGGTACTGAAATCTGTTGGAGAAATTGAATATTTGGCCGAGAATGACCCAGAAAGTACAGATATTTTGAAATCAAACATGTTGGACACATATTATCCCAAGAGAAGTTATCATCTGGAGAACATGTGTCTCTATGAAGTGCTGCAGAACTACATTTATTCACGGAAAGCCGCAGAAGACATCAACAATGGAAAGTATAAAGTCATTGGTGAGGAAGGATGTTTGGTGAAGCAAACAAAAGGAAGTTTGATAAATCACAGGAGGCTCAGTTGCGACACTACTGAGAAAAAGGAATTTTACTACTTGGCTCTTTTACAGCTGTTTAAACCATGGCGTACAGAGGATGAACTACTGGGAGAATTTCAAAGCTATGAAGATTCCTTTAATGCTTGCAAAGACAGCATACAATGCAGTACATTCACAACTTATGTGCAAATGTTAAATGAAGAAATTGAACAGGAAACTACAATTGCAGCTGAAGTAGCTAGAGACAGTTCTCAAGACAGCCAAAGTTCAGAAACACTCAGTCAAGATCCCCTAGGACAACCAATCGTTGAAAATGAAGCTACAATAGCCATGAATGAAGTGGAAATGGCTATGAATCAAGCTCAAGAAGAATTTATAGACTTACCAAATTTGGAAAGACAACTGAATGAAGAGCAGCAACAAATTTATGAAGAGATCACAAACAAAATTGATCACGGATTACTACATGAAAAAAAAGAGTGCTCATGCACATCATTTCATCCAATCAGGATGTATGTAAGCGGACAAGCTGGAAGTGGAAAAAGTTTCTTAATAAAAGTCATCAGAAACTACCTAAAGCAAAAAACGGATTCAACTTTGTCTTGTGTGGTTACTGCTCCAACTGGGTTAGCAGCATATAACATAAAAGGAATCACCTTACATCGTTTGCTAATGTTACCAGTGGAGCATGAGAACAAAATACAATACCACAGGCTAACTGGAGAAGCATGCTTGGAAGTTTCAAGAGTATTGAAGAAGATGCAAGTTCTCATTATTGATGAGGTGAGCATGGTATCAAACTTAATGCTTGCCTTTGTGCATTTAAGAATGCAACAAATTCTTAAGAGAGACTATGACGTGTTATTTGTTGGAAAACATGTCATAGTTTTTGGGGATCTTCTACAGCTTACTCCAGTTAAAGGACAACCAGTGTTTAATACTGTGACACATGAAGACACAAAGAAGTCATTGGGAAGCATCGGTAATGCAAATATTTGGTCCTTCTTTGAGTACAAGGAACTTACTACTAATATGAGACAAGCAAACGATGAAGAATATGGAAGTATTCTGAAAGATATGAGAATAGGAGTACTCACTGAAGCTGGTAAAAAAGCATTACAGAGTCGGTTGCTACATAATTTATTTCCAAAGGAAGAAATAGTTGCAGAGAAGATATACAAGAACATTGCAGAAAAGAAAAGTGTCATCTGCTTAATGCCAACTCTACGTGAATGCTCAATATTCAATGAGGAGCTTTTGAAATTGGAAAAGGAAGATATCAGGAAATTGGAAGCAGTGGACAAAATTCAGGATGGAAGAATTACTATCACATTAACAGGCAAACTGAAAAATAAATTGGATTCACTAGAGAAGAACATTTCCAAAACTGCTGGATTAGAAAAAAATCGATATGTTTGCATGAACTGTAGAGTATTTTTAAGGAGAAATTTGGATGTTGAAAAAGGTTTAGTTAATGGAGCTATGGGAAGAGTTGTAGGTTTTATTAATTATCAGAAAAAAGATGGAATTGAATGTTTAAAAATAAAATTTGATCAGATAGAAGAAGTTATAGACATTTGTCGTTGTACAGTTCGTTTTATGCTTGTGAAAGACTTATATGTACAAAGGAAACCGTTTCCGTTTTCTCTAGCATATGCTGTAACTATTCACAAGTCTCAAGGATTGACTGTAGATTGTGCATTTGTAAACATTGGTTCAACTGTGTTCAAAGAAGGTATGGCTTATGTAGCTTTGTCACGAGTGAAAACATTATCTGGTTTATTCATGATAGACTTTGATGATTCAAAAGTTAGTGCAGATACAAACTGTGTAAAGGAGTATAATAGATTAAGAAGAACCTATGCTCCTCATTTAGGTCAGTATCCTGTGTTGGAGAAACGTGTAGTTTCTCGAAAAAGGAGAATTGAGAATATCTGTAATGAGGATGTAGAGAGGAGGAAAAAAAAGAGGAGTGATGTAATTGCAAGCAAAAAGAAAAAGGTAAATGTTGAAGAGGTTGTAGGTTGCCATTTTGAAAATAGCTCTGGTGTCAACTGCTACGCTAATGTAGTGCTGAATGTTATATTTTATCTGGAAAGTTTGCAAGAGCAGATATTAGTAAATCAGGGAAAAAGATTCTGTTCTGAGTTGAGTCTCCTTTTTCAAAAGCTGAGTAATGATAAAACTCAAATAGAAAGTGCTACTGAAATTAGAAAACTTTTAGATGTATGATCAGGACGAACACAGTTTTCTCAAAATGTACAGCAAGATGTACAGGAATTTTTGATGTTTTTTCTTCAGGTACTGGAAGAAGAAGGGATACACATTGATAATTTGTTTGGTCTCTCATATAAATGGGAACATAGTTGTGAAAACTGTTTCCATACATGTGGCTCTAATGTGGATTCTGAAAGGTTTATTTATTTAACATTGCCAGAGTGTAAAACAGTCACTTTTGCTAAATTAGTTAAAGATGCTAATCATAGCATGGAATGCAGTGAGTGTAAATCTGAAATGTTTTCAACGTTAATTTTAAAGGAATACGGACAGTATGTAATTTTAATGATGCAACGATGTAAAGCTGATGGTTCAAAATTAGATACTTTAATAAAGAAGTTTACAGGACAGCAATTATCAATTTCAGGAAAAACTTTTGTAACAGTTGCAATAATTTTCCATGATGGACCTACTGTTACTTCTGGACATTACACAGTTTATCTTAAATGTGAAAAAGGCTGGACAATGTGTAATGATTCACAATTGATTTTCAAGCAACGTTTGCCTTTTGATTTAGCAAATTCCTATCTAATCTTCCTGAAACCAAAATTTTAGAGAAACTTGGCAAGATCTGTACAAAACAATTTTACCATTTTATTGGATTACTATTGGAATTTTCAAATTAAAAGATTTTAAAAATTATCATTTGGCCTAAAGGAAAGGTAACCAATTATATTGTGGACTTATATAATTCTTAATTAATGTTTCGGAAAACAACATTTTAGAGTGAATCGGTAACATCTGTACAATTTAAATTTTTGTATTTTCTTGGATTACCGTTGGAAATTTAATCAAAAAAGATTTTTAAAATTACCATTTGGCCTAAAGGAAAGGTATCCAATTGTATTGTGGACTTAATTAAATCCTAATTAATGTTTCAGAAACCAAAATTTTATTGAGAATCGGTTACATCTGTACAATTTAAATTTTGGAATTTTATTGGATTATCGTTGGAAATTTAATCAAAAATTAATTTCTAAAATTAACATTTGGCCTAAAAGAAAGGAAACTAGATGTTTTGTGGATTTTTTTGAGATATATTATTTTTGAGATTATGCTTCTGTAAGAAAATTGTCAGACGGTATTTTTTAGAAATTGTTTTTGTTATTAGATGATATTTTTAATGAATAATATTTTGCATTTTGATAATGTTATGTTTAACTGAGAAGAGATTCTGGGCTTTTTTTAAACAATCTTTGAGATTGTTATTTTTTTTTTGCCCGCTGTTAACTGATGAATGCAATTGCTTTCACGATTTATAGTGAAATGCAATATATTCTGAAAACAGCAAAAAAAAGGCAAAAAATTGTTTTTTGAAAATATGTAAATATGTGTACTGTATTATAAAATGTTTTATTAAATATTAATACTTTTTTCTTTTTTTTCAGATTGAGATAGGAAATTTACGAAAACTTGAACCATTTTTATAGCAATTAAAATTAAATTTTAATTAATAAATACATCTTTGAGTGGGTATGGTAAGTCAGAAATGTCATGGTCCCTTTTTTCCAGTTCTCCACAATCACATTTTCAGTTTTTCATTGTAGTCTCTCATGGATCTTGTAATGTGATAATTGATTTTTAGTGTTTTTAAAAAAAAAAAAAAAAAAATACGCGTACCGTGCGCGTACGGTAAAAAAAAAATCAAAAAAAAGTTTTAAAAACATATATAAAAAATAGTTGAAAGGTAAGGTTGGCTCTTACAAGAGCCGTTGTGTTCATGCAGGGACAGAGGAAAGAAAGAATGGGAATATTAGTCGGTACGACAAATGTGCTGATCTATTTTATTGTTCACTAGGGAAACACTGGTCTCCCTATGACAAATTAGATCATGACAAGTGGCGCACCGTATTTCAACCCTCACAAACCGATGGTTTGTTTCCAGAGGAGTAGAAAAAGGAGATGCTCCCCCCACAGATGAAGGGCTCACCTGACCTGCCGAAGATGCACTCGGCCCTGCAGATGATGGACCAGGCTGAGCTGCTGTGGATGTGCTTGGTTGACTTACTGAAGGGTTACCTTCAGTATGTCGAGCATGTGTCCTACCGTGTACATCTTTAAGGTGTCTCAACATGGTGTGATTCCCGAAGGAATACTTCTTGTTGGGATTCCCTCTTGAAAGTACACGGCCACAAAGCTTACAAGTCACTAAGGGTGCATTTACCTTTTTCTTGTCCTCTGGAAAAGAAAAATACTCCCATATGAAAGAGGTCTTTTGTTTCCTCCTTCTCTGCCTCAAGGTAGTGCTGCTAGGCTCACTCTCAGAAGAGCTCTGCTGTTCTGCCATCGTATCACAAAGACAACCCAGCTCCTTCTCCTAAGGGATCACAAGCAGAAATGAGGGGAATGGGAGTGGTGTAGGAGAGTTCTAGAACTGAAAGTAGTAAAAACCAATCAAAAGTGTTGTTTCTTGATCACATGACCCTACGTGCGCATACGTTACGCTTACGGTGCGCTTACGGCAAAAGTGCGCATGCGCGTAAAAAAGACACGCGCACGCGCGCATGCGCAAAACAGGCACGCCCCTTCACTTCCGCGTAACATCCGCGTGCAGCGTACGCGTCACGCGCTGCGTACGCGTGACGTAAGTCTACGCAAATTGCGTAAATGAACGCAAACAGCGTAGAAATCTAACATAATAAAAGCAAGCCGTGCGCTTACCGTACGCGCACGTTAAAAAAATACAAAAAAAAAAAAAAGGGGAATTTAAAAAACACTATGTTATACTAATAAATCTTACCAGTTTAGTTTAAAAAAAAGGTAAAAATAAAAAATATATTGTAGAATTTTTAAAATTTAACCATAGTCTTTAAAAAATGATAGAAAATTAAAATAAAAATATGTATAAAACATTGCAAAAAAAAAAAAAAAAAGTCAATATAACAATTAGCATTTAAAAAACCTTGCAAATTCACTGAAAAAACCATGGGTTTCACACACGTTATAGTTAGGAATTAGCATTTAAAAAACCTTAGAAATTCAATGAAAAAACCAAAGGTTTCACACATGTTATAGTTAGCTGGACATTTCACTCGTAAAAAACCAATGAAATTCCCCCGTTATAGTTAGTTCAGCTAACTATAACTCGCGCACCCGCAATGCACTACTGATGACGTCACATATTACATCACTCATGACATGGTCACTGACATCACTCATGACATCACTGATGACATCTCAAATGACATCACTGATGACATCACTGATGACATCATCCTTGTGATAGAGTGGCAGACCTCCTCTTCCCCTAATATTACATCCAGTGAATGTGTGTTTGTCTAAAAATTAAATATGTTTTATATATGTATATCTCAAGGTCAATGGAAGAATAAATGGGTATATAAGTGTCTAAATGGATGATTTGTTTTTGAAAAAATGATAGTGTAACTGACTGATTAAGTGTATCATAGTGAATACATGGCTTACTGAGTAATGTTTAAATATGTAAATATATGTATCAGTCTCTCACTTTGTGTATAAGTGGCTGCATGGGTTGGTGAGTAGCTTCATGGGTGTCTATATAGGTTATTGGTTATTTTTTTGAGTATCAGTCTGAGTGTCTGCATGGTTTGGTGGGGGGTATTACGTAGTGCATAGGTGCATGAATGAGTGATTCACTCTTTGTATGTGTTGAAGACAGCATGTGTGCAGGATTGTATGGGTGGATGAGTGTGTGTATGGGTGTGTTAGTGAGTGAATGACTGTCTCAATAGTGTCTTTATGAGTAACTACATATCTTTTAAACTAGTATATGTGACTATTGGTGTATATAAGTGAGTATATGTGAGAGTGAGAGATTGAAAGAGTTCCTGTATGAATAAGTATGTGTTTCTATAAGTGATTGATAAAAAGACTAAGTATGTGTAAGTTTCTGTAGAAGTAAGTGTGGTGGTGTGTGTATAACTGTATATGCAGGTAAACAGATGTTTGATTCTGTATTAGCATGAGTGACTATGTGTGTGAGTAACTCTATGGATGAGTGGCGTTGTGTAACAGGATGTATAGGTGTATGAGTACATATGATGAGTGAGTACATGTATGAGTGACTGTATAGGACTGTTGGTGAATGAGTGGATGTGTATGTGGTTCTTAGAAGTACTGAAGAGGTGGTTGTAACTGGTATTGGTATGTCCATTGTTTTGAAAATTTTAGTCTCTATTTTTGAATGTGTGTTTCAAAGGTAATATTAGGGGAAGAGGAGGTCTGCCACTCTATCACAAGGATGATGTCATCAGTGATGTCATCAGTGATGTCATTTGAGATGTCATCAGTGATGTCATGAGTGATGTCAGTGACCATGTCATGAGTGATGTAATATGTGACGTCATCAGTAGTGCATTGCAGGTGCGCGAGTTATAGTTAGCTGAACTAACTATAACGGGGGAATTTCATTGGTTTTTTACGAGTGAAATGTCCAGCTAACTATAACATGTGTGAAACCTTTGGTTTTTTCATTGAATTTCTAATGTTTTTTAAATGCTAATTCCTAACTATAACGTGTGTGAAACCCATGGTTTTTTCAGTGAATATATATATATATAGATATATTAACTACTGGCAGTCGCCAGTTGGTAGTTATAGTTAGGACCTATTTTTCATAGGAAATCCGCAACATTCTATTTGGAATAACGTTGGCGCCGATTGACGAATCTTCGCAAAATTTTCCAAACTTTTGGCCAGCTCCGGTCCGCCCTTTCCTGAAAATTAAGCGGGGGCCGGGAAAAAAGGTGGGTCCCAAAACGCGTTTTCCCCATGCATTTTCCCATAGGACCTGTTGACGCAGCTACAGCCCAACCTGCTGAACGGAATTACACCAAATTTGGCAAAGAGGTAGTCCTTGGTTGAGACTCGTGCCTTTTGCTTAAATGGTGTAAATCCGTTCAGTAGTTCCTGAGAAAATTAGAGTTAAAAACATAGATATATCAGGGCGGAGCCTAACCACACATCTCATCGTGAGATCTGATTGGCTGTCAGTACTTCATCCAAGAAGTGTTGGCAGCCATCTTGGGACCAATATACATGATAGCACCTCATTAAAAAGCATTGCAGTTAATAGATGGTTTTAAGACTTTAGTTACATTATAAATCATTTGTTGATGGTACCATACTCATTTTAGGAATTATGGTGTGTTCTAAGGTGATTTTACCATGTGAAAAAGCCTTCTGCTGTGATATCATGAATCATGTTTGAGAGAAAACTATTTTCTCAAGCTTTTCCCACAGAGGTTTGGAAGGTGATCTATAAGCTAAACTAAGAGCATATTTTCTGTAAATTCACATTATCTTTCTCAGTCATGTGAGAATGAAGTCTGAGATTCTCAGTAAAACATGTACATCCAACAAGGGCAGTGACTGTCAGTTGATTCCTTTGTGTTCTACTGCAGCTTCCCAGAGTGTTCTAAAGAACAACTAGAGTGCTAACAGTCCTACTTATGACAAACGTATTGCACACCTGAAGCCATCTTGATTGGAATAAAGTGGTAACTCTTAAAACATTTAATTTAAAAAGGAACAAAATGAGGGGGTTCATTTTGCCATAGAAAATATGATTAGTGCTGCGGAAAGAAAAATTAGGGCACATTTTGAGTGACTTCTCAAATCCTCTTCTATTTCATTAAAAAATTCTGACATGCAGACTGAAACATGCACTTTCAATACCAGCAGCAGACTTCCCTGGTGAACAGTAGCTTTACTGCAGTGATCTAATGAGCAACTAGAGTGCTAACATTCAGAATTTATGGCAAATGTGTGACACATCTAAATGCCTTCTTGATGGAACCAAAGTAAAAAACTGAAAGTATTTCCTACTGAGGAGACTGCAGTAAATGAGGAAATTAGGAAACGTCATAACAAATAAATCTCCCAAGATGGCCACCAGAGACAAAAGAGCCCAAATGTAGCCCACATATCACCCAGATGTAGCCCAAGTATAGCCCAATGACAAAATGTCCCAGAGTGTTCTAACGAACAACTAGAGCCCTAACAGTATGGCACACCTGAAGCCATCTTGATTGGAATAAAGTGGTAACAGTTAAAACATTTAATTTACAAAGGAACAAAATGAGGGGGTTCATTTTGCCATAGAAATTATGATTAATGCTGCAGAAAGAAAAATTAGGGCACATTTTGACTTCTCAAATCCTCTTCTATTTCATAAAAACATTCTGACATGCAGACTGAAATATGCACTTTGAATACCAGCATCAGACTTCCCTGGTGAGCAGTAGCTTTACTACAGTGATCTAATGAGCAACTAGAGTGCTAACATTCAGAATTTATGGCAAATGGAGACTGCGGTAAATGAGGAAATTAGAAAACTTCATAACAAATAAATCTCCCACGATGGCCACCAGAGACAAAAGAGCCCAAATGCAGCACAAATGTCACCCAGATGTAGCCCACATGTAGCCCAATGACAGAAGTGTGCAAAACACTTATTTTTGTGTATTTGCAGTTTTATATAGTGCAGACTTGTCAGGTATTGGAGTGCTTTACATGAGCATTGGTTACATCACACAAGATCAAATTCATTTTGGTTGTAGACATGGGGAGATTAAGTGATTTGACCAGAATCACAGAATGTTGAGCTGACGCAGACACTTCAACCTGGTTCCCCAGTTGCAAAGTCTGCAGCTCTTCAAGTAACACCACATCCTCTCCACTAGGTGCAACATTTAATCAAGTGGTCAACTGGATAAAAAAACATAAAGATTACAAATAATTTAAAAGTTCGTTGTCACTATTTGAAAACTCTGAAAATATGTCCTCATTTTAGTTTTTTAAAGCAAAAACCATAGTTTTTATGGAAATAAGTCCCTCTCATATATGTAATTTCTAAAGGAAATGCTCTAGGTATTACAGTTTTGATTACATCAAGATGACGTAAGGCGTTCCACACTTTTGTAATAAATATAGAATGTTAGCAATCTAGTTGTTCATTGGGATACTGTTGAGAGGCAGAGGCCAGGGGCACGGACTCTGAAAATTGAAGGCAGGTAGGAGAGTGCAGAGGCAACAATTTGACCACACTGGGCAGGCAGGAAGGGCAGTGGCAGCACAACAGACTATGGAGGGCAGTGGAAAGGGGGGTAGGGGCAACAAACCAACAATACAGGACTGGCAAGAGAGGCTGTGGCAATATAATAAACCATTGTGGGCAGAAGGAAGAAGCAGTACAACCATACATGCCAACAGACCCGTTTCAGCCAGGAAAACGTCCAATGTTTTTAAGCTCAAATGGGCTTTATTTGATCTGTCTCCTGTCTACAATCTCCTCCCAATGTAATTCAAAGGGGAAAATCAATACCCCAGTTTTTTTTCAAAATCTCCCTCTTACCAAGTTCAAAATGTTCGCAAGTATGGTACATTGGGTCATGGTAGGCAGGAGGAATTGGGGTAGGGACATGGACTCGGATAACAGAGGACATGGAGAGGTGCACCAAACTGACCCTACAGGGCAGGCATCAGGGTTTGCAGCAGCACAATACACCACACAGGGCATGCGGGACGGGAGTGCAGCACAACAATCCATAGAAAGCAATAGGGAGGGGCAGGACGATGCACATGGACAACAGAGAACAGAGGGGAAAGAGGCAATGGTAGCTAGCTGACCATAATGGACAGACAGGCGAGAAAGCTGCAGCATAACAGACCATAAAGGGCAGGAGGGAAGGATCAGGGGCATTACAATGGAACAGACAAGCCAGGAGGGAGGGAATAGGGATCTGCACATGGAAACAGAGGGCTGTGTGCAAGGGGGCATGGCAGGAGCAGCAATATGACCATGGAGGTCAGACAGGATGGGCACTAGAAACAAGACGCACCATGGAGAGCAACAATGAGACTATGATGGCATACACACAGACCATGGAGGGAAGGTGGGAGGGGGTCAGGGGCAGCTAGCTGACCACACAGGGAAGATGGGAGGGGCCATGGCAGCATGGAAGACCATGCATGGCAAGCAGGAGGGTTAGTCGCAGCACAATGGCTATGATGGGCAAGAAGGAGGTTGCAGGGGCATGCACAAAGGACCATGGAGGATAGAAGGGAGGGTCAGGACCTAGGCACAGACAAAAGAGCTCTGGGGAAGGGGCCTCACAACAGACTGCGTGGGGCAGGCAGGAGGAGCAGTTGCAGCACAACAGACCAGGGAGGGCAGAAGGGTGTGGCAGTAAAATGGACCATGGAGGACAGGAGGAAGGGGATAGGGGCATGGCATGTGGACAGGCAGGGTGGAGGTGGCAGGGACAGGTTACAGTCATCTGACAATGCTAGGCAGGTGGGAGGGGAGTGGCAGCTCAACAGAACACTCAGAGTAGATAGGAGTGGCAGGTCCATGGAACATGGTGGGCAAAAAGGATGGAGCAGGTGCATGCACAAAGACATCGGAGGGCAGGGGGAAGGAGAATAGGGACAGCAAGCTAAGCACAGAGGCTAAGCAGGAGGTCAATGATGGGCCATAGAATTGGGCAATGGAGGGCAGGAGGAGTGGACTGGTACATCATGCTAAATGGAGGGCAGTGGCAGCACATCAGACCATGCATGGCAGGAGGGAGGAGGCTAGTCCATGGATTCAGACAACAGAGGATAGGGAGGAGGTGGATGGGGCAGCAAGCTAACTGTTCAGAGAAGGTGGGTATTAGGAACTTTATTGTTTTTAAAGTGTGTCTGTGTGAACTACTTAAAATATGAACAAGTATGCAGCATAATCTCACTTATTCAGGAAGAATAGGACGTTTGTGACTGTGACTCCGGGCTCACTTGGCAGAAACACCCCCTGACCCTTCACCCCCTATCGCAAAATGTAATGCCCGTGAAAAGGGTAGGTGGACGCAGTGTTATATAGAACATAGTCCTGAGAGCACAATTGAAAATGAAAACTAGATATTGTATATGGTATAAACTATGCACCAAAAAGTGTGATGTAAGATGAACTGGGGCGTGAAATATAATATGCCATACATTTTGCGCAATGACAGATTCATTGGAGAGCGCGATATGCGCCTTGGAGTGTAATATGCACAGGGCAGTATTGTGTAACCTAACTAGTCTCTAAATTTGTAATATAAAATATGTGCTGGAGAGTGTAACATTGCATATGCACTGTGACAAAGATATGGATCCCAGATTGTAATATGTATGGCATAGCGCTGTGCGTTATAACATAGCGGTACAAAAGGGGGTGGCGATGGACGGAGCATCAGAACCAATCAGACACTCACACCCAGTCAACAGATCTGGGTTTGATCCATCACCGTTCTTTAGCCCACTCTGCCACCCCAGTTCAGACATGGCCATATGCAAATGAGTCTGACCCTGTGCCTCATGGGAACAGTCCAGCCCGAACTGCCAAGCCATGCCTTCCCTTGACCGGAAACAAGCTTCCTAGGACCGGTTTCTGGCATTTCAGCCGTCTTCAGCCAGGCTTGCTTGAATCCAGTTGCAAAGTGAGCAAGGGACTCACGTCTGAGCATACCCTGCCAACTTATGGCGAACAAAACGGTACAAAAAGGGGTGGCGATGGACGGAGCATCAGAACCAATCAGACACTCACACCCAGTCAACAGATCTGGGTTTGATCCATCACCGTTCTTTAGCCCACTCTGCCACCCCAGTTCAGACATGGCCATATGCAAATCAGTCTGACCCTGTGCCTCATGGGAACAGTCCAGCCCGAACTGCCAAGCCATGCCTTCCCTGGACCGGAAACAAGCTTCCTAGGACCGGTTTCTGGCATTTCAGCCGTCTTCAGCCAGGCTTGCTTGAATCCAGTGGCAAAGTGAGCAAGGGACTCACGTCTGAGCATACCCTGCCAACTTATGGCGAACAAAGCGGTACAAAAGGGGGTGGCGATGGACGGAGCATCAGAACCAATCAGACACTCACACCCAGTCAACAGATCTGGGTTTGATCCATCACCGTTCTTTAGCCCACTCTGCCACCCCAGTTCAGACATGGCCATATGCAAATCAGTCTGACCCTGTGCCTCATGGGAACAGTCTAGCCCGAACTGCCAAGCCATGTCTTCCCTGGACCGGAAAAAAGCTTCCTAGGATCGTTTTCTGGCATTTCAGCCGTCTTCAGCCAGGCTTGCTTGAATCCAGTGGCAAAGTGAGCAAGGGAATCATGTCTGAGCATACCCTGCCAACTTATGGCGAACAAAGCGGTACAAAAGGGGGTGGCGATGGACGGAGCATCAGAACCAATCAGACACTCACACCCAGTCAACAGATCTGGGTTTGATCCATCACCGTTCTTTAGCCCACTCTGCCACCCCAGTTCAGACATGGTCATATGCAAATCAGTCTGACCCTGTGCCTCATGGGAACAGTCTAGCCCGAACTGCCAAGCCATGTCTTCTCTGGTCCTGAAACAAGCTTCCTAGGACCGGTTTCTGGCATTTCAGCCGTCTTCAGCCAAGCTTGCTTGAATCCAGTGGCAAAGTGAGCAAGGGACTCATGTCTGAGCATACCCTGCCAACTTATGGCGAACAAAGCGGTACAAAAGGGGGTGGCGATGGACGGAGCATCAGAACCAATCAGACACTCACACCCAGTCAACAGATCTGGGTTTGATCCATCACCGTTCTTTAGCCCACTCTGCCACCCCAGTTCAGACATGGCCATATGCACATCAGTCTGACCCTATGCCTCATGGGAACAGCCCAGCCCGAACTGCCAAGCCATGCCTTCCCTGGACCGGAAACAAGCTTCCTAGGACCGGTTTCTGGCATTTCCGCTGTCTTCAGTCAGGCTTGCTTGAATCCAGTGGCAAAGTGAGCAAGGGACTCACATCTGAGCATACCCTGCCAACTTATGGCAAACAAAGCGGTCCAAAATGGGGTCGCGATGGACGGAGCATCAGAACCAATCAGACACTCACACCCAGTCAACAGATCTGGGTTTGATCCTTCACCGTTCTTTAGCCCACTCTGCCACCCCAGTTCAGACATGGCCATATGCAAATCAGTCTGACCCTATGCCTCATGGGAACAGTTCAACCCGAACTGCCAAGCCATGCCTTCCCTGGACCGGAAACAAGCTTCCTAGGACCGGTTTCTGGAATTTCAGCCATCTTCAGCCAGGCTTGCTTGAATCCAGTGGCAAAGTGAGCAAGGGACTCACGCCTGAGCATACCCTGCCAACTTATGGCGAACAAAGCGGTACAAAATGGGGTGGCGATGGACGGAGCATCAGAACCAATAAGAGACTCACACCCAGTCAACAGATCTGGGTTTGATCCATCACCGTTCGTTAGCCCACTCTGCCACCCCAGTTCATACATGGCCATATGCAAATCAGTCTGACCCTGTGCCTCATGGGAACAGTCCAGCCCGAACTGCTCGACTGTTCCCATGAGGCACAGGGTCAGACTGATTTGCATATGGCCATGTCTGAACTGGGGTGGCAGAGTGGTCTAAAGAACGGTGATGGATCAAACCCAGATCTGTTGACTGGGTGTGAGTGTTTGATTGGTTCTTATGCTCCGTCCTTCACCACCCCCTTTTGTACCGTGCGTTTTAACATAGGCATCGAGGAAGGCACGTTAAATGGGGCAATATAACCCGTGCGAAGGCAAGTGTGGCATGACATATTCACGGGGTGGTGTTACAGTGCACATGGGCTAGAGAGTGTCATAGCATACGCACTAGCTGGTGGAATACAACACAGAGGTGTGAGGCACTCGGCGGGCACTGGCGGGTGTAACACAGCATTGGGCTCAGCCAGGAGCACGCTGTGACTCTCAAGTGAGGTTTGTCTCCTTTCCAGAGAGTAAAATAAAAAGTATTACACATCCGGCGGTGGATGTGTGTTTTATTAACCGTGAGGGGGGTTTCTTGCATAGTTTGGTTGGATTTTTGTCGAATCCCCTTTGAATGGCTTGGTGTGCGTGTGTATTTAATGTGCCCGTCAATAGCTACCCATGTTTGTATAAATAAACGACAAGGGTGTTTACTTGGAGAGTACCCACCGGCGGGGGCACCGGGGTTAAGCACGGTAAGGCATCAGACACGTCAGAGCTTTACTAGCGGTGTAAATACATTCGACGTGGATTCATCATATGCATAGTCGCCGTTTAATGAATATCAGGCAAATCGTCATGGTGATACGTACATACGGTTTGTCCAGCATGTCCTAAGTGTTTCTATAAATATATATTTTTTAAAAATAATAAAAAACAAGGCCGTCCCCAGGGGATGGGGTCCCCGGGGCCATAAGTGGCCTGAGGAGGGTGGCAACGCAGCCCCCCTTCTAAAGAATAAAAAAAAAAAAGGCCATGACCCAGGGGTTGGGGTCCCCGGGACCGATAAAGGCCTTGGGAGGGCCAAATTTATTTTTTTCAACAAAAAAAATTAGGGTGCAGGCTATGGGGATGGGGTCCCGAGGGCCAATAAATTAGAAAAAGAAGGGGGGCCACACAGCCCTCCTTCTTAAAAAATAAAATAAATAAAAGACCGGCATCGCGCCGGAGGCCATGCCCCCTCCTTGCAGCACTCTGCAAACGTGCCCCCTGGCCAGTTTTAAGTTGGGGAATGAATTCCCCTTCAATACTGAAGGTCCCTGAGGGCCAACTAGCCCAACAGGTATCTCCAGTAGGCGCCAGGGAGCTGTGTTGCAGACAGGTATTCTGAAGCCACGCCCCTTTTTACACCTCTATGCAACGCAGCTTTGTGGCGCTTACTGAAGGTACCTAGTGGGCTAGTTTGACCCTAGGGACCCTTCGGATTCAAGGGGACTTAATCTCTCAACTTAGAACGGCCACAGGGCGCGTTTACACAGTGGTGAAGGGAGGGGACGGGGCCTGAGGTGAAGTGTGCAAACGCGCCCCCTGGCCAGTTTTAAGTTGGGGAAATAATTCCCCTTCAATCCTGAGGGCCCCTGGGGGCTAACTAGCCCACCAGGTGCTTCCAGTAAGCGCCACTGAGCTGCGTTGCAGAGAGGTGGTGCAGTCCGTGCCACTTTTTACTCCTCTCTGCAACGCAGCTCTGTTGTGCTTACTGGAGGTACCTAGTGGGCTAGTTGGACCCTAGGGATCCTCAGGATTCAAATGTACTTAATCTCCCAGCTAAAAACAGCCACAGGGCGTGTTTACACAGTGGTGAAGGGAGGGGACGGGGCCTGAGTTAACGTGTGCAAACACGCCCTGTGGCACGTTTTAAGAGGTAGTTTTAATCCCCTGCCCTATTATATACTAGGGGCTTACAGAGGAGGTCATGCTAATCACAGTGGGACTACAATGCATAGTGTTCCCTAGTGTATGTAGGTGTTTTCACTGTATTCTGAGTGTCTTTTAACATAGCACTGGCTCTAGGACTGGTTAGTCAGACTCAGTTATCACCAGTATCTGTCTGAAAAAGTTGAGGGTACATGATGATTTTGCAACAAGGCTTCTTTCTGCTCTTCTGTTTGTTCTTTCTGCACGTTATCCTTCTTTCTGCACTTTTGTTCGTCTTTGAGGACTTCTGTTGCTTCTTTCTGCATTTCTTTTTTTTCTTTCTGTGCGTTTTTTCTTCTTTCTTCACATGTCCTATCTCTGTAGGCATAGTTAGAAATTAGCATTTAAAAAACCTTTGAAATTCACTGAAAAAACCATAGGTTTCAGGCACATTATAGTTAGGAATTAGCATTTAAAAAACCTTAGAAATTCACTGAAAAAACTATAGGTTTCAGGGGCGTTTGAGTTAGCTGGACTTTTCACTCGTGCAAAACCATTGAAATTTCCCCGTTACAGTTAGTTCAGCTAACTATAATTCACGCGCCCGCAATGCACTGCTGATGATGTCACATTTTACATCACTCATGACATGGTCAGTGACATCACTCATGACATCACTGATGACATCTCAAATGACATCACTGATGACATCACTGATGACATGATCCTTGTGATAGAGTGGCAGACCTCCTCTCCCCCTAATATAACCTTTGATAACATTTTAAAAACAATGGACATACCAATACCAGTTACAACAACCTATTCAGTAATTCTAAGATCCACATACTCATCCACTCATTCACCAACAGTCCTATACAGACACTCATACATGTACTCACTCATCATATGTACTCATACACCTATACATCCTGTTACAAAACACCACTCATCCATAGAGTTACTCACACACATAGTCACTCATGCTAATAAAGAATCAAACATCCATTTACTTGCATATACAATTATACACACACCACCACACTTACTTCTACAGAAACTTGCACATACTTAGTCTTTTAAACAATCACTTATAGAAACACATACTTATTCATACAGGAAATCTTTCAATCTCTTACTCTCACATATACTCACTTATATACACCAATAGTCACATATACTAGTTTAAAACATATGTAGTTACTCATAAAGACACTATTGAGAAAGTCATTCACTCACTAACACACCCATGCACACATTCATCCACCCATACAGTCCTGCACACATGCTGTCTTCAACACATACAAACAGTGAGTCACTCATTCATGCACCTATGCACTACGTAATACCCCCCACCGAACCATACAGACACTCAGACACTCATACTGATACTCAAAAAACCAACTAATAACCTATATAGACACTCATGTAGCTACTCACCAACTCATGCAGCCACTTATATACAAAGTGAGAGACTGATACAGATATTTACATATTTAAACATTACTCACTAAGCCATGTATTCACTAAGATACACTTAATCAGTCAGTTATACAATCAATTTTTCAAAAACAAATCATCCATTTAGACACATATACCCATTTATTCTTCCATCGACCTTGAGATATACATATATAAAACATATGTAATTTTCAGACAAACACACATTCACTGGATGATGTCATCAGTGATGTCATCAGTGATGTCATTTGAGATGTCATCAGTGATGTCATGAGTGATGTCACTGGCCATGTCATGAGTTATGTAATATGTGACGTCATCAGCAGTGCATTGCGGGCGCACGAGTTATAGTTAGCTGAACTAACTATAACAGGGGAATTTCAATGGTTTTGTACGAGTGAAAAGTCCAGCTAACTATAACGCCCCTGAAACCTATGTTTTTTTCAGTGACTATATATACATATATATATATATATATATATCCTTATAAACATATCTACAATTGGTACTTCTGCCCCCTGCTAAGTCCCTAGTAAGCGGTATTCTGGGTACATAGGGCCTGGCAGCTGAAGAGGGTCTCCTGGGCCCCCCTCAGTAGGACAAAGTCACTTATATGCCCTACGTGGGTGCCATGCCAGCCAGCGCTTGCTGTAGGCATAGGTAAGTCACCACTCTTGCAGGCCTTACAGCCCTAAGGCAGTATGCACTATACCACAGGTGAGGGCATATCTGTATGAGTAGATATGCTCCTACAGTACCAAAGTCAAATCTTAAATATTGTAAGTGTCTGGGAAGCCATAAGGAGTACATGGGTTGGAAACTCGACAACTCAAATTTCCCTGCACCATGATGCCTTCACAGAGACTGGGAGTATTTGGTACCAAACAGCTCCCTGTAATAAATCCACACTAATGAGAGTGCGAGATTTATTGAAACATGTACGCAGAGAGTTCATCAGAGGTGCCCTCTTAAAACCTACCAAGCCGGGTGTGAGCACTGACTGGCTGTAGGCAGCCTGCCACACACGGACATGTTTCTGGACCCCTGGGCGGGGAGTTTCTGCTCTTAGGGACCAGAAAACAATGCACATCTTGGGCAGAAGTGTCACAACTCCTGCCCTAGGATTGGTCAGTGCTCGAAGGGAAGCTTCAAAGGCCTGCCACCTTTGTAATGCAACCCCCAGCATCTGCTGCTAGCAGCAGATGGCAGCCCCCGGTTTCCACCCCCCCATTTGGCAGAAAGACCAGGAGGTATGCCCAGCTTTGCTGGAGGAGAAGATAAGCACACTTCTGAGTCCCCTCTATCTTGAAGATGAGGGGACTCCTCCAATCAGGGCTAGGTCTATACCCCCTCCCACAGGCCTGAATCCAGAGACTACCCCTGACTGCGACCGGCTCTAGTAAGAAGACTCTGACGTTGAAAGGCACCCCTGTACCAGAAGCCCCTGCACCTTGGTGAGCTGCATCCATGGTGTCCCTTTGGCCCCCTACATCTCTACTTACCTCTGCTGTCATTGGTCTCTCTCCTGCAACCTCCTGTGCAATGCCTGCAGCTTGTTTTGTCAAAAGCAGAACCCTCACTGAAAAGCATAGGGCGCCCAATGCTGAATTTGCACCTAGCCACCCCTGTGCAGCTGGTGGTGTATGTCTGGTGCTGCTTTGTGCCCCCCCCCCTGTGCTGATACCTTCGGTTCTAGTACACGTTTTATAAAACGTTTCTTTTTTAAAAGATAGAAGAAGGTGGTGATGATGGAACTGCATAACTATGAACAGGTCCGATTGAGGTGAGCTGAACTGCTTCTCTACACACTAACAATTACTGGTCCATCATCTCCTTCAATTCCAAGGATTTTGGGAGTCTTCCTTTTCCCTTGTCTCTCGTGGCGGGTCTCAAACTTGATTAGAGTCCAATGTGTGTCCTGATCATTAGAAGCAAGGCTTATAGATGATGAGGGATTGCTCTTTCTTTTCCTAGGTGGAGATCGAGCATTCAATGTGGAAGGAGTAGTCTATATGACATCTTTCTCAGCAGCAAACTCAAGCCCCTGCTCTTCTACTAAGTCTGGAAGATCTGTTGCTGGCTCTGAATCCTGTTGTTGGCTTTCCTGCCGCGATGCAGCTTGCTATTGAGACAATTCTATTTTGATTCACTGCTGTCAATGACTACAGTGACTGCATCACTGACAATCATGGGCTTAGGATTTGGTTGTGGTGCAATGGGTGCTGGAGTGGGCCTCCGCCCAGCCTCTTCCTGTTCAGAGTAGGTACATAGCATTTCCTGAAAAAGGATGAGAGCTTTAGGCCAGTGGTGGCAACATACATCTCCTCACTGGACACTTACTTGGGAGCAACCTTCTACTTGGAACCATCTTCTTTTATGGGTTAGCAGTGCACCGTGCACAAGCACATGCATTAAGCAGAGGTCCCTGGTGTTACTGACAGCAGATTCTCAGTATTGTGTGTAATGTGAGATCTAGTCAACCTGTAGGCAGTAATAATGAAACATCAGTGAGACTTGGACAATCTAGCCAATGTAATATAAGTCATCATCATCATCAATGCTTAATAGCAGTGCAACCATGCATAAACTATTTTTGCTAGACATTGCACAGTCAAAGATTATTTGGCAGCCCCCTCACCTCCCGCTGCCATGCGGAGTCAAGGGAGGTGAATACGTAAAAATTAAATAAATTGATAAAATGATTGCTGGTGCACCTATATGGCCTGTAGGGACACTATGAAAGCAAGGGGCAGGCAAACATTGAATACATTAATATAATTATTGCCCATGGAGACTTTATAGGATACAAAAGAGGGGCAGGTAGAAATAACAAAATGAATAAAAGTATTGCTGGAGCTCCTGTGAGGCCCTTGGGGAGTCTATGGTATCCAAGCTTTGGGGGAAGGCAACATTCAAATAAAAACATAAAGTTAATGATCATGCCCCGCCAGTGCTAATGGGGACCATAAGGGAAGCAGACAAACATATAATAAATTAATTTATTGATTGTTAGCGTTCCTCCAGTACCCATAGGGACTCTAAGACAGAAAGGGAGCAGGCACAAATCAATTATAAAAATAAAATTATTGCTGGTGCTCCAGGGCCCGTGGGGTCTCTGTGAGCTAAGGTGGGCAGGCCAAAATCAATTAAACCGATACAATTATTGCTGGTGCCCTTCCAGGGCCCATGTGGACTCTATATGAGGCAATGGGGGGGCAGGCTAAAATCAAATAAATGTGTAAAAGTATTACTGATGCCCCTCAAGGGCCCTTTGGGTCCTCTCTGGGAGGCGGTGGTGGCAGGCACATTTGAATAAATGAATAAAACACAACACTGTACTACAGTCAGTCACAAACACAAATACATATATCAGGAAAAAACAAAAACAAAAATAATAAAATGTTATGGACCTCTTCTATCAATTTTTTTTCGAGACTATGGCTTTTAGAAATGATCTTAAAGTTTTGAAACACACAGTGGCTGCACAAAATGATGACAGGCAGCCCATCCGCCATACAGCTACTGAAGAAGGAGGCATGGAAAATAAAGACAAAAGATCACTATGCACACACACTCACAAAATGGTGGTCACCCCATCACCAGCCAAGAAAGAGGCATGGAAAACAAAGACAAAATGACAGCAGGTGACAAACACACACACTGGCCACTTTCATATGGCCAGCAAAGAAAGAAGGGAGAACAAAAAACAAATGGTGACAATGGCAGACACTGGATAAACAAAATGGCTTTGACAATATGACTAGCAAAGAAGAAGGCATCGAGTTCAAAGAACATAGTTGTCCTGTTCTGCCTGGAACTCCTTTCCCCTAAAAAGCATCTGGTAGCATTGCAGGGAATAGATTGTGCAGACATATATTTTTTACCTAAAATGTGTCTGGGCTCACATCTGGAACTGATCTTTACCCACCATCACGTTAAATCAGCACTGCCAAAACCAAAAATGTAATAAACTTCAAATTGCCCGAACACAAACAGCCAAATGCAACATCTATTACTCCTTACCCTGAAAAAAAAAAATCATATTTGCAGAGGAACAATTAAAACTCAATATCAACCATGTCAGATACATATAAAATGGTGGGCAGGCACATGGGGAACAAGGTGGCTGAGAGCAAAGGAAGATACACCCAAAAACTAGTGCAAGAAATACTAGACCCCATACAAAAAAGCAAAATTATATTAAAATGATAAACAAATCAGTACAAAATTGTTGAAGACCACACAAGAAAAGAGAGAGAGAAAATATGTTAAACCCAGACCTAGCCATCCAATAAATGTACAAAATATTTCCCTTAAAAAAGCTAATCCCACAAGGGCCCGACTCGAAATTCCAGGTCATTCACCAATAAAAATACAATCTAAAAAATCAGAAAGAAACAAAAATACTGGTGAACATCTCTCAAACAACAAACATATAACAAAGTGCTGCATGAAGCTTACTTGATTTTTCCCCAAAAAATGAAGATTCCAAGAGTGTGGATCTGGCCTAGGTGAAATTGGCACAATTTTGGTAATTTTGAATAATAAATTTGCTCAGAATTACAGCGATTACACCATTACACCACATCACGTAATGAGACTCCCATTTGGGGTTGATATTTTTGGGTAATTTCTTAGCATGAGTGGCAGTGTTTTGAATACAAGCAGGGGTTTCTTTAATCTTGGCAGCCAATAAACATTTCAGATAGATTTGTTACCTGAATGGACCATTCAGGGAATTTCTGACTGCAAAACTAAGAATCTGAAAGTGAGCGGCAGTCCTTTACACAGGAAACAGAAATCATCTTAAAATTACTCTTTCAAGTTGAAATTTTACAGATTGTTAAGATAAGTTTTGGTGTTAAGATGTATTTTCATAATGACGTAATTCAACATAACTATGAGGTAATTTTACATAGTTACACTGCAGAAAATTATGGGGCTCATTAGGATGGCGGTCATAGGCACATCCGCGTTGCCGGCGGTGGCGGAGAATGTCCTTTTCAGCACTCCATTGGCGGTCCTCGCGTCCGTCATATTAGAATGGACAAACATAGCCCACTTTGCGGCCACTGCGGAGTTGCGGAGTTACGTGATCCGCCAGAAATTTCCTTCGGTAACGGTTAAGAGTGGCTAGATGAAGAGACAAAAGGCATAATAAATCATACATTTGCAAAGGAATGCAAATTTGAGACAGAATAATAATTACCAAATAGCGATAACGGAAAACCAACTCTGGCCACAAACGGCTGATGGAGGTCTTCTAATTAAGAATCAGGAGACAAAGACTATAGGACAGGCTCAGGACAGGATAATACTTGCTAAACTTCTCTACAGACCCGAAGCACCGAGGCACATCCCTCACTTACTCTCTCTCCCTCCTCAATATTCTTCCAGAATCTTCAATCTAATCAAGTGTCTTTCAAAGGTGAATCTTCCCAGTCTGTTCTCTCTTTCCTCAGCAATGTCGATCTCTCCAACATGCCTGCATCTGAATCTGAATCTACTCTGAATCTTCCCCGAATCGACAAACCTAACTTTTTAAAAGTCACTCCAGTTATAGTCTTCATTTCTGCATGTCCCACCCTCAAAAGTTACAAATCTTGATGAAATATAAACTCTGATTGGGCAGGGACAGGGGAGTTGTCATCACCTCACGCTGACATGTTTAATTTCTTAATAAACTCTTTTGTCTAACAAACCTATCCCCTTTAGCTAATTTATCATCATATCAGCTTTATTTCGGTCACAAGGACCATAAAAGAGTAAAATAATGCAAGCATACAATAAAAAGTACATATTAGTCACAGCATATTAGAAAACACCAGATAGAAATTGCGACGTAGCTATGGGGAAGGTTGTTCAAGCACAATGTTTGATTTTATGCAACAATTGCGACTAATCCACATAGCTGTTAAAAATTTCGCAACTGCGAATACTGTAGGTGCTGATAAATCAGTCTTTAAAATTCTATAAGCTGGGATGTGCTGCCTAAAGCCCAGGTTTTTTAAAATTGGGAGGAGCCAGTGTCTCCTTGATCTTTGGTACGCTTGGCAGAAGAATATAATGTGCAAGTCGGACTCAGAAGGATGGCCACATGCTGGGCATTGTGTTGCTGATTGTGATTGTGACCAACTGGCGGTGTGAGCTCCTAGGGGAAGGGTGCCATAACGCCATTGTAAGTAAAGTTTTCTAGTTAGCGTTGGTTCAATAGCATCTAAGACTACTTCTCGGTTGTACGTATCTTTGAATCACAGAAAGTGCTCAGTTAAAGAGCCATTCCTAGCCTTCATATATAGAGTACGTAAATTGTGCTCATAGTAGGCCAGTGAGATGGTTTTACGAGAAATCGTGCAACATGCATTGGCTGGGTCGGACCACAAATCGGATCTACCTATTAACTCACAGGATTGTTTGACGTACAATAGCCAAGGTACTTGGTCAACTCTTACAAGGCGCAAAATCTCTAGTAACTCCAATCTATAATTCTCAAGCTCTGGGGTGCACCATAATTTGCGCCAGAAAATTAAAGGTTTGAGGCCAAGCTCCACCACAATGGGTCTTAATCCCATATCTAGTCTTAAAGGTAATAATGGTGTGCTAGACGGTAGGGCTGTAAGCTGCCTCAAGAAATTATTCTCAGTGATCTGTAATTTCTGATTGGATGTGTGTCCCCAGATTTCACCCCCATATAGCCCAGCCGCCCTAGCCTGTGTTTTGTAAATGTGGAGACGAGGGCCTAGTGGTTTGTAATTCAGCCCACTCAACATCCTGGAGATGGCGCCCGTCATCTGCGTTAGCTTCAAATTTACTTTTGTCTGGTGTGAGTCCCACTTCATTGATTGGTTAAAAATGACCCCCAAGTATTCGAAGGTATATACCCTCTCAAGGCTGAAAGCCCCTATCCGAGGGCTCGGTCGGGTTAAAGCGGGCGGGTTGAAGATCATATATTTTGTTTTTGTAGTATTGATCTCCAAACTGTGCGACTTACAGAAGTCGACAAATCCATCGAGAACCCTTTGTATGCCCATAGGAGATTTGGAGAGCAGCAGGGTGTCATCTGCAAACATAATTGCTGGTACCCTGCTGCCCGCCAACCTAGGGGCATCAATATTATTTAGCTCGTTTAGATGGCCAAAAACCCCGTTGACAAAGAGGCAGAAAAGGGTCGGTGCAAGCACACAACCCTGTCTGACCCCCCTGTCAACGGGAAAGCCCTCCGAAAGGGTTCCTCCTCTGCCACACCTTACCCTAGCAAAGATACCCTGTTGCAATTTTTTCAAGATTATGAGAAGGTCAGTGGGGGCCCCTAAGGCCGCCAAAATGGCCCATAATTTGTCCCTAGGGACTAAATCAAATGCCGCTCGGAGGTCTACGAATATCGTGTATAGGCTACCCCCCTCGATTGTTACTGACTTCCAATATAGAAGGTTCAGGCGAAAAATGTGATCCACCGTTGAGACACCCCTCCTGAAGCCCGCTTGAAAGGGGCTCAGTATGTTGTGGTCATCAATCCAGACCTGGAGTCGGTTCAGAATCAGTCTGCCAAAGATTTTTTGTGGGACGTCTATAAGACTGATAGGTCTGTAGTTGGCTGGGAGCAGAGGTGAGCCCTTTTTATAGATAGGGACGATCTCTGTGCCCAGCCAAGTATCAGGAACCTCCATACCGCCCAAGATGGAATTAAATAATAGGGCTAGGTAAGGTGTCCAGACGTCCGGCTCCTGCTTGAAAAGATCACCCGGGAGACCATCCAGGCCAGGGGCCTTACCTGATGCCAATCCAACGATAGCCGCTCTAACCTTCTTAATTGTGAACAAGGGTATTTCTATGATGTCATCAACCAATGGTAAGGGAGGAGTGGCCAATTCCCCATCCGGTAGTTGGTATAAGGATTGGAAATGGTCTGACCATGCCCTGGCTGAAATGTTCGGCTCCAAAGCTGTGGCCAATTCCATCGAGCCGGTATTCACAGTTCGCCAGAATTTACGTGAGTCGCCCCTGGCAAGTGATGCAGAGAGTGTTTCCCATTTTAGGTGTTCCCATTCTTTTTTTGCGTTGCTGGTTAGGATTTTGTGGGCAGATCTCTTGGCCCTAATTACCTCGCTTCCCAAACCCGCCTTCATCCGAGATCAATTGGCTTGTTTTAGCGTTGCAGCAGGTCTTATTATACCAAATTGGTCCAGCAGCGCGATCATAGGCCCTCTTTAATACGCGGGTGAGGATTACGGATACTGACTTAGAGAGAACTCTATGAAGCTGCCCTAATTGTTCTTGTTCACTCTGGGTTGTGTCACGGGCCGTGAGTGCCTGAACCTTTTCAAATATGGGAACTACCCTCGTGTAAAGCATGGGTATCTTCTCTGGGTTAGAGATTAATCTCTCCCACCTTACTCTGCGTCTATTTTGTGTGAGGCCAAGCCCATCCTCCAAAGGCGCCCACTGTCTCGATTTAGGGTCTAGGCCAGGATGGTCGTATTCCAATTCCAGCGCATTGTGGTCACTGTCTTCCCTAGGTGACACCCGGAAGTCAATGACGTGCGGCCACAGTGCTAAGGGAACAAGTATGTAATCCAATCTTGACTCCCTGCCCTTGCTATTAAAGATATGGCTAGCTGGTTTATCCGAGATTGCCCTGCCATTGCATGCCCGCAGACCATATTTCATGGTTAAAGCGGTGATTTGTGTGGCAAGAGGGGTCCAAGCTCTAGGAGCCGATGCATGCAAGGGAGGTATAGACCACTCCATGTCCTCCTCCTCGGCCAGGTCCACCAATAGGCCCGGGAGGGGCTCATAGTGGGAATTGAGGTCTCCCCCAATCAAGGTGGGAATACCCTGAGGGATGTCATCTAGAACAGCTGCCAACTCCTCTATCGTGTGCGATATCTGCGAGATCTTAGTTGGTCTGGAATATACGTTGATCAGCAGGAGATTGTTTGCGTTCGGCCAGTCGAGCCGAACCACAAGAATGTCCTCCGACTTTTGTGGATGAACAACAGCCCTGCATCCCAGGTCGCTAGATACCCAAGTAGCCAAGCCTCCCGAGGGGCGTCCTTTGCCAGCCCATTTTGCTTGGACACCAAATGTGGCAAACCCCGCGTGAGTAAGATGTTCTCTTACCCAGGTTTCTTGAAAAAGGCAGATGTCTTGGGCCTGAATGTATGCGCACCAGTCCGGACAATTTACTTTATTAGCCAGACCCGCCACGTTCTAGGATAAGATCTTAAGACGGGGGGCAGTTGGGTCTCTCTCTAGCTAAAGTTGCAAATACAGCCTCCCCCAAATCCTGTCCTGTGGATGGGACATCCCGCATACTAGCCACTTGGGGTGCAGATTTCTCGGGTGAACTAAGCATTGGAAGGGGGATTCCGGGATCTATCTCCGAGACTTGTTGTTCCCCTCTGGTTTTAATCTTTTCGAGTGGAGCAACTAGCCTAGCTTGTGTGTTATTAGGCCGTTTAGGCTCTAGAGTTTCCTCCCCCACTATCTTTGTTGGTCAATCCACCATGTCAAGACTACTGTATCTATTATAAGTAGGAAAATAGTCGAGGCATGGTTGCCTGGAGTGGGGGATTGCACTTAGGACTCCGGGAACCTGATTTCTTACCCTTCTGGGCACTAGTTCCCATCGATCCTCTCCCGATTCATGATTAGCAGTTGGATAAAAAAAGACAGAGGAAGAGGGTGTATTGATGACCCTTGTACCTGATGTGGCCAGCTACATATGTGAGAGACGGTGAGGGGATCTCTGAAGTTGATCAAGGCACAGTCACCTTGGATTGACTTCCTAGTATTTCCTATCCAAGGGATTCGCCTCACCATCAACACCTCACTGTGTATTCCTTCTGGTAATGGCCTATTTGTAGAGAGCCAGTGAATTACCTTGTTCTTCAAGGCCCCCGATGATTCTCTGGTGGAAGGATTTAATTCTGGGATACCAGTTAAGAATACAGTGTATGGTATTGCTTCTGGTGGCAAGTCAATGGTTCTATAGTTTAAATCTTTGCCATTGATGGCCATAGGGGGTGCTACTATCTTCTCTTGATGGCTTGAGCCATTAGCCTTCTTTGTAAAATTGGTATTTAAAAAATTAGTATTTGAAGGCTCTGGGAGGGTGGTGGATGGCTGTTGTAATTGTGTAGCTTGTAAGATCGGACGGCCAGCCTCAACTGAGATCTCAGGTATGAGGGTGTTGATAGTACCAAGTGATTTATTACATGGTATCTGATTGGCTGTGTTGTGGCCCTCAGCTATTTGTGTAGTATCCTTCTGGCGATACACTAAAGCTTTTTCTATCTTTACTAAACAACTTATAATGGGGTTAAGTAAATCCCTCAGCAGTGCACCAATATTTAGTAGTGTAAGGCCCTCCTCTCTAGGTGCGACATTTGAGCTCGGGTGTTCTTGAGACGGGATGTTAGAGGGTAAGAACCCTTGCTTTTGGGATCTACTCTTGGCTTTTTTAGCCATGCCAACTGGGTTGATCTCCCGGATGGGGGTACGTTTAGTAATCTTAGCTTTAGACCCTCCTGTAGTTTGTGCCCCTCTTTTTGTTTTTGGAATTGCTCCATCCCTAGCGTGTTCAGATGTTGAATCATACTGAGCGGTAAGAGTAATAATTGACTCTCTATTAGGTGTACTAGGTTCAGCATTAGTGGCTGGTATAGATGCAATGGGTGCAGTGGATGGAGGGAGGGGTAATAAGCTAGAATCAGTGCGAGCAGAGAAATCACATTCGGTTGATAAAATACTAGAATTACCAAGTACCAAATGCTCAGAAGTTCTACGCAATATTGCCTCTGCCCCCTCCCCTTCCATCGATATACCATTAGGTGGAGGGGTAGGGGATGTGACATATTGAATGGGGCCCAGGGATGATCTTCTAACCCATTCCAGCTCTTGGGAAATGCGCCTTTCTAGTATGGAAATTTCGTCTATAAGAAGGGACCCTGCTTTGACAAAGTATGTGTCCAATGTGCCTTTAGGGGCCCCCAGGGCCGACGTTGTTTTACTCCTAGTTGTCCTTGTAGACATCTTGCCTGGTCAGACTCACGGTTAATGCTGGTGGACCTGAATGGGTGGTAATCCTCCTCCTTCCTCGTCCGCCCTCGAACGGCCTCAAACGGCCCGCTCTTTGCCCGGTCTTCGCCCCGGGCTGTGACCCGCCCGCGTCCCGCTGGCGCGTGAGGGCGGGGCCTTGTTAATGAGGGGGGAGGGGGCGAGAGTAGGGGAGGAGTCGGGAAGAGGTCCAGGTGCAGCTAGTGAGTGATGCGCACAGCACCCTGGTCCTCGCAGTCCCGAATGCGGGGCAATCCGGCTTCCAGCAGCAGCCTTCCCCCAGAGCAGAGCGTGGCGTCCTTCACAGCGAGGAGGCAGATCCAAAAGTAAACCCCAACCGATGTGCAGCAAAGTTTGAGCCTGCGAGCGGCTCCCGCAAAGCGGGGGCCGCGAGGCGTAAAGAAGCAGGTGGGGGAGGAGTCGGGAAGAGGTCCAGGTGCAGCTGGTGAGTGATGCACACAGCACCCTGGTCCTCGCAGTCCCGAATGCGGGGCAATCCGGCTTCCAGCAGCAGCCTTCCCCCAGAGCAGAGCGTGGCGTCCTTCACAGCGAGGAGGCAGATCCAAAAGGAAACCCCAACCGATGTGCAGCAAAGTCTGAGCCTGCAAGCTCATTGCTGGTTAGGATTTTGTAGGCAGATCTCTTGGCCCTAATTACCTCGCTTCCCAAACCCGCCTTGATGGAGATCAATTGGCTTGTTTTAGCGTTGCGGCAGGTCTTATTATACCAAATTGGTCCAGCAGCGCGATCATAGGCCCTCTTTGGTACGCGGGTGAGGATTACGGATACTGACTTAGAGAGAACTCTATGAAGCTGCCCTAATTGTTCTTGTTCACTCTGGGTTGTGTCACGGGCCGTGAGTGCCTGAACCTTTTCAAATATGGGAACTACCCTCGCGTAAAGCATGGGTATATTCTCTGGGTTAGAGATTAATCTCTCCCACCTTACTCTGCGTCTATTTTGTGTGAGGCCAAGCTCATCCTCCAAAGGCGCCCACTGTCTCGATTTAGGGTCTAGGCCAGGATGGTCGTATTCCAATTCCAGCGCATTGTGGTCACTGTCTTCCCTAGGTGACACCCGGAAGTCAATGACGCGCGGCCACAGTGCTAAGGGAACAAGTATGTAATCCAATCTTGACTCCCTGCCCTTGCTATTAAAGATATGGCTAGCTGGTTTATCCGAGATTACCCTGCCATTGCATGCCCGCAGACCATATTTCATGGTTAAAGCGGTGATTTGTGTGGCAAGAGGGGTCCAAGCTCTAGGAGCCGATGCATGCAAGGGAGGTATAGACCACTCCGTGTCCTCCTCCTCGGCCAGGTCCACCAATAGGCCCGGGAGGGGCTCATAGTGGGAATTGAGGTCTCCCCCAATCAAGGTGGGAATACCCTGAGGGATGTCATCTAGAACAGCTGCCAACTCCTCTATCGTGTGCGATATCTGCGAGATCTTAGTTGGTCTGGAATATACGTTGATCAGCAGGAGATTGTTTGCGTTCGGCCAGTCGAGCCGAACCACAAGAATGTCCTCCGACTTTTGTGGATGAACAACAGCCCTGCATCCCAGGTCGCTAGATACCCAAGTAGCCAAGCCTCCCGAGGGGCGTCCTTTGCCAGCCCATTTTGCTTGGACACCAAATGTGGCAAACCCCGCGTGAGTAAGATGTTCTCTTACCCAGGTTTCTTGAAAAAGGCAGATGTCTTGGGCCTGAATGTATGCGCACCAGTCCGGACAATTTACTTTATTAGCCAGACCCGCCACGTTCTAGGATAAGATCTTAAGACGGGGGGCAGTTGGGTCTCTCTCTAGCTAAAGTTGCAAATACAGCCTCCCCCAAATCCTGTCCTGTGGATGGGACATCCCGCATACTAGCCACTTGGGGTGCAGATTTCTCGGGTGAACTAAGCATTGGAAGGGGGATTCCGGGATCTATCTCCGAGACTTGTTGTTCCCCTCTGGTTTTAATCTTTTCGAGTGGAGCAACTAGCCTAGCTTGTGTGTTATTAGGCCGTTTAGGCTCTAGAGTTTCCTCCCCCACTATCTTTGTTGGTCAATCCACCATGTCAAGACTACTGTATCTATTATAAGTAGGAAAATAGTCGAGGCATGGTATGAGGGTGTTGATAGTACCAAGTGATTTATTACATGGTATCTGATTGGCTGTGTTGTGGCCCTCAGCTATTTGTGTAGTATCCTTCTGGCGATACACTAAAGCTTTTTCTATCTTTACTAAACAACTTATAATGGGGTTAAGTAAATCCCTCAGCAGTGCACCAATATTTAGTAGTGTAAGGCCCTCCTCTCTAGGTGCGACATTTGAGCTCGGGTTTTCTTGAGACGGGATGTTAGAGGGTAAGAACCCTTGCTTTTGGGATCTACTCTTGGCTTTTTTAGCCATGCCAACTGGGTTCATCTCCCGGATGGGGGTACATTTAGTAATCTTAGCTTTAGACCCTCCTGTAGTTTGTGCCCCTCTATTTGTTTTTGGAATTGCTCCATCCCTAGCGTGTTCAGATGTTGAATCATACTGAGCGGTAAGAGTAATAATTGACTCTCTATTAGGTGTACTAGGTTCAGCATTAGTGGCTGGTATAGATGCAATGGGTGCAGTGGATGGAGGGAGGGGTAATAAGCTAGAATCAGTGCGAGCAGAGAAATCACATTCGGTTGATAAAATACTAGAATTACCAAGTACCAAATGCTCAGAAGTTCTACGCAATATTGCCTCTGCCTCCTCCCCTTCCATCGATATACCATTAGGTGGAGGGGTAGGGGATGTGACATA
This sequence comes from Triturus cristatus, assembly GCF_964204655.1. Lineage (NCBI taxonomy): Eukaryota > Metazoa > Chordata > Amphibia > Caudata > Salamandridae > Triturus > Triturus cristatus. The sequence continues at coordinate 279,563,685 of NC_140579.1, forward strand.
TTGAATGGGGCCCAGGGATGATCTTCTAACCCATTCCAGCTCTTGGGAAATGCGCCTTTCTAGTATGGAAATTTTGTCTATAAGAAGGGACCCTGCTTTGACAAAGTATGTGTCCAATGTGCCTTTAGGGGCCCCCAGGGCCGACGTTGTTTTACTCCTAGTTGTCCTTGTAGACATCTTGCCTGGTCAGACTCACGGTTAATGCTGGTGGACCTGAATGGGTGGTAATCCTCCTCCTTCCTCGTCCGCCCTCGAACAGCCTCAAACGGCCCGCTCTTTGCCCGGTCTTCGCCCCGGGCTGTGACCCGCCCGCGTCCCGCTGGCGCATGAGGGCGGGGCCTTGTTAATGAGGGGGGAGGGGGCAAGAGTAGGGGAGGAGTCGGGAAGAGGTCCAGGTGCAGCTAGTGAGTGATGCGCACAGCACCCTGGTCCTCGCAGTCCCGAATGCGGGGCAATCCAGCTTCCAGCAGCAGCCTTCCCCCAGAGCAGGGCGTGGCGTCCTTCACAGCAAGGAGGCAGATCCAAAAGGAAACCCCAACCGATGTGCAGCAAAGTTTGAGCCTGCGAGCGGCTCCCGCGAAGCGGGGGCCGCGAGGCATAAAGAAGCAGGTGGGGGAGGAGTCGGGAAGAGGTCCAGGTGCAGCTGGTGAGTGATGCGCACAGCACCCTGGTCCTCACAGTCCCGAATGCGGGGCAATCCGGCTTCCAGCAGCAGCCTTCCCCCAGAGCAGAGCGTGGCGTCCTTCACAGCGAGGAGGCAGATCCAAAAGGAAACCCCAACCGATGTGCAGCAAAGTCTGAGCCTGCGAGCTCATTTAATATTCTGTCTCACTTCCTTTCACATGTATTTAATGTTACAATTCAAAATACATTTCAATACAGTTCCACAGTCGAGAAGAGGTTTCACTCGGCGGATGTCCTTGGCTCTTGGCAGCCTGTCAGTGACTAGGTCAGCGGGTCACATCAATATTACACTGCGCATGTCTAGCTCGCCTCCATTTTTGTCGCCATCTTTTCTTCTTGCCACATGAGGCCCAAATGTACACTATTAATAACGGAGTCATAAACAGATGTTAAATTTCTCAAATAAGTGATTTTCACTGTTCACCACCCACTTCGACTCTATCTCATGTTATTTTCTCCTTGGTTAAGCAAAAGCATTAGCAGTGACAGATCTCTTTAAATTCAGGCAAGCATATGCCAGACACGTGGTGCCTCAAGACCTAATGTAAGTAATTTCGGCACATGCGTAAGAGTTTTCCCTCTCTAAACAGATTAGTCATGTTACTATCTACATAATTCTAATTCACACATGCGCACAAGCGTTTTCCAGTTTCAAGCGGGGTTTAGTTGCATTGCAACCTATTTTCATTATTTAAGCATGCGTAAAGCTCTTTTCCCCATATGTCAATGTTGTGAGTGTATATTCATTTTGTTTTCTTTACTATTTCTAATAATTGGTATTGTTAATGAGGGATTTCTTCGAGCAAGTTTCATTTTCTTGAATCCTTGCTCCATCAATTCCCCCTCTGATGGCATTTTAGAGCCATCATAAAATACCCATCTTTACCAAGTGCCAACTTTATCTATTCTTGGCATCTACATTAGATTCTATACATCCTTCATTTTTATCTTTTATAATAATTTATTTCATTTTTCCATATAGACTTTCTTTAATTTCCTCTAGTTCAATCTCCTCCCTTTTTCTCTTTCTTCCAATCCTTTTATTCTCTGGTTCATTCAATAATTTTGTTCCAATTTTCTTTTGCAACACTTATATGTCATTATTATCATCAAGAGGACTAATGCTATTGATATTGCTGGAATTAATATTTTCCCTAGCAAGCTACTTCCAAAAGAGAAAAAACAGTTACCTATAGTGGTAATACTTTTACTGAGTCTTTCCCAAACACTGTCAACCTCCAGTTGGGTCAAGTCTTTATGAATCTTTGTAATATTCTTGATATATCCCTTAATACCTTTATTTTTGTCTGGGATATATGTATAGCAGTGTTGAACTTTCAACATGCCACAGACTTCACCTTCTTTTGCCAATAAAATATCAAGGGCAAGTCTATTTTATAAGACCAAAGATCTTATTGCAACCATTTCCCTCCAGCAGTATCTGTTGATAATCGATCAACTACTGTAGACAATTGACATATTTTATGTGAGTTCAATATGACTCCAACTGCCGGTATCAGTGCACCAAAGATGTCACCTACTATTTCTTTAAAACGTGCTCTTTTACTTCTTGTTAGTCCTTTACTCATTACATACATTTCATTGTTTTTACGTATGTGATATACCATCGGGAATACAATGCCAAAGTACCAACTTCAGTATCATCGTGCCGGCAACCTATAATAGGCATTTTTACCGCACACCTAATAGATACCTAGGAAAACAAGATCAGTTCCCCCTTTCAGTCCCCATCCCGCCATCATTAGGAAAGTATGTTCACATTCACTAGCACCAATGAAAATGCTGGTATACTCTGTTTTTAGTCTATGGAGACAGAATTTCCCCAGTTTTGACAAGTCTAGGGACATTGCAGCATGAGTCTTGCCTTTCTTATAGTCTCCCTCTAAAGTAGCCCATGGCGGTACATGTGACTTCTGCTCAACAGCTTTCTTTTGGAAATCATGCCTTCTTACTTCTACTAAATCTAGAAAATCTTTTTCTTCATCACGCAAAAGACACGTTAGATTATTGCTATGAGCATGTGATATATCTATGGGATTCGTTGTAAGGAAAAATTCACCCATGAATTTTGCATCTTTCTTCAATCTGGTTAGACACAGAACGTACCAGATCAGCTAGTCCTTTAGAATAGTCCAACCCTAAATCATCAGTTATATTCATCAATTTGTTTCCAGGTACAAATGCTTGTCTCATTGCTCTTCCCATGAGGATCTCATGTGGACTCAATCCTGTTCTTCGGTCAGGAATGCTTCTAAGGCTCATCAATACAAGGGGCAAAGCATCAGGCCATTTCAGTGAAGTGGCTGCACCCACATTTCCTAACCTGGATTTTATTGTACAATTGAGCTGCTCAACCACTCCAGAGGCTTCTTGTCGATAGGCACGATGTAATTTCTGCTCACTTTTGAAAGCTGTACAAATTAGTTTGAATACCTCATTATTAAAATAAGGTTCTCAATCTGATTTCAAAGTGACTGGACATCTGAATCTAGGTATGAGCTCTCTCAACAGTAGTTTGGCAACTGTGAGACTGTCATTCCTTCTTGTGGGATATACTTCTACCCATCGAGAAAACAGACATGCAATGACAAGGACATACTTTAAACCGTTGCACGGTGGCAACTCAATGAAGTCAAGTTGCAATCTGGTGAATGGTCCTTCTGCTCTTCCAATTTTTCCCCAACTGACAACCGTCTTTCTACCTGGGTTTTACTGTTGGCAGGTCAAACACCTCTGGCAGAGACTTTCTGCAACTACCCTGAACTTGGGATTATATCATGTCTGTCTGAAATGCCTATCCATGGAGTCCCTCCCAATGTGTGTAGTTCCATGATATACTCTGACCATTTGTGACAACAAGCTATCCGGCATTATTTGCCTGCCATCTGGACACACCCACACTTCGTCTGCTCTTCCTGTGCAACCTGATTTGATCCAGTGTTCCTTTTCTTTTGTGTCTGCCTCATCATGTAACTGTCCCATGTTTCAAAAGCAGTGAAAAGCATTAGTTGGCAATTGGTACCTTCTTTTTCCAACCCTCTGTTCAAAGACATTGTATGTCGAGCACAAAATTGTGCAATTTGGTCAGCGTACCGATTACCCAATGTGATATAATCATTTCCTCGGTAATTTCCTTTGGCAATTGCAATGCTTCCAATAGTTCTTTGAGATTTTTCCCATTCCGGATGGGAGATCCAGAAGAAGTCAGAAATAACCTGTGTAGCCACAATTGGGAAAGTCATGCACAATCCCAAAACCATATTGACTATCCGTAAATATGGTTACTCCCAATCTCTTCTCAATTTTACATGCTTTGGTTAGAGCGAACAATTCGGCTATTTGTGTAGGTTTGACTCCTCTTAAACAGGAAGTCTTCTAGAGTACCTGATACAGTACATACAGCATAGGCAGAACTCAATTCTCCATTTCCCTCCTCAAGCAGGACCCATCAACAAACATTACATAGTCTGACTCTTCTAAGGGGACATCAAGGATGTCGGGTCTGGGCTTTGTACACATTTCTGTCACATCAAAACAATCATGATCAACTTCCTCTCTCACTTCTTCACAGTAAGAATCAGGCAACAAAGTCACGGGATTCATCATGGTGCATCTTGTCACACATACATTTTCAGCACCCAATATTACTCTTTCATACTTAGTCAGCTGACTGGGGTCAAATGCTGAGTACGAGTCCTTGTTAAAAGAATCTCGACTGAATGTGGCACATACACCTTGACAGGATGTCCCATCACAATCGATTCACTCTGTTCCAGACTCACACAAGTAGCAGCCACTGGACCCAGAGTAGCAGAAAAGTATGCTACTGGACGTCGGGACAATCCGTGTCTTTTTTTTAACACTGAAAGTGCAAAACCTTCTCTTTCACAACAGAACAAAGCAAACTCTTTCCTATAATCTGGCATTCCCAATGCTGGCGCTTGACACAAACAACTTTTCAGTTTTACAAATGCTTCTTCACTTTCATCATCCCATTCAATCGGATCCATCACATCTTTTCGTGTCAGCCTTATCAAAGGCTATGCAAGCAGTGAAGATCCACTGATCCATTGACGACAATATCCAACCACTCCTAAAAACATTCGCACTTCTTTCTTTGTCTTAGGCAAACTCATTTGTCGAATCACTTTTATTCTTTCTGACGTTATTTTCCTGAATCCTCTTTCTATCTTGTGCCCTAAATATTGAACTTCTTGTCGACAAAACTGTTATTTTTCTGGCAACACCTTGTGTCCTCCTTCTGCTAAATGGTTCAGTAAAGCTATTGTGTCAATGACACAAGCTTCACGTGTCTTTGATGCCACCAATAGGTCATCAATATACTGAACCAAGACCAAATTTCCTGGCATAACAAAAGTCTCCAAACATTTTTTCAGCATCTGATTAAAAACGAGGGACTCTCTGTGTACCCTTGAGGAACTCGGCACCATACCAAAACATGGTCCCAGAACTGGAATGCAAATAAATATTGGCTATCCAGATGCAATGGAATTGAAAAGAATGCTTGGCACAAATTAATCACAGTGTACCAATGGGCATTCCATGGGATCTGATAAAGAATCACAGCTGGATTCGGTACTACTGGACAACAAGTTACTACTATTTTATTGATTTTCCTCAAATCTTGCACTATTATATATTTTCCACTAGGCTTTTTAATTGGTGAATTACAAGGACTGCTCAATATTTCTTTTAGAATACCTTGCTCAATCATTTGATCAATCACTGGGGCAACTACTGCTTTCACTTCAGGACTCATTCTGTATTGTGGTGTGTTTGGATATATGGCACCTTCTTTCACCACAATTTTGATTGGGTCTACCTTTGCCATTAAACCAATTTCTTTTCCTGTAAAATCCCACACATCTGACCTCACTGTAGTTCTCAATTCATCAGGCAAATGGTTTTCAGTAAGAAGTGAATACATCTCATCCACCTCTGTTCCCTGTTTCGCTAGCATCATTTTAAAGGCAACATCTTCATCAGGTGTTTGGAAAGCAACACCATCAGGCGTACAGAAGATGGTACAATTCATCTCGCACAACAATACCCTACCTAACAAATTTACTGGATTTGAATCACATACCACAAACCGATGCATGTCTCTAAAATTACCAATATTTGCTTCTATTGGTTTTGTGACTGGGGTCTACTGTAATCAAGACAGGGGCCTGTTTCCTGGTTAACATTTTGAAAGTGCATGACACCCTTGCATGAAGTTAACAACACGTTATTAAGAAGTAACTCAACATTTGCATTATTCAAAATGAAACATTTCCTCCAAGAGTTAATTGAAAAGATATAGAAACCCCTTTCACCAAAGGTCATCGTGGGCAGTATAAAAGAGAGTCACGCGAAATGAGCAGGAAACGCTGGGAAGCTTCCAACCTGAACATAGACCGAGTTCAGGAACACTGCTCAAAGTACTTCCACAAGACGAAGGGGTGCCGGCCAGCAACAAGGAACACAAAAAAGAAACTTCCTCATATGTGTAGTGCCCAGAACTCTTGGCTGAACAAGAATGCGCCTTCAAGAACACCACACAGGGGCACACAAACACGCAAGCCAAAAAGGATCACAGCAGGCACTGAGTTGAGGTAACTGACACTTGCCGGTTTCAACGGTACAGCAAATGCAATGGAGGCATGCAGATCGACGTAGGGCCGGGTGGCTCTAGGCACGTCTGTGCAGCACAGCATGACAGCTGCAGGACACTGTGCAAGAAGAAGACAGGGCTCGCGCTGGCACCACCAGGGAACGGTGGTTAAGAACAGGTAAGCCAACAGAGTCCAACGTTTTTTTTTTAACAGGCGCAGAGTTAGAATGTTGGGTAAAAGCAAAGAAATTACCTCAGGAGCACCAAACACCACACTAAAAGTCCCCCAGCCAATTCAACAAAAACAAATGAAGGCGGAAGAAAAACTCCTGCTCCTAAAAGCACCTCAAGTGACACACTTCCACACACGGACTGTGGGACTTTTCTTCTTAGCGGCGTTTCTGCTCATGCACGCTGTGCCCATCTCTTCCCAGTAGCACTTCTGAACTTGGGATCTGCACCTCCTAGGCTCACTAACACGGACAAAGGGGCTTTTCCCTTGCAAAGGTCTATTCACCACAGACACTGGGGACTCCTCGCAACACAGACACTTCTTAAAGCTGCACCTCCCAGACACTCTTACCCACATGGTCAGAGGGCTGCACAGCTGGAGAACTCCTCATCATTGTTAGCTGTTAGACTTGCAGGTCCTCTGGGGAACTCCTCTTGATTGAGACACTCTCCCAAGACAGCAGGACGCGGACACCCCTTCCAAGTTAAAGCAGGCAGGAAGAGGGAAAGTCCAACAGTAATTGGCTAGCCCATGTTGGTGCCAACCGGCTCAAATGGGGAGCAATGGTCAAATGGGGGACAACTTGCAGCTCGACTCCTCACCACAGCTCCAATTCAAACCAGAGCAGGAAGACACAACAGGAACTGGCACACGAGGGTTGGGCCGACCGATGTTGTGGTCACTGGTGGGGCTCAGGGTGCCAGATAGCTGTGCCAAACTTAGTTACAGGAGGAGTCACACTTCTTCAGTTACAGATCAGTCCATTGAAGTTGCACGCGTAGATCCTTTCCAGGAAAAGTTGCCAAAATATTGTAATCATGACAGGGTCCTGTCCTTGGTAAACTTAGAATGGTGATTTATTAAGTTAATAAGTTCAAGATAAAGTTACAGAGAGTCCCACCAGGAGCAGCCTTCTGCTGCTCAGCCCATTCTCCCAACTGACAAACTCATTCACCCAACATTCCACAGCATCATCCACACCAAATTCCAAACCACACTCACACTGGCTGAGCAGCAGGTACAACAGCGTCCTTATTTGTTTATTTGAGACTCCTACAACTTGAATAGTTTCTACCGAGAGGAGTAGGTTTGGAATTTCTGCTGCTCTCACAGTAGAATGGGTAGCGCCAGTATTCACTAGAAAAGTGATGTTGTTTCCTTTAATTTTTCCATCAACAAATGGACCTGACTGATCTTCCGCCAAGGATGCGCCAAGCACGCACTCTTCCTCCCCCCTCAGGCACCGTCATTGGGACATTTCTGAATCACTCTCATTACTAACCGTGGGCGGAGAACTCTGCTCCACCCACAGAGTGTGCGGAGTTTTGCCTGCTCCGCGTTCCGCGGAGAATGAGGAGTAGGCAAAACCCTGCACACTCCACGGCAGAGCGGAGTTGGCCTGCCCTCGCCTTCCACCCACCCTATAATAACAATTGCTAAAGTTTAAAAAAACAATTCTGAAGCACCTTACCTTATCTGCGGCGTCCCCGGCTGGCCTCCCTATCTCTTCATCTCATTTGCGGTGAAAACTGCGCTTGCGCGGGCACCCGCACTTGTGCAGTGTTTTACCACGAACGTGATAAACAGAGGAGGAGGCCAGCCGGGGACGCTGCAGACGCCACAAATAAGGTAAGGTGCTTTTCAGCTTATTTTTTAAAACTTTTGCAATTGTTATTATAGGGTGGGTGGAAGGGGGGTGGCGTAGCAGAGCTACACGAAGCGCCACGGAGTTTGTTTTCAACTCCGTGGCGCTCCACGTAGCCCCACTGCACCCAGGCTTACTCATTACTTTGCATCTAATGTTGTTGAACGGTCTGTGTATTCTTACCACTTTCTCCACGAAATCGGGTGTTTACACTGCACCTCTGCACTTGAGCACTCACATTGTTGGGGATAGGGGCTTGTGGCACCTGCAACTGAGGAGTAACTACCTGTTGCTGCTTGTGTTGATTCACAACCACCTCATTCTGCATCTGTGGATTTAAAATTTGATTTACCCCATTATTCTGTTGAATATTTCTACACTCGTTCTTCCAATGTCCAAGATTTCTGCATCCACGACAAGGATATTTCTTTTTCGTTTCTTCTCTACTCATTCGTCCTTTTCCCTTGCTTCCATTCGACACTTGACTATTCTGGTTCTGCCCATGCATCTGGTTATCATCACTATGAGAACTTCACTTGTGCCCACATCATTTTCTCTTTTAACTTTTTATGCTTTGCATCAATGTCATCACTACAATACTTTGCATGTTTTAATATGTCGTCAATCGGCTTGCTCTGGCTACAAAGCATATGCTGCTGAATCATCTGACTAATTTATGACCTCAATCCATACACAAACCTATATACAAAAGGTCCCATATCTTTATCACCAATATTTTCAAATCCACTGTACTGCTTAAACACATGTAATAACCTTTCATAGTATGCATGCACTGACTTTGGTTCTTGAGTTGTTCTATCTATTTTAACCCAATCTGTTTCTTTAGAGGGATTTTCCCTTTCAGAAAGATAATCACTTGACTATATTTTTTCATCACATCCTCCGAAGGCGCACCTGTTTTTGCGTCTCTTGGCTATTCTTCCGTTGACCAATCAACTGTAATTTACAATCTGTCCACAAATCAGTTGATACCACTATGTCAAACAGGCCATCCAAATCTTTCAACAAAACCTTTGAAACATTTACAAATCTCTCTACCTGCTTGTACCATCCATTTGTTTTTTCTCTCAATATAGGGAAGTCATTGGTAAAGGACAAAATATCCTGTCTACTCCATGGAACATGAACATATCCACCACCAGGAACTTCTCTCAATGGACACATCCTTTCAACCTTTTCTACTTCTCTCAACAGAAATGCAGAAGCTACTTTTGAAGCAGCTTCATCCCTCTTTTTTGTCCATCTAATTCTCCATCGATCTACATCTCCCCATTTCTTTAAAATGTGTATTAGTTCCTTTATTTGCAATCTCCTTCCTGACACATTAAAACTCTCCAAATCCTTCTCAGTAAATTCTGATCTATAAGGGTTCTGTAATATTTTTAATTTATCTACATCTATTCCAAATTCTAAAACTGCTTCCACTATCGTCTCATGAAGATTCTTTGTTCTCCAGGATATACTTTTATACAAAAAAAACAATTCTTCATCTCCATATGAACCTAATCTGTCTGGACTTATTGTACCAATGATCATTTCCTCCAACTCCACTCTCAACTTGCTTACATCTATAGTTTTCGATTGGGGCTTCTTTTTCTCTAATCCTTTTGCACATTCTTCTAGATCTTCAGGTGAAAATCCAGTAGAATATCCTGTCGCTGGGGTAACAGTTGTTTCTTTCCTCCTTGTATTTATAGGTATAATTCTTTTTGGAGTTTCAGTCACAGTTTCAAGATTTGACAGATCTAATAATGAAACATTTGAATCACTATCACTAGTTTTTGTTTGGGAAACAGATTTTATTTGTCAAAATAACACATATAACGCAGACCTCTGAATCCCAGAGACAGCTGCCGCATGTAAGACACAAAAATTGACTTTGACCGTTTTGCAAATTTAGAAACAGGAGAATATGAAAGGCAATACAAATGAAATCAATCCCTGCAAACAACCAACATCCTCCCCGCCCCCCAGCGCACCATCTCCTTATTGCGGAATAACATATCACTGATCCAGACTGCCATTAATCAACACAAGAGCTCAACGTCCACAATACCATTTCCTGCTGAGGAATTGTGAGCAACACATAAGGAAGTGCAGGGAACGGGAGAGGCCAACAGGCTACTCTGGGTCTCGGCCCCAGCCCCCCACCCCCCACGGCGGTTCCAGCTCCAGGCCTCGATAATCCGCCCAGCGCTTCCAGATCTTATAGTGCTTCCAGGGGCACCCTCTAGCTTCAAATATGGGGATCTAGAGGGCCATACAAAAGTCCAGACCATTTTTCCAATTCGAAACTGAGGGGGCAACCACCGCCTTCCAGTCTCTAGCTATATCCCTCTTTGCTAAAGTAAAGCCTAGGAGCATGAAATGTCGCTTATAGATGTTGCCCCCAATCCCTTGAATGAATGAGGATAAGCTTCAGTGAATTAGGGAGCTCCCACCCCAGTACTTCAGAAAGACAGGCCAGAACCCCCCTCCAGAATCTTGCTAGCGCTGTGCAGTGCCATATAGTGTGTAGCAGGGTCCCCTCTTAGTGCCCAAAACCGATACACACCGGGGAAGCCGCCAAGCCCACCCTCCAGAGCCTATCCCCGATAAAATAAACCCGGTGGAGGTATTTAAATTGAATAAGCCTCAGGCTCACCGCAATAGCCGACCCTCACGGGGAAGCCAAAGCTTCTGTCCAGTCCTCTTCCTCCATCTAACCCACATCTCCCTCCCAGGCCTCCCTCAGACGCTGCAATAAGGGGGGACAGTGCTTAACCAGGGACTGATAAATTTTAGAGATCATATGGTCTAGGAGATCCCCCATAAATACCTTAGCCTCTACCGGGCTGAACTCTGGCAGCGAGTCAAGGCCCTCCAAGCTGGGGGAGATAGCATGCCTAAATTGCAAATATTTAAAGAATTGAGTGTTTGGCATCTGGAAATCCTTCTGGATGTCTTGAAAGGATTTTAAAATTGTGCCCCGCATGACATCCCCCAGAGTAGATATCCCAATGATATCCCAATCGCGAAACCCGGAGAGACTCAGCAATTGCGGAAAGCAGCCGTTGTGCCATAATGGGGTCTCCCGAGTCAATCTATTCCACCAGCCCATCCTCCACAATGCCTGCCTCCAGAGCTGAAAAACAATCCGCGTGGCAGACGGTAGGAGACGCCTCAATGGAGCAGAATAAAGAATAGTGTGTAGGGACTGGTCACCCTTGCAGTGCCGCTCCACAGCGTATGCTGGGCCTGCCCTGTCTCCATACCACCACTCATTCAAGACAAGTAGATGCGATGCCACATAATAGGACCAACTATCAGAGTTTGCCAGCCCCCCACAATACGTAGATAGGAAGTACGCCCGGACCGCCACCCTCACTGCCCCACCATCCCTAAGGAACTGTCCCTGGGCAGAATTCACCTGACGGAACCACCGTGGGTGAATCAGATAGGGATGATTTTGGAATTGATACAGTAGTCGTAGGAGCGACACCAACTTAAAAATAGCTGACAGGCCGAAGATGGCCAGAGGCATGTGGGACCAGGTCTTAATATCGTCACGCACACGCTCCCATACTGGTGCAAGATTTCGCTACCAAGCCGTAGTGGGAGAATCGAACAAATACACCCCCAAATATTTCATGCCCCCATACACCACCTGCACCGACGATGCCCAAGAACCGAGCTCGCCCCAACCTCCCAACACCCACAGGGTGGACTTCCGAGGGTTCATATATAGACCAGACGTTTCCTCAACGATCTGCATGATACGCAAAAATAGGGGGCCCATTTGTTCCAGGTTGGTAAGGAAAAACAAGACATCGACCGCATAAAGGGTGATGTGATCGGACAGTCTGTGCGCCCATTCTAAACCGGACACTTGAGCATCCATCCGCACCCGAGCAGCCAAGGGTTCCATTGCTAGAGCAAAAAGATATGGGGATAACGGACACCCCTGCCTGGTACCCCGCCCAATAGAGAATGCAGAAGAAACGAAGCCCGCAACTCGCACCAATGCCGTCAAGTCAGTGTATAACAGGGTTAGGTAGGACAGGAAATGCGGTCTGAAGTTCAGCCGCCACAGGAGCGCAAATAAATAGGCCCAACTCAAGGAATCGAACGCCCTGTCCATATCCGTCAGCAGAAGCGCTGCCTGTTCTCCCAGTCCCTGGACCGTCGCGACATCCACATGTGCCCGCCTGATATTATGGCGAGTTGCACTCTGGGGAATGAATCCAGCCTGGTCTGGGTGTACAAGCAAGGCTATATGGGGGCGGAGGCGGTTCGCCAATGCCTAAGCTAATATCTTGGCCTCCACGTTCATGAGGGAGATGGGCAATACGAGGTGTGATGTTCCGGCGGTCTACCGGGCTTATGGAAGACCACTATCTCCACATGTCTCCAGTCACTGAGCAGACACACCTGGTCCCTGGCCTCCTTCACCACCCTGCAGTAGTGGGGCCCCAGCTGCAGAAATTTGCACGGAAAGCCATTAGGGCCTGGAGCCTTGCCAGAGTTCAGATCTGCCAGGGGCACCCCCAGTTCTTCTTCAGTAAGTGGGCCTTCCAGTTCTTCTTTCATAACTACATCTTAGAGCGCCTTAGGCGTGAGATCATCCGAGAAACGATCGATGACTTCCGCTGGGAGGCATTCCGTGGGGGAATATAACTGAGCATAATACTCTGCAATATGACGTGCAATATGTGTTTAATTTTTTCCTTACATTTACTCCCTTCTTGATCCTCAGCCATCAATACTGGATATAAACCTTCAGTTACTACAGCCCTTCTCCATCTTTTCATTTGATCTCCTCAGGTGTCAGATTGGTATCTTGGTAAGCATCCTCTATTTATTTGATAAGTTTGATATTCCATGTCTGTTCAAGTATTAGATTTGCATCCTAAGTTTGGGTCGAGATTACCCAGGCCCTCCACACTTTTTGATGACCTCTCGTTGATTTTCTTTCTTTTAGATTCAACCCCACTCACTTGTTTATGCTTTCCGTTCTTGGGTATACTGGTAGCCTCACTCCCCTTCTGTGTTATTACTTTGGGTGCGGCTCCTTCCTCATTACGTCCAATATGTGGACAAATTAATGGTTACCCTAGCTGTGGTAGCAGGTGTGGCAATTTGGGAGAAAGATGAATCAGACACAGAGCGAGGAAGATCTGGAGTTAGTGACAAATGCCTCTCAGTGAGCTCTATTTCTGTAGCTACCACACCTATGTCCCTCTGTAGCATCCTGTTAATTGAGGTTGGTGGGAATGAAGAGGAAGAGGTTACTTGGGGCAGGGTTTGTTGTTTACCTGGGCAGGTCCGCTTCCCCTTGCTGTACCTTAGACAATAATATAATACAACCACCCCCCCGAATTCAGCCCACTAACAACTCAGCTTAATTAAGAAGAAAGAAGAGCAAAACAAGACAGATAACTATATACAAATGAAATAATACAAAAGTGCGTGTGGGAAAAAGTAGGATTTTTGGCCTGTAGACTTGTGTTTCTGGCCTATAATCAGGGACTTCTGCTACAATTACCACCTGTCCCTTGCCATAGTTGTTCTAATGGAGCCAAATGGGATTAAAGGCTAGCTCTACAGCAGGCTTTGACCAAGACAGAAAAGTAGAAGGGAAGAAAAAGATACATAAAAAGGGCGTTATTGCCAAAGTCTCGGATTCTTTCAAGTCTGCTGGCAATGGAGAACGGTGGTCATAAATGTTCCATTAAGCCAGAAGTGGAAAGTTCTTACGTTTTCAAGACAAGGGCTCCCGCTTAAAATCCATTTTGAACCAGAACTGCAATTTGGCCGCTTAACAACAGATGGCTACTTATCATTGGGCAGAGTACCTTGGTAGACGCCAATTCCCGGCCTGATAGCAGGGGGTGAGGGAAAGAGATTAAACAGCAAAGTCTTACCAGCAGAACAGCACTGAAGGATCAAAGCCAAGTGGGGTGGTCCTGCCCTGCCTCTTCCTGTCGCTGACCGGCGCAGGACGGGTCAGCCCTTGGCCCGGGCTTTGCCCGGGTGCGTCCCGCACTGTGTGACTACGTGGCACCATAAGAGGTGTTTTAGATCCACACCACCTGTGCTGCTCAGCAGGGATTATGGGACTTTGAGTCCCTAGCGGCAGTGGTCTCTCCTACGGCAGCTCTCCCCACATGGCTAGGGCTGGCAAAGATCTTGGCTGAGACCTTGGTGGTGGACAGGCATCCCAGTTGCCCTGCCTAACAGCAGCAGAAAGGCCCTAATCTCCAGCAGCTGCTCACTCGCTGCGTGACTATGTGGCACCTGAAGAGGCGTTGTAGATCCGCACCCCCTGTGCGGCTCAGCAAGGATTATGTGACATTGAGTCCCCAGCAGCAGCGGTCTCTCCCACAGCAACTCTCCCCACTATGATAGGGCTGGCAAAGATCTTGGCTGTGACCTTGGTGGTGGACAGGCATCCCAGTTGCCTTGTCAATCGGCAGAAAGGTCCTAATCTCCAGCAGCGGCTGACAATATTAAACCCCCACATTATTGTACAAACCCATCAGTCCCCTTAAATGAAAAAAGGATCAGTTTATTATTGAATTCCCCAAATGGCATCGTATACAACATTCCATGGCATGTGCTGCCAGTGCCAATATAATACCCATTAAATATGCTACAATTAAGGTCACTGAGACGCTACTCCAATGCCACAAGATGAAAAACCCATCTGATCGCATGAGTAAAGGAGGGAATCAGCTTACGATCAGGTTGGCCAAGCCCATCTGGCTCCTTAAGTGAAGGAGGGAAATCCTTTACTGTCTGGTTCTCCAAAATGTGTCTCAAAACATAACATAACAACACAGTAAGGCACCTTGATGGATTGGCCTTGTATCACGCAAAGTATCGCAAGGGCAACACAACTCTAAAGTCAGATTTCCCTCCTTGCATGGCCTTGCAGTTCTTGGTACATCTGGACTAAAGCAAGGCGGGGCAAGTTGCTGTTTTCTATTACTCTGCCTCAGGGAGGCATTCCATGGGTGGAGCATTAATGTTTCACACATCCACCCATGGATTTTGATACATTGCCAAATTTAACATTAGTGGCAGACCTGGGAATGCATAAAAATGCTATGCCATCCCAGGAGAAGTGTAATCAGGAGAAATAACAAAAAATGTAGAGCAATAAATATATTTCTCCCCATTATACCTCCCTTGGAAATGCAACTATACCTGCCTTCACCCAGCTGGCTTCTGCTGGAGTTCTGGATCCCCAAGAGGTGGCCCTCAGGTCCTTGGTGTGGTATCAGTTATGCTCTCTCCTCATGAAAAGGAGAAATCCTGAGTTTTGGGCTCTTCATGAATGTGAACGAGCCAGTTTGTGCAAAGACCTTGCCACCTGCACCACCCACCAGTACAAAGCTCTTGTGAACTTGACTCTTCGCGATCCAGTGACTGCCAGCGACGCCTGGCAATACGATATCTGCACTTCATGCTACAGCATCACAGGTTTGCGGTGACCACTAAAGTGAAGCTCCAGCCACAACCATTTGTGATGCCCAACAGGATCTGTGTGTTATATTGATGACCGCCTGCAACGCCCAGCTAGCACTTTATGCTACACCGACAACCATCCTTGACACCCCCCCTCCTCGCAGTCCCATCCACCATGAACAGACCTCTTTGTGCTGGACTTTGAAGGAAACTCTTTTAGTGGGGCTAACCTGGTTCCTAAATCCTGCCAACACTTCATCATGGTCTCCCTGAACTTGTAACTTTCACCTGGTCTCACACAACCAAATTACCACGAGTGGCAATTTGTGCTTTACTTACCTGAAAATTTAAAATTGCATATTGTCCGTTCTAGTGATTGGAGTTTTGTTGTTTTGGTGGCAAATCATTTATTACATTTTACTCTATTGTTATAAATTGGTGTGCAATTATTGTGTTGTATTTTCACTTTATTAGCATTTGACCTACCAGGGGGTTAAGCGCAGGTTAATTTGCAGAGAAGTAGAATAGGGTTTACCCTAGGGCCCCTGGGTGACAGAGATATAGTGCCCAATGCCCCATATGCCTAGCAACACTAAAATGTAGTGGGTCACTATCAATGGGCAGAGGGTCAATGCTCTGAGTAAAACAGGAGCCGGCATGACAGCTATCAGGTGTCATTTGGTGTCTTCTGAGCAGATAATCTCAAATGTAGTCCACCAGTTTTTAGTAGCTGACATCCATGAGCATCACTATCCAGTAGCTCTGGTTCCCTTTGAATTGGGGGCAGAGGGGGTCTCAGGCTCCTTGAGAGTAGCAGTGAGTCCATCCATGCCTGTGGATCATCTGCTCCACAATGACCTGAAGCACACATCTGAAAAGAGGTGGAGCTTCGGTCCCACCTGGAGATAATAGGGTTGCCTGAGTGGGTGTGCCTGACCACCAGGTCATTGGCTGCCCAAGAGGATCCAGGAGGACCTGGAGCATGGAAGAATGGCTCAGGTACCTGCCAAGAAGAGGAAGAACAAGGGAGACCAGAAACTAGCTCCTGAAACTCCCATGGCCCAGGAGGAGGCAGAGCCTGAGGGCAAAGCCCTGGAACCTACAGGGGAGGATATTACAGCCCTAGGAAATCTACCCAAACTGAGCAATTGGATGACTGTTGGAGGTCCCACCAGGAAGGAGTTCTGCATAGCGCAGAAGGAGTATCCTTCTCTGGATGGACTACAGCGGCAGGCCAAGGCCCAGCCATCTGGCAACACCTGTGGTGATTACCTGATTACTGGGATGATCGCCTTTATAACAAGCAGAAGGTTCCTGAGCCTGGTGCAACCTGTTTGTAGGTTGTCCTCCATTTCTACAGTGGAGCTGGCTCATAATGTCCCCTTGGTAGTTCGTCTGGGGCAAGACAAAAACCCTTTGGCAGGTTTATCACCCACTTTTATCTTTTATTGGCCCCTGATGAAGATGGCCACAGATGCATTCTGCCGGTCATGTCCTACTTGCCAGGCCAGCCCTACTTACTTGAATAGGCTGTGTCATGCCTAGCCACAAAGGATTACCCCCTGTAGTTATTCTGGAGCCAGGGCAAGGAAACCAGATCACCTGTGCACTTCAAAAGCATGCCTCTAGAAGCTTCTCCCCTCTTCAAAGGTACAAATGGATATAAATACGGGACCTCAGACACCAACTCTTCAGTACACATCTGGATCTGTCGATACTCTGCCATGACCACAAGACTGCTGTGCTGTTGAAAGGACTGCCACTCTGCTGGGCAGCTGCCCTAAAAGACTGCTGGCCTGCTGCTCTGACCTTCTGTCTGCTGCCCTCTTATACGGGTGGGATGGACTGGACCTGCATCTGTGGAACCCAGGACCACCAGAGTGGTTAGTTGACTGGCCTCCTGACTTAAGCCTCATGGACAGAGTGCTCCACCAACCTTAAACCTAGCACCTAGAATCTGCCATCTGTGAGTAAACTCTGCCAAGTAGCACCCCCCCAGTCCTGGACCCTTAGAAGTGGGCTCTGCCAGCCACTGTGGATCCAGCATCTCCTCTTCTGCGCAGCACAACCCCTAGCAGAACAGATGCATTGCAGCTGCTGCATGGTTTGGACCCTTTGCAAAGACTTGCTTCACCCCTGCAGCCTCTTGGAACCGCTGCTGCGCAATGCATCATCAGCTCAGGCCCTCGCATCCCTCATCAATCGGCAGCCTTGGCGACGACCCCAAACTCCACATTGCAGACTCGCAGCTCTTTGGAACTGACGCATTGTCCCAACTATGCAAAACGACCTCAATGCCGTTAATTTCCATCGCAAGCCCTCGTCTGCGGTATCCTCAATGACGATACAGGACCTCACATCACAGCCTTGCTGCACCTTGGAACCGACGCATTGCTTCTTGGATGCGGATCCACGCAATGCTCCGCAAACTAGGATCTAAGGTGCTTTTTTCAGCAGACCTTACTGGGTCTCTGTAATCGTAGTCGTCCTGCACTCCATCTCAGCTGGCCTGAGCTTGTGACTTGTGACTTTGTCCGGGTCCTGCACGACCAGATATCCAAGTCTACTGACTGGCTTTTGGTCATTTTGGTTTCTTTTTATTTATAACATGTTGTGAGATCCATTTTATATAGTGCCTTTACTTTATTACTGTTTGAAGTGTTGCACAAATACTTAACATTTTGCCTCAAAGTTAAGCCTGACTGCACTTTGCCAAGCTACCAGAGTGTTGAACACAGGTTAACTTAGGGTTGGCTTGTGCATTGTAGTTGCTGCTTGCCAAGGAGTTACACCCCAGGCAATCAAAACCCCAATTTATAACATAGGTGATCAGTGGTGAGGATTAGGGCTTGTGTTTTTGCTGTGTCATACAGTGATTTTTTGTACACTACCATCTAATTTAATGTCGTCAAATTATCATTAAAATGTGCCCTCTATTTTATTATGGTAAAATTATTTTGTTGATTGGAACGTTTTTCATTCAGCACCACATAGACTGGAAGAGATGGCTTCTGCTGCATATGCATATTATCTTAGAATTCAAAATTATTGGCATTTTATAGAAGAAATTAATATGATGTAATTAAGATATTTCGCTCAATTAATTAACATCAGCTCTGCTTGTTCGTCAGTCAAAATGAGTATTGTATGTGCAGGTCAGCATATCTGGATTGTAATAAGCATCTGCAATGCAATAGGTCTTGCATTTACATGAGTTTGTGCTATTGCATTGTAAATGACAATGCCTTTTATTTATGTTATGGTTTTAAAAAAAATAAATAAAAGGCATTGTCATTTACAATGCCAATAGCTTAAAATCTTGCAAATGCGAGACCTATGTCATTCCAAATGCTTGAAGGAATCGCTGTGTTGCCCCCTTCTGTCTCCCCTGGGCCCCGAAGAGCTACCCGTTCACTACGAGTTAAATAAATAAGCCGGTGGTCGCTACTGCGCATGAGAGACCCTCCTGCAGTAAGAGAAACTCATTAAAGAAAATAGTGCTTACAGACCAAAGAAGACGTACCGTATAACAACCAAAGTAAAAGGGCCAGTCCTCATTGGAGGTTACAAATTAAGACAGGGCGGTACTAAGGACAGGGCCGGACTGAGACCAGCAACCAGCCCTGGGAGGTTGCTTCCCCACCGGCCCTGGTAACAGGAGGGGAAGGGGTTGTTAGCCGCTAAGCACTACTCCCGCTTTTGTTACAGAGGGCCGCAAAACCGGCACCCTGTAAGAAAAGCAGCACCCTGCGGCCACAAAACCGGCCCCCACCCCTCCAGCCCTCCAGGGAAATGCCCGGTGCCCCCTACGGCCAGTCCGGCCCTGACTAAGGATGGACTAACAAGCCTTATAACGAATCAGAAGCCAGCATTTGCGAAGGACAATGACACCAGCTATTGGCAAATATTGGCAGAGCATGAGCGGGGCTTCAAGTACATACTCCAGAATAATGTTAGTGTGAAGGTTTAAATCGTAGTTTCCATCACCTCAATGCCGTGTACATACGTATTACCGGATGTCACAATAGACGGTATGTGAGCAGCTCAGTGGTCCTTCTGCATGCGGTTTCACGGGGGATCAGGCTTATTTTGCAGGTGAGTGACGCCACTCGTAGACGCTTCGTCACAAGTGCGAAGTATGTTTGTACAAATCACACATCTTTTTGAGAAATGATAAGCTTGTGATGTTTTCTAACAAACAAATTGATGTTAATGAATTGTTTTTCCTGGTTTCTTTGGTATGTCACTTTTGGGTAATATGTATAGTACATTTTCAAATTGATGTAACTGAACGGTCTGTTGTTGATTTCTCATTCACAGGTCCAACCGGTGAATTCATTTGTCCGTTTTTATTGGATCACTGGTTCAGTATATGAATTTAAACAATCCGATGCATTGTTATCATGTTTTATTAATTCACTTTTGTACACAGCAGTAGCTATAATAGAGATCCTGATGAAAGCCACAACATTTGCTAGGTCTTAGGCTGAAATATGTTTGTCACTACTCAGTGCGCCTGCATCTAATGTTTGTAGTCGCACTCCATGTCTTCTGTTTTTAACTCTGGCACAAGGTAGCAAGAATAAAACTAATTAGGTTAACCCTGTAGGTAGTTTTATTCACTAAATTTTTTGCACTGCACCATTCCCATCACTTTAATTGCACTCATTGGGTTTTAGGAATACCCTGTACACCTGAAAACATCCCTGAGCTTCTCCCTTGCAGCGAGGGGGTTGTAGCCCGCATCTTGACTAGGCTTCAAGATCCGAGGAGGATTCCCCATGATGAAGCATGACTCCTCTGGTATGTGAGGGAAACCACCCTTCAAAGGGAAATTCCCCCCTGTTAGTCATTTTGTTTCCCTTCTGTGACGTCACTTAGTTTACCTGGCCCGAGAGCCTTTTTGTGCATTGACTAGCCATTTTGTGCCTGCATCCTGTCTCTGGGTCACATGTCTGGGTGTAGTTGACAGTTGGGCTTTGTCTATCCTTCCTAAACAGCCACTCACGACAGGGAGCTTGGGTGTGCCTAGATGAGCCATCACTGAAATGGTGGTACATAGTTGTTGGGTATGGCTCTACTTACACTTGTATAGGCTGTGTCCTGCCTCCACAAAAAGGGCTGCAAACCATCATAGTTACTCTGGAGTCAGTGCAAGGAAGCTGGGGCATCTGTGCACTTCAAAGGCATGCCTCTAGAAGCTTTTACCCATTCAGTTTAAATGCCGGAACTTAGTACCCTTCAGTAAACTTCTGGACCTGTGGATACTCTGCTAGGAAGAAGGACTGCTATGCTGCTAAAAGGATTTCCACTCTGCTGACCTGCTACCTGCTGCACTCTTGACTGGATGAAAAGGACTCGACCTCCATCTGTGAAATCCAGGACCCTGGAAGTGATTCCAGGAGCTTGTTGGCTGATGTCCTGGCTTGAGCCTCAGGGACAGAAGGATCCAACAACCTTGACCACAGCACCTGGACTCTGCCACCTGTGAGTCTATCATGCCAAGTGGGGTCACCCTAGTCCTGGGCCCTTGGAAGTAATCCTAAGGTGCTCTGCCAGCTTCTTTGAATCCAGGGGAACTGACACATCTCTGCTGCATGGCGCATCCATGAGCAGAACTGACATATTGAAACTACTGCATGGATGGATTGACCCATCGCAAAGATCCACATTGCCTGTGCAGACCTCAGCCTCTCCAGAACTGCCACGGCACAATGCATCCTCATCGCCGGCAGCCTTTGAGATGACAATGAACTCCACTTTGCAGCCTCGCAGCTCCTCAGAACCGACTTCATAACACATCCTCGACAACAGACTTTGCATTGCAAGCGCTCATCGATGGGATCCTCGATGATGATGCAGGACCTCGCATCACAGCCCCCGCAACTTGGAAATGACGCATTGTTAAGGCTGTGCAAAGCATCTTGGATGCCAATGCTCGCAACGCTCTGGAAATTAGAATCTAAACAACTTTGTTCAGTGGGCCTAGCTGGGTCCCTGTAGCTAGAACGCAGTCCATTGTGGTTGGCCTGAACATGTAACTTTTTTCCGGTCCGGCATGACCAGATGTACACAGTTGGAGCGTTGTGCTTTTTAGCGCTGTTGTCACTGAAATGTTTAAAATTGCATCATTCTGGTTTTACTGAATGAATTTTAGTCATTTTTGTCTTGTTTAATTTATACAAATGAACTATTTTTCTAACCTGGGTGTAGAATCCATTTTGAGTGATGTTTTCACTTTATTACTGTTTGAAGTACTGCACAAATACTTTGCACATTGCATCTAAGTTGAGCCTGCCTGCTACCAGAGGGCTGAGCACAACTCCATTTGCGTCACCTTGTGCCTCAGGGCATGTGCCTCACCCTGTCAAGGATTTTGGCTGCTGCTTGACCAGGGCTTACACCCTAGTCAACCAAACCCCCAATTTCTTACAATATTTGTCTCATAACAGCACAACTCATAATGATATTTGTTGGAAAGTAGAGTATTTAATACCATGAAATGTTATTATTGTGGTCAATGGGGAAAAACCACGAGTGATAATCATTCACTTGCAGGTTGAGTTGCATGGTATTTTGCAGGGTACCGGTGATGCAGGAACCAGGGCCAAGCCATGACAGTCAGTTCAATTTTATCTGGCCCGCAGACCATGGGTGCAGTATTGTCCTCGCTGTCCCTGATGCTGAACAGGAGCCACGGGAGAGCTGCTTTTACCGCTGAAATATTGTTTTGGGGAAAAAAGATGCAAAGACACAACAATGGGGTAGCTGCTGATGTCAGTCAAAGGTTGGATGGAGTTCCCTCTAATTGTAGCGTCAAGTGAAGGGGTCAGTTGCTGGACTGATGACCAACAAACCTTGGCAGCAGTACCACAGGGAACATAGTGGCTACCTGTAACTTCGGAGAAGGCAGGACTTGCCAGATCTTTCGGAGGGCCCAATGGCCAGTGATTCTTTGGACTTGGGGCATTGTTTTACCTGTAGTTTGCAGGGGGTGAGTGCCACTAGTCCAGGAGACTCTGAGGGTGCCTCAGGAGTTCACAGGGGTCCCTCTATCTGGGGAAACTGAGAGATAGCCTAGGATGAGTTTGGATCAGGCACTTTCAGGAGCGTTGGTATAGGTGCAGTGTAAGTCCTGTTGTCACACACACAGGTCTCTTCTTCTGTTCTCTTTGATGCAGGTTGCTCATAACTGGGGTTCCTAGATTTAGGAGAGTTAGGGGTGTGGAAACAAGTAGTAAATGGGCTAATCTGCCCCTGAGATGACCACATACGGGGGTGTGGGTCAACTTTTCTACCCAGAACCCACTATCCTGCCACTTCAGCAGAACCTTTTTTCTAGTGTACACACCGGGCTGCCTACCCTGTAAGTGTGGCTAGCCTTCTGGGGGTGTACACCTCCTTGACTATCTAATTTCCTACCTGCCCATGTGCAAATGTACCTTGGACAGGGAGATGGCTGTTTTCCTTCTCTGTGAGTCAGCCCTGACGCATTTCAGAGGCAGTGCAGTGTTGATGCTCACCTCCTTGAAGTGACACTTCACCAACCTGCCCAGACTTTTGTTCCTGCCTCCTGGAAGTGATCACACTACCTGGCAGGAGGTCGGAATCCCATCTTTATGGCAAAAAATGCGGAAAGCACTGCCTTACCAGCGAAAAGACAGAGAAGCTAGGGCAACGAGGTGGGCAACCTCTAAGGTAGCCACCTAGGTGCATTCCATATCACCCTTGGCACGAGATTCCTGTCAGGGATGAATAGGCGCATTGTTTGATAAGAATATGGCATATTTAGGCGGTGTCATAATAGAGCTGCCAACCTCAGGTTTTCCCAGGTGCCAGCCCATGCTATCCTATGGACCGCATTTCACTTATAGTGTCCTTTAATGATAAAGGGCACTTAGGGTCAAATAAGCTTCCACTCACATGATCAAACCTTTGATATAATGCACCCTGCTTCCTGAGCTTTAGGAGACCTTCCTTAGAAGTGACTGCTATTTTTCAAAGATAGTGCATTGACTTTGCCACACATGATGAGTGCAGAGTGAAGTTCGAGCAGTTTGCATTGCTCCCGCAGTCTGAAATGGCAAGTCTGCTGTCAGTAGTTTATTTTAGTCATTCAGGATGGCACAAACAGTGCTGCAAGTCCAGGGCACCCCTTTACCACCCATGCCCCGGGTACCACTGATACCTTATACTAGGGACTTATAAAGGGGGGTAAAGTCCTTGTCAGTTGGGGTTCCCAATTTTCGCATAACTGTCTTAGGGAGAGAGCTTTAAGCACTGGAGCCTGCTTAGCAGGCTTCAGTGCACTGTCAAAGTCGAAAACCAGCACCTAGTAGTCTAAATACGGGCAAAAAGTGGGGGTGCATTTGCAAAAAGCCGTTTTATTACAATATTAACTTTTCCTTATTTGTATATGTAAAGATTTAATCCAAGAATTCCCACATCTTTTCCTTTTATTCCTACAGCCGCCTATTATTTTAATCAATTAAAGCAGCTTGGTTCTGAAATTAGCATTCTTTAATGGTCCAGTTGAAGGAATGTGCTTATAAATCGAGCTAAAATACTGCTTCTTTTCTTCCTGAAGAGAAGGTTTGGTGGTCCTCTTATTTTCTTCCAGTCCATACTCTGCCAGTCAAGTTTTGACCAGTGGCAGAGTACCCTGTCAGCTAATCTTATGGTCTGCCTACTCTATTTAGAGTAAGACGGACCATCACGTGTTCGCAGGTGGTGCCCCACCGGGCTCAGCTAGTAGAAACCTCACACCAACGGCCTGACAAACCCAGGGTCTTCAATGTAAGCACATCAGACTGTCCACCCTATTTTGAGCAGACGGTCAGGTGTAACAAAATGGTCCCGCATCGTATTGCAGGTGGAGGCTCTCACCACTTGAGCCTGGCATCCCAGGGTTGCTGAACACGAAAGGAGTCGCCGGACGGGACTGCAGGTCCCAGGAGCCCTTGAACCGCTGAGCGCCGCAGCTGTGTAGCGGCCCGCCCTCCCGCCATCCCGCCCACTAAACGAATAAAAAACCTCGCGGAACCCGCTGGCGCGGGTCCCGCATCGTATTGCAGGTGGAGGCTCTCACCACTTGAGCCTGGCGTCCCAGGGTTGCTGAACACGAAAGGAGTCGCCGGACGGGACTGCAGGTCCCAGGAGCCCTTGAACCGCTGAGCGCCGCAGCTGTGTAGCGGCCCGCCCTCCCGCCATCCCGCCCACTAAACGAATAAAAAACCTCGCGGAACCCGCTGGCGCGGGTCCCGCATCGTATTGCAGGTGGAGGCTCTCACCACTTGAGCCTGGCGTCCCAGGGTTGCTGAACACGAAAGGAGTCGCCGGACGGGACTGCAGGTCCCAGGAGCCCTTGAACCGCTGAGCGCCGCAGCTGTGTAGCGGCCCGCCCTCCCGCCATCCAGCCCACTAAACGAATAAAAAACCTCGCGGAACCCGCTGGCGCGGGTCCCGCATCGTATTGCAGGTGGAGGCTCTCACCACTTGAGCCTGGCGTCCCAGGGTTGCTGAACACGAAAGGAGTCGCCGGACGGGACTGCAGGTCCCAGGAGCCCTTGAACCGCTGAGCGCCGCAGCTGTGTAGCGGCCCGCCCTCCCGCCATCCCGCCCACTAAACGAATAAAAAACCTCGCGGAACCCGCTGGCGCGGGTCCCGCATCGTATTGCAGGTGGAGGCTCTCACCACTTGAGCCTGGCATCCCAGGGTTGCTGAACACGAAAGGAGTCGCCGGACGGGACTGCAGGTCCCAGGAGCCCTTGAACCGCTGAGCGCCGCAGCTGTGTAGCGGCCCGCCCTCCCGCCATCCCGCCCACTAACTGTTTAGCGGACTACCCCCATTTCTCATTGGCTGTTGATCTGGCCAAATTGTACCAGTACCAGCGGAGCGGGACGCGACGCGGGACGCCCTGGACGAAGCCCGGACTAAGGGCGGACAGTCTGAGACAGTAGGGGGCAGGTGGGAGCAGCAGACCGGGCCATTGAAAATCGTGTTATTTAATTCGCCATTTCTCATTCTTCTGTGTATATAGATTGCCTAGTCATTGTTGGTTATCGTTTAATGTTCCTAGGTGATCGGAGGTCGTATGTGATAATCCATCTGGGAAACACTGGTATATTGTTGTTTGGCGTTTACAAGGAGAAACTGTAGGGGGTGTGGGACCCTGATTTGCTAATTATGCCTAAAGCCAAGACAGCAGCCACGACCACAACCATGGATAATTACCTGGTTAAGATGGTCGATAAAATTAATCAGGAACGTAGGAAATCTTTAGGTCGCCCAGGGTCACAGAGTTCGTTGTCCCCCCCGCCTAATTGCTTGGCCTCTGAGCCCTCCCTTGTTCAGGATCTTAATACTCCCTTATTACCCACTGACTGTATAACTGAGGGAGTTGTAATTGATATCATTAGTTTGGAAAGTGATACTCCTGACTTCACGAATGACTCTGAACCAGGCCATGCTATTATACCTGATGTACCTACTCCCAGCCAGTCAGTATCCAGACGCCAAAAATTAACACGCACCTGTAGGAACACCAGTAAACCTATACAGTCTAAGCGAGGAGGGAACCGCCATGCTAACAAAAAGGATACCCCCCCGCAGATAAATCTCCCAGCTCAATCTGTGTCAACGGAAGGAGCTAAGGTCATTCTAGATAAAGAACAGCTGGATCTTATAATCCAGGCTATAGATGCCAAATTTGACATATTTGTTAAACCTTTATTGACCAAACTTTCCACTCTTGCCGACGAAGTAGTCAGATTGGGAGGCATTTTGGATTCTTTTATTAAGGCTAGACCAGCCCCAAACAGTATTGCTGGTACCCAGGTGCCAGAGGACACTTCTTTAACTACATCTAATACAGCCCCAATGACGGTCGAGAACAGAAGTTCTGATTGCAGACCTGGGTGTGCCCTTGGAAAGCCCGATGCAGTTCTCAATGTACCATATCAGCGGCAAGACACCACTAAACCATTCTCCGGTTCAGTACCGGGGGAATCGTCGGGCCATAATGTAAGCACCCCTAGCCCCAGAAACCCTCAACCGGACCTGCCACCTACGTGCGCACCATTTGTAGCAGTTCTTATGAATGTCCCCCCTGTTAAGAGGTTTGATAACAATTCTGCTAGTGGAGAATCACACTCGTCATTAAAGAACAAAACTGTGGACTGGCTCCACCGACAGTGTGATTTCCCTGTAGCACTATCTAGGGATATACTTAGTACCAGGAGAACTAATTGGGTTGGTAAATCCCGTAAGACCTGCGAAGGTGACTGTATAGTCATCAACTTCCGCAACCCCCAACTTACCTCCACAGTTTTAATCAAAGCCGCTTCTCTCCCTGCGAGTGAACATGGTATATCCTTGCGGCCGCTTGGGTACTTCTATAGAGATTTTGCTACCCCACCTGTTATTCAATCTGTTGATGAGCGCCATTGGTACAGGCCTAGAGTTCAGGATTTGTGTGCTACTCCCACTGTCTCTACGTTTAATAGATTCCAGCCATTAAGCGGGCTTAATCACAATGATTGACTGGAGCCGGCCATAGATGGTGTCAGGTCGGAGGACTTGGACCCGAGCAAAGTGAGCTTTAATATGGCCCCTAGTATTTCAACAATTATTACTAACAATATTGGTGTAAGCCAACCAGACTCTACTGTGGCCTGCGACCAAGAAAGTCCGGTTAACGCGAGAGGGGATAGGTTTTTGTTGAATCCTTCCACCTGCCTAGCTAACCCTGGTTCGTGTGTCATAGCTTGTTGGAACGTTGCGGGACTTTCCCACAAGGATGAATGCTTAGGTTGGTTCGATTTTATTAATCTTTTTAATATCTTATGTTTCCAGGAAACCTGGAGTTTGGTCCCCATTAATTATAACGGGTTTGTTTCATATCAAATACCAGCAGTGGCCTCAAACTCAGGAAGAGCCAAGGGTGGCCTCCTGACACTGATCTCTGTTGACGCTCCGTTCGTAGTAAAGAAACATGTCCCGGTGGGGGTCCATTCCCAGATCCTTTGGCTTTGCAAGGAGCAGGATAGGAATATCCTTTTAATCAATTTTTATAATAATGTTTTTGATAATTCTAGGCAACGGATAGCTTTTGCTTTGGAGGAAGCTTTGGTTAAAATTGTTACAGGAAACGAAATCGCTTTTGATTTTATCTGGTTGGGAGATTTTAATATCTCTACCTGTATGTCCTCTGCCCAAAGGGTCTGTGGTTTCTTAAGCTCCCGAGGTGAGGGAGTCGCCCATTTTCCCCATAACCCATACGGGGATTCATTAAATAAAATCTTGATGACATATGATATGGAGATCATGGGGAACGCGAGGGGTGCACTTGATGAAATTGTCCCCACCTTCACGGGCAGAAACGCTAACTCTGTCATTGATTTTATTTGTACTTCCTCTAGCCTTATTCCATGGTGTTCTGCCCCTTTGGTAGTAGATAATTTGATTAGTGACCACAACTGCCTGACCATGGAGATGGTTTTCTGGAAGACTAATATAGGTCCCAAACCAAGTATCGTGGATAACATTGAACCACATAGACCCAATGGATTTAGAATTAGGTGGAAGGGGGAGAAGGCAGACCTTTTGTCTAATTCCATTATTGAGAACTGCTCTAAAGAAATTGAAACTATCCTAGCGAGTGAAGAACAGACAGCTGTAATTTTGAATACATTTGTCGATATTAATCACTCTATAGAAGCAGTATTCACCAAACATTTTAAGGGCGATTCAAATCGGCAAAGGGGGTGGTTTGATCATGCCTGCACTGCTGCCCTTAAGAGCCTTAAAGTGGCATTGGCAGTAAAACAGAGGGATATTAACTTTATCAGGCATCTTAGGGCTATTTACAAGGCAGCAGTATCAGAAAGAAAGGCAGAACTCAAGCGTGAGGCCTGGGATAAGTTAGACCGGGCCGCCGAAACCTCTGATTCCTCGCTATTTTGGGCCACTGTCAACAGCCCATTTTTAAGGGACGAGGTTACGCCTGTTCTGTCGGCTAACGTTAGCGTGGGAAGCTGGGTCTCCCACTTTTCCCTGATTTTTGATTCTGATAAACATATGGACAATGGAGGTGGGGTCTGGCCAATTCTTCCCTTAGATATCACACCTATCGAGGTTAAGAAATGTATTATTGCAAGTAAAGGTGGGAAGGCTCAGGGACCAGATGGGGTGCCGGTGGATATTTATAAAAAAGAACCTGAAATCTGGGGCCCGTTATTGACTAAAGTATTTAATACTGCTGTGAGACATGGTGCACCACTCACATGGGAGGAATCTATCATTATCCCCATCTATAAGAAGGGGGAGAAGGGTGATGCTAAGAACTATCGGCCTATCTCTCTTCTTGATTCGTCCGTGAAAATTATGAGCCGGGTGCTCCTTGTCAGACTAGAAGAATGGGCAGAAAATAATAACATCCTGGCTAATTCACAATACGGATTCAGGAAGGGCAGAGGCACAGTAGAACAGTGTCTCAACCTAGAACTACTTATTGGGAAATATACTATGGCCAAGAAAGGTTCCCTCTTCCTCTGTTTCGCCGACCTTAGTAGTGCCTTCGATATGGTTAACCATCAGATTCTTTGGGAGACACTACTTGGAATAGGGGCACCGGAGGGTATTGTCTATTTCCTGGCCAGACTATATGCTAATCTTAGTTCTAGTGTTCGGTATGGCCCGGGTGGGGAGTGTACTCCAAAGTTTCCTGTTAAGCGTGGCATTAGGCAGGGGTGTGTGCTAGCCCCCCTGCTTTTCACACTTTTTATCAACGAGGTAGACTCCGTCTTAAGGTCTGTGGGGGCGGATGCCCCAATCATTCTTGACTCCTATATCCCGGTCCTACTATATGCGGACGACGCAGTACTTCTTTCTAGGACCCCTGTCGGCCTCCAACGCCTCATGGACAGGTTTTCCTTGTTTATTGGGGAAAGGAAGCTGGTCATTAACAAAACAAAGACTTTTGTCATGGAATGCGGTAAGGGCCGTAAAAAACCTCCTTCCTTCTTTATGGAAGGACAGAGGGTACAGACGGTAGATACTTTTAATTACCTGGGTATCACCTTTTCCAAGACAGGTAGTTGGTCCAGTGAAGTCACCCACGTTAGAGCAAGAATGGCGAAATGTGCTCACGGGGTATTTACGTTCGCCTCTAAGATCGGGGATAAACGGATTAGCGATATGCTGAAGATCTACCAGATGAGGTGCCTCTCAATTGCCCTTTATGGAGCAGGTGTATGGGGGCATGTTTCGGTTGGGAGTCTTCAAGTGGAGGAAAACCTGTTTTTAAAAAGGTTACTTTGTTTGCCTACTTCAGCATCCACGCATCTGGTGCATAGGGAATTTGGAATATCCCATCTTCTAGATTCCATTGCCCATAGACCTTTAATGCTGTGGCGTGCTATCTGGGCTAAGGAGACCTCCTTGAACAGAGCTATTATTAAGGACTGTTTGTCTCTAGATAATTATTCGAAGATCCCCTGGGTAAATTTTGTTATGCACAGTTTTAAGGACATATATGGTTTTAATTTATATGAGGACTGTTATGCTGCCAACAGTATGTCCAAAAGCGAACTGAAGTCTGTTTGGTTGTCGCTAAAGTATGAGCAACATTTGAAGGCCAGTAGCAATTTACACACCTGTAAGCTTTATGACAGCTGCTGTGAGTTGTCAGGTTATCAATCATATTTGAGCTTTGTTACTAGACCCTCTCATAGGTTCGTTTTAACCAGACTGCGCTTTGGAATTGTTCACCATCTGGTGGCGTTTCCTAATATCAAAAAATACCCAATTGGTCCTTGCCCTTGTGATGGAACTACAGCACAAAGTACAATGCACTTTCTTTTGTTCTGCCCACTATATGGTAACTACCGTATTGCTTTCTTAAAACCCTTGTATAAGAAACTCGGTGTTAGAACAGTTAAGGATGTTATGAAACTGATATTTAACCCCTCTCCCGATGTTTGTTTTTTTACTGCCACATTCCTTTTAAAAGCTATTAAGGCTAGGCCTAGTATTATCACTTTTTAATATCGTTATTGCTGTTTTTATCTATTACCTGTTTTAACCCCATAGATGAAGCTTTTATGAATCATTATCGCTATCAGTGTATGTGTATCATTGATGTTTTTTATGTATGATCTGCTTTTATGGACTTTTTGTCAAGCTCCGAATAAAGCTTTATGAATTGAATTGAATTGACTCCACACACCCTCGGAGGACACAAAAACAAACTCCTGCTTCAGGAGTTTGTTTTTGTAAAGAAAACAACGTTTGCTGAGTGGCTGCATGAAACATGGCATTCTCTCACCAAACTTTCAGAGCCTTCAGATGACTTGCTGTGATGGCTGCTCCTTTAAAGGTACAGAAATCTCTACCTAGTTGTTGGAGATCTCTAAATATGCTAAGGGTTAAGTGAGGCCTTTAGTTCACTGTTTCTCTCAAAAGTGTTCCAATAACTCCTGAGATTCTGGAGGGGGCCATCCTGTCACATCTGCGCTGAGAATAGAGTTGAGAGCTTATCAGAGGCCCCACGGGAGCTGATGAGGAAGGAGCATTGCCCTCTTCAGCCCACATGGAGGTTACTTGATTTCTCATTCACAGGGACACGGCCTGGCAATTTCGGTAAGAACCTTTCTATTTGAGCAGAAACAGAGCTGATGTGACTCTCTGTATTGGTAAAGTGAGAAATAAAAAGATTCACTGAATTTTGGTCCTGAGGATTTACCTTAGAATAAATGCTTTCTACCCTTCACTTTCTTAACTTTTTCTTGGGGCCTCTAATGGAGCCGCAAGGGTTACATCTATAGTTTTCTCACTTTCTACATGGACCATTAAGCCTTTCTTTTGTGGCATGATCTCTATTAGGAATGTTGTTGAAGCTTGACAAATTAGAATAAATGCACTATATTGCTGTACCTGACTTTTTTAGGTTGAGCCTAGCAACACGCATGCACTGCTTGCAAGGCATGCTGTATCCACTTCTGGTGGCTTTGGCACACTTTTGCTGCCGATTGGTTAAAGGATGTGTCCTTTTAAAAAAAGGATGTGTCCTTTCAAAAAGCTTTTTTCTCTATGGTTTGTAGTGGGTATATGTCACACCTTCTTGTGTGTTACTACTCCGCTGGAGTATTGGCCTATTATGGAATCCATACTCTCACAGCTTTGTCTTGTGTGTTGGTGCACTCTTTGCAGCCTATACCAAGGCTTTTGAAACATGGTCTCTGCCTGTCTTTCTTTTCTATTTATTTACTTTTTTAGCATTTGCGGCACACAGCGCTTTATCTTCACGTGTTTAAGCTAAAGCACAGCATGCCGCAAATGCTACAAAAGTAAATAAATAGGAAAAAAAGGCAGGTGGCTGCCTATGCATCATTGCTGGCTTTGCAGCTTCTAGGTTTAAGTATGGCAGCTGCCCGCCTTTCAATTCTATTTATTTACTTTTGTAGCATTGGCGACACGCCACGCTTTAGCTTTAAACACGTGAAGCTAAAGCGTAGTGTGCCGCAAATGCTAAATAGAAAAGAAAGGCGGGCAGCCGCCACGTTTAAAGCTAAAGCCAACGTACAAGTTGCAAACATTGCAGGCTTTTGCAGCTTGTACGTCAGCTTTAGTTTTAACAATGGCGGCCGCAAGCCTTTCATCTATATTTATTTCGTTTTGTAGCATTCACAGCACCTATACTTTAGCTTTAATTATATGGCTCATTCTCACCCATGGAAACTCCATCAATGGTTTCTTTTGGTTGTCCTGCAGGAGGAGGCAGTGCCAGTCGGGCAGGGGCAATGCTTTGCTCTTTGGTGCTCGTGTTTCTTTTGTCTTCGGTTTTTACCCTGTCGTCGCTCCTCGGCACTCACCCCGTGTTCACGGTTCCACCTGGTGATCCAGATGGCACAGCTTCCAGCTGCTCCTGCTTGTGTCTTCGGGCCTGCCACTCTCAAACTTCCCCTACCTCTCTTCCCCAGATGTGAAGGACACGGATCACTGGGAGCCACCGCCCTAACCGCCTCCTCCCGATGTCTACATCCAGCCTCAACAAAACGGCACAATCTCCAAGTAGTTAAGGCTGCCATCAGGTGGGTTGTGGGCAATGTTCTTAGTTTAATAGTGCCCTCTGCTTCACTATGCTCTGACCAGTGTGAACCTTACTCATCAGCGACTTGGTACATTAAAAGCTCCGGGGGTCGCACAATGTGCTGCATTGGTAAATCCTTACAAGGTCCCAAAGCCGAGACTGATTGCATTGCAAACGCTTGTTTAACGCCATGAGCTCTCATTTTTGCATTGACACCCTTTTCCTTAAACTGATGAATTTACTGTTTTAGTTGCCACTGCCCACCGTAAATTTTCCATGACACGTCGAATCTCACTGAGTAAATAAAATGAGTGACCAGGCTTTGGAGGCCAAAGAAAAGATTGTTTCCATTCTTAGGAAGTCTAAAACCATGACACAAACCTGCAGTTTTTTTGCAATCAAGAAGGGTCGAAATTGAACAAATCTGTACTCTGGAACTATTGCAACCCAAAAACGGTATTGTCATTTGCAAGCACAGATGCTTTTAAGAAAACTTTCATACAAAGAACCAGATCAGGAGGACGCGTATTCTCTTACTTTGCCCCTAAAGCGGGGGTCAGCTTCCCACTCCACATCAGAGCCTCCACCTTTTTTCTTGAATTTAGCAAAAACTGAATACCTGGATTTTCAATTAGGCAACCTACCCTAGGCATGACTAGGCACACACATTTGGTCAGCGCCAGGATACCCTTGTGAGTGATAGTGCGCTTTCCAAATACACATAAAATAAAATCATCATCCTGAGCACTCCAGTAATCGGGTGAAAGTGGGAATTTGCTCCAGACTCTAGATTAGAAGTAGTACAGATTTACTGCTGCACTTCCAATTTATTTTACTTGTGCTGCGTTAACCTGAAAATCCTGACCAAATGTGCACATGGAAAACTCTTTGGGAACAGAGAAAACTGTGATATCCTCCAGGTGTTGTGTAATATCTGGTTCGCGCAATGACTACACTCCACGCTGTTTCTTGAAGCGTAAAAGGCCATTTTATTAGGACAAGGTTGCAATCATCTAACATTTATTAACAGTACATCAATGCAAGAAATATACGTTCCCATCCCATACCCATGCATTCTCCATTCTGCCTTCTCAAAACCATCTCACCTGTTTGACTCTTCCCCATTCACTCGATAACCTCCTTCCTTTCCCCATTCTCACCTTCACTTGCCCTCCAAGCATCCTCTGTTGACTTTGCCTTCATTGCTCATTGCCTCCCGCACCCCGCTATCAGTCACCTGTGTACAGTTCTCCCACCCCGAGGGGTGGATCCGCCCATATGTGACTCCCCACCCCTCCAAAGTACCGTAACGCCTCTGCTCCGCAACCTGCCCTAAACTAGCACTCTCAGACCCAAAAACGACCCTTAGCCCGTCGTTGAAAACCTGTAGGGTGGGCGGGTGAGCAAACTTTCAAAACTTCCTGGTGGTGCTCAGGTGTCAGGAAGAGGCCAGATCTTCCTCTCCTGACACCTTATATGCCCTCCCAATCCCGCCCCTTCCTTTAACCCCTTTAGTCCCACCCCCACCTTGTCCTTCCGCTATTGCGCGAATACCCCGGGGGAAGACTGGTCTGCGACCTTCACTTCCCCCGGGGGCCGCATCGCGCAATGACTACACTCCATGCTGTTTCTTGAAGCGTAAAAGGCCATTTTATTAGGACAAGGTTGTAATCATCTAACTTTTATTAATAGTACATCAATGCAAGAAATATACGTTCCCATCCCATACCCACGCATTCTCCATTCTGCCTTCTCAAAACCATCTCACCTGTTTGACTCTTCCCCATTCACTCAATAACCGCCTTCCTTTCCCCATTCTCACCTTCACTTGCCCTCCAAGCATCATCTGTTGACTTTGCCTTCATTGCTCAATGCCTCCCGCGCCCCGCTATCAGTCTCCTGTGTACCATTCTCCCACCCCGAGGGGTGGATCCGCCCATATGTGACTCCCCACCCCTCCAAAGTACCGCCAACCAGGGAAACCCCGTAGGGCGGTTACCTGCTCCACCCCCCATGGTCCTGAGCACCTTTCGCCTCCTGTCAGCTGACCCTGCGGCCCACTAGTGGACGACCATCCACCACCTCAACCTGTGTCCTGTGGAAATATGGATTTTTATGATCAGTTATGTCCCCTATCTTGGACCCCAACGGTTTCATGTATAAATCACAAGTACATGTATGTTCCCTCCAGTTCCAGTTATGAAGACGCAAACACTTGTGCGTCCACCGTCAACATGTCCTCTTGCAGATCCGCCATGAATGGGCCGGATATTCCATTCCTAAGTATGAAAGGCCACCGGCTTTATATGGTTCACTTATGCCATTTTACAGTCCAGACAAGTAGGCCCTGATTCTGCCATCAAGCTTTTCCTGCCTTCTGCCTCTGAGAGCTCCAGTCTGAGCCTGCATCTGCATCCATGAACTTTGTCCTCATTCTCTGCGCAGCTAACGGTGCCTGACATCAGCTTGTTGCCTGCCAAAAACTGTATTTCACCTTCGAAATTATCTGCTCCGCTCCCTGCCCAATGCATTCCTGTCTGGTAGTTTAAGTAAACATTCTTCCAGCTACCGAGCAGAGGCCCGGCTTCTCTGTCTTTATGCAAGTAATTCATAGCCTTATTATTATGGAAGACTTCTGCCCTCGCATCTAGTGTAGACACTTAGACGCTTGTACACGCACTAACAGTCAGTATAGTCAGTATAGAATAAGATTCTACTCTAAGAGACCTCTCTTTTGGATAACATAGTTCTTTAAACATAGGATGTTAGATATGATTTGGGATTAGGTTGACTCGACCCTCCAGACATCTGTCGCCACATGTAGAGTTAAATGTCAAATCCCCTTCACCCCCTAGTCGCACGTCAATCATACGTCATGCTGCTGCGCGCGCATTTCTGCCAAGTATTTCTGCTGACATTGCGAAATTCTTTCATGGAACCACCCTATTATGACATCATACCTGATGACGTTCTTTAGTTACACCCAGTTACGCCCACTTTTGCTACGCATGTATGTTTTATCTCTACTACCAATTTTTACGCCTCCTGCATTTGCTTTACTGTAATGCCTATTGTATAAAAGTGATTACTTATCAATAAAGTATGTACTTCACTTCCTGAACTTCCGTGGTGATGGAACCTGGAGTCAACGATTCGAATCGTCCATTGGAATAAAGCCCATTCCGAACCTCTAATATCACGGATTTTGCCTCTTATTTTACTGAGCTATTTTTATTATTTTTCTGTATCAAATTAAGTCCCAGTAATTAAATTATTTACCACATGTATGGCGCCCGAACAGGGACACTTTCTCATCTCACGCGCCGGCGGTGCGTTGCAGGCCCGGTCTCCTGCCACAGCTGGACGGACAACAACGCGTACCAGCAGGATTTCCTGTATCTCCCTCCGGTCAAGCGGGGGCGACTGAGGCTGCGATCAACACCCAGACGAGGCGGTGAGAAGTGCGAAGTATCCCGACCAGAGCCTAGCTGAGAGAGCAAGATCCGAGGTATACAGAGGCCCACCAAGTTCCGAAGTTCCGAAGTTCCGAGGTTTCCGATGTTCCGAAGTTTCAGAAGTTTTCGAGTCGAGTCCAGTCCAGTTCAGTTCAGTTCCGTTCCGAGGCCTTCCGTTCCGAGCTACCCGGTGAGTACCATTACTGGGGAGGCGTTCTGGCGTGCACATAAGTTGTGCCGGTCCAGACGGGTTTGGGTACACAAATCCGGTCTGCACTGTTTTAGCAGTGTATCTGTACTGTTTAGCAGTATATCTAGTATATCAAGTATATAAATTCAGAATAATTCAGTTAATGCCGAGGATTATGTTTTGTGATTAAGTTTTCTTAGATCATCATCATCATTGTTGCTCATTTAAACGTTAAATGTTAAATGTGTTGATACGTCCTGCATATTGTGGTGTGAATGACTGTTCATTATTGTGTTTATTGTATTAAGTTTGTTCAAAATCAAGTATCAGATCAGTTCTCAATATGCCGCTCTTTTCGAAACTAAGACAGATCACAACTAGAAAAGGGGTACTCGAAGAAGCTGTTCCCATTCCTCCTAGGGACACTCCAGGGTACTTGATGTATCATAAACATGGCCTAGACGCCATATTATTTCTTGATCTATGGGTAGACTACACTAAGGAATTACCAGAAAGTCAGAGGTGGCCCGCAGCTGGGACCTGGGATGCAGATTGCATCGTGAAAGTAGAGGAAGAATTATGGAAAAGGAAAGCCAGACAGTCACAGAAAGACGCCATTGAATTATGGCGTAAAGAATCGTATAGACGTACAGAAAAAGCACGTAGACAGGAAGAGAGGAGTAAGGAAAATTCAAATAAAATCCGAGAAAATATATTAATTGAAGAAGGTACACGAGTGAAATCAGAACAAGTAGACAGACAAAGAAATGCCCTTATGAATGGTATGTATCCCCTTCTGGCCGAGGGATTACCTAAGGCTACTCCGGAGATACCAAAAGACTTGCCACCCCCATTGTTCCCAATAAAAATGCATCCTAAGGGGCATCCTAGAACAGCAGAAGATGTTTTCCTTTCCTCATATTTAGATGACGCAGCTCCCGAGTATGCTAACTCCGCCCCACATAGACCGTCTGCCGGGGAGGTTCAACGCCAAGATCCTGTATCTGTATCCCTACAGCATCAAATCCTGACACAAGTTCCGGCAAGCACATCTGTTTCCACATCTGTTCCTACAGCTGCTTCTACAGCCGTGTCCACACCTATAGTTGCTGTATCGCGTTCAACGAATCCTTTCACGCCCGATACCCCAGACGGGGCTACCGGAGGTGCTACCAACATTTTTTCTACGCCACCCAGAATACATAAACTTACTTTTCAAGAATCAGCACATCCACGTACCCCCAAACTCATAAATTCCCGCACGCTTAAGGAACTTCTTGTAGATTGTAGATATGACCCGGTGCCCGGAAAAGAGGACGAAATGATCCTGGCATCATTACGTATCAGACGAGCTGCGGTGTATTTAGGAAAGCTACCAGGAATGACTATGCATCTAGACAATATATATCATTTTGTCCAAACAGGGCGAGATTCTGAATGTATTAACAGAGCTATGGAATACCAGAAAGTGGAGATACAGGGGGAACTGTTACGTTTCCTCATAAACTGTGTGATCAGAAATCAAGACCGACCGGGGGTAGATCCGGAAATAATGCAAACTCTTACCAGATGGAGCCAGAATATATCAGAGGGGAGACATGACAGGCAAAAATGTATAATAGCCATGTGCCGAAAGATCCGTAAAGAAATAGAACGCCTACACGAAGAGAGATTAGCGGTAGACCAGTTTGAACAAAACGAGGAGGAGGAAGGATCAGGACTGCCCACAGGACAGTCAGAAACCGTAGCCTATGTAGGTAGAGGAAGATCTTGTAATAGTACTAGATGTTTCACTGACCCGATACGTCCGATATGTCCAGATAATAACAGGAATTTCCAAACACCTATAATAAATATAAGGTCCCCCGAGCAGTCGTTCCAAGCCGCTGACAAATTACTCCGAGAACGAAGGGGTTATCATTTACTCGATTCCATGGATGAACAAGAATTAGCCAGGTCAGCCGTTCATTGGGTTGACAGTCCCGGAAAATATGGTGATGATACAGTAGCACACACATTTTTGAACCTCACCCCAGATGAACAGCGTTTAGCTGGGATTTATATGATTCAACAACTTCTTATACTTTATAAAAACCAACATTCCGATCCTGGTCTTTTACCTGATATATTGACTGAATTACTCACGAATAGATGGAGAGGTTCAGGTACTAAGTTAATTAGGGATATACTAGAATCAAGAAAGCAGTACATTCTTTTTGTATGCCCAGAACATGTCTCACTGCCCATCAAGGAAAGAACGACGTATTACATGGACAGACAGAATCCCTTACGAGAAGTACACCCAATAAAGGGCGAGGACAATCAGTTTAAGCGTGTATTTGTATATACGCCCATATCGAAAATAGAATTGTTAGAAATGAAGAAAGTGGTACCCAGTCATGACAAAGACCCAGCGGGTTTTCACCGAGAAATTAAAGACATGTTACTCATGGGAGAGTATACCTATCCCGATATTATGACAATATTAAAGGTATTAATGCCTGCTGGCATTTATGAAAAACTCAAGGAAAAAGAGTGGGAGGTGGGAGACCAAAAGATAGACTGGACAGCATTAGAAAATGAAGAAAAGGCCCGAGGTCCAGGTTCGGGGCTTGGGGATAAAACTAAAGCACTACCAGGTTTACTAGTACAGGTACTGCCACGTTTATTAACCACGAAAAAGGAAGACTGGGGTGCAATCTCAGCCTGTAAACAAAAGCAAGATGAAGACACTAGTGATTTCTATGCCCGATTCGAAAAATGTTTTGGTATAAATAGTGGCATAAAAGCAAGTAGCGAGTCATACCCACATCTGTTTGTGACAAAACTAGTTGAAAATTCCTTGCCTCAAGTGAAGAATAGAGTATTAAAATTCGAGAGTACCTGGCAAGGTAATACCCCATCACAAATGTTACAAATGTTACAGTACCATTACAATAGAATCAGAGAGGAACAAGAACATGAACAGAGACGCATGAAAGACACAAAAATGAAAATGCTAGTCTCCCAGACAGTTCCAGCTGAAGGTCATAAAAAGGGTACGACACAGTCCGGTGATTCAGCAGGACCTGTAAAAGGGACATGCAACTATTGTAAACAACCAGGTCATTACATACACGATTGCCCAGTCCTGAAGCGTAATATCGCCACAGGTAAAACACAAGAAAGACCACGGCCACCTAGACAGGATCAGAATGAACAAGGAGCACCGCAGCATGCACAGTCCATGCCAGCTCCACAACAGTCTA
This sequence comes from Triturus cristatus, assembly GCF_964204655.1. Lineage (NCBI taxonomy): Eukaryota > Metazoa > Chordata > Amphibia > Caudata > Salamandridae > Triturus > Triturus cristatus. Next base: position 279,603,338 of record NC_140579.1, read on the forward strand.
TACAGTTTGTGCCAGCTGCACCAGCGCTGCCTGTTGCTGCCACACAAACCATGACACGACAGCTGTACCAGACCGCACAGTATGACTATCCTGATTATCAACGATACGCATGAACCAGCCTAGAGAGGGAAGTTGACTTACCCCTTATCGAGGTCCCTGTAGACCAAGAAGGACCTTATGTACATAGTGAACTATTAGGCCAAGATAGAAAATTTTTACTTGATACAGGGGCAAGTCGAACAACTATAAAACGTAGTGAAGTTCCAGGGGCACCCCTCTCAGGCTCACAGAATATTTCCCTTGGTTTCTCAGGAAAACCTATTGTTAATGAAGTATCACAGCCTCTTCCACTTACGATAGGACCTTTGACCCGAACTACAGATTTATTGCTTACTAAATCATGTCCAGAAAACTTGTTAGGTATAAAAACACTGAAAGCTCTAGGAGCTATAATATGTTGTTCTCCGGAAGGAGTAAGATTGTTTTTACGTGATTTCAAAGGTCACTATGTGTCTCGAGACATGGATCCCCGACTGCAGACTTTACCTACACATTTATGGGCACAAGGCCCTACTGATGTTGGTTGCATGAATATTACACCATACCGAGTTACGCTAAAGGCAGGAGTGGTACTACCACGAATGCGACAATACAAGTTACCACCAGATGCTGTAGTGGCTTTACTACAAATCATTGATGAGCTCATTGCCCAAGGAGTGGTTGTGGAAACAGACTCCAATGTATGTAATTCCCCGATAATTCCGATTCTTAAAAGAACAGATCCAAAGGCCCCGCCAGTGTATCGATTGGTTATTGATCTGCGCGAATTGAACAAATGCATTGTGCCACAATTCCCTGTGGTCCCAGATATCTCGTCATTACTGACAGCTATTGATTCCGGAGCAACATTCTTTACTGTAATTGATCTCAAGAATGCCTTTTTCAGCGTCCCAATAGATCCGGAAAGCCAATACTTGTTCGGATTTAGTTTAAATGGACGTAGCTTTAAATTCACACGCGCACCTCAAGGATTTACAGAAAGCCCCAGCATCTATAGCCAAGCACTGAAACGAGAACTCGACAGTATCCACATGCCAGTCAACACTGCCCTGCTTCAATATGTCGATGATCTGCTGATCACCGCTAGAAGCGAACCTGAATGTGAGAAAGCATCACTGACAGTTTTACAATGTCTAGCCGAAAAGGGGCACAAGGTGTCCCCTTCCAAGCTGCAATTCTGTGTCCAGCGAGTTGTTTATCTTGGACACTCGCTGTCCAAGGAGGGAAGGCAGCTTACACCCGACCGCATTCAACTAATAGCTAACATGCCAATACCCAAGACACAAAAGGAGGTGCGGGCGTTCATAGGCCTCACTTCATATTGTAGGCAGTGGATCCCTCAGTATGCATTTCTAGCAAAACCACTCATTCAATTGACAACACAGGAGGCAGCCACATCGACTGTCCTCCCTTGGACTCAGGAACATACACACGTTTTTGAAAGTTTAAAGAAAGCTTTATGTCAAGCACCGGTTTTAGCAACACCATGTTACAATAAACAGTTTACACTCTTTGTTACAGAACGCGAAGGTACTGCCTTGTCAGTACTCTCACAGGAACAAGCAGGATCACACAAACCATGTGCTTATTTTTCGTGTACATTAGATCCCGTAGCTCAGGCTCTGCCTGCGTGCCTGAAATCAGTGGCAGCGACAGCTTTAGCAATCAGACAAAGCGATGCCATAGTATTAGGACATCCATTGACAGTACAAGTACCACATGCAGTAGAGGTTCTTTTGAACCGCACACAAACACAACACTTGACTATAGCACGACTCACTGGTTACGAATTAACATTGTTTCAGCCACATATAGAAATCAGACGTTGTAGTACATTGAATCCTGCCACACTGTTACCTGTAAAGGGAACAGACCCACTTGCACATGATTGTATTGAAGTTATCACTATCACGACGAAACCCAGACAAGATTTGACAGACGTCCCATTGTCAGACCCAGACCTGACGTTGTATGTAGATGGTTCATGTATGAGAACAGGTACAGGAGAGTTAGTGGCCGCTTATGCAGTCACAACAGACACTGAAATCATTGAAACAAATTGTATAAATACCTTATCCGCTCAAGCAGCAGAGCTCATCGCTCTGACACAAGCCTGTATTCAAGCCACAAATAAAAAAGTCAACATATACACTGATTCACGTTATGCATTCGGAGTTGTACATGACTTCGGCGTGCTGTGGCGAGAGAGAGGTTATTTAACTTCTCACGGTGCCCACATTCAGCACGGACCCCTCATTCATGCCTTATTAGATGCAATACATCTACCCACTGCAATATCAATTATGAAATGTAAAGCTCATACGAAAGTTACTGATATCATTTCTCAAGGCAATGATCTAGCTGACAGAACAGCTAAACAGACTGCTCAAACTCAAACGTCCGACATGACAAAGACAATAGTCCCGACGCCAACACATTGTATGATGGTTAAGGATCCCGCTCTTGACGTAATTGACATACAGACACATGCTACTCCAGACGAAATAAAGAAATGGACTGAATTAGGAGGGATCCAAACGGATCAAGGATGGATGACGAAGGAAAAATCTGTGTGGTTCCTTCCTGATTCAATGGTCCAAGTCGTTATTAACACTGTACATAGTCCAGCACATCTAGGAGAAAAAGCTATGCTAGACAGCATCCAACACATTTGGTTCAACAAACATTTACGAGCAGCAGCTAAACAAAAAGTTCGTACCTGTATGATCTGTTGTCAGTTTAACCCAGGAAAAAGCATTCCCGTAGAACAGGGTGGATTTCAGCCTCCTGATCACCCTTTTGAAGTCCTCCAGATGGATTATATCCAGATGGAACGATGTCGAGGATTCAAATATGTTCTCGTAGTTGTCTGTGCTCTTTCCCGTTGGACAGAGGCATACCCGGTTTCAGATTACACTGCCCCGACTACTGCCAAACAGTTAGTTCGAGAATTCTTCCGACGGTACGGTTTACCACGTGTTGTCTACTCAGATAACGGCCAGCCGTTCTCATCCGAACTAATGAAACACGTTTCACTTTTGTTAGGTTATCAGTGGAAGTTTCACTGTGTCCGACACCCCGAGGCAGCAGGTCTCGTGGAACGACATAATCAAACTCTGAAAATTAGATTGTCCAAAATTTGTAGAGAGAAAGGTGTCGACTGGGTAGTAGCTTTACCCGTTGCACTCTTTTACATGAGAATGGTAGCACACTCCCGAACAGGGCTATCCCCTTATGAGGTGATCTTCGGTAGACCACCAAATATGTGGGGGACGCCTATACCACGCAAAATAACTGATATTGACTGTAATATGCTGACTGATTACTTGGCTTCCTTGATGTCTGCACTACAATCTTGTCGTTCACAGGTAGCTGCAGCTTTTCCCGACAACACTGAGGTGAAACCCTATGACGTAATTCCAGGAGATTTGGTCTTAGTGAGGAACTTTGATCGGAAGTCTCAGCTGGATCCTAGGTGGAGGTCGCCTCAGCTCGTACTACTAACGACGAGGACAGCCGTGAAGATCGAAGGTCGAAAAGGCTGGATACATTCAAGTCATATAAAAAAATTTCATGGACTACCATCAGATGTAAACGACACACCTTGCGTGTCTTCCCCGAGTGACTCTAAACTTCCTTTGGTTGAATTGAATAGTCGTGAACTATATAAACTAAAACTCAGGTCTAACCAGTCAGGCAATTTGATTGTTTAAGTCCTCTCCAAGGTGAAGCGGTCGAATTTGTCTCTGACATGTATCCTTTAGACCTGTACAGAGAAAGAAACAAAAGGATAAAGCTGAAACGACATGCGTACTGTAAATCACTGCGTAGTCATTGCACAGTGACGTTATTAATTCTGTTTTTCTTATGCCTTTTAATAATTACTGCAAGTATATTGTTGCACATATATTATCCTATTTCTAGACATGTTTATAATGTTACTGCTGAACATTCTTTTAGTGAATTACCTCTGCATGAGTTGTCCTATAGATTTGCGCTGCGCAATAACACGTTTATTAGTATGTTACATCATTCCCATCAGGTTAGCAATGCTACAAATTGTTGGATATGTGGCCGACTCCCTCCCTATCAGAATTATAAAGGAATTTTACCTCTCTTTCCATACCCGTTCACACACAACGGCTCCTGTGGAGCATGGTTTAGTTTAATCAATTCCCTAGATTCGAATTCTGCAGTTTATCAAGACAACTGGGTATGGGGAAATTTGAACTTAGTTTTACTTAAGGTCTGCTACCCTAACGAGGAGGGACTTCACAAAAGAACAGGAACTGATCTAGAAAACGAAGTGGATGGTTTAGGTAATTTTGCCCGCCATGTCAGTATTTCCAGTAAAAGGTGAATTATGTGTAAGAAAGAATGGTTCCATACATATGGGCCATAGTAGATGCACCACTGTAATAGAATTTAGTGATCAAGGCAAGTCGACATTTAGAGCTTCCCGCCATTCCTATTTTATATGTGGTCGGACGGCATATATACGTCTGCCTCTAGATTGGGATGGTACCTGCTACATCGGATTCCTTTTACCACCTGTTTTTCTAGCTCCTCCTGATTATCACAGAAATACTCATTTAGTACACAATAGAGAAAGGAGAGATCTCCCAATAGTCGATTATACTGAAACAGCATGGGAAAAATACACAGATTTCAATAAAGGTCTCTTTCCCTATATAGGTACCGTTACTAATAGTAAGCTGATACGTAGATTAACTAGAACCCTTGAAGCAGTAGTGAACGAAACTATTTCCGCCTTAGGCAATTTAACAGAAGAGCAGTCTGCTATGCGGATTGTTGTGCTTCAAAATCGTCTTGTCCTTGACGTCATCCTGGCCGATAGGGGCGGAGCTTGTAGGGTCATCGGATCAAGTTGTTGCATTTTCATACCAGAAAATTCGCCATCTGTATATAAAGCCATAACTCGCCTTCATAAGATTGTAAGCCAGATACATCAGAATCCAGGCACCTGGACTTGGTCCGGTTGGTTTAGGAGTGTATTATCTACCTTTGGATGGAAGGTCCTATCCTTCCTAGGTATTGGCTTTCTCATACTATTCAGTTGCTGTCTATGTCTACAATGTGGACCAGCGATCTGTGGTCTGTGTGCCACATCGTGTATTCCACCACCAAGATTTCGTTCGTCCCAGAAGAAAAAAGAAGAACAAATGATGCTATATGAACAGATCAATGGATTGATGAAGATTGATATCTCTTGACGGGCAAGTAGGGGACAAGGAGGGAATGTGGAAATATGGATTTTTATGATCAGTTATGTCCCCTATCTTGGACCCCAACGGTTTCATGTATAAATCACAAGTACATGTATGTTCCCTCCAGTTCCAGTTATGAAGACGCAAACACTTGTGCGTCCACCGTCAACATGTCCTCTTGCAGATCCGCCATGAATGGGCCGGATATTCCATTCCTAAGTATGAAAGGCCACCGGCTTTATATGGTTCACTTATGCCATTTTACAGTCCAGACAAGTAGGCCCTGATTCTGCCATCAAGCTTTTCCTGCCTTCTGCCTCTGAGAGCTCCAGTCTGAGCCTGCATCTGCATCCATGAACTTTGTCCTCATTCTCTGCGCAGCTAACGGTGCCTGACATCAGCTTGTTGCCTGCCAAAAACTGTATTTCACCTTCGAAATTATCTGCTCCGCTCCCTGCCCAATGCATTCCTGTCTGGTAGTTTAAGTAAACATTCTTCCAGCTACCGAGCAGAGGCCCGGCTTCTCTGTCTTTATGCAAGTAATTCATAGCCTTATTATTATGGAAGACTTCTGCCCTCGCATCTAGTGTAGACACTTAGACGCTTGTACAAGCACTAACAGTCAGTATAGTCAGTATAGAATAAGATTCTACTCTTAGAGACCTCTCTTTTGGATAACATAGTTCTTTAAACATAGGATGTTAGATATGATTTGGGATTAGGTTGACTCGACCCTCCAGACATCTGTCGCCACATGTAGAGTTAAATGTCAAATCCCCTTCACCCCCTAGTCGCACGTCAATCATACGTCATGCTGCTGCGCGCGCATTTCTGCCAAGTATTTCTGCTGACATTGCGAAATTCTTTCATGGAACCACCCTATTATGACATCATACCTGATGACGTTCTTTAGTTACACCCAGTTACGCCCACTTTTGCTACGCATGTATGTTTTATCTCTACTATCAATTGTTACGCCTCCTGCATTTGCTTTACTGTAATGCCTATTGTATAAAAGTGATTACTTATCAATAAAGTATGTACTTCACTCCTGAACCTCCGTGGTGATGGAACCTGGAGTCAACGATTCGAATCGTCCATTGGAATAAAGCCCATTCCGAACCTCTAATATCACGGATTTTGCCTCTTATTTTACTGAGCTATTTTTATTATTTTTCTGTATCAAATTAAGTCCCGGTAATTAAATTATTTACCACAGTCCTGTAGCAAAAGTACCATTCTTGGGACAAACGTTAATCGCGAAGGGTGCCCATTCGACGTGGGCCCACGTGCCCTTCAGTCCTATGCGCCTAAATCTGTCCCCATTCTGCAGCACCTGGTGAATGACCATCCACCTAAACATGGTTCCCCTGCAAGTCAGGAACGTTCCCGGGCCAAACCCCAACAAGGTAAGATGCTCTCAACGCGGTGATAGTCCATCACCCACCCGTACCTGCGTGCTTAATAAACAAACAACATCCCATGGGGGCCCCCCAACGCGGTGAACGACCATCCACCACCTGGATCAACGCCCTTATAAATCAGCAACATATTCGGGCCAATCACTTGACCGCAAAAGGTGCCTCCTGGCCTGCATCCCGCAGAAACCGGTAACCTTTCAGGGCCAATCTCTGTCCGCTAAAAAGGCTCCTCCCTCACCGTGAACAACCAGTCACCACCTGGACCTGGGTCCCATGTACAAGCAACATTTGTCCAGCCCAATCCTTGACCAAGAGACAATTGCCACCCTTGCAGCGAACGACCATCCACCACTTGTACCTGTGTCCCGTGAAGGCAAGCAACATCTGCGGGCCAATCCCTGTCCACCACCAAGGTGCCCCCCAATGCAGTGCCCCCCATACGCCACCCGGACCCCTGTCCCAGCAACACAAGCAACCTTTTCAGGCCAATCTATTGGTCACCCAAGGTGCCCCCCCCGTCGAGGTGAACGGCCATCCACCCCTTGTACCTGCATCCCTTGTTAACAACAAGATTTTTGGCCACTCCTGGCCCGTAAAAAGGTGTTTCCCCCCCCAGCACAGCGAATGACCATTCGCCACCTGGGCCTGCCTCCTGTACACAGAACATTCTGGGTCCAATCTTCATCCATGAGAGGTGCCCCCCGTAGATGACCATCCACCAGCTGCACCTGTGTTCCAATGTAAGTGAGGAACAGTACCCGACCATTCTTTGACTGTGACAGGTGCCCCCCCCGAACAAGACTCCTCTCCCCTTCCACCTCTAAACAGTCATCACCAGTGTGCTATGACCTGGCCCTTCAAATCCATAACACCTCAACCCATTTTCTGCAAAGCACAATTCATGCACGTGACCAGATTGCCCCCACGCTCCGTTCCCTTGAACCATATCCCCGGGCCAAGCATACTAGGATAACGCCAGACCTGACATATTCCAGAAACTTTTTCCCCCGAATGTATCCTCAGTTCGGAGCAACCTCGGATTCCCTGCAATCCAATGTCAGCCGTAATGGCCACAAACACCCCCCACAAATTTCATTTGACTGAGTCCCCCATCCTCTCACAGTCCGATGATTGTGGCCCCCGCCCATTGATGTCTGTACATTTGCTAGTGCGCCTCTTGTGTTGTCCAAAAAGCCGGGAGAATGGCAACCCCATCCAGGCGACTGCCCTGGCTCCCGCTCTACTTCCAGGTCTTATGGCAGAAAAAGAAAAGTTAGTCCTGCAAGAAATGCATCGTTGTCCCCCAGCCCTCTTACGGCAGTCGTCCTAAACCCCTCCGAAAAACCCATACCTAGTACCTACGTTGCAACAGACACCGTACCGTACTCCCGTTGCCCCCAGTCAGCAGCCCCCCCAGATACCACAGCCGTTACTGCCCGAGTACCCAAGGACCATACGCCCCCGCAGGATAGCCCTGCCAAAAACACCCTGCCTACACACAAGGCCAATAACGACCAGTAGAAATGCCTCTCCCCCTCGGAAAACAACGTCCCCCCCAATGTCCGTCACCGCCAAAGTCCTGTAATGTTGACACACCCTCCCCGTGAACAAACCGACACCAACAATGCCGCTACCCCCGGCCCCAACTGCCCAACGTCCGGGCACACCTTTCACCTCTGTAACGCACCGCCGCTGCTCTGCTCGAAATGCATGTGCCCCAGATGGCACCCCCAACCTGTCCCTCCCCAACCATCCTCTTATCTGCAGCTCCACCTGCCCCATAACTCCCGCCTCCAGGGCGCGCAGTACCCAACACCCAGTTATGAAAAAAACTCGAAGACGATATAACACAGTGGCTCTATCCCTCTACCACAGCGTTCCAACTTCCTGCCCCCCCACTCTTCGGCCATCCCCGCGCAAACCCCATGTTTCGCGCCCCTGTCAGATCATGCGCGCTTGTCCAAACAATGTCCACCCCGAGCACCACCTGCACCCCTGCCTCGGGCCTTCAGAATCTCCTCATTCCCCGCCGAAAAAACACCACCCCATATAATACCGCAAAAATTCCCCTGTCCATGCCGACGCATCAGTCGCCCGTCACCTTAATACTTTTACCCCACGTAACCCTTTGCATAGCACTGTCAAACCCGTGTTCTGTCATAGACCGTGCCTTCCATCATGCACTCTGCTCAGGTGACCCCCGCCCTCAGGAAAATGCAATGCAACAAGTCCCAGATACTAAACCCTTGTACCTTCCCGTTTAGCACGTCGCAACCGGCTCACCCCTGGGGTGGACAGCCTATCCGCCAAGCCCCCACCCCCACATACGATGAGCCATGACGTGAAGCATGGCACCTCCTACGACGTGCACCAAAAAAAACTTGGCTTCCTCTCAAGAGACATCGAGTGCCATGAACCCATGGCCTCCAGTTAGCCAGGAAGGACCCTCTGGCCCCCGACCTCCCCCCCGCCGCAACCGCCTACGTCACGTCACTGGGATCTGTCCTCCTTGACCCCGGAGGAACCTGTCTGCCATAATATGTACTGCGGAAACCTACACCCCACCCACTCTGCTCTGTCCCCCTCTCTGCTCCTGCCATGAGCCCCACGTAATGCTGCCAAACTCGCCAGCACGCCTGGCTGTGGGTAGTGTCTGCATCTTGCTGTAATGCCCCCACCACCGCCGGGGCGAGTGACCAACCCTTGAGCCCCACCATCATATGAATCCCCAATGTTCAGCCACCAACGACCGCTTGCGAGCCGACCAGCCCCCTTGTTTGCCATATTGTCCTCCTTGACCCATGCCCAACATTGGTTTCCCGTCATTTTTTCTGCAGCAGCAGTAGTTGTATCACCGCAACATCCCCTCACCCACATCGCACACCTCAGCCGACCAGCCGATGTCCCCCCCAAGCAGCTTTCTGCTACCCCAGGCCCCAGCCGTCATCCCGTACCTGAGGGTTAATCTAGTACATCTTCCGTATGTTCGGAGCTGCAGCTCACTCAGTGGCCGTGCCCGCTGGTCATCCCATGGCCATACTTGACCCCTGCAACCACAAAGAAACAGTCCTGTTACCATGCACCACCCCTCCCCCCGCAGCCATCCACTCGGCCACAGCTTTTTCCACTACACCCTCTATTCCACACATCCACCCCATCGCACACCATCCCAGAGCCCACTTCGACTTTCACAACTGTGTCAACCGACCCCCACTTTTCTTCAACATCCATGCATCTCTCACGCCGTATATTTGTAACATTGTCCAACTAAGAAAGCTGTATTGGTCGCTGCGCGATCCCTCAACGGAGGGCAGGCCGCCGCGGACCCCCCTACTGCTTCTGGCCAGCGCTCTGAGGCCATTATGTACCCCGCTGGCATCCCCTTACCGCCGGGATCAACCACCGGCCTTGGTTCCCTCCCCACCGGGTCGCCACAACCAGGTGGGCCCAAGCACCACCGGGCCTCATGCCGTGCTGGCAGTCCCACGCCCCTGTCCTAGATACCCCTCGCAGCACCCCTACACACAGACAGCAACCCGGCACCTGACCCCCCCACCTCCCTCCTATGCCGAAACCCTCCAGGTGGCTCCAGTGCACCATGAACCAAATAAATGGTGCAGGTCCAAGAATTGATGTGCCCATACCTCCACCTCGCCGCTGGTAATGGATAAACGCATGTGGGCTCTACTGTCGGCTCCGCACATCGTCAATAAAAAATACTCACAAACCCCTGCCTGCCCAACTTTACACGATGCCTGCTACGTACATAATGTGCCCCTTATGGAATGGAATGGAATGCCACCGAAAGCGAGGACCTGCCGCAAAGCTGTTTTTTTGTTGGTTTTTTGTTTATTTGCATAATTATACAGCGCGAACTCGACCCGAAGGTATTGGAGCGCTTTACATAGCTCTGTATTTACATTACACATTCAGGCATGGGGGGTTAAGTGATTTGCCCAGAATCACAGGATGTGGACGCGACCTCGAGGCTCGAACCCTGGTTCCCTGCACCAGAGGCGGCAGCGCAGCCGATCTCGCCTTCCCCGCCTCAAACCCCCCCCACCGACTGCCGCCTCTACGGGGCCCACAGCAGCAGCGCGCACTGGCTCCAGTCCCCCCCCCCGCGGGCGAAAGCAGCATTCAACAGCACCAGCCAGCGGGCGCGCGGCAGGGCTCCGCCACCCACTCCCCCTCCCCTGAGCAGGATGCCCCCTCCCTACCTGCCACATCCAACGTTCCAGTGGTGGCTCCTCCTTACAAGACACCACCGCCGCAGCAGATGATCCGCCCCTCGCACGCCACCATCCGTACGACACTCCAGGCCTGCGCCTGCTGGACACGCATGGCCGCAAACGCCTCACCTGGCCCGATCGGACTTGCGCACACATTACGGCCAAGCCAGCTGCCGCGCCGTATTTTTTCCTAGGGGCATCGCAATCAGAGACACTCTCTCCCTAGCCCAGCCGGGACATATCCCTAATCCCCGACCACCAGCCGATCGACCAATCGGCCTTCTGACCCCAGCCACCCTCCAACCTACAAACTTCCTAACAACAAACTTTCTAAACTTCCCGGTGGTGCTCAGGTGTCAGGAAGAGGCCGGATCTTCCTCTCCTGACACCTTATATGCCCTCCCAATCCCACCCCTTCCTTTAACCCCTTTAGTCCCACCCCCACCTTGTCCTTCCGCTATTGTGCGAATACCACGGGGGAAGACTGGTCTGCGACCTTCACTTCCCCCGGGGGCCGCAATCTCCACGGTATCGTGTATCCCCTGCTCTTTGGCAATTTTCGGAAACGGAACTCAGTCAGGGCAGGTTCAGACAGAAGCAGCTGATCACTGCTCGGAATGAGTTAGGGGATACACGATTCAACAGGATGCCAAACTCGGCTCTGGCTATAAATCCCCTGAAACATTTGCACGAAGAGAGACAGACAGAAATAAGCAGAGAGAATGAATCATAATGGAAATAGCAATTAAGTTAATAAACATTGTGAAAGCATAGAAACGATTGCTGAACCATATCGAATCGTAACAAAATAACATGAGGGGAAGAGAATAGAAACAACGGCAGGGGTTAAAATAAGGGGAAAAATAATATCAAAATGAGTGCAAGATTAAAGGGTAAAGGTAAAAAAAAGGCAATGAAAAAAGTAAAGTATTAAAATGGGGAAAGAAAGTGTTTTGATTTTCATATAATGAATATGTTACAAGGTGTTAATGACAAACATATAACTTGCACAATAAGTTGAATAACAGTGCATGTTTAGTTTGACTCATACAACATACTTGGCATTTTACCAGCTGCCCTTTTTGTGTCCATGCTAACAAGCATTGGTAACGCAATCGGTCTCATACTTTTGTGAAAGTTAGAGCTATTGGCGTTGTTAATGACAATTTTTTAACTTATTTTTTAGGTCGAGCCTGGTCAGCGCATGCGCTACTCTGTGGCATGATGTATTGGAGCATGGAATAGAAGCCCCACCCACTCTTCTCCCATATTTGCCATTGGCTTGTGTCATTGTCCTTCGTAAATGCTGGCTCCTGATTAGTTAATAGGCTTGTAAGTCTCTCCTTAGTACCGCCTTGTCTTCATTTGTAACCTCCCATGAGGACTGGCCCTTTTACTTCAGTTGTTACACGGTGCGGCTTTTGTAAGCACTATTTTCTTTAATGAGTTTCTCCTACTGCAAGCACAACATGCTTTTCTGCAAAATTCAGTGCACCATGCACGCTTCACTTTCCGAGCAGCCAGGGATAATGGCAGCCGCTTCTTTGAATAGGTCTCGCATTTACAAGAGTTTGAACTATTGGCATTGTAACTGACTATGCCTTTTATTTATGTGTTAATTAGCAAAACAGATAAATAAAATAAAAGTCATTATCATTTACAATGCCAATAGCTTAAACTCTGGCAAATGCAACACCTATTGCTTTGCAAATGCTTGTCAAACATGGTTCCTGGTGCACACTGATGGCACACATTCTGATGTTCGTTTCTCACATTGCTGGTTTTCGTACGCAGATACTGGTGCACGCTCGTGTCTCAGGCTACACAGCACACATTCTGGGACTAGTTCCCTTACTGCCTTTGTTCGTACAGGGATCCTGGTGCACGCTGGTGGCTCACGGCATACATTCCGGTTCCAGCTTCCTACGTAGCAGGTTTTTGTACAGGAATTCTGGTTCACGCTCATGTCAGTCACTGCACAGCACACTCTAATGCTGGTTTTCCACATACCAGGGCAGGTTTTCCTACACAAATCCTGGTGCGCGCTTGTGTCGCATGCTGCACTGTTCCCACTAATGCTACTTTTCCACATGTCTGGTTTTTATGCACAGATTCTGGTGCACGCTCATGTCTCATGCTGCACAGTAAACACTAATGCTGGTTTTCCACAGGGGTATTTTTCATGCACTTATCCTGATACATGCTCGTGTCTCACGTAGCACTGCACACATTTTGATACTGGTTTTCATACACGGATCCTGGTGCACACTTGTGTCTCATGCATCACACCACATTCTAATGCTGGTTTCCCACATGGCTGGCTTTTGCGCACAGATCCTGGTGCACACTTGTGTCTCACGTTGCACAGCACACTCTAATGCTGGTTTCCCACACAGCTGGTTTTCCCACACGGATCCTGGTGCACTCTCATGCATCATGCTGCAAAGCACACACTAATGATAGTTTTCATACATGGACCCTGGTGCATGCTCGTGTCTCGTGCTGCACAGCACAATCTAATGCTGGTTTTCCATAATGCTGTTTTTAAGGCACAGGTCCTTGTGTACACTTGTGTCTCACGCTGCACAGCACACTTTAATGCTGGTTTCCCACATGGGTGGTTTACACGCATGGAACCTGGGGCACGCTTATGCCTCATGCTGTACAGCACAATTTAATGCTGGTTTTCAAATGAGTTTCTCCTACTGCCGGCAGAACAGGCTTTCCTGCAACATTCACTGCGCCATGGGTACTTTCACTTTCCAAGCAGCCTGGGACAATGGCGGCTGCTTCTTTGCAAGAAAATAGGTCTCGTATTTACAAGAGTTTGAGTTATTAGCATTATAAATGACAATGTTTTTTATTTCTGTGTTAATTACAAAACAGATAAATAAAAGGCATTGTCATTTACAATGCCAATAGCTTAAACTCACGCAAATGCGAGACCAATTGCTTTGCAAAGGTTTGTTTTTGTATGCAGTGGAGTGATCAGTTAGAAAACGAGAGTTAGAGCTATTGGTGTTGTAAATGTAAATATTGATGTCTTATAGAGTAGAGTCGGTGAATGTATTGTGTAGTGGAATTATGTGGCTACCATCCAGATAATGTGAGCATTTAAGAAGCAGAGGTGTAGTTAGGATGGATGGGTTGGTGGAATGATAGCTATTTGTATAAATGCTTGAATGGATGGATAGCTGTATGAGTACATGCATGGATGTCTGGGTGATCAGTTGAAAGAAAAGATGGTAGGTGATGCATGGGTAGGAAAGTTACAGAGGGTTGGTATGGAAAGAAAAAGATGGATACATAGGAAAAATATTTATAAAAAGGAAAGTGTTGTACATTATTGGACCTTTGGTAAAGACTGAATGATAAATCAGGCTACATGGTGGCCCAGATCTCAATAAACATAAAATCCCATTTACAATTCAGAAGTTGGTGGTGGTTTTGTGCCCTTACCCCAAAACTATGCTTCGTTGTCAGCTGCTTGGATGCCTGCCTAATCTGCAGTCTTCCAACACAGTATTACACTTGGATGCTGGCTTAACCCATTCCTTAAATGCTGTGTTCCATCAAACCTTACAAGAGACAGTTACTAATTATGACTGATGAAGGAAAAGTCTGATGACTGGTCCCATTTATAGCACTTGCATGTGGTGTTCTGCACGTTGCAAGGACACGTTGACAATGCCCTGTTGATAAACACAATTATGCCACTCTGTGGCATTGAGACTGCCACATATAGACCTATTTGTAAACTCTCTGGTGCATGTCATGTACACAAAAGGCATGCTACATGTTTCCGGAGCCTTGCAACTTGTAACCATGTGAGGTCAAGGAAGGGATGGCATGACAGGCACAGCAGGGGCAGCATTACCGTCTTTTGGTTCTGAGGACTGCAACATTCCCGAGTGAGCTTTCACAGCAGCAGCTTCCCAGTATCTCTGTTGCTTACTCCATTGGAAGACCAAACAAAATATATCATATTCTGGGGCCGTATTACAGATGACTGCGCCAGCGCTAATTGTACTGTGCGCCAGATTATGCGCCCAATGGCTTTACAGAGGATCAGTCTGAAATGCGCTGTGATGTTGGTGAAGACTTTGAACTCTGTGTTTATAAGCGATTGCGTCTGTGCACAGATTGTATTAGCGCACAGACGCAAATGCACATAAGCACAGACATACTCTGGCGCACAGCGACAATTAGCGCTGGTGCACTCATCTGTAGTACAGCCCCAGAATGTTTAATGTACTGCTTTAGTTGATGGGCTAGGTGAAAGTCCTTATTCTCTCACCAAACACCTGACCCATGCATTCACTGAAGCACTAAGAAGAAGAAATAAGGCTGCACTGCACTCTGAAAAAACAATAGTCTATCCTCACAAAGCAGAAGTATAACTATACCCAAAGCATGCTCCAGAAACATGTTGTATGCCTTGCAAAGATGCAGATAACAGTTTCAGGTGTTCAGCATGTATTGTATTTAAAAGCACTCCTGCCGAACTTGTGATGCTGTAACCGCCCGGACAGCCCACCACCCCTGCCCTACCTTAACAAATGGAGCTCCAAGGCCATGCACGTTGCATGCTCCAGCTTCGCCAGGCCCAGTTTCACCTGCTGCTGCTGCAGCAACATGGACCCCATGGGCTCGTTGCTGCCTTGCAGGGCCTCCAGCAGCTCAGCCAGCACTAGAGGCAGAAGGAAGGCAAAAACTGGATTATTTTGACCAGCCAAGCACCCGTAATTGTAACCCTAAGGGCGCCATATTAGTTAAGGTACTATCAACGCTGAAGGTCAGCAGCTTAGGTTGCGCCATCTTGGTTAAGGGATCGCAAACTGCGTAATCATGGTTGAAGGCTCGCAAACCTAATACAGCGGCAGCAACACAAAACAAGTACTAGTGAAAGAAGCGGGATGGCTCTTAGCAGAGGCACTGTCACACGGAGGGCAGACTTCATGCATTTAGGTTCACAGCATCCAGGTGAGCCTCCACTATTTTATTCTCATCACTGACGGATGAGAGAAATGGGGGTTGTGGGCTGGGAATGAGAGAACGGCAGGGGTGGGCGGCTGTACATACGAGCTGGGCTTTATATTTGTTGCACAGTCATAAAGCATAGCGTGCCGCGCTGCAACAATAAGAAAAAATAGTTCTCCCCAACAACAGATGAAGGATGCAAGCGGAAAGAAACTGTATTTAGGCGGTGCTCGTCTGCGAAAAACTGAAGTGAGGTATTGCTGCATGAACCACTTAGGAGGCAACAAAGAAGAGCGACACTGGACTGAACCAATGGTAAGCAGCAGGCAGGAGCAAACCCCTTTATCAATATAACAGGTCTTCCAGACAGCACATGTGCATTCCCTAGGCGCAACCTAAAAGGCAATACAACTATGTATTTTTTTTTTCCTTTTGACATTTACACATAAAACAAGAAGTACACAAAGTAGTCATTTAAAAATATGCATTTCTTCTATGATTGCAAGAAATTAGATTCATATTTGGGGTGGACAACTATACATCTCAAGAAATAATCACAACTCGATACAGTGTGGACCTTCAAAGTCACTAATTAACCTAAGCTCCACCCGCTGATAGGAATGGTGCAGATAAGGCAGGCTTAATTTAGGGCAATGTGTGACTTATTTATCCACTGTCATAACAGTAATAAAGTAAAAAACACCAAGCAATAAAAATACCAAACCGAATTATAAAAATAGAGTAAAATTTAATAAGCAAAATGACACCAAAACAAGACTAATCCATTAAGGGATACAACAGATATGAATTTTAAAGATTAAAGTGTTAATAGCACTGAAAAGGATTACACACCATTGATATTCAATGGCCACAGTAGAGGTTTTCCTTGGGACCCAGTCTCTGAAATTGAAGTCAAAATCCTTCAGTGGGTCAAGCCACCAGGCTATGTCAGATGGTGAGTTCCATGAGGCCGGGTACCTTATCGATCAGGGCCCACTGATTTGCGGCTGCGGCGAAGCTCCAAGTGGGAGAAACCACTTTCTTCAAGCTAGCGTGGCTATGCCTTGGGTGGACAGAATGGGTTTGTGTGTTCCGGTCCTCCTGAGAACTGGAAATATAAAACCTTGTAGGTCCCAACTTTTCAGAGGTGGTATGACAAGTGCAGTTAGATATAGCTCAGGTTTCCAGGACCTGAGAAACAACAGTTGGGAGTCAAGACTCACTCCAGGAGAGGCCATCAGCAGGTTCCAAGTCAGGTCCAGTTGTTATTGGTCAGCTGGGCACTTCATGGAAAAGTCCTCTTGCAGCTTGTTGTGGCCATATAGCGACACAGGTCAATAGGTGTCTACTTTTTTGTCTCAGTTACAAGGGGAAGCAAGTCCAATCCTTCAAGGCACTGCTCTAGTTACAGAAATAAGGTCTGGTCCTCTTATCGTCTTCCACAGGTCCATAAAGTATGATTAAAAAGGTTGTCTTGAGGTAACATACCAATGCTTGGTACCAACTAGTGTATTGCTCCTAATGGTGTCCAAAGCGAATGGGTAAATGTTCCTAGGGGTAACCCTTCCCGCTTTTGAACCTGTTCCTGTTTGCCCTTCTGTAAACAATCCCAAATTGCCCCCTCACTCTCAAATTCCAAGATGGAGAAATCCTTTTCTCTTTGTGCAGCGCCTGTGTGCACTGCCCTCCCAGATGTCTGACCAGGGAAATCAACACTCTCCTTCTCTGAGGTCACCCTAAACCAGTTCTGGAGGTAGCATTTGGGGCCAGCATAATAAGAAGGTGTTGCAAAGTCATCCTGTGCCCTGGGCACACCCCAACGTTTTGCTGAAAAGTGCTGGTGGTAACTGGTAACTGACTCTGACTGACCCTGGGCTCTGCCTAACCAGGCCCAGGGCCAGGGCTATGCTGAAAGAGACACAGTATACAGTTAAAACACCTACATACACTAGGGTACACAATGGTATGGTGGGGTACCCCTGTGAGTGGCATGACCTACCCTATAGGCCCCTATTACATAATAGGGCACGGGGACTGAAACTACCTAGAAATCCCTAGTACCCTAGGGCATGGCAGTTTAGAGGCCAGCAGCTCTTTTTGCACTTGCATGTGTGCACTGCTGAAGCCTGAGATTAGTTTGTGGAGAGGTGTGGCTCACTGGTTAGAGGCGGCAGATCCGTAAGCAGAGAATCGGCCAGGGACCAGCTTTCAATTCCCGACGCGGCAGGGTCGTGGACCAGGGTCAAAACGGACTCGATAATTCTCGCCTCGGTATCTACTCTAACCAGGAACACACTCGGCAACTCTGGGCATTGAGCTTGCCTCATCTCTACAACGGCCCCCCACAGACGCCGGGGATGCCTGGTTTCACCTTGGAGATACCCAGAAAGGGACCATCTCACAGGGATAGCCAGGACGGGTTCCCCAGCGGTCTATAGCGCCGGGACACTTCCGAGTAGCTGTGCGCTGAATAAATCAAAATAACATAACATAGTTTAAAAGCAGCACTGGGTACCAGAACTGCTTTTAAAAAGTAAATTGTGCCAAAACCCGACTTTGGGGTTTGGACACTTAAAAATGGATAACCTGCAATGTTTTGGAATATTAGGAACCCCAAGGGTCTCACCTAGGTGTCCCAGGGGTTGGGGGCTAGATATTTATAAGGTACACCCTTATAAGTTTTATATGCCCTGGGTTAAGTGAAATTTCACATTTCACTCCCCACATTGTGGTAAAGTGCTGCTCAAATTCGACTTTGATGCTACGAGCACTGTGGAGGGAGGGTCTGCAATATTTATACAGATTCAGAGACCCTAAAGTCTCCCCTAGTTGCACATGGGGTGGGGTTCCTGTAGATATAAGACAAGTACTTATAAAATATTTTTTTTAAGTCCTGGTGCTGGAAAAATGGCCCAAGTCATTTTTCCCATTGTAAATCCCCTGTTACATAGGTTAGCATGGTAGGAAGTTATTGATTAATAACTCTTGATAGGAGAGGGCTAGAAATGCCATTCAAAGACTTCCCAGAATGGTATTAATAGATCCAACAATATCATATTGTTGAATTTCTCCTAAAGTGTACATACAAGAAGGTATAAGACTTTCTTGTTTGGGGTTAACCAACTCTGCTGGCAGGGCAGTGTGCTGTTCCATAGGAATGCCAGGCCAGGGGAAGAAGTCGTAAACCATGTTCTTCAAAGAGGAGAGCAGAAAACAGTGTCATTTACAACTCTGAACTTCCCACCTTAGGCAGATGGTAGGATTAAGGAAGGTATGAGCAGATGCAGTCTAAGTGAATTAGCCATCCTAGGGGTGTGTTTAGCCAGCTCTTACCTCCTTGCTGGAAAATCTGCCATTATGGATTTGGAAGATTTAATGCACTCTGGGACAAAATAAAGCCACACTCTACAGGATGTGGTCATATCTTGGAGGAGTTACTCTGCTCCCATTGGTCAGAAGTGACCTCCTGCTTGATCCAGAGAACTTGGAATAAGTATCTGAGAGGGGCAGAGCCCTCCAGATCGGCTGCTTGAAACTTACTGAAGCAAGAAGTGCCCTGTTGAGAAGTTTTCCTGTGCAAAGATTTCTAAGGCCTGACCTTTGAAGACTGCACCATCTGAAACTACAGACCTGTGGATTATCTTGCTGAAAAAGAACTAAAGAGTAGACACCCTGAAAACTACAGGTTAAAAGAGCTCATCTGGAACATCACCAACTAAATCTACACATTGGAGAACTACCAGTGGATTTGTGTAAGTGTTTTGTACCAGTGGATTGTCTTGGAGCTTCCAGACCCTTGGAGTGAGTTTGAGACACTTTGGAGCCCTTTGCGGAACTTCAGGAAGAAGTTAAAGAAGTTTGGAGAACTTTGGAGCAACTTTGAAAAAAAGCTTAATAGAGGGACCGACTCAACCTGGCCAGTCAGGCCGCCTGCCTTCAACCGCGAGCTGGCCAAGCCATCCAGGTTCGTCCCACTAAAAGTTCCATAGGTCCAACTTCCAGAGTTTGACCGGGACTAGAAGAAAACTGAAGCCGGCGAACCCTCACCGGATCCGGCTACATGAGGAACATCGAGAGACCCAGCAAGAAAAAGCTCCAGAAAAGTTTATAAGTGCGCTCGTGGAAAAGGTGACCGGGAGTAACCGCGAGAGCCAAGCCGCCTGCCTTCCATCACGTGTCGGCCTGAGTTGCCTCGCTGAAGCGTTAAAGGAAAATTTTCTAAGTCCGCTCCAGGGAAGTTGACCGGGAGCTTGTCAAAAGGCAAGCCTGCAAACCCTCACCGGATCTGGACTGGCTGGGAGCTTTGAGGGCCCTCGGGAAGAAAAGCTCCAAAAAAGTTTCTAAGTGTGAAGGTAGAAACTAAGACCTGGACCTGCCACAAGCTGTAGCCGCTCAGGGCTCCATTGCGCCCGGCTTGAAACTTTGACTTTGGCCCGGTCTATCGCGAGCAGGTATCACAATTTGTTGCTATAATCTTCTAAGTGCTATATTTTATCAAATCTTTGAAAATTCATATCTCCGGGTTCCCTACATTGGATTTTTGTTGATTTGGTGTCATTTTAAAGATAACAATATATCCTATTTTTATAAATTGGTGTTGGATTTTTATTATGTGTTGTGTCTTAATTATTTACTGAATTGGTGTTTTACATACCTGTCTTTGAAGTTAAACCTGTCTGCTCGCAGCCACGTTACCAAGGGTTGAACATAGGAATAATTTTCTAAGACCTATGCTGAGTCCTGACATGTGTTAGTGGCCTTATTGCCAGTGGCAGACCTACATTTGCCCCTACCAATAACCCACTTTCCAACAGAAGGACATAAGCCCGGACCTCTCCAGGTGTTACCAAACATTTGCCTGTTACAGGGGACACCACTTCGAAGTAAATTAAGTTCCTGGGCCAACACCACTGGTCTTTCTGCCAGGGGAAGAGAAAAACAACTCCTGATTCCCAAGCCATTGTACCTGCCCTATGATAATTTTTCATACCATTCTTCACGACTTATCCCTGGCTGTGCCACTGCTTATAAGAGAATGCAAATGAGCCCGAGCAGCTTCAAGCAGGGAAAATTTTACTTTCTAAAATATACCTTTCCCTAATATTCATTAAAAATACAACTTCACACCATTGAGTTGGGATTTTAATAGCTAATAGAAAATAGTTGTTTCATCATTTTTGTAGCTGGACCCTAACTGGAGATACCAACATTTATTTTTACAATCGCTTCCCAGTGTTTCCCTTTGGGATAGCAAGAGCCTTCTCAAAGTAAAAATAGCTTTTGGGTGCTAGTCACTATAAGGGTATGTTAACTGTATATTTCTACTGTTAACTGTATATTTCTACTGTTCTACTTTCACAGACCATGCACACTGCCTTGTGGGCTATACAGCCTGCACAGGAGTGACTTTCTGATATTTAAAAGAAATAATTTTACCAAACAAAAAACGTTTTGTTGAATGAATGCACAGTAGATTTTTACAGTGCAGCAGTCAGAAATACACAGGGTAGGTCTGAAGTCATGTTTGCCCTGCCACTGTGGTTGATAGCACTATAGGCACTGCAGTCCTCTAGTGCCATTACATTTACGGACCCTGTGTTCACTTTCTACATCATATAGTAGGGCTATCCAAGCAAGTTAAATATTCCAATGAGGAATAAGTCAAATTAACCATATCTAAGAGGGTGCACAGGCACTCTACAAGCAGGGGTAAATTGCACAGAGTTGTAAAGCCAGCAAAGCAGATATGGGAAAAATCTGGAGGGACGCCACACAAAATATGGTCATTTCCTACAATGATTATTAAAAGGGAGCATAGTTTTTACAAATGAATATAGGGCATTTTACACACATACCTTTTCATGTGCCAACACTTGGCTGTTTCAGAATAGTAAACATAACCAAATGATATTTGTTTCTGGTGCAACCCCAGTGTCAAGTCTCTCATTATTATGAGAGATGGAAATCTTCACTTTTTAGTCTACATTGAGCATTCTTGGACTATTAGTTTCTCTTTCAAGATTGACAGTATGGCTGAAAAATTGCAGCATGCAAAGCGCTCTTGTAGTTTGAAAGAGAAGACTGACTGGCTTGGGAACACTAAAAGTGGTGTATGGCAATGAACAGTGTAATGGTCAACAACCCAAAGAAAATCCAGACATTCAAATACCTGCAGCGCAAGCTTCACTTTAACACATAAAAGTTACGGTCAGAGTTTATAGGTGTACTAGTCTGTTGCTTCAGGTGCAAAGCGAAGGGCATGCCAAATTCAAGGGGAATCATTGCATATAAAAAAAAAATGAAAGCTAAAAAATATCCTTAGCCTCAATATGTTATTTGGTTTTAGGTGGTGAATACTCCCTCTACTTGGTCTGGTTAGTGACTAGCAGCCAATCTTGGGTGTTACTGGTTACAGCACATTCTCCCTATGCTCTATAGCATTTTGTATTTCACATTTAGAAAACATTTGAAATGGTTAAGTAATGAGACATTTCCATATTGGTTAAGTGAACACAATATTTATTTCTAACAACGTGTACCAATCTTTGTGTTTTCCAATATCTTTTTGTATGGGGATAGCAAACAAAATTGCTCATTCATTAATATATATTTGTCCCCACTTTTCAAAGGTTTCCTTTTAGCCACTGGCCAGTTTAAATGGCCTTTTATTTGTTAGATGCCTACAGTCTTGTTTTGCATTTTTGATATAATTTCACAGCTTTCACATCTGGTTCCTTTGGAGTATACCAAATATAATGGCCTGTACAGCCTATAATATTTGGTAGCCCCTATTTTTCTGAAGATTGAACTTGCCAGGATACAATTTGACATGGCCTTATGTTGGCTCTACAAACACATTACTTTTTCTACCAGATAGAATCCTTGCTTGAGTTTTCCAACATATTTTCCTAAGGTGATACCACATATTACCGCTCATGCATTTCTGTAAAATCTGATTTCCTCTGCTTTTCAACTCAAGTTACCTTTTATTTAATAGCAGACTGCAGTATCATTTCATATTTGTGATTTCATTCCACAAGCTTTCACATCAGGGTCCTTCTGTGGAGAGGAGTTGGCCTAACGGCTAGGGCGCTCGACCTCGGACCTGGGGAACTGGTTTCGAGTCTCGGTAATGACGCTGAACATCCTGTGATTTTGGGCAAATCACTTAATCTCCCCGTGCCTAACAAAAAAATGAATGTGTGTCCTCATGTAACGTAACTGGTGCTATGTAAAGCGCTCTGATACCTGATTGGATTCGGGTCAAGTTCGCGCTATATAAAATTTTGCAAAAAAAAAAAAAATATATATATATATATAATGCTTTACAAGGGCTGTAATATTTGGTGTTCCCTATGTTTCTCGGGTTAGGGCTTACCAGGATTCAATTTGACATGGCATACTTTGGGCTAGATGAACACAGTATATTCCTGCCAAATAGCTCCCTGTATTTGTTTTCCAACATCTTTTACTGTGGGGATACCACATATTACGGCTTCTGCAGTGCTGTAATATCTAGAATACCCAGCTTTTCAAACTTTACATTTTAGCCACATATCAACTTAAATTGCCTTTTATTTGCCAGCAGACAGCTATATCTTTTCACGTTTTTCATTTAATTGCGCAAGCTTTCACATCTAGTTCCTTTGGAGGGTACCAAATATAAGGTCTCATAAGGGCTATAATATTTGGTATCCCCTATGTTTCTCGGGATAGACCTTATCAGGATTCAGTTGGACATGACATTCTGTTATCTGGGTGAACAAAGTATTTTCCTGCCAAATGGCATCCTTCCCTCCGTTTTCCATAATATTGTAATATGGGGATACAAAATATTACAGCTTCTGCATTGCTGTATTATCTGGTACCATATATAATGGACTCTACCGCCTGTAAAATTTGGTATCCCTTGTGTTTCTCAGGTAAGAAATTACAAATATTCAATTTGATGTGGTCTAATGTTGGATGGCTTAGCACAGTATTCATTTGCCAATAAGCACCCTTCCTTTTGCTTTACAACATCATTTACTATGGGGATACCAAATATTTGGGCTCACGCATTGCTGTAATATCTAGTATCCCCTACGTTACCCATGGGTTACCCATTAGCCATTGACCACTTGAAGTTGTCTTTTATTTGATAGCAGATTACAGTATCTTTTCACATTTTGTACATCATTCCATAGGAATTTACATCCAGTACGGTTAGGGGATACCAAATATAATCGCCTATATGGCCTATAATATTCGGTATCCACTGTGTTTCTTAAGTTGGAAATTACCAGGGTTTAATTTGATATAGTCTTATATTGGATGGGTGAGCACAGCGTTGCTATGCCTAGTAGCACTCTTTATTTGTTTGCATTAAAACATCATGTACTATGGGGATACAAAATATTATGACCCACGTACTTTTGTAATATCTTGAATCCCCTGTTTCATGGGTTACCCTTTAGTCATTAGCCAATTGAATTTTCTTTTTATTTGATAGCAGACTAAAGTATCTTTTCACATTTTGTACATCATTCCACAAGATTTTGCATCCGTACCCTTAGGAAATACCAAATTTAATAGCCTATATGGCCTATAATATTTGGTATCCCCAGTGTTTCTCGGGTTAGAAGTTACCAGGATTCAATTTGACTTCGCCTTATGTTGGATGGGGGAGAACAGTATTCCTATCCCAACGAGCACCCTTTCTTTTGCTTTCCAACATCATTAACTATGTGGATACCAAATCTTATGGCTCGCCCATTGCTGTAATATCTCGTATCCCCTATGTTTCATGGGTTACCCTTTAGTCATTGGCCAATTGAATTTGCCTTTTATTTGATAGCAGACTACAGTGTCTTTTCACATTTTGTACATCATTCCACAAGATTTTGCATCCGTACCCTTAGGGAATACCAAATTTAATAGCCCATATGGCCTGTAATATTTGGTATCCCCAGTGTTTCTCGGGTTATAAGTTACCAGGATTCAATTTGACTTCTCCTTATGTTGGATGGGGTAGAACAGTATTCCTATACCAAAGAGCACCCTTTCTTTTGCTTTCCAACATCATTAACTATGGGGATACCAAATATTATGGCTCACTCATTGCTGTAATATCTCGTATCCCCTATGTTTCATGGGTTACCCTTTAGTCATTGGCCAATTGAATTTGCTTTTTATTTGATAGCAGACTACAGTATCTTTTCACATTTTGTACATCATTCCACAAGATTTTGCATCCGTACCCTTAGGGAATGCCGAATTTAATGGCCTATATGGCCTATAATATTTGGTATCCCCAGTGTTTCTCGGGTTAGAAGTTACCAGGATTCAATTTGACTTCGCCTTATGTTGGATGAGGGAGAACAGTATTCCTATACCAACAAGCACCCTTTCTTTTGCTTTCCAACATCATTTACTAAGGGGATACCAAATATTATGGCTCACGCATTGCCATAATATCTTGTATGCCCTATTTTTCATGGGTTAGCCTTTAGCCATTGACCAATTGAATTTGCCTTTTATTTAATAGCAGACTACAGTATCTTTTAATGTTTTGTACATCATTCTACAAGATTTTGCATTCGGTACGTTTAGGGGATACCAATTATAATAGCCTTTTCGGCCTGTAATATTTGGTATACCCAGCGTTTCTCAGGTTAGAAGTTACCAGGATGCAATGTGACATTGCCTTATGTTGGATGGCGGAGCACAGTATTTTTATATACCAAATAGCACCTTTCCTTTTGCTTTCCAACATCATTTACTATGGGGATACCAAATATTATGGCTCACGTATTGCCGTAATATCTCGTATCTCCTATGTTTCATGGGGTACCCATGAGCCATTGAATAGTTGAAATTGGCTTTTGTTTGATAGCAGACTACAGTATCTTTTCATATTTTGACCATCATTCCACAAGATTTTGCATCCATACTCTTAGGGGATACCAGCTATAATAGCCTATACGACCTATAATATTTGGTATCCCTAGTGTTTCTCGGGTTAGAAGTTACCAGGATTCAATTTGACTTTGCCTTATGTTAGATGCGGTAGCGGAGTATTTCTATACAAAATAGCACCCTTCCTTTTGTTTTCTGACATCATTTACTATGGGGATACCAAATATTATGGCTCTTACATTGCTGTAATATCTTGTATCCCCTATGTTTAATTTGTTGCCCTTTACCCATTGACCAGTTGAAATTGCCTTTTGTTTGATAGCAGACTACAGTATCTTTTCATATTTTGTACATCATTCCACAAGATTTTGCATCTGTACCCTTAGGGGATATCACCTATAATAGCCTATACGGCCTATAATATTTGGTATCCCCAGTGTTTCTCGGGTTAGAAGTCACCAGGGTTCATTTTGACTTTGCATTATGTTAGATGCGGTAGCACAGTATTTCTATACCAAATAGCACTGTTCCTTTTACTTTCAACCATCATTTACAATGGGTATACCAAATATTGTGGCTCACGCTTTGCCGTAATATCTCGTATCCCCTATGTTTCATGGGTCACCCTATAGCCATTGACCAATTGAATTTGCCTTTTATTTGATAGCAAACTTCAGTACCTTTTCACATTTCGGTCATCATCTCACAAGATTTTGCCTGCGGTATCCTTAGGGGACACCATATATAATAGCCTATACGGCCTATAATATTTGGTATCCCCATTGTTTCTCGGGTTAGAAGTTACCAGGATTCAATTTGACATCGCCTTATGTTGGATGGAGGAGCGCAGTAGTTCTATACCAAAAAGCACCCTTCCTTTTGCTTTACAACTTCATTTACTATGGGGATACCAAATAGTATGGCTCACACATTGTAGTAATATCTCGTATCCCCTATGTGTCATGGGTTACCCTTTAACCATTGACTAGTTGAAATTGTCTTTTGTTTGATAGCAGACTACAGTATCTGTTCACATTTTGTGCATCATTCCACAAGATTTTGCATCCGTACCCTTAAGGCATACCAAATTTAATAGCCTATACAGCCTATAATATTTGGTATCCCTAGTGTTTCTTGGGTTAGAAGTTACCAGGGTTCAATTTGACTTCGCCTTATGTTGGATCGGGGAGCTCAGTATTCCCATACCAAAGAGCACCCTTCAGTTACTAAGGGGATACCAAATATTATGGCTCACACATTGCCATAATATCTCGTGTCCCCTATTTTTCATTGGTTACCCTTTACCCATTGACCAGTTGAAATTGACTTTTGTTTGATAGCAGACTACAGTGTCGTTTCAAATTTTGTACATCATTCCACAAGATTGTGCATCCGGTACCCTTAGGGGATACCAAATACAATAGCCTATACAGCCTATAATATTTGGTATTGCATGTGTTACTTAGGTTGGAACTTACTAGGGTTTAATTTGACATGGTCTTAGGTTGGATGGGTGAGCACAGTGTTTCTATCCCCAAAAGCACCCTTCCTTTTACTTTCCAACATTGTTTACTATGGGGATACCAAATATTATGGCTCATGCTTTGCTGTAATATCTTGAATCCCCTATGTTTCACGGGTTGCCCTTTAGCCATTGATCAGTTGAAGTTGCCTTTTATCTGATTACAGACTACAGTATCTTTTCAAATGTTTAAATCATTGCACAAGATTTTACCTTCGGTTCCTTTGGAGGATATCTTATATTATCGCCTTTACCGGCTGCAATATTTGTTAACCTCAGCGTTTCTCAGGTTAGAAGTTACAAGGATTCAGTTTGACATTGTCTTATGTTGGATGAGGGAGCACAGTATTTTTAAACCAAATTGCACCCTTCCTTTTGCTTTCCAACATCATTAAGTATGGGGATACCAAATATTATGGCTCACCCATTGCAGTAATATCTCATATACCCTATGTTTCATGGGTTACCCTTGAGCCATTGAATAATTGAAATTACCTTTTGTTTGATAGCAGACTACAGTATCTTTTCACATTTTGTAGATCATTCCACAATATATTGCATCCAGTACCCTTAGGGGATACCAAATATAATAGCCTATATGGCCTATAATATTTGGTATCCCCTAGGTTTCTAGGGTTATAACTTACCAGGCTTCAATTGGGCATGGGTTTTATTTTGGCTTGGGTGAGTACAGTATTTTTCTGCCAACTATCACCCTTCCTTTTGCTTTCCAACTTAGTTTACTTTGGGGATAGCAAATATTATAGTTCACGCATTGGTGTAATATCTTGTATCACCTTCGTTTCATGGGTTAGCCTTTAGCCATGGACCAGTTGAAGTTGCCTTTTATTTGATAGCAGACTACAGTATGTTTCAACATTTTTAAATCATTGCACAAGATTTTACATCTGGTAGCCCTAGGGAAAACCATATATAATGTCCTCTACCACCTATAATATTTTGTATTCCCTGTGTTTCTGGAGTTAGAAGTTACCAGGATTCAATTTGACATAATCTGAAGTTGGATGTGTGAGCACAGTATTGTTCTTCAAACTGGCATCCTTCCTTGATTTTTCCAACACCTGTTACTATGGGAACCCTGATATTACAGCTCATGCGTTCCTGTAATATCTTGTATCCCCTACTTTCCAAGGGTTAGCTTTTAGTCATTAAGCAACTGGAGTTGCCTTTTATTTGATACAAGATTGCAGTCTCTTTTTGCAATTTTGATTTCATACCACAATCTTTCTCATCTGTTTATTTTGGGAGATATCAAATATAATGGTCCATACTGGCTATGATATTTGACATACCCTATATTTCTCAGGTTCAAACTTACCAGGATTCAATTTGATATGGTCTGATGTTGGTTGAGTGAGCACAGTATTGCTCTGACAACTGACACCCTTCTTTGGGTTTTCTAACACCTTTTACTTCTGGCATACACAGATTATGGCATATGTGTTGCTGTAATATCTCGTATCCCCTACTATTCGAGGGTTACCTTTTAGCCATTGACCAACTGGAGTTGCCTTTTGGGTGATACAGATTGCAATCTCTTTTCACATTTTTGATTTCATTCCACAAACTTTCACATCCGGTTCCTTTGGGGATACTAGATATAATGGCCCATACGGACTATAATATTTGTTATAACCTAGGTTTTTAGGGTTATAACTTACCAGGATTCAATTAGGCATGGGTTTTATGTTGGCCTGGTGAGTACAGTATTTTTCTGCCAACTAACACCCTTCCTTGAATTTTGTAACATCTGTTAGTATGGGGATACCAAATATTACGGCTTTTGCATGGGCTGCAATATATTGTATCCCCTACTTTTCAAGAGTTACTCTTTAGCCATTGACCAACTAAAGTTGTGAGAAGCCGGGTCAGTACATGGTGCTCACTAATGTAAGTGTAGCACCCTGCACTAACCTGGGTGACCCCTATGTTGATTTTAGGGGTTGAGTTAACCATATAAAGCGCTCTAAGTGGTAGCTGTGGAGAGCAGCCTTCAGGCTTAACCTAGGATGAGTGCAAAGCAACCTGGCTCACGACTATCTAGTTTAGTATAGGCTAAATGAAAAAGAACCACATCGTGTAATTATAAAAATAGATATTTATTAAATCACTCACTAACACGTTACACTATCTCCCACCCGGAGAATATCACAATGCACACAATACTTCAGACATAGAATAGCAGTTGGCACCAACACACTTTGGGCCCCAGAAGGGAGGCAGCCCATATATCACATTAATGGGAAGTGAACCACGACCTAAGGTGAGACCGGACCCAAGAGATGTAGAAGAGTCAGGGACCCAAGGAACCACCCCAGGTGAGAGTTGAGGAACCCCCCAATGGTCAGGTAAGAAGGAATACTTGACCATACACTCTATACTGATCAGCGGGTACATCGCGGTTGCAGTCTTACCACAGAAGGACGAAAGAGTTTGTTGGAACTCAGAAGTTAGTTTGAGTCGAAGAGTACCTGAAAGCAGAGGGGACAGAGTCTAGGCCACACCGGGACATCTAGGAGGAATGGAAAAAGGCCACTCGAGTTCAATGAGAATGAAGAGGCTTGTAGCTTGGGTACACTGAAGCGGTAGCTCTGACTGAGCCACAGCGATGCTGAGGACAACAGAGTTGGTCTGTCCAACTAACTGTGTCAGCACGGGTCACTTATAGCGGGGACAGATCGTTGACAGAACCTCTCGATGTGTACGACTCTGTTTGGCACCAGTCAGTCAGGGTAACCGTTGCGGTCACCGGGTGATTGAAGCAATGTAGAAACACTGTGCACAGGGGTTTGGTTCCAGGACGTTCTACGAAGGATACTGGTGTCAACTCGACGGATTGGACAGCTCAGGCCTCGTGGGAATGCAGAAACACTGCCTGTGTTGCAGGGCTTCTTGGGGTCCATGGGAGCCCAGGTTCTTGTTGCAGTGCCTGCTGATGCAGGGGAGTTACTCCTTCACTCCAAGGGAGATTCCTTTGGATGTCTTTAGATGTCCACAGGCCCAGGACAGCACCTGTATGGAGCATGGACACTGATGTTGTAGCGAGTTAGCAGGACGAAGAGATCAGGAGTCGACAGAGTCTTCTCCATTGCAATCTTGGTCTGGAAGCAGAAGGACGATGCGATTAGTTCGGAACAGTCAGCACGACTCGGCCAAGATATCCAGACGGTCAAAGAAGAAATGGATTTGAATCTGAATCGAATCCCACACCGAATCTAGGTGCCCTCACACAGATAAGCCCTTAAGTACCCCAAGGTGAGGGTTAGGAAGATTCAGGAGTCCCTCCCAGACAAGGGGTCAGACAGTGGGGAGGATACTTTGTCCAGTTTTGCACCAGAGTGGATAGTCAACTGCTCCCTGATCTTGTTTGAACTGGAGTATGCAAGGAGGGCCCCAAATGTGTCCTTCTAGCAGACTATGTGGTGCTGGCAAGCGTTCCCGGCTCGGCCCAATACACTAAATCCTGTCTGGGAGGTGGTCACCTTCCGGTGCCTGGGCTTGTCCCCTCAGCAGGAGGGCAGAATCACGTCTGTGGTCGGCAGCAGCCCTAGGTTTCTGTTGGACTCAGTTAGATCTGTCCTGGGAGCATGGAGGGCCTCCCGCAGGGGCCCTACTGTTGATGTAATCATACTTCCAACACCGGATACCATGCTGGGGTATGATTCCAACCTTTTTGATACCAAACATGTCAGGTGGGTTCCAGACAGTTTAGAGATGGTCATCGCGCAATGACGCAATTCCCCTCTCTATGTTATATGGCTGT
The DNA here is from genome assembly GCF_964204655.1 of Triturus cristatus. Lineage (NCBI taxonomy): Eukaryota > Metazoa > Chordata > Amphibia > Caudata > Salamandridae > Triturus > Triturus cristatus. The sequence goes on from NC_140579.1 coordinate 279,634,462, forward strand.
TGCACTTACAACCCGGTAGAATGGACTCCGTAGGACGTAGGGGTGTCCTGCTCATGTGGGGCACCCTCACACTTAGAACCAAGCACCCTGCCCTCAGGACTGAAATGGCTGCTAGAGGGGTGACTTATGGGTCTCAAGTGCAGTGAGTTAGAGATATAAGGAAACTTATATCTCTCGTGAGTGGTGCATGCACCAACTCACACAGGCTGCAATGGCCGGCCTGTAGTAGTGGTTTGGAGGGTCCCCTCTGGGTGTCATAATACATGCTGCAGCCCATAGGGGACCTCTGTGGAACCCATGCCCAAGATACCTTAGTACCATATACTAGGGACTTACCAGGGTGGCCCAGTAGCCAAATAGTGATGTACAGAGGTACTTACCATAACCATTTTAGGGAGATAGTACAGTGATTGGGGTCCTGATTACCAGGATCACAGTCAGACTAGTCCGGAAACAGTTGAACACCAGCAAACAGGAAAGCAGATCCTACTTTCCTACAGCAGTTTATAGAGATTTTTTCAAATTTTCGATAACATTACACAAGCTTTCACATTTAGTTCCTTTGAGGGGGCCTGGCGGACACCACATGCAGCTCCAGCACTGCAATGCACATACTCGCAGCCCGGACCTGGTAGAGAGTTGGGGGTGATGGTGCACTGCCTAGAACCTGTTGGAGCTTTCACTTGGGGTTGATACCAATGCTATCATGATCGTGAAGCCCAAAACTGCTAAGAACACTGGGGATGCAGCGGGCCCTTCTGCCCCCCCTGATAATGGAGTTGGCACTCTGAGCCACTCTCCACAGTCACTCTGTCCACTTTGAATAGATATTGCAAGCAATTCTGGACTCATAAGCCTTGCTGAAAACCAAGGTCGATGCAGTCTCCTTGGATGTGAACCTGCTCTGTATAGATCACAGGAAACTGGTGGACCGTGTGGATGTTGCTGAATCAACGTTAAACATGATGCAGCCCACATAGCAGGAATTCCAAACCCAACTAAAGGACATGAGGGCAGAGGTGACCTTTCTACATCGGAGGATGCAGAGGGCTGCTCGAGACATACTAATGTCCACTTCTTGGGATTTCTGGAGTGCTTGGAGAGCCTGAGTATGCAACTCATCCTTAAAAAGTGGTTGATGACCAAAGTGCTGACAGGCAATATACCCACGTTCTTCTCTGTGTAGAAAGCACATTGTCAACCTGGGAGGTTGCCACCACCAGGGGTACAGCCACGTCTTGTAATTGTGAAACTGAGGGACAGAGACTTGATTCTGCAGTTGTTTTGGATGAAAGGTCCCTCACACTTCAAGGGCAGCAGCATCACTGCTTACCCAGATTTTACTGTGGAGTTGCAGCATCTTTGCAACTCGCATACGATGGTCTTGCAACACTTCCAGGAGCTAGGTCTGAAGTATGCTCTTCTTTATCCTGATAAACTTAAGGTGATCGATGATGAGTGAACCCATTCTTTCTTGACTCCGGGAAATGCATATACCTGGTTATATGATATGGGAATTGTGAAAACTCCAACGGATGACCGGAACTCTGGCAAATAGCTGACGTCACAACTGAGGCATAGGAGGAGCGGGGAACCTAGAGTTGCTCCTTCATGGCACAGGCAGCCAGAGAGCAAGCACAGGCAGGGGAAGTGGTGCTGCAATATGGCCAGAACTCTTTTGAGGCATTGCCGTCAAACCGTGACTCTGACAGTCGGATACTAATGGCTCAATGGCCTCTGCTGGGGAGGGTTCCCAGGAGTCTGAGTTGACGCCATGGCTGGTGGATGATCTGCTATGAGGGGTGAGGGTTTGTTCTTTGCTGAGGGGTTGAGGTTTTTTCTTTGCTGTGTGATAAGTGGTGTGGACTGCTCACTGGTGACTGTTGGAGACACCTTGGGGGCCTCATGAGAGAGGGTTGGGCGGCCAGCTCATTGGAGACGGCCCTTGTGTCCAGGAGCCCTGAACTCTCCAAAGAGGACATGTATTTTATTACACATTTCTCTGTGGTTGTTGTTCATTCAGTCGATAATTATGGCTGGTCACTCAAAGGAGTCCTGGTCAGGGAGGTGGAGTTACAAATCTTGTGTTTTCTTTTGACACAGAGATGAAGTTTCCTACATATAATTCTGTGGTATGGATCTGTACTGTACTGGTCTCCTGATTGTCGATGGGGCATTTGTTGGGAACCGCACACTGGAGTTGTGGGGAATGGGAATCATGGAATACGATGCAGCACTACTTACTATCATACCCAATGGGCACACCTACGAGTCACACTACCCCACACTTTAAATTGCTGACATGGAACGGGAATCACATGGCCCCAACCACAAAGAGGCACTGAGTTCATACATATCTTAAGCGACACTGTAAACACATAGCTTTTTTGCAAGAGATGCATTTGACACAGGCAGAGTTACAAAAAGTACATGCAAATTGGAGGGGACAAGTGTATGGCACTACGACACTGACATATGCAAGGGGGTCATGATATGGATTGCCCTGGGGGTCCCATTTGTGAAAGACATACACAGAGTTGACACTCAGGGTAGGTGCATGATTATTTAAGGACACTTGGACCCTGCCCCACCTCATGCTGGTGGTTGTTTATGCCCTAGCAGTAATCATCCTGCTTTTTTAAAGTCTCTTCACTCAAGCTCTTTTCTGGAACTCACACAATCACAGCATAGCTGGCAGAGACTTTAATTGTGTTCCGTATATTGTCCGTGACTGCTCCACCCCTCCACTGAACGACGCTATGTGTGTCAGGGTGTCACAATACTTTCAGGACTGGATGGTTAACAAGAGCAGGTTCGATATGTGGCACTCACACCATTCAGACAGCAGTGACTTCTTGCTTTATTGCCTGGTCCATGACTTTCAAACCAAGCTTGCTCTTTTTCTCTGCAATGAACCATTGGTCACGCAGATAATTATGACGGAGTTCTTGGCGCAAAGCCTGTCAGATCACTGCCCACTGCTGATAACATTACAGACCTTGAGGTTATAGACCGAGGCACCTCAGAACCCTCCCTTCAGGGAAGCCCTATCAATACATATTACCCAATATTTTTAACTTAACACAGGCACCACCCTCTCCAGAGCGCTGGAGTGGAATGCCCAGAAGGTGGTCATCAGAGGGCAATGCATTGCTCCTACATGGGTGGGGGGGTCATAAGGCCCTGCACTGGGAGCTTCTTGACATGGAGCAGGAGTTGAAACTACTTGAGACTGAGGTGACATGGTGGGCTGACGGGACAGAACGACACAAGCAGCTGAGAAAGAGTCACAGGGAACTAGAGGCGCAGTTGGGGAAACATGACTATAGGCACTGCCTTGCCCTTCTCATTGCAGAGAGGGATCGCTCAGGCAGGTTATTGGCGTGGCTGGTTATGGATAGGAGCAATCAAGTTGGGAGGTGGTATGGTGGTTACAATGCAAGTGGCCATTAATGCTGCTTTTGCAGAGTACTATTGCTTCCTGTATGCAGACATAGACAGCCCCCCCCGTTAACATGTTCAAGGGGTTTCTTCATGGGCTACCGTTACCCTGATTAATTCCGCTCCAATGTGCCGAAGTGGATGAGGCCCTTCAAATGGATGTGATATGAGTGGCTATCACCGAAGTTGCCTGAAATAAAACTCTGGGTACAGATGAACTCACAATAGAATATTATGCCACTTTAAATGCACACCTTTCCCAGAATCTCTTGGAAGATTTTAATTAAGAAAGGTAGAAGAGTCAGCTTCTAGACTTGCTCCATGAGGCCCTGATAGAGGTGTGAAAACCAGGCCGGGATCCCCCGAAGTACCCTCATATTAGCTGATCTCCCTCTTAACCATATACTATAAGATAGTTGAAAAGGCCCTGGCCTATAGGCTGCTCCCTGTGGCTAACACCCTAGTGCACATAGATCAATGTGGGTTTATTCCTGAATGCAATACCATCCTCAACATACCACGACTACTTCATCGGATGAAAGCTGCCTCGAGTGAGATGAGTGAACAGTTGCCGGTTTCGCTTGAATTGAAAAGGCGTTTGACATACTGGGGTGAGATTACCTACTGGTAATGCTAGAGGAAATGGGCATTGGGCCAGGCCACCTTAGTTAGATTCACGCCCTCTATAAGAACCCAACAGCAAGAGTCAAGATGGGACAGTTGATATCTGACAGCTTAGACATACATAGAGGCACCAGGGAGGGTTGTCCCCTGTCTCTGTTGATTTGTACTCTGACCATGGAGCCCCTGGCCTATTGCCTGCACTTGCAAGTGCAGCTTTGGAGTCTCCTAGAACATAACGAACACCATATCATCTCTTTATAAGCAGGCAATGACATTATTTATCTGTGTGATGACACTGTTACACTTCCAGCCCTGAAGGAGACACTGGAGGAATTTAGAATCGTATCAGGCCTAAGAGTAAATTAGTCTAAGTCTTGCCTGTTCGCAATGTGTCCGGTTCCTGAGGATAACAGGAAGACTCTGCTGTGGTATTGTCAGGAATGGCGCGTTGACATGCCCAAGTACTTGGGTGTACAGATCTACCACTTGGACAAGGACTTTGTAGAGGGTAAGGTTGTAGGAAGCTGGCTCTGTATATACTATAGCAAAATGGGGTACAGTGTGCACAGAGTCCAGTGTAACCCCAAAGGTCGGCAGATAGCCCTTACTCTCTATTTGTGATATTGTGGGCGAGCAGTAAGGCTTAATCATAGGGTAGTGTTAAGTATTTGTTGTACACACTTAGGCAGAAAATTATGTCACACACTCATAGACTGAACTCAGACCAATTTGTTTGGACAAAAAATATTATTTAGTTATTTAATTTCTAGAACCAAGCTAAGCCTGGTGCAGGTAAGTGAAATAAATGCTTTGCAAAATCTTATGCAATGTTTTAGAATTGAATGCAGGTTCAAATGCAGTTGATTGAATTACAGCTAAGTTAATGTTTCAAAATTACTTTTCAGTTACTTTTCAGATTACTGTGTATGTTACTTTTTAGATTACTTTTGCTAATCAGTGTGATATGCCTAGATAGCACATGACAATTGGTACAGGTGATCCTGAAGGTTTTCTCTCAGATTGGGAAAGTATGTAGTCATCCAAACATTTAAAATATTCCATTGAATGAGTGAATGCGTGATAGGATATGGTGCTGTGTTATTGTGTTTACAGGTCATCTGAAGGGTTATCTAGGATGCTTGGTCTTTCTTCCGGATGGATGTAATTGTTGTCTTAATGATTGTCACGTAGGGGGCATCACTTGGGTGCAATGGTGGCATGATGCATGCTAATAGGCTTGTAGCATCACGTAATCACATACTCTTGACATTGAGTTCTTACATTACAGATCATCATTTTTTGCACATCAGCTGATGAGTTTTCCTTTCAATTAACAGGTTTTCCCCTGACGAAGGGATAGTTTGTCCCAAAATGCATTGGGTGCTGTTCATCTGAATTTGCTTACAGCATCAATTGATTGTATCAATGCATGTAAAATACATTTATATTTATGTACTATGTTGAATAATTCGAATTGTTTTGTTATGAAATGTTTAAAAATGGAAAAGTAAAAAATTATTGAAAGAATTTGAAAAGAATTGGTACACTTAGATTATTTTGAGGTATATCAAACACAGCAGTGCACCTAGGGGACTTGGCCACCTCATATATATAGATATCACACTGAGACATCTGTTAGACAAAAGGTAAGAAATTCACTTTTAGAACACATGCAGTTTTTCAATGTTCCATACATGCCAACTCCACACTTAGAACAATTTTCAAGGAAAAACAGTCAATGTACACCTATAGAGAAAAATGAAGTTAACGGTTTGCAGGTAAGTACTGGTTTGTGAGAGTTGGTTGTCTGGGGTTAGAATCAGGGTTCCCCCACTAGGGTGGCCAGGTGCAGAGTGCTGAGGCCCAATGTTATCCAATGGAGGATAGGAGACCTCCGGTTGGTGGCTGCTCACGAGCAGGCCACAAGGTTGTGGGAGCAAAGCTGCTGGTGTTAGGCTCAGGGAAAAGGGGGATCCGAGTTAGCACCCAAAGTACACCCGCAGCGGCGCAGGGGCGGCTGGGTGATGTTTTGGCATCGGATACCCTGTTTGCAATGGGGATTCTCCGGTTGCAACAAGGACTGCAGGCTTGGGTCGAAGATCTTCTGGAGGTGACCACTGGTTGGAGAGGTAATTTGGGATGCTTGGGGATGCTGGGACACCATCGGTTGGGCCACCCAAGGCTGTGGGATGTCGGGTGCAAGGGTGTCTTTAGGCGTCCGTTTTCCTTACCAGCTGAGGTGGCAGGGATCCTCCAGAATGGGCCTGCAGGCTTCGCTTGGAGATTCGAGGCAGGTGAAAGATCACCAGATCTCAGGTCAGAATGGCCGGGGAGACTTCCTCGTGGTATTGGGCCACTCGAACTCGGGCCGTTGGCGTCGGGTGCAGACTCGTGGTTTTGTCTGGGGCCTGAGTCTGAAGGTGAGCAAATCCGGTGCTCATGGGAGACAAAGTCTTTGGCTTGAAAGGCAGGGCAGGTCCTCGGGGTTCTTGAGGTTGCTGGCTGCAGCACACACCGGGATTTCGCTGGAGCAGGTTCGAGGTGGGGACAGGCCGGTAGGGCTGGGGCCAAGTCAGTGGGCATCCTCCTTTTGTTAGTTTCAGCACAGCTTCTTCAGTCCTTCTTCTTCTCTTCTTCTTGTCGGGTCTTATCCATTCTTGTTTGAGGAGACAAGGTTCAGGGTTGCCCCTAAATACAGGATTTAGGGGCATTACAGGTAATAAAGGTTGGGACCAATGGGTCCCATCTTTGGGGTGGGTACACCCCCTATTATGCCACCCTACAGTGGGAGGTGGGCATATGCCCGCTGTGGTTGGCTGAGTCCCCCATCTGCAAGATGGTAGGGAATGAGATTTGTGCTTCACCTCATCTCCCTCGCCTGAGGGGTGTGGTTGGCAAAGGTGGGCACACCTCCCTTCCTCACATGGTTTTCCCGCCGATTCTACTGCCCAAAGTGGGTGTCAGAACCAGTGGGGACCAGTTGCTGAAAGCATCAAGTGGCTTGGGGAAGCTCACAAAGGTGGCAATCCTTTGAATCTTCCCCTTAGTGAACCCTGCCCATCCTGGGGGAGGAGGTTTGGCACCTCGTCCTAGGATGTGCATTATTTCAGGCCCTAAAGAGCAGCAGGCTCTTGACCCAGGGGTCCAGAAACATGTCTGGTGGTGGCAGCTGGTGAGCAGCCACTCAGCCTGGACACTAGTATTAGGTCGTTTTTCAGGGAGCATCTCTAAGATTTCCACAGATAGTTTAAGTAATACAGCCACACCAACATTGCTCCTTATGACAATGGGGTGTGGGTCTCATCAGGGGTACTGACGGGCACCCAGAATTTGTGCCCTGGCCCAGAGCAACCACTCTCATGGGCCTGCAGAATCTTCCTATATCTCCACATGCCAAGTAACCCGTCCTAGGGTGTGCACGTTCCTAGGTGACCTTCCCAATTGTGTTGTTCCCCCAGGGACTATTGCTACAATACGCCATACTGCAACACATGTCTGTGCACAGGCCTTCTTCGTTAAGACATGCTTCCACACCTGTGGTTGGGGGTGCAACATGTCTAGGTTATTGTGACTTCACTGCTCACATTTGTCATTCCGTTTGATGTGGTATCATTTGTGAGTGGCACATCTGATTTTCCCCTATTATGGTTGCTTTTCTACTTCTGCTAAAACAAATATAGAAATGTGAAAAAAAAAGTTATGTTCTCAGTGGGTCCCTGAAGTCCTATGATCTTGCCACTGGATGGACCAGTCCTGAATGAGTGTCCATCAAATCACTTCAATAAGTTAAGTCTTTTTTTCCATTTTTTAGGTGTAGGTGTTGGACCTTTCATCCTTCACACTGCAATTCCACACTTCGACTAGAGTAGAACCATGGCTACAAATCATCAAGCCCAATAGTGCCAACAATGGGAACAACGGTGCAAGGATAGACCTCATCTTGTGCAGTGCAGTCATCACTCATTCCCCAAAACCTAGCTTTGTCTGGACATGCCCATGTAAATGAGGGAAACTTGCCCCTATGGCTACTTTGATTTGCACTATTGATTTTTAGTCTTGAGATAACACTGAATCAGATGGTTTCTTGAACAATTGGATTTACGTTTCTAGTTGTGTTCTGTATATACAGAAGGACATCATCCACGTACATGTATACAACTAATTGCCTGCCACCTATATAAATTCCTCTATGTGTATGCAGCTTGCTGTACACAAGGGCCAAGGGTTCCACAGTATTGGTGACGGGGAATACTGTCTGCTGCCTCTGTCCATTGATAAACACTTTGGCCAAGAGGTCCCTACAGAACAAGATAATTTTAATAAAACACCTAACCAGGTCCATTTTGGTTAATACCTGAAATATATTTGGCAATTCCAGAAAGTCTAATACTTTTTTAGCATCAAGAAAAGGTGGCACTGTCGTTAATTGGGGGGTCTAAATGGTGTTTTACTGCTGGGAGAATACTTAAATTTAACAATGTTGGATGGCAGGGTATAAACTCAGTCTGGTCTGGAAGTACCAGACCTGACAAAAGTGGTTTTAATCTATTAACTAGGGCTTTTACAAATATTGTATTGTTAATGTTAAGCAATTACAGTAGCCTATATGATGCGCTGTGGTCTTCTGATCTGTCTGGTTTGAGAAGTGCTATCCACATGTCCTTTAATGTCACTGTGGGAAGTTAACCTTCCAGAATAGCTTCTTCATACTCCCTAAGTAGTTGAGGGCTTAATAAATCAGCAAAAGCTTCATCACATTGAATTAAAATCCCATCAGGCCCAGGTACCTTACCACTCTGTAACTACTGTATTACTTCTAGTAAATTCTTAAGGCTGAGACTCGTTGTCAGATTACTACGTCGTCTCTTACCTTAAACTCTTTAAGAAGATGTAGTAGAAATTCGCAGGGACGCAAGGGACCAACTTCCCAAACAACTAACCTTAATCTTGTGATTTTAAAACACTGCAAAATGAAAATTAGGAATTAGGGAGGAGGGCCGGATACTGGACGTGGTTGGAATCTTGCTGTCGACCTGCGAAGCAACAAGTATAGAGATGATCAGACTTCAAGTCCTCTTTGTAAGGTCTACGTTTGTTTGGAAATACTTTTAAAAACAAACTGGTGTTTTAAAGATCTAATTCTTGCCTACCTGCGAGCAGTGGTTATCTGTCCTACGTCCAGTATTTCTTTGTCTTGTATAGATAGGAAGTGGGCAGTCAGGTGAACTCTTGTAGATAGATAGTTGACCTTGTATGACACCGTACAAGTATAGGTTGCGTTTTGTTATACTTCTGTCTTGTACTTCATTAGGCCTGTCTGTCTGACTGTCCAAAAGAAAATTCTAACAGAGTTTGTTCACAAAACATATTCACATAAATATCTTATATCCCTGCTTAAATCTCGAATAATACACTTCTCACACTAATGGTAAGTACGTGCTTCATCAAACAAATGTTGCCATAATTGTTAATCTAAAACTTTCTTCTTATTTGCTTTATAAGTTCTTCTTATTGGCAGAAGTTCCAAAAATTATTTCTTTAGAAGTTGCCTTTCTTGCGTAGGGCGCCTTAGAAATGAAAAGTACTTATCTCCTTTCTCTTGTTCTGTATTGCAGGTTCCTTCGTCGTGGGAGAAGAGGCATCAGAAAACGGCAAACCGCAGTTGCAGGACATAGCTCTTAGAGGAAATCCAGCAAGTCAGAAGGCCCCAGACGGGAGGTTTCCAGACACGATCTTTCCCGTGGAACAAGCGGAAGGCAAAGCGTCTTCCAGAACAATGGGTGCGGTTTAAATAGACAACTGCACCCAAACGCTCGCATGCACCGTTACGTTGTACGGTGGTGCGTACTGAGACTCCTACCAGTGCTTCACAATAGCGCTTCGGCTCCGCATTAGCTCTCGAGTCCCTCAGTCTCAAAGTCTTTCCCAGCTGAAGCGGAGCACACAACGCCAAATATTAAACGCGTCGAACAAAACAATACACATCTCTTGTCTTTCGATAATCTCCAGATCTTGAAAACTACCTAAAACACTCAGGAATGTTACAAATACTTTATTGAAAGAAGAAATGCACAACGTCTTTGCACAAGTTCTTACATACTCCCGAAAGTTTCACTAAACATACTAACTACAGGAGTGCTGGCGCACAGGAAAGGGGTGTGTTTTTTCCTATAACGAACCATATCACACTGATTGATAAATCAAGTGTGTGGTGGGACCAGCCCATAGCAACCATTGTGTGATTCATGACAGTACTCTCCTCTCAATATCCCCCCTAAGACTCCTGCTATAGGTCTAGGTTTAGTTGGGTAACGTGTATGAAAGGCTTTTATTAATCTAGGTGCATTTGTTAGGTGGGCTAAAGGTTCTCATGTTCGTTCTTCTGGGCCATAACCTTTCCAGTCCACTAAGTAAAACAGTTTGCCCCGCATTCTTTTGGAATCTAGAATTGCTTTCACTTCAAATTCTGGATGTCCTTCAATAGTAATTGGAGGAGGAGGTCGAATAAGTCGAGTTTGTTAATTGAAAGGCTTAAGTAAAGAGACATGGAAGACTGGATGAAACTGATATTGACGAGGGAGTGTTAGTTTTACACAGACTGAATTTATTACCTTTTCAATAGAGAAGGGTCTTATAAATCGAGGATTACATTTTCTACTTCCTTTTAGCCTTAAATTTCTTGTGTTTAACCACACCTTATTACCAATAGAATACAAAGGTTGTTCTGTTCTATGCTTGTCTGCTGTGTCTTTTTGTTTTTCTTTCCCTTTAGCCAAATTATATTGAGCCTCTGCATTAATGGTCATTAACTTAGAGATATAGTCATGTATAGATGGTACTGCATTGGTGGAAGTTAAATGTCCAGGAATATTTTTGGGATGAAAACCCTAATTACTGAAAAACGGAGACATCTTAAGTGAAGAATGTTCCAAATTATTATACACAAATTCTAAAGCACTTAAGAGATCTGACCATTCGTCATCCATATTTGTTAACATACATCGAAGAAACTGCTCTATGGTCTGATTCGTGCATTCAGTCAAACCATCAGTTTGTGGATGATAACTTGATGAGAATCGAACTTCCATGGTAAATGAACAGGGAACCCCAATCGGAAATAACCACTGACGGGATTCCATGTAAACGAATCACGTGAGTCATTAAAACTTGTGCTAATTCCATGGCAGTTGGAAGTTTCTTTAAAGGAATGAAATGGGCCATACGTGAAAATTGGTCTACTACAGTTAGACTGGTTGAGAAACCCTTCTTAGTTGGAGGAAGCTCAACTATAAAATCTAACGATATGGTATGCCAGGGTTGAGGTGGTATCGGTAAAGGCCTTAAACACCCACTAAGAGCCTGATGTGATGATTTATTTTGAACACAGATACTACAGGTCCCAACAAAAGTTTGTATATCCTTGAACATGGAAGGCCACCAAAAGTGTCTTTTGGTGAGTTCGGAAGTTTTAGTAACTCCAGGATGAGCGGACAAAGGGGTATCATGATGGAGTTACATAACTAATTTTTGAATTTCAGATGAAGGTACCATAACTTGATCATGTACAAATAACAACTTATCTCTTTCTTGTAAGAATGGGTATTCCTTTTTCCAATCTTCTACATTTCATGACTCTAGTTCTTTTCGTATATCAGTAATTACATCACAAACAGCAAGGCTAGCTTGAAAACATGTTGATGGTAACACGGGTTGTGAAATTACATGGTTTGTAGATTCATTTTCTCCGATTCGTGATAAAGCATCAGCTTTCTGATTGTCGTTTCCAGGTCGAAAAGTGATTACAAAATTATAATCATTAAAAAATAAAGACCATGGTAAATGTCTGGCAGATAAGGCCTTAACTGATCTCAAAGCCTGTAAATTTCTGTGATCTGTATAGATAGTAATCGGATGTCGTGCCCCCAACAAATAATGGCGCCATTCTTTAAAGACTGCTTTTCTAGCCAATAATTCCTTGTCTGCTATGGCATAATTTTGTTCGGCTGCAGACAATTTTCTGGAATAGAAGGCAATAGGGTGCATTTGACCGGAATCCTTATCACGTTGTGATAATATACCACCTAGGGTGAACTGAGAAGCATCTGCTTCAACTTTGAAAGGTTGACTAGGATCAGGATGACATAAAATAGGTGCTGTGGTGAACTTTGTTTTCAAACTTTGAAAGGCTCTTTCTGCTGCTTCAGACCACTCAAACTTTACTCCTTTTCGCAGCAGTTTGGTAATGGGAGTTATAGTTTGGGAAAAATTCTGAATAAATCGGCGGTAAAAATGTGCAAAACCAAGGAAACTTTGCACCTGTTTCACAGAAGAAGGACTTGGCCAAGAACGTACAGCTTCAATTTTTTTAGGATCCATTTCAATCCCAGAAGGACTAATCATGTATCCAAGGAAGTCTACTTTTGAGACATGGAACATACTTTTTTCCAATTTTACATAGAGGGAATTTGTAAGCAATTTTTGAAGAATGGCACGAACTTGTTTTACATGTTCTTCTCTTGACTTAGAATATATCAGAATGTCGTCAATGTATACTACACAACAAACATCTATGAACTCATGTAATACTTCATTTATAAAAAATTGGAAAGTGGCAGGAGCATTACAGAGTCCGAAGGGCATTACTTGATATTCAAAGAGGCCGAATTTGGTGCAAAACGCAGTTTTCCACTCGTCGCCCTTACGCACTCTCACAAGATGGTATGCTCCGTGCAAGTCCACTTTTATATAAATGGTGGCCTGTTTTACCTGATCTAATAAGGTTGGAATGAGAGGCAATGGGTACCTATTCTTTATCGTGACATTATTTAAGGCTCTATAGTCAATGCATGCGCGCAACTCTCCCCCTTCTTAGGTAGAAAAAAAAGAGAAGACACTGGTGATTTTGAATGCCGGATAAATCCGTTTGCTAGATATTCATCCAAATGCTCACGCAGGTGTTCATTTTCTTTCTCAGTAAGTGTGTATATTCAACTACAGGGTAGCGTAGCACCAGGCACTAAATCTATCCTGCAATCAAAGTCCCTATGAGGAGGAAGAGTGTTTGCCTTTTTTTTGTCAAATACGTCAGTCCAGTCAGAATAGTCTAAAGGTACTCCTTCCAGTAATAAAATACTCGGATTTTCATTTGAAAAGTCTAATCCTGTACTATATTCTCGGAAAGTTGTGATTAACACACTGGTGAGACCGGAAAGTTATAGTCTTTGATACCCAATCTATGTCAGGGTTATGAAGTTTTAACCATGGGATTCCTAGAATCGACCTAAATTGGGGTGCATCAATGATATCAAAAGTTATTTGTTCTCTGTGAATGGGGGAACAATCCATTTCCAAAAGTTCTGTTTGTTCTAATATGGGTCCAGACGTGAGTTCCTTTCCGTCTACTGTCCGCACTATTTCAGGTTGACTTTTGCTCTTAGTTTTAAAACCTAATTTATTCAAAAACTGAGTATCCATAAAATTGCCTGTGGCTCCGGAATCTATAAGTGCTTCAATTTCCCAGGAGCACCTGGGATCTGTAAAACCTTTTAGGATGACTTTAATGCACAGATGACGACACCCTTGAGGCGGCACAGTGGAAGCCAAACTAGAATAGGCACTCGACAAACTGACCTCATCTTTTATCGAGTGTTCTAGTTTTCCGACTGAACTTGTGTTACAGCTACCTCTGAAGTTTTTTGCTTAATTTGGTTGGGACGAGTGGGACACTCCTTAACGAAATAACCTGATTTACCACAATAGAGGCATCGGTTTAACTTACGCCTCTTTTCCTTTTCCTCTTTTTAAGAGGTCCCCGGATTGAACCTATCTGCATAGGTTCTACTGAGTCTCCCCTGGTAGATAATTCTCTTGGAGGAGTAGGTTTTTCTTTGAATAGTAATAATTTATGATCAGACTTTCCTCTTTCTCCCCTTCTCTCAGACAATCTGTGATTTAATTTTACGACCAAATCAATAAATTAGTTTATATCGTCAGGAGGTTCAAGAATCTGCATCACCATGTCCTTTAATTCCTCTTTTAATCCTCTATAAAAGAGGGAGACCCTTTTGTCATATGGCCAATTTGCTTCCAAGACCAAACGATTAAACACAGATATATAATGTAGTAAGTCAGAAGATCCTTGTTTTAGATTTAGTAACTCATTATCTGCAGATTGCACAAAAATGTGCTTTGCAAATATCTTTTTCATAGTACGTTCAAAATTTCAGAAATTTTACAAAATTGGGTCATCTTTCTCAACCAAAGGGACTGACCAAAGGGCCGCGTCCCCCCCTAGATATGATAATATGAAGGCTACTTTGGATGAATCATCAGGAAATGCTGTTCCTTTTGCCAAAAAATGTAAATGACATTGATTCATAGAAATAGTGTATTTATTGGAATCACCATAAAACCTCTCTGGTTGCGCAAGAGGAACAGGCACTGAAGTGACTACCTGAATCTGTGATGAGGGACTGGGTGAAGCGGAGGAGGCACTATTGGAAAACGGTGGTTGAAAGGTTGCAGGTTTAAGGATTGATGTTTGTTGTACAGCTGCTTGTAGAGCTGATATATCTCTTCGTAATGCTGCATTTTCTACTTTAATCTCATTTAACATGGAAGCTATGTCTTGTAAGGAAATTTGCGAAACTTGATCCATTGCGTCCAGGCGAAATATTCTTCTTGGGCTTTGCCTTCTGTCAGATTACTATGTCGTCTCTTACCTTAAACTCTTTAAGAAGACGTAGTAGAATTTTGCAGGGATGCAAGGGACCAACTTCCCAAAAAACTAACCTTAATCTTGGGATTTTAAAACACTACAAGATGAAAATTAGGAATTAGGGAGGAGGGCTGGATACTGGACGTGGTTGGAATCTTGCTGTCGACCTGCGAAGTAACAAGTATAGAGAGGATCAGACTTCAAGTCCTCTTTGTGAGGTCTACGTTCGTTTGAAAATACTTTTAAAAACAAACTGGTGTTTTAAAGATCTAATTCTTGCCTACCTGAGAGCAGTGGTTATCTGTCCTACGTCCAATATTTCTTTGTCTTGTGTAGATAGGAAGTGGGCAGTCAGGTGAACTCTTGTAGATAGATAGTTGACCTTGTATGACAACGTACAAGTATAGGTTGCGGTTTGTTATACTTCTGCCTTGTACTTCATTAGGCCTGTCTGTCTGACTGTCCAAAAGAAAATTCTAACAGAGTTTGTTCACAAAACATAATCACATAAATATCTTATATCCCTGCTTAAATCTCGAATAATACACTTCTCACACAAATGGTAAGTACGTGCTTCATCAAACAAATGTTGCCATAAATGTTAATGTAAACCTGTCTTCTTATTTGCTTTATAAGTTCTTCTTATTGGCAGAAGTTCCAAAAATTATTTCTTTAAGAAGTTGCCTTTCTTGCGTAGGGCGCCTTAGAAATGAAAAGTACTTATCTCCTTTCTCTTGTTCTGTATTGCAGGTTCCTTCGTCGTGGGAGAAGAGGCATCAGAAAACGGCAAACCGCAATTGCAGGACGTAGCTCTTAGAGAAAATCCAGCAAGTCAGGAGGCCCCAGACGGGAGGTTTCCAGACACGATCCTTCCCGTGGAACAAGCGGAAGGCAAAGCGTCTTCCAGAACAATGGGTGCGGTTTAAATGGACAACCGCACCCAAACGCTCGCACGCACCCTTACGTTGTACGGTGGTGCGTACTGAGACTCCTACCTGTGCTTCACAATAGCGCTTCAGCTTCGCATTAGCGCTCAAGTCCCTCAGTCTCAAAGTCTTTCCCAGCTGAAGCGGAGCACACAAAGCCAAATATTAAACGCGCCGAACAAAACAATGCACATCTCTTGTCTTTCGATAATCTCCAGATCTTGAAAACTACCCAAACACACACTCAGGAATATTACAAATACGGTATTGACAGAAGAAATACACAACGTCTTTGCACTATTTCTTACATACTCCAAAACGTTTCATTAAACATACTAACTACAGGAGTGCTGGTGCACGGGAAAGGGGTGGGTTTTTTCCTATAACAAACCATATCACACTGATTGATAAATCAAGTGTGTGGTGGGACCAGCCCATAGCAACCCTTGTGTGATTCATGACACTTGTGAACCTTTCCAATGATGCAAGTCTGATATCATTAAGATAGTCAGCAAATCTGCTGCGCTTTAGTAGTGTCTCAAGACCGATCCTACAGTGTTGTGAAGGCATGCAATATTTCTAAGCGTACTTACAGTAATCAACTGGGTGTACTACCTTTCTCCAGTCAATGGGCCAGAGTTTTGAGTGTACTGTACTCCTAACACTTTACACTACAAAAATACACCCACTGGTCGGGTGGATCGAGAATGGTGTTAAACTTAATTTCATGAGGCAATGTGTCCCAAGATAATATACAATTCAGCATACCAAAGTACAGTCAAATACGAAAAGACTGACTCAATAAATGAATTAAAGAGCAGAATTAGAAGTTTTATTACAAATATATAAAATGTACAATACATGAAATAGTAAAGTGGAAATGCATCTAATCTCATTTATATGCATAAAGTCATTGCAGTGAAGGCTGTCTTTAATAGAACAATGCAGAGCAATAGGAAATATAATTAAAGTTCAAAGTTCCAAAATGCAGGAAAATCAGTAAGAACTCAGACAGCATCACTAGTATCATAGGGAAGATCTTCTGGCTCATCCCCAAAATCAGGCATTTATGTAGGAAATCTCCCAATAGAACAGTATGAAAACTGCTGAATTGGGGAGTGAGCAAGGAAATACATTTTCAACAACTCAGATTATGGGCTTTAAAAACATTGTACAGCCTAACCTAAGCACTAACCTACTAAATAAATAATGAATACACCCCAACCCCCTGATGAATGCCGTTTGGAGGTGTCAGAACAAACTAGTTACATACCGACTGTAAACCATTGTGAATTAATGCAATACCACATGTAAAAGACTTGGAAAAATGTTACAGTCTAAGTCCATGCCAAAGAGTCTTCTTCAAGAACAGTGTGATTCAGAAATAAACAGACATGACTTGCTTGACTATGTGCAGCACAAATAAACAGTGAAATAAACAGTGAATGTGGCATACATTTTGACAAGATGAAGTTGAAACCTATTTGAGGCCTATTTAGCATAAGACAGGATAACACCCTTCATATCAAATTCATTTCACATACAATAGCATCAGGTAAGAATACACGTGTGAATTTGAGTGTAGATTAAGATTCAGCAGATTGTTAATAACGCACACTTTTTTCATGAATACGCAATTCCTCAGCTTGCTTTCCTAAGAATCTCCCTTACTGCTCTGCAATCTCCCCGTACCTGCTTAGTGGTTCATTAATTCAGGAAAGGTTGATATAATTTGGCTACATTGTATAATCTTTACCAGCTACCAAAGAGAAATTCCAAGTCATGTTAATCGTTCACACAGCAATGTCAATGTCGCTGCCTCCTTTGCTATGCCCTTCCCCACAACATACACTTTAAAGGCCTGCCAAACCATAGTCGTACTCATCACAGAGATTAGGTTGAGGTCCGAATATTCTGTGATTGCTTTATGCAGCTCATTTCTGAAAGAGGCATCTAATTAGGATTCTAGTTTAGATCTCCATGTTCCAGTGTGCCAGGTACCTTGCTTACAGTACTATACCAGAACTATTAGGGAGTGGTCTGATAAGGATCTGCTTACAATGCCAGTGTGCCCAATCTAGGATGTCCAGCCCATAGACACCAGCCAATAGACTATTCTTGAGTTTGCATCGTGTACAGTAGATTAATAATTGTATTGTACTGTGGTTGGATGCTGTGCTCACCAAACATCCAAAAAGTCACTACCATTCATAATTTCTGCTATCATCGCAGACTGTGTAGGAGGTCTAGTCGTACAAGTGAATAAGTCCTACCTGCCCTTCCAACTGTAATTCACTCTAATTCTTTTGGGTTTAAACCTAGTAGTCATGCCGAGGAGGAACCCCTTCTGTAGTCACACATTCGTAATATCTCAGATCCTCACAATTGCCTAGGGATGCAAGAAAAGATAAGCTGCTGTACCTAGCGTGGTTCTCATGGTAACATTGTTTCTCATGAGCATCCATTTTTCATGTTGGAGGTTGTATGGCAAACATACCTATACCTCTCTAGTTGTCTGAGTTATTATAAGGAGTGTTACCACATAACTACTAATGTCTCTGTTGGTATACTCTTTCATCGCTAGCCGTCCAATGTACATTCTTTTCTTGCATCACTAACGTTTCAAATTTAGTACATATGGTCATTATAAGTCACAATATACAATTGGCCTACTGATTTTCTCTCTCTACTTTTGACATTTCTGATTGCTGTTCTTATGTGACATTCCAATACCTTGCACAACTCTTTATTATCAGCAGGACAAAGAATCATGTTCTTGCAATAACAAATTTCACATTTTACACTACACCTTTGTAGGGAAACGCCTCTTTTTGGATGATCCCCCCATTTGTTTTGGACTGATGCTGCTGGTATTTTGACTCTGTGCACCCTTAGATCCAGCACTTGGCACTTTACACCTGATCCCTGGACCCTGGTGGCGCGAAGTGGGATCACAAGCAAAGGAGCACTGCATAATCACCGGAGGCGTCCCGCAGCGCTGGACCCTCAGATCCAGAACTTGACACTTAATAGTCAATCCCTAGATCCTGGTGGCGTGAGGAGGGATCACAAACGCTACATAATCACCGGAGGCGTCCCGCAGCGCGGGACCCTCAGATCCAGCACATGGCACTTTAAACCCAATTCCTGGACCATGGTGGCTTGAGGGGGGAGCACTACATAATCACCGGAGGTGTCCGACAGCACGGGACCCTTAGATTCAGCACTTGGCACTTTACACCCAATCCTTGAACAATGGTGGTGTGAGGCGAGATCAGGAGGGCAGGAGCGCTACATAATCACTGGAGGCATCTTAGCCCATCAGAGCCCGACAGAGGCCGGGCTGGGCCCCCTCTCTTGGCCCCTTGGGAGCCCCCCAGTCCTTCTGTCATCGCAGGTGAGTGCATATGAGAGGAGAGTGTTGTAATTTTGCCTATCTCGAAATGATTAACCACTTATGTACCCGTGGGGTTTGTATGTTATATGACTATAAGCTGCAAGATCATTTAGGAGACCCTGAGATTCGAGAGCTGAGAGCTGAGACCTATAGCTCCATAAAAGACCATATGTACCATCTTGTATCGGGCGCCTTACCTAGCACAAACTAAGGGGTAAAGGAATGCAGAAAGTAAGAAGACTGAAACCATGCTGACCACATCTAAAACAACAGCGGGTTCGCGCTTAACATTGATGAACTATCTGACAGGGGCGATGGGGGCAATAGAAAAAATAATACCATGTGTTGAGGAGACTTTAAATGCGGAAAGCCGGGGAGCAGAGACAATTTCAAATGATGATCCCTTAACATCCGTGGATATTGAATCTCATCCCCAACAGGTCACTTATGGCTGTGTGCAGAATGTCTCAAACCTTGTATGGGTCAATGACCAGGAAAGTGATAGCCAACCCCCATAAAATGGCTCTAGAAATCCAGGGAAAGACATAAAGGGCGTGGACAATGGTCAAATAGGATCAAGAACTCTAAGTAAGAAAACATATAAAAAGCCAACTAGAAGGGTAAAACATCAGTGTCTTTGGACACAGGTCATGGCAGGAGATTAGTAGCACATACTCAGCCTTATAATCTGCGGAATGACATGGACAAGCTATCCACAAAGTAAGATGGGCAAGAGAACCTTTTAATAGAGGCTTTAGCCAAACTGACAGAGGGATTGACATCAATTGAAGAGTTTCTAAAAAAAACCAGGTAATTCAAATCATTGTAGCGAAAATAACGCCAAAGATTAGGCTGAGTCATCAAGAAATAAGGATAAGAGAGCCTCCCATATGCCAGCACCAGATACACTAACTGGTGCTGGCATATAGGAGACAATTCATGAGATTCAGCCATCAATGCCGGGGTCAAAAATTCCCATAGGTGCAGTAAGGCCCGCTAACAACCACGGCTTAAGAGACATAGACAGCATAAAACTAGAGAGGGGTTCAAACGACATGCCCCCTCTATTGAGTGAACTTGAACACGTTCATTCAGCCACGATCCGATCCAATTCTAGAAAAGAGGCGGAGCAGGTATCCTTAGATTTACCACCGGAGACCACTCCCTACACGATAGTTCTGGCAAACGTTCCTTTCCCACTCATGTGTATGAACCCTGGCCTGTCCTGAGGAACAAATCACTACATTGGCTGAGCACCAGAACTGGACTAAACAAAATACTTTTTTCTGAATTCAAAATGGCCAGAAGAGTACGTTGGGTAGGTAAAGCTGGGACAACCCTTGCAGGAGACTGTGGGTCCTAACATTCAGATCCCCTCACCTGGTGCAGGCTATCCTTCACAGGGCAGGGAACCACTTCATTATGCCTCAGTGGGTCATCATCATTCCACTAGGGTATTTTTACCAACCACCAAAGGTACACTTGTACTCTTAAACATACTAAGAGGATCAATCCAGCTCCATGGTACACCCCCGCACTGAACGCTTTAAGGAAGGAATGCAAAAGGTCAGAACGCATTTGGAGGAAAGACAAGTCTGTGAAGGAAAAAGACGTATTTCAGTCATCCATGAGAGCATACAAACTAGCACTCCGCAACGCCAAAAGTGCCTTTTATGAGGAAAAAATAAAGAATTCCTCCTGCTCAGCCAAGGAAACCTTTCTTATCCTTAAAGAGCTCCTCCATGTCCCCGACCCCCCACAAAAACCTATGGACCCCAAAGCAGCGGAAGGAAAATGTGTCAAACTAGCCACCTTCTTTGATGAAAAAATTAAAAAGATCCTCGCTTCTCTTCCCGCTGCTAAAACCGACTCCATTGAAGATATGAGGACCATCATCCCCTGCAGAGGAATTCCCCCTTGAAGCCCGCCGCCCCTCACTTGGTTTCCTTCGGCCCGGTTACCATGGAGGAGGTAGCAGCATCATTTGATTCAATAAAGAGTGGCGCTCCCAGTGACCCAGTGCCCATACGATTCCTCAAAAAAATCACCCATACCAAAGTGCCCCCGCTGACCGCTCTGATCAACACCTCATTAACCCAAGGTGAAGTCCCCCCTAGCTGGAAGGAAGCGGTCGTTAAAGGACTTCTTAAGAAACCTTCATTAGACCCTGAGGATCTATCAAACTATAGACCCATCTCTCTCCTTCCTTGGATTGGTAAGGTCACTGAGAAACTTGTAAATAAAAAACTGTCACAGTTCCTGGAAACCAACCATCTCCTCAAGAACTCCCAGACGGGCTTCCGACCAGGTCAAGGCACTGACATCGCTCTCCTTGCAGCAGTGGAGAAGGCCAGAGACATTCTCGATACAGGAGGATCAGTGGCTGTGGTCCTCCTGGACCTGAGTGCGGCCTTCGATACTGTCAGCCACCAGGTCTTAACCCAACGCCTGGAAAACATCGGAGTGAAAGACAAGGCTCTGAAATGGCTTTCATCCTTTCTCTGCCAGCGCTCCTTCCAAGTCTGGGAAGGTGACAGCCGCTCCCCTGCCATCCCCCTCCGGTGTGGTGTGCCACAGGGCTCGTCACTGAGCCCCACGTTATTTAACGTGTACATGGCCCCACTGGAGGAGAGGGTCTCCCCATTCGGAGTCACTATCATCAGTTATGCTGACGATACACAGCTGGTGGTAACTCTATCTCACCCCAAGCAAGAGCCCTCCAACCTTCATGACTGTCTCTCCAATATACAGCAATGGATGAACGACTCAGCCCTGAAATTAAATGGGTCAAAAACAGAGATTCTGCTCCTAGGTCAAAAAACGCTAGATCTACCCCCGAACATCTGGCCCGCCTGTCTTGGTGAACCTCCTGCCCCCAAGACGGAGGTCAAGAGTTTGGGAATATGGTTAGAGAAAGATCTTACCTTTAGAACGCAGGCAAGGAAGACGGCCGGCGTTTGTTTCGGCCTGTTAAGATCATGTAGGAAGGTGCTTCCCCTACTCCCTTTCAATTCCCGGAAACAGTTGATCCAAGGCCTGATTGTGTCCAGGCTGGACTACAGTAACGCCATTTATTTGGGAGCCCCTGAAACCACCCTCCAGACACTACAGAAAATCCAGAATGCCGCTGCCCGGATGCTCACGAACACCCCGGCCAGAACATCTGCAAAACCCGCATTGAAAAAACTGCACTGGCTACCGATCAGGGAAAGAGTGGTATTCAAGGCCCTCTGCCTGGCTCACAAAGTGCTCCACAACGAAGGCCCACCAATTCTCAAAAACTGTATCACCCCCTATAGACCTACTAGAGCGCTCCGATCGGACCATGGAAACCTCATTGTGGTACCCAGGGTGAAAAAAGCCTGTTCAGGAGGTCGCCGTTTTTCGGTTCACACAGCGAAGCAATGGAACGCGCTCCCTATGAAACTAAGAACAGAACCGAATCTCCTCCGTTTTAGGAAATCGCTCAAAACCCTCCTCTTTCCATAAACCATTCTTATTTTCCGCACCCCCTCCCATCAGGATTACGAGGTATAGCGCTGGGATACTCATGGGTGACTACGCGCTCTATAAAAACCTTAAAT
Organism: Triturus cristatus; assembly: GCF_964204655.1. NCBI lineage: Eukaryota > Metazoa > Chordata > Amphibia > Caudata > Salamandridae > Triturus > Triturus cristatus. The sequence goes on from NC_140579.1 coordinate 279,657,151, forward strand.
AAATAATAATACAGTGGAGCAGACCTAGGACTAGGAACCACTCTGGCATGATGCACCATAGAAATATGGTCCCGGTCAGTAACCATTTCGATAGCCTTAACACTTTAGAAGATATAGACTGACTAACTAAAGAAATAGGTCCACACCCCATAAAAAAGGAGGATTCTGACAGAAATAGGTCTAGAAAATTAAACATATGTAGATTTGTCACCGACCATCCACAAAATGAAACAATAAATCAGGCCCAGCCACTAATTCAGTCCAATCAGAGAAATTAGATGTCAGGTACTATATGTCCTGTAGAGGGCTCTACACTCACTCAAAGCACCAGACTGAATCAGGTACAACCTCCTAATCCGGTGACACACCTATACATTTTTGAAAACTAGACACCCAGGGGAATCCAGGATGGGGTGACTTGACTGCATCACACCAGGGTCTGTTACCCAGAATCCCTTGCAAACCTAACAAATTGTCAAAAAAAACATATTTTCTCCATATTTCTGTGGTGGAAAGTTCCGGAATCTGCGTGGATCCACAAATATCCAACCACCCCGCGACCCCCAAAGTCTTACGAGAAAACCGGTACCTCACTTGTGCAGGTCGGCCTAGTGCTTGCGACAGGAAACAGCGCAAAACACAACGTGGTCACACCTCAATTTCGCAGTGAAAAATGGCCCTTTTTTGGCAAAGTGCCTAGCTTTAGTTTTTGAACCCTAGCTCTGCGGGCACCTTGGTAAACCTAGCAAACCTATACGTTTTTGAAAACGAGACACCCAGGGGAATCCAGGATGGGGTGACTTGACTACCTCCCACCAGGGTCTATTACCCAGAATTCCATGCAAACCTAAAAAATTGTCAAAACAAACACATTTTCCCCACATTTCTGTGGTGGAAAGTTCCGGAATCTGCATGGATCCACAAATTTCCACACACCCCGCGTTCCCCAAAGTCTTGCAAGAAAAACGGTACCTCACTTGTGTGGGTCGGCCTAGTGCCCGCGACAGGGAACGGCGCAAAACACAACGTGGTCACACCTCAATTTCGCAGTGAAAAATGACCCTTTTTCGGCAAAGTGCCTAGCTCTAGTTTTTTAACCATAGCTCTGCGGGCACCTTGGGAAACCTAGCAAACCTATACATTTCTGAAAACTAGAACACCCAGGGGAATCCAGGATGGGGTGACTTGACTGCCTCGCAGCAGGGTCTGTTACCCAGAATACCTTGCAAACCTAAAAAATTGTAAAAAAAAACACATTTTCCCCACATTTCTGTGGTGGAAAGTTCCGTAATCTGCGTGGATCCACAAATTTTGACCCACCCCGCGTTCCCCAAATTCTTACGAGAAAAACGGTACCTCACTTGTGTGGGTCGGCCTAGTGCCCGCGACAGGAAACGGTGTATAACGCAACGTGGTCACACCTCAATTTCGCAGTGAAAAATGACCCTTTTTCGGCAAAGTGCCTAGCTGTAGATTTTTAACCCTAGCTCTGCGGGCACCTTGGGAAACCTAGCAAACCTATGCATTTATCAAAACTAGACACCCAGGGGAATCTAGGATGGGGTGACTTGACTGCCTCCCACCAGGGTCTGTTACCCAGAATCCCTTGCAAACCCAAAATATTGTCCAAAAAAACACATTTTCCCCACATTTCTGTGGTGGAAAGTTCCAGAATCTGCGTGGATCCACAAATTTCCACCCACCCCGCGTTCCCCAAAGTCTTACAAGAAAAACAGTACCTCACTTGTGTGGGTCGGCCTAGTGACCGCGACAGGAAACGGCACAAAACGCAACGTAGTCACACCTCAATTTCGCAGTGAAAAATTACTCTTTTTCGGCAAATTGCCTAGCTCTAGTTTTTTAACCCTAGCTCTGCGGGCACCTTGGGAAACCTAGTAAACCTATACATTTTTGAAAACTAGACACCCAGGGGAATCCAGGATGGGGAGACTTGACTGTCTCCCACCAGGGTCTGTTACCCAGAATCCCATGCAAACCTAAAAAAAAAATTTTAAAACACATTTTCCCAACATTTCTGTGGTGGAAAGTTCCGGAATCTGCGTGGATCCACAAATTTTCACCCACCCTACGTTCCCCAGTGTCTTGTGAGAAAAATGGTTCCTCACTTTTGCGGGTCGGCCTAGTGCCCGCGGCAGGAAACGGCGCAAAACACAACGTGGTCACACCTCAATTTCGCAGTGAAAAATGACCCTTTTTTGGCAAAGTGCCTAGCTGTAGTTTATGAACCCTAGCTCTGCGGGCACCTTGGGAAACCCAGCAAACTTATACATTTCTGAAAACTAGACACCTGTGTGCTTCCAGGGAGGTATGGCTTGCGTGGATCCCCCAACGTTTCCTTTTGCCAGAATCCCCTGCAAACCTCAATTTTAGCTTAAAAAAATCACATTTTTCACAAACTTTTGTGTGGGAAAGTTGTGGCATCACCGGGCTCACTCAAATTTCCCACCATCCAGCGTTCCCCCGGGTCTCCCGGTAAAAATGGTGCCTCACTTGTTTGGGAGGCCCAAGTACCCGCATGGGAAATTTGTGTGAGCCCGGTGATGCCACAGCTTTCCTACACAAAAATGTGTGAAAAATTTGATTTTTTTCAGCTAAAATTAAGGTTTGCAGGGGATTCTGGGTAAGGAAACGTTGGGGGATCCACGCAAGCCATACCTCCCTGGAAGCCCCCGGGGTCTAGTTTTCAGAAATGTATGGGTTTGGTAGGTTTCCCTAGATGGCTGCCGAGCACCGGGCCAAAAACCCAAGTGACCCCCCTTGCAAAACCAGGTGGTTTCGAGATAGGCAATTTTGATGTCGCCTCACTACGTTTTGGGCCCTTGCCTGTCGCGGGTACTTGGGCCTCCCACACAAGTGAGGCACCATTTTTACCGGGAGACCCGGGGTAACGCTGGGTGGTGGGAAATTTGAGTGAGCCCGGTGATGCCACAACTTTCCCACACAAAAATGTGTGAAAAATTTGATTTTTTCAGCTAAAATTGAGGTTGGCAGGGGATTCTGGGTAAGGGAACGTTGGGGGATCCAAATGTATGGGTTTGGTAGGTTTCCCTAGATGGCCGCCGAGCACCGGCCCAAAATCCCAAGTGGCCCCCTTGCAAAACCAGGTGGTTTTGAGATAGGCAATTTTGATGTCGCCTCACTAAGTTTTTGGCCCTTGCCTGTCGCGGGTACTTGGGCCTCCCACACAAGTGAGGCACAGTTTTTACCTGGGAGACCCGGGGGAATGCTGGGTGGTGGGAAATTTGAGTGAGCCCGGTGATGCCACAACTTTCCCACACAAAAATGTGTGAAACATTTGATTTTTTCAGCTAAAATTGAGGTTGGCAGGGGATTCTGAGTAAGGAAACGTTGGGGGATCCATGCAAACCTCACCTCCCTGGAAGCCCCCGGGTGTCTAGTTTTCAGAAATGTATGGGTTTGGTAGGTTTCCCTAGATGGCCGCCAAGCACCGGGCCAAAAACCCAAGTGACCCACCTTGCAAAACCAGGTGGTTTTGACATGATTAGTTGTTTGTTTCTACAGCGTGAAAATTTCGGTACAATATTGCAAGGAAAATGTGACAGACATTTTGAGGTTTGCAGGACATTGTGGATAAAATAACTATTTGGAATTCACATTAGAGACATCACCATGAACTCCCATGGGTTTACGACAATATCTACAGTTGGTGGGTTATTCTTACATGGAACATACACCTTGGCAGAGAAACTAAAAAGACAAAGATTCCTGCACAGCCATCTATTCCTAATAAGGATTCTTTATATAGGATTATCACAAGACCATTAAACGATTAAAAATACACAATACGGTTGCTTAGTTGGTAAAAGATTGCTTAGTTTCTCTTAAGTTCTTAAATGTGACACTTTAAGTCAATGTACCTTAGATGCGACACGCAGGGCAACGAAAGTGTTGCAGCGATGCAGATGCGTTGAAGTTCTTGGTGCAAAAGAAATAAAGACGGGATCTTCCAGATGCGTTACGCTTCTCCGATGTTGCGAGAAGGCTCGACCCGATGCGTCAGCTACAGCGGCGTCACCCTTGACAAGATGCGACGACAGCGGCCTTGGCAGCGGCACTCTTCTCCGACGTTGCGAGACGCTTCCACTCAATGCGATGCTGCAGCGGCGACACCCCTTCTGCGAGATGCGACGACAGCGGCTCCGACGGTGGCACGCTTCTCCGTGGATGCGAGGTGCTTTTCTGGTTGCGGTGCAATGCGACAACTACGATGGCTGCGATGGCGACACGCTTCCTCCTCGATGCGAGACGCTTCTCTCGATGCGGTGCAATGCGACAGCTACGATGGCTGCGATGGCGACACGCTTCTTCGGCGTTGCGAGACACTTCCGGAATGATGCGAGACGCTTACGCTCGATGCGATGCTGCAGCGGCGACACCCTTTGCGACGACAGCGGCTTCGACGGCGGCACGCTTCTCTTCCTTACGTCGCGCTTCCAGCTCCTTGCGACAGGCAGTCCCTCAGAAGGCCCAACAACAGCAGCAGGCACTTCCAAAAAGACTCTGGGGAGCTGGGGGTGAAGTCCACTGGTTCTGGGACTTCGTTCAAGGGGCAAGCTCAGTTCAAGCCCTTGGAGATCTTTTCAAAGCACAAGTTGAAGCAAAGTCTTTAGCAGTCTTTCTCCTCTCCTTCAGCAGCAAGGCAACCACTGCAGGCCAATCCCCCAGGTCAGGGACAGCTACTCCTCCTACAGCTTTCCCAGTTCCTTCTCCTCTGGCAGAGGTTCTTCTTGTTTCAGCAGGATCTAATTTCTTGGGAGCAGGGTCCCAATACTTATACCCCTAATTCCTTTGTTCCTCTGGGGTTGAGGGGCCTTTGCCCAGTTCAAACCAGTTCTTGAGCACTCTGTTGACATGACTCTGCCTTTCTATTCAGGGTGCAGGGCAGAGTCATCAGCCGCTCCGCAGGAGGTGGAGCCAGCATTGTGGTAGCAGAGCACAACCCTATTCAGAGCCCAGGTGCACTCCTCCCACCCATCTGACTGCCAATCTTCCTATTCACCACCAGGCTGCCTAGCCCTGCCCCTCTGGGTTTCCCCAGCCCTGTCACTCACACAACCAGACAGGCAGATACACATCATAGCAGAGGCGGGCTGAAATGGTCAAGCAAGCAAATACCAACTTTCTAAAAGTGGTATTTGCAAACACAGAATATTTAAATAAACTTTACTAAAAGATGTATTTTAATATTCTGAGTTCAGGCATACTAAACTCGAAATTCTACCATGTTCCCTGGGTCTGTTAGGATCATAGAATGCAACAATTCTAACAGCCCATTCTGGCCTATGGAGAACAGGTAGCCTTACAATAGTGAAAAACGAAAATGGCTGTAATTCACTACTAGGACATGCCACACACATCAGGGCTTGTCCTACCTTATGCTTACAATGCACCCTGCCCTTGGGCCTACCATAGGGGTGACTAATATGAAGTTAAGCGAAGGTTTAGGGACTGGCAAGTGTGTGCACTTGCCAGTCAGCATGACAGTACCAGACTGCATGCAGGCTCTGCAATGGGAGACCTTAGATACATTTTACCAGGCCGCTTCTGTGGGTGGCACAACCGGTGCTGCAAGCCCACCAGCAGCATTTGTATTTACAAGCCCTGGCACTCCTGGTGCACTTTACTGGGGTCTGACTGTAAACCAAATAAGCCAATCATGGAATCCAACCAACATACACATTTTAAATAGGGAGCACTTGCACTGTGGCACTGTTCCCGTGGAAGTAACCTCCTGCTAATAAAGGCTACAGGTTGATCTAGGCCCTCTTCATTAATCTGTGAAAGAACAGCCCCCACACCATGCTCTGAAGCGTCTGTCTGAACGATAAACTCTTTGGATAAGTTGGGAGCCAAAAGCACGGGCGCCGTGCACATAGCAGCTTTCAGGGCCTCAAAAGATTTCTGACAGGTGTCAGTCCAAATCACATTCCTGGGCTGCTTCCTTGAAGTCAGCGCTGTCAAGGGGGCAACAATGTTGCCATACCCCTTGACAAACCTCCTGTAGTACCCGGTGAGACCTAGGAAGGCTCTCACCTCTGTCTGGGTTTTGGGTGACTCCCAATTCAGGGTTGAAGGGGTGCCACCTGGCCACTCCCAACTTGGTGCCCCAAGTACACCACTGAACCCTGCCCGATCTGGCACTTACTCGCCTTGATCGTGAGGCCTGCCCTCCGCAGCGCCATCAACACTTTCCAGAGGTGGCGCAGGTGCTCCTCCCACGTGGAGCTGAACACTGCGATGTCATTCAGGTAGGCTGCACTGAACGAATCCAGCCCAACCAACACCTGGTTGACCAACCTCTGGAAGGTGGCAGGGGCATTTTTCATCCCAAAGGGCATAACCCGGAACTGGTAATGCCCATCAGGGGTGGAAAATGCTGACCTCTCTTTGGCCCCATCGGTCAAGGCGATCTGCCAATACCCAGACGTTAGATCAAATGTGCTGAGGTAATTGGCAGCCCCTAGCCGATCTATGAGCTCATCAGCTCTGGGGATGGGATGTGCGTCAGTCCTGGTGACCGGATTGAGTCCTCTGTAGTCCACACAGAACCGGAGTTCGGGTGTGGCTCCCGGCGCTGCAGCCTTTGGGACCAAGACCACTGGGCTGGCCCAAGGACTGCTTGAGGACTCAATTACCCCAAGGGCAAACATCTTGGAGACCTCCTCCTTGATGCAGGCCCTTACCCTGTCAGTCACCCTGTAGGCCTTGTGCCTCACAGGTGTACTATCCCCAGTGTCCACATCATGGACGCACCAATCAGTGACACCGGGAACCAGGGAAAACAGGTCCGAAAATTGTCCCAGCAGCTGGCGACAATCATTCTGTTGCTCAGGGGTCAGGGTGGAAGAGAGGATGACACCATCCACTGACCCATCTTGCTCCTTGACTGACAGGAGGTCAGGAAGAGGCTCGGTCTCCTCCTCCATCCCAGCATCTGTCGCTAAGAGCATGCCCACTTGGGACCTCTCCAAGTGGGACTTGAGGCGGTTGACATGTAGGACCCTTAAGGGGTTCCTAGGAGACTTCAGGTCCACCAAATAGGTAACCGGACTCTTGCGCTCCACCACCTCAAAGGGACCGGTCCACTTATACTGGAGCGCACAAGGCTCCACGGGGGCCAAAACCCATACCTTCTGTCCAGGCTGAAGCTCTACCAGAGTGGCATTCCGGTCGTACCACCGCTTCATCTCCTCCTGGCTGGCTTCCTGGTTTGCCTCAGCAAGTTCCCTGAAACGCCTAGTCTGGTTCCTGAAGGCCAGCATGTAGCTATATACATTCTGGGGAGGTTTCCTGGGAGATTGCTCTCAGCCTTCCTTGACCAGACTTAGAGGTCCTCTCACTGGGTGTCCGTACAGAAGCTCAAAGGGACTGAACCCTAGAGACTTCTGTGGCACCTCTCTGTAAGCAAAGAGGAGGCATCGTAAGAGGACGTCCCACTTACGCCTCATGGGTCCTTCCAGACCCATTATCATGCCTTTGAGGGTTCGGTTGAATCTCTCAACCAACCCGTTTCCTTGGGGTGGTAAGGTGTGGTGAACTTGTAGGTTACACCACACTCTTGCCAAAGGGATTTCATATATTTAGATATGAAATTGGTACCTCGGTCAGACACCACCTCTAGAGGGAATCCCACTCGGGAGAAAATTCCCATCAGCGCACGTCCCACCACGGGGCCGTCACTGTCCTCAGAGGGATGGCTTCTGGGTACCGGGTGGCATGGTCCACCAGGACCAGGATGAACCTATTGCCCATTGTTGTCCTGGGGTCCAGTGGCCCCACAATGTCAATCCCCACTCGCTAGAATGGGGTACCGACCACAGGGAATGGTTGGAGTGGAGCCTTCTGCTTCCTTCCACTCTTCCCACTTGCATGGCAAGTTTGGCATATACTGCAGTGAGTATCTGAACTACTGCGCATTTGGGGCCCAAAGAAGTGGGTGACAAGCCTTTCAAAGGTCTTGTCCTGCCCCAAATGTCCTGCTAAGGGTACATCGTGAGCCAGCCCCAGTAGGAAGGCTCTGAAGCGCTGGGGTACCACCAGCACACGGGCTGACCCAGGCTCAGCAACCTTAGGCTCAGAATACAGGAGGTCGTTCTCCCAGTAAATGAAATGTGTTCCGGACTGATCACCGTTGGCCTGGTCTGCAGCCTGCTGCCGCATACCCACAAGAGAAGGGCATTCTTTCTGCTCCCTGGAGGATCCTCCTTCTTGCTGCCAATGGGTCAGCTCAGGCAGGTCCCCCAGTTCAGCTATCTGTTCCCCCGTAGGTTCCAGGGCATCCCCCTCAAGGTCTGCTCCCTCCTGGACCATGGGAACTTCAGGAGCCGGTTTCCCGCGCCCCCTGCTCCTTCTCTTTAAGGCCGGTCCCTGGGCCTCCCTCTCAGGCTCCAGGACCTCTTGAGTACCTCTACTGGCTGCCATGGACCGTGTGGTCCATGGCCCAATCCGGCATACCCAACATCTCCAGGTGAGCACTCCGCTCCACCTTAGCCCAAGGTGAGCTCTCCAGATCGTTTCCAAACAGACAGTCTACAGGCATGGCGGGCCTCACAGCTACCTGAAGAGTACCAGAGACCCCCCCCACTGAAAGGGAACCTGAGCCACTGGGCAGTGACTCTCGGTGTTGTCGGCGGCAACAACCGGATAGAATGCTCCTGGGACAACCTGCTCCTGAGACACCAGGTGGCGCTTGACAGCCGTCACACTGGCTCCTGTGTCTTTTAGAGCTACAACCCTATGGCCATTTATGGTCACCCACTGCCTGTATTTTTTAGTGTTCTCAGGCAGCTGGGTTTGGGGGACCACTTCACAGTCTCCTAATGAGAGCAGGGACATCTCTGTGGGACCCCACCCACCTTGGACACCCATCTCCTCCCCCAGGGCTACACTAGTCACCTGCCGGGATGGAGCACCACTGGGTGCTGGTTTACCAAACAATGGACATTTCACATCAGAGGCAAAATGCCCCATGTTACCACACTTGTAACATCTGATGGGCCCCTTCTGAACAGGTGTACCTGCCGGGGCCCCTGTCGGTTTCTGGGGTGGGGGAGGCTGAGAACCTTTCCCTTGGTTCCCTTGGGGACTACTTTGGGGCCTCTTCTGGAACTCCCTCTGTTTACCCTTGTCCCCCCACTCTTCTGCTGGGGAACCTGCCCACCTTCGGTGGAATCTCCCACTTGACCCTTATGGACCCTGGTACTGACCCAGCGGTCCGCCTCCTCAGCAAGCTTCCTAGGGTTAATCAGCCTACTATCAATCAGGTGCTGGCGTAGCTCAGGAAAACAATTACTTGACAAGTGCTCCCATGCCATTAAATCAAGAAGCCCTTGAAAATCATTAACTTTGCTACCCTTCACCCAACCATCCAGTGCTCTGCAAAAAAAAGTCACATATTCAACATACGTACTGTTTGGAATCTTGGTGCAACCCCTGAACCTTTGCCTATACAACTCAGGGGTCAACCCATACCTAGACATCAAAGCAGCCTTCATATGGGGATAGGAATTATAATCATCTGAAGGCAAATCCAGCAGTATATCCCGCCCCTCACTAAGGAACTGTCCCCACAACCCCGCTCCCCAATCTTTCTCAGGGACCCGGTGGGAAGACATGGCTACCTCATAGGCCTTAAACCACTGCCCTATGTCATCATTCTTGAAGAATTCCTTAACCACATCCTTGGGTACGTACACCCTTGACTCTGTCTGCACTGACGGTGTGCTGCCACCAGAGGGAGCCTTTTCTAGACTCTGGGCTTTCAGCTCCATCTCCCTCAAAACATTTTCATGTTCATATTGTAGCTTCTTTTCTTCCAGGGCTAACTTTCTACTCTGCATTTCCAATTCTAACTGCCCACTTAACTTGAGCTTGGCCAGCTCCAATTCATGCATCCTACACTCTTTTCTATCTGCCAGCTCTTCTGGAGATATACTCTTACTAGACACACTGCTACCAGCAGAGGAAGGGCTTCTCCTTCCTCTTGAGCCCACTGGCCCATCCAGCTGCTCATCTGCATTATCATCATCCATGGCATTCCTTGCTTCTACCCAGGCCCTGAGCACCTTGTAGAACTCTGGCTTGCTTTTACATCCAGTAGTAGAAACCTTGAATCTCCTGCAGAAGGACTTTAGCTGCTTGGCAGTGTAACTGTCTATTTTCTCTTCTTCCCATTCCAATTCAGATTTCACAGAGACTACGGATGCTGCTTTCTCCACCATGGTTAAGTTTGGCAGTACTCAAAAATAGAAAGTCCCAAAAAGAAATCTACCAACAAGTATTGGTTGCGTTTAAGGTCTGCACTCACTAAGTAGTGTTCACCAATCACTGTACATGAGTCACAAATGCAAGTCCAGAATCCTCAACGCTGACCACCAAAGTTAGAATCCGGGTTCTCTGGTTGGCACAGGTAGGTACTTGTGACAAGCAGGGAACCTTTCCTCTAGTCAGGGTAAGGGGTTACACTACTAAAACAACCCCTTGCTCACCCTCTAGGTAGCTTGGCGCGAGCAGACAAGACTTATCTCAGAGCGTTATAGGTTAAGCATTTGTGAACACATACAGTAACCAAGTGACAACACTACAAATGGACACCACACAGGTATTTATATTAAAAATAAGGATTCTTTATATAGGATTATCACAAGACCATTAAACGATTTAAAAAAACGATTAAAATTACACAATACGGTTGCTTAGTTGGTAGAAGATTGCTTAGTTTCTCTTAAGTTCTTAAATGCGACACTTTAAGTCAATGTACCTTAGATGCGACACGCAGGGCAACGAAAGTGTTGCAGCGATGCAGATGCGTTGAAGTTCTTGGTGCAAAAGAAATAAAGACGGGATCTTCCAGATGCGTTACGCTTTTCCGATGTTGCGAGAAGGCTCGACTCGATGCGTCAGCTACAGCGGCGTCACCCTTGACGAGATGCGACGACAGCGGCCTTGGCAGCGGCACTCTTCTCCGACGTTGCGAGACGCTTCCACTCGATGCGATGCTGCAGCGGCGACACCCCTTCTGCTTGATGCGACGACAGCGGCTCCGACGGTGGCACGCTTCTCCGTGGATGCGAGGCGCTTTTCTGGTTGCGGTGCAATGCGACAACTACGATGGCGACATGCTTCCTCCTCGATGCGAGATGCTTCTCTCGATGCGGTGCAATGCGACAGCTACGATGGCTGCGATGGCGACACGCTTCTTCGGCGTTGCGAGACACTTCCGGAATGATGCGAGACGCTTCAGCTCGATCCGATGCTGCAGCGGCGACACCCTTTGCGAGATGCGACGACAGCGGCTCCGACGGCGGCACGCTTCTCTTCCTTGCGTCACGCTTCCAGCTCCTTGCAACACGCAGTCCCTCAGAAGGCCCAACAACAGCAGCAGGCACTTCCAAAAAGACTCTGGGGAGCTGACGGTGAAGTCCACTGGTCCTGGGACTTCGTTCAGGGGGCAAGCTCAGTTCAAGCCCTTGGAGATCTTTTCAAAGCACAAGTTGAAGCAAAGTCTTTAGCAGTCTTTCTCCTCTCCTTCAGCAGCAAGGCAACCACTGCAGGCCAATCCCCCAGGTCAGGGACAGTTACTCCTCCTACAGCTTTCCCAGTTCCTTCTCCTCTGGTTCTTCTTGTTTCAGCAGGATCTAATTTCTTGGGAGCAGGGTCCCAATACTTATACCCCTAATTCCTTTGTTCCTCTGGGGTTGAGGGGCCTTTGCCCAGTCCAAACCAGTTCTTGAGCACTCTGTTGACATGACTCTGCCTTTCTATTCAGGGTGCAGGGCAGAGACATCAGCCGCTCCGCAGGAGGTGGAGCCAGCATTGTGGTAGCAGAGCACAACCCTATTCAGAGCCCAGGTGTACTGCTCCCACCCATCTGACTGCCAATCTTCCTATTCACCACCAGGCTGCCTAGCCCTGCCCCTCTGGGTTTCCCCAGCCCTGTCACTCACACAACCAGACAGGCAGATACACATCATAGCAGAGGCGGGCTGAAATGGTCAAGCAAGCAAATACCAACTTTCTAAAAGTGGTATTTGCAAACACAGAATATTAAAATAAACTTTACTAAAAGATGTATTTTATTATTCTGAGTTCAGGCATACATAACTCGAAATTCTACCATGTTCCCTGGGTCTGTTAGGATCATAGAATGTAACAATTCTAACAGCCCATTCTGGCCTATGGAGAACAGGTAGCCTTACAATAGTGAAAAACGAAAATGGCTGTAATTCACTACTAGGACATGCCACACACATCAGGGATTGTCCTACCTTATGCTTACAATCCCCCTGCCCTTGGGCCTACCATAGGGGTGACTAATATGAAGTTAAGGGAAGGTTTAGGGACTGGCAAGTGTGTGCACTTGCCCAGTCAGCATGACAGTACCAGACTGCACGCAGGCTCTGCAATGGCAGACCTTAGATACATTTTACCAGGCCGCTTCTGTGGGTGGCACAACCGGTGCTGCAAGCCCACCAGCAGCATTTGTATTTACAAGCCCTGGCACTCCTGGTGCACTTTACTGGGGTCTGACAGTAAACCAAATAAGCCAATCATGGAATCCAACCAACATACACATTTTAAATAGGGAGCACTTGCACTGTGGCACTGGTTGGCAGTGGCACAGTGCTATGAGCAGCTAACACCAGCAAAATACATGAGGCACAGCGACAAAAAAGTGGAAGGGAGACTCACGCCAAGGTGCCAGGTCTAACATACACCCTGCTTCAGGAAGACAAAAAAGACAAATATTACTGCACAGCCATCTAATCCTAAAGCACACACACATACTGGTTGGATTTGGCACGAGGGTGAGTAATGGTTCAGTATATACAATTGTATTGGCAAGGGATTTCACAAAATGAAATACACTATTAATAATTGAAAGGACGAGAAACTGAAACATTGACTCACAGCTCGTGAGCTGTAAAGCCACGACAAGGCACCAACCTCTTTACAGGCCATTCATACACCTTTCATACGTGTGACACATACAAAACATTCACGCCGCCAGCCCCGGGCCCATCACATTACAACACTCACACCAGCAGACAGCGCCATTCAAGGGCCCATCACTTCCACACGCCCACATTCCTGACACAGCAACTACACAAACTGATGGATTGCGTGGAGTGGCGCTCAGTTAGCAGTGTGTGTAGTGACCAGCAGCAAGTCACTACTCACACACCGCCAGCCGAGCGCCAGTCCACACACACCGCCAGCCAAGCGCCAGTGCACGCACACCGCCAGCCAAGCGCCAGTCCATGCACACCTCCAGCCAAGCACCAGTCCATGCACACCTCCAGCCAAGCGCCACTCCACGCACACCGTCAGCCAAGTGTCACTCCACGCACACCGCCAGCCAAGCGCCAGTCCACGCACACCTCCAGCCAAGCACCAGTCCACGCACACTGCCAGCCAAGCGCCACTCCATGCACACCGCCAGCCAAGCGCCACTCTACGCACACCACCAGTCAAGCGCCAGAACACACACACTGCCAGCCAAGCACCAGTCCACACACACCTCCAGCCAAAAGCCAACCTACACACACCACCATCACATTTAGGATTTTATATACAAAAAAACACAAACAAATTGCAAATAGATACAAATCTTCTAACACAAAATCTGAAACTAAATACATTGCACTAATGCCAACCTTGAAACAGAATCATTTTTTTAAACATTACAGACCAGGCAGTTCACTTTACCACTCATGGAAGCTCGCAAAATTTATTTTGCGTGTGGTACGCTCTAAAACAAGTAGGCATACACAGCCCAGGGTTAGAAGGACACCCAGGACAGAAATAACGAGACTCCTTCGCGTATCTCTTCGCCAACAGACTCTACATCTCCTAGTGGGAAATTCTTTTGAAGGTGTGAGAGGGATGTAATCAGGAAAGTGGTGATCTTACAATCAAGCCACATCCTCCACCACTCCAAATCTAGGAACACTTGCCTGTTCCACAACAACAAGGCTAGCTATCACAGATTGCTGAAACTGAAGAAATGTCTACTTTGACGCAGGAGAACACTCCTTGAACACAATAAAAGCATTGAAACTTGCTAATTCAAAGAAATGGATGGCCAACTTCTTATACCAAACATAAGCCATCCGAATAGCAGAGTAAGGTTCCAACCTCTGATCTACTCTGTCAACACCACCCATGTGCTTATTGTAGTCTAGAATGCACACAGGTTTACGCACTTCAGAAACCTGACCCCAAACAGCCACAGGTGAAGTACTCTCATCATGGATGGTAGTCAGCATGTACACATCCCTCCTGTCCACAAATTTTACAGCTAGTAGTTCATCACTACGCAAGGAACTGCACTGCCCTCTCTGAAGTTTTTTGCAAACAAGCTCTTTCGGATAACCTTTACGGTTAGAGCGGAGTGTGCCACATGCAAAAGTGTCCACTTTATACAATTCCTTAAATAATTGCAAAGCAGTATAGAAGTTATCAAGGTACAAATGGTGGCCTCTGTTAAACAGTCTTCTAGCAAGATCCCTACACAATTTTCTCTGAAACTCCAAAAGTGGACGGACAACCTAGTAGAATCTCTACCAGTGTACACACGAAAATTAAAAACATATCCTTTCCTACTCTCAGACAACATATACAGCTTAATTCCATAGCGTGCCCTCTTGCTAGGTCAGCCTGGAGAAGGTGACCACTTACATCGAGCGCGCTAGCCGCTAGCTACGCTTTTAGGCAGCTTCCATACATTTTAATACTCCCGTTTTGTATTTTGTTTATTTTTGGTGATTCTTACCCTGGTTTTATCTCGCTGACCTTCCTGGCCTCATTCCTGCACATTAGAACCCCCCCTGGGGACCATCTACACCGCCTTTGGCGGGTCCGGGATCACGGGGTTGTGGGAGCCACGTTTTTGAGCGCCATCTTGGATTGGGCAGGGGCTCGCTCGCGTAATCTCGCGAGATCTCGCCCTTTTGAGCCTATTTGAGGCTTCGAGTAACCGCAGGTCAGCCTGGAGAAGGTGACCACTTACATCGAGCGCGCTAGCCGCTAGCTACGCTTTTAGGCAGCTTCCATACATTTTAATACTCCCGTTTTGTATTTTGTTTATTTTTGGTGATTCTTACCCTGGTTTTATCTCGCTGACCTTCCTGGCCTCATTCCTGCACATTAGAACCCCCCCTGGGGACCATCTACACCGCCTTTGGCGGGTCCGGGATCACGGGGTTGTGGGAGCCACGTTTTTGAGCGCCATCTTGGATTGGGCAGGGGCTCGCTCGCGTAATCTCGCGAGATCTCGCCCTTTTGAGCCTATTTGAGGCTTCGAGTAACCGCAGGTCAGCCTGGAGAAGGTGACCACTTACATCGAGCGCGCTAGCCGCTAGCTACGCTTTTAGGCAGCTTCCATACATTTTAATACTCCCGTTTTGTATTTTGTTTATTTTTGGTGATTCTTACCCTGGTTTTATCTCGCTGACCTTCCTGGCCTCATTCCTGCACATTAGAACCCCCCCTGGGGACCATCTACACCGCCTTTGGCGGGACCGGGATCACGGGGTTGTGGGAGCCACGTTTTTGAGCGCCATCTTGGATTGGGCAGGGGCTCGCTCGCGTAATCTCGCGAGATCTCGCCCTTTTGAGCCTATTTGAGCCATTCTTTGGTCGCGCAGCGGTGACGCGCAGCGGGGCGCCTTCATCGCGCCAGAGTCCAGCCAGAGTCCAGCCAGAGTCCAGCCAGAGTCCAGCCAGAGTCCAGCCAGAGTCCTGCCCGTCTGCGCTCGTCCGCGCTGAGGACGGCCTGGACGACTGGCCCTGGGACTCTGCCAAAATGTCTTCCCCCTATTGCAGCTACACCGTCAGCCAATTGCTGGCCCTTAAACCCCGCACTAAATGCTGCTCTCACTCTTATGAACCGGATGACCTTCTCCTTCCGTTGCGATGTGATTGTCCTTCGACGTTAAGGCCCCGTGACTCCGCCCCCATCCTTCCTCCTGTGGAACCCCCCGTCATTTCGAGTCCTAAGTCTGTAGGAATAGAGGGCATCTTGGTTAATGCCCGTTCCCTTGTCAAGAACAAGGTTATGTTCAAGGAGATGGTTCTGGATAGAACACCCACTCTTGTATTGGTGACCGAAACATGGGCTAAGGACTCATCCGACCCAGACCTCATCGAGGCAGTCCCGGAAGGATACTGCCTGGTCAGGCTCGATAGACAGGGTAGAGTGGGAGGGGGGATAGCGATCCTGCATAAAGATCACCTACAATGTCATATCGTCCCCATACTTGATTTTCCAGAGAGCTTTCAAGCATTTTATTTTTCCATAAAGGAAGCGCAACGCCCCTTCTTTAACGGTATTTTAGTGTATCGACCGCCCGGTTCGAGGACTCATTTTACGCACAATTTTCTTCAGTCCCTAGAACCTTACTTTGGCCGAGACAATTTTTCTATTATGGGTGATTTTAATTACCACCTTGAACGGTGTGATCTCTTTGATACCTCCTGTCTCACTGAGGTCCTTGAATCTTGTGGGCTCACACAACGTGTCTCCGGAGCCACACATCGGGCAGGACACACTTTGGATGGTATCTTTTCCAATGACCCTCGCTTGACCACTAAGGACCCTTTTCATCTTTCCTGGTCGGATCATCTGGCGGTCCCTTTCCTTTTGAAATATCATAGGCTGGACTCCGGCACAAAAGGGAACCACCTAATGGCGACTGCTCGAAATTTCAGGAATATTAACTTCGACTCTCTTAAGCCCTGGGCCGCTAGTCTCACCATCACGGACCAAGATAATCTACAGACTGCAGTCGCTCGCTTCGAAAAGGTAACTACCGAGGCCTTGAATAAACTGGCCCCAGTACAATCTCGGCGCCGAGCCAGAAAGAGACCATCTGCTCCCTGGTTTTCGGATTCCCTCAGGCTCCTTAGGCAGGAGGTGAGGAGAAAGGAGAGGCTCTGGCATACTAGCTGGGACCTTAAGAACAAGGAAGCCCATAAACTCCTTGTTAAAAAATACAAGGCTGCAATCTTGCAAGCTAAACAAGATTACTTTGTTACTGTGACCACCTCGCTCTCCTCCTCGAAGGAGCTCTTTAAAACGGTGGATTCCCTGGTCAAACTGCAAGCCCCTGACCCTGTTATTCCTTCGCAGGATCTATGCGACAAGATAGCCTCCTTTTTCCACACTAAAATCCAAGATATCCATCTGGCCCTCGAGGAACAAAGAGCTGGTCTTAGTGCTTCTATACCTGGGGTAGAGATGAGTCTGACCATCTCAGAAATCTCCCCCTCAAGCACCCTGGACTCTTTTCCCCCGTTGGTCCTGCAAGATCTCGATTTACTGCTAACTAAGACTAAGTCTGGTTCCCCTCTGGATAGCTGTCCACTGAAAGTCATCAAGCAGTGTAGGGATACCCTCTTACTCCCACTGCTACAGGTAATGAATCTAGCTATCAGAGATGGTATCTTCCCTATGGAATGGAAGAAGGCGGTAGTAAAACCCTTGTTGAAAAAGCCCTCCCTGGACCCGGGTGATCTAAAAAACTACCGGCCTATCTCTCTGCTCCCTGCCCCAGCGAAGATGCTTGAGACTTATCTCAACGGGCATCTCGCTGTTTTTGTGGAGGGTTCGGAATGCTTAGATCCTTCCCAGCATGGATTTAGAAGAGAATTCAGCACCGAGTCAGCCCTCACTATCGTGTTAGATAAAATTCGCACGACAGTAGATGAGGGCCAGACCTCTCTCCTGGTCCTGCTGGATCTAACTGCGGCCTTCGATACCCTCTCCCCCTCAGTCCTTACATCTCGACTGAGGGAGGTGGGGGTGAAGAACGCAGCGTTGGATCTTTTGACCTCCTTCCTCACAGGGAGGGAGCAGAGAGTCAAGCTGGGGGAGTTCCTATCTCCATCCCGATCTGTGCTATGTGGGGTCCCTCAAGGGTCGGCTCTTAGCCCAACCCTTTTTAATATCTATGTGACCCCACTGGCCAAACTAATAAGATCTTTCGGGATGGAGGTAGTCTCTT
Source organism: Triturus cristatus (assembly GCF_964204655.1). Lineage (NCBI taxonomy): Eukaryota > Metazoa > Chordata > Amphibia > Caudata > Salamandridae > Triturus > Triturus cristatus. The sequence goes on from NC_140579.1 coordinate 279,675,198, forward strand.
ATGCAGATGACACTCAAATCCTCGTCTCTCTTCCCCATTCTGATGATCTAATCGCCTCCAGGTTTAGATCTTGTATGGAGGCGGTTGGTCACTGGATGATTCAGAACTCTCTAAAACTGAATGGGGAGAAGACTGAGGTGATGGTGTTTGGGGGGAAAGAAAACATCTGGTCCGCCAATTGGTGGCCTGACTCACTAGGGACATGCCCTTCCCCTACAACTTCTGCCAAGAACCTCGGGGTGCTAATTGATCCTGCTCTCGACTTATGCAGCCAGGTGAGCAGAACTGTTTCCACCTGCTGGGGTCTGATTCATACCCTACGAAGGATCAGGAATTATCTCTCCCTGCAGGCAAGAAAACAAATAGCTGTGGCGCTCATTGGATCGCGCTTGGACTACTGTAATGCACTGTATGCTGGGCTTAACAAAGGCCAGCTGCATCGCTTACAGGTAGTCCAAAACGCTATAGCCAGATTTGTCCTGGACACCCCCAGACGCTCTTCGGCCTCCGCAGCCAGGAAAACACTGCATTGGCTGCCGGTAGAACACCGAATTCGTTTCAAGGTCCTATGCATGACCTACAGAGCCATTGCCAAAAATAGCGACACAGGAATTGGGTCCATCATCTCCCACTATATTCCAGGAAGGAACTTGCGCTCCTCTGGGAAATTGCGTCTGACTACTCCCCGTGTGCGGAAAGCCAAGTGGGGGGGTAGAGCCTTCTCCACTCTTGCTCCTAAGTGGTGGAACGACCTCCCCCTGGACCTGAGATCTCTCTCGTCCTTACAGGACTTTCGTTCCGCTCTAAAAACTCTTCTCTTTCGGCAAGCCTACATGTAAGGTCTCCTGTCTCCTCCTTTGATCATTTACTGGTTTTTGTTAGGCGCCTTGATACCTGAGGGTTATTGTTCTGCGCAATATAAATTTCTTTTCATTCTTTTCATACTGCCTAAAAACCAAACGGCCCTTGAACAAGACCAAAGACTCATCAATAGATATTTCTTTCCCTGGAGTATATATCTCAGAAAATCGATCTACAAAGTGATCAAGAACGGGCCGAATCTTAAAAAGACGGTCACAGTCAGGGTGATCTCGTGTCAACGCCATAGAATTATCATCAAAATGCAGCATATGTAGCAAAAGTAAATACCAATTACGAGTCATAACTGCAGGAAATATGGCAGTTGCCAACAAGGGGCTAGTAGACCAATATGAAGCCAAGTTTGGGTTCCTTACCACACCCATCAATAAAGTCAAACCCAAAAACTTCTTTATCTCTTCCAGATTTGTCGGAGTCCACCGGGTAGCTCTAGACTGGGGCCTAAGTTTGTCACTGTTGTCCCTCAAAAACTGTTCAGCATACGAATTCGTCTGATCAACAATCTCACCCAAAAATACATCATCCATAAACAACTGAAAAAACTGTATAGGCAAAAAATGTTCACAATCCACTCTACACCCTGCATAACCGCTAAAGGCAAGCAACACCGGCTGCACCATGTTTGCATAAACCCAAAGTCCAGTACTTCCAGTAGGAAGCCTAGCAGCCTCAAACTACAATCCAGATGCCTCTTGCACCATCGGCACAGCAGTTTCCTCCTCTAAGAAAGGCATTTCATCCGCACTGAGAGTTGCTTCATCCACACCAAGAGTACCTTCATCTGCACTGAGAGTACCTTCATCATCCGATGATTCCATGTGGAGAGAAAACTCACTGCCAGAATCTTCCCTTCCCTCCTCTCCCTCAGACGCACTGTCAGTCTCAAAATCATGCTCAGAGGAAGATTCAAGAAGCATACCAACCACCTGTTGAGCAGTCATTCTACAGCTAGCCATAATGCTTACTTAAGGTAACTTGTCAAACAAGTCAACGACAACAAACACTTTGTAAAATAAGTAATAAACAAAAAGCACCTTTATCAAAAACACATATATACTTCAAAACAATACCACTCACTTGCCAGAGGCAGCTAAACTACTCACCACCACCTACTCTGCACAGACACAGTATGGATCAACAATATCCCACTAAAAAAGAAAGAGAAAAGAAATTACACATAAGACTATGCAAAACACATCGCAAAGAATTTCATGCTCAAACCACTAACTAAATATGCTGCCATTATGACATCACTTACAAAAAAATTCATTCAAACATTACAATATTACTCATTTGGAGTAAATACAAAACAAATAAAAATTCCTACCAAAAAAATGCAACTACACAAAACTGCAGAACAACCACTGTCGAAACCGGAAACAGGAATCAAAGCTTTAGACTAGAATAAAAAGGAGAAAAAAACATTAATGTCACATATGCATATAATGCTCTAGACCATCACGTACTGCGCAAAATTTATTGTTTGAACCTTCCACTTTCAAGAAGGAAAGATCGATGGCCCAATCCTTTAAAGGCAACGTGGCGAGAATCTGGAACTCAGCCTCAGCTCCGGACCACCCCCTCTTCCCAGTCCCTCAAAACTGACCTCAAAGTTCTCCTCCTGCAAAGACACATGTATGTATGTATGTATGTATGTGCGGTCTTATACAGCGCTAAAATTACCCTTGGGCATCTCGGCGCTTGCATTGGGAACCCGTCCTGGTTTTTCCCTGTGAGATAACCCATACTGGGCATCCCCAAGGTGAAAGCCAGGCATCCCGCCACGGGGGGCCATTGTGGAGATTAAGCAAGCTTGTTGCCCAGAGCTGCATAGTGTGAACTCGTGCTTAGAGTAGGCACCGAAGCGACAATTATCGAGTCCATGGACAATTGGGCCGCGTCGGGAATCAAACCCTGGTCCCGGGTCTGACCTCTGCTTCAGGGTATGCCTCCTCTAACCAGTGAGCTACACTTCTCCACTTCCAAACTTAATTCACGCCCTCTCTATTGTCTGAAGGAATTCTTTACATCATAGGAAATTATATTCTCCATGCCTATAGAAGTTCCTTCCCAGTGTGTTCCTGTGTTTTGAGTGTCTGCCATTTATTGCACTTTTATACCTCTACTTGTACTTTGTACTCTTTTGTAACTTGCACACATGTCACTTTTCCTCTTGTAACTTATTGTTTGCTACCTCTTGTATTTTGTTTGCTTTTGATACATGCACAATTACCACCATTGCCTCATATAACGTAATGTTTTCTCTTGTTTTCTGAGTGTCTGCCATTTATTGCAGTATTTTACCTCTACTTGTATTTTGTACTCTTTTGTAACATGCACACATCACTTTTTCCTCTTGTAACGTATTGTCTGCGACCTCTTTGATTTTGTTTGCACTTTAAAATATTTTAAAAATAATGTGGCCATAAGGGGAGCGACCCTTGCCTAAGGGACAGCTCCCACAAACAACCCCAAACCTAAAAAAGAAAAAAAAACTGGCGCTTTTGGCCATTCCTGCTTCACGATTGCACGTTCGTGCAGCAGGAATGCATAAAAGAGACATTGGGGGCAGAGGCATAGCTAGAGCTTGTGGCGCCCGGGGCTATCTCTCAGACTGCCGCCGCTGGGGAGGGGGGGGTTGCAGGGGAAAAAGGACGGCGACCACTTGAAAGAGGTCCGAGAGACACGTAGTATCGCCGCTAATAGTTACCTCGATCATGCAAGTTACATGCACATACATGACACGGTCCAAGGCTACACAGTTGAATACACCGGTGACTGGCAGTACAAAAGAGAACACACAGACTGCATGATCTATCTGGGGACTCAGAAAAACCGCATGTGACATCCATCAGAGAGCTGCGTGAATAATTACCTGGTAATCCCCTCCGCACAATGCAAACATGCACATACATGACACTGTTCAGGGATCCATCATCTACAGCTGACATTAAATGACCATTCATCATGGTCCCCCCATTAAAGCAGTGCACTTTGTGATCTGCATGGTACATGTTCTTTGCAACAGGCCCATTAACCCACTGTGCTACCTTTCCAGGAGTCAACCCTTCAACTAGACAAAACTCCATCTCTCTCTAGGAAGAACATTAATCACCAAAGTTATCATGACATTTTTATTGTTTCTGAAAATTGCTGGAGGCCAGGAAGGAGGCAGCAAGTTTTTTTCAAACCATAATATACTTGCAAACACTACGCACCCACCCGAAATAGGTACCCAGGGAGGTCACACCATTCGCATCGCCCTAACCTGCTCAAGGTTCATGTGACCTCAGTGACAGAGTCACAGCGAATGGATCACTGTTGTTCTAGGGTGTGCTGCTTCGTAGGCCTGCCCACAAGACTGGAGATGAAATTCAGTATGGATTGTGGTGGACAGGCCTTCAAGGTTAACCCACAATTGACACCACTAGGGAACACCTGCTTGTGCTAAGACATCAACCCTTCTAAGGTCTAGTGGGGCCTTCTAAGGTCTAGCATGGGAATGTGCTCCCTCAGTACAGTGGTCTGGTGGACTGGTCATGAAGGCTGAACCCGGTTCCCCAGTTCCAAATTCGACAGCTCTGGCCATAGTGCCAACATCCTCTCCCCCACTGAACACCATACTTGCCCACTGAGAGAAACTCGCACTGCCTTCAGCTATAACCTAATTGTGCCCGCTATAAACACTTGGATGTGGCTCAATTCAAATTATGCACTTGATAAGAGTAATATGCTGCCTAAAAAAAAAATAAAAGCAACCACTCATAGGGAATGCAAGGTTAAGTAAAGCATGTGAAATGTAAGCAGAAACAACATGTGTTAGAACTGGGAATCTCTGTTTGGCACAGGTAGGTACTTGTGTCAAGCAGGGATCCTTTATTCTAGTCAGGGTAAGGGGGTACACTCTAACAATAACCCCTGCTCACCCTCTAGGTAGCTTGGCATGAGCATACAAGGCGTTATCTCAGGCGTAATGGTTGAGCATTTGTGAACACACCCACAGTAAGTCAGCGACAACCCCACACACTGGGATATATGCAAAAATAGTATTTTATATAGAGATATAGGATTAGCACAAGACCAGATAGCTGTTAAATGGCCCACAATACTTGGTAGCAAAAGAGTTCTTCACTTTAGCGTAATGTTCCGGTTCCGTTCACGTCGTTCCCTTCAGTCCGCTTCAGACACGTTAAACAGAGGCTCGGGGAACGGGTCTTGCACGCACTGTAGGCGCTCCAGGCAGGAGCGTACATCCTACGGTGCGATCTGGCACAGTACCTTTGTTTTGGGGGAGTTCGTCACGAAGGTTGCGTGGCCATCAGGCGCGGTGTCCGGTGTGGTGTCTTCCTTGGCGCTGCGTACTGCGGTACGTTGGACCTTGGGTGTGCAGGCTCAGGGGACGGTGCGTAGGCACGGCACTTCACAGCTCGTCGCGTCGTTCGCACCGTACCGTGAGATCGGTAATCTTGGGTCGAAACGCTGGATACAAAACAGTACGCTCCGCACAGGGGAGACGTACACGACCACCACATGCGCCGCAACTTTCCCAAAAGCAGGGGAAAGAAGCGTACGCTGGCAGTACAGTTCGTAGGGGGGTAAAAGCAAGTACGGATGACAGTCCTTCCGTTACGGTGCGAGCTACGGCTCGTAGGGGCAAGATAGTCGCGTTTCTCAGGCCGGATTTAACCTTCCTTTGCGGTGCGAGCTACGGCTCATAGAGGGGCCTCAGTCACTTTGTTCAGGCCGGACAGCGGGTACAAGCTTCAGGGGGGTACGATTCGATCAGGAAGCGCACACAGCAGTTCTCTTCAAGATTCAGTTTTCCAGCGCTCTCTCACGGTGGTGAAGTCCACTGGTCCTGGGACTTCGTTCAGGGGGCAAGCTCGTTCACAAGCCCTTGGAGATCTTTAGCACAAGTCAAATAAAAGCTCCTTTGGTCTTTTCCTCTTCTTCAGCAGCAAGGCAACCACTGCAGGCCAATCCCCCAGGTCAGGGACAGTACTCCTCCATGCAGCTTTCCCGGTTCCTCCTCGTCGCACAGAGGTTTCTTCTTGGCAGGACAGGATCTAGTTTCTTAGGAGCAGGGCTCCTACATTTATACCACAAATCCTTTGTTCTCCCAGGTCAGGGGGGCCCTTGCCTAGTTCAGTCCAGTTCTGGAGCACTTTGTTGATGCGATGCAGGCTTCTTCTTTCAGGGTGCAGGGCAGAGCCATCAGACGCTCCACAGGGGGCGGAGCCAGCATTGTGGTGGCAGAGCACAGCCCTATTCAGAGTCCAGGTGTACTCCTCCCACCCATCTATAGGTCAATATATCTATTCACCACCAGGTTACCTAGCCCTGCCCATCTGGGTTTCCCCAGCCCTGTCACTCACACAAGCCAGACAGCAGATACACATCACGCAGAGGCGGGCTGAAATGGTTAGGCAAGCAAATGCCAACTTTCTAAAAGTGGCATTTGCAAACGCAGAATATTAAAATAACCCTTGCTAAAAGACATACCTTATTATTCTGAGTTCAGGCATACTAAACTCGATTTTCTACCACGTTCCCTGGGTCTGTTAGGATCATAGGATGTAACAATCTTAACAGCCCATTCTGGCCTATGAGAACAAGGTAGCCTTACAATAGTAAAAAACGAAAATGGCTGTAATTGACTATTAGGACATGCCACACACATCAGGGCTTGTCCTACCTTATGCTACAATGCACCCTGCCCTTGGGCGTCCATAGGGGTGACTAACATGAAGTTAAGGGGAGGTTTAGGGACTGGCAAGTGGGTGCACTTGCCAGTCATCATGTCAGTACCAGACTGCACTCAGGTTCTGTAATGGCAGACCTAGACACATTTTACCAGGCCGCTTCTGTGGGTGGCACAACCAATGCTGCAAGCCCACCAGCGGCATTTGTATTTACACGCCCTGGCACTCCTGGTGCACTTTACTGGGGTCTGATAGTAAACCAAATAGGCCAATCATGGAATCCAACCAACATATACATTTTACCTAGGGAGCACTTGCACTGTGGCACTGGTTGGCAGGGGCACAGTGCTCTGAGCGGCCAACACCGTAAAAACACATGAGGCACAACGACAAAAAGTGGAATGGAGACTCACGCCAAGGTGCCAGGTCTAACACGTGTCCCCTCCAGCTGAAAAGTGGGGAGAACTACCCTACCCCAGGGAGTTCCTCATCACTAAGGCGGAAAAATCTGGACAGACCGTCAGCATTGGCGTGATCTGTACAGGGCAATGTTCCACCGTGAAATCCATACCCTGTAGGGAAATGGACCACCTCAACAGCTTTGGATTCTCACCCCTCATATGCATCAACCATCTGAGGGGCCTGTGGTCTGTCTGAACCCGGAAGTGAGACCCAAATAGGTAGGGTCTTAGCTTCTTCATCGCCCAGACCACAGCAAATGCCTCACGCTCAATAGCACTCCATCTCTGTTCCCGTGGAAGTAACCTCCGGCTAAGGAAGGCTACAGGTTGATCTAGGTCCTCTTCATTAATCTGTGAAAGAACCGCCTCCACACCATGCTCTGAAGCGTCTGTCTGAACGATAAACTCTTTGGAGAAGTTGGGGGCCAAGAGCACGGGCGCCGTGCACATAGCATCTTTCAGGGCCTCAAAAGCTTTCTTACAGGTGTCAGTCCAAATCACTTTCCTGGGCTGCTTCCTAGAAGTCAGCGCTGTCAAGGGGGCAACAATGTTGCCATACCCCTTGACAAACCTCCTTTAGTACCCGGTGAGACCTAGGAAGGCTCTCACCTCTGTCTGGGTTTTGGGTGACTCCCAATTCAGGATGGTTTCTATCTTGGGTTGAAGGGACACCACCTGGCCGCTCCCAACCTGGTGCCCCAAGTACACCACGGAACCGTGCCCGATCTGGCACTTACTCACCTTGATCGTGAGGCCTGCCCTCCGCAGCGCCATCAACACTTCCCAGAGGTGGCGCAGGTGTTCTTCCCAAATGGAGCTGAACACTGCGATATCATCCAGGTAGGCTGCACTGAACGAGTCCAGTCCAACCAACACCTGGTTGACCAACCTCTGGAAGGTGGCAGGGGCATTCTTCATCCCAAAGGGCATAAGCCGGAACTGGTAGTGCCCATCAGGGGTGGAAAATGCTGACCTCTCTTTGGCCCCATCGGTCAAGGTGATCTGCCAGTACCCAGACGTTAAATCAAACGTACTGAGGTAGTTGGCAGCCCCTAGCCGATCTATGAGCTCATCAGCTCTGGGGATGGGGTGTGCGTCAGTCCTGGTGACTGAATTAGGTCCTCTGTAGTCCACACAGAACCGGAGTTCCGGTGTGGCTCCCGGCGCTGAAGCCTTTGGGACCAAGACCATGGAGCTGGCCCAAGGACTGCTGGAGGACTCAATTACCCCGAGTGCAAACATCTTGGAGACCTCCTCCTTGATGCAAGCCCTCACCCTGTCAGTCACCCTGTAGGCCTTGTGCCTCACAGGTGTACTATCCCCAGTGTCCACATGATGCATGCACCAATCAGTGACACCGGGAACCAGGGAAAACAGATCAGAAAATTGTCCCAGCAGCTGGCGACAATCGTTCTGTTGCTCAGGGGTCAGGGCGGAAGAGAGGATGACACCATCCACTGACCCATCTTGCTCCTGGGCTGACCGGAGGTCAGGAAGAGGCTCGGTCTCCTCTTCCATCCCAGCATCTGTTGTCAAGAGCATGCCTACTTGGGACCTCTCCAAGTGGGGCTTGAGGCGGTTGACATGAAGGACCCGTAAGGGGTTCCTTGGAGACCGCAAGTCCACCAAATAGGTAACAGGACTCTTGCGCTCCACAACCTCAAAGGGACCGGTCCACTTATCCTGGAGCGCACCCGGCTCCATGGGGGCCAAGACCCACACGTTCTGTCCAGGCTGAAGCTCTACCAGAGTGGCATTCTGGTCGTACCACTGCTTCATCTCCTCCTGGCTGGCTTCCAGATTTGCCTCAGCAAGTTGCCTGAATCGCCTAGTCTGATTCCTGAAGGCCAGCATGTAACTATATACATTCTGGGGAGGTTTCCTGGGAGATTGCTCCCAGTCTTCCTTGACCAGACTTAGAGGTCCTCTCACTGGGTGGCCATACAGGAGCTCAAAGGGGCTGAACCATAGAGACTTCTGTGGCACCTCACGGTACGCAAAGAGAAGGCATGGCAAGAGGACGTCCCACTTACGCCTCATGGGTTCCAGGCCCATTATCATGCCCAAGAGGGTACAGTTGAATCTCTCAACCAACCCATTTCCTTGGGGGTGGTAAGGTGTGGTGAACTTGTAGGTTACACCACACTCTTGCCAAAGGGATTTCATATACTTGGATATGAAATTGGTACCTCGGTCAGACACCACCTCTAGAGGGAATCCCACTCTGGAGAAAATTCCCATCAGTGCAGGTCCCACCACGGGGGCCGTCACTGTCCTCAGAGGGATGGCTTCCAGGTACCGGGTGGCATGGTCCACCAGGACCAGGATAAACCTGTTGCCCATGGCTGTCCTGGGGTCCAGTGGCCCCACAATGTCAATCTCCACTCACTGGAATGGGGTACCGACCACAGGGAATGGCTGGAGAGGAGCCTTCTGCTTCCTCCCACTCTTTCCACTTGCCTGGCAAGTCTGACAGGTCCTGCAGTGAGTGTCTGAACTCCTGCGCATTTGAGGCCAATAAAAGTGGGTGACAAGCCTTTCAAAGGTCTTGTCCTGCCCCAAATGTCCTGCCAATGGCACATCGTGAGCCAGCCCCAGTAGGGAGGCTCTGAAGTCCTGGGGTACCACCAGCGCACGGGCTGACACAGGCTCAGCAACCTTAGGCTCTGTATATAGTAGGTCCCAGTAAATGAAATGTGACCCAGACAGATCACCTGCGGCCTGGTCTGCAGCCTGCTGCCGCATACCCACGAGAGAAGGGCATTCTTTCTGTGCCTTACAAAAGTCCTCCCTGGAGGGGCCTCCTTCCTGCTGCCAATGGATCAGCTCAGGCAGGTCCCCCAGTTCAGCTATCTGCTCCCCTGTAGGCTCCAGGGCATCCCCCTCAAGGTCTGCTCCCTCCTGGACTGTGGGAATCTCAAGGGCTGGTTTCCCGCCCCTCCCCTTCTCCTTCTCTCTAAGGCCGGTCCCTGGGCCTCCCTCTCAGGCTCCAGGACCTCTTGAGCACCTCTACTTGCTGCCATGGACCGTGTGGTGACACACGTCCAATCCGGCATACCCAACATCTCCAGGTGAGCACTCTGCTCCACCTTAGCCCAAGGTGAGCTCTCCAAATCGTTCCCTAACAGACAGTCTACAGGCATGGCGGGCCTCACAGCTACCTGAAGAGTACCAGAGACCCCCCCACTCAAAGGGAACCTGAGCCACCTTGCAGTGACTCTCTGTGTTGTCAGCGGCAACAACTGGATAGAATGCTCCTTGGACAACCTGCTCTTGAGACACCAATTGACACTTGACAGCTGTCACACTGGCTCCTGTATCTCTTAGAGCTTCCACCCTATGGCCATTGATGGTCACCCACTGTCTGTATTTCTTAGTGTTATCAGGCAGCTGGGTTTGGGGGACCATCTCACAGTCTCCTAATGAGACAAGGGACATCTCTGCGGGACCCCACCCACCTTGGACTGCCATCTCCTCCCCCAAGGCTAAACTAGCCATCTGCCGGGGTGGAGCACCAGTGGGTGCTGGTTTACCATACAAAGGACACTTTACATCAGAGGCAAAATGCCCCACGTTACTACACCTGTAACATCTTATGGGCCCCTTTGGAACAGGTGGACCTGTCGGGGCCCCGGTCGGTTTCTGGGGTGGGGGAAGCTGAGAACCTTTCCCTTGGTTCCCTTGGGGATTACTTTGGGGCCTTCTTGGGAACTCCCGCTGGTTACCCCTCCCCTGTCCCCCCCACTCTTCTGCTGGGGACCCTGCCCACCTTTGGCGGAATCTCCCACGTGACCCTTGTGGACCCTGGTACTGACCCAGCGGTCCGCCTCCTCAGCAAGCTTTCTAGGGTTAGTCAGCCTACTATCAATCAGGTGCTGGCGTAGCTCAGGAAAACAATTACTGGACAAGTGCTCCCATGCCATTAAATCAAGAAGCCCTTGATAATCATCAACCTTGCTACCCTTCAACCAACCATCCAGCGCTCTGCAAAAAAAGGTACATACTCCACATACGTACTGTTAGGAATCTTTGTGCAACCCCTGAACCTTTGCCTATACAACTCAGGGGTCAATCCATACCTAGTCATCAACGCTACCTTCATATGGGGATAAGAATTATAAACGTCTGAAGGTTAATCCAGCAGTGTGTCCCGCCCCTCACTAAGGAACCGTCCCCACAACCCCCCTCCCCAATCTTTCTCAGGGACCCGGTGGGAAGACATGGCTACCTCATAGGCTTTGAACCACTGCCCTATGTCATCATTCTTAAAGAATTCCTTAACCACATCCTTGGGTATGTACACCCTTGCTTCTGCCTGCATTGACGGTGTGCTGCCACCAAAGGGAGTAGACTCTAAACTTTTAGCTTTCAGATCTAATTCCCTCAACTTCATTTCATGCACCATTTGGATTCTTCTCTCTTCCAGAGCCAGCTTTTTGCTTTCCAACTCCAGTTGCCCATTCAATTTAAGTTTTGCCATCTCCATTTCATGCATCCTGGTTTCTTTTCTGTCTGCCAACTCTCTTGGCGACAGGCCTCTGCCAAAGCTCTGGACGCTTTCTGCTGGTTCAACAACTACCACATCTCCAGGTGCCCTTGACTCAATCCAGGCCCTCAGCGCCTTGAGTAGATCTGCCTTGAGCTTACATCCAACAATGGGGACTTTGAACTTTTTACAGAAGCCCTTCAGCTGGGCCTTGGTGTAGCTCTCTAGTCTCTCCTCTTCCCATTTAACATCTTCAATTTCAGAGACGACAGATGCTGTTCTCTCCACAATTACTGAATTAGGCATGATTTCTTCAAACAATGTCGATTTCAAGCAAAACGAAAATTAAAAAGTATGCGGTTGCGCTATTGGTCTGCTTTCACTATGTGGCGTTCACCAATCACTGTATATGTATCACAAAAGCAAATTCGTAAATCCTCACCGCTGACCACCAATGTTAGAACTGGGAATCTCTGGTTGGAACAGGTAGGTACTTGTGTCTAGCAGGGATCCTTTATTCTAGTCAGGGTAAGGGGGTACACTCTAACAATAACCCCTGCTCACCCTCTAGGTAGCTTGGCGCGAGCAGACAAGGCGTTATCTCAGGCATAATGGTTGAGCATTTGTGAACACACCCCCAGTAAGTCAGCGACAACCCCACAGATGGACTCCACACTGGGATATATGCAAAAATAGTATTTTATATAGAGATATAGGATTAGCACAAGACCAGATAGCTGTTAAATGGCCCACAATACTTGGTAGCAAAAGAGTTCTTCACTTTAGCGTAATGTTACGGTTCCGTGTGTGTCGTTCCCTTCAGTCCTCTTCAGACGCGTTAAACAGAGGCTCGGGGAACGGGTCTTGCACGCACTGTATGCGCTCCAGGCAGGAGCGTACACCCTACGGTGCGATCTGGCACAGTACCTTTGTTTTGGGGGAGTTCGTCACGAAGGTTGCGCGGCCATCAGGCGCAGTGTCCGGTGCGGTGTCTTCCTGGGCGTTGCGTACTATGGTACGTTGGACCTTGGGTGTGCAGGCTCAGGGGACGGTGCGTAGGCACGGCACTTCACAGCTCGTCGCGGCGTTCGTGCCATACCGTGAGATCGGTAATCTTGGGTCGAAGCGCTGAATACAACAACAGTATGCTCCGCACAAGGGAGACGTACATGACCACCACACGTGCCGCAGCTTTCCCAAAAGCAGGGGAAAGGAGCGTACGCTGGCAGTACAGTTCGTAGGGGGTAAAAGCAAGTACGGATCACAATCCTTCTGTTACGGTGCGATAGTCGCGTTGCTCAGGCCGGATGAAACCTTCCTTTGTGGTGCGAGCTACGGCTCGTAGAGGGGCCTCAGTCACTTTGTTCGGGCCGGACAGTGGGTACAAGCTTCAGGGGGGTACGCTTCGATCGGGAAGCGCACACAGCAGTTCTCTTCAAGATTACAGGGAAACGGTCCGTTTTCCAGCACTCTCTCACAGCGGTGAAGTCCACTGGTCCTGGGACTTCGTTCAGGGGGAAAGCTCGTTCACAAGCCCTTGGAGATCTTTAGCACAAGTCAAATAAAAGTTCCTTTGGTCTTTTCCTCTTCTTCAGCAGCAAGGCAACCACTGCAGGCCAATCCCCCAGGTCAGGGACAGTACTCCTCCATGCAGCTTTCCCGGTTCCTCCTCGTCGCACAGAGGTTTCTTCTTGGCAGGACAGGATCTAGTTTCTTAGGAGCAGGGCTCCTACATTTATACCACAAATCCTTTGTTCTCCCAGGCCAGGGGGGCCCTTGCCTAGTTCAGTCCAGTTCTGGAGCACTTTGTTGATGCGATGCAGGCTTCTTCTTTCAGGGTGCAGGGCAGAGCCATCAGACGCTCCACAGGGGGCGGAGCCAGCATTGTGGTGGCAGAGCACAGCTCTATTCAGAGTCCAGGTGTACTCCTCCCACCCATCTATAGGTCAATCTTTCTATTCACCATTAGGTTACCTAGCCCTGCCCATCTGGGTTTCCCCAGCCCTGTCACTCACACAAGCCAGACAGCAGATACACATCACGCAGAGGCGGGCTGAAATGGTTAGGCAAGCAAATGCCAACATTCTAAAAGTGGCATTTGCAAACGCAGAATATTAAAATAAACCTTGCTAAAAGATGTACCTTATTATTCTAAACTCGATTTTCTACCACGTTCCCTGGGTCTGTTAGGATCATAGGATGTAACAATCTTAACAGCCCATTCTGGCCTATGAGAACAAGGTAGCCTTACAATAGTGAAAAACGAAAATGGCTGTAAGTCACTATTAGGACATGTCACACACATCAGGGCTTGTCCTACCTTATGCTACAATGCACCCTGCCCTTGGGCCTACCATAGGGGTGACTAACATGAAGTTAAGGGAAGGTTTAGGGACTGGCAAGTGGGTGCACTTGCCAGTCAGCATTTCAGTACCAGACTGCACGCAGGTTCTGCAATGGCAGACCTAGACCCATTTTACCAGGCCGCTTCTGTGGGTGGCACAACCAGTGCTGCAAGCCCACCAGTGGCATTTGTATTTACACGCCCTGGCACTCCTGGTGCACTTTACTGGGGTCTGATAGTAAACCAAATAGGCCAATCATGGAATCCAACCAACATATACATTTTACCTAGGGAGCACTTGCACTGTGGCACGGGTTGGCAGTGGCACAGAGCTCTGAGCGGCCAACACCATAAAAACACATGAGGTACAGCGACAAAAAGTGGAAGGGAGACTCACGCCAAGGTGCCAGGTCTAACAACATGGTTACCTTAACGATCTCTCACTCACTTTTCAGAAATCAGCAAGTGGTTTTACCTGAAAAGTTATGGACATGACTAGAGGGCCCTGAAGGGAACCGTTTCAATGCCCATTGCTTATATCCTTACAAAAACGTAAGCAGTATGATATAAAAAGACCACATCCATAAACACAGAGCCATGGTACACATTGTGTTTTCCAATCCACCCATCAACCACCTGGGAACAACAATGCTGTTCAAAGAAAGACGAGAAACGAAAGTAGCGCTTCACTGGCAAACTCTGTAAAGTGATGCTGATGTATTTGGATGTAAATAAAAACCAATCTGGCCACTTTTCAACCCCTCTGTCTTGCTTTATTTAGTTATTTATTTATTATTCATATTTTAAACCTTCTATTTCTCTCCATCCTGCTGCACTTTGGCATTTAAAACTCAAATCCCCCCTCCCCAGCCCCAAAACTCACCTCTTTCTTCTCCGTGGCACAGGAAGCAAATGGCTTCCTGCGCCACGGAGAACAAAGGGGAATCCTTCAATGACGTCAGCGCGGCTCGCACGCTGATGTCATTGATGACGCGGGGGTGGGGGGCGGGGGGAGGCAGGGGAAGGTCTTCCCCTGCCTTCCCAGTAAAAAAAAAGGATCGACCACTCACGGGGGGAGCGCCAGCGCTTCCCCCGTGGGTGGGTGTCATGACGAGCTGGACTCGTCATGGGCACATCGCGACTGTGCTCCATGACGACTCCAGCTTGTCATGGGCACAGAACGGGTTAAGGAGAGCCATCACTCTAAAACATATCAGACATGGCCTAACGCCAAGAGGTGGTAGAGCAGTTTTTGTAATAGAGGCACATGAATCTTTTCAGACAGAGGTATTCTATTCATGGATTACATTTCCAGAATCAAATTCAGTAACACATGTGTTTCACTTCTTCCAAGAAGATGAACCACCTGAGGAATACATTCCCTTCGAGAATATTGAAATCCCACTCACATGCCTGGAGCATCAGCTCTGGTTCAAAGGCGCCCTAAAACATTACAATCACATTACCAGGCTCGGTCCAATAGGTAGACCAGGAGCAACATGGCAGATTTTAGCCGGCTACATACCTCATCCTGACATTGAAGCAATGTCAGATAAGGAATTACTTAATCAAATACAAGAATTGATAGAATTACACAGTTAAACCACAACTGTCTGACGATCCTGAAAAGGACTCAATTAAACACAATCCTACATCTTCTAAAAAGAAGTGGGAAAAAAAAAAACATTCAAAGGAGAAACGTTCTCAATCCCGAGGTAGGTCTCCTCAAAAGGAGCCATCTGACAGGAGGTATAACGTCAGGAATAGGGACAATTTGAGAAAACCTGACAGGTCTCAAGATACTGATACACGTTCCTCTCGTACCTTTCAGACATCTTCACAGACATCCGAAAGAAGAGGACGTTGAGAACAAAAAGAAGAACACGTGAAGTCCAGAGACGATCAACACGTTCAGAAAAATAAACCAAAACCTCAGTTCTCCAAGAAAAAGGTAGCAGGTCTGCAGATCAGACATGCTGAAAATCCTGAGGACACAACTCTAGAACGGAGAATGGGCTCAGACAATGCTGAACAGTGCAGCAGAAGTAACAATAGCTCGTCAGGACCTGAAGGAACTTCTGGAGATAGTGGACTTGAATGAATACATAACAGTTGAAACTGTAGAGACCAGGGTTAGTTCTCCACAAAAGTTATACAAAATAACACTCCGGATGGAGGGAGACATACCAAGAAAAGTGAAAGCACTCTTTTGGGAGAAGCTTTCAAGGGGTTATGACATACTTCTAGCAGAAAAAGACTGGCCACCACAATTTGTCAGGGAGTGCCCACATGGCGAAGACATCATTATGCCAGCCTTCTCCAACCATGTTCCAGTACATATAAAATATACTTATGCCAGGAAATGGGCAGTTGCCCAAGCCCCAGCATTATATATAAATCATGTCGGATGGGATGAGGACTCACCTCACCATAAAGTCCAATTAAAAACTCAACCAACTGCACAAAGGCAGTAGCCTATTAAGCAAGAAACTAAAAAACAGGCCAGGGAGATCTTACATCAACTTGAATATCAAGGGGTGATTGAAACATGCACCTCATCAATGAACAATCCTTTGTTTCCTGTTGCAAAACCAGACAACACATATCGTCTAGTTTTGGATTACAGACAACTGAAGACTTGTTCTAAAACATTTGCAGTGCAAAATGCACACAGTACAGCATTAATGAATAATATTGTGCGTAAAAAATATAAAACCACATTGGATATTTCAAATGGTTTCTTTTGTCATAACATAACACCTGAAAGTAGGTACTTGACAGCTTTTTCAATAATGGGCACCCAGGGTCACTTTTGTCGACTCACACAAGGGTTCAAGAACAGCCCAGGGTTATTCTCAGCAAGAGTAACAGAGTTAATACAAATTTATGATGATGAGGCATTGTCATATGTCGATGACATATACTTAACAGACGATGACCTGGATAGGCACTTGAACAGGGTAAATACCATAATACTGGGATTTATCTATGAGGGCTAAAAATTCATTTAAAAAAATCAAGAATTGCCCATCTCAATGTCCTTTTTCTAGGATATGAACTTTCAAATGAAGGAAAAAGCCTGGCAGCAACATTTTTAGAGAAATGTGCGCTACTCCAACCTCCAAAAACGCTGAAAAACTTACAGTCGATTCTAGGTTTCCTGAATTTTGGAAGAACTAACATTCTAAATTATGCAGAAAGGGTTAAACCTCTCTACATATTAATCAAACAAGAATTCAAACAAAAAGATTGGACACAGGAACACACAAATATCCTGCGTTCAATACAAGCTGACATGTTAGCAACAAACCACTTACAAACATGCGTTAATACACGTAACTTAGTGATCCGAATAATACCGGGTCAATGCGGATTCACCTATTTAACGTTTTATGAAGGTGAACAAGTACCGATTGCATACAAATCTCATTTGTACACAAAAGCAGAAATGCGCTTCACCTCAACAGAAACAGTTCAAACCGCTGTAGCTAAAGAAAGAAGAGCGAGCATTCCGAAAACTAAAGCTTTACATCCAAGATGGATACAATGGGTTAATTCTCTTGCTGCAACAGATGTTGAATATGTTTTTGATCCTTATTTGAAAGCTCAAGCCTTCCTGCAATATGAACATTAATGTCCTCTGCCTAATGAGATTCTCACTCTTGACCAGTACGAATTTATAATTTATACTGACGGATCAGCACAACCCGCTACCTGGAGTAAGCAAGCTTACAGTGCAGCATTCGCGATCGTTAAAGATCGTATGCGCAATGGTAAATTCGACCAATAGTTACAAAAATACAGTCTCTAGAGACTGTACAGCTCAGCGAGCTGAACTACAGGCATTCAAATTGGCACTTGAAAATACAGATCGCGAATTCCCCACACTTATAGTGTTCGATTCCTTTCACTGTGTACAATCATATAATGAATATTTACATAATTGGTTACAAAACAGTTTCAAAGATGCAAAATGTGGCACAATCAAGCATAAGACACTTTGGGAACAAGTAGTTCAGTTGAGAGACGGACTACAAAACACTCACGTGATACACACGCTGAGTCATCAACGTGATGGCGTTCATGTTGCAGGGAATTCATTGGCTGACGGAGCCGCCAAGGGGGCTGTGCAAACGACTTCCGTAGCTGCGATCACTCGTTCAAAAACTAAAATAGACAGTGAGATATTACTGGCTATCAATGCTTCAAGCAAAGGCAGCGGCGCAGTGTTACCTAAAAGGTTTCCACTCAAATACTCATACATAATTGATGCGAACAATGTTCCGTTTGCTTGAATCCCTGGAGTGGGGGATAGGGTAATTCCAAACATGGAACAAAGAGCAGCTTTGATTTATGAAGCACATCTGGGAGAGGGTCTGTCACATCAGGGGATCTCTAAAACAATATTAGCATTAAAAGAGATGTACTGGTGGCCTGGAATGAATACATTGATTCACATCTTAATCAACAACTGCATAGACTGCAATAGAGATCACGGTGCAGAACGCCACCAGACACCGGACTACGAAATAGCCTGCCCAGTACAGACACTATTGTTAGACAGCATTAGACTATCTACGTGCAGGTGTCCACTTGGACAAATGCGATCACAAATATACTAAGTCAAGGTTCCTATGGATGTGGCCTCAGCGCTCAACTGACGCTCGAACTGTTATAAAAGATTTGCAAGTCTTTATCGGCACAAACGCAATTGGCACGCTACACTCTGACCAGGGCCCTGCGTTTAGCTCTCGAGCTTACGAAGAAGCCATGGCCAGTTTCGGCGTTGCATTGCGGTACTCTTCCCCATTCCATCCTGAGGGAAATTCTGTTGTGGAGAAAAAAAACAGGGACATAAAGCAGTCTCTAACAGCTAGAGTATTAGGTACGGGTGACGGGTGGGTCAAACATCTTTATGGGGTCCAACGCTCTTTAAACAATTTGCCAAGAAGTTCTCTAGGGGGAATCACTCCATATGAGGTCCTATTTGGGACAAGAATGTGGGTCCCAGATCTAGAATGTGCAGGCACAATGGTGGAAAATAAACGTTTTGATATCAATATATCGTTTGGCCGTTTTATAGGACTTAAATGAATTAGGAACGAAACAAAGCAACGTCTTGGGAATCTAGTCAAAGAAAAGATCGTGGATAAGAAGGAATTTGGGCCTTCTTACAGACAACCAGTACCTGTCCTAGCAATCCACAGATCAAGAACAGTACTTCTGCCGCCCCTTGCTGGTAAAAAGGAGAAAAGATTTGTGTCCATCGGCTACATCAAACCACATCATGTGGCCAATACTGAATACTAGTCCAAGTGGACTCTGACCAAGTAGCAGACACACTCCTCTAGGTACTATCCAAGAGGTTCAAACTGAAAGACTCATCAGCTTTGAGACTCCAACAGTAAGAAATGAAGACTAAGCAACAATGCTATGGAACTCATTCCTCTTCAAACCCAAATAACAGTTCATCCTGGTACACCGGTCTACACCAACGTAACACATGATCTGCTGGTGCCAGCGATTTCAACGAATCCTGAAGCAATTCCAAACATTGACAGAACTGCCTCTGGCTATTTCATTAACTTTGATACGTTTTCTGATGATCCCAGCGAACCTGAAGCGACGCCAGCAAAAAAGACTTTTAAAGAACAAGCACAATACTTTTTTCATCACTTGAAAAAGACTTATCTGATTTCATCATGGATTGAACTATGGATTATTTCTGGAATTTTCTTCTTTCTACCTTGGCTTGCTTTGGTAATAACTTTGAGCATGTTGACAGAGGGAAGATATATTCACTTGGACACAGAAAGCAGAACTGTGAACTTACTTTTGAAACCACACAAATCATCCCATCGTGAAGCAAGAGACTTGTCAGGATTGAACATCACAGCCGTTCCTATACAAGATGGTATAGTTTGGGAGAAAACGGATTATGATATATTCGGTCCATCTGAACTTGTGAAGATTCCACACTTATTCAAAATATCATTAAGTGACTTTATTACCTCTAGTACCTATTCTGATTATTGGGACTTTGAGACTGTTAAAAACATGATGTCTGATCTAGAAAGGTCTGCTGCATTTTCTAACCATGAATATTTAGAGGGTTCAACAGACTATGAACAGCTTTTTTGTTACAACCACTATGGTACTCATTTCTTGCATAAATCTACAACTCCTAGTAATGTATTTTTGTATAACCAATGGGAACATTGTCCTACACCACCGAGGAGTAGCTCAAAAACATTTGAAAAGAAGTTTCCATATTTTTCAGGGTACAATACATCCATCCCAGAAACGTTTTATTATAAAAATATCAACAAAACAGGAAAGAAAAATATGTTAACAACTACAAAACAGATTTATTCTGCATCCTTTATTGACCAACTGTCTAGACAGGGTTTCGATTTTTGGAAACAAACTATTGACACAAAATCTGTCTGGTGTACAAAAGATTGGCAAGTGCAGGGGATAGAAGCTTTGTTTAGATCCTGTATCATCCCACAGCAGATAATGTTTTTGAATGACACTGTCCAACAAACGTCTTGCCTTGGATTAGCCAAGATCAAAGACATGAACACTCCGTCCATACCTAAATCTACCAGTGATAGCACTACACAGGGGGAGGTCGACGTACATAAAATTCTACAAAACAACAGAACAGATTCCGAATGGGAAAGATGGTTGCTCTGGCCCATAGACACAAACAACTGTCAAGAAAGATTCCTGAACAGAACACAGGGTTTCACAATCAATAGGCCAGACCCACGCTATGTCCAAATACAGCATCCAGGGGTAGTAACAACATACAGTGTAGGAAAATTATGCCTCGATTGGCTGCAGACATCTACACTAGAGGATGTGAAACAACACTAATCTTTACTTAAAGACGACGCAGACCTTAGGGATTTCTTGCCAGGACCAAGAAAACCGCGTCAAAAACGTTTCATATATGCAGGTATCTATGCTGCTTATAATGAAATATGGAAGGTTACCCAAGCAGACACTGCAGAAAGAAAACGAGAAATTGATCTTATTAATTTAGAGAAAACTCTTGCTGTAGTCCACAATGGGTTAACGACTCTGTCACCCAGGATATATTCATTGGGCAGCATTGTATCCTCAGCAATAGACATTGTGGAACAAGATTTGGTCCAGTTGCAACAAGGCCAGTCTCAACTACGTTCTATTCTGTCATTGGACTGGACGCTACAAAACTTGCGTGCAGGCTATGTGCCTTGGAGTTTCATCAACACGTCTTCTCTGTTCTCACAATATAATCTCACTGATAAACAGATCGAACTAGCACAAAGGGGAGCTAAGTATACAGTGCTGAGCATTGAAAAACTGGAAAAAATGCAATTTACGGTAGCAGAAAAACCAGCTACTGAATGGATAATTCATGGCAAAATAACTCCTTCCATTTTCAGTATTGCCTCAAATACATACCAGCAGGGAAATATGAAAGGTTGGGTAAAGAATACATCAAGACATCCTGGGATTTACCTTACACACACAGATGTTGGAGTGGGGGGCGTGAAGTGTTTATTAGTGGTACGCACTCTGAAAATGCACTGAGTGGTTGACTCATATGTCGAGATATTAGTTTACATAGGGCCTGTTGCGGTTCCATTTCAAATTTATCCTGACACCTGCAAGTACTCATGAGTAACTGAGCGAAAGGTAGTGTATTTTTTCCACGATCCTGGGGGATCAGGGTTGTCATGTTCTGAGGTTGCTGAGAACTATTCTCTCCCCGAAAAGAGGAGGCTCTAGTGGCACTGTGAGCTAGAGGCTCTAGTGGCACTGTGAGCTAGCTCATACAGAAAGTCTAACGTATCCGGTGGGGGTGCACAGAACCAAACTACCACCAAACCCACAGTTTATGTTATCCAAAACGTGCAGATACTGTATAGGTAATATTGGAACTACACGACAATATCAAGAAATGTTTAACAAAAAGAGGGTCTAATTTTACTTGAATCACTAAAGTTATCTGCAGGAATAACAAAGCCTACCGTACTCTCTAATCAAATGATTTTAACAACTTTTAGCATCCAACCTTATCTTAAAATTGTTCCTGATGGTTATGATAGATTATTATTGATCAGATTCAGACTAGGAATTCTACATAGACTAACAAGCTTCCCAAGAATGAATGACTGGTCAAGAGTCATGCACTTGTGCCCTTATGATGATCATTCAGACAATCAACACTATGTTGCAAATTTTATGATGTGCAAAGGAAAAATGGATTTTACACATTTTAAAATCATTGGGTCTAAGACACTGTCGTCCTGCTTCTATATCATTGCAGGTTTTAGAAAATGATCACGTAGTATGGAGATTATCAATGTTTTTAAAAAGCGCACTTAAATGCAGGAAAACTATCACAATATGAATGCTTAACTTATTACGAAAAATATGATAGAAATGAATTCATGTCTCAGATGAGATCGGTAGCAGACCAAAATAATTTTTTTATATCATGCCTTTTATTTATTCCTTTGTAATGTTTTGTGATTTTTATGTGCTTTCATGATTCTCTAAACAAAAATTGAATAAAGCTTTGTTGATTGATTGATTGACAGGGACTCTGCTAGCCAGGCCCTGTTGCATGTCGCCTGATGTCTAAAACAAGTAGTAATTAGCCAGTCTCCTAGTATAAGGTACAAAGTGTATCCAGGACCTGTAAATCAAATGTCCCTAACGGGCTGCATCTCCCACTATGCCAACCACTACAGTGACAGTGCAAACATGTTTCCTAGCCTACCATTGAAATCTGGCTAACCAGTTTTAAAACTGCAAATTCGACTTATCCCAATAACCCAGTTCGACAGGCGTAAACCTTCCTTTTAAATATGAATAAATCATCTGTAAGTAGGCCTTGCAGCCCATATGGCAGTGTGGATGGTATTTAAAAGTAGGACATGTAAAAATTCAATGTAAAACATATCCTTGCAGTCAATAGGACTCCAAATGCTATTTTCACTCTAGCAGTTTTGGATGTTCCATATGAAATTATTCGGATACAATAGTAAATGTAATATTAATAATGTTTTGTTCAGCTAGGAAACACCTATACATGTAATATTTGGACTTAAAAAAATATTTATTACAAGCTCAATTCACTGGTTAAGTCAGATTTGTAACACATATTCTGGAAAATGTAATCTTAGAAAGTTACTTTTTTCCCGTCTAAAGCCTCAGAAGGCCCATTTGCAGAAGTGCCAACTGTCACTGAGGAGTGGAATAGCTACCTTAATGAGGTGTGAACTCACTCCCAGAGCTGAGACAAGGGTCTTGGGTGAGGGAAGGCATTCTCTTCCTTCAGTAGGATGACCACCTGAGCAGTGCCCAGGAACTTGATTAACTTCAAAGAGGGGTATCCTGTCACAGGCAAATATTAGCTGACACTTGGCAGGGCCCTTCTTTGTGGTTTGAAGTGACCACAGAGGAGGGGTTGCTCATTTTCCTGGCTACACATTTCAAATGGATACACAGGCTCTATGCTCAAGGGGGGAAGGTTTTCACCATTTTGGATTTAGGCAAAGTGGGGCACTGTGGGATTACTTGCAAAAGGGCACACATGAATTGCTGAAAAAGTGGGTAGGGCTACCCCTAGGAACCAATTTGTATAAAACAGCAGTGCTGGGGCTCTTGTCAGGAGGCAGCTTCGACCCGCCCATATTACCTGTTAGCTCTGCCTGACACAGAACCAACAAACCTTACAAGTGGGAAGGGGATGTGGCATATTGGCCAGAGCTGCCAACTTCGGAGCTAGGGAACCAGATTCAAGTCTTGGCGTCAGCTCAACATCCTGTGATTTTTGGTGATACACTTAATCTCCCCGTATTGTCATGTTCTTAGGATAACCCTGACATGTATGCCCCATTTGACATACATTGTCCGATCCACACGACAATAACGATTCTAAACAGGTGACCATTTACCTAGTAGCTTGCTCCTGTCTCTTTAACACCAGGCTCTCGGTACTCTATCATAATTCCTGTACCTGACGTATATAAATATGTCCTCAGGCACGGCATAATTATTCGGTATAAGGGTCACCACTTTTTTCATCCTTGGCCAATATCCAGCTGTGCATGATCGCATTTGTTTGGAAAAAACATTCATAATTGTTTCTAAAACATTTATGGTTGCTTTAAAAACATATTGATTCTAGAAAAATCCCTGGAGTGACCACTCTAGTATAAAAGACCCTTATTCCCCCCTACAAATCAGAGGAGAAATTCTTCCAAGCTGACATGGGGTCCTGCATGCTGAATCGTCGCACGCAGCGGTCTGACATCCCTTATGGGGTGTTATCCTTGACGCAGAGACAGGGTCCTTCCTTAGAAACCATCAGATGAGAGGGATAGTGCTTCCCTAGGGGATTCTTGCCTACATACATGCATATACATGCTACACATACATATCTAGGATAGGTCCATTTAGGAAAAATTCTTAGGGTGCACATTTTAGGAATATGCAAGTGCTACTGTTTTTATCTGAACACTATGGTGCCGATTCCGATCCGGTAAAAAAAAATACCGTACGACTCGCATCCGTATTTTTTTACGTACGAGTCGCACAAGTACCGTACAAACTGCCAAGTACGATTCGCATGGGAAAAACTCCATACGAATCACATCCGGAAAACTCCCCCACACGTCCTCGGGTCGGAAAATGTGTCCGACACATCCCCGGACGATTTACCGTACGAATCGGAAAAATGAAGTCCGACCGCGCTACTACGATCACTCCCGTCGTTTCGATTTTACAACTGTATGCAAAAAACACCGTACGGACCGAACTCCCACAGCAAGCATGGAGACACGTGTCCGCATACGCGCCGAACACCCCACCACAGACCCCGCATGTACGCGCAAAATGCCCCCGGCCGCGGATGTACGCGCCGAACCCCCACTGCACCCGTGCATGTACGGACCGAACCCCCACCCCACCCGTGCATGTACGGACCGTACCCCCACCCCACCCGTGTATGTACGGACCGTACCCCCACCCGTGTATGAATGGAGCGTACCAACACCCCACCAGTGTATGTACGGACCGTACCCCCACCCGTGTGTGAATGGAGCGTACCAACACCCCAGCCGTGTATGTACCGACCGTACCCCCACCCCACCCGTGTATGTACGGACCGTACCCCCACCCGTGTATGAATGGAGCGTACCAACAGCCCACCAGTGTATGTACGGACCGTACCCCCGCCCCACCAGTGTATGTACGGACTGAACCCCCACCCGTGTATGTACGGACCGTACCCCCACCCCACCAGTGTATGTACGGACCGTACCCCCACCCCACCAGTGTATGTACGGACCGTACCCCCACCCCACCCGTGTACGTACGGACCGTACCCCCACCCGTGTATGAATTGAGTGTACCAACACCCCACCCGTGCATGTACGGACCGTACCCCCACCCCACCAGTGTATGTACGGACTGAACCCCCACCCCACCCGTGTACGTATGGACCGTACCCCCACCCCACCAGTGTATGTACGGACCGTACCCCCACCCCACCAGTGTATGTACGGACCGTACCCCCACCCCACCAGTGTATGTACGGACCGTACCCCCACCCCACCCGTGTACGTACGGACCGTACCTCCACCCGTGTATGAATTGAGCGTACCAACACCCCACCCGTGCATGTACGGACCGTACCCCCACCCCACCAGTGTATGTACGGACCGTACCCCCCACCCGTGTATGTACGGACCGTACCCCCCACCCGTGTATGTACGGACCGTACCCCCACCTGTGTATGTACGGACTGTACCCCCACCCCACCAGTGTATGTACGGACCGTACCCCCACCCCACCAGTGTATGTACGGACCGTACCCCCACCCCACCCGTGTACGTACAGACCGTACCCCCACCCGTGTATGAATGGAGCGTACCAACACCCCACCAGTGTATGTACGGACCGTACCCCCACCCCACCCCACCAGTGTATGTACGGACCGAACCCCCACCCCACCCGTGTATGTACGGACCGTACCCCCACCCCACCAGTGTATGTACGGACCGTACCCCCACCCCACCAGTGTATGTGCAGACCGTACCCCCACCCCACCTGTGTATGTACGGACCGCACCCCCACCCCACCCGTGTACGTACGGACCGTACCCCCACCCGTGTATGAATGGAGCGTACCAACATCCCACCCGTGTATGTACGGACCGTACCCCCACCCCACCAGTGTATGTACGGACCGTACCCCCCACCCGTGTATGTACGGACCGTACCCCCCACCCATGTATGTACGGACCGTACCCCCCACCCGTGTATGTACGGACCGTATCCCCACCCCACCAGTGTATGTACGGACCGTACCCCCACCCCACCAGTGTATGTACGGACCGTACCCCCACCCCACCCGTGTATGTACGAACCGTACCCCCACCCCACCAGTGTATGTACGGACCATACCCCCACCCCACCCATGTATGTACGGACCGTACCCCCACCCCACCAGTGTATGTACGGACCAAACCCCCAGCCCACCAGTGTATGTACGGACCGTACCCCCACCCCACCAGTGTATGTACGGACCGAACCCCCACCCCACCCGTGTTCGTACGGACCATACCCCCACCCCACCCGTGTATGTACAGACTGTACCCCCACCCCACCAGTGTATGTACGGCCCGAACCCCCACCCCACCCGTGTTCGTAGGCACCCTACCCCAGGCCCACACACCAGCACCCTCACCAAACATCAGGCATGTACGAGTCGTACTAAGCCATAGCAAAGGACAGCACTGTACAACAACATGGCCCATGTACGCACCGTACAGACGCCAATAACACTCCTACTGAACCAGAACTAACCAAAAAAACACAAGGACAGTCAATCCGAGGCACACAACACCACAAAACATATCCGACAAGGCCAAAGACATCCTACACACTGACCTGCAACTGACAAACAGAGAAACAGAGGCCCAAACCTCTACCACTCCTTATAACACACCCACCCAAAGTTCAAACACAGCCACACCCACAAATGGACCAATAAAAAGGCCCAACACACACAAACCATGATCCTTTGCAACAGATCTACTGCTGCCAGACCCCAGAGACAACGCACTGCACCATACTTGAAACATCAATACACCTTACACTTGCACTCCTTCACACAACCACCATCACAAACACACCCTCATCACATTCACACACACACACCTGCACACCCACAACCATCCACCCCCACACCCATCCACACCCCCACCCCCACACCCATCCACACCCACACCCCACACCATGCCCACCAACAAGAATCCAAAGTTCACAAAGGACGAGCTGGAGTCCCTTGTCGATGAAATCATCAGAGTCGAGCCACAGCTCTTCGGAACATTGATCAGACGGACCAGCATATCAGAAAAAACTGCCATGTGGGAGAGGATAGTCAATTCCGTGAATGCTGTTGGGTCCACCAGAAGGACCAGGCATGAGTGCCAAGCCAGGTGGTATGATCTGCGGAGGACGGTCCGCCGCAAAATGACGGACGAGCATAACCAGGCCAACATCACTGGAGGAGGGCCATACCGCAGACAGGTACACTACCATCCCTGGGAGGAGAAGGTGATGACCACGCTGGAGGCGTTGGCATGTGACGGACTAGAAGGCGTCCGAGAGCCTGGTGAGTACACAAACAACTCACCTCACATGGGGGAACGCCATATACAACCCAAATACCAATCATGCACGCAACCCCCACAAAGCCAGCACCGGACACAACCACACTCCAAAAACACACACATGCCACTAGCGCCGCCATGCACCATGCCCCAAGCAAGGCCAGGCCAAGTCACAGGCCACACAAAACACAAACACAAGACAGGATGTCCCCGATGCCGGGAGGGTGGGCCTCTAAACTAACATAGAGCAACTCTGAAGCACACAACAATGCCCTCAGCCCATATGGCTTAGGGCACAGCCATACCAGCAGTGTGTCCCCACACAGTACTGTTTTGCCTGCTAATGGTGGCCGCGTTGCAGGACGACATGGGTATGAAGGCACAATTTGCACATAACAGCAGCCAATGAAGACGCAGCACACTGAAAGAGTGTCAGCACACACCGCCACAGCAGCAGTGCAGACTCACACACTCTGCCCAATGGGTGCCCGCAGAGAAGAAACAAACCCACATGAACAAGCCAATGGCCTTTGCAAGACCTGCAAACTCTGTGTGCCCAGGAACCTGGGCTGAGGTGACAGAGGGTGACACACAGAGGGAGGGAGAGGGGCAGAGAGAGGGACACAGACAGAGGTGGACACAGGGAGACAGACAGAGGGAGGGAGGTTGCTGACAGAGGGAGGGAGAAAGGGAGACGGACAGAGGGAGGAGGCTGACAGAGGGAGGGAGAAAGGGAGAGGGACAGAGGGAGGAGGCTGACAGAGGGAGGGAGTAAAGGGAGACGGACAGAGGGAGGAGGCTGATAGAGGGAGGGAGAAAGGGAGATAGAGGGAGACGGACAGTGGGAGGAGGCTGACAGAGGGAGGGAGTAAGGGAGACAGAGGGAGACCAAATCACCCTTGGGTGGTGTGGCCATGTCCGCTCGTCAGCAGGTGTACTGTGTGCATGTAGACAAGGTTTGGCAGTGCCTTACCCCCCCTTCAACCTTTTATAAACACTAGGCCATGTGTCAATCTGTGCACGAGTACATCCGTGCTGCAGGCACAAACAGAACCGTACACCCAGTATACCTACCCACTGTGTTCGTCAGAACCCTGTCACAAATTGTTAAGTTACCTACCTGCATTCTCAAATAGCATGGAAAAAACACCATTTGGCCACGTACAGTGCAACACGTGAGGCGGCTCTGCATGGCTTGCTCACTACACTGCTGACTGCGTTGACAAAATATGCATCAACTAAGATTGTGTCACACATAGGTAAAGTGTCGAAAGCTGTGGCCAAGGGACATACCCATGCACAAGTGCACTGTGTGAGGAATGCTAGCCAAATCCAACCACCCAGAGGAACTGTGCCAAATCAAAAAATAATGAAACATGGATGTCGCATGTAACACAATTAACACTGTCTCTCTCACACACAGGTCAACGTCGTCGATCTCCCCCCAACACTGGGGGGGAAGACTCACAGGACCAGGCTCTGCGTGAAGAGGACCCCAATGCCAGCGACGACTCTCACCACTCCGTGGATGACCCAGACCAACCTGGCCCCTCTGGTGTCCAACCACCTGCAGCACCTGCGTCAGGTACAACTGTGCCAACCACCACCCCCATTCCTGCCACATCCCAGGAGACACCCAGGAGCCCTGCCCGCACACAACAACGCAGCCAGTCTGTTAAGGAGGGACAAGGTTCTTCGGGCACCCAGGAGGAGGCAGGCGACCCTGCAAATGCCATCCCTCAGGGGTCCCGGAGACTCGATGTGCCCACAACGGCAGGCCAGGCGCAAGTGGGCAGGGGTGGTGGGAGTGGAGGACGGCGGAGGCCCGAACCTGCCCAGTTGGCTCAGGACCCGGCTATGGCACACGTCAGAACCATCCTGGACGCATACCGGCGTGACTCCAGAGGCATCGCCCAGGTAGTGGAGACCCTCAATGAGATGAAGGCCCTGCAGGTTGAGCATCATGCCAGGATGGAGGCAAGACATGCAGAGCACTTGGCGGTGCACAGGGACATGAGCCAATCCCTCCGTCATATCGCCCAAAGCCTGGCAAACCCTCCCTGTGCCAGCAGGCGTAGAGCAGCACCAGCCCCAGGGAGGGAGGAGGAGGAGGAATCATCTGACGGAGCGTCCCTTGCACCGTCCAGCCAGGTGTCTGAGTGTCCCTGCAGGAAGGTGGGTCGTCCACGCAAGAAAACGTGAGAGTCAGCGGAACATCACCATCTCCCAGGTCACCTGGCCTGGCACCTGGCCCTATGGCCCAACAGCAGCACAGCAGCAAAGGACATTCTCTGCCACATGGCCTTGCTGGTCACTGTCTGACCAATGTTGACAAAGACTGTGGCACAGACTCTGATGACTGTCAATGGCAAGGACACCAACTCCCCCTGTGAACTTTGGATTCTACACTCCCACCAAGCACCTCTTGTCACCCCCCCAAACACGTACCCCAGCACTAATAAAATTCATCACAATCACAAGATGATGCCTTCATTTTGCATTATTCCACTACATGTGTGTGTTGTAAAGTCAAACCATGGCTGATTTCTGAATTAACTCCGAACCACCATACCCTGGTGTCTGAGTCTGGCACAGGACACACATGGGTCACAACGTACCATCCAAGACAGACATGGAGCACCATATTCACCCGTGATGGGCCCAACCAGCTGAGAGGGTGCCCGCACAACTGTGCCCACAGACCTGTTTAGAAGAGCAACAGTCATGCGCAGAGTCAGGGATCATGTGGAGTGTCCTGGGGTGGGAGTCCCAGGTATGTGTAGACACGTGGCAGAACCATGTCCTGCATGCTTGAGTCAGGTGGATGTGGCGAATGGTGGGCCAGCCAAGGTTGGATGCATGGAGATGGCACAATAGGGTGTTGGAGCACAGTGCCACAAGGTTGTGTTGTGGGTGTGGGCTGCATCCTGAGGGTGTGCGTGGATTGAGAAGGTCATCCTGCAGCTGGCAGTGATCCACTCCCCCCATCTCTGTTGGACATTGATGTGGCCTGGTCGCCGGATGTAGTAGCAGAGCTGTGCAGATGCACCCTGGATGTGGACAAGTAACATGGGATTTCTAACGCACATGTCCGTAGAGTGCAGGGTAGGAGTAGACACGGATGTCATAGTTGACCTGGGGGATGGTCTCCCTCTTGCCTTGAGGTGGATGGAACTGGGGATCTTGTGCATAATGCAGAGTGTGCTGCCGCATGAGGCACAGATGCTGCTGATCAGCATAGCACATGTCAGCAAGCAATCCATGATGGACACCAGCTCGTTTGCGTGGACACTGGGTGCCCTTGCAGCAGGGCCTGCAGCAGCATGCGCCATGTCAAGGAAACAATGCCACAAGTAGCACACACAGACAAGGATCTCAGGAAGGAACCATGCAAAAGGTGCATGTCAAGGAAGGAATGTCTGGTTCAACATTGCACACACACACAATGGATTCACATGCGGCACAGTGGCCGTCATGGAGACTGACAGGCCACAAAACATACACAGCCATGGACATCATGCATAATACAGTATCTAATCCCTGACAAACAGCTTGCATCTTGCTACTCTACACATAGACTCATATGCACCATCTCTGAGAACAATGCCAGACATGCCGCATGCACAGTGGCAACAGACCACCATTGACAGAGATGAGGCACCTTGGAGGCAGAGGGACACCTTTATTAGTCATGTGTGTCGGAATGCTAATGCAACTCTGTCTACACATACACAGGTCATGTGGATGAACACGTGGGACCAACACTGGCACCCCCCTTAGCACCACAGATGCTGGAAATCCATGGCACTGGCACACAAGTGACGGGTGACAGCTAAACACCCCCTGCTGCTCACGGAGAGCCTGCTATACACCATTGAGCCCCTAATGGGGAATTCACACACCATGTCAACCCGGTGCAACCCGTATGTTTCCGAGGCCAGTGTCACACACATTGATGGCTCCATCACAATCCCATTACAGATGACTGTCACCAAGTCTGACCATCAATTCTGGTGAATTCTGCTCCAGGTCATGTGCCCCATGGTGATTCTACATGTATGCCAAGTAACCAAACATGAACAGGAGCAGTGCACACACATTCAAAACAAATACCACTCCCAAAAAGCTGTGCTGCATCCCTTACCCGAAGGAGATTTTCAAACTTGTCCGTGCATGTAATGCTGATTCAGCACATGTTGCTGTGATCATGAGGAATAGCAGGAGCACAACAATGCCACCAGCAGACAGCATGCGCAAGTACCTGTGGATGGGAGACACACCAGAAGTCAGCCAAAAGAAGTACATCCGCATGCATGTGCATGTACTCGACACGTATTAGGTTGTCAACATGCTAGGTGACAGGGATGACTCAGGAAAGACATTCTTCTATTGCACCATCACTCGAGTGACACATCCAAACACACCTCAGACTCACTTGGAAGACATGCAGATGGACACACACATTGCAACACATGCCACACACAGCCCAATGCGTGCACACTCAGACACTGGAACTCACCACTAAGCAAAGAAGTCGCGTATGAGCCGACTCCTCATGTCCTCCGCCGCCTCCTCCTCCTCCACATCACTTGCCTCGTGCCCAAGCCCTTCATCCTCCACGGGTGGATGGTCCTGCTCATCTGTACCCAGGATGAGTGGCACAGCTTTCTCCACTGCCATGTTGTGCAGCATGCAGCACACGAGGAATATCTTGCAGACCTTCACCGGTGCATATGGGAGTGCGCCACCGGTCTAGTGGAGGCAACGGAATCGGCTCTTCAGGAGGCCAAACGTCCTCTCTATCACTCGCCTGGTCCGCCCATGGGCGTTGTTATAGCGGTGATCGGCAGCCGTTCTGGGGTTGCGGAGAGGCGTGATAAGCCATGGCATGTTGGGATAGCCAGCGTCCCCTACATGGAAACATCATGGACAAGAGTGGGTCAGAGAAGCAGTAAGACAGGAAGATGACGTTAAATACAGGACTGGCAGAGTATACCCACCAACAATGCATACTCGTTCGTTGCGCAGCTGCAGCATCATTTCAGGCACCCTGCTACGCCTCATGATGTACGCATCGTGTGCTGATCCTGGAAAACGAGCACAGACATGTGAAATCACCATGTTGGCAAGACATACCGCAAGGGCATTAATGGAGTGGTAGTGCTTGCGGTTACGGAAGGCTAACTCCTGTGCCTGTGGTGGTACCAAAGCCACATGTGTTCCATCTATGGACCCAATGACATGGGGCATCCCTCCCAGGGCATAGAACTCACGCTTGACAGCTGTCAACTGCTCAGGAGTTGGGAATTTTATGAACTCATCAAGGTGCTCCAACATGGCCTCTAAAAAATCATGCAGAGCACGGCTCAACATGGTTTGGGACATCCCACCCACATGGGCAATGGTATGTTGAAAGGTACCCGTGGCCAAGAAATGTAGGGCTGCCATCACCTTCACCTTGGGTGTCAGTGCACCAGGATACCTGTGTAGCGGTTGGAGGGGTGCTGC
Organism: Triturus cristatus; assembly: GCF_964204655.1. Lineage (NCBI taxonomy): Eukaryota > Metazoa > Chordata > Amphibia > Caudata > Salamandridae > Triturus > Triturus cristatus. Next base: position 279,708,259 of record NC_140579.1, read on the forward strand.
CAGCCGTGTCGTCAAGTCCTCAATCAAACGTTGGGGGAAGCGGTAGCGGCGTATACAGTCATTTTCACGCATGTCAGCCAAGTCCGGAATTGCTCGAGGGAGAGGCGGAGCCCTGCAGTGAATTAGAAGGGACAACGAAGAGTGAGTACAGTACACCACCAATGTCAATGTACTCAGCACATGGTCAACAGGCAATACACATATGCTACATACAGAGTCAGGTCTGTGCAATATGCCCTGGACACGTATGGCAGCCATGTGACACTCCTACCAAGAGACAGCTCCAAACGTTTATTCTCAACCTCATAATGCCATGCCATAAAACTAGCTGTGGGCCAGTGTAAGTGAGCAGGCAGCCGCATTACAGGAGTTACAGACAACCAAATGTGTGCAGAGGAAGGATGTTTATTGTACAGACAGGTTGCGGAACACTAGAGGCACAGGTCACATGTACTAGAAAAATTACACACCACACACCTTGCCATTAAGGATTACATTTCAAGAATGATCCCACATACATTGAGAGTATGGAGATATGTCCTTGTTGTGAAACTCCGTGTCGATGCATACACACACACATTACGTCGGATTCCACATGTGGCGTGGTATGCGTAACACTGTGCCATGGCCATCTACACACAGACACATGTTGGTTGCAGCAACTGCAGATGCATTTGACCAAACACCTACAGCAAGCTCATGGGAACACATGACACATACATGACATAGTCACATCGTGCAACGCGGGTAGTCACATGTCAGGTATGAAAACCCCTGTAGCTGGCATCAGGGGACAGTTGCGTGTGTTGTTGACTGTGCCATGGCGGTGACGCTTTTCACAAGTGTTCTGTACTACATGCACACATGTCAAAGGAGTGAAGGGGATGTCTGGCACATACTCCACCATCACACATGACACCTGTACACATCTCATCATACATCTATTGCCTTCACAACTCAGGAGTAATGTGCCACATTACAGCCTGACACACCTGTGCCCGACACATGTAGTACTGCACAGACAATGCCTTGATGTCCAGCCTTGGACATGTATGTCAGCTCTATTCCTTTCTGTGTGCTGCCTGTCACCACTGTCAGGTGTGAAATGCACCGTACATGTGCTCTGAGGGCGTGTGTACGTTCCCTATCACTATGGGAGTGCTGCCGTAGGCCTACCCATAGTGAAACGGCCCGTACACGCGTGTGTACGGGGCGTATCACTATGGGTATGCATACCCGAGCAAAGCCATAGTGAAACAGGCCGTACACGCGCGTGTACGGGGCGTATCACTATGGGTACGCATACGCGAGCAAAGCCATTGTGAAATGGGCCGTACACGCGCATGTACGGGGCGTATCACTATGGGTACGCATACGCGAGCAAAGCCATTGTGAAACGGGCCGTACACGCGCGTGTATGGCCCGTTTCACTATGGCTTTGCTCGCGTATGCGTACCCATAGTGATACGCCCCATACACGCGCGTGTACGGTCCGTATCACTATGGCTTTGCTCGCGTATGCGTACCCATAGTGATACGACCCGTACATGCGCGTGTACGGCCCGTTTCACTATGGCTTTGCTCGCATATGCGTACCCATAGTGATACGCCCCGTACATGCGCGTGTACAGCCCGTTTCTATGCATGTGGGGTGCCCTAGGGCCCTGGAACTCACCGTACCTGTGTGTGAATGTCCAAATTACATAGGGGACACATGAGGGACAAGTATAAAGCCCTACATGCATGCTGGTTGTCATGGAGACCGAGTTTAAAGTTTGAATTTTTTTCATCAGGTGCCCAGCTAAAGTCGGTTTGAAAGAATCTACTTTGTTGCAAAGTGGTTGTTGAGTTGACATCATGCTCAATAAAACAAAAACCAAAGCCACTGACTGTGGTAGGTTTAAAGGGATTGGAGGAAACATAGGATGCAAATGTGAGTGACCAATCACTCTGTACTCCTGTGAATGAAACAGGGCAGCAAGGTAGATATAAGGCAGCCAGGTCCCATGAGAGAGCACTTGCCTGCACATCCTTTGATTCATCTACACTGCTGCTGCTCGTGAATCCTCGGGCACCATGTCCAGGTCTGTGGAGAGGGCCCAGCCTTTCACCCAGGAGGAGAACCAAGCCCTGCTGGATGTGATCCTCCCACAGTACCCCATGCTGTACGGTCGACCAGGGGTTCAGGTGAATGCTGAGTCCACTAGCAAAGACTGTGCCCCTTTTTTGTGACTGTGACTTCTGCCATTGTGTCCAGGTGTAACACACATGCAATGTACTGTAGGGTGGGTCCCGGGTGGGGGAATGCCTAATGTCTCCCAGCAGAGCATGCTGTGGTGCATGTCTGCTCTCCTCACTTGCATTGTGTGTACTGTGACAATCACTGCATGTGGCATTACACATTCTGCCTGTCTAATCCTCCTGGGAATGTTGTTACTACAGTCCTCATGTGAATCTGTGGTCCCCCCAGTGTGACAGGTGGCAGTACCCACAGATGTGTGTTTGTTTAGTGTACATGTGCTGAGAGTGTCCAAAAGATGTGTTTGTCCCCTGGACATTGGTGTGTGTGTGTAAGTCCCCTGTCATGTGGGTGAGTGCATATGTGGAGTGTAGCACCCCAGCTGCATGAGGGATGGATATACCCTGCCCATCTGATGTGAGCAGGGAGCAGTGCTGTGTGTCTGCGGTGATGGGCCAGCCCCACACCTGTGACACCCCCCAGTCTAGTGGCACATGTGCAGAGTGAGGTGTGTAGCTGCAGTTGTCAATGGCAAGTGATTGTCCTGTGGCTGTGTGTGTCTGTGTACTCGGCTGAGGGCGCCTCAGTGGCCTGTGGCATGTGACTGCTTTGAGGTGCTGCACATAATCCTGGTGTCGCTTGTGATGCACAGTGTGAGCCTGGATGATTGATTGTGTCGTACCCCTCATGCCACCTGTGTACTCTACAATGCCACCTAGTGCTTTTTGCCTTCCACAGAGGAAAGTGTCCCTATGACACAGGTGTAATGAGTTTGATGCATTCTATGCCCTGTTAAAACCAGCCAAATTGTTCTAATGTGTGTCTCTGTGACATGTCGCAGGTGTATTGATGTTGTCTCACTTTTTCTCCCTCACAGGTAGGCGCCTGTGCCAAGGAGCAGATCTGGAAGGACGCCGTCAGTGCCGTGAGACAGACGGATGGTCGGAAGCGGCGCCTAGCCCAGGTGAGGAAACGCTGGCAGGATATCCGGTGCTGGACGCGGAGGATCGCACGGGTCCTGCTGGGGGACTCACCTGTGAGCCAAAAGAACCATGGGCGCCGCCGTCTGACCCACATCCACAAGCGTGTGCTGGCGGTCGTCTTCCCTGACATGGACAGGCGCTTACGGGAAAAGCAGCAGCAGGAAGGGGGTAGGTACATGTGTGTTTGTTGTGTGTCACCAGCATTTGTAAGTGCACAGTTGCATGGATACACTGCCAGGGTTTACATGTGCAGTGCAGTTCCTGGTCCCCAAAGTGTAGCGGTGCTGTCCTTCCTCCCTTCCCCTCCTTGGCATGGGTACCCTGGTCTGTGTGTAGTCACACTTGCACAAGGTTATCTAGGCTGCCAGTTTCTCGATGTGCCCAATGCTTGCAGCTTCATATGTGGGGGTGGTGTGTAACAGGTTTTGGGACCTTGCCTGTGCCCTGTCCAGTTCAGTACTTGTGGGGTCCATGTCAGTTGTCACTGATGCTGAGTCCAGACATAGGAGTGTGTCTCTAAAGTGTATTGCTTTACAGCATGCATGTCCTATTTTGTGGCCTGTGACATGATGTGCATGAGTGTGAGATATGCTGAGTGCAGGGATGGTGGCTTGTGTTGCAGTCAGTACCATTCAGGACCATGGAGTAGTGTGGCCACTACTGTCCCCTGGGGCATCTTTTCCTAGGTATCATGTGTGTAATCCAAAAATCTCGACAATCCCTGTGTCTCCAGCATAGGTTGTGCTCTGTGCCATTGTACCCTGGCACCATTTGTGTCTACGTAAACTCTGCTACATGTGTCCACTGTACAGGCTGACCAAATGTCCCTTGTTAATACTCACGGGGGCCAGTGCCTGTGTGTAATGGTAAAATGATCTGATGATGGCCATTTGTAGAAAATGTATTTGTACGGGCGCACCAGGGGTATTTTGTGTCCAATCAGGATTTCTTGCAGGCCATGTGTTTTTATTCCAGACTAAGAGATGTAAGTGCTTCCTGTGTCTCAATAAATTGTCTCATGTAGAAGGTGGTTGGTGCGGGCAAGGCCTACATGTCTAGACCTGAAGTCTCCTTGCTAGGTCTGGCCAGTGTGTGATGTTTGTGTGGACATACACTCAAGGTGCAGTGACCCATTAATGTTGGGCATGTTTTTAAGCATTGCCTTTGCAGCATGTGCCTACAGTTAATAGACATGGTTCCTGCTCATCCCTTTTTACGCCAACGCTGTGTGCTGCAGATGCTGTGCTGGATTGTCCCCAGTGCCTGGCTCCTCTGTCCAAATCCATATCATGTTATTTGCTATTGTGTCATGCTCTCCATAGTTGTTCAGTGGCATGGTGGGTCAACCAATTGTGTGTTGCAGGGCCTACATATGTGCCTTCTATTGTAGATGTTACTCATGTTGCTTTTCAGGCTATGCACTGTGACCTATGTGGATTTGACTCATGTGACATATGTATACAGGTGTCTGATTATTTCCTGTCTCTTCACCTTGCTCACAGCATCGTCGGGGGACACAGAGGGAGACACTGGCACGGACCGTGAGGAGGGATCGAGCACCAGTGCCTTCAGTGCAGAGTTGTCTGGCACATCGAGTGGCACGGAGGCCGACGGGAGTGCAGTGGAGGACCTGTCCAGTCAATCCACCACCGACTATGACGCAGACGGGTCCGAGGCTGAGCACTCCGAGGGGGCGGAGGCTGGTCCCACAGCTGACACCAGCACTTCATCACTACCCGCCCCCTCCATTCCGATCACCAGCCTCCCACTTGCTCGTGTCCCTTCCCGTCGTGCTCGGTCAGCACGTGTCTCCTTCTTGCCAGGCACCGCACCCCCTGCCCCTGTCTCCACTGCTGCCACCAATGCCGAGTCTGTGGACATCCTGCGGCAGTTGCGGGTTGGTCAGACTGCGACGCTTAATGTCCTCCATGGCCACAGCCAAGTGCTGAACCAGATGGAGGCATACTTGGAGGGCATTTCAGCCGCGCAGTCTGACCAACGCAACTTGCTGAGGTCCATCGACTCGACACTGACTGCAGCAGTGGGTCTCCTGCAGCGCTACGTCCCACCCCCTACCCCTGCCCCATCCACACTTCCCACTCCCATGCCTGTCCCACATACACCCAGACGTCAGCATGCACGCACACCACCAGACACAGGCACCACACCAGCAGGGCAGGGCAAGCGCACACCTCCTGGCACGCACACACCCACTGGGTGGGGGGGCAAACGTAAGTCACGCAGCCAGAGTGGGAGTCCGCATTCCGCAAAATCCACTCCCTCCAAATCCACTCCCCTCAGCTCTCCTGGCCACGAATCCAGCAAGGATTCCTTCATGGCCGCTCTGTCCCTGAGCCCAACAGTGACACCACCCAGCAAGCGGGCAAAGGAGTCCCCGGTCAGGGTAGATGAGTGCCCCCCCTGTCCACACCCTCCCCCAGTGGCGCTGCGACCCATTCCTCCGCCCCCCCCCTCCTTGGGGCCTGTGGTTCCTTCGGGTGCAGGGGATACGCTGGGGGACCTTGCTGACGTGTGCAGTGCCATCCTCACCACCTCCTTTGGCGCCACCCCCTGTGGTGGAGTCCTCCGTCCCTGCACCCACAACGCCTGCCCTTGCCCCTCCTGTCCCTGTGGTGCCTGGTCCTTCCCCCCCACATGATGCCCCCCCCCGTGGAAGACAGGGTGGTCTGAACCGTGCAGGCAAGCTAGGGGACACGCGTCCCACTGTGTCCCCCATCCAGCTGTGACTCATGGACTGCCCTAAGGGCTTTGTAAATATTGAACTTTATCCACACACACTTTATTTGAAAATGCTGAATAAAGCCTTTTTTTTCTCCTTAGAACACTACTGCTTTTGTGGTATTGCTGTTGGTGGGGCTGCTACATGATTTTGGGTGGTGATCATGTGTTGGGTGTGTGGGAAATGTAGTAGTGTGCTGGTCATAGGGGGTACCCTGGTATCTGTGTGCCATCACAAGGTGTTAGCTAAGTTTCTCTGTTCATGTAAGCAGTTACTGCATGGTGAAATTGTCCCAAGGTGTGTTCCTTCCTCTGTGTACCCTGACATCTTCCCTGCAGGGTGTTCCCAATTTGTTGCGCTGACCTGTGTCTACATTAGCTGGGTGTGTGACGGACCCCTTCAGCTTTGGCCATGCATGCAGAGCGATGTCTCCACCTGCATCATTCGTTGCATCCTTGGTGATCACTGTACTTGTGTATGTAGTCTGTTGACATGACTTCATGTGGACATGTTCCCTTTTAGGCTGTATGCATGTGTGTATGTAAGTAAGTAAGTAAATCTTTATTCGGTTTTCAGAAAAGAAAAACCATAAAAGACTGTCACAATACATTACATTAAAATGCCAAACTGAAAATTGTTCCTTGAGCATCACTTTTAAAATTCCCTTTCTCGGGCATACAACAAGAATTATTATCTTTACATTAAAAAGGAACTACCCTTCTCCTTAAATTAACAAACTTTACGTCATCCAAAATTTGCTCTGTGTTTAAAAATACACTTTAAAAGCGTGCTGACACATTTAGAGATCAGTACAGTATTCAAAAATTGCAAGCGCAGCATAGCAGGACGGCATCTTCTGAGGCCAAGGCTTCTCAGCAAGGGAATTAGCCATAATTTGCGATGTGCAGTATAATATTTGCAGAACAAAACGGTATGCATCGTTGATTGTTCAGACGTTTCGTCGCAAGGGCACACCGTTAAACACTCATCCCAATTGTGTCTTTTAGGAAAAGCTACAAGCATATGGAAAATGTTCAATCTAAATCGTACCAACAAAAAGTGCTCAAATTGTGACTCAACGTATGTCAGATATGGTTCCATTTCCAGGGTGGTCGTTACTGCCAAGGAATGTTGGACTGATGGTTTTTTTATCTCTTTACTCAACCGTAGTTCTTCCATATGGCTCAGAGCCCTTATTTTTAAGTCTTTCTTTGGGATCTCAGCAATTGATTCGGGGTTAGAATAATATTTAGCCAACCCCAGGTCTGCAAGGAGATTTTTCACATATAGCAACCACTCTATTTTCCCCACATGTTCCAAGGACATACAATCTGCCACTATCTCTTTTGTAAATACATTTTTTGTTGAAGTCCAGATACGGCGCCACAACAATAGTGGTTGGATTTTTGCCAAATCCTCTATGTGAGGCATTCCGAGTTCTGCACGGCAGGCAAAGGTAGATACTCGCTTGGGTACCGCCAGGAGGAATCTCATAAATGTATTCTCTGCTACCTGTAATGTGTTGGTGTTTTTGTGTCCCCACAGCCCCGCCCCGTAAAGTGCGATGGAATGACACTTTGCTTTATAAATACGGAGCAGCTCTACTGGTGGCCTCTTTCCTAACTTCTGGGAGAATTTTATAAGGGCGATTATTGCTCGCAGAAGTTGATGTTTGCGGGCTTCGATGGCCGCTTTCCAGTTAAGCTTTTCGTCCATCATGACCCCGAGGTATGGGTATTGGGTAGTCAGTTCTAGCCTTTCTTTGTCAAGAAAAATACTCCTTCCCCCTTTCTTTCCCTTTCCTGCCACCATGACATATGTTTTTTTATGTTTATTTTAAGATCCAAACGACCCATAAACCTTGAATATCTTTCCAATGCTTTCTGCAGCTCTTTGTGGGGTGCGTGCCAGGATCACGGCATCATCCGCGTAAAGGAGCGCAGGTACCAGGCGATTTTTCACTCGGGGGAGGTCCTGACCCCCCCTCAACATCTCCACCTCAAGACCGTTAATATAAAGGGAGAAGAGAAAGGGGGCCAGCACGCAACCCTGCCTCACACCCCGCTCCACCTTGAAGGACTCAGATAATTCGCCCTGCATTCCAAAGCGCACCCTAGATGAAGCATTAGAATATAGCGCTCGAAGAAGGTTTACAAGGGCTGAATCTATAGCCATGTCAGTAAGAACTGACCAAAGCTTCGAATGGGAGACGCAGTCAAAGGCTGCGGAGAGGTCAACATAGACCATGTATAACCTTCCCTGCTTTGCTGACACATATTTTCCCATCAGTAAAGCTAAGTTCAGTGCTTGCTCGGTTGTTCCGAAGCCCTCTCGGAAGCCGAACTGGATATCAGATAGAGTCTTACAGTCATCTGCCCACTCCTGAAGATGCTGGAGAACCACTCTGCCCAGTACTTTTCCCAGTGAATCGAGTAGCGAGATTGGCCGATGACAGGTCACCTCCTCCCTGTTTTCCTTCTTAAATATAGGGACCATAATCGATTGGGTCCAAGATTTAATTATCCCACACTTCATTGCAGCGTCAAACACCCTCTTTAAAATTGGGGCCCACAAGTCTAATTTAAACTTAAAAAAATCAACTGGTACCCCATCTGGGCCAGGGGCTTTTCCACATTTGCTCATTTTAACTGCATTTATGACTTCATGGATTCCATAATCTAAGGGAATCGGGAATAGATTACTTTGTATGCTCCGATTATTATCCTCTACTATATCTACTTCTGATGGTTTACCAAAAACTTTAGAGAAATGGTTTACCCATGCTAGACCCTCAAGCGCCACTTCTACTGTTGGCTGGTCACTTGCGTCTGTCAGGAAGGATGTCTTCACCACCTTCCAGAATTGTTCGCTATTTCTATTCTGGGAACTCGCATGTAGTTGATCCCACAGTGCTTTTTTCAGTTCCTGTTTTCTTGTTTTACAAGCTAATCGGTAGGACCTTCTTAATCTACGAATCTCCTCTTGGTCTCTTACAGTTTTTGTTAACGCTATTTTTAGGGATTTGTGAGCCATAGTACAGTCGTGGTTAAACCACCCTTTTTTCCCGCCCTTTTTCCCTTTCTTAATGCTTGTTAAACAATCGTTTACCTTATCCAGAATTGCACTGAAATTATGCAAAACTTCCTCTTCACCTATGTCAATATCTAGGCACTTCACTATGGCAGGATATACCGCGAGTACCACCTTGTTTGTCAGGTCTACTGGGTCTATCTTTCCCCATCCTATAGTATAGCCATTTTTTTTTTTTAATATATCTTGTTCTGGGCAAGTGCGGTCATCAAGAGCTGTGGTGTTAATTGCCCCTGGTCCACAACCAAGTCAAAGCCCAGAGCGGCGTGATCGCTTAAAGTGTTTATTAATAATCTAAATCTCTGGGCCTTGCTACCAAGGGTCGCTGAGACCAATATGTAATCAATCGTCGTCTCCCACCCCCTACCCAGGTAAGTTGGCTGTAACTGCTCACAAGGGGTTTTAGTTTCGTTTAATATCACCAAACCTAATTCAGACAGAGTTTCATTTAGAAAATCTCCTACCCCAGAATGACTAAAGTGGGTCGTGTAGTTTTCTGTTTCGTCCACCACACCACAAATATTGCTATTTTTCCCATCGCAGGGATGATGGTTAAAATCACCCCCCCATATAATGCTTGGGACATCTAACCCTTGCGTTTGATTTGTCAGGGTAAAAAGTTTCTTACGGAGAGTCCCGAGTGTTTTTACTCTCTCACTTTCTAACAGATTATCATACATGTTTACCAGGATGATTATCCTTTTCTTCTGGAACGATAGTCTCAATATCTGATAGTTAGGTTGTAAACTCAGAGCTGTTACTTTTAACCCTGATATGGTGTTTTTTATATATACCATCAGACCACCCTTAGCCCTACCATGAGTGCCTGCTACTGCCGGGGAAAAATAAGTTTTATACCCCATCAGATGCGTTTCAGTAGTAATCCATGTCTCCTGTAGGCATATCACGTGGTAATCTTGAACAAAGTCCAGGGCACTTCCATTCATAATTTTTGTGCGTAAACCCGCTATATTCCAGGACATAATTTGTACTTTATTATCGTCCTTTCTGAGGTCTAAACTTTTATTTATACTAACAGCCTCTGCTACGGGTAGATTCTCCAGGACCCTTTGCCCATCAACCCCCATGTGCTTAGATCTACTACAGAGATTATTCCCCAGAGTAATACTGTCTACTCCTTTAGCCGGTGTCAAATTAAGTAGTAGTAAGTGGTTACTGCTTTCCATTTCTTGTCTTTCTGCACTCTCGCTTGGAATAGCATCCTCTTTGAGAGTGGTAGGATCTACCATAATTGATTTTAGTGAGGAGGCCTGCTTCAGACTAAGTCAATCTACCTCGTCTAAGCCAAACAGCGTCGAGAAGTGGTTAAAGGTGGGTACATTAAACCTCTGGTGTAGTAGGGGGTTATTGTTCTGAAACCTCCTGGTGGGCTGAGGGTAGAATGGATAATTACGAGAGTTTTGATGGGGAAATTGGTAGCCCACTTCCCTCCAATCTAAATGAAACTCTTTTACAGGGTTTGGTTTTGGGTAAGAAGTCAGTTCTCGTGGGTAGAAGTAATTGACATAGTGTGTGGAAATACCGTCTCCCCCTCTGGCTTCATACCAGTCGCCAATACATCTAACAGCTCTATGATCCCTGAAATTTATGATTATCACGTCCCCCTTCTTTTCTTTTGGTCTTGTTCCAACCCAGCTCGTACGTCTCACCATTAGGATTTCCCCATTTATATGCACGGGAAGAGGTCTATTTTGCTTCAACCAATAAATGGTTTTGTTTTTTAAGGCATGATGGTCCTCCCTAATTCCCTCTGACAATTCTGGTACCCCAGTCATAATAATCGTATATGGGGCAGATTCAGGAGGTAAATCCACTCTTCTACTCAGTGGTATATTAGGGCGCTGAAGTGGCCATTCGCCATTCCCGTTCTCCAATCTATCTTCTACAGGTATATTATTTAATACCGGAGAGAGTTTCTTTTCAGCTTCCCCTATCTTTCCAGCTTTAGACCTATCGCCGACCTTTGTCTTCCTTGCTGTTTCTTTGCCATTTGCTAGGGGCTTAGTTTTTTCTTTATTGGTGGTTTCTTTGGATGATTTGGCCAATGCTTTTTTCCCCTGCGCGGTATAAGATTTCATAAGGATACCGCTGGTTGATGGTTGTTCTGAAGGCCGAATAGAAGGGGCAGCAGGGTCAGCAATGTTGATTTTGGTCTGTGACCTTAGTAGCACCTGGGAAGTTTATCTCTATATCTATCTCTTACCTTTCGGCAATGGGGTGGGTGCTAACACTACCCAGATCCACATTTATCGCCCCAGGGGAGGGTACTTTCCCAATTTGACCTAAAGAGGAGCGTTTACCGGTTAACAGGTCTAATGACAGACGCTTATCTGTATCCGCAATTTCCTTTTCCAGAACAGTTGTAACACGTTTTAAGAATTGGTCTATTGTACCAGTTCCTGTTCCTTTAGAAGTATTAACTGTTAAAGTACGTGATTTCCCTGCGTCTGATGACATAATGGTAGAAAATATACAAATACCAAATTACAAGTGCGGAAAACGGGGTACAGTGTCCGTGTCTTGTAGGTCTTGGTAGCAATACAGGGATAAGTCTCTTACCACGGAATGAAGCTTAGAGGGGTGGCCCGTCCCGTCATTAATCGTCCTCGGACAGCCACAGACGGCCCGCCCTTTGCCCGGGCTTAGCCCCGGGCGCTCCCGCGCTGCTGGCGTGCGACCTTCTAAAATAGTATTAGATGTCAATGTTTATGGGCGGGGGGTCGGGGCCAGCAGGGAGAGCAGCCCAGCTGAAACGGATTGGGCAGGCAGGGACTCCTGGGTGATGGAGTCCCTGCAAGCATGCTCGCATCCCTGCCAGCACCAACACGCCCCAAATAGTGACACACAGAGGAACCAGCCCTTCTGCCTGCAGCAGCTCCCGCTGGACTTCTATGCGCTGCGGGACCCGCGGAGCGGGTCCGGCGAGTTGCTGAGGTGTTTTCAGAGGGCAGAGGGCAAAAGGCGATGACGGCTACAGCAGAAATCCGGTGTCAAGGGCCAAGTTGAGCCAGTAAGAATCCCACGAAGACAATCCAGAAGCCCGTTTTTACTCCGTTGGTGGGGGGGGGCGGGCCAGCAGGGAGAGCAGCCCAGGTGAAACGGATTGGGCAGGCAGGGACTCCTGGGTGATGGAGTCCCTGCTAGCGTGCTCGCAGCCCTGCCAGCACCAACACGCCCCAAATAGTGACACACAGAGGAACCAGCCCTTCTGCCTGCAGCAGCTCCCGCTGGACTTCTATGCGCTGCGGGACCCGCGAGTTGCTGAGGTGTTTTCAGAGGGCAGAGGGCAAAAGGCGATGACGGCTACAGCAGAAATCCGGTGTCAAGGGCCAAGTTGAGCCAGTAAGAATGCATGTGTATACTCCCAGCCTCGCACACATGTGTTACATGTACTGCAGGGTCTTTGTGCACCTGACTGACAATTGTGGCAATTGGATCTGTGGGTATTCCACCCTTTTTTTTCCATGGGCACTGCTGGGGGCCTCTGCACCCACCCCTCCTGTGTCTGGGCACTGCTGGGAGGACTCTGCACCCACCCCTCCTGTGTGTGGGCACTGCTGGGAGGACTCTGCACACACCCCTCCTGTGTCTGGGCACTGCTGGGTGGACTCTGCACCCACCCCTCCTGCGTCTGGGCACTGCTGGGAGGACTCTGCACCCACCCCTCCTGCATCTGGGCACTGCTGAGAGGACTCTGCACCCACCCCTCCTGTGTCTGGGCACTGCTGGGGGGACTCTACACCCACCCCTCCTGTGTGTGGGCACTGCTGGGTGGACTCTGCACCCACCCCTCCTGCGTCTGGGCACTGCTGGGAGGACTCTGCACCCACCCCTCCTGTGTCTGGGCACTGCTGGGGGGGGACTCTACACCCACCCCTCCTGTGTGTGGGCACTGCTGGGAGGACTGTACACACACCCCTCCTGCGTCTGGGCACAGCTGGAAGTGATAGGCACCCACCCCTCCTGTGTCTGGCCAATGCTGGGAGGACTCTGCACCCACCCCTCCTCTGTCTGGCCACTGCTGGGGGGACTCTACACCCACCCCTCCTGTGTGTGGGCACTGCTGGGAGGACTCTGCACACACCCCTCCTGCGTCTGGGCACTGCTGGGAGGACTCTGCACCCACCCCTCCTGTGTCTGGGCACTGCTGGGGGACTCTACACCCACCCCTCCTGTGTGTGGGCACTGCTGGGAGGACTCTGCACCCACCCCTCCTGCGTCTGGGCACTGCTGGGAGGACTGTGCACACACCCCTCCTGTGTGTGGGCACTGCTGGGCGGACTCTGCACCCACCCCTCCTGTGTCTGGGCACTGCTGGGGGGACTCTACACCCACCCCTCCTGTGTGTGGGCACTGCTGGGAGGACTGTGCACACACCCCTCCTGCGTCTGGGCACTGCTGGAAGTGATAGGCACCCACCCCTCCTGTGTCTGGGCACTGCTGGGAGGACTCTGCACCCACCCCTCCTGTGTCTGGGCACTGCTGGGGGGACTCTACACCCACCCCTCCTGTGTGTGGGCACTGCTGGGAAGACTCTGCACCCACCCCTCCTGCGTCTGGGCACTGCTGGGAGGACTCTGCACACACCCCTCCTGTGTCTGGGCACTGCTGGGAGGACTGTGCACACACCCCTCCTGCGTCTGGGCACTGCAGGAAGTGATAGGCACCCACCCCTCCTGTGTCTGGGCACTGCTGGGAGGACTCTGCACCCACCCCTCCTGTGTCTGGGCACTGCTGGGAGGACTCTGCACCCACCCCTCCTGTGTCTGGGCACTGCTGGGGGGACTCTACACCCACCCCTCCTGTGTGTGGGCACTGCTGGGTGGACTCTGCACCCACCCCTCCTGCGTCTGGGCACTGCTGGGAGGACTCTGCACCCACCCCTCCTGCATCTGGGCACTGCTGGGAGGACTCTGCACCCACCCCTCCTGTGTCTGGGCACTGTTGGGGGGACTCTACACCCACCCCTCCTGTGTGTGGGCACTGCTGGGTGGACTCTGCACCCACCCCTCCTGCGTCTGGGCACTGCTGGGAGGACTCTGCACCCACCCCTCCTGTGTCTGGGCACTGCTGGGGGGGACTCTACACCCACCCCTCCTGTGTGTGGGCACTGCTGGGAGGACTGTGCACACACCCCTCCTGCGTCTGGGCACAGCTGGAAGTGATAGGCACCCACCCCTCCTGTGTCTGGCCACTGCTGGGAGGACTCTGCACCCACCCCTCCTCTGTCTGGGCACTGCTGGGGGGACTCTACACCCACCCCTCCTGTGTGTGGGCACTGCTGGGAGGACTCTGCACCCACCCCTCCTGTGTCTGGGCACTGCTGGGGGACTCTACACCCACCCCTCCTGTGTGTGGGCACTGCTGGGAGGACTCTGCACCCACCCCTCCTGCGTCTGGGCACTGCTGGGAGGACTGTGCACACACCCCTCCTGTGTCTGGGCACTGCTGGGCGGACTCTGCACCCACCCCTCCTGTGTCTGGGCACTGCTGGGGGGACTCTACACCCACCCCTCCTGTGTGTGGGCACTGCTGGGAGGACTGTGCACACACCCCTCCTGCGTCTGGGCACTGCTGGAAGTGATAGGCACCCACCCCTCCTGTGTCTGGGCACTGCTGGGAGGACTCTGCACCCACCCCTCCTGTGTCTGGGCACTGCTGGGGGGACTCTACACCCACCCCTCCTGTGTGTGGGCACTGCTGGGAGGACTCTGCACCCACCCCTCCTGCGTCTGGGCACTGCTGGGAGGACTCTGCACCCACCCCTCCTGTGTCTGGGCACTGCTGGGAGGACTGTGCACACACCCCTCCTGCGTCTGGGCACTGCAGGAAGTGATAGGCACCCACCCCTCCTGTGTCTGGGCACTGCTGGGAGGACTCTGCACCCACCCCTCCTGTGTCTGGGCACTGCTGGGAGGACTCTGCACCCACCCCTCCTGTGTCTGGGCACTGCTGGGGGGACTCTACACCCACCCCTCCTGTGTGTGGGCACTGCTGGGTGGACTCTGCACCCACCCCTCCTGCGTCTGGGCACTGCTGGGAGGACTCTGCACCCACCCCTCCTGTGTCTGGGCACTGCTGGGGGGGACTCTACACCCACCCCTCCTGTGTGTGGGCACTGCTGGGAGGACTGTGCACACACCCCTCCTGCGTCTGGGCACAGCTGGAAGTGATAGGCACCCACCCCTCCTGTGTCTGGCCACTGCTGGGAGGACTCTGCACCCACCCCTCCTCTGTCTGGGCACTGCTGGGGGGACTCTACACCCACCCCTCCTGTGTGTGGGCACTGCTGGTAGGACTCTGCACACACCCCTCCTGCGTCTGGGCACTGCTGGGAGGACTCTGCACCCACCCCTCCTGTGTCTGGGCACTGCTGGGGGACTCTACACCCACCCCTCCTGTGTGTGGGCACTGCTGGGAGGACTCTGCACCCACCCCTCCTGCGTCTGGGCACTGCTGGGAGGACTCTGCACCCACCCCTCCTGTGTCTGGGCACTGCTGGGCGGACTCTGCACCCACCCCTCCTGTGTCTGGGCACTGCTGGGGGGACTCTACACCCACCCCTCCTGTGTGTGGGCACTGCTGGGAGGACTGTGCACACACCCCTCCTGCGTCTGGGCACTGCTGGAAGTGATAGGCACCCACCCCTCCTGTGTCTGGGCACTGCTGGGAGGACTCTGCACCCACCCCTCCTGTGTCTGGGCACTGCTGGGGGGACTCTACACCCACCCCTCCTGTGTGTGGGCACTGCTGGGAGGACTCTGCACACACCCCTCCTGCATCTGGGCACTGCTGGGAGGACTCTGCACCCACCCCTCCTGTGTCTGGGCACTGCTGGGGGGACTCTACACCCACCCCTCCTGTGTGTGGGCACTGCTGGGAGGACTCTGCACCCACCCTCCTGCATCTGGGCACTGCTGGGACGACTCTGCACCCACCCCTCCTGTGTCTGGGCACTGCTGGGAGGACTGTGCACACACCCCTCCTGCGTCTGGGCACTGCTGGAAGTGATAGGCACCACCCCTCCTGTGTCTAGGCACTGCTGGGAGGACTCTGCACCCACCCCTCCTGTGTCTGGGCACTGCTGGGGGGACTCTACACCCACCTCTCCTGTGTGTGGGCACTGCTGGGAGGACTCTGCACACACCCCTCCTGCGTCTGGGCACTGCTGGGAGGACTCTGCACCCACCCCTCCTGAGTCTGGGCACTGCTGGGGGGACTCTACACCCACCCCTCCTGTGTGTGGGCACTGCTGGGAGGACTCTGCACCCACCCCTCCTGTGTCTGGGCACTGCTGGGGGGACTCTACACCCACCCCTCCTGTGTGTGGGCACTGCTGGGAGGACTCTGCACACACCCCTCCTGCATCTGGGCACTGCTGGGAGGACTCTGCACCCACCCCTCCTGTGTCTGGGCACTGCTGGGGGGACTCTACACCCACCCCTCTTGTGTGTGGGCACTGCTGGGAGGACTCTGCACCCACCCTCCTGCGTCTGGGCACTGCTGGGACGACTCTGCACCCACCCCTCCTGTGTCTGGGCACTGCTGGGAGGACTGTGCACACACCCCTTCTGCGTCTGGGCACTGCTGGAAGTGATAGGCACCACCCCTCCTGTGTCTAGGCACTGCTGGGAGGACTCTGCACCCACCCCTCCTGTGTCTGGGCACTGCTGGGAGGACTCTACACCCACCCCTCCTGTGTGTGGGCACTGCTGGGAGGACTCTGCACACACCCCTCCTGCGTCTGGGCACTGCTGGGAGGACTCTGCACCCACCCCTCCTGAGTCTGGGCACTGCTGGGGGGACTCTACACCCACCCCTCCTGTGTGTGGGCACTGCTGGGAGGACTCTGCACCCACCCCTCCTGCGTCTGGGCACTGCTGGGAGGACTCTGCACCCACCCCTCCTATGTCTGGGCACTGCTGGGAGGACTGTGCACACACCCCTCCCGTGTCTGGGCACTGCTGGGCAGACTCTGCACCCACCCCTCCTGTGTCTGGGCACTGCTGGGGGGACTCTACACCCACCCCTCCTGTGTGTGGGCACTGCTGGGAGGACTGTGCACACACCCCTCCTGCGTCTGGGCACTGCTGGAAGTGATAGGCACCCACCCCTCCTGTGTCTGGGCACTGCTGGGAGGACTCTGCACCCACCCCTCCAGTGTCTGGGCACTGCTGGGGGGACTCTACACCCACCCCTCCTGTGTGTGGGCACTGCTGGGAGGACTCTGCACCCACCCCTCCTGCGTCTGGGCACTGCTGGGAGGACTCTGCACACACCCCTCCTGTGTCTGGGCACTGCTGGGAGGACTGTGCACACACCCCTCCTGCGTCTGGGCACTGCAGGAAGTGATAGGCACCCACCCCTCCTGTGTCTGGGCACTGCTGGGAGGACTCTGCACCCACCCCTCCTGTGTCTGGGCACTGCTGGGGGGAATCTACACACACCCCTCCTGTGTCTGGGCACTGCTGGGAGGACTCTGCACACACCCCTCCTGCGTCTGGGCACTGCTGGGGGGACTACTGCTGGGGGGACTCTACACCCACCCCTCCTGTGTGTGGGCACTGCTGGGAGGACTCTGCACCCACCCCTCCTGCGTCTGGGCACTGCTGGGAGGGCTCTGCACCCACCCCTCCTGTGTCTGGGCACTGCTGGGAGGACTCTGCACCCACCCCTCCTGTGTGTGGGCACTGCTGGGAGGACACTGCACACACCCCTCCTGTGTCTGGGCACTGCTGGGAGGACTCTGCACCCACCCCTGCTGCGTCTGGGCACTGCTGGGAGGACTCTGCACCCACCCCTCCTGTGTCTGGGCACTGCTTGGGGGACTCTACACCCACCCCTCCTGTGTGTGGGCACTGCTGGGAGGACTCTGTACCCACCCCTCCTGTGTCTGGGCACTGCTGGAGGACTCTGCACACACCCCTTCTGCGTCTGGGCACTGCTGGGAGGACTCTGCACCCACCCCTCCTGCGTCTGGGCACTGCTGGGAGGACTCTGCACCCACCCCTCCTGTGTCTGGGCACTGCTGGGGGGACTCTACACCCACCCCTCCTGTGTGTGGGCACTGCTGGGAGGACTGTGCACACACCCCTCCTTTGTGTGGACACTGCTGGGAGGACTCTGCACACACCCCTCCTGTGTCTGGGCACTGCTGGGGGGACTCTGCACACACCACTCCTGTGTCTGGGCACTGCTGGGAATGATAGGCACACACCCCTCCTGTGTGTGGGCACTGCTGGGAGGACTCTGCACACACCCCTCCTGTGTCTGGGCACTGCTGGGAATGATAGGCACACACCCCTCCTGTGTGTGGGCACTGCTGGGAGGACTCTGCACACACCCCTCCTGTGTCTGGGCACTGCTGGGAATGATAGGCACACACCCCTCCTGTGTGTGGGCACTGCTGGGAGGACTCTGCACACACCCCTCCTGTGTCTGGGCACTGCTGGGAATGATAGGCACACACCCCTCCTGTGTGTGGGCACTGCTGGGAGGATTCTGCACACACCCCTCCTATGTCTGGGCACTGCTGGGAGGACTCTGCACACACCCCTCCTGTGTCTGGGCACTGCTGGGAGGACTCTGCACACACCCCTCCTATGTGTGGGCACTGCTGGGAGGACTCTGCACCCACCCCTCCTGTGTCTGGGCACTGCTGGGGGGACTCTATACCCACCCTTCCTGTGTGTGGGCACTGCTGGGAGGACTCTGCACCCACCCCTCCTGTGTCTGGGCACTGCTTTGGGGACTCTACACCCACCCCTCCTGTGTGTGGGCACTGCTGGGAGGACTCTGCACCCACCCCTCCTGTGTCTGGGCACTGCTGGGGGGACTCTACACCCACCCCTCCTGTGTCTGGGCACTGCCGGGAGGACTCTGCACCCACCCCTCCTGCGTCTGGGCACTGCTGGGAGGACTCTGCACCCACCCCTCCTGCGTCTGGGCACTGCTGGAAGTGATATGCACCCACCCCTTCTGTGTCTGGGCACTGCTGGGAGGACTCTGCACACACCCCTCCTGCGTCTGGGCACTGCTGGAAGTGATAGGCACCCACCCCTCCTGTGTCTGGGCACTGCTGGGAGGACTCTGTACACACCCCTCCTGTGTGTGGGCACTGCTGGGAGGACTGTGCACACACCCCTCCTGTGTCTGGGCACTGCTGGAAGGACTCTGCACACACCCCTCCTGCGTCTGGGCACTGCTGGGAGGACTGTGCACACACCCCTCCTGCGTCTGGGCACTGCAGGAAGTGATAGGCACCCACCCCTCCTGTGTCTGGGCACTGCTGGGAGGACTCTGCACCCACCCCTCCTGTGTCTGGGCACTGCTGGGGGGAATCTACACACACCCCTCCTGTGTCTGGGCACTGCTGGGAGGACTCTGCACACACCCCTCCTGCGTCTGGGCACTGCTGGGGGGACTACTGCTGGGGGGACTCTACACCCACCCCTCCTGTGTGTGGGCACTGCTGGGAGGACTCTGCACCCACCCCTCCTGCGTCTGGGCACTGCTGGGAGGGCTCTGCACCCACCCCTCCTGTGTCTGGGCACTGCTGGGAGGACTCTGCACCCACCCCTCCTGTGTGTGGGCACTGCTGGGAGGACACTGCACACACCCCTCCTGTGTCTGGGCACTGCTGGGAGCACTCTGCACCCACCCCTGCTGCGTCTGGGCACTGCTGGGAGGACTCTGCACCCACCCCTCCTGTGTCTGGGCACTGCTTGGGGGACTCTACACCCACCCCTCCTGTGTGTGGGCACTGCTGGGAGGACTCTGTACCCACCCCTCCTGTGTCTGGGCACTGCTGGAGGACTCTGCACACACCCCTTCTGCGTCTGGGCACTGCTGGGAGGACTCTGCACCCACCCCTCCTGCGTCTGGGCACTGCTGGGAGGACTCTGCACCCACCCCTCCTGTGTCTGGGCACTGCTGGGGGGACTCTACACCCACCCCTCCTGTGTGTGGGCACTGCTGGGAGGACTGTGCACACACCCCTCCTTTGTGTGGACACTGCTGGGAGGACTCTGCACACACCCCTCCTGTGTCTGGGCACTGCTGGGGGGACTCTGCACACACCACTCCTGTGTCTGGGCACTGCTGGGAATGATAGGCACACACCCCTACTGTGTGTGGGCACTGCTGGGAGGACTCTGCACACACCCCTCCTGTGTCTGGGCACTGCTGGGAATGATAGGCACACACCCCTCCTGTGTGTGGGCACTGCTGGGAGGACTCTGCACACACCCCTCCTGTGTCTGGGCACTGCTGGGAATGATAGGCACACACCCCTCCTGTGTGTGGGCACTGCTGGGAGGACTCTGCACACACCCCTCCTGTGTCTGGGCACTGCTGGGAATGATAGGCACACACCCCTCCTGTGTGTGGGCACTGCTGGGAGGATTCTGCACACACCCCTCCTATGTCTGGGCACTGCTGGGAGGACTCTGCACACACCCCTCCTGTGTCTGGGCACTGCTGGGAGGACTCTGCACACACCCCTCCTATGTGTGGGCACTGCTGGGAGGACTCTGCACCCACCCCTCCTGTGTCTGGGCACTGCTGGGGGGACTCTATACCCACCCTTCCTGTGTGTGGGCACTGCTGGGAGGACTCTGCACCCACCCCTCCTGTGTCTGGGCACTGCTTTGGGGACTCTACACCCACCCCTCCTGTGTGTGGGCACTGCTGGGAGGACTCTGCACCCACCCCTCCTGTGTCTGGGCACTGCTGGGGGGACTCTACACCCACCCCTCCTGTGTCTGGGCACTGCCGGGAGGACTCTGCACCCACCCCTCCTGCGTCTGGGCACTGCTGGGAGGACTCTGCACCCACCCCTCCTGCGTCTGGGCACTGCTGGAAGTGATATGCACCCACCCCTTCTGTGTCTGGGCACTGCTGGGAGGACTCTGCACACACCCCTCCTGCGTCTGGGCACTGCTGGAAGTGATAGGCACCCACCCCTCCTGTGTCTGGGCACTGCTGGGAGGACTCTGTACACACCCCTCCTGTGTGTGGGCACTGCTGGGAGGACTGTGCACACACCCCTCCTGTGTCTGGGCACTGCTGGAAGGACTCTGCACACACCCCTCCTGCGTCTGGGCACTGCTGGAAGTGATAGGCACCCACCCCTCCTGTGTCTGGGCACTGCTGGGAGGACTCTGCACACACCCCTCCTGTGTGTGGGCACTGCTGGGAGGACTCTGCACACACCCCTCCTGTGTCTGGCCATGTACGCTCCATACATACACGGGTGGGGGTACGGTCCGTACATACACTGTTGGGGTGGGGGTACGCTCCATACGTACGTGGGTGTGGGTACGCTCCATGCATACACGGGTGGGGGTACGGTCTGTACATACACTGTTGGGGTGGGGGTACGCTCCATACGTACGCGGGTGTAGGTACGCTCCATGCATACACGGGTGTGGGTATGGTCTGTACATACTCGGGTGGGGGTATGCTCCATACGTACGTGGGTGTGGGTACGCTCCATGCATACACGGGTGGGGGTATAGTCCGTACATACACTGTTGGGGTGGGGGTACGCTCCATACGTACGCGGGTGTGGGTACGCTCCATGCATACACGGGTGGGGGTACGGTCCGTACATACACTGTTGGGGAGGGGGTACGCTCCATATGTACACGGGTGTGGGTACGCTCCGTGCATACATGGGTGGGGGTATGGTCCGTACATACACTGTTGGGGTGGGGGTACACTCCATACGTACGCAGGTGTGGGTACACTCCATGCATACACGGGTGTGGGTACGGTCCGTACATACTCGGGTGGGGGTACGCTCCATACGTACGTGGTTGTGGGTACGCTCCATGCATACACGGGTGGGGGTACGGTCCGTACATACACTGTTGGGGTGGGGGTACGCTCCATACGTACGCGGGTGTGGGTACGCTCCATGTATACACGGGTGTGGGTACGGTCCGTACATACACGGGTGGGGGTACGCTCCAAACATATGCGGGTGTGGGTACGCTCCATGCATACACAGGTGTGGGTACGGTCCGTACATACACGGGTGGGGGTACGCTCCGAACATACGCGGGTGTGGGTACGCTCCATGCATACACGGGTGGGGGTACGGTCCGTACATACACTGTTGGGGTGGGGGTACGCTCCATACGTACGCGGGTGTGGGTACAGTCCCTACATACACGGGTGGGGGTAGGGGTACGGTCCGTACATGCACTGTTGGGGTGTTGGTACGCACGGTACATGCACGGGTGGGGGTGCGGCCCGTACCCAGGCCTTTAGAACCTGGGTACGGGCCGTACCGCCATTATTGGGGTGACGTAGGGGTGGGCGTGGTACGACTCGTACCCATGCTCTTAAGGCGTGGGTACGGTACGTACCGGACTTGTTGTGTTGCCGGTTCGCGTGTACATCCACTTCCGTTGCTGGACACGACCCCACCCCCTCGAAGTGACCAGGCCCTGAAGGTCAGGTATGTCCAGGGCATGTATGATTTGTGACTTGGGTGGGGGTTTTGTGTCCTGCCCCTGCCCCCCCCCTTAGCCCCTGGGTGTTTTTCTGACCTTCTGCGGCATCTGCGTAGGTTCCTGTAGAGCAGGTGGACTGCTTTGAGGGCTGGGATGACACGTAGGTTCGGGTCCATGGCTGACCGTCGCGTACAGGTGCTCCTTGCGTGCGTCCTCCTGATTTCCCGGCAGTTTTTGGCAGGCGGAGAATTTTATCCGTGCGGGGTGACGTCGGTGCGGTTCTTACTTCCTGGTTCGTGAAACGCTGCCTGAAAGCGTCCCGACGTCACGTCGGCGCCTTCCCTGGATCACATTTGTATGTATATTTTCGTTGGCCGGTGTTTTGTACGACTCGTACGGAAATGGTGTTTCCGTGCGAATCGTACTTGCATGTTTGTAATGTTTTTTTCCCGGGTACGAGTCGGACGGAGAAAACGCTCCGACCGACGGTTCGTACCCGGTTTTTCCAGGATCAGAATCGACGCCTATATTGGTACTTGCAATCTCTTTTGTATGCTTCGGTCTCCTGATTGTAGCAGCACATATGTTTTACACCAGATTGTCGCTAGACCAATAAATACTTATTGTCAACCTGTGTATTTTCTGAGAGTAAACGAGAACGAGTATCTGAGCGGAACGTACTGTACTGTTCTCCATGATCACTGAGGAAACAGGGTTGTCATGTTCAGTGGTTGCCTAAAACTACCTATGCCACTGTAGGATAGGGGGTGGTAGTGGCACTGTAGAGCTAGCTGGTCTAACGGCAGACATATCATGTGGGGGTGTCTGGAAGCGGTTGGGAAACCAAGCCCTCCGTTTAGGCCATCCAAAACACGCAGGTCCTGGGTATTCCTAGGAACTACATGGCATGGCGCCGCAAACATTGGTTTGGTTCTTATATAAACAGTGAAAATCTTAGTAGTTCAGTCGTTCTTTCTCAGAAAGCCCTACTTACACTTTTCAGAGAAGTATAAAGTGGGAAGGGAGATCCACCTCAGCTGAGAAGATATACTCAGTGTATTGGCTGAAGGTTTAAATAATCTTATAAGGATAAAAGGTTGCCACATTGCGCAAAAACCTTAGGTGCTAGAACTTTTTAATTCTTCTCCTGAGAAATGACTGAGTCCACGAAAGATGCTTCAGATAAGAAGAATTTGCAAACCCTCTTAACCCCTTCGCTGCTAGGCCTTTTACCCCTTGTGCTAAGCCTTTTTTTGGCTATTTGGGGTAGTTTGTGCTTAGGCCCCTGTAACATTTTGACCACATAAGGTATCCACGCCAAATTTGCGTCCTTTTCTTCCAACATCCTGGGGATTCTAAAGGTACCCAGGGTTTGTAGATTCTCCTGGAGGAGACACAGAAATTAGCCAAAATACAGCTAAATTTTGTTTTTATTGTGAAAAATGGGAAAAAAGTGCTGCAAATGAAGGCGTCTGGGTTTTTCCCTGCAAATGGAATCAAAAAAGGGGTTGTGGGGCTGAAATCACCATTTTCCCAGGGAATGACAGACTCTTGTCAGAAAACCAACATTTTTTACACAGTTTTGGCATTTTTCGGGGACATAGCCTATTTTTGCTATTTTTTGTGCCTTCAACCTCCTTCCAGTTAATGGTAGAAAAGGGTATGAAAGCAATAATGGATCCTGGAAAGCTATACATTTTAGTAAAGTAGACAAATTCGGAATTCAGCAAGGGGTCAGATGTGTAGATCCTTCAAAGTTTCTTTATAGAAACTAATAGTGAAATATAGGAAAAATTGAAAAATAGTTGAAAAAAACAGCCTTTTGTGTCAACGTTTTCACATGTAACTTCTTCTAATTATGACAACTCTTTAAAATCAATATATCGTTACATCCTCATGACCTTACTGGTTGTGGGGATATATAGGACTTGTAGGTTCACCAAGAACACGACAAACCCAGAGCCAAAAACTGAGCCGCGACTTGCAATTTTTTTTTATTATGTACTGGGTATATAGCAATTATTGTTGGAAAATGTATACATGGAAATATTGGTTTGAAAGACACCTATGTATTTCTGAAATGGGAACAAAATATAGAGTTTAGAAACAGTAGATGTTTGCACATTTCCGAAATTGGGAATACTCATACTAGCATGAGAATTATCGGTCATTTTTCACAATGACTCGTTTTTACACATTGTCTTTCATTTGGAAGGCAGAAATACATTGAAAGTCAATAGGTAATAACAGTTGCTTTAAAAACCTGAATTACCCTAAGTCTCCTGATAAAAATGGTACCTCACTTGCGTGTGTTGACCTAGTGTCCCAGACAAAAAACAGCACAAAACGCAACATTGACACACCACAATTTCACAGTGAAAAATGACCCTTTTTTGACAAAGTGCCTAGCTGTAGTTTTTGAACTCTAGCTCTGCCGGCACCCAGGCAAACCTAGCAAACCTATAAATTTTTTAAAACTAGACACCCAGGGAAATCCAGGATGGGGTGACTTGACTGGCTCCCACCAGGTTCTGTTACCCAGAATCCCTTGCAAACCTAAAACATTGTAAAAAATAAAACACTTTGGTGCCGATCACGATCCGGTAAAAACCGGGTACGAACTGTCGGACGGAGCATATTCTCCGTCCGACGCGTACCCGGTCTTAAAAATATACAAACATGGAATTACGATTCGCACGGAAACACCATTTCCGTACGAATCGTACAAAACCCCGACCGACGAAAATAAACATACAAATGTGATCCGGGAAAGCGCCGACGTGATGTCGGGACGCACGCAGCCTGCCATTCACGAACCAGGAATCACGATTCGCACCGACGTCATCCCGCACGGTGAATATTTTCCGGAAGCCAAAAACTGCCAGGAAATCAGGACGACGCGAACAAGGAGTACCTGTACGCGACGGACAGACATGGACCCGAACCTACGTGTCATCCCGGCCCTCATAGCAGTCGACCTCCTCCACAGGTTACGACGCAGACACGGCAGAAGGTCAGAACAACAAAGGGAGGGGGCAAAGGGGGGGGGGGGCAGGACCAGGGGCAGGCCACAAAACCCCCACCACAGTCACACAGCACACATGCCCTGGACATACCTGACCCCCAGGCCCTGGTCACTACGAGGGAGTGGGGGCATGTCCAGCAAAGCCAGCGTCCGCCACAACGGAAGTGCTTGACGACGCGAACCGGCAACACAACAATACAGGTACGTCCCGTACCCACGCCTTAAGAGCGTGGGTACGAGTCGTACCACGCCCACACCTACGTCATCCCAACAATGGCGGGACAGCTGTACCCACGTGGCAAAGGCCTGGGTAAGGCCCGCACAAGCATCACATAGCGTGGGGACGCATATGTACGGACCGTAGCACCCCCACCCCCGTATGCATGGAGCGAACCCCCAACCGCAACAGTGTAAGTACGACCCGTACCCCCACCCCAACAGTGTATGTACGACCCGTATCCTCACCCGCGTACGTATGGAGCGTACCCCCACCCCAACAGTGTATGTACGACCCGTACCCTCACCCGCGTACGTATGGAGCGTACCCCCACCCCAACAGTGTATGTACGACCCGTACCCTCACCCGCAGACGTATGGAGCATACCCCCACCCCAACAGTGTAAGTACGACCTGTACCCTCAGCCGCGGACGTATGGAGTGTACCCCCACCCCAACAGTGTATGTACGGCCCGTACCCCCACCCCAACCATGTATGTATGGCCCGTACCCACACCCGCGTATGTATGGAGCATACCCCCACCCCAACAGTGTAAGTACAACCCGTACCCTCACCCGCGTATGTATGGAGCGTACCCCCACCCCAACAGTGTAAGTATGACCCGTACCCTCACCCGCGTATGTATGGAGCGTACCCCCACCCCAACAGTGTAAGTACGACCCGTACCCTCACCCACGGACGTATGGAGCGTACCCCCACCCCAACAGTGTAAGTACGACACGTACCCTCACCCGCGGACGTATGGAGCATACCCCCACCCCAACTGTGTAAGTACGACCCGTACCCTCACCCGCGGACGTATGGAGTGTACCCCCACCCCAACAGTGTAAGTACGACCCGTACCCTCACCCGCGGATGTATGGAGCGTACCCCCACCCCAACAGTGTAAGTACGACACGTACCCTCACCCGCGGACATATGGAGCATACCCCCACCCCAACTGTGTAAGTACGACCCGTACCCTCACCCGCGGACGTATGGAGCGTACCCCCACCCCAACAGTGTAAGTATGACCCGTACCCTCACCCGCGTACGTATGGAGCGTACCCCCACCCCAACAGTGTAAGTACGACCCGTACCCTCATCCGCGTACGTATGGAGCGTACCCCCACCCCAACAGTGTAAGTATGACCCGTACCCTCACCCGCGTACGTATGGAGCGTACCCCCACCCCAACAGTGTAAGTATGACCCGTACCCTCACCCGCGGACGTATGGAGCGTACCCCCACCCCAACAGTGTAAGTACGACACGTACCCTCACCCGCGGACATATGGAGCATACCCCCATCCCAACTGTGTAATTACGACCCGTACCCTCACCCGCGGACGTATGGAGCATACCCCCACCCCAACAGTGTAAGTACGACCCGTACCCTCACCCGCGTACATATGGAGCGTACCCCCACCCCAACAGTGTAAGTACGACCCGTACCCTCATTCGCGTACGTATGGAGCGTACCCCCACCCCAACAGTGTAAGTATGACCCGTACCCTCACCCGCGTACGTATGGAGCGTACCCCCACCCCAACAGTGTAAGTATGGACCCTACCCCCACCCCAACCGTGTATGTACGGCCCGTACCCACACCCACGTATGTATGGAGCGTACCCCCACCCCAACAGTGTAAGTACGACCCGTAACCTCACCCGCGTACGTATGGAGCGTACCCCCACCCCAACAGTGTAAGTACGACCCTTACCCTCACTCGCGTATGTATGGAGCGTACCCCCACCCCAACAGTGTAAGTATGACCCGTACCCTCACCCGCGGACGTATGGAGCGTACCCCCACCCCAACAGTGTAAGTATGACCCGTACCCTCACCCGCGGACGTATGGAGCGTACCCCTACCCCAACAGTGTAAGTACGATCCGTAACCTCACCCGCAGACGTATGGAGCGTACCCCCACCCCAACAGTGTATGTACGGACCCTACCCCCACCTCGTATGCATGGAGCGAACCCACACCCGTGTATGTTCTAAGCGTACATATCCTGAAATAGGAGGGGTGGGTGCAGAGTCCTCCCAGCAGTGCCCAGAGACAGGAGGGGTGGGTGCAGAGTCGTCCCAGCAGTGCCCAGACACAGGAGGGGTGTGTGCCTATCACTCCCAGCAGTGCCCAGAGACAGGAGGAGTGGGTGCAGAGTCCTCCCAGCAGTGCCCAGAGACAGGAGGGGTGGGTGCAGAGTCCTCCCAGCAGTGCCCAGACACAGGAGGGGTGTGTGCAGAGTCCTCCCAGCAGTGCCCAGACACAGGAGGGGTGTGAGCAGAGTCCTCCCAGCAGTGCCCAGAGACAGGAGGGGTGTGTGCAGAGTCCTCCCAGCAGTACCCAGAGACAGGAGGGGTGGGTGCAGAGTCCTCCCAGCAGTGCCCAGACACAGGAGGGGTGTGTGCAGAGTCCTCCCAGCAGTGCCCAGAGACAGGAGGGGTGGGTGCAGAGTCCTCCCAGCAGTGCCCAGACACAGGAGGGGTTTGTGCAGAGTCCTCCCAGCAGTGCCCAGAGACAGGAGGGGTGGGTGCAGAGTCCTCCCAGCAGTGCCCAGACACAGGAGGGGTGTGTGCAGAGTCCTCCCAGCAGTGCCCAGACACAGGAGGGGTGGGTGCAGAGGCCCCCAGCAGTGCCCATGGAAAAAAAAGGGTGGAGTACCCACAGATCCAATTGCCACAATTGTCAGTCAGGTGCACAAAGACCCTGCAGTACATGTAACACATGTGTGCGAGGCTGGGAGTACACACATGCCTACAGCCTAAAAGGGAACATGTCCACATGAAGTCATGTCAACAGACTACATACACAAGTACAGTGATCACCAAGGATGCCACAAATGATGCAGGTGGAGACATCGCTCTGCATGCATGGCCAAAGTTGAAGGGGTCCGTCACACACCCAGCTAATGTAGACACAGCTCAGCGCTAAATATTGGGAACACCCTGCAGGGAAGATGTCAGGGTACACAGAGGAAGGAACACACCTTGGGACAATTTCACCATGCAGGAACTGCTTACATGAACAGAGAAACCTAGCTAACACCTTGTGATGGCACACAGATACCAGGGTACCCCCTATGACCAGCACACTACTACATTTCCCACACACCCAACACATGATCACCACCCAAAATCATGTAGCAGCCCCACCAACAGCAATACCACAAAAGCAGTAGTGTTCTAAGGAAAAAAAAGGCTTTATTCAGCATTTCCAAATAAAGTGTGTGTGGATAAAGTTCAATATTTACAAAGCCCATAGGGCAGTCCATGAGTCACAGCTGGATGGGGGACACAGTGGGACGCGTGTCCCCTAGCTTGCCTGCACAGTCAGACCCCTTCGTCTTCCACAGCGGGGAGGGCATCATGTGGGGGGGAAGGACCAGGCACCGCAGGGACATGAGGGCGCAGGGTAGGCGTCGTGGGTGCAGGGATGGAGGACTCCACCACAGGGGGTGGGGCAGGGCCAAAGGCGGAGGCCAGGATGTCGCTGCACACCTTAGCAAGGTCCTCCAGCGTCTCCCCTGCACCCGAAGGAACCACAGGCCCCAAGGAGGGGGGTGGGTCAGAGGGATGGGTCGCAGCGCCACTGGGGGAGGGTGTGGACAGGGGGGGACTCAACCACCCTGACCGGGGACTCCCTTGACCGCTTGTGGGGTGGTGTCACAGTGGGGCTCAGGGACAGAGCGGCCATGAAGGAGTCCTTGCCGGATATGTGGCCAGGAGAGCTAAGGGGAGGGGATTTGGAGGGAGTGGATTTGGTGGAATGCGGACTCCCACTCTGGCTGCGTGACTTACGTTTGCCCCCCGACCCAGTGGGTGTGCCTACTTCACCCTGTGTGTGCGTGCCAGGAGATGTGCGTATGACCTTCCCTGCTGGTGTGGTGCCTGTGTCTGTTGTGGTGGGTGCATGCTGACGTCTGGGTGTACGTGGGACAGGCATAGGAGTGGGAAGTGTGGATGGGTCAGGGGTAGGGGGTTGGACGTAGCGCTGCAGGAGACCCACTGCTGCAGTCAGTGTCGAGTCAATGGACCTCAGCAAGTTGCGTTGGTCAGCCTGCGATGAAAAAATGCCCTCCAAGTATGCCTCCATGTTGTTCAGCACTTGGCTGTGGCCATGGAGGACATTAAGCATCGCAGCCTGACCAACCTGCAACTGCCGCTGGATGTCCACAGACTCGGCATTGGCGGCAGCAGTGGAGACAGGGGCAGGGGGTGCGGTGCCTGGCAGGAAGGAGACATGTGGTGACCGGGCACGCTGGCAAGGGACACGAGCAAGTGGGAGGCGGCTGGTGGCAATGGAGGGGGCGGGGTGAGATGTTGTGCCGCTGTCAGCTGCTGGTGCAGCCTCCGCCCACTCGGAGAGATCATCCTCGGACCCGTCAGCTTCATATTCTGTCGTGCCAGTGGACAGGTCCTCGGCCTCACTCTCCTCCGCCTCAGTTCCACTCAATGTGCCAGCCACGATGTCAACGCTGGCACTGGTGCTCGGTCCCACCGCTCCGTCTGTGCTCATGTCTCCCTCCGTGTCCCCCGACGATGCAGTGGGCAAGGTGAAGAGACAGCAATTAATCACACACCTGTATACATATGTCACATGAGTCCAATCTACATAGGTTACAGTGCATAGCCTGAAAAGAAAGATCAGTAACATCTACAAAACAAGGTACAGATGTAGGGCATGCAACACACAGTTGGTTGACCCACCATGCCACTGAAAATCCATGGAGAGCATGACACAATAGCAAATGACATGAAATGGAGTTTGACATAGGAGCCAGGCCCTGGGGACAATCCAGCACTGCATCTGCACCACACAGCGTTCCCGAAAATAGGGATGAGCAGGGACCATATCCATGAACTTGAGGCACATGCTGCATAGGTAATACTGAAAACATGCCCCCCATGACTGGCTCACTGCACCTTGAGTGTATGTCCAGACAAACATCACACACTGGCCAGTCCTAGCAAGGAGATTTCTGGTTTTGACATGTAGGCCATGGCCGCACCACCCACCCCCTACATGAGACAATTTGTTGAGACACAGGTGGCACTTACATCTCTAAGTCTGGGTGAAATACACAGGGGCTGCATAAATGCAAGATTGGACGCCAAATACCCAAGGTGCGCCTGCCCAAATAATCATGTACAAATGGCCATCATCAGATGATTGTAACAAGACACACAGGCACTGGCCACCGTGAGTATGAACAAGGAAAATCAGGTCAGGCTGTACAGTGTACACTTGTACTACATTTTACGTCAATATACATGATGCCAGGGGACAATGGCACAGAGCACAACCTATGCTGTAGACACTGAGAGTGTCCACGTTTTGTGATGACACACATGACACCTATGAAAATATGCCCCAGGGGACAGTAGTGGCCACACAACTCCATGGTCCTGAATGGGAATGACTGCAACACACGCCACCATCCCTGCACTATGCGTATCGCACACTCATGCACATCATGTCACAGGCCACAACATAGGACATGCATGCTGTAAGGCATGACACTTGAGAGACTAACTCCCATGTCTGGACTCATCAGTGCCAACTGACATGGAACCCACATGTACTGAACTGGACAGGGCACAGCCAAGGTCCCAAAACCTGTTACACACCACCCCCACACATGATGCTACAGGCATAGTTCACGTGGAGAAAGCGCCAGCCTACATTATCTTGTGAAGGAGTGACTACACACAGACCAGGGAACACCTTGCAAGGAGGGGAAGGGACGCAGGAGAGCACCGCTATACTGTGGGTAACTGGATCTGCACAGCATCTTTAAACCCTGGCAGTGTATCCATGCAACTGTGCACTTACAAATGCTGGCGACACACAACAAACACACATGTACCTACCCCCTTCCTGCTGGTGCTTCTCCTGTAAGCGCCTGTCCAAGTCTGGAAATACCACCGCCAGCACACGCTTGTGGATGTGGGTCAGACGGCGGCGCCCGCGGTTCTTATGGGTCTCAGGTGAGTCCCCCAGCAGGACCCGTGCGATCCTCCGCGTCCAGCACCGGATATCCTGCCAGCGTTTCCTCACCTGGGCTAGGCGCCGCTTGCGACCATCCGCACTCCTCACGGCACTGACTGCGGTCAACCATATCTGCTTCTTGGCAGAGGCGCCAACCTGTGAGGATGAACAAGTGACACTACATCAATACACCAGGCACATGTCACAGAGAGACATATTAGAACAAATTTGCTGTTTACAACAAGGCATAGTATGCATCCAACGCATTGCACCTTTGTCATAGGGACATGATCCTCTGGGGAAGGGCAAAAGCAGTACGTGCCATTGAAAGTACACAGGTGGAATGAGGGCAACGACACAATCAATGATCCAGGCTCACACTGTGCATCAGAAGGTACACCAGGATAATGTGCAGCACCTCTAAGCAGTCACATGCCACAGGCCACTGACGCTACCGCAGCAGAGTACACAGACACACACAGGCACAGGACATTCACCTGCCATTGCCAAATGCAGTGACAAACCTCACTCTGCACATGTGCCACTAGACGGGGGGGGCTCACAGGTGTGGGGCTGGCCCTGCACATCAGACACACAGCACTGCTCCCTACTCACATCACATGGGCAGGGTATATCCATCCCTCATGCAGCCCGGGTGCCACACTCCACATATGCACCCACCCACATGACAGGGGACTTACACACACACCGATGTCCAGGGTACGAACACATCATGTGGACACTCTCAA
This sequence comes from Triturus cristatus, assembly GCF_964204655.1. NCBI lineage: Eukaryota > Metazoa > Chordata > Amphibia > Caudata > Salamandridae > Triturus > Triturus cristatus. The sequence goes on from NC_140579.1 coordinate 279,740,779, forward strand.
CACATGTACACAGAACTAACACACATCTGTGGGTACAGTCACCTGTCACACTGGGCTGACCACATAATAAAATGAGGACTGTAGAGGCTACATTCCCAGGAGGACAAGACAGGCAGAATGTGGCATGCACCATGCAGTGATGGTCACAGTAAACACAATGCAAGTGAGGACGGCAGACATGCACCACAGCATGCACTGGCTGGGAGACATCAGGCATTCCCCCCCAGGGGACCTCCCCTACAGTACATAGCATGTGTGCCACACCTGGACACAATGCCAGAAGTCACAGTCACAAACAAGGGACACAGTCTGTGCTAGTAGACTCTGCAATCACCTGATACCCTGGTCGGCCATACAGCAGGGGGTACTGTGGGAGGATCACATCCAGCAAAGCCAGGTTCTCCTCCAGGGTGAAAGGCTGTGACCTCTCCACGGACCTTGACATGGTTCCAGGGAATCAGTAGCAGCAGCTGGGTCGTCAATCCAAAGATGTGCAGGCAAGTGCTCCCTCATGGGACCTGGCTGCCTTATATCTGCCTTGCTGGCCTGTTTCATGCACAGGAGTACAGAGTGATTGGTCACTCACATTTGCATCCTATGTTTCCTCCAATCCCTTCAAACCTAGCACAGTCAGTGGGTTCTTATTGTGTTTTTTTCTTGAGCATGATGTCAACTCCAGAACCACATTGCAACAAAGTAGATTCATTCAAACTGACTACTGCTGTGCACCTGCAGAAAAAAATTCAAACTTGGTCTCCATGACAACCAGCATGCATGTAGGCCTTTATACTTGTCCCTCATGTGTCCCCTATGTAATTTGGAGTTTCACACACAGGTACGGTGCGTACCGGGGCCCTAGGGCACCACAAATGCATAGCAACGGCCCGTACAGGCGTGTGTACGGTCCGTACCACTATGAGTACGCATACGCGAGAACACCCATAGTGATAGTGAGCGTACAGGCGTGTGTATGGTCCGTATCACTATGGGTGTTCTCGCGTATGCGTACTCATAGTGATAGTGAGCGTACAGGCGTGTGTACAGTCCGTCTCACTATGGGTGTTCTCGTGTATGCGTACTCATAGTGGTACGGACCGTACACACGCCTGTACGCTCACTATCACTATGAGTACGCATACGCGAGAACACCCATAGTGATAGTGAGCGTACAGGCGTGTGTACGGTCCGTCTCACTATGGGTGTTCTCGCGTATGCGTACTCATAGTGATAGTGAGCGTACAGGTGTGTGTACGGTCCGTCTCACTATGGGTGTTCTCGCGTATGCGTACTCATAGTGGTACGGACCATACACACGCCTGTACGCTCACTATCACTATGAGTACGCATACGCGAGAACACCCATAGTGATAGTGAGCGTACAGGCGTGTGTACGGTCCGTACCACTATGAGTACGCATACGCGAGAACACCCATAGTGATAGTGAGCGTACAGGCGTGTGTACGGTCCGTCTCACTATGGGTGTTCACGCGTATGTGTACCCATAGTGGTACGGACCGTACACACGCCTGTACGCTCACTTTCACTATGGGTGTTCTCGCGCATGTGTACCCATAGTGATACGGACCGTACACGCGTGCGTACGCTCACTATCACTATGGGTACACATACGGCAGCACTCCCATAGTGATAGGGAACATACACAGGCCCTCTGAGCAAATGTACGGTGCCTTTCACACATCACAGTGGTGACAGGCAGCACACCGGAAGGAATAGGGCTGACATACTTGTCCATGGATGGACATCAAGGCATTGTCTGGGCAGTACTACATGTGTGGGGCACAGGTGTGAAAGGCTGTGATGTGGCACATTACTCCTGAGTCGAGAAGGCACCAGATGTATGATGAGATGTGTACAGATGTTATGTGTGACGGTGCAATGTGTGCCAGGCATGCCCTTAACTCCTTTGACATGTGTGCATGTGGTACTGCACACTTGGGATGAGCGTCACTGGCATGGCACAGTCAACAACACACGCAAGTGTCCCCTGATGCCCGCTACGGGGGTTACCACACCAGACATGTCACTACCCACGGTGCACGATGTGACTATGTCATGTATGTGTGGGGTGTCCCCATTAGCTTGATGTTGGTGCTCCCTCAAATGCATCACCTGTTGCAGCAACCAACATGTGTCTGTGTGTAGATGGGCATGGCACACTGTTACGCACACCAGGCCACAAGTGGTATCGGATGTGAGGTGCGTATGTATGCATGTGACACGGAGTAGCGTCACAAGGACATGTCTGCATCCTCTATATGAATGTGTGGTGAGTCATTACATGTACACCTTATTGGCAAGGTGTGTGGGCTGTCCTAGTGTAATGTCATGTGACCTGTGGCTCTAGTGTTCCGCTACCAGTCTCTGAAATCGACAGCCTACTTCTGCTGATGTGTTGATGTATGTCACTCCTGTGTTGCGTCTGGCTGTTCACTTACACTGGGACACAGCTAATCCCATGCCATGGCATGTGGAGGTTTACAATCTCCGTGTGTAGCTGGGTCTTGGTAGGAGTGTCACCTGGCAGCCATACGTGTCCAGGGCATGTGGCACATACCTGACTCCGTATGTCGCATATGTGTATTGACAGATTGACATGTGCTCAGCACCAAAAAATTGTTGTTGTAGTGCACTCACTCTTCCTTGTCACTTCCAAATTACTGCAGAGCGCCGCCTCTTCCCCGAGCAATTCCGGACTTGGCTGACATGCGGGAGAATGACTGTATCCGGTGCTACCGCTTCCCCCAACCGTTGATTGAGGAGTTGACGGCGAGGCTGGCACCACACCTGCAACCGCTGCACAGGTATCCTACGGCACTGACACCCAAGCTGAAGGTAATGGCAGCCCTACATTTTCTTGCCACGGGTACCTTTCAAAATACCATAGCTCATGTTGGTGGCATGTCCCAGAGCATGTTCTGCCGTGTGCTGCATAATTTCTTAGAGGCCATGTTGCTTCACCTGGATGAGTTCATCCATTTCCCAACCCCTGAAATGTTCACTGGGGTCAAGCGTGGATTCTATGCCCTGGGAGGGATGCCCCATGTCATTGGGTCCATAGATGGGACACATGTGGCTTTGGTACCACCACAGGCACAGGAGGTAGCGTACAGGAATCGCAAGCACTACCACTCCATCAATGCCCTTGTGGTGTGTCTGTCCAACATGGTGATTTCACATGTCTGTGCTCGTTTTCCAGGATCAGCACACGATGCCTACATCATGAGGCGTAGCAGGGTGCCTGAGATGATGACGCAGCTGCGCAACGAACGAGCATGTGTTGTTGGTGGGTACACTCTGTCTGTCCTGTATTTTGCGTAGACTTCCAGCACGACCGCTTCTCCTGTCCTACTTATGTGCATGTGCTTTCCATGTAGGGGACGCTGGCTATCCCAACATGCCATGGCTGATCACACCTCTCCGCAACCCCATCACACCGGCCCAGCTCCGCTACAACACCGCCCATGGCCGGACAAGGCGAGTGATAGAGAGGACATTTGGCCTCCTGAAGAGCGGATTCAGATGCCTCCACAAGACCGGTGGCGCCCTCCCATATGCCCCGGCGAAGGTCTGCAAAATCTTCATGGTCTGCTGCATGCTGCACAACATGGCAGTTGATAAAGCTGTGCCACTCATCCTGGATCAAGATGATCAGGACCATCCACCCGTGGAGGACAAAGGGCTTGGCAATGGGGCTAGTGATGTGGAGGATGTGGTTCCACAAGAGGACATCCGGAGTCGGCTCATACGCGACTTCTTTGCTTAGTGGTGAGTACCAGTGTCTGTGTGTGCACGCATTGGTCCCCGTGTGGCATGTGTTGCCATGTGTGTGTCCATCTGCATGTATGGCACGTGAGTCAGAGGTGTGTGTGGATGTGTCACTCGAGTGATGGTGCCAGTGATGAGTGTATTTCCAGTCATAATTGTGACCTAGCATGTTGTCATCCTTACATGTGTCGCGTACATGCACATGCAAGTGGCTGTGCTTTTTGTGGCTGACTTCTTGTGTGTCTCTCATCCCCAGGTACTTGCGCATGCCGTCTGCTGGTTGCATTGTTGTGGCACTGCTATTCCTCATGGACACGTCATCGTGTGCTGACTCAGCGTTATACGCACGGACAAGTTTGGAAGTCTCCTTAGGGTGAGGGATGCATCAGGTGTGTATTGGGTGTGGCAGTTGTTTACGATGTGTGCACACTGCCCCTGTCGATGTTTGGTTCCTCTGCAGACATGTCGCATCACCATGGGACACATGACATGCAACTGGGTACACCTGAATAGATGGTCAGACTTGTTGACAGTCATCAGTGATGGGATTGTGGATTGTGATGATGGCATCAATGTGTGTTACACTGCCCTTGGACACATACGGTTTGTATTGGCTTGACATGGTGTGGGACTTCCACATCAGAGGATCAATGGTGTATGGCAGCCTCTCCGTGAGCAGCAGGGGGTGTTTAGCTGTTAGCCGACCCTTGTGTGCCAGTTCCATGGCTATCACGCATTTGTGCTGCAGAAGGGGGGGTTCCAGTGTTGGACCCACATGTTACTCCACATGACCTGTTCATGTGTACTCCGAGTTGCCTCTGCATTCCCAAATACATGCATAATAAAGGTGTCCCTATGCCTCCAAGGTGCCTCTTCTCAGTCAATGCTGGTGTGTTGCCACGGTGCATCCGGCATGTCTGGCATGGTTTTCCGTGATAGTGGCTATGTGTCTATGTGTAGAGTAGCAAGATGCAAGCTGTTTGTGTGGGATTAGACTGTGTATTGTGCATGATGTCCATGACTGTGTGTGTATTGTGACATGTGCCATCCCCATGCATCCAACGTTGGCCAGGCCACCATTCTCTGCATCCACCTGACTCAAGCTTGCAGGACATGGTTCTGCAACCTGTCCACACATACCTGGGTGCCCCACAGGACACTCCACATGATCCCTGACCTCTGCGCATGGCTGTCGCTGTACTCAAAATGTCTGTCGGCACGGTTGTGCGGCCACCCCCTCAGCTGGTTGGGCCCATCACAGGTGTGTATGGTGCTCCATGTCTGTCTTGCCTAATACAATGTGACCCATGTGTGTCCTGTGCCAGACTCAGGCCCCAGGGTGTGGATGGTTGAAGTCAAATGAGAACTCAGGCATGGTTAGACTTTACAAGACACATGTAGGTAATAATGCAAAATGTAGGCATCTTCTCTTTATGGTGTAACTTTTTATTTTGGTTGGAGTACGTGGGGGGGGGTATGACATGAGGGGCTTTCCGGGTGTGTGGAATCCAAAGTTCACTAGGGGAGTTGGTGTCCTTGCCATTGGAAATCCTCAGAGTCCATGCCACAGTCTTTGTCAACATTGGTCAGACAGTGACCAGCAAGTCCATGTGGCAGAGAATGTCTTTTGCTGCTGTGCTGCTGTTGGTCCAGTGGGCCAGGTGCCAGGCCAGGTGTCCTGGGAGATGGTGCTGTTGCGCTGACCCTCACGGTCTTTTCCGTGGACGACCTGCCCTCCTGCGGGGACCCTCAGAAGCAGGCCGTGACGATGTTTGGGATGCTCCGTCGGATGTCTCCTCCTCCTCCTCATCCCTCCCTGTGGGTGGTGATGTTCTACGCCTGCTGGCACAGGGAGTGTTGCCCATGTTGTCGGCTATCCGACGGAGTGTACTGTGAATTCCCGTGAACACCGTCACGAGCTCAGCCTGTCTGTCCTCCATCCGCCGTTGGTGTCGCAGTAGACAGGCATGTTGCTCCACATGTTGCTGGGCCTGCTGGGTCTTGATCTCCTCGAGGATGGACACAACCTGGGCCATGCCCGTGGTGTCCTGCCGGTATGTGTCCAGGATGTTTCGGACATGGGAATATACCGGTTCCCCAGCCAACAGGTCAGGCTCGCGCCTCCGCCGTCCTCCACTCCCACCACCCCTGCCCACTTGCACCTGGCCTGCCCTTGTGGGCACATCGGGTCTCCGGGACCCCTGAGGGGTGTCATTGGCGTTGTCGCCTGCCTCCTCCTGGGTGCCCGGTACACCGTGTCCCTCCTGGCCAGCCTGGCTGCATTGTGGTGGTGGGGCAGGGATCCTGGGTGTCTCCTGGGATGTGGCAGGAGTGGGGGTGGTGGTTGGCCCAGTTGTACCTGACGCAGGTGCTGCAGGTGGTTGGACACCAGAGGGGCCAGGTTGGTCGGGGTCAGGTTCGTCCACAGAGTGGTGAGAGTCGTCGCTGCCGGTGGGTCCGTCATCCCGCCGAGCCGGGTCCTGTGAGTCTTCCCCCCCAGTGTTGGGGGGTGATCCACGACGTTGACCTGTGTGTGAGAGAGACAATGTTAATTTTGTTCCATGCAACATCCATGTTTCATTCATTTCTAAGTTGGCACATTTCCTCTGGAAATTTGGATATGTCTTGCATTCCACTCACAGTGCACTTGTGCATGGGTATGTCCCTTGGCCACAGCTTTTGCGACTTTACCTATGTGTGGCACAGTCTTACTTGCTGCGTCAATTGTGACTGCAGTCAGCACTGGAATGAGCAGGTGTGGCGAGCCATGCATTGGCGCCTTCCGTGTTGCACTGTACGTGGGCACATGGAGTTGTTCCACACACTTAGATAATGCAGGTAGCTGGCGTTGTGCTCGTGCACAGGTTGACACATGGCCCAGTGTTTTGCCATGGAGAAGAGGGAGGATTCAGGCACTGGCCACCCTTGTCTACATGCACGCAGTCCACCTGCTGACGAGCAGACATTCCCACACCCCCCACGGCTGAATTGGTCTCCCTGTGTGTCCCTTTCTCCCTCCCTCTGTGTGTCAGCCTCCTCCCTCTGTCCGTCTCCCTGTGTCTCCCTCCCTCTCTCTCCCCCTCTCCCTCCGTCTGTGTGTCACCCTCTGTCACCGCAGCCCAGCTTCCTAGGCACACACTTTTTGCAGATCTTTGACTGGCCCTTGGCTTGTTGATGTGAGTTTGTTTCTGATCAGCTGGCACCCATTGGGTGTAGTGTGTGTGTCTGCGCTGCTGCTGTGGTGGTGTGTGCTGCCACTCTTTCACAGTGTTGGCTGTTCATTAGCTGCTGTCATGTGCAAAAACGTGCCGTCACCCCCATGTGTTAATGCAAGGCGTCTGCCATTTGCTGGCAAGTCTTTCCTGTGTGGGGACACACTGTTTGTCTGGCTGTGACCTAGGCCATATGGGCAGGGGGCATTGTTGTCTGCTTCTGAGTTGCACTATGTGATTTTTGTGGCCCACACTCCCGCCATCCGGCTTACCGTGTCTTGTGTTGTTGTTTTCTGTGGCCTGTGACTTTGCATTGTCCAGCTGGGTGCATGGGGCATGGTGGCGCTAGTGGCATGTGCGTGTTCATGGAGTGTGGTGGAGTCATGCGATAGCTTGGGGTGGTTGCGTGCCTGTTTGTGAGTTTGGTTGTGGATGATGTTCCCCCCATGTGAGGTGAGTTGTTTGTGTACTCACCCGGGTCTCGGAGTCCGTCTAATCCATCCACTGCCACCAACGGCAGTATGGCCATCACCCTCTCCTCCCTGGGATGGTAGTGTACGGGTCTGCGGGGCGGCCCTCCTCCAGTGACGTTGGCCTGGTTGTGGTTGTCAGTCATTTTGGCTCGGACCCTCCTCCGCAGATCGTACCACCTGGCTTGGCATTCATGCCTGGTCCTTCTGGTGGCCGCAACAGCATTCACAGCATCAACAATCCTCTGCCACATGGCTGTTTTTTCGGTCATGCAGGTCTGTCTGACCAATGTTCCAAAGAGGTGTGGCTCGACTCTGAGGATTTCGTCGACAAGGACCTCCAACTCTCGGCTGGTGAACTTTGGATTCTTGTTAGTGGGCATGGTGAGGGGTATGGGTGTGGATGGTGGGGGGGTGTGGATGGTGGGGGGGTGTGGATGGTGGGGGGGGTGTGTGGATGGTTGTGGGTGTGTGGGTGTGGTTGTGCAGGTGTGTGTGTGAATGTGATGAGGGGTTGTTTGTGAAGGTGTGTGTGTGAAGGTGTGCAAGTGTAAGGTGTAGTTAAGGTTCAAGGATGGTGCTGTAGGTTGTCTGTGGGGTCTGGCAGCAGTGAGTCTGTTGCAAAGGCTCATGGTTTGTGTGTGTGGGCCCTTTTTATTGGTCCATTGGTGGGTGTGGCTGTGTTTGAAGTTTAGGTGGGTGTGTTATAAGGAGTGGTTGTGTTTTGGGCCTCTGTTTTTGATTTTGGCAGTTGCAGGTCAGTGAATGTGTTGTTTTTGTGCTTGTTGGACATGTTTTGTGGCTTTGTGCCATTCGAATGGTGTATTCTTGTGTTGTTTTGCTTTGTCCTGGTTGTGTACGTGCGTTTTAAGCGTGTGTACGGTGTGTACTTCGGGAATTTCGTTGTACAGTGCTGTCCTTGTGTCTGGCTTGGTACGACTCGTACATGCGCGATGTTGTGTGAAGGTGCTGGTGTTGGGGCCTGGGGTGCGCTCCGTACTTACAATGTTGTGGTGGGGGTACGGTCCATGCATACGTGGGTGGGGGTACGTGTCGTACATACACGGTTGGGGTGGGGGTACGCTCCATGCATACGCGGATGTGGGTACGGGTCGTACATACACTGTTGGGGTGGGGGTACGCTCCATACATACGCGGGTGAGGGTACGAGTCGTACATACACGGTTTTGGTGGGGGTACGCTCCATGCATACGCAGGTGGGGGTACGTGTCGTACTTTCACTGTTGGGGTGGGGGTACGCTCCATGCATACGCGGGTGGGGGTACGTGTCGTACATACACGGTTGGGGTGGGGGTACGCTCCATGCATACACGGGTGGGGGTACATGTCGTACATACACGGTTGGGGTGGGGGTACGCTCCATGCATACGTGGGTGGGGGTACGTGTCGTACTTACACTGTTGGGGTGGGGGTACGCTACATGCATACGCGGGTGGGGGTACGTGTCGAACATACACGGTTGGGGTGGGGGTACGGTCCGTACCTACACGGTTGGGGTGGGGGTACGCTCCATGCATACGCGGGTGGGGGTACGTGTCGTACTTACACTGTTGGGGTGGGGGTACGCTACATGCATACGCGGATGGGGGTACGTGTCGTACATACACGGTTGGGGTGGGGGTACGCTCCATGCATACGCGGGTGGGGGTACGTGTCGTACATACACGGTTGGGGCGGGGGTACGCTCCATGCATACGCGGGTGAGGGTACGGCCGTACATACACGGTTGGGGTGGGGGTACGCTCCATACGTACGCGGGTGAGGGTACGGGCCGTACATACACGGTTGGGGCGGTGGTACGGGTCGTACTTACACTGTTGGGGTAGGGGTTCGCTCCATGCATACGCGGGTGACGGTACGGCTCGTACTTACACGGTTGGGGTGGGGGTTCGCTCCATGCATACGCGGGTGGGGGTACGTGTCGTACATACACGGTTGGGGTGGGGGTACGGTCCGTACATCCACGGTTGGGGTGGCGGTACGCTCCATGCATACGCGGGTGGGGGTACGTGTCGTACTTACACTGTTGGGGTGGGGGTATGCTACATGCATACGCGGGTGGGGGTACGTGTCGTACATACACGGTTGAGGTGGGGGTACGCTCCATGCATACACGGGTGGGGGTACGTGTCGTACATACACGGTTGGGGTGGGGGTACGCTCCATGCATACTCGGGTGAGGGTACGGGCTGTAGATACACGGTTGGGGTGGGGGTACGGTCCGTACATACACTGTTGGGGTGGGGGTACGCTCCATACGTACGCGGGTGGGGGTACGGGCCGTACATACACGGTTGGGGTGGTGGTACGGGTCGTACTTACACTGTTGGGGTGGGGGTACGCTCCATGCATACGCGGGTGAGGGTACGGCTCGTACTTACACGGTTGGGGGGGTTTGCTCCATGCATACGCGGGTGGGGGTACGTGTCATACATACATGGTTGGGGTGGGGGTAGGCTCCATGCATACGCGGGTGAGGGTACGGGTCGTACTTACACGGTTGTGGTGGGGGTACGCTCCATGCATACGTGGGTGGGGGTACGTGTTGTAAATACACGGTTGGGGTGGGGGTAGGCTCCATGCATACGCGGGTGAGGGTACGGGTCGTACATACACGGTTGGGGTGGGGGTACGCTCGATGCATACGCGGGTGAGGGTACGGGTCGTACTTATACGGTTGGGGTGGGGGTACGCTCCATACATTCACGGGTGGGGGTACGTCTCGTACATACACGGGTGTACATACACGGGTGGGGATTCGACTCGTACATAGGAGGGCTGGGGGGTGTTGGGCGCGTATGCGGGCACATGTCTCCATGGTTGCTATAGGAGTTCGGTGCGGATGGTGTTTTTTTCCATACGGTTGTAACATTGGACGCACGGGATGGATCGTAATTCCGCGGTCGAACTTTACTTTTCACATTTGTACGGTAAATCCTCCGGGGACGTGTCGGACACATTTTCCGACCCGAGGACGTGTGGGGAATGATTCCCAATGCGATTCGTATGGACTTTTTCCCATGCGAATCGTGATTGCCAGTTTGTACGGCACTTGTACGATTCGTACGGTAAAAAGACCGGATACGAGTCGTACGGGGATTTTTTTTACCGGACCGTGATCGGCACCTTTTTCTGCACATTTCTGTGGTGGAATGTTCTGGAATCTATGCGGATCCACAAATTTCCACCCACCCCGCATTCCCCAAAGTCTTCCGAGAAAAATGGTACCTCACTTGCGTGGGTAGGCCTAGTGCCAGCGACATGAAACGGCGCACAACGCAACATGGACACACCACAATTTCACAGTGAAAAATGACCCTTTTTTGGCAAAGTGCCTAGCTGTAGTTTTTGGACCCTAGCACTGCCAACGCCTAGGCAAACCTAGCAAACCTCTACATTTTTTAACACTAGACATCCAGGGGAATCTAGGATGGGATGACTTGACTGGCTCTCACCAGGTTCTGTTACCCAGAATCCCTTGCAAACCTAAAAGATTGTCAAAAAAACCACATTTTCCTCACATTTCTGTGGTGGAAAGTTCTGGAATCTGCGTGGATCCACAAATTTCCACCCACCCCGTGTTCCCCAAAGTCTTCCAAGAAAAATGGTACCTCACTTGCATGGGTAGGCCTAGATCCAGAGACATGAAACGGCGCAAAACACAACGTTGACACACCACATTTTCACAGTGAAAAATGACCCTTTTTTGGCAAAGTGCCTAGCTGTAGTTTTTTAACCCTAGCTCTGCCCGCACCTAGGCAAACCTATCAAACCTATACATTTTTTTTTATCTAGACATCCAGGGAAATCCAGGATGGGGTGATTTGACTGGCCCACACCAGAGACTGTTACCCAGAAACCCTAGCAAACCTAAAAAATTGTCCAAAAAAATACTTTTTCCGCACATTTCTGTGATGGAAAGTACTGGAATCTGCGTGGATTCACAAATTCCCACCCACCCCGCATTCCCCAAAGTCTTCCGAGAAAAATGGTACCTCTCTTGCGTGGGTAGGCATAGTGCCAGTGCCATGAAATGGCGCAAAACGCAACGTGGACACAACACAATTTCACAGTGAAAAATGACCCTTTTTTGGCAAAGTGCCTAGCTGTAGTTTTTGAACCCTAGCTCTGCCGGCACCTGGGCAAACCTAGCAAAACTATACATTTTTGAAAACTAGAATCCCAGGGGAATCTATTATGGGGTGATTTGACTGGCTCCCACCAGGTTCTGTTACCCAGAAACCCTAGCAAACCCAAAAAAGTGTAAAAAAAACAACATTTTCCTCACATTTCTGTGGTGGTAAGTTCTGGAATCTGCGTGGATCCACGAATTTCCACCCACCCCGCATTCCCCAAAGTCTTCCGAGAAAAATGGTACCTCACTTGCATGGGTAGGCCTAGATCCAGCGACATGAAACGGCGCAAAACGCAACGTTGACACACCACATTTTCACAGTGAAAAATGACCCTTTTTTGGCAAAGTGCCTAGCTGTAGTTTTTGAACCCTAGCTCTACCCGCACCTAGGCAAACCTTTCAAACCTATACATTTTTTTAAACTAGACATCCAGGGAAATCCAGGATGGGGTGATTTGACTGGCCCCCACCAGGTTCTGTTACCCAGAAACCCTAGCAAACCTAAAAAATTGTCCAAAAAAAACACTTTTTCCTCACATTTCTGGAAAGTTCTGGAATCTACATAGATCCACAAATTTCCACCCACCCCGCGTTCCCCAAAGTCTTCCAAGAAAAATGGTGCCTCACTTGCGTGGGTGGGTCAAGGACCCACGACAGGCAAGGGCCCTAAACCTATTGAGGCAACATCAAAATTACCTATCACAAACCAACCTGGGTTTTGCAAGGGGGGTCCCATGAGTTTTTGGCCCGGGGCTCGGCGGCCATCTAGGGAAACCTATAACACCCACACATTTCTAGAAACTAGACACCTGGGGGAGTCCAACGAGGTATGGCTTGCGTGGGTCGCCCAACATTCTCCTACCCAGAATCCCCTGCAAACCTCAAATTTCGCTGAAAAAAACTATTTTTTTCTCAAATTTCGGAGTGGGAAAGTTCTGGAATCTGCGTGGATCCACAAATTTCCTCCCACCCAGCATTCCCCTAGGTCTCCCGATAATAATGGTACATACCTTGCATGGGTGAATCAAGGAGCTGCGACAGGCAATGGCCCAAAGCCTATTGAGGTAACATCAAAATTACCTATCACAAACCAATCTGGTTTTGCAAGGGGGATCCCATGAGTTTTTTGCCTTGGGCTCGGCGGCCATCTAGGGAAACCTACCAAACCTGCACATTTCTGGAAACTAGACACCCGGGGGAGTCCAGCGAGGTATGACTTGCGTGGGTCCCCCAACATTGTCCTACCCAGACTCCCCGGCAAACCTCAAATTTTGCTGAAACAATAACTTTTTTTCTCAAATTTCTGTGTGGGAAAGTTCTAGAATCTGCGTGGATACACAAATTTCCTCCCACCCAGCATTCCCCCAGGTCTCCCGCTAAATATGGTACCTCACTTGCGTGGGTGGGTCAAGGACCCGTGACAGGCAAGGGCCCAAAACCTATTGAGGCAACATCAAAATTACCTATCACAAATCAACCTGGTTTTGCAAGGGGGGTCCCATGAGTTTTTTGCCCAGGGATCGGCGGCCATCTAGGGAATCCTACCAAACCCACACATTTGTGGAAACTAGACACTCGGGGGACAAGGTACACCCTGCTTGACAAAAACAGAAAAGAAAATGTTTTCTACACAACCACCTATTCCTCAAGCACACATACATACTGGTTGGAATTGGCACGAGGGTGAGGGATGGTTCAGTATATATAGTTGTATTAACCAGAGATTTCACAAAAAAGAAATGCGCTGTTAATAATTGAAAGGACGAGAAACTGGACCATTGACTCACAGCTTGTGAGCTGTAAAGCCACGACAAGGCACCAACCTCTTTACAGGCCATTCATACACCATTCATACATGTGACACATACAAAACCATTCACACCACCAGCCGTGGGCCCAGCACATTACAACACTCACACCAGTAGACAGTGCCATTCAAGGGCCCATCACTTTCACACACCCACATTCCTGACACAGCAACCACACCAGCTCATGGATTGCATGGAGTGGCGTTTGGCTAGCAGTGTGTGTAGTGACCAGCAGCAAGTCACTACCCGCACACCGCCAGCCAAGCACCCGTCCACGCACACCGCCAGCCAAGCGCCCGTCCATGCACACCGCCAGCCAAGCACCAGTCCATGCACACCACCAGCGAAGCGCCAATCCACACACGCCAGCCAAGCACCAATCCACACACACTACCAGCCAAGCGCCAATCCATGTAACACCGCCAGCCAAGCGCCAATCCACGCACACCGCCAGCCAAGCGCCAATCCACACACACCACCAGCCAAGCGCAAATCCACACACACCGCCAGCCAAGCGCAAATCTACTCACCGCCAGCCAAACTCCAGTCCACTCACCGCCAGCCAAGCGCCAGTCCATGCACACCGCCAGCCAAGCTCCAGTTCACGCACACTGCCAGTCAAGCGCCAGTCCACGCACACCGTCATAATTTTTTTTTAAACAAGAAAGAAAACACAAACAAATTGCAACTAAAAACAAAACTAAAACTACAAAAACAACAGCAGTAACTAAAGACATCATTCCATTGCCAAACGTTAAACTGAACAACTATAAAACCAGACAGACCAGGCAGTACACCATTAGACTCATGGCTGCTCCCCAAAACTCTTCTGAGTGTGATACAATCTGAAACATGTGGGCACACACAGCCCAGGATTAGAAGGATAATCAGCACAGTGCATACGACTCTCCTTCCGCACACCTCTTTGCAAGCAGATTCTACATCTCTTACAGGGATTTTTTGGGGGACGTAGGAAGAATTAAATCAGGAAAGTGGCGATCTTTCAATCTAGCCACATCCTCCACCACTCCAACTCTAGGTACACTTGCCTATTCCACAACAACAAGGCTGCCTATCACAGACTCCTGAAACTGAACAAAAGTCAACTTTGACGCAGGAGAACACTCCTTAAACACAACAAAAGCATTGAAAGTTGCTAAATTGAAGAGATGGATGGCCAACTTCTTATACCAAATGTAAGCCTTACGAATAGCAGTGTAAGGTTCCAACGTCTGATCTACTCTATCAACACCACCCATGTGCTTATTGTAGTCTAAAATGCACACAGGTTTGCGCACTTCAGCAATCTGAACCCAAACAGCCACAGGCGAAGTACTCTCATCATGGATGATAGTCAGCATGTACACATCCCTCCTGTTCAAAATTTCACTGCTAGTAGTTCATCATTACGCAAGGAACTGCACTGTCCACTCTGAAGTTTTTTGCAAACAAGCTCTTTTGGATAACTTTTACCGTTAGAGCGGATTATGCCACAAGCAAAAGTGTCCACTTTGAACAATTCCTTAAACAATTGCACAGCAGTGTAGAAGTTATCAAGGTATAAATGGTGACCTCTGTTAAACAGTCCTCTAGCAAGATCCCACACAATTTTCTCCGAAACTCCAAAAGTGGACGGACAACCAGGGGGTCAATAGTGGAATCCCTACCAGTGTACACACGGAAATTAAAAACATATCCTGTCCTACTCTCAGACAACATATACAGCTTAATTCCATAACGTGCCCTCTTGCTAGGAATGTACTGCCTAAAAACCAAACGGCCCTTGAACAGGACCAAAGACTCATCAATAGATATTTCTTTCCCTGGAGTATAGATCTCTGAAAATCGGTCTACAAAGTGATCAAGAACAGGCCAAATCTTAAAAAGACAGTCACAGTCAGGGTGATCTTGTGGCAACGCCAAAGCATTATCAACAAAATGCAGCAGCCGAAGCAAAAGTAAATACCGATCATGAGTCATAATTGCAGGAAATATGGCTGTTGCCATCAAGGGACTGGTAGATCAATATGAAGCCATGGACGGCTTCCTCATCAAACCTATCAATAAAGTCAAACCCAACAACTTCTTCATCTCTTCCAGATTTGTGGGAGTCCACCGGGTAGCTCTAGAGTGGGGCCTAAGTCTGGAACTGTTGTCCCTCAAAAACTGTTCAGCATACACATTAGTCTGCTCAACAATCTCACCCAAAAATACATCATCCATAAACAACTGAAAAAACTGTATAGGCAAAAAATAAATAAATAAATGTATCCCTGGTGGTCTTGTTGGCCACTTTAATTTAAAAATAATGGAGGGGGCAGAAACAGCCAAAACATATTGCCTCCAAATAGGGGCCGCTCCCCAAAACACAAAAAGGACATAAAAAAAAATCCCTGGTGGCCCAGTGGGCACCTATACCTAAATATATCTTTTATTTAACGGCGATCTGTCCCCCCTGAAGGGGGGCATACCAAAGTAAAAACATTGCTCCCCCAAGGGGAGCAACCCTTGCCCAAGGGGCTGCTCCCCAAAACAAAATGGCCATTTACAAAACATTGCACATCCCTGGTGGCCTAGTGGGCACATATAAATACACATTAGATTAATTTAGGGACATCAATCTGCCCACCCCCAAGAGGGGCAGAACAAAGAAAATATTTTTTTCCCCAAAGGGGAGTGGCCCTTGCCCAAGGGGCCACTCCCCAAAACAAAATGGCCAATTAAAAAAAAAAAGAAAATCTCCGGTGGCCCAGTGGGCAACTATTAATAAAAATTAAAATTTGCGCCCCAATCTGCCCCCCCAAGGGGGGCAGAACAAACTACAATCATTGCTCCCCCGAGGGGAGCGACCCTTGCCAAAGGGGCCGCTCCCCAAAACAAAATGGGCAATTACAAAAAAAAAAAAAAACCCTGCTGGCCCAGTGGGCACCTATTAATTAAAATTTTAATTTTCACCCAAATCTGCCCCCCCCCCTAAGGGGGGCAGAACAAACTACAAAGGGGCCGCTCCCCAAAACAATGAAACAAAAAAACGGGCATTCCTGCTGCACGATCGCGCCCCAGGCGCGATTGTGCAGCAGGAATGCTTTTTTAAAAGACATCAGAGGAAAGGAAAACCCTTCCTTTCCTCCGATGCCTTTTTAAAAAGTACCCCCCACCAACCCCGAGGAGAAACTCACCTCCTCGTTCAACAACGCGCTGGAAGCAAATAGCTTCCAGCACGTTGGGAATCCCTCAATGACATCAGCGCACCTCACGCGCTGATGCCATTGATGATGCGGAAGGGGGCAGGAGGAGGCAAGCACTTTCCCCGTGGGTGGGTGCCAGGACGGCCGGGAGCCGTTCTGAGCACACGCCCACCATGGCTTAGGACGGCTCCCGGCCGTCCTGAGCATGGAAGGGGTTACCATCACAGGGAACTGCAGACATCCACTAAGAATCACTCACCTCCTCGTTCACCAACGCGCTGGAAGCAAATGGCTTCCAGCGCATTGGGGATCCCTCAATGACGTCACCGCGCGAGGCATTCATGATGCGGAAGGGGAGGCGGGGGGAAGGGCTTCCCCTGCCAATCCCCGGTGGGGCCACAAAGTTCACCGGCCCATAGGGGGAGCGCCAGTGCTTCCCCTGTGGGAGGGTGCCAGGACAGCCGGGAGCCGTCAGGAGCACACGCCCACCGTGGAAGGGGTTAACATCACAGGGAACTGCAGACATCCAGTAAGAATCACTGACAGAATATCGAAGGTCAGAATATCGACCTACAAAAATATCGCGCAAGAATATTGAAGTCAAGAATATCGGCATCCTATCTACATTATGGTAAGTACAAAAATATCGTTTTTTATTTAAGTTAAAAAAGAAAAGTAAAATAAAGTACATACAGCCTCATGCATTAAGCCAAAATCCAGTCGATAAAATACCGATTCGCTAATAGCTCCCGGTATTGAGTTAAAAATACCCAATCCCAATGCATCAACCCAAAAGCAAAAATCGCTATTTAAGGAATCTTTAAATAGCGATTCCTTAAATAGCGATAGCATTTAAGGAATCCCAAATTGAGATTCCTTAATTTAAGGAATCTCAATTTGGGATTCCTTAAATGCAATGCATGAAAGTTAAAAAATTAGCGAATTCGCTAATAGGGGGAGCAAATTACCATGAAGATGAACTGCATGGTAATTTGCTAAAAGTTTGAAAAATGCACTTTGGTGCATTTTTCAAAGTTTCATGTTGCGCACACACATGCCCTTAGAGCATGTGTGTGTGCAACATATGTGCACATATCAATTTCAGGGGTGCAATAGGGTGTCATTTTGACACCCTTGCACCCTTGAAATTGCATGAGCAATTTGCGAGAACCTACTGGTACTCGCTATTTGCTCATGCAATCTCCAATTCATTCCTATGGGCCTGGAGGCCCATAGGAATGTTTGGGATGGCATTCCTTAATTGCTACTCACAATTTGCTAGTAGCAATTAAGGAAAGTTAAGGAATCGCTATTTGAATAGTGATTCCTACATGCATAGCCTTTTGCTATTCCTTATTAGCGATTCCTTATTTTTCGCTAATAAGGAATCGCAAATGGCATTGTTGATGCATGTGCCCCCTAATACATATAATTAAAATAAACATAATTAAAATTATTACAAAATGTTTAAAAATTATAAGTAATATATAGATAATGTAAAAAATAAATTAAACATATCCACATAATACATAATATATATACTACTTATAAATATGTTTTAATAATTATTTTGATACTTATAAATTGTTTAAAAATAACTTATAAATTATAAATACATCTATCCACATAAAACAATAATATCAATAAAAATGTAATAAATATATTTACCAAATTTAAAAAAAAAAATTTTAATCATTTAAAAATGAATTATATACTACATTAGCTAAAATAATACCAAAAATATTAGATAGCGGAGGGAATAAAATTACTATTCCAACTCCAAACAGTGCAACAGTAGGGAAAATGTTGGATAGCGTAGGAGTAAAAATTATATTCCCACCCCACTAAGTGCAACAGTAGGTAAAGTGTTGGATAACATAGGTGTAAAAATTACTATTCCCACTCCAGGGAATGCAACAGTAGGGAAAGTGTTGGATAGCCTAGGCGTATAAATTACTATTTCCACTCCATTGAATGCAACAGTAGGGCAAGTGTTGGATAACGTAGGGGTTAAAATTACTATTCCCACTCCAGGGAGTGCAAAAATAGGGAAAGTGTTGGATAGCGTAGGCTTATAAATTACTGTTCCCACTCCAGTGAATGCAACAGTAGGGAAAGTGTTGGATAGCGTAGGGGTTAACATTACTATTCCCCCTTTAGGGAGTGCAACAGTAGGGAAAGTGTTGGATATCGTAGGGTTAAAAATTATTATTTCCACTCCAGTGAGTGCAACAGTAGGGAAAGTGTTGGATAGCATAGGGGGTAAAATCACTATTCCCACTCAAGGGAGTTCAACAGTAGGGAAAGCGTTGGATAGCGTAGGGGTAAACATTACTATTCCCAGTCCAGTGAGTGCAACAGTAGGGAAAGTGTTGGATAGCGTAGCAGTTAGAATTACTATTCCCACTCCAGTGAGTGCAACAGTAGGTAAAGTGTTGGATAGCGTAGGGGTAAAAATTACTATTCTCACTCCAGTGAGTGCAACAGAAGCGAAAGTGTTGGATAGCGTAGGGGTAAAAATTACTATTCCCACTGCAGTGAGTGCAACAGTAGGGAAAGTGTTGGATAGCGTAGGGGTAAAAATTACTATTCCCACCCCAGTGAGTGCAACAGTAGGGACGCGTTTGGATAGCGTAGTGGTTAAATTAACATACTTATTAATTAAATAATTTTTGTAAAATAAATAACATTAATAATTAATTAACAAAAATAATAAATACCGATAAAATGACATTAATATTTACCTAATTATAATAAATTACTTTCCACCCTATAAACACATAAAAAATAACATAATTAATTTAATTATCAATTAATAAAAATGAATTGCCAATTCTTAATAAATTAACAATAAATTAATTAACAATAAAAAATAAATATAAATTATTAATACATTAATTAAAATTAATATGATGATAAATTAACCAATCAATAAACATTAATTACCAATTAATAATTAATTGACAATTAATTAATAATCAACAACAAATAAAAACATATTACTTCATTAATTATAATTAAATTACTTCCCACCCTATTCCCCTATAAACCCACAACCCGCTACACATAAAAAATAACATAATTTATGTAATTATCAGTTAATCAATTAATTAAAATTAATTACAAATAATAATTAATTAACAATAACAAAAAATAAAAATGAATCATAAATTATTTATAATTAATATAATGATAAATCAATTAATTAATACGAATTATTACCTATTGCTATCTGAGTAAGGCTGTGGCACTGATGCCACTTCCCTCAGGGCTTTTGACCTCACTGGCTATTTCCCCCGGATCTCCCAACATCTCAGGGGAAGCCTGCATGAATGTCTCCTCATTATGTTGAATCCCAATTATAAAGTCTCGTACCTGTACCTGGCTGGGGCACTCCGGTCCCGACTCCACCACCATACCAGTCTCTTCCACTGCATTTTGGCTGCTAACTGTGACCTCTCCAGCCTCTCCAGCCTCTCCAACACCTGGAGTACCGGCTCCCAGCTGAATGATGTCGCTCTGACTCCCGCTACCAACAGGAACCGCAGCCGGGACTACCCAAAACACCTCCATGAAGGAAGGCTGACGTAGTGAAGTCTCCGCCGTAGCAGCAGCGCAAAGTCGAGTTTCTCCGGCCGCGCCGACAATGCTCCGCTGAGCCTTCCTCAGGTTTCGTGGAGAGGCCGCCACGTCTGGCCTGAGTCGGACCTTGCTGGGGGAGAACAGACGGTAAATCATGTTCGCTCACAGCACCCAAATCATCCGGAGCCTCCAGCCATGAGCCCTTGGCTGCATCTTTCACTTCTTTTGCCTACTTACCCGCCTTTGGGAGCCATTATCTAACCACGGATCCAGCAGCACTTACGGCACTTGTAGCAATTCTGCACCACCCCGACTCGACACAGGAATCGGCTTATCTGCTGGGTGACAAATGCTGATTTTCAGAGCCTCTTCTGACCGCTACAGTCGAACAAATTAACCAGCAGACTCTCATATGGTGGCATATCTCTCCATTCAGCCCGCCGCGCATTCTAGAAACCTCGGGAGAGAGAGTGACCCAGCAGCGTCTCTCACTGAGGTCAGTCAGCGGCCATCTTGCCTCCAATCTAATAAGGCCAAATCAGACTTTGATAGATTTAATAATTTACATATGTCTCTGGTGGGGCGGTGTAATGTGGTAAAAATGATGTTTTTGTCCAAAATACTATACCTGTTCCGGGCAATACCCTTAGAATTCGAAAAACATTGGTTTAAAGGCACTCGAGGGCATAGTTAACAGGTTTATTTGGGCGCATGACAAAACTAAGAGGGCGTTCAGGTTTATGACATTGCCAAGGGATAGAGGAGGCTTTGCTATTCCTGATTTTAAAGCTTATTATTGGGCTGCGGCTCTTCAATATATGAGCAATCTAATGGGCAGGTGTATAGCGGATTCCCGGGATGAAGCTGGACTACCAGATGTGTATAAGCTATTATTAGGCGATGACGCGGCCAACTGTTTCATAAAAATGAATGAGCTTAGTTATTATAAGAGAACCAGATTCAAGACGCTCATGGCAGCCTATAAAATCTGGACCACGCTAAGGAAAAAAATAGGCATAGCGACATTACACAGCTACACCCAGTTATATAAAAACCCTGCGCTTCCTGGAATTTTCTCAGACACAATTATGGCAGAATTGATGAGGCGGGGTGTTCAGACAGTAGGTGACTTAATCCGGCAGGACGGAATGCGTCAGTTTAGTGATATCCAGGCAGAGTTTGGAATTGAGAGGACAAATTTCTTTAAATATTTGCAGGTGCGAAGTTATCTTTGTTGGAAGGTGGGCGGGACGACTGGTTTTAGTAAGGTGCAAATTATAGACACTATCAGAAAAGAGAAGGAATGTACTATAAAGAGATTGTATGCTGAATTGGTAGTATATAAACAGGACGATAGGGAAAAGCATGCGAAGAAATGGGTTGAGTGATTAGGTATGGAACCAGAGAGATTCATGGTCTCATTGGAATTGGGACAGACAGTGGTATATTCAGCAGAGCTGCAAGCTCAGCATTATAAGACATTATTTTCACTCTACTATACCCCAGAAAAGACTTAGCCCATATGTTTGCATCCTGTCCACGCCTAGAGAGCTTATTAAATCCTATTGAGAAATTCCCGAATCAAACATTAAAAGTAAATGCTATATTAACTCTGGCGGTAATACTTTTAGGGGTTGGTAATGATGGAGAGCGAGACACGGATTTTCGATTGTTTATTTTGGGCTATGGCGGTGGTCCGGATATGTATAGCTTCGTCCTGGCTGGACCCTGTAGCCCCAACGTTTCAGCAATGGCTCACCAGACTGTTGGCCATGTTCAAATTAAGAAGGGGCATTTATGAGAGGAGGGGTAAAAAGCAGAGATTGGCTGGTAGAGGTATATGGGCTCCTGTTATAAGATGGAAGGAGGCTCAGGCAACTGGCTGTCCAGGAATTACCAATTCTGGGGTGTAATCTTCGCCCTGGCTTGGCTGACCGGTTCTGATTCCTATATTGATTAATTTATATTCACGCTTGCTCTTTTTATAATTTAGTTGGTTTAACCTGAAAATGTATTTTCATGTTCTTTAATATCATCTATGTATATAGCTCAAATGCTTTGCTAAAAATCTCTGACCTAGGTGACTTTTTTTAAATTTCCCTCATGTGTAAAAGATTTGTAAAAAGCTTAGCTAATTGAAGTGCTGTTATATAAAAATGCTAATAAAAATATATATTAAAAAAAAAAAATCGATATTCTGGTCACCGATATTCTTGATATCGATATTCTGTCCCTACGATATTAGAAACTCGATATTATTGAGGGTCGATATAAAAATTTCGATATTTTGAATGCGCACCATCCAGTAACTATAAAATTGTTAGAACACGGCGTACCCGCAACAGTTGGCTGTGTTACCTTCGTGATTGAGGCACACAAGTTGTTCAGATCTGAAGTATTCTATTCTTGGGTTCAGTTCCCACCTACAGATCCGGTGACCAATTTGTTCCACACATACATTGCAGTTGAACCACCAAGTGACTACATTCCATACGAAGACATTGAAGTCCCATTAACTTATCAGCCACACAAAAACTGGTTTAAAGGTGCCCTCCCACACACAACGTCTATCGTTTGACTCGGTCCGGTCAGCACAGAAGGAGCTAAAATTAATGTGTCCTTAACTGATGCTCAAGCATGGGTGTTGATGATTAGGTGTTGTTGCGGAGCACCGGAAACCACTGGTCCAAATTAAGCACTGCTAAGAACATTTTCCCTATTGGTTAAGGATGGTGCCAGGGGTCACCCTCGCCCGCAGGCTAGTGGCAGGCATAAATGGTATTATTCTTAGAAACAAGTATGATTTTTCATTAAATAACATTTATAAATTAATTCCTTTTTGTTTCAGCTAATTTTCTGCTGCTTAGTTCATAACTGTTAGATCTGGGGGTCTCTAGTTGGCAGGGTAGGTACCACTATCCAAGTAGGGACCCTTGCATCTAGTCAGGGAAAGGGGGATACACTGTTAAGATAACCCCTGCTCACCCTCTAGGTAGCTTGGCCTGAGCAGTCTAGGCTATCAAAGGCAATGTGTAAAGTATTTGTACCAACACTCACAGTAACACAGTGAAAACACCACAGATTTACTCCACACCAGTTTTAGAAAAATAAGGTATCTTTACTAAAAACTTCACAAGACCAAATACTACAGACAAACCAACATATAATTCAAAAAGGTTACTTTAAAGATAGTTCAAGAGTTTGCAGAAAGTACTCCAGGATGTAAAAGTCAGTGTCCTGCACAATGCGACTCTCAATGCACAAAATGCGACACTTTCGTGCCCAACAGTACCTGTAGTTGCGATAAGGTTCCCAAAAGCTATAACAAGGAAGATGGCAAAGGCGATGCGATACTCCTGAGATCCTGGGGAGGCTTTGCAGCAGCCCTGCTTCACGCAGCAGAGGTGGATGCGCCGGCTCCGATCTGTAAGGGGAGGATGCGATGACTTTGGCCTTCGTTGCGTAGGTTTCTTAGGGGGAAGCTTCACGCACAGGTTCGATGCGACACTCTTCGATGTGGTGCGATGCGTGGCGCAGCGTTGCCTTCCGGCGCCGCAACTCTCGATGCGCCACGAAACGGGACTCTGCGTCGACGCTCGCAGCGACTGGAGACTTTCACGCACCGGCAGTGGTGCGGTTCGCAAACTGGTTCTGCGACGACCCTCGCAATGCCAGGAATCTTCACGCTTCGGGACGATGCTCGAGGCACTCGGTGATGCGGGGACCCTGCGTGTTGCGATGGTGCCGCGATGAAATTTTCCACGCACTCTCGATCTTGCGACACGCAATCGGATGATGCGTTGGGTACCAGTCACTCTTGTTCACGCTTCTGCTGCCCAGCTCCCAAACACAGAAAAACGACCTCCTGAGGCCCCAAGACTGGGCAAGCACTCCAAGGCAGGTCAGAACTCCTTCAGCAGAGTTCCAGGGGAGCTGGTGGTGAAGTCCTTTTGTTCCTGGGACTTCTTAACAGGGAGCCAGCTCTTCTCAGGCCCTTGGAGATCAGAATCAAAAGAAGGGGACAGAGCAAAGTCCTTCCCCTCTCCTTGGCAGCAAAGCAAAACAGCAAGCAGGCAGTCTTCTCCTCTTCAGTTCTTTTCAGCTTTCTCCTTGGCAGAGGTTTCTTCTTAGTTCCAAAGTGATCTAAAGTTTAGGTGTCTGGGGTCCTCTTCTTATACCCCTCCAAGTCTTTGTCTCTCTTTGTTTCAGTGGGGGGATTCCCCTGCTCAAACCGGTTCCTGGGTGTGCTCTGCTCTGGAGCACCTGGTTCCTTTCAGAGTGAGGGGCAGGGTCGTTAGACGCTCAGCAGGAGGTGGAGCCTTCTTTGTGCCAGCAGAGGCAGAGTCCTCAGCCTGGCCAGCAGGGGGTGGAGCCAGGTTTGTGCTGGCAGCCCTATTCAAACCCAGGGACTACTCCTCCCACCCATCTAAAGCAAATCTCCCTATTCACCCTGCTGCTGACTCATCCAGGCTCCTGGAGCCACCTGGCCCATCACATGACACCAGTCAGCCAACCAGCACACAGGCACACAGGAAGGTTAAACAGGAGAATGGCTACTTTCTAAAAAGTGCTATTCTCACACAGTGAATTTAAAAACCATCTTGCTAAAAAGATGTATAATTAACTGAACACAAAGATACCAAACTTGGATTTTCTATCTTGCCCTTATGGGAAGATAGGCATGTAAACAGCCTCCCCCATTCTCTCCTATGGGCAAGATAGCCTCTCAGCAGTGAAAAACGAAAATGGCTGTAATTCACTACCAGGGCATGTTACACACCTCAGTACATGCCCTACCTTTCAGATACACTGCACCCAGCCCAGGGGGGTACCTAGGGCCACCATAGGGATGCCTGACATGTACAGAAAGGGAAGGATAAGGCCTGGTCAGTGGGTGCACTGGCCAGGTCGACATGGCAGTCCTGGACTGCACATAGGCACTGCAAGCAGGCCTAAGACATCATTTTTAGGGCTACTCCTGTGGGTGGCACAATCAGTGCTGCAGCCCACTAGTAGCATTTGAATCACCAGCCCTGGCACACGCAGTGCACTTTACTAGGGGCTAACAGGTGAAACAAATATACCAATCATGGATAACCAATCAATATGACAATTTATACAGAGAGCATATGCACTTTAGCACTGATCAGCAGTGGTAAAGTGCCCAGAGTCCTATTGCCAACAACCATGGGTCAGAAAAAAATAAAAGAGGAAGAAGCAAAAAGTTTGGGGATAACCCTGCAAAAAGGGCCGTTTCCAACAATAACTGATTAGACCCTGCACTGATTCAGATCCCCCCTTCCTTTAATTTGTCCTTTGCATTAACCTCTGTCTTAATGGACCTATGCTGCATGATGATTCTTATCTGCCTGTGACTTCTGTTAAACTTAGTTACCTTCTTTCAATGTCCTGGGGCTTTGCTTCTGGGCTCCAATCAGATACAATGCTCATCTGTGTCATGAACGGTGTAAATGTATTACTGAGTAAAAAAATATCAGTATAATTTTTGTGTTGAGAGAATACTGATTTGACTGTGATGTGCCCTTTTTGTAAAGACTACTAAAAGGTGGTTCCCAGATGGTTCTGAGCCAATATACAGTGCCTATCCTTCACCTGTGTCTCCAGTGTCTTTTATTTGTCCCATTTTTTCCCTGCTACCTATTTAAGACATTTACTGATACCGTATTTCAGGCAGAACTGGTGGGCTTGTGGGATTCTCAGGGAGCCTAATAAAAAGATAGGACAGGCTTATCTTTTTATATGAGGAGTTCTCCGCCCAGACTGCGGATTCTCCTCAGTCGTAAAGTTACTATAAAATCGTAGTTTGTGAATACGAAAAAAGAGTAAATTTATATAAAAGTGTAATTTTACCTTTGTGAATTAGGCCCTCGTTGATCATCATAAACTTTCTCAAGGTGTCACCAGCTCCCACATCTTCTCGGTGGCCAGCACATTACTGCTCAATTTGATGTGGAAAGGACTGATGAATCATCTGATTCAATCTTGACTGTTTCCATAAAGGCTAGTTCATTGGCAGACAAATGTTTGGCATAGATGTAGTAATAGCCTCAGTGTAAGGAACTGGACTATTATTTGAGGTGTTTGACTACCCACCTCAAGAAATTTTCACGACTCTCAAAGTTGCTAAATTAGTTTGAACTCACCCCTCTAGTAGCTAAGTCACAGATGTGACAGCCTTAACTTAGGGCAATATGGAAACTATTTGTGCAATACCAAAATAGTAATAAAGTCAAAATGCAAAACAATAAAAATACGAAACCGCATTACAAAATAGAGTAAAATTTATAAACCAAAATTACACCAATATTACAAAAATCCAATAAGAAGAACTGGAAATTTCTTAAACTTTTAAACAGAGAATGGAAGTGTAGTGCATTTATATAGCGCTCCGCACCCCCCCGAAAGGGTCTCTCAGGCGCTGTGCACATACCGCTGTGGAACCCTTCCTGGCCTTTCCCTGTGAAGTGCCCACTCCTGGGCACCCCCAAGGTGAATCCAGGCATCTTAGCACTTTTGGGGCCGTTGTGGAGATTAAGCAAGCTATTGCCCAGAGTTGCACCCATGATTAGAATAGGTACCGAGGCGAGAATTATCGGGTCCGGGGAAATTGAGCCGAAGACCCACTGAGGCAGGAATTGAACCCTGGTCCGGGCCAGACCTTTGCATCAGGGTCTGCCGCTCTAACCATTGAGCCACACTTCTCCACAGAAAGCATCAAAAGCTCCAATGATAGTTAAGGCTCACAGTAGAGTAGGACCTACACGCCATTTGAAGCGGACCACAATGGAACATGTCTTAAATACATCTACTAGGTTTGTCCTGGTCAAACATTTTACCTTGTGACTTAGGGCCTGATTTATACTTTGGGGGATGGGATACTCCGTCACAAATGTGACAGATATTCTGTCCGCTGTATTACAAATGCCAGAGGATATAATGTAATTGTAATACTGCGGGCGGGATGTCCGTTCCATTTGTGATGGTGAATACCATACGCCAGAGTATAAATCAGGCCCCAAGTCTTTTACATCCCAGTCAACCAAAGGCGTACACTTTTAAAACGCCCAGAAAGTCAGGGGAGGCACTTAGAGATGCACAGCGTGGCAGGCAAAAGTGACTAGCAGGGTCCGGTCCAGTCCAGATCCAGTTGCCACTGATCAGCCGGGCACTTATAGGAAAGGCCTCCTGCAGCTTGTTGTCTGTCTCGATCCACACAGGAGGTCATCCAACTGACCCATGGAGTCCACTTTTTTGTCCTGGGTACAAGATGAAGTGGGTGCAGTCCTTCAGGGCTCCTCTCAGATCACAAACAGAAGGTCCAGTCCATTTCTGACCTTCCTCAGGTCCAGAAAGTGCTCTTAGCATTTCAATTCTGTATTGGGCTTTTAAAATATTTTTAAAGCATGGCCAAGCATGGTTATCAGAAATGTATAAACTCAAAGTACAAAGAAACAAAGGAAAACATTGCCATTAAACATATTTCACCTTCCTCCACTTACTTAAGAGAGATAGAATTGTTTAATGGTATCAAACGTCCCTAATTTGCATCTTATATAAATCTTCTTTACCTCCTCAGCACCTTGAGCACATTTATTATTCAAAGTCTAAAAAGTTCTGGTTGTGACTGTCAACCAAGGGCTGTTCATATGTTCAAAAGAAAGAAAAATTAGGAGATAGACAGGAAAAGCCAGGCCGACCATATAGATTACAAATAAGATTGCTGGTCCTGCAGACAATAGATAATGCATTCATAACATACAACTGAAAACAGACATTGGATCCAGTCATTATGTGTAGGTGGGGCGGATTATTTCTATCACCTCACATTTTGGCCACTGCCAAAAAGTATCAGTCCAGCGCTTCAGATCACGGGTCAGGTCTGAGAAATCGTCTGCATAATGTAACAGGATACGCTTTATAGAAAAGCCTAATTGGATAGAAGAGTTGATTCATGATATCAGCTACCTTATGAGAAAAAATATGAAGAGCATGGCAAGACCATAATAAATGTGCCATATGTCCTCCTCTGTTACCGAACCTCCAGCAATTAGAGGAATTCAATTCATTTGCATGGTGAGACCTGTGGGGAGGCCAGTTCCAGTTATGCAGAATCTTGTATTAGCTACATTTTAGTGTGGTTTCTCTCATCGCTCAGTCATGGGAGTGCAAGAGGGATAGCCATACCTCACTGGAATACTCCGAACCCAAAACAGTTTGCAATCTTGTATTAAGAGTATTCCTCATTGCCTTAGAGTGAATCTCTTCCAAATATGTTGCGTAAAGTCTGGAGGTGACCCCCTTAAATTCAGCAATGAATAGAAGAGTCTAACAATGGCTGTGTAAGAGAGTTTTGACCTCAAGCAGTGCTTTAATTGGAGGAATCTCCATAACTGAGATATTCCAAGGTGAAATTATGCTTCTAGAGGTTCGAATGACTTTACTTTGTCATCATCTATTAATCATCTCAGTTGGACCTTGTCCTTTTTGGAGGGTTATCCACAAACGTTTTGCCTTCTTCGTCCTATTTTTTCTGATGTGATGTGTTTTTGTTGTTTTTTTTTGACTCTGGGCACTTTACCACTGCTCATCAGAGCTAAAGTGCATATGCTCTCTGTCTAAATTGTATTGTGATTGTTTTATCCATGATTGGCATATTTGATTACTGGTAAGTCCCTAGTAAAGTATATGGTGTGTTCCCAGGGTCTGCAAATCAAATGCTACTATTGGGCCAGCTGCACTGATTGTGCCACCCACATCGGTAGCCCTGCAACCATGACAGACCTGTCACTGCAGTGTCTGTGTGGATAGTTTTAAACTGCCATGTCTACCTGGCAAGAGCATCCACTTAGAACACATTAGCCCTGGTATGTAACCAGGGATAGGAACTAGAGTCACAGGGCGCTAGGAGCTAGCTAGCTTCCAACACGAAATTTGAAAACAAGTGGGGCTGCTCCTAGTGAAGTGATCTACAGGTGACTAGAGATGCGAGATTGGTGGGGCCATCTTACAAAAAGTGAAGGACTGACCTCACACACCACCTGGTATCGTGCTTCATCATAGGCCATCCTCACCCTCTAAAAAACTCGGTTTGATAGAGGGTGGGCATACACCTGGCAACAGGGATGCACTTCTAAACTAAGTGGGGGCCTGTGGGTAGTGAAAGTGATCTAAAAACCATTACAGTTGTCATAAAGATTAATTTTAATAAATTGCGCAACTGTATGGTGTTAACAAAAGTGTGAGGTGACTAGGGAAATAATTTTCCCTTCACCGTGGTGTTTGTGGTCAACATGTTTCTGCCCAATGTCCCATGCGGTTACGTGGCATTCGTCAGGACCTTATATCTAATGGGCTCCGTCTTTATAATTATATAATTAAATAAAGATCAACCACTATATGGGGTGTGAATTATCGCTATCCCCACTCTTATGGGACTTCAAGTCTAGCCTGTAGAAAAAGAAACCGACCACGCCCAACGATGATGGAATGTCACAGAGAGCGAACAAGATTAAGGCACGAAGCTGCCAATGCTCACCTTCGGTGAGATGCCCAAAGTCAGGCAGTCAGGCATCAGATAGCGGGGACACCGGATCCCACTGTTATGTTTCGATTTAGATGCCCATATATAGGTTTCCCTAAATCATGTCCTTATATAGACACAATTCGTATTGCCCTTATTTAGGCATAGAATCCCAGTCCTTATTTAGGCATTAGCCATGCAATCCAAATACAGGCATGGTCACGTACATCCGTTCATCCCACGTCACAACGAGTTCTTAGAAACCAGACCCTTAACCCATCAGGACTTTCCCTAGCTAGGATAATTGATTTCTCCAAGAACTCATCTATTATGCATTAACTACTATTCCTTAGGTGTTCATCCATGACGTCTTCCTCTACCCGCCTTAACGTCAATGATATAATTCCTAAGCACCTTCCAGGTATAAATATACCTTCCCTTACCATGGCAAACCACGGCACGGCTCAGCACGACTTGACTGCACGGTTCACCACGGTAAGTTCGGAAGAGACCATATCCCAGCCTGATGCACTGACCAGATGTGGTCATCCCTGCTCTCAGAGAACCCAGCTTCCAGTGTTCTGACTCCCTTCGCTGGGTGTTAGAGTTTGAGACTTGGAAAGAGATTCCCACCTCGCTCATTCTATGGAGCCGACTAGAACCTAGAGGGACTCTTGGCATACTAAACTTAGTATATACCATACTATAGAAAACAGCACCTACTTCTTACCTCGCACTACACTTAGGTTAGGTACACCGGGGTAGGACTATTTTAGAAGCATCAGACGAGTATTCACTGTTTAGCCTGTGTTATTTATGTATGTATATATGAATATATGTCATAGCTCAAAGACAATGCTATTGCAGTATTATTTCTTCTTACTGCTTACGCTGTGCTTATTATATCTTGCTTACTGTCTAATGATTGTAACAGCTCATATCTGTTACACGAGAAACAAGACTGTTCAATAAAGCCTTTTATTGAAACGCCCTCTTTCTATTTCTGTGTAACTCTGGAGAAACTAAGCATGCATGATTCACTGAGTGAAACTGTTATCTATTGTTTCCACGATTCTGAGACGCGTTCCGATTCTAAGGGAAACAAAGTTGTCATGTTTATGCGATTGCCAGAAACAAATCCCTTCCTGTTCATTCGAGCAGTTTCTAGTGACCTCTGAGTTAGCTGGTACACAAAGTAATTAAGTTTAATGTACTCGATAGGAGCATACTGACCTTAGTCCTATGCCAAAACTATAGTGTAAATTATTCCAATGCGCAGAGCCTATAAGGGAAATAGGAACTACACTACATGTGGCCCAATGGTTTGGTAAGGCACTAATTTAACTATAGATACTGAAGTAACTCAGTCGTGCTTTTCTCAGAGACCCCTACTCATAATACTCCATAAGACATCTGGAGTGGGTAGGGATAATATCGGCCATAGCTGAGTAGGACGAAAATCCTATGTATTAGCTGTTTGGTTTGTTCAACGTTGAAGGATACATTGTTCCAAAATATTGTGCACCATACCTTTGTTTCCTTGAAACTTGTTCTACATTTTTCATTAAACTAAATGTCTGATACAGAGGCTACGGCTGATCCAGTCGTAACAGGTTTAAATACTACAGGTTTAAATGAAACCGATGAGGGTGTTATAAACATCCATCCAAATTTAAGGAGAACCATCACTCTTAAACTTATAAAAAATGGCCTAACACCAAGAGGTGGTAGAGCAGTTTTTGTGATAGAATTATATTCATGGATTACATTCCCAGAATCAAATCCAGAAACAAAAATGTTTCACTTCTTCAAATAAGATGAACCACCTGAGGAGTACCTTCCCTTTGAGAATGTTGAAATTCCACTCACATACCAGGAGCATCAGCTCTGGTTTCAAGGCGCCCTAAAACATTACAATCACATTACCAGGCTCGGTCCACTAGGTAGACCAGGAGCAACATGGCAGATTTTAGCCGGCTACACACCTCATCCTGACATTGAAACAATGTCAGACGATGAATTACTCACTCAACTAAAAGAGTTAATACAAATTTACAGACAGTTAGTACAATATGTCATGCGGACTTTAACAGTCCAACCACCAATAAATATTCCAAATCAAACCCCTCATCAGGGGAATAAACTAAAAATTAATCCACACACGTTACACACAGTCATGGGTAAAATGTCCACAAAACGTGAACAAATTCCATTCTGGATAGCTCCAAAAATTACTCAAATCAAAGCAGTATTTCCTAATACTAGCCCTTATGAGAAACACAGAATCCTAACAATTTGTTTACCAATGGGGATCACACCACACCTGGAAGACTGCACCACTTGGGGCACAGTCTTTGCTGCCATCTATACTAAAACACATGGTGTTCCGTCTATTGCGGTAATACCTGATGTCCTTCAACAAATTCAAAGTGAATACGGGCCTGCTCTGAACTAAGGTATGAAATTACTGAAAAACTTCGACCAGTCTCAACAATAATATTATCTAATATTAAAGGGGAGGCAGCATCAGTGGCGATCTGCCAGAAATTAAGGGAATTTGATGTAACAGAACATCAACATGAACTACCCAGAATAATAGAAAAATCCTATGAAGAATTAGGCAGAGAAAGTTTAGGTGGGAAACCAGTTAAACCACAACTGTTTGAGGGTCCTGAAAAAGACTCCATTAAACACAATCCTACATCTTCTAAAAAGAAGTGGGAAAACAAAAAACAACATTCGAAAGAGAAACGTTCTCAATCCCGAGGTAAGTCTCCTCAAAAGGAGCACTCTGTAAGGAGGTACAACCTCAGGAATAGGGATAATTTGCAAAAATACAGACAGGTATCAAGATACTGATACACGTTCCTCACGTACCTTTCAGACATCTTCAGAGACATCTGAAAGAAGAGGACGATCAGATCATAAAGAAGAACGCGTGAAGTCCAGATACGATCAACACGTTCAGAAAAACAAACCAAAACCTCAATTCACTAAGAAAAAGGTAGCAGGTCGGAAGATCAGACATGCCGAAAATTCTGAGGACACAACTCAAGAATGGAGAATGGGCTCAGACAATGCTGGACAATTCAGCAGAAGTAACAATAGCTCGCCAGAACCTGAAGGCACTTCTGGAGATAGTGGACTTGAATGAGTACATCACATTTGAGACTGTAGACACCAGGGTTAGCATTCCTCAAAGGTTATATGAAATAACACTCAATAGATGGAGGGAGACATATCAAGAAAAGTGAAAGCACTCTTTTGGGAGAAGCCTTCAAGGGGTTATGATATACTTCCAGCAGAAAAAGACTGGCCAACAGAATTTGTCAGGGAGGGCCCCATGGTGAAGACATCATTATGCCAGCCTTCTCCAACCATGTTCCTATACATTTAAAATATACTTATGCCAGAAAATGGGCTGTAGCCCAGGCCCCTGCATTATACAAGAATCATGTAGGATGGGAGGAGTACTCACCTCACCATAAAATCCAATCAAAATGTCAACCTACTGCACAAAGGCAGTACCCAATTAAGCAAGAAGCTAAAAAACAGGTCAGGGAGATCTTAGATCAACATGAATACCAGGGGGTGATTGAAACATGCAATTCATCAATGAACAATCCTGAGGGCCTCATTTATGAAAAGTGACGCATCGCTGCAAGAAAACACTGATGCGTCACTTTTCATCGCGCCCTCCTTGCGACACAAATGATGCGTCATACTTACAGTATGACGCATCATGACGCAAGGAGTTACAGACACGTCAGTATTTCTGACGTATCTGTAGGCGCAAAAATGACGCATTGCTGGAGTGTGTCAAAAAAGTGACGCAACTCCAGCAATGGGTCATTACACATGGGCAAGTCTCATGTGAAATGTGCCTGCATCAGTCTTACGCCTGCCATGAGGCAGGAGTAAGATATTGACGAATTTGGGTCCTAGAAGTGGCGCAGTGAAATCTTATAGATTTCACTGCATCACTTCTACGACCCTTTCTTGCATAGGAACGCCCCCCCACATACATTATACCTGGCACAGGTGTAATGTGGCGCAGGGGTTTACAAAGTGACGCATCTACCTAGATGCGTCACTTTGTAAATATGGTGCAACAAGGCTCATTTTTTACGCCGCTGGTGCGTCACAAAAAGTGACGCAACGGTGGCGCAAAAGTGACGCAAGGGCTCATAAATAAGCCTCTGAGTTTCCTGTTTCCAAACCAGACAATACATATCGTCTAGTTTTGGATTACAGACATCTGAACGCTTGTTCTAAAACTTTTGCTGTGCAAAATGCACACAGAACAGCATTAATGAATAACATTCTGCGTAAAAAATATACAACCACATTGGATATCTCAAATGGTTTCGTTTTGTCAAAACATAGCACCTAAAAGTAGGTACTTAACAGCTTTCACAATAATGGGGACCCAGCGACACTTCTGTCGACTCCCACAAGGGTTCAAGAACAGCCCAGGGTTATTCTCAGCAAGAGTAACAGAGTTACTACAAATTTATGATGACGAGGCATTGTCATATGTCGATGATATCTATCTGACAGACGATGACCTGGATAGGCACTTGAACAGGGTGAACACCATTATACTGGGCTTCGCCTCTGAGGGCTGTAAATTCAACTTTAAAAAATCTAGAATTGCCCATCTCAATGTCCTTTTCCTAGGATATGAGCTTTCAAGTGAAGGCAAAAGCCTGGCAGCTAACTTTTTAGAAAAGTGTGCGCTGCCCCAACCTCCAAAAACGCGGAAAAATTTAGTCAATTCTAGGTTTCCTGAATTTCGGAAGAACTTACATTCTAAATTCCGCAGAAAGGGTTAAACCTCTCTAAGAATTAATCAAACCTGATTTGAAAAACAAAGATTGGACACAGGAGCACACAGAAATCCTGCGTTCACTTTAAGCTGACTTATTAGCAACAAATCACTTACAAACACATGTAAATACACACAATTTAGTGTTCGGAATAATTTCGGTCAATGCGGATTCACCTACTTAACTTTTAAAGAAGGTGAAAAAGTACTGATTGCATTCAAATCACATTTGTATACACAAGCGGAAATGCGATTCACTTCGACAGAAAAAATTCTGATAGCAATTCAAACCGCTGTAGCAAATGAAAGAGCTCTAGCTCAGGGGAAACGCATTATTGTCGTGACTCCGGTACCTGCTTTAGAGGCAGTTATAAAAGCGAGCATTCCGAATGCAAAAGCTTTACATCCAAGATGTCTACAATGGTTAATTCTCTTGCTGCAATAGATGTTGAATATGTTTTTGCCCCTAATTTAAAAACACAAGCATTCCTGCAATACGAACACGAATGTCCTCTGCCTATTGAGATTCTCCCTCTTGACCAGTATGAATTTATACTTTTATCTGACGGATCAGCACAACCCGCTACGGAAAGCAAGCAAGCTTACAGTGCAGCATGCACAATCGTTAAAGGTTGTATGCGCAATGGTAAATTCCGACCGAGGGTCACTAAAACACAATCTCTCGGAGATTGTGCAGCTCAGCGAGCTGAACTACAAGCATTCAAATTGGCACTTGAAAATAAGGATCGTGAATTCCCCACACTTATAGTGTGCAATTCTTTTTACTGTGTCAATCATATAATTAGGCCTGGGCGGTAAATACCATTCCGCTCGCAGAATTTGGGTAATTTCGCGTTCCGCGGAGAACGCGGCATTGCCCAAAATTCTGCTTTCCGCGGCTTCGCAGAATTGTTTGCTTGTTCGCGTTCTCAAAATGCGTGTTCGAGAGATATTTCCCCCCGAGCATGCAAACAGCTTTCGCGGACAGGGAAAAAACATTGCGAACAAGCAATTCCGCGTGTTCCCTGAATTTCTGCGTGCTCGTGGAGATTTTTTACAGTTTCGCGGACATTTGCATAGCGCGACTACGCAAATTCCACCCATCCCCGACATATAATGAATATTTACAGAATCGGCTTCCAAATGGTTTTAAAGATGCAAAATGTGGCACATTCAAGCATAAAATGCTTTGGGAATAAGTAGTTCAGTTGCAAGACGGACTACAAAACACTAATGTGATACACAAGCTGAGTCATCAACGTGATGGCGTTCACGTTGCAGGGAATTCATTGGCTGACGAAGCCGCGAAGGGGGCTGTGCAAACGGCTTCCATAGCTGCGATCACTCGTTCAAAAACGAGAATAGACAGTGAGATATTATTGGCTGTCAATGCTTCAAGCAAAGGCAGTGGTGCAGCGTTACCTAAAAGGTTCCACTCAAATACTCGTATATAATTGATGCGAACAACGTTCCATTTGCTCGAATCCCTGGAGTGGGGAATAGGGTAATTCCAAACATGGAACGTAGATTAGGACTAATCCTAGCAGCACATGAGGGGATAGCTTCTGCCCATGCAGATGTTTCCGCCACAGTGTCGTTATTAAAACAGAGATATTGGTGGCCTGGCATTAGGAAACAGACCAAAAACTATGTTTTGGAATGTGAAATATGCCAAAAGATGAAAGTCTGTACAGTGAAATGTCCTGCACAGACACCCCTGTCAATTTCAGATAAACCATTAGCTTGTGTTTACCTGGATCACTGCGGTCCCTTGCAAAGGGATGGTAACTATAAATGAATCATGGTTGCAGTTGATTCGTGCTCAAGGTACCTATGGATGTGGCCTCAGTGCTCGGCTGATGCTCGAACTGCAATAAAAGATTTGCGAGTCTTTATTGGCATATACGCAATTGGCGCACTACACTCTGACCAGGGCCCTGGGTTTAGCTCTCGGGCTTACAAAGAAGCCATGGCCAGTCTGGGCGTTGCATTGTGGTACTCCTCTCCATTCCATCCTGAGGGAAATTCAGTTGTGGAAAGGAAAAACCGGGACATAAAGCGGTTTATAACAGCTAGGGTATTAGGTTCGGGTGATCAGTGGGTCAAACATCTTTATGGGGTCCAACGCTCATTAAACAATTTGCCAAGAAGTTCTCTAGGGGGATTACTCCATATGAGGTCCTATTTGGGACAAGAATGTGGGTTCCTGATCTCGAATGTAAAGGCAAAGTGGTGGAAAATAAACCATTTGATGTCAAAGATCGTTTGGCTGTTTTACAGGACTTAAATGAACTAAGAGCGAAACAAAGCAACATGCTCCAGAAGCCAACCACCACTGGGGATAATCCAGCCGTCCCAGCAAGGCCTGTCTGGATCCCAAAGCTTGGAGATCTAGTCAGAGAAAAGATCACGGACAATAGGAATTTGGGCCTTCTTACAGACAACCATCACCTGTCCTAGTAATCCACGGATCAGAACAGCACTTCTGCCGCCCCTTGCTGGTAAAAAGGAGAAAAGATTTGTGTCCATTGACCTCATCAAACTACACTATCCGGCCAATACTAAGCAGTAGGCCATGTGGACTCCGACCAAGTAGCAGACGCTCTCTTCTAGCTACTATCCAAGAGGTTCAAACTGAAAGACTCATCACCATTGAGAATCCAACAGTAAGAAATGAAGGACTAAGCAACAATGCTATGGAACTCATCCCTCTTGAAACCCAAATAACAGTCCGTCTTGATACACCGGTCTAACCAATGTAGCAAGTGATCCACTGGTTCCAGCGATTTCAACGAATCCTGATGCAATTTCAACCATTGACAGAACTGCCTCTGGCTATTTAATTAACTTTGATACGTTTTCTGAGGATCCCAGTGAACCTCAAACGACTCCAGCGAAAAGAACTTTGAAAGAACAAGCACAAGACTTCTTTCAACACGTGAAAAAGACTTATCTAGTTTCACCATGGATTGAACTATGGATTATTTCTGGAATATTTTTCTTTCTGCTTTGGCTAGCTTTAGTAATAACTCTGAGCATGTTGATAAATGGAAGATATATTCATTTGGACACAGAAAGTAAAAATGTGAACTTACTTTTGAAACCACACAAATCATCCCATCGTGAAGCAAGAGACTTGTCAGCAGTGAAGATCACAGCCGTTCCTATACAAGATGGTATAGTTTGGGACATAATGGATAATGATATACTTAGAGGGTTCAACAGACTATGAACAGCTTTTTTGTTACAACCACTATGGTCATCATTTCTTGCATAAAACTGTAACACCTAGAAATGTATTATTTATAACCAATGGGAACATCTACCTACACCACCAAGGGGTAGCTCAAAATCATGTGAAATGAAGTTTCCATATTTTTCAGGGTACAATACGTCGAATCCAGAAACATTTTACTTTAAAAATGTGAACAAAACCGGACTGAAAAATATGTTAACTAATACAAAACAGATTTATTCTGTAGCCTTTATTGCCCAACTGTCTAGACAGAGTTTCGACTTTTGGAAAGACA
This sequence comes from Triturus cristatus, assembly GCF_964204655.1. Lineage (NCBI taxonomy): Eukaryota > Metazoa > Chordata > Amphibia > Caudata > Salamandridae > Triturus > Triturus cristatus. The sequence goes on from NC_140579.1 coordinate 279,778,880, forward strand.
CAATTGACACAAAATCTGTCTGGAGTACAAAAGATTGGCAAGTGCAGGGAATAGAAGCTTTATTTAGAGCCTGTATCATCCCACAGCAGATAATGTTAGCCAAGATCAAAGACATGAACAAACCGTCCATACCTACACCTGCAAGTAATAGCACTAGACAGGGGGTGGTCGACATACATACTATCTTACAATACAACAGATCAGATTCCGAATGGAAAAAATGGTTGCTCTGGCTCACAGACACAAACATCTGTCAAGAAAGATTCCTGAACAAAACACAAGGTTTAACACTCAATAGGCCAGACCCACGCTATGTTCAAAGACAGCATCCGGGGGTAGTAACAACATACAGTGTAGGAAAATTATGACTTGATTGGCTACAGACATCTACACTAAAGGATGTGAAACAACACTTATCTTTACTTAAAGAAGATGCACACCTTAGGGAATTCTTGCTAGGTCCAAGAAAACTGTGTCAAAAACGTTTCATATATGCTGGCATCTATGCTGCTTGTAATGAACTATAGAAGGTTACCCAAGCAGACGCTGCAGAAAGAGTAAAAGAATTTGATTGTATTAATTTAGAGAAATCTCTTGCTGTGGTCGACAACGGGTTAACGACTGTCATCCAGGACATATTCATTGGGAAACATTGTATCCTCTCTGCGTCAAGGCCACTCTCAATTACGTTCTATTCTATCATTAGGCTGGACGCTACAAAACTTGCGTGCAGGCTATGTCCCTTGGCATTTCATCAACACGTCTTCTCTGTTTTCTGATTACAATCTCATGGAAAAACAGATCAAACTGGCACAAAGGGGAGCGAAGTATAAAGTGCTGAGCTTTGAAAAACTGGAACAATTGCCATTTACAGTAGCAGAAAAACCAGCTACAGAAGGGATCATACATGGCAAAATAACTCTGCCTGTTACAACTTTCCATTTTCAATATTGCCTTAAACACATGCCAGTAGGCAAATACGAAAGGTTGGGTAAAGAATACATCGGGACATCCTGGGATTTACCTTACACACACAGATGTTGGAGTGGGGGACGTGAAGTGTTTATTAGCAGTTCACACTGTGTAAATGCACTGAGCGTTTAACTCATATGTCGGGATATTAGTCTACACGGGGCCTATAGTGGTTTCACTGCAAATTTATCCTGCCGCCTACAAGGTTCACCGGCCGCTGTGATTAATCCGAAGTTTGGACAACTTTAAAATGAGAGTTACCTCATGTTGAATGATCAGAGCTGTTGTGGCATGTTGCCAGGTATCCCATATCTACTAACGGTTGTTCCCCCAAATAGACACAGTCAGTGAGTCACCTTTATGGCCTTCACTGAACATCTCTTCTATACGAATTGATACTTTAAGAAGAATAAAAGCCATTCTTTTACAACAAACCGTGCCTTTGACCTCGGCCAAAGAAACCTATGATCTACAAGTCGCAAGGACTTCGGCTGAGATACAGGCTCTGTTAAGGACAAATTGCCCTACATATTTCACAGAAATGTTGGGACGTATCTTAAACATGTCTGATACGAGCTGTATTGTGCATGTATTTAAGACTGTATGTTCGGGACTGTTAACACCTTTTCAAGCCGCCCTCGGAATCATTCCAAACTTCATGCACTCGGTGTTTGGTGGTGTGCCGCTAAGTCTAGCAATCGTCGCAGGAATCCTATTTTTATTCCTACTGCTACGCTATGGCAAGCCAATCCACCAGCGTCACTCTCAACACCTTGGAGAATGCTCTCCTGGAAAGGAAGTGTCGTGAGCGCATAGTACCGCTATTGGGTTTACCTCTTCTACGAGAACTAAATACCACATGGTTTCTGTCGTTCAGACCAATCTGGCAATATTGCATCTTACCTCTTCTACGCTGTCAGCTTTGTGGTGAAGAATGTGTGCTAGAAATCTGTCTAACACTCCCATCAGTCATGCCAACGGATATCAATACTCTGCTGCACCCGATAATGGCCCATGCTCTGTGTTGTCCCCAGTGGTTACCGATCCTGATGACGGTATTCACTGAGATCTCACAGACGCAACATGCTACTGCTGAGGTACGAGATGGATCAATAGGCACACAGGTAACATCGGCAAAGAACACTGCTACTGACGATGCATCACATCTGTGTTCAGTTAGTCTTCTAAACGAGGTAATTGACCTATTATCGACAACGATAGACGACTTTTTGTCTACAGGATTAGAGGATTTCATGTTTTTCCCAGCATCTTCAAATAACATTTGATTTGGCTCACAGTGTACCATGTAATCTATTAATTCGGCCTTCATTTTTTCAAAACAAGACGAAATTTGGAACTTTCCTAAAGATCACTTTTGTGAATATTGACTTTTTCTTTTATGGCTAAAAAACTCTGCTTACAGTAGAGAACTATTCAGAGACAACAGACTTCTTTGAACACACTTCCAGGGACACGTTGTCACCTTTTTCACATTTATGTATTCATGACATGAAATGGCTCCAAACTATTTTCTATTTTCTTTCTGAAAAACTGGATCATTTCATTACATATGTGTATATATTTCTGTTCATTAACTTAAGCATTCACTGTAAAAATATGCTTAGAATGAAACCTTGCTTTAGTATGTACAGCACCTTTGCATTTCATGTGTAGAAAACTTTTTAACAATGGCTTTTTAGTGTGCTTTTACAAATGTTTTTAGTGAACATGTGATACTCAATTTTATGTGTTTAGCATGTTAAGCATTTAGTAATATCAATCATTCGTCAATGGAGTGGGTGTTGTGTTTTTATTAGGATGCCCGTATATAGGTTTCCCTAAATCATGTCCTTCTATGGACACAGTTCGCATTGCCCTTATTTAGGCAAAGAATCCCAGTCCTTATTTAGGCATTAGCCATGCAATACAAATACAGGTATGGCCACCTACATCCGTTTATCCCACGTCACAACGAGTTCTTAGAAACCAGACCCTTAAGCCGTCTGGACTTTCCCTAGCTAGGATTATTGATTTCTCCAAGAACTCATCTATTATGCATGAACTACTATTCCTTAGGGGTTCATCCATGACGTCTTCCTCTGCCCGACTTTACGTCAATGGTAGCATTCCTAAGCACCTTCCAGGTATAAATATACCTTCCCTTACCATGGCAAACCACGGCACGGCTCAGCACGACTTGACTGCACGGTTCGCCACGGCAAGTTCGGAAGAGACCATATCCCAGCCAGATGCACTGACCAGATGTGGTCATCCCTGCTCGCAGAGAACCCAGCTTCCAGTGTTCTAACTCCCTTCACTGGATGTTAGAGTTTGAGACTCGGAAAGAGATTCCCACCTCGCTCATTCTAAAGGGATGGAGCCGACTGGAACCTAGAGGGACTCTTGGCATACTAAACTTAGTATATACCATACTATAGAAAACAGCACCTACTTCTTACCTCGTACTACACTTAGGTTAGGTACACCGGGGTAGGACTATTTTAGAAGCATCAGACGAGAATTCACTGTTTAGCCTGTGTTATTTATGTATGTATATATGAATATATGTCATAGCTGAAAGACAATGCTATTGCAGTATTATTTCTTCTTACTGCTTACGCTGTGCTTGTTATATCTTGCTTACTGTCTAATGATTGTAACAGCTCATATCTGTTACACAAGAAACAAGACTGTTCAATAAACCCTTTTATTGAAACACCCATCTTTCTATTTCTGTGTTACTCTGGAGAAACTAAGCATGCATGATTCACTGAGTGAAACTGTTATCTATCGTTTCCACGATTCTGAGACGCGTTCCGATTCTAAGGGAAACACAGTTGTCATGTTTATGCGGTTGTCAGAAACAAATCCCTTCCTGTTCATTCGAGAAGTTTCTAGTGACCTCTGAGTTACCTGGTACACAAAGTAATTAAGTTTAATGTACTTGATAGGAGCATACTGACCTTAGTCCGATGCCAAAACTATAGTGTAAATTATTCCAATGCGCAGAGCCTATAAGGGAAATAGGACCGACACTACATGTGGCCCAATGATTTGGTAAGGCACTAATTTAACGCTAGATACTAAAGTAACTCAGTCGTGCTTTTCTCAGAGACCCCTACTCATAATACTCCATAAGACATCTGGAGTGGGTAGGGATAATATCGGCCATAGGTGAGTAGGACGAAAATCCTATGTATTAGCTGTTTGGTTTGTTCAACGTTGAAGGATACAGTGTTCCAAAATATTGTGCACCATACCTTTGTTTCCTTGAAACTTTTTCAACATTTTTCATTAAACTAAAAGTCTGATACAGAGGCTACGGCTGATCCAGTCGTAACAGGTTTAAATACTACAGGTTTAAATGAAACCGATGAGGGTGTTATAAACATCCATCCAAATTTAATGAGAACCATCACTCCTAAACTTATAAAAAATGGCCTAACACCAAAAGGTGGTAGAGCAGTTTCTGTGATAGAGTTCTATTCATGGATTACATTCCCAGAATCAAATCCAGTAACAAAAATGTTTCACTTCTTCAAATAAGATGAACCACCTGAGGAGTACCTTCCCTTTGAGAATGTTGAAATTCCACTCACATACCAGGAGCATCAGCTCTGGTTCAAAGCCCTAAAACATTACAATCACATTACCAGGCTCGGTCCACTAGGTAGACCAGGAGCAACATGGCAGATTTTAGCCGGCTACACACCTCATCCTGACATTGAAACAATGTCAGACGATGAATTACTCACTCAACTAAAAGAGTTAATACAAATTTACAGACAGTTAGTACAATATGTCATGCGGACTTTAATAGTCCAACCACCAATAACCATTCCAAATCAAACCCCTCATCAGGGGAATACACTAAAAATTAATCCACACACGTTACACACAGTCATGGGTAAAATGTCCACAAAACGTGAACAAATTCCATTCTGGATAGCTCAAAAAATTACTCAAATCGAAGCAGTATTTCCTAATACTAGCCCTTATGAGAAACACAGAATCCTAACAATTTGTTTACCAATGGGGATCACACCACACCTGGAAGACTGCACCACTTGGGGCACAGTCTTTGCTGCCATCTATACTAAAACACATGGTGGTCCGTCTATTGCGGTAATACCTGATTTCCTTAAACAAATTCAAAGTGAATACGGGGCAGAGCCTGCTCTGAACTTAGGTATGAAATTACTGAAAAACTTCGAACAGTCTCAACAATAATATTATATATTATTAAAGGGGAGGCAGCATCAGTGGTGATCTGCCAGAAATTAAGGGAATTTGATATAACAGAACATCAACATGAACTACCCAGAATAATAGAAAAATCCTATGAAGAATTAGGCAGAGACAGTTTAGGTGGGAAACCAGTTAAACCACAACTGTCTAAGGGTCCTGAAAAAGACTCAATTAAACACAATGCTACATCTTCTAAAAAGAAGTGGGAAAACAAAAAACAACATTCGAAAGAGAAACGTTCTCAATCCCGAGGTAAGTCTCCTCAAAAGGAGCACTCTGAAAGGAGGTACAACCTCAGGAATAGGGATAATTTGAAAAAAACGGACTGTTATCAAGATACTGATACACGTTCCTCTCGTATCTTTCAGACATCTTCACAGACATCTGAAAGAAGAGGACGATCAGATCCTAAAGAAGAACGCGTGAAGTCCAGATACGATCAACACGTTCAGAAAAACAAACCAAAACCTCAATTCACTAAGAAAAAAGTAGCAGGTCTGAAGATCAGACATGCCGAAAATTCTGAGGACACAACTCAAGAACGGAGAATGGGCTCAGACAATGCTGAACAATTCAGCAGAAGTAACAATAGCTCGCCAGAACCTGAAGGCACTTCGGGAGATAGTGTACTTGAATGAGTACATCACAGTTGAGACTGTAGACACCAGGGTTAGCACTCCTCAAAGGTTATATGAAATAACACTCCAGATGGAGGGAGACATACCAAGAAAGGTGAAAGCACTCTTTTGGGAGAAGCCTTCAAGGGGTTATGATATACTTCCCGCTGAAAAAGACTGGCCAACAGAATTTGTCAGGGAGTGCCCCATGGTGAAGACATCATTATGCCAGCCTTCTCCAACCATGTTCCTAGACATTTAAAATATACTTATGCCATGAAATGGGCAGTAGCCCAGGTCCCTGCAATACACAAAAATCATGTAGGATGGGATGAGGACTCACCTCACCATAAAACCAAATAAAAATGTCAACCTACTGCACAAAGGCAGGACCCAATTAAGCAAGAAGCTAAAAAATAGGTCAGGGAGATCTTTGATCAACATGAATACCAGGGGGGTGATTGAAACATGCAATTCATCAATGACCAATCCTTTGTTTCCTGTTTCCAAACCAGACAATACATATCGTCTAGTTTTGGATTACAGACATATGAACGCTTGTTCTAAAACTTTTGCTGTGCAAAATGCACACAGAACGGCATTAATGAATAACATTCTGCATAAAAAATATACAACCGCATTGGATATCTCAAATGGTTTCTTTTGTCAAAACATAGCACCTGAAAGTAGGTACTTAACAGCTTTCTCAACAATGGGGACCAAGCGACACTTCTGTCGACTCCCACAAGGGTTCAAGAACAGCCCAGGGTTATTCTCAGCAAGAGTAACAGAGTTACTACAAATTTATGATGACTAGGTATTGTCATATGTCGATGATATCTATCTGACAGACGATGACCTGGATAGGCACTTGAACAGGGTGAACACCATTATACTGGGCTTCGCCGCTGAGGGCTATAAATTCAACTTTAAAAAATCTAGAATTGCCAATCTCAATGTCCTTTTCCTAGGATATGAGCTTTCAAGTGAAGGCAAAAGCCTGGCCGCTAACTTTTTAGAAAAGTGTGCGCTGCCCCAACCTCCAAAAACGCTGAAAAATTTAGTCAATTCTAGGTTTCCTGAATTTCGGAAGAACTTACATTCTAAATTCCGCAGAAAGGGTTAAACCTCTCTAAGAATGAATTAAACCTGATTTGAAAAACAAATATTGGACACAGGAGCACACAGAAATCCTGCGTTCACTTTAAGCTGACTTGTTAGCAACAAATCACTTACAAACACATGTAAATTCAAGCAATTTAGTATTCCGAATAATTTCGGGTCAATGCGGAATCACCTACTTAACTTTTAAAGAAGGTGAAAAAGTACTGATTGCATACAAATCACATTTGTATACACAAGCGGAAATGCGATTCACTTCGACAGAAAAAATTCTGACAGCAATTCAAACCACTGTAGCAAAAGAAAGAGCTCTAGCTCAGGGGAAACGCATTATTGTCGTGACTCCGGTACCTGCTTTAGAGGCAGTTACAAAAGCGAGCATTCCGAATGCAAAAGCTTTACATCCAAGATGGATACAATGGGTTAATTCTCTTGCTGCAATAGATGTTGAATATGTTTTTGCTCCTAATTTGAAAACACAAGCATTCCTGCAATACGAACACGAATGTCCTCTGCCTATTGAGATTCTCCCTCTTGACCAGTATGAATTTATAATTTATTCTGACGGATCAGCACAACCCGCCACGGAAAGCAAGCAAGCTTACAGTGCAGCATGCGCAATCGTTAAAGTTCGTATGCGCAATGGTAAATTCCGACCGAGGGTCATTAAAACACAATCTCTAGGAGATTGTACAGCTCAGCGAGCTGAACTACAAGCATTCAAATTGGCATTTGAAAATACGGATCGCGAATTCCTGACACTCATAGTGTGCAATTCTTTTTACTGTGTTCAATCATATAATTAGGCCTGGGCGGTAAATAAGTTCCGCGGCTTCGCAGAATCTTTTGCTTGTTCGTGTTCTCAAAATGCGTGTTTGTGAGATATTTCCCCCCGAGCACGCAAACAGCATTCACGAACAGGAAAAAAAGCATCGCGAACAAGCAATTCCGCGTGTTCGCGGAATTTCTGCGTGCTCGCGGAGATTTTTTACCGTTTCGCGGAGCTTTGCATAGCGCGACTACGCAAATTCCACCCATCCCCTCCATATAATGAATATTTACAGAATTGGCTTCAAAATGGTTTTAAAGATGCAAAAGGTGGCACATTCAAGCATAAAATGCTTTGGGAATAAGTAGTTCAGTTGCAAGACGGACTACAAAACACTCATGTGATACACAAGCTGAGTCATCAACGTAATGGCGTTCACGTTGCAGGGAATTCATTGGCTGACGAATCCGCAAAGCGGGCTGTGCAAACGGCTTCCATAGCTGCGATCACTCGTTCAAAAACGAGAATAGACAGTGAGATATTATTGGCTGTCAATGCTTCAAGCAAAGGCAGTGGTGCAGCGTTACCTAAAATGTTCCACTCAAATGCTCGTATATAATTGATGCGAACAACGTTCCATTTGCTCGAATCCCTGGAGTGGGGGATAGGATAATTCCAAACATGGAACGTAGATTAGGACTAATCCTAGCAGCACATGCCCATGCAGATGTTTCCGCCACAGTATCGTTATTAAAACAGAGATATTGGTGGCCTGTCATTAGGAAACAGACCAAAAACTATGTTTTGGAATGTGAAATATGCCAAAAGATGAAAGTCTGTACAGTGAAATGTCCTGCACAGACACCCCTGTCAATTTCAGATAAACCATTAGCTTGTGTTTACCGTGATCACTGCAGTCCTTTGCAAAGGGATGGTAACTATAAATGTATCATGTTCACAGTTGATTCGTGCTCAAGGTTCCTATGGATGTGGCCTCAGCGCTCGGCTGACCAGGGCCCTACGTTTAGCTCTCGGGCCTACAAAGAATCCATGGCCAGTCTGGGCGTTGCATTGCGGTACTCCTCTCCATTCCATCCTGAGGGAAATTCAGTTGTGGAAAGGAAAAACCGGGACATAAAGCGGTCTATAACAGCTAGGGTATTAGGTTCGGGTGATGGGTGGGTCAAACATCTTTATGGGGTCCAACGCTCATTAAACAATTTGCCAAGAAGTTCTCTAGGGGGATCACTCCATATGAGGTCCTATTTGGGACAAGAATGTGGGTTCCTGATCTCGAATGTAAAGGCACAGTGGAGGAAAATAAACCATTTGATGTCAAAGATCATTTGGCTGTTTTACAGGACTTAAATGAACTAAGAGCGAAACAAAGCAACGTGCTCCAGAAGCCAACCACCACTGGGGATAATCCAGCCGTCCCAGCAAGGCCTGTCAGGATCCCAAAGCTTGGGGATCTAGTCAGAGAAAAGATCAAGGACAATAGGAATTTGGGCCTTCTTACAGAAAACCAGTACCTGTCCTAGCAATCCACGGATCAGAACAGCACTTCTGCCGCCCCTTGCTGGTAAAAAGGAGAAAAAATGTGTGTCCATTGACCTCATCAAACTACACTATGTTGCCAATACTAAGCAGTAGGCCATGTGGACTCCGACCAAGAAGCAGACGCACTCTTCTAGCTACTCATCCCTCTTGATACCCAAATAACAGTTCGTCTTGATACACCGGTCTATACCAACGTAGCAAGTGATCCACTGGTTCCAGTGATTTCAACGAATCCTGATGCAATTTCAACCATTGACAGAACTGCCTCTGGCTATTTCATTAACTTTGATACGTTTTCTGAGGATCCCAATGAACCTCAAACGACGCCAGCAAAAAGAACTTTGAAAGAACAAGCACAAGACTTCTTTCAACACGTGAAAAAGACTTATCTGGTTTCATCATGGATTGAACTATTGATTATTTCTGGAATATTTTTCTTTCTGCTTTGGCTAGCTTTAGTAATAACTCTGAGCATGTTGATAAATGCAAGATATATTTATTTGGACACAGAAAGTAAAAATGTGAACTTACTTTTGAAACCACACAAATCATCCTATTGTGAAGCAAGAGACTTGTCAGCAGTGAAGATCACAGCCGTTCCTATACAAGATGGTATAGTTTGAGACATAATGGATTATGAGATACTTAGAGGGTTCAACAGACTATGAACAGCTTTTTTGTTACAACCACTATGGTCATCATTTCTTGCATAAAACTGTAACACCTAGAAATGTATTTATGTATAACCAATGGGAACATTGTCCTACACCACCAAGGGGTAGCTCAAAAACGTTTGAAATGAAGTTTCCATATTTTTCAGGGTACAATGCATCCAATCCAGATACATTTTACTTTAAAAATGTGAACAAAACCGGAATGAAAAATATGTTAACTAATACAAAACAGATTTATTCTGCAGCCTTTATTGCCCAACTGTCTAGACAGAGTTTCGACTTTTGGAAAGACACAATTGACACAAAATCTGTCTGGAGTACAAAAGATTGGCAAGTGCAGGGGATAGAAGCTTTATTTAGAGCCTGTATCATCCCACAGCAGATATTGTTAGCCAAGATCAAAGACATGAACAAACCGTCCATACCTACACCTGCAAGTAATAGCACTAGACAGGGGGTGGTCGACATACATACTATCTTACAATACAACAGATCAGATTCCGAATGGAAAAAATGGTTGCTCTGGCTCACAGACACCAACATCTGTCAAGAAAGATTCCTGAACAAAACACAAGGTTTAACACTCAATAGGCCAGACCCACGCTATGTTCAAAGACAGCATCCGGGGGTAGTAACAACATACAGTGTAGGAAAATTATGACTTGATTGGCTACAGACATCTACACTAAAGGATGTGAAACAACACTTATCTTTACTTAAAGAAGATGCACACCTTAGGGAATTCTTGCTAGGTCCAAGAAAACTGTGTCAAAAACGTTTCATATATGCTGGCATCTATGCTGCTTGTAATGTACTATAGAAGGTTACCCAAGCAGACACTGCAGAAAGAGTAAAAGAATTTGATTGTATTAATTTAGAGAAATCTCTTGCTGTGGTCGACAACGGGTTAACGACTGTCATCCAGGATATATTCATTGGGCAACATTGTATCCTCTGCTATAGACATTGTGGAACAAGATTTGGTCCTGCTGTGTCAAGGCCACTCTCAATTACGTTCTATTCTGTCATTAGGCTGGACGCTACAAAACTTGCGTGCAGGATAGGTGCCTTGGCATTTCATCAACACGTCTTCTCTGTTTTCTGATTACAATCTCATGGAAAAACAGATCAAACTGGCACAAAGGGGAACAAAGTATACAGTGCTGAGCATTGAAAAACTGGAACAATTGCCATTTACAGTAGCAGAAAAACCAGCTACAGAATGGATCATACATGGCAAATTAACTCTGCCTGTTACAACTTTCCATTTTCAATATTGCCTTAAACACATGCCAGTAGGCAAATATGAAAGGTTGGGTAAAGAATACATCAGGACATCCTGGGATTTACCTTACACACATAGATGTTGGAGTGGGGGACGTGAAGTGTTTATTAGCAGCGAAATTCAATTCCTGACCATTTAGGTATAGTGCCAGGCTTAATTCTACATTAAAAACTGTTGGTTTTCCACAAGATCCAACAATAGGTAGGTAACAAATTTAAAAAATGCAACTATGGGTGCTTATACAGCAATCACGGCAGCAATGTTTTCAAAACTGATATGAGGGACCGGAGGTCATCGCTCATTGGAACTCGGTCTGTAAGATTACAATTGATTTGCCGCCATCCAAAGTTCGACAATTCGGGGCCTTAAGGCAACAACAACCGCTGAGGGGACCCCAGTTGCGTTTTTTTAAATTGTTACCTACCTATTGTTGCTGCCTATATTGATCAGATTGGTTTTCCTCAATATATTTTAACCATACTGACTTACCCCTACTATTCTGGCTTCTCATTCGTATTATCCACAAGTGTGCTACATTCATTTATTCTGTGATTGATCTATAGAGGTTACCCTCTGGCCGCATCGGCCCCGGGTTCTAATTCCAGCATTGTATCTTGTGGAAAACCAACAGTTTTTAATGTTGAATGAAGCCCGGCACTATACCTAAATGGTCAGGAATTGAATTCATGATTTGTTTTAAAAAAACGAACACAATGTGCCCTGAAGAAGGAGCTTGCTGAGTTTCATGGGATCTCCGAAACGCGCGTCGGCGCTTTTTTCTTGTTCATTATTTAACTGTATTTGTATGTTGTATTGTATTTTGTCGTTTATTGTCTTGTAAGATCTTTTTTGTTGTTTCTTTCATTTGCAGATTTTGGTCTTTCCATGTATTCTCATTTATTAATTTTGTAATCAAGACTTTAGGAGCCAGGTATGAGAAGGTGTGACCCCCCTGCTCTGTATTTTGTAAATATTATTTTATATTCATTTAAAATGTATTATCTTTCTTTTTTGGGAGGAACTGCAAAAACCCTCTTTTTAAAAAATTACCCTTACTACCCTGTACCTCTACTCATTCCTAACTCTTAAAAGTTAGCTTATCACTAACTAAACCTCAACCATAAAATACCCTTACCACCCTAGTCCACTTCCCAACCCTAAATCCTAAGTTACTCCTACCACCCTATACCACTATCCACAACTACACCCTAAATGTTCCCTTACTATCCTTTTCCACAACTAAACCCTAAAACTGCCCTTACCACCCTTTGCCACTCCTTACCCTGAAACCAAAATTTAGCTTTGCCATAATATAAATATTTACTGGAAAAACGAAGGTTAAAGCTACGTTATATTTAGGTGAACATGTCAGTTGAAACAGACCTTTTGATACAAACAAAACCACTGAAATCCACCAGTTATTGCTATCACATGTAGCTATCATTCCTGCCCTAAAGTAACTATAACTTGGGCCCCGCAATGCACAGTGTTGTCATGAATTATGTCATTTCAGATGTTGCAATGATGTCATACAACATGTCATGAATGAAGTATTATGTGAGGTAACTAGCAGTGCGTAGTGAGGGCATGAGTTACATTAGTCCACGCATGTAAAGTAAGATGTCCATCATCATGCGAGGCATGAGGTTGGGTGCCGAGCCTGGCCTGCGGCCAGGTCCTCAACATCTGAGCATGGATGGATATATATTGTATATCTAACAATGTTAAAAGTTTTAATTTTAAGTTAGGCAGACTCACTGGCTTTGTCGAAGGCTCAACATACCAAAATAATAGTGGCAGGATCTGTTGATTATCAAGGATTCAGCATATCAACATATATAAAACAGACCTAATGGCATTGCCAAAAAGATACTAATAACCATAATCAAATGTATATTTCATAAATTCGCACATTGCAATATTTAATTATATTGATTATTATAAAATATTCCAAATAAAGCCTTTTAAAGTAAATATTTATCTTTGTTTTTTAAACTTTTGTCAGGCCACAGAGTGCAGACATAAAACGAACAACTAAAGGTCCCTGCATTTTAGCTGCAGGGCATTGAGCTGCAGCTTGGAGAGCTTTAAAAAATATCTTAACGTCTGCTTAGCTTTTGGATTTAATGACCCAGGAGACTTATTGTGTTTATATTTTACATTGTAGGGAGGCTGTTGCCCTCCCTGCAGTCTCCAACAAATTAAAAAAAAATGTTTAGTGGTTTCCCTGCCCCTTATAGGGGTGCCACCAGCAAGACAATATATAATTTATAAAAACCCTGGGGCATTTTTGGGTGCTCCTTGCCTCAGCAGTGAATAATAAATAATATTTGTTTTTCATTTTTGAATACCCGGATGCCCGCCCTGGACACCCACACAATTTCTAATGTTGAGGGCTGTGAGGCAAGCCACAAGGCACCCACTGACCCCCAGCCGGTCGCCCATCGTGGGTGCCGGTGGGAAACTGTATTTTTTTTTTATCACTGGGTGCCCCAGTGCCAAACCTGGCATTCAAAAAATAGTATCTTTGCAACTATAGCTTTGCGTCTAAATGTGTGGGTGTATGCATGGGAATGTTCATACTACACACATGTAATGCCAACCTGAAGCAAAGTAATGTAAGTAATCACAATGTGTAATTTTGTGTTACTTCGTATTTATTAAACCATGCAAAGCCACAAATGATTTTGCATAGGGGATGCACCACAAAAGTGATGCAACCCGATGCATAACCGTTGTAGATCTGGTACATGTTGTGCTAGTGTAAGGAAAGACCATGTGTGTATTTTTTGTTTTTCCCTTTCTAGTGGGATATCTTTGGTGCTTGCTGTGTCTGTGCTGAGTAGGTATATATGATCCTCAGTCTAGCTGTCTGTGGCAAGAAATATTAGAAATATTAGGTGTCTTTTTGTAGTAGAAAGTTAATTGTATTGTTTTATTGATAATTTCTCCCAGATCTGGAGTTTCTTCCAGATCGGGAATTCAATAGTTGTATTCACTGTTTGGTACAGCCACAGTTTGTTGAATTCTAACTTGATGCAGTGTTGTTTATAGTTGTCATTTTTTTATTGTGACAGTTTTCTTAGTAAGCATTATGACTTCTTGCAGTCTGATGCCCAGCAGGTTGTTTGTTTGCTTTTTTAATCTGCCTCCGACAATGAGGTTCACTCTGCATCTGAGGCAGAGGACCAACTGCAGGAATATGGCAGTGATTTTCCTATCCAAGAGGAATCCTCTGATGACAAATCCACTATTAATGCTGATGTAGTGCCTCATTTAGAGGAGGATATTAATATGCCTGTAGTGCATATTGAGTGATCTGATTTGCATCCAGGGTCAGGAAGGCTTCCCATGGTTCCCATTGGAGAGGTGAGCCTTGGGTTGCCCTCAACATGGTGCAGTCTGGTTTGACTGTCTTTAGTGATGTTGCAGGTTGCAGAGTTAGTAAAAAGAACGTTTGCCTATCAATTTCAAGCTCTTATTGATGATGTGTTTTTGAATGATATTGTTGAGCAGACCAATTTATAAGCAGGAGATTCTTTGATGGACAACAGTGCAACACTTAAGACCCACTCTAGAGGTACCCGGTGGACTCCTACGAATCACCATGAGAGACAGCAGCTCTGGAGTTTACTTTTTGATGGGATTGCCAAGGAAGCCATCTTTGTCTTTATATCAGTCTACTAGTTCCTTAATGGCAACTGCCATTTCTCCACACCCATTAGTCAAGATCATTATTTGCTTCTGCAGGCCATAATGCATTTTGTGGATAAATGCTCCAGCATTGCCATGAGATCACTTTGAGTATGACTATCTCATTTGGCCTGTCCTTCACCATTTAGATGAAGCTAAAGATATATCTGTAAACGATTCTCTGATCCTGTTTAAGGGCCTTTTGTTTTTCAGACAGTATGCATGCAGCAAGAGAGCACGTGATGGTATTAAGCTGTATATGTTGTGTGAATGTGCCCCTGGATATGAGTATAATTTCAGGTGTACACCGGAGGGATTTTTAAATTGACTCCCCTGGATGTCCTTCCACTTTTGGAGTCAGTGAAACAATTGTGTGGGATCTTGCCAGAGTACTTTTTAAGTCTCGGCTGGTGTGGGCTGCGCACATGCGCAGTCTCGCTAGCGAGATTTAACGTTTTGGAGGAGTTTTGGTAAAGGGCTTTAAACCCAGCCCCTCTTTTCCATTGGCTGGCATCACCGTTTATGCTAAACGGTGGCCAGCCATTGGAAAAGAG
Source organism: Triturus cristatus (assembly GCF_964204655.1). Taxonomy (NCBI): domain Eukaryota; kingdom Metazoa; phylum Chordata; class Amphibia; order Caudata; family Salamandridae; genus Triturus; species Triturus cristatus. The sequence continues at coordinate 279,794,374 of NC_140579.1, forward strand.
CTTGTTGTGATGTTTACTTTTGGCTTTTTCCCCCGTCCCACTTGGACGGGCTCGCCTGCTTTCCTTCTGAAGTAAAAGGTTTCTTATGTTTATGGGGCCAAACACATGGCCCCATAAAGATAAGAAACCTTTTACTTCAGAAGTAAAGCAGGCGTGGCTGTCCAAGTGGGATGGCAGAAAAAGAGAAAAGTCTACGTCAGCTGCCTGGCGAGCGCTTGTTCACAAATGTCTCCATTTGTACGTGGACAATTTCTACACAGATTTGCAATAATTGTTCAAAGTAGGCAAAGTGGCATGGGGAAAAATCATCTCTAACTGTAAAAATTACCCCAAAGAGCTTATGTGTAAAAAAATTCAAGGGGGACAGAACAGTGCCTTGCACAGTAATGAACTACTCATGTTGAAGAGATGTCCACATGACCCATCTATTTACAATGAAAGTACTGCACCTGTGACTGTTTGCGGTCAGATAGTAAAAGTGAGCAACCAGTGTGCAAGATGTTAGTTTTAGTTTCATTTAAAATTCTTAAATGCCTGTTTTCAAAGATCATCTCCAGATTCTAAGATGAGTGTTGTACAGATACTGAGTGGTTGTGAATGTGGCTGGATTGAAAGATCGCCATTTTCCTGAATACATTTTTCCTATAACCAAAAAAGACTTTCCTTGTCGGAAATGTAGAGTCGGTGTCTAAAACGGCAAAAGGAGAGTCGTATATACCGGTGTCCTTCTAATCCTGGCTTATGTGCTCATACATGTTTTAAACTGAACCATAAGCAACTTAAGTATTGGGAGCAACCATCAGAGTAAAAGGCAACTGACTGTGGTTGGTATTGCAATATATTTTCTTTTTATAAACCAGGTTTCACATAGTTTGATGTGTTTAGTTACAGCGGTTATGCATGCAATCATAGATGATTTCTCTTCTTCTACCAATATGTGGGTTAATTTAAATTAACCAATATGTGCTTTAATTTAAATTTGAAAATACACTGAATATAATGTGCTGTTTTTAGTTGGATAGTTAATTTTTTCTGTATGCGCTTTGTGCTCTGTAAAGTGTAAACAAATGTAAAATAATTACTGTGAGCACCTGTTCCATCAATAATGACAAGCACCCCCTGATCATGACCCTAGTGAAGCCTCTAGAGCTCACATTCAAGTTCCTTTCGCCCCCTAGTGGTTTGACTGACATTTTAATGGTATTTTCAGTGACCACTGCTATATATATTTTTTTTAATTCTCTGTTTCTTTTCTTTCCAGAAGCATCATCGCCTCTCATTAACTGAGTCATGTGCTGAATATTTATGCCATTGTGGAAAATGTGAATATTGTTTAGATCATGGGTTCTCACAAACATTTGCAATGGTGCCGCAAAGTATGGTCTGGGGTATGACCGAGGGCTGCACTGATGCCAGCAGGGTTGTAGTAGGGGGTCTGAGTGGGTCAGGGATTGTGTAAAGAGGTCTAAAATAATAATAAATAAACGGGCAAGCTTTTATTAGCATGTTAATAAATGCTTCATCGTTTGTTTAACTTTTTTCTTTTAAAAACTAGTGTTCAGCAACTAAACAGCAGCTTGTGCTGCTGTTCACCAGGGAGGCCGCATGCCCCCCACACCCCAGCCCTACTTGGAGTATCACTGGTTTAGTTGAACGCTCTCTTTTTTTCAAATCACAGAATGGGTAAATTCACGTAGGGAAATAAAGGATGCCGACTGAAGCAAGGCTACCTGAAATGCCGTAGTAAATCTGTTGGTGCACTTGAAAATGAGATATGAATTGTGTGAGTTGACCATTGCTACATATGCTTTAGTGCCAACATCATCTAGAGTGTATATATAAATGTACCCTGAATTCACAATTCACGGATTAAGGAATGACCGTGTTTACCCCAAAATTTCTATAAGAGCTTATGTAATTCATGCATTAGTTTCTCAGGGTTCAAAGGTTCTGATTATCCACTTTAGTAATTCTAAGGAAAATAGAAGAAGCAAACCTTTGAAATTGAAGCTACTGCTGGGAACGATGGCAGAACTGTGATTGAGACTAAATACTAGAGGCTAGATGTACACCAGTGTCAATGGTTAGCATGGGAGTATTTAAAGTCAAGAACAAAACTCATAAAAGGTGATAAATGAATAATCGTGGCTAAAGCTCTCTGAAAATTGTGGATAAATATCCCACATTAGATTGTCAAAATTAGAGAATGCTCCAAAGGTTCTCACAGATCATCTTTATTGCATGCTTTCTTTACTGATTAGTTTACAAACAGGAGTATGGCTACATGTTCATGCTTGCAGAACCTATTATGTGCACTTCTCAAATTGTATTGTGCTACCAGGCATATTAATTCCTGCTCTAATAGAATACAAAATTAAGTTATACTATTTTACTATAGATCTGCCTTGATATAAATTGTTGGTGATACATTGATACCAAGAGGCACGAAACCATGGATTGGATTATTGATTGCTGTGAAGTAAATGTTACGAATAAAGTTCAGTGACCAACTGCACGTTATGAAATTCTTTCAATGGCAAAAATATATATTTCGAATTGGTGCTTTATTCTGTAGCAGCCTTTTCACAAAGGTGTATATTTGGTAACATAGCAAGATGTACTGCAACACATTTTTGAAATTTGCCATTTCAAATTGTAGAGTTGCACCTAGTTGTGGACTTACGTATCTTTTCCCAGGCCCACCTTCAGTATTATTGATATGGGAGTGCTATGGAAATGCCTGGGTCGAGCATGAAGGTTCATTGGGGAACTGCAAAATTATCAACAAAGAGTTTGGAGATAGCTACTATTAAAACACCAGCAACATCCGTGCAATGTGGACAGGTCTAAAAAGGGAAATCTATATTTCTTGTCAATAATGAAAATGACTGTTGGCTACGCCCAGTGTCCTTTTAACTGTCTTCGACTATTAACTATCTTCTAATGGGAGCTTGCATGTTCTGTCCAAGGGCTGCATTGGGAGAGTCATAGAATATCCTGCTGTTCAGTTGAGGACGAATCTTAGATTGATAACACCAGCTTTCATCCTGATTCAGCTGACATCGGTTCTAACATTTTGACAGTGTTACTGGTTAAAATGATTTAAAGAAACGTTTACACAAGATTTTGGATTCTCCTTGGTTGATTATTGGGACATAAGTGACAAATTGAGCTTTCTTTTTATTCAACAATTTAAACAAAACACACAAAAAGCATAAAATGACAATAACCTCATGTATTTTAGGATCGACAGTAACACTCCTCTTTAGTATATTGTCTTGAAGGATATTGCCGTCGACAATTACTTTGAAATTAAATTCGACATGGAGTTGCCGATCTCCAACCTCACCTCGCTCATACACTATAGTCCCTTCTGCACCAGACAGGGAGAACAACCATTTGGGTAGGGGGTGAGGGGAGATGGAAAGTGTTAGAATTGGGGGTCTCTGGTTGGCACAGGTAAGTACTTGTGACAAGCAGGGACCCTCTCCCTAGTCAGGATAAGGGGATTACCCTCTTAAAATAACCCCTGCTCACCTTCTAGGTAGCTTGGAGCGAGCAGACAAAACCTATTTTCAGAAGCGTTATAGGTTAAGCATTTGTAAATACATACAGCAACTCAGTGACAACACCACACATGGACACCACACCAGGGTTTGTATAAAAATAAGTATTTCTTTATATAAAGGCTTAGCACAAGACCCAATAACGTACAAATAGGCCACAATACTGTTTAGGACTTAAGAGTTCTTTAAAAATGTGTGTCTTTATGTTCCATGCGCTTCGTGTTGACTGTGCGGCTCTTTTGGGGAAGATCGTATACAAAAAGAGTTAAGTAAACATTGCGGACTCTCCGGTCCGGTGCGCACACAGTCTCAGTGCGAATCGTACAGTACCTTTTAATGCGTCCGACGCGGATGAGGCGCTGGCAGGAGTAAAGGCAAATCAGGGACGTTGGCAGCTCCTCTGTGGTGCGGACCCCGGCTGGCTGTAGGCATCTTTGTGAGAGGCGTAGAGCGGAGGCCCCGAGGAGCGAGGTGGACGATGCTGGTTTTACAGCGTTCACTGTGCGAGGCGGGATGCGCGTCGTGCCTCAGAGCGGGAATGCGTGTTTGATGCGAAGCAGCGTGGTACAAGGTGGCTGGCACGTGGCGAACGTCCGGGCCGTACTCTCCGAGTTCGGGGCTGCCGGGGGATCTCACTAGCGCAGTGCGAGGCGGCAGGTACGCTGCGAGCGTACGGTCCGTACTCAGCCTTGCCGGGCGCTCCGATCCCTGAGTCCAACGGCAGGAGTGTGGCGAGTCAGTGCGGCTCGACGGGGGGAGGGTGAAGCGGGCTGCGGGTGGCCGTTCTTGGATGGTGCGAACTACGACTCGAATTTGGAGTGGAGTCACACGGTGCGGGCGGCCGGGCACAGAATTCAAAGCGGACAGGGGGATACGAGTCGCACTCGGATCGCGGCTCCAGCGGCAGGACAAATCTTGGCAATGTCCAGCGGCTCTGTCTGAGGCAGTAGGAGTCCAATATTCCTGGGACTCCGTTCAGGGGGCAAGCTCACCCACAAGCACTTGGAGATTGTTGAAAGGACAAGTTGATAAAAGTTCCTTTAGTCTTTTCCTCTCGTCTCACAGCAAGGCAACCACTGCAGGCCAGTCCCCCAGGTCAGGGACAGTACTCCTCCTTTCAGCTTCTCCAGTTCCTTCTCGTCGGGCAGAGAATCTTCATGGTTCAAGCAGGATCTGATTTCTTGGGAGCAGGGCCCCAATATTTATAGTGCAATTCTTTTGTTCTTGCAGGCCAAGGGGCCTTTGTCCAGTTCAACCCAGTTCTGGAGTACTTTGTTTACCGGACTCTGGCTTCTCCTTTCAGTGTGCAGGGCAGAGACATCAGACGCTCCCCAGGGGGTGGAGCCAGCATTGTGGTGGAAAGGCACAGCCCTATTCAGAGTGCAGGTGTACTCCTCCCACCCATCTGGATGTAATCTTCCTATTCACCACCTGGCTGCCCAGCCTGTCTCCTGGAATTCCCCAGCCCTGTCACTCGCAGAAACCAGACAGCAGATACACATCCTAGCAGAGGCAGGCTGAAATGGTTAGGCAAGCAAATACTAACTTTCTAAAAGTGGTATTTGCAAACACAGGATATTAAAATAAACTTTACTAAAAGATGTATTTTATTATTCTGAGTTCAGGCATACTAAACTTGAATTTCTACCATGTTCTCTGAGTCTGTTAGGATTATATAATGTAATAATTCCAGCAGCCCATTCTGGCTATGGAGAACAGGTAGCCTTACAACAGTGAAAAACAAAAATGGCTGTCATTTACTATTAGGACATGCCACACACATCAGGGCTTGTCCACTCTTATGCTTACAATGCACCCTGTCCTTGGGCCTACCATAGGGGTGAGTAATATGAAGTTAAGGGAAGGTTTAGGGACTGGCAAGTGGGTGCACTTGCCCAGTCAGCATGACAGTACCAGACTGCACGCAGGTTTTGCAATGGCAGACCTTAGACACATTTTACCAGGCCACTTCTGTGGGTGGCACAACCAGTGCTGCAAGCCCACCAGCAGCATTTGTATTTACAAGTCCTGGTCACTCCTGGTGCACTGTACTAGGGACTGACAGTAAACCAAAAAAGCCAAACAGGGAATCCAATCAATATAGCAATTTACAATAGGGAGCACTTGCACTGTGGCTCTGGATGGCAGTGGCACACCAGCAAAAACATGAGGCACAATGAAAAAAAGTGGAAGGGAGACCCACGTCAAGGTGCCAGGTCTAACACGTGTCCCCTCCAGCGGAAATGTGGGGAGAACTACCCTACCCCAGGGAGTTCTCATCACTAAGGTGGAAAAATCTAGACAGACCATCAGCGTTGGCGTGATCTGTGCCAGGGTGATGTTCCACCGTGAAATCCATCCCCTGTAGAGAAATGGACTACCTCAACAGCTTAGGATTCTCACCCCTCATATGCATCAACCATCTGAGGGGCCTGTGGTCTGTCTGAACCCGGAAGTGAGACCCAAACAGTTAGGGTCTTAGCTTCTTCAGCGCCCAGACCACAGCAAATACCTCACGCTCAATAGCACTCCATCTCTGTTCCTGTGGAAGTAACCTCCTGCTAATGAAGGCTACAGGTTGATCTAGGCCCTCCTCATTAATCTGTGAAAGAACAGCCCCCACACCATGCTCTGAAGCGTCTGTCTGAACGATAAACTCTTTGGAGAAGTTGGGAGACAGGAGCACGGGCGCCGTGCACATAGCAGCTTTCAGGGCCTCGAAGGCTTTCTGACAGGTGTCAGTCTAAATCACTTTCTGGGGCTGCTTCCTGGAAGTAAGCGCTGTCAAGGGGGCAAAAATGTTGCCATACCCCTTGACAAACCTCCTGTAGTACCCGGTGAGATCTAGGAAGGCTCTCACCTCTGTCTGGGTTTTGGGCAACTCCCAATTCAGGATGGTTTCTATCTTGGGTTGAAGGGGCGCCACCTGGCCGCTCCCAACTTGGTGCCCCAAGTACACCACGGAATCCTGCCCGATCTGGCACTTACTTGCCTTGATCGTGATGCCTGTCCTCCGCAGCGCCATCAACACTTTCCAGAGGTGGCGCAAGTGTTCCTCCCATGTGGAGCTGAACACGCGATGTCATCCAGGTAGGCGGCACTGAACGAATCCAGTCCAGCCAACACCTGGTTGACCAACCTCTGGAAGGTGGCAGGGGCATTCTTCATCCCAAAGGGCATAACCCGGAACTGGTAGTGCCCATCTGGGGTGGAAAATGCTGACCTCTCTTTGGCCCCATTGGTCAAGGCGATCTGCCAGTACCCAGACGTTAAATCAAACGTGCTGAGGTACTTGGCAGCCCCTAGCCGATCTATGAGCTCATCAGCTCTGGGGATGGGGTGTACGTCAGTCCTGGTGACCGCATTGAGTCCTCGGTAGTCCACACAGAACCGGAGTTCGGGGGTGGCACCTGGCGCTGCAGCCTTTGGGACCAAGACCACTGGGCTGGCCTAAGGACTGCTTGAGGACTCACCCTGTCAGTCACCCTGTAGGCCCTGTTCCTCACAGGTGTACTATCCCCAGTGTCCACTACATGGACGCACCAATCAGTGACACCAGGAATCAGGGAAAACAGATCAGAAAACTGTCCCAGCAACTGCCGACAGTCATTCTGTTGCTCAGGGGTCGGAGTGGAAGAGAGGATGACACCATCCACTGACCCATCTTGTTCCTTGGCTGACAGGAGGTCAGGAAGAGGCTCGGTCTCCTCCTCCATCCCAGCATCTGTTGCCAAGAGCATGCCCACTTGGGACCTCTCCAAGTGGGGCTTCAGGCGGTTGACATGCAGGACCCTCAAGGGGTTCCTGGGAGACCGCAAGTCCACCAAATAGGTAACAGGACTCTTGCACTCCACAACCTCAAAGGGACCGGTCCACTATTCCTGGAGCGCACAAGGCTCCACTGGGGCCAAGACCCACACCTTTTGTCCAGGTCGAAGCTCAACCAGAGTGGCATTCTGGTCATACCACCGCTTCATCTCCTCCTGGCTGGCTTCCAGATTCGCCTCTGCGAGTTCTCTGAAACGCCTAGTCTGGTTCCTGAAGGCCAGCATGTAGCTAAATACATTCTGGGGAGGTTTCCTGGGAGATTGCTCCCAGCCTTCCTTGACCAGACTAAGAGGTCCTCTCACTGGGTGGCCATACAGAAGCTCAAAGGGGCTGAACCCTAGAGACTTCTGAGGCACCTCACGGTAAGCAAAAAGTAGGCATGGCAAGAGGACGTCCCACTTACGCCTCATGGGTTCCTCAAGACCCATTATCATGCCCTTCAGGGTTCGGTTGAATCTCTCAACCAACCCATTTCCTTGGTGGTGGTAAGGTGTGGTAAACTTGTAGGTTACACCACACTCTTGCCAAAGGGACTTCATATACTTGGATATGAAGTTGGTATCCCGGTCAGACACCACCTCTAGAGGGAATCCCACTCTGGAGAAAATTCCCATCAGTGCACGTCACACCACGGGGGCTGTCACTGTCCTCAGAGGGATGGCTTCCGGGTACCGGGTGGCATGGTCCACCAGGACCAGGATAAACCTGTTGCCCATGGCTGTCCTGGGGTCCAGTGGCCCCACAATGTCAATCCCCACTCGCTCAAAGGGGTACTGACCACAGGAAATGGCTGGAGAGGAGCCTTCTGCTTCCTCCCACTCTTCCCACTTGCCTGGCAAGTCTAACAGGTCCTGCAGTGAGTGTCTGAGGCCAATAAAAGTGGGTGACAAGCCTTTCAAAGGTCTTGTCCTGCCCCAAATGTCCTGCCAATGGCACATCGTGAGCCAGCCCCAGTAGGAAGGCTCTGAAGCTCTGGGGTACCACCAGCACACGGGCTGACCCAGGCTCAGCAACCTAAGCTCTGAATACATGAGGTCGTTCTCACAGTAAATGAAATGTGTTCCAGACTGATCACCTGCGGCCTGGTCTGCAGCCTGCTGCCGCATACCCACGAGAGAAGGGCATTCTTTCTGCGCCTTACAAAAGTCTTCCCTGGAGGGCCCTCCTTCTTGCTGCCAATGGGTCAGCTCAGGCAGGTCCCCCAGTTCAGCTATCTGTTCCCCTGTAGGCTCCAAGGCATCCCCCTCAAGGTCTGCCTCCTCCTGGACCGTGGGAACTTCAGGGGCTGGTTTCCCACGCCCCCTGCCTCTTCTCTCTAAGGCCAGTCCCTGGGCCTCCCTCTCAGGCTCCAGGACCTCTTGAGCACCTCTACTTGCTGCCATGGACCGTGTGGTGACACACACCCAATCAGGCATACCCAACATCTCCAGGTGAGCACTCCGCTCCACCTTCGCCCAAGGTGAGCTTTCCAAATCGTACCCTAACAGTCTACAGGCATGGCGGGCCTCACAGCTACCTGAAGGGTACCAGAGACCCCCCCACCCAAAGGAAACCTGAGCCACCTCGCAGTGACTCTCGGTGTTGTCAGCGGCAACAACAGGATAGAATGCTCCTGGGACAACCTGCTCTTGAGACACCAGGTGACACTTGACAGCTGTCACACTGGCTCCTGTATCTCTCAGAGCTTCAACCCTATGGCCATTGATGGTCACCCACTGCCTGTATTTTTTAGTGTTATCAGGCAGCTGGGTCTTCGGGACCACCTCACAGTCTCCTAATGAGACAAGGGATATCTCTGCGGGACCCCACCCACCTTGGACATCCATCTCCCCACCCAGGGCTACACTAGCCGTCTGCCGGGGGGCTACACCAGGGGGTGCTGGTTTACCAAACTGGCGACACTTGGGATCATTGGCAAAATGACCCAGCTCGCCACACTTGTAACATTTTGGGGGCCCTCTTTGAACAGGGCAACCTGTCGGGGCCCCGGTCGGATTCTGGGGGGGAGGCTGAGAACCCTTCCCTTGGTTCCCTTGGGGATTACTTTGGGGCCTCTTTTGGAACTCCCTCTGTTTACCCTTGTCCCCCCCACTCTTCTGCTGGGGACCCTGCCCACCCTTGGCGGAGTCTCCCACGTGACCCTTGTGGACCCTGGTACTGACCCAGCGGTCCGCCTCCTCAGCAAGCTTTCTAGGATTAGTCAGCCTACTATCAATCAGGTGCTGGCGTAGCTCAGGAAAACAATTACTGGACAAGTGCTCCCATGCAATTAAATCAAGAAGCCCTTGAAAATTATCAACCTTGCTACCCTTCACCCAACCATCCAATGCTCTGCAGAAAAAGGTTACATATTCAAAATACGTACTGTTAGGAATCTTTGTGCAACCCCTGAACCTTTGTCTATATAATTCAGGAGTTAACCCATACCTGGTCATCAAAGCATCCTTCATGTGGGGATAAGAATTATACACATCTGAAGGCAAGTCAAGCAGTGTGCCCCGCCCCTCGCTCAGAAACCGCCCCCACAACCCCGCTCCCCAATCCTTCTTAGGGACCCAGTGGGAGGACATGGCTACCTCGTAGGCCTTGAACCACTGCCCTATGTCATCATTCTTAAAAAATTCTTTCACCACATCTTTTGGTATGTAAACCCTAGATTCTACATGCACCGGCGGTGTGCTGCCACCAGAGGGAGTAAGCTCTAAACTCTTAGCCTTCAGCTCCAATTCCCTCAAAGCCATATCATGCTCCATTTGGATCTTTCTCTCTTCCAGAGCCAGCTTTTTGCTTTCCAGCTCCAGTTGCCCATTTAATTTGAGCTTTGCCATCTCCATTTCGTGTGCTCGGGTTTCCTTCCTGTCCGCCAACTCCTCTGGCGTCAGGACTCTGCCAAACCCATTGATGTTTTCTGCCTGCTCAATTTCCACCAATTCCTCAGGTGCTGTCCTTGACTCAATCCAGGCCCTCAGCGCATTTTCGTATTGTGGTTTGGTTCTACATCCAGACAGGGAAACTCCAAACTTTTTGCAGAAGCCTTGCAACTGGGCTAAGGTGTAGCTCTCCAGTCTCTCTTCTTCGCATTCAATTTCACTTCCATCAGAGACTATGGATGCTGCCTTCTCTACAGAGTTTGGGCCAGGCATGACTTTTCTTTAAAAATGGAGATCTCTTGGTAACCAAAAATCAAAAGTATGTGGCTGCGCTATTGGTCTGCACTCACTAAGTGGTGTTCACCAATTACTGTATATGAATCACAAATGCAAATTCGAAATCCTCACCGCTGACCACCAATTTTAGAATTGGGGTCTCTGGTTGGCACAGGTAAGTACTTGTGACAAGCAGGGACCCTCGCCTCTAGTCAGGATAAGGGGATTACCCTCTTAAAATAACCCCTGCTCACCCTCTAGGTAGCTTGGCGCGAGCAGACAAGACTTATTTTCAGAGGCGTTATAGGTTAAGCATTTGTAAATACATACAGCAACTCAGTGACAACACCACACATGGACACCACAGCAGGGTTTGTATACAAATAAGTATTTCTTTATATAAAGGCTTAGCACAAGACCCAATAACGTACAAATAGGCCACAATACTGTTTAGGACTTATGAGTTCTTTAAAAATGCGTGTCTTTATGTTCCATGCGCTTCGCGCTGACTGTGCGGCTCTTTTGGGGAAGATCGTATACAAAAAGAGTTAAGTAAATGTTGCGGACTCTCCGTCCGGTGCGCACACAGTCTCAGTGCGAATCGTACAGTACCTTTTAATGCGTCCGACGCGGATGAGGCGCTGGCAGGAGTAAAGGCAAATCAGGGACGTTGGCAGCTCCTCTGTGGTGCGGACCCCGGCTGGCTGTAGGCATCTTTGTGAGAGGCGTAGAGCGGAGGCCCCGAGGAGCGAGGTGGACGATGCTGGTTTTACAGCGTTCACTGTGCGAGGCGGGATGCGCGTCGTGCCTCAGAGCGGGAATGCGTGTTTGATGCGAAGCAGCGTGGTACAAGGTGGCTGGCACGTGGCGAACGTCCGGGCCGTACTCTCCGAGTTCGGGGCTGCCGGGGGATCTCACTAGCGCAGTGCGAGGCGGCAGGTACGCTGCGAGCGTACGGTCCGTACTCAGCCTTGCCGGGCGCTCCGATCCCTGAGTCCAGCGGCAGGAGTGTGGCGAGTCAGTGCGGCTCGACGGGGGGAGGGTGAAGCGGGCTGCGGGTGGCCGTTCTTGGATGGTGCGAACTACGACTCGAATTTGGAGTGGAGTCACACGGTGCGGGCGGCCGGGCACAGAATTCAAAGCGGACAGGGGGATACGAGTCGCACTCGGATCGCGGCTCCAGCGGCAGGACAAATCTTGGCAATGTCCAGCGGCTCTGTCTGAGGCAGTAGGAGTCCAATATTCCTGGGACTCCGTTCAGGGGGCAAGCTCACCCACAAGCACTTGGAGATTGTTGAAAGGACAAGTTGATAAAAGTTCCTTTAGTCTTTTCCTCTCGTCTCACAGCAAGGCAACCACTGCAGGCCAGTCCCCCAGGTCAGGGACAGTACTCCTCCTTTCAGCTTCTCCAGTTCCTTCTCGTCGGGCAGAGAATCTTCATGGTTCAAGCAGGATCTGATTTCTTGGGAGCAGGGCCCCAATATTTATAGTGCAATTCTTTTGTTCTTGCAGGCCAAGGGGCCTTTGTCCAGTTCAACCCAGTTCTGGAGTACTTTGTTTACCGGACTCTGGCTTCTCCTTTCAGTGTGCAGGGCAGAGACATCAGACGCTCCCCAGGGGGTGGGGCCAGCATTGTGGTGGAAAGGCACAGCCCTATTCAGAGTGCAGGTGTACTCCTCCCACCCATCTGGATGTAATCTTCCTATTCACCACCTGGCTGCCCAGCCTGTCTCCTGGAATTCCCCAGCCCTGTCACTCACAGAAACCAGACAGCAGATACATATCCTAGCAGAGGCGGGCTGAAATGGTTAGGCAAGCAAATACTAATTTTCTAAAAGTGGTATTTGCAAACACAGATATTAAAATAAACTTTACTAAAATATATATTTTATTATTCAGGCATACTATACTTGAATTTCTACCATGGTCTCTGAGTCTGTTAGGATTATATAATGTAATAATTCCAGCAGCCCATTCTGGCCTATGAAGAACAGGTAGCCTTACAATAGTGAAAAACGAAAATGGCTGTAATTCACTATTAGGACATGCCACACACATCAGGGCTTGTCCTACCTTATGCTTACAATGCACCCTGCCCTTGGGCCTACCATAGGGGTGACTAATATGAAGTTAGGGGAAGGTTTAGGGACTGGCAAGTGGGTGCACTTGCCCAGTCAGCATGACAGTACCAGACTGCACGCAGGTTCTGCAATGGCAGAACTTAGACACATTTTACCAGGTCGCTTCTGTGGGTGGCACAACCAGTGCTGCAAGCCCACCAGCAGCATTTGTATTTACAAGCCCCGGGCACTCCTGGTGCACTGTACTAGGGACTGACAGTAAACCAAATAAGCCAAACATGGAATCCAATCAATGTAGCAATTTACAAAAGGGAGCACTTGCACTGTGGCACTGGATGGCAGTGGCACAGTGCTCTGAGCAGCTAACACCAGCAAAAACATGAGGCACAATGAAAAAAAGTGGAATGGAGACCCACGCCAAGGTTCCCGGTCTAACAGAGAGATGTGAATCCAGAAGGCAGAACATCCCCATTGATAAGCTAACAATTGAATAACCACTTTGTCCTATCATCCACCTGAAATTCCAATCCAGACAGTTCCCCATCAAAGGACGAGACTCATAACTTCAAGCTGATTACATCGCCCTGTTAGCGGCGTATTATCAACACGCCGCCAATAGGGATGTAAAATCCAGCGATAGGGGTGATAACCTGCGATAGCGGGAGAAATCCTACGATTAAAATATAGCAATATGAAAAAGCTTGCTAATACGCAAGTGTAGTCTTAACCCATCAATCCACCTCCCATTGGAAAGATGGTTAAGTCAGGTTTTAAACAGGAGTTACATTTCTGCGATAACCACGGTTAGCGCGAGTTTTATTATCACTTAGCGGGTCAGGGGCAGCATTGATAATAGGGCGATGTTGAGTTTGCGACTATTTTAATGGAGTTTAAGTAAGGAGCACCTACCCTGCATGTCATTAGCGATAAATTTCGCTGACATGCAAGGCGATGGAAAAACTGCCTGAAAGCTTGCGCTAACGCATGTTAGCGCAGGCTTGCTAATAGGGCGATGAAAATATCGACGCTTTTTCAGCAAAACATGCCGCAAAAGCGGCGATATTGCCCTTGATAATATGCCCCAGCGTCTATGCCCCAGCGTCTCTTGTCAGTGCGTTAGGCCGGGACACAGGCTCCTCTAAAGTCAAGGTCTCCTCCTACTTGCGTGGGCAAAGGGAGGTATATTTATACCTGGTAGGTGCCTTGGAATGTTAGCATTGACGTAAAGGAATTAATCCTTAAGGTATAGCGGTTCATGCATAATAAATGAGTTCTTGGAGAAATCAATAATCCTGTGCTAGGGGACACTCCCAAGAGCTTAAGGGTATGGTTTCTAAGAACTCGTTGTGACGTTGGGGTGAACGGATGTAGGTGACCATGCCTGTATTTGGATAGCATGGCTAATGCCTAAATAAGGACTGGGATCTTATGCCTATATAAGGGAAATGCGAATTGTGCCTATATAAGGACATGTTTCATGAAAACCTATATACGGACACCTAAAGCGAAATACAACAAAGGGACCAGCCCTGACCAGGCCCAGCTTCACCTGTCATTGCCAGGAAGAGGCGGGGCAGGGCCACTCCCCTTAGACCCATTTGTAAGAAGGTTGGACTTATACTGCGGGATTCTTTACCCCTACCATAGAGCCTCTAAATTGGTCCAATTTGGGAATATGGGTAAAAGAAAAGTACAGTTGTCTAGAGGGGCAGAGGACTCTGTAACTACTCTCACCCTCTCTATAATTAACTACCTTTCCGCTGTAATGGGAGCCATTGCTTCAGAAATTTGCTTGGTGGAGGAGAGAATTGATGGTGTTAGGCGGCTCTCTGTACCACCGGATCTGTCGGCATCTCCTCAAGTACTGATTCCGCCACAGCAATCACGATGCGTCTTCCACTGGTTTCAGGCTTTAAGCTTCCCGTTTACCTGTTTCTTGGCCGTGATTGGTGTAAACATCGGAATGGCGTAACCTCTAAGAGCCGGAGGTAAGTCCAGGAGGTTGTCTTGGTTAAAGGGACTGCTATATCCTTTCTCTTGGACAGTAGAAGGTGTAAAGGGACGAGGCGGCTGCAAGAGAAGAGAAGTCACGGCATGAGTGGGGAACGGGGAACGGGTCTTACTTCACATCCTTGGGGTTGTTGTCCTTGGAGAGGTGAGAGACATCGTAACAAGTCCCCTCAGATTTGTACGAGAAAATATTGATTTAAGGACCCCACTGCTTACAAATGTATTCAAAGCAGTGATTATGGGTCCTTTACCCTGCACTTGGGAAGAAGCCATTACAGTGCCAATATACAAAAAGGGAGATATGAATAACCCGACCTGGTAGCACCCAATAGCTCTATTAGATTCCACAGTAAATATTTTGGGCGGCGTCCCCTTGATGAGACTGGAGGACTGAGCCAATTCCAAGAACATCCTCTCTGAGGTGCAATATGGTTTCAGATTAGGATCTGGTATGGTTGGACAAAGTCTGAACCTTTCCGTAATAATTGGCAAGTACACCAGGACCATGAAAGATTCTCTACATTTAGCATTTATGGACTTGTCATCTGCATTCAACACAGTAAACCGCTCCAAACTATGGGCCATTCTTCAAAACCTCAGGGTAAAAGAACCCTCTCATCACATTCCTACACCATCTTCATTGGAACACCTCAGCTAAGATCTGCTTTGGCACTAGTAGGGAATGCACACTATCTATCCACTTTAGTCAAGAAGTTCGTCAGGGCAGTATTCTTGCTCCATTTTAATATTTCCCATTCATATTAATGGCCTCAAAGATCATTTGTTACAAGAGAAATTATATTTTCTGAGGGTGAGTATTTGATTTATCCCGACCCTCCTATATGCTGACAATACTGTCCTTATAATTAGGACTGCAAATAGTTTGTGGAGAGCGTTGGACACCTTCATCGAATTTCTGACTTCTTTAGAATTGAAGATCAATTAGTTATAGTTCTATATCATGGTCTGAGGGCCAAAGGTAACTAAAACCAAGATCCACTTGGGCCAAAAGAAACTAAAACTAAGTCTCACTTCATAGAGGGTGCCTCTGCTTCAAAAGTAGAGAGTTTTACATTGTTAGGATTGCCTTTTGACTCACAATTAAATTGAGAATCACTGCTAATGTTGAGGGTACAGCAATTGACCAGATCAGGAGAAGTTATCTTTCGCTTTGCATCCAAATTAGGCCAGAGGCCAATGAGGGAGATGATAATCCGGTATAAAGCTAAATGCTGCTCAATTGCTACCTACGGAGCGAGAGTGTGGGGGTATCATTACTGTACCAGACTTCAAAAAGTGAAAATGGATTTCTGAGCAGATTACTTATGGTACCACTGGGTTTGCCCACCTATTTCTGTCACTTGGAAGTAGGCTTCAATTACCTGGAAGATGCTCAGGGGCATTTTCCGCTTTCATTATAACTGAAAACTTGGCAATCATTTGAGCTAAGTCTCTCCAAATGTACTCTTTTGGATTGTCTAGCTTGGGACATAACAGACAACATTCCTTGGCTAGTTTATATAAAGAGTGTTTTCGATAGACTTAAAGCCTCAGAGCTGTTTTTTACTTTAGATAACTTTATTTCGGTCAAGGACCATAAAAGTGCAGGTAAAATAGATGCATACATAGCACATCCAATAAGAAAATAAAAATATAACATTTCGTTAAAAGTGAGATTAAACAGGTGAGTTATCAAAGACGGTTACAGTAATTTAAAATGATTTAAAACTAGACCTACAACGCCACATGCCATAAAGAAATCGGGAGACAGCAAATACAATATGCGGAGATGTATCATACTTAAGGACTCTGCATGCCTGCACACAGTATCGAAAGCCCAAGTTTTTACATAGTGGGATAAGCCAAGCTTTGCTGTTTTTTAATAACCCCAGTTCAATTCCCCATTCGGCCAGAGCACTGATAACATCTCTTTTTAATGATCAGGCACATCTCGCTTGTACCCACAAGGCACTTCAATTGTCTTCTTTGGACAATTACCATTTTTTATCACCTTGTCATGATCTGAAATTTTTTCTATTTTATTGCAGAAAATGCCCACTCAAGATTTTATCTGACTATGCAGTAAATGGGGTCCTTGCATTTTGATTAACCTTTACGTAGTAAGGTGTATTATTTGAAAACCTAATGACCTGCCCTTATGGCAACCATTCACTGAAAAGCACATTGCACTTTATACTTTTTTGCACGCTCTATAAATCTGTGAAATCTTAATTTTTAATCCCTATTCTGCATCACCTACATTTCAATTCATATAAGAATGGCTCTATACATTTATCACAATTAGACTCACCAGGGGTTTATCACCAGTGATTAGTTGTATCAGAGGGTCTTTAACTATTAGAAAGAGGTATTCTTTTTTTTCTTTAAACATTTTATTTTGATTTTAAATCTATTGGTACTGATTAAGTAGCATCTGAAGGTATAATTATCCACATCATGAACAGCCTTGCCAACATGGCAATAATTTTGTCATGAATCTTCATTGCTCACATCTTGCACACGCCCCCCTTTATACATACAACACATACAGTTATTGTGTAGGTTACATTGACTGTAGTTATGACCATCAGTCACTCAGGTCCGGGTCTGATTCTTCGAGCGGCGAGATACAGATATTTCCTCTGAAGGCATTCCACCTCCCCCATACCCGTGTCCATTTCCTATGGCACCGTCTAAGAATAAAAACCGCCTTTTATGCCACCATTCCTCTATCCATGTCCCCACACCACTGTCCAAGAGTCGGGATTGCCTGCGCTCCCCAGTGCTGAGCTTTATTGCGCTTAGCCATCATCATACCCAAGGTCCCCCAGTCCTGGGTCATGTGATTGAGATCCATCGGCTGCCAGATATTGAGAATACATCTCTTGGGTTCTGGGGGGACCGTAGGCCGACAAACCTGCATGATAGTGTCCATGAAAGCCTCCCATTATTGCACAATTTTGGGAAAGTCCCACAAGGTATGGTACAAAGTACCCAGTGACCCGCAACCTCTCAGACATATCGGGCTTTCAACTCTTCCCATTCTGTATAATGTGTGTCTTGTGTAGTATGTGCGGTGCAATATTTTAAGCTGTACGAGTCGGAGTTTGGAGGGTTTGGCTACTTCATGTGGAGACGCAAGGGCCTCCTGCCAATCCATTTCGTCCAAGTCACCAAGTTCGTCCTGCCATTTGTCCCAGAGGGCTATCGTTGGATCCTGCCAGTTATTTATATTTTTACGATAGGTCAAGGAGATGGCCTTCTTAGTCAGGCAGTCTGTCAGTAATCTATCCTATAGCGGTGAGGACTCAGGGAGATCGGTGCCTGTTGGAATGGCTTTTGTGAGTGCGTGCCTGATCTGCATGTAACGGCAGTGTTCTGTCGGAGCCATCTCGTAGGTTTCTTGAAGCCGGGAGAATGAAAGTATCTTGCCTTTCTCCCACAGGTCCCCAACCCTCGAAATACGTATAAGGTCCCACCGGTCAAAGCCCTTGCTGTTGCGGAGTTTACCTAAATGTCGGGTATCCCACAGTGATGTTTGTTGTGTTAAGACCCCCCTCCAAGCCAAGCGCACGGAGCGCCGTGAACCAAATATGTACTGTGTGCAGTGGGTCCCAATAGTGTAGGCTTGCAGGATTTATCGTATAATGCACCCAGAACACCCTCCGTTCCAAGAGTGTGCCTGTCCATGCGAAACGCCAGTGCCAGTGCTTGACGTCCCAGCGGAGTCTTTTCAAGGGCTCCATGAGGTTGTGCTCGATGAAATGTATGGGTTGAGGAGTGATATATATGCCAAGGTATTTAAAACCCCTGTCTGCGACTTGTATCGTGCAGTCTGGCAGGAGCTGTGGAGACGAGCCGCTAAGCACATAGAGAACAGATTTAACCCAGTTAATAGTGTAGCCGGACACCCTCCCATATGATGCACAGATGTCCAATAACACAATAATCAATCATCGGGGGGATGCCATATATAGTAAGATGTCATCGGCATATAGGGAGATGCGATCTTCCCATCCCTCCGTCCATTTAAGTCCTTGTATCATTGGGTCCCCCCTTATCCAGGGCGCTAAAGGTTCCAATACTAAAGCAAACAGAAGGGGAGACAGCGGACAGCTTTGTCGCGTGCCGCGACCGAGGGGGAAGTCCCACCACATGTGCCAGAGGTTGCGTGTTGGATCCAAGCATAAAATTTGGGTCCAAAGCCGAGGTCCTGTAGTACCGCTAAAAGAAAGGGCAATTCAACTAGATCGACTGCCATTCAACTAGATCGAAGGCCATACGTGCGTCCAAGGAGAGTATAAGCGCCTCTTCTTGGATAGTGGGCATGCACGCCATTACAACATGCAGTCGTCTCAGATTGAGTGCTGTATTGCAGCCCAGCATAAAACCTGATTGGTCCGGGTGCACTAGGGTTGTGAGATATGGTTGGAGCCGAGTAGCCAGCGCCTTTGCCAATATTTTGGCCTCTGCATTAAGCAGCAAAATTGGTCTGTAGAAGGAGCAGCTCTGAGGGGGCTTACCGGGTTTCGGAATCACTACTATTGTCGCTGTGCGCTGATCTTTGGGGAGTGTACCCGTCTCTAGGCTAGCCTCATACATTTTTAGTAGATGTGGCGCGAGTTTACATGTGGCATTTTTATAGAGTTCGATAGGGATGCCATTGAGGCCCAGAGCTTTCACTGATTGGAGTCCAACTATGGCTGGCTCGGGTTAGTTTGTCAGGAGTCAGGTCCTCATATAAGGCCTGAGCTTCGTGAGGTGCAAGTTTGGGCATCTGTATGTCATTAAGAAATGTGAGGTTCTCTGTCAGTGTGGCCGTAGCTTTTGGAGTGTATATTGTTTCATACTACTTTGCAAACGCATTTACTATGTCCTGCGGATCCGTCAGTATGGCCCCATTGTCTAAGCTGAGTTGTGCCACCCAGCGGTCTGCGCCCTCCCTCCTGTCCAGCCAAGCTAGAAGCTTGCCAGCTTTGTCGCCAACTTCATAGTGTATTGTGTTTTAGTAACCTTGGCCCTAGCTTCCTCCCACATGTAGTCCCTGTACTCTTGTTTTGCAAGGCCAAGCTTATGCGCTGTAGTTTCATTGGGATCAGGAGAGTGTGACTTTGCCGTGGCTCACTGCCTGTTCAAGAGTCTGCACTTGATGCAGTGTGTCGCGTTTAAGTGAGGTAATTGAGGATATTGTCTGGCCGCGCAGGACTGCCTGATAGGCTTCCCACAGTATTATCGGGGAAGCTACTGATTGTTCATTTTCTGTAAAGTAATGCTTTGTAGTATTGTGTAGGCCTTTCCAAATACTGGGGTCATTTAAAAAACCAGGATATATGGGATATATGCGTCGCCTCCCCACGAGGTGAGATGTATATTGTATCTTAACCGAAAAATGATCAGAGATACCTCTAGGGAGGTGAAGCACCTCCGAGATTCTCTCCAAACTAGACGAGGGCGTAAGGACATAGTCTATCCTGGAGAGGCTGTTGTGTGTGCCCGAGTGGAAGGTGTATTGTCGTTCAGGAAGGCGAGATTATGTAGAGCAGGCGGGATGTATACAGAGACTAGATTGTATACCCGCTCCTCCCATTGACATGAGATTGCTATGAACCGTCCCTAATCGTCCGTCCAGGATCCATTTATAATCAGTGGAAAATTTTTGCAAACTAGAATCCCCATTCCCCTCGAGCCCAACGTGAACTCAGAGTGCGCCGCCATTTTTAAATCTCCACCTGTGCAAGGCCTTACAAACCGAGCCTACTAAGGGCGACTCCTGGATCAGGGCTACTGCTGGGGCTTGTCGCTTAAGATATTGCAGTACCAGCCCCCTCTTTATCTTGTCACTGAGGCCGTTTACATTCCATGATATAATTGTCAAAGGGGGACCTAATCTATGAGGGTTCTCGGGTTGTGTTTGCATAAAGTTGGTCAGAGTGTTCCTTCCTGTCATTGAGCACCCTCTTGACGTCAGAGCGCAAAGAGCAATGCAACATGGTGAACAAGCACAGATTATATGTGGACTGAATCAGCAGTTGTTGTACCTGTGTGAATAAAATGAACATAAACTGTAACTGTTACCCTCCCCCCACCCCCCGCCCTGCCTCCCTGCAAGACGGACACAAAATTACCCTCCACCCCAACTTCGCAGAGTGTTTAAGTCCCATTAACTTGTACTTGCGTGAAGAGGGAGAGTAGTCCAACGATCATCCCTAACCATCTCCCCTTCCATAACCGTATCTGAGCGTTCAATGCTGTCTATTTCGGAAGAGAGATGCAATAATACCAGGACGCCCATCGGGGCTGCAATCAGGAGCGCACCAAGTCAGGGCAGCAGCGCCAGACATATGTCACTGCAATGCTGAGTCTGCATATGCTCCTCTTAGTGGCCCCCTCCGGCAGACGCTGCTGTTGAGTCTTGCCTGCTCGTTGAGGCCCCGAGGCCTGTCGCCATCCCTTAAGCCAGTCGTGGGCCTCCTCAGGTGTCTCGAACAACCAGGTTTAACATCCGCCACCACCCGCAGCTTTGCTGGGAAAAGCATTGCGTAGCTGAGTTCTCTGCACCGGAGTTCCTTCTTCACCTCCAGAAAACTCCGCCATTGTTTGGTGATAGCTGTTGTAAAGTCCGGGAAGAATGAAATGACTGAGTTTCCAAGGCGTAACGGGGGAGCCACCCTCGCCGTTTGCAGTATTGCGTCGCGTTCACGAAAGTTGAAGATGCGGGCCAAGATGGGTCGAGGGGGGCCCCCACCTTAGGTCTACCTCCTGGCACTCGGTGGGCACATTCCACTGAGAAGAAGCTGGAGAGTCCTCGCGGCTGGAGTTGGGTTTTGATAAGATCTTCAACAAATAAATCCAGTGCAGGGCCCCCTTTACCTTCCGGCACGCCTATAATGCGGACATTATTGCATCGGGAGCGGCCTTCCTGGTCATCAAGTGTAGCCGCCATTATCTTGTTGTCTGTTTCAAGTTGGCGCACTTGCCGCTGCAGGACAGCAGCGTCAGCGGAGAGAGTTGTAATGGTTTCAACTTCTGTCACTCTCGCGGCCATTTTCTGGAAATCAGCCCTCAAAAATGAGACGTCTGTAGATATCGACCCCACAGTAGCTTGTACCTTATCAAGGGCGGACATTATGTCTCGTAGTGTGACCTCTGTCTGGACCTCGGGTGCTGGATTCTTCTCTTGCACGGTGTTCCTTTCTGTCAGTTCTGGCGCACCTTTAGCGTAGGCATATTTGTCCAGCTTCAATTGATGTGATGTGCGCTGGCCCCAGCCCCCCATTGCGGTCAGTCCGCAGGGGCGTCCCAGAGGGTGAGGGAGGTATAGGGAAGTAGTCGCCACTGCCTGCCTTGTAACTGTTCGCCACGCACGGCCTTTCGGGCTTCCTACCGCTGATCCCAGCTGTGTTAAAGGCGATGCCCCCGCGAAGACTGGGCCCAAGTGGGGCGCAGATGTAATGGGTCATTTGGCAACGTTCAGGTGGGGGCACTATGCAGCAGGGATTGCAAGGAGTATCGCAGTCCAGCTATTTTGTGCACCAGCCGTGTGTGTCAACTGTCCGCTTAGTGCACTCTCGTACACCTCTTTAGTCTCTGGCCCTTTGAAGTGCAAGTGTTGTGTTGATGTATGCGAGGCTGCGTCGCACCAATGTTTTTGGATATCTCTGGGGCTGGAGGCGCTTTTCAGTCGTGGTGGGCCAAGCGCGGCCGCACCCTTTCTGCTGATACGTAGCTAGGCACACTCCCAGCATGTTTCTGCAAAAATATGTCTGTGTCTGTGCGCAGTAGTGGCCAGGAAGGCGCCTCACCTCACTTTTCACAGAGAGAGCACACGTCCCCCGCAGCCACCTCAGAGCAGGAGCCCCGCAGCGCCGATGTTGCTCGAAGTGCCTGGACGGGATCGGGCACAACGCAAGCCCAGCACCACTGCCCTCTGCCAGTCTCCTTCTGTCCCCACCGATCCTGTGGGCTGTAGTTACTTAATGCCACTCCATGGAGCGCTGAGCTCATCAGCCCAGTCCGTTCTGCAAGCTCATTCAGCACATGGGCGCCCCACCGCTGCTTCGTTGGCGCCGATACCCTACGCCCTCCAGCGCCGGCTCGCAAAATCACTCGAGGTGCCGGGCCGACACGCTGATCCAGGCCGCGTCTCCCAAACACGATGCAGGGTCTTTGCAGTGCGCCTCCCAGACCTCAGCAAGGGCTCTAAGGTGCCCTAGGGCGTCTGACGTTGAAATCCAGGCCACTCGTCACGGTTGCTGGAACGGATTATTGCTCGGATCGTTGGGGATGCCACAGTGATCTCGGAGCCTCTCTAGGCAGCGGCCATCACACTTGGCTGCTAGCCACGCCCCCAGAAAGAGGTATTCTTAATCAGTTTTTGTCGAGTACTTTTACAATTTGTTTTTGATTTTATGGGAAATTTATTGTATATTTAGTTACAAGAAAGTTTTATATTCATACAGTGGATAATATCTGTTATGTAAATGTTTCCACTATATAAAATAGATTGTAAAGATTGTGTGGAATTGTATTTATATGCTGATCTTTTATGGCTGAATTGCTGAATAAAGTTTATGGCTCAGACTGCACCAGTCTAGCCTGTACCTCTGACCTCAGGCAAAAGGACCGCCTGAGACTGCCCTGCACCCAACCCCCACAGCATATGGCCAATTTCACTGCATGCATCAAAGCTCCTCTGTTTGATTGACAACACAGGTAAAAACCATGTCCACTCCTTTGGGAACCACAACTCAAACCAGCAGTCTGAATTTTCACCCTTGAAAGGCTCGCTCAGAATCTTTAAATTTGACATTAGCCAAGACCTTTAAATATATATACTTATAAAGGCTTTCAGCCAGCCCTTTTTTATCCATTTGTCTTTTAATGTCTCATTCACATTTTTCCTACTCATTTTATCACACAGCATGGGGCAATAGTCACTCTCTCCAGCCAATGATGACTTTCACTGCTCTTTGCTAAGGAGCACATCCACAAAATTCCAGGCACAAATTAGTTCCCTTAAGTGCCATGGACTACTACTGCAATTGGTGTTTATTGAGATCCCAAAATATTTTTGCATCAAGCCAGTTTTTTTTTTTTCATATTAGTGAGGGTCCAGCATTACCCCCAACAGTAAAGTTCTAAAAGGAAACATGACAGACCAAAACAGGCACTGGCAAAGCCAAAAAGCTGGCAGCCAATTCCAGATCTACTGGCTTTCCAGTGCTTGTTAAATATAAGAATTTCTAGGGCTGATTTAAAGTTTGGAGAACAGAGTACAGTTCATCAGGGTGGTGTTGCAGGGATTCTGCCCAGAAACAGAACTATGCTTGGGACGATAGACAATCAGTAGATAGGGATTGAGTCATCATATTACCTCAGTGCCTTGAGCCCCAGTACGACTAGCTATAGTTCTTCACTTACCCTCCTACTCATATCCGGAAAGAAAAATGAATTGACACCCAAGAACACAACACTCCCGAAACTCTCAGAGATTGTGGTAGCAGAATACACCTTTTCGCTAATACTCTCGTACTCTTCCACAATAAGATATGTCAGAGACACAAAGGAAGTTTGAAATATTTATTTAAACTATTGTGTTCTAGAATACAGTATACATGCCACAATCAGAAAACAACTGCCTGTCAAAAATACAATCAGCATAGTCAGTAAATCACATATTATAAAAA
The DNA here is from genome assembly GCF_964204655.1 of Triturus cristatus. Classification (NCBI taxonomy): domain Eukaryota; kingdom Metazoa; phylum Chordata; class Amphibia; order Caudata; family Salamandridae; genus Triturus; species Triturus cristatus. The sequence goes on from NC_140579.1 coordinate 279,818,691, forward strand.
GCCCTGTCATATAATTAGACAGATTAGCCTAGCCCCCTCCCCTTCTACAGATGAAAACTGATTATACAGCAAAGTTCTCTGAGATTATTGGCGGATCCCCAACCTTAGCATACACAGATCAAAGTTCTACATCACAGACAAAGCCGTGGACTTCTCTCTGAAAATATTTCTCTCTCTCTCTCTCTGTTACATTGCTGTTCGTACCCATATAAGAAGGCTTACATGTTCATAAACAGTAGCTGCATTTCTGTGTTGTGTCTAGGTGAGTGTGCTTGACCAGAACAAAAAAACAAGCATTTGCAAATCAATAGGTCTCACATTCACGCACGTTTGAGCTATTGGCATTGTAAATGACAATGCCTTTTACTTATGTTTTGGGTTTTGAAACATAAATAAAAGGCATTGTCATTTACAATACTAATAGCTGAAACTCTCACAAATGTGAGACTATTGCATTGCAATAATGGCCCTTCTAGACCGCTTGTTAGATTGTAAATATCAGAGGAAGGGACCGGCCTGCGACATCTTCAAAGTAGTGATAAATAGTGCAGTGTTGTGAATTTCACAGACACAAAGTGTGAAGTGAGAGTTACATATGATCAGAGCTATAAATACTAACAAAGCACTCCAACACCTTACGCTCTGTGATTACGCTATCGCGGCTCAGGGGGCTATTTCCTGCCCTCTCCGTGATTTTAGTGTGCAGTGTGGCATTGCGTAATGTCATTGCTGATTTTGGCCTAATAAAAAAACACTCCAGCTGTAGTAGGGCTTTGGATTTTCCTCCTGGTTCAGGGCAGGCTGTGCTTTATGGCAGGCATGGAGGGAGGGAGAGATGGTCTCGGTAGCAGCTCTGACCTCATACAGTGCCCCTGCTATTACTAGTGAGTGAGAGGCACTGAGGTGGTGGTATTGGCATAGGTGGTATTGGTGGTGCTGGGATTGGTGGTGGTGGTATTGGTATTGGTGGTGGTGGTATTGGTGATGGTATTGGTGGTGGTGGTACTGGTATTGGTGGTGGTACTGGTAATTGTGGTGGAGGTATTGGTGGTGGTATTGGTGGTGGTATTAGTATTGGTGGTGGAATTGCTATTGGTGGTGGTATTAGTATTGGTGGTGGTATTGGTGAGGTATTGATGGTGCTGGTGGTATTAGTGGTGGTGGTATTGGTGGTGGTGGTATTGCTGGTGGTATTGGTGGTGGTGGGGGTATTATTGGTGGTGGTAGTGGTGGTGGTGGTGGTATTGGTGGTAGTGATATTGGCAATATTGATGGGGTGGCAGTATGGGTGGTGGTGGTGGTATTGGTGGTTGTATTGGTGCTGGGGTGATATTGGTGGCATTGGCGGTTGTGGGCGTATTGGTGGTATTGGTGGTGGTGATGGTATTTGTGGTGGTGGTGGTATTGGTGATGGCGGTATTAGTGGTGGTATTGGTGGTGGTATTGGTATTGTTGGTGGTAGTATTGGTGGTGGTGGTATTGGTGGTGGTGGTAATAGTGGTGGTGGTGGTATTGGTGGTCTTGGTGGTGGTGGCATTGGTGGTGGTGGCATTCGTGGTATTGGTCGTGGTTGTATTGGTGTTGGTACTGGTATTGGTGGTGGTGGTGGTGTAATTGGTGGTGATGGTATTGGTAGTGGTGGTGGTATTGGTGGTGATATTGGTGGTGGTGGTAGTGATGGAGCAGGTAAAACAAAATGTTATATACCTCCTCTAATTTGCATGAAATTAATTTACTTAACATTTTTGAAGAGGAAGTGGTACTGATCAACATTTACACCTTGATAAACATAAATACACGTGGGACTAAATTGCAAATTGCATAGCAAATTTAAATAATTAACAAAGGTGCGCAAACTAACCTTAGATTGTGTTAAAATAGTGAAATTGCATGGTTTATATTGCTTTGTGATTGTATTGTGGCTTAAAGTTATCGTATGGTAAGTATTATCGCTTTAAATGTTGCTGCAGCTAGGAAAATACTAATATGAAGTGGAATTAGTGTGGGTTTAAACATTAGAACCTTCATTTCCAAATTTTAATTGCTGTTATGTCAATTTTCACTTAGTTAACATCCGGGCCTGCTAGGCCGCAGTACTCAAGATGGCGTTCCCTGAAGCAGATTACACCATGTGCGCGCAATGATTTCTGCGCACGTCCAGATAGCTCTGGAGATCACAAGGTGAAATGAACTCCTGATATCGTGTTCCTTGCCAAGGTCGATGTGTTGGGGACTTGACCGCAAGCCAGAGGATGAGCGGATGGGAACCAAGGAAGTGATAAAAAGAATGAACCTGTCAATAGGACCCTTTTGCTTTAAAAAGATACATTTGCGAGTCCCCGCATGGGAATCAGAGGACACTATGCAGAACCAGTTTGCACTGGGAAGAGTGCAATGAACTATTGATAACCCCGAACTGTCCAATCAGAACATTTGGTCTGCCCCTAAAGTTGCCATATTTTCTATGAAGTAATACACAAAAAGGGTATAATAACCCTCATCTGTCATTACGGGTGCTGATTTGAGGGTTGGTTCAGGAGGAGTTCGAGAGTTGCGTTTGGAGTTGCGGTCATGATAGTCTTTGGGTTATTTCTTAAAAAGGAGTCTTGTTGGGTGATTGTTCTTTTTAAATTTCCGACTTTCTAAAATTTCTTTAATTTCTATGCGGCCAGTCTGGGTGTGGAGTTAATCCATACTGCGGATTGATATATGGACTTTGCAAAGCTGTGGTATTGTATCCTGTATTTTTGCCTGACGGTTTGATCCCTTGGTATGGGTCAGACAGCCTGTCTAGGGGAGTTTTACCTGAGAATGCAAATAACTCCCTGTTTGATCTGAAGCTATCGTTACCTGTTCCTTGGTAAATGATTTAATACATTTTTCCTAAAATGTATGTTTATATGAAATCTCTAAATGTTTGATACTCATTAATAAATCTGAATTTCAAATTATGAACTTTAGTAAATAAATGCATGTTTAAAGGGAATGTTTAATAACTTAGATAAACAACATTGAAATAATGAGAAACATGTTTGTGGTTCTTAAAATTAGAGAGATTAATGTGTCCTCGCTTTTATTGTGTTTTAGCTGGTTCTAATTCACCATCAACCAGTCCAACTAGTTGGTCCATCGACCAAACAGTGGAGTGCCTTGATGATTAAAGTCAGGATTCTGAAAAGTGTATATAGAATGTATATATAAAGTAGTAAGAAAATGTATCCTGATAGATAATAAGGTACCCACATGTTCAGCAGCCTTTCTCCTGTGTACAGATTCGGGTGATTTTGTGTGAATATGAAGTGTGTTGGTGTTATGGGCCCCACCAATGAATGTATGAATAAACCTTTGTGAATAAGAATCTGTGACGTAAGGAGAATATGTAAATTTCTTCCCATGCGCTGGATCAGTAGTATTGGTAGTGGTGGGGGTATTAGCGGTGGTATTGGTGGTGGTGGTTGTATTGTTGGGGGTGGTATTGGCGGTGGTGGTACTAGTGGTAGGGGTGCTATTCGTGGAATTGGTGAGGGTGTCAGTGGTCTTTGTGGTGGTTGTATTGGTGGTGGAGGTATTAGTGGTGGTGGAATTGGTGGTATTGGATTGGTGGTGACGGTATTGGTGGTGGTGGTATTGTTGGTCATGGTATTAGTGATGGTATTGGTGGTGGTAGTGGTGGTATTGATATCGGTGGTGGCATTGGTGGTGGTTGTATTGGTGGTGGTCGTGGTATTGGTGGTGGTGGTATTGGTGGTGGAGGTGGTGGTATTGATAGTATTGGTGGTGTGGTGGTGGTATTGGTGATGGTAGTATTGGTGATGGTGGTATTGGTGATGGTGGTATTGGTGGTGGTATTGGTTCTAGTGGTAGTATTGGTGGTGGTCGTTGTTACAGGTGCATTGTCCCATGCACATCTTCTTCCCTGTCCACCTTGATTTGAACACATATCAGCAGAAACAGAGTAAATGGTAATATAACACTGGTATCTTGTAGAAGGCATCCTGTTAATGTATGGATTTCTTCCATTTCAAATCATGGAATACCATCCTGTTCATATATGTGTTTACTGTAAATTATGTTCATGTATTATGTCATGTTGCTAAAATGTGGCTCTATCATGCCATAAGTAATAGAATAATGTGTAGTTATTCTGTGCAAACCCTGGGCATGAAAGACAGTTGGGCCACACCCAGGACCACACCCAGTAATCCCTGGGCCTGAAAGACAGTTGGAAGCCACACCCAGTTTGCCACAAACCCTGGGCCTGAAAGACAGTTGGGCCACACCCAGGACCACACACAGCACCTGCTTAGGAGCCTATTTAAACCATACCTCTTCACTATTCAGTGCTTGGCCTCGTTGCTTCAACACACTTACCTGACTCCAGCTTTTCCGATCGGCATCTCCTGCTTGACAGCCTTGCATCAGCAATTTCCTAGCTTCCTGGTTCCGGGCTGAGTCTCCGGTCAGACGTCTTCTTCCGTGTCATGTTCCCTGAAAAGAAGCGCACAGAGAAAACGTGCTTTAAGGTATTTTTTGGAAGACAACTATCCCACGGTGAGTCTGCTTACATTAGAACTTGGAACATTGTTTTTAGAACTTGGAACATTGCTCTTTGAACTGCGCAAATTATCAGAACTATATTTCTTGGACAGAAGGAAAACACTTCATCTCGAGTGTTACGGCGAGTTTTCCCGTAGTACCCAAAAACTATTGACATTTATAAAACAAAGAAGATTGTGCCTTTTTAAAAGTGTGAAAATAGTTATCGCAAGCAAAGTTAGCCTTAAGAATCACAACAGCACAGATGTGGTTTTGACTACTATTATTTTGTATGCAGTATTTTGTTCCTTTATGGCAGAAGGTTGTTTTGGCAGCATTTGAACTTCTGTGCACTCAAGGCATCTGATCCTAAGCTGGGCATATAAGGATTCAGGTACCTATGCTGATGAACATAACTAAATGCTATCATGATTGGTAAACTTATTTGAGAGTATGTTAATGATTGTATTGTTTATTGCAGATTGCATAAATCGAAAAGTAGATTGTTAGATCAACCCAAAATTCTGTTGAAACCTACGTATTCTGTAGGTAAGAATTATTGGAGACTTTTGGTTACAAGTTTATGATAACTGTAAGAAGATACTGCCTCACAGATATACACATTGTTTATCTTCTGTGTTTTGTACTTAGGAGTCTAGTAGAAAACTCAAGCCACTATCCTGTTTATTGTATCCTGTGAATACTCAAGCCCCCTGAAGCCCTGGTCCCCCTAAAAGAAGACTGCTGGAATCTTCTTGTTTCTCTACTCTTGTCACACCAACCCCTTTTCTCCCCTGAGACTACCGGACTGATCCTAAGTTATATCTTGGTATCACGCTGCTAGTTTCTAGAGGGATTAGGGACCTGTCCTCACATCGTCATCAAGGTGAAACAATCTGGAGCACAGGTGAGTGCCTCGTAACAGAAGGCCAAGCCCACCAATTGTTTCATCTTGATAACGATTCAGTATGGAAGTCCCAGATCAAACAGCACAGTTAGCAGACATCATTAGAAAATTACAAGAAGAAATGCAGCAAATAAAACAGGAAAATCATACACTGAGAGAAGAATTAATAAAGAGTAGAGCAAGCTTCACACAATGGAGAGAACCCAAAGAGACCGACCCTCGCCCATTCATAGCGCCAACTAGATTTGGTCAAAGTCCTGTAGCAGCAACAGGTTTTAGTCCTCAATTTCCTGATCAAAATATCCAGGTAACAGTGGTTACACCAAGTCCAGTTCCCCTGGCTAACCCTGAGCGTTTTTTAGGTGATACTTCCCAGTTTGCTTCATTCATGAGTCAGTGTTAGTTGCATTTCTTATGTACGCCTCAGGTTTTCCCGTCTGATACTGAGAAAATAGCATACATTATTTCTTACCTAGGTGGTGTAGCCGCAAATTGGACAATACCCTTAATAGAAAATGATGATCCCTTTTACACAACTGCACTCGGTTTAAAGATGCCATGTCCCGCCTCTTTGCACGTCATACATTCATTCAAGCTAGTGACAGCGAACTTTTAAATCTGAGACAAGCTTCTAACGACCTCATTACTTTCATGACCACCTTTAATCGCCTCTTATCTGAAACTCATTGGCCTGAAGAGAAACGTATTTCTCTTTTTTATAGAGGTTTAAGAGACGATCTAAAAGACTCTTTAGCCCATATTGTAAACTTACCTAATGATTACTCTGAATTCTTGGATTTGGTGGTAAAGCTAGATCACAGACTTGGAGAAAGAAAACACGACAAACCCCGATTTGACTCAAGACTCATTTCAATCAAGCCTGAGAAAAAAGATGCTGACGACAAATCAGAACCCATGCAAATAGAAGGTCTTAAAGACCCATTGACTGCAGAAGAGAAAGATAGACGAAGAAAAGGAAATCTTTGTCTTTATTGTGGCAAAGCAGGGCACTTTGCTCGAGAGTGCCCAATAAAACCCCAAAAGAAAAAAGCGATAGCTAGTTCACTTCCAAATTCCATTGAGTCGGAAAACTAAATGTCTCAAAGGATGTAGAGATCGCTCCTTTGGGAAGTGATGACATCAAGATCTCTCAATATGCTACAAACACCATTAATCGTGTCCCTCGCCATATGACTATACGACTTACTGTTATTATTTCTGACCCACAAAGGTATAGTTTGTCTGTTTTAATTGATTCTGGTGCTACAGGGAACTTTTTTGTCATAGCCCTGGCCAAAAACTTTGGCATCCAATCCATTCCAAAAGCAGAACCAGAGCCTGTAAGGGCAGTTGATGGCTCTGCCTTGTCCTCTGGTTTGATTCGTTTCTATACCCTGCCTTTGATAATTGTTCGAGAAAATGGTCATACTGAGCAAACCACGTTTGACCTTATTGACACCCCTACATTTGGAGTCATTCTAGGAATTCCTTGGTTAGAATTGCACAATCCAAAGATTGATTGGGTCCAAAGGACTGTAACTTTGGATTCTGTTTTCTGTAGAACACATTGTTATAAAGAGACACAAGACCCCATCCATCCATTATATTGTGCTTCCACGCAGGAACAAATTACTACTCTACCAGAACAGTATAGAGACTTCTCTGCAGTATTCGACCCAGTTCAGGCCACGCAATTGCCACCCCACAGGGTGTATGATTGCAGAATAGATCTAGTGCCAGGGGCAGTTTTGTCTTGTAGTCGGATATACGCCCTAACTGACCCTGAGACGCAATATCTTAAAAAATATTTAGACGAATTGTTGCAACTAGGTTTTATTAGACACTCAACATCACCTGTCTCATCACCACTCTTTTTCGGGCCCAAAAAATCTGGAGATCTCCGCGCATGTATTGATTACCGTGCAGTAAATAAGGCTACTATAAAAAATCGCTATCCTTTGCCCCTGATCCCTGTATTGTTAAACCAAGTCAAGGGGTCCACCATTTATACTAAATTGGACTTGCGGGGGGCCTATCACCTCATCCGCGTCAAACAAGGCAACGAGTGTAAAACCGCCTTCCGCACAAAATTTGGACTTTTCGAGTACACTGTAATGCCGTTCGGATTGTGTAATGCTCCGGCGGCATTCCAATATTTTATTTACGAAGTGCTACATGATTTTCTGGATGTCTGCGCCATCGTTTATATAGATGATATTTTAATTTACTCTAAGAATGAAGAAGAACACATCCAACATGTGCACGCCATCCTACAAAGACTGCATGGACATTCTCTATAGCCTAAATTAGAAAAATTCATATTTCACACCAACACAGTAGAATTTTTGGGTTATTTCTTGTCCCCTGAAGGGATCACTATGGATCCAAAAAAGGTAGACGCAATTCTTAATTGGCCATCCCCTAAATCAATAAAAGATATTCAATGAGTGTTGTGTTTCGCAAACTTTTACAGACGGTTTATTGCCCAATTTTTTGAAATTGTCTCACCTATAACCCAGTTATTGAAAAAAGGAAAAACGTTTTGCTGGACTGACAATGCTGAAGCTGCTTTCAAAAAATTAAAACAAGCATTCACCTCAGCCCCTATTCTGTGTCATCCAGATCCTGATCATCCATTCTTTGTGGAAGCGGATGCTTCCCAGACTGCTTTGGGAGGAGTTCTGTTACAAAAGAATCCTAACACAGGACACCTACATCCAATAGCATACTACTCCAGAAAATTATTACAGGCAGAACAAAACTATACAATAGCAGAGCGTGAACTGTTAGCTATTAAGGCTGTTTTCACTGAATGGAGACATCATCTTCTAGGGGCCAAACATACAATAACCATCTTCACAGATCATAAGAATCTCTAATTTTTTACGTCTGTTAAGGCCCTAACTCCCAGACAGATGCGATGGTTACTATTCTTTAGTGAGTTTGATTTTATTATGACCTATCGTCCTGGTAAACAACAATTGCTATCTGACACGCTGTCCAGAATTAGTGAAAAAGAAAATAAAGGAAATTCCACCACGGCACCTAGCATCTTACCCAAAAACAAGATAGTTGCCCTGACTTAGGTTGATTCGTTCTTTCAAGACATTAGGACAGCATCTCAAACAATTGATACACAAAAATGGTTACAAAACACCAGGAATTCCAAAACAAATGGCTATCTATTTCATAATAATAAGTTGTTTATTCCATTAAAAGAATCGAGACAACAAATCATTGCCTGGCACCATGATTCAGGTTTAGCAGGACATCCAGGTTCACACAAGACGTTGGAGTTATGCACAAGAAACTTTTGGTGGGAAAACATTCAAGATGATGTCCGCGAAATTGTCAAATCATGTCCAACCTGTGCACGAAATAAAACCCAACATATGGCACCTGCGGGTTTGCTACATCCCTTACCCATTCCACCGGTACCCTGGCACACTATTAGCGTGGATTTTGTCACTGACCTACCCAAAGTAAATAAATGTACAACCATCCTGGTAATTGTAGACTTACTATCCAAAATGAGTCATTTTGTTCCACTCGCTAAATTACCCACAGCCGTGGAATTTAGTACTATTTTCCTTAATCACGTGGTAATGTTGCATGGTCTGCCCAGTAAAATTATATCCGATCGAGTCCCCCTAGTTTAACTCCAAATTCTGGAAAACCCTGTGTACTCAATTAGGAATTGATGTGGCATTAAGTTCCGCTTTCCATCCACAAACTGATGGACAGACTGAAAAAGTTAATCAGTACTTGGAGCAAAGTTTACGTTGTTTAACATCTACTCTGACGTCAAGTTGGGAAGAAGCCCTCCCGTTAGCAGAGTTTGCATACAATAATAGTATTCATTCTGCACTAGGGTGTTCATCATTTTATTTTTTAACTGGTCAGCATCCACGGTCCCTTCCTACCTTATCTTTGCCATCCGCGATAACTCTACCATCAGTCTCAGAGCGTCTCGCTCAACTACATACCATGCAGGAGAAAGCTAAATTATGCCTTGCTAAGCATAAAATACAGTCCAAAGTCCAAGCAGATAAACATAGGTCACCCGAGCCTGTGTACAAAGTAGGAGACCTAGTCTGGTTGTCCACGCGAAATATACAGTTAGAAGGTCCTAGAAAATTACAGCCCAGATTTATTGGACCATTCCCAGTGAAGCAGGTTATAAACCCGGTCACCATACAATTACAGTTACCAGATGATCTCACAATTCATCCCACTTTTCATGTGTCCCTAGTGAAACAACACCATCCCTTAACAAGGAAAGATACCCCTCCACCTCCAATTATCATAAATAATCATCCAGAATTTGAGATTCGGTGTATCCTTGATTCAAAAAGAAGACAGGGAAAGTTACATTATCTTATTGATTGGAAGGGTTATGATGCATCTGAACGATCATGGGAACCCGCTTCTCATGTACATGCTGAGAGATTAATCAGAAGGTTTCATGCCCTCCATCCTGATAAACCACGTCCAGTTAGGCGGCCTTTGCGGGGGGCGAACTGTTACAGGTGCATTGTCCCATGCACGTCTCCTTCCCTGTCCACCTTGATTTGAACACATATCAGCAGAAAGAGAGTAAATGGTAATATAACACTGGTATCTTGTAGAAGGCATCCTGTAAATGCATGGATTTCTTCCATTTCAAATCATGGAATACCATCCTGTTCATATATGTGTTTACTGTAAATTATGTTCATGTATTATGTCATGTTCTTAAACTGTGGCTCTATCATGCCATAAGTAGTAGAATAATGTGTCGTTATTCTGTGCAAACCCTGGGCATGAAAGACAGTTGGGCCACACCCAGGACCACACCCAGTAATCCCTGGGCCTGAAAGACAGTTGGAAGCCACACCAAGTTTGCCACAAACCCTGGGCCTGAAAGACAGTTGGGCCACACCCAGGACCACACCCAGCACCTGCTTAGGAGCCTATTTAAACCACTCCTCTTCACTATTCAGTGTTTGGCCTCGTTGCTTCAACACACTTACCTGGCTCCAGCTTTTCCGATTGGCATCTCCTGCTTGACAGCCTTGCATCAGCAATTTCCTAGCATCCTGGTTCCGGGCTGAGTCTCCGGTCCGACGTCTTCTTCCGTGTCGTGTTCCCTGAAAAGAAGCGCACAGAGAAATATGCTTTAAGGTATTTTTTGGAAGACAACTATCCCACTGTGAGTCTGCTTACATTAGAACTTGGAACATTGTTTTTAGAACTTGGAACATTGCTCTTTGAACTGCGCAAATTATCAGAACTATATTTCTTGGACAGAAGAAAACACTTCATCTCAAGTGTTACGGCGAGTTTTCCCGTAGTACCCAGAAACTATTGACATTTATAAAACAAAGAAGATTGTGCCTTTTTAAAAGTGTGAAAATAGTTATCGCAAGCAAAGTTAGCCTTAAGAATCACAACATCACAGATGTGGTTTTGTCTACTATTATTTTGTATGCAGTATTTTGTTCCTTTATGGCAGAAGGTTGTTTTGGCAGCATTTGAACTTCTGTGCACTCAAGGCATCTGATCCTAAGCTGGGCATATAAGGATTCAGGTACCTATGCTGATGAACATAACTAAATGCAATCATGATTGTTAAACTTATTTGACAGTATGTTAATGATTGTATTGTTTATTGCAGATTGCATAAATCGACAAGTAGATTGTTTAATCAACCCAAAATTCTGTTGAAACCTATGTAGTCTGTAGGTAAGAATTATTGGAGACTTTTGGTTACAAGTTTATGATAACTGTGAGAAGATACTGCCTCACAGATATACACATTGTTTATCTTCTGTGTTTTGTACTTAGGAGTCTAGTAGAAAACTCAAGCCACTATCCAGTTACATTCCTGTTTATTGTATCCTGTGAATACTCAAGACCCCTGAAGCCCTGGTCCCCCTAAAAGAAGACTGCTGGAATCTTCTTGTTTCTCTTCTCTTGTCATCCCAACCCCTTTTCCCCCCTGAGACTACCGGACTGATCCTAAGTTATATCTTGGTATCACGCTGATAGTTTCTAGAGGGATTGGGGACCTGTCCTCACATCGTCATCAAGGTGAAGCAATCTGGAACACAGGTGAGTGCCTCGTAACAGAAGGCCAAGCCCACCAATTGATTCATCTTGATAACGATTCAGTATGGAAGTCCCAGATCAAACAGCACAGTTAGCAGACATCATTAGAAAATTACAAGAAGAAATGCAGCAAATAAAACAGGAAAATAGTACACTGAGAGAAGAATTATTAAAGAGTAGAGCAAGCTTCACACAATGGAGAGAACCCGAAGAGACCGACCCTCGCCCATTCATAGCGCCAACTAGATTTGGTCAAAGTCATGTAGCAGCAACAGGTTTTAGTCCTAAACGTCCTGATCAAAATATCCAGGCAACAGTGGTTATACCAAGTCCAGTTCCCCTGGCTAACCCTGAGCGTTTTTTAGGTGATACTTCCCAGTTTGCTTCATTCATGAGTCAGTGTCAGTGGCATTTCTTATGTAAGCCACAGGTTTTCCCGTCTGATACTGAGAAAATAGCATTCATTATTTCTTACCTAGGTGGTGTAGCCGCAAATTGGACAATACCCTTAATAGAAAATGATGATCCTCTTTTACACAACTACACTCGGTCTAAAGATGCCATGTCCCGCCTCTTTGCACGTCATTCGTTCATTCAAGCTAGTGACAAAAAACTTTTAAATCCCTGACAGGGTTCTAAGGACCTCATTACTTTCATGACCACCTTTAATCGCCTCTTATCTGAAACTCATTGGCCTGAAGAGAAACGTATTTCTCTTTTTTATAGAGGTTTAAGAGACGATCTAAAAGACTCTTTAGCCCATATTGTAAACTTACCTGATGATTACTCTGAATTCTTGGATTTGGTGGTAAAGCTAGATCACAGACTTGGAGAAAGAAAACACGACAAACCCCGATTTGACTCAAGACTCATTTCAATCAAGCCTGAGAAAAAAGATGTTGACGACAAATCAGAACCCATGCAAATAAGAGGTCTTAAAGACCCATTGACTGCAGAAGAGAAAGATAGACGAAGAAAAGGAAATCTTTGTCTTTATTGTGGCAAAGCAGGGCACTTTGCTCGAGAGTGCCCAATAAAACCCCAAAAGAAAAAAGCAATAGCTAGTTCACTTCCAAATTCCATTGAGTCGGAAAACTAAATATCTCAAAGGATGTAGAGATCGCTCCTTTGGGAAGTGATGGCATCAAGATCTCTCAATATGCTACAAACACCATTAATCGTGTCCCTCGCCATATGACTATACGACTTACTGTTATTATTTCTGACCCACAAAGGTATAGTTTGTCTGTTTTAATTGATTCTGGTGCTACAGGGAACTTTTTTGTCATAGCCCTGGCCAAAAACTTTGGCATCCAATCCATTCCAAAAGCAGAACCAGAGCCTGTAAGGGCAGTTGATGGCTCTGCCTTGTCCTCTGGTTTGATTTGTTTCCATACCCCGCCTTTGATACTTTTTGGAGACAATGGTCATACTGAGCAAATCACGTATGACCTTATTGCCACCCCTACATTTGGAGTCATTCTAGGAATTCCTTGGTTAGAATTGCACAATCCAAAGATTGATTGGGTCCAAAGGACTGTAACTTTAGATTCTGCTTTCTGTAGAACACATTGTTATAAAGAAACACAAGACCCCATCCATCCATTATATTGTGCTTCCACGCAGGAACAAATTACTACTCTACCAGAATAGTATAGAGACTTCTCTGCAGTATTCGACCCAGTTCAGGCCACGCAATTGCCACCCCACAGGGTGTATGATTGCAGAATAGATCTAGTGCCAGGGGCAGTTTTGCCTTGTAGGCGGATATACGCCCTAACTGACCCTGAGACGCAATATCTTAAAAAATATTTAGACGAATTGTTGCAACTAGGTTTTATTAGACACTCCACATCACCTGTCTCATCACCACTCTTTTTCGGGCCAAAAAAATCTGGAGATCTCCCCGCATGTATTGATTACCGCGCAGTAAATAAGGCTACGATAAAAAATCGCTATCCTTTGCCCCTGATCCCTGTATTGTTAAACCAAGTCAAGGGGTCCACCATTTATACTAAATTGGACTTGCAGGGGGCCTATCACCTCATCCGCGTGAAACAAGGCGACGAGTGGAAAACCGCCTTCCGCACAAAATTTGGACTTTTCGAGTACACTGTAATGCCGTTCGGATTGTGTAATGCTCCGGCGGCATTCCAATATTTTATTTACGAAGTGCTACATGATTTTCTGGATGTCTGCGCCATCGTTTATATAGATGATATTTTAATTTACTCTAAGAATGAAGAAGAACACATCCAACATGTGCACGCCATCCTACAAAGACTGCATGAACATTCTCTATATGCTAAATTAGAAAAATGCATATTTCAGACCAACACAGTAGAATTTTTGGGTTATTTCTTGTCCCCTGAAGGGATCAATATGGATCCAAAAAAGGTAGACGCAATTCTTAATTGGCCATCCCCTAAATCAATAAAAGATATTCAACGAGTGTTGGGTTTCGAAAACTTTTACAGACGGTTTATTGCCCAATTTTCTGAAATTGTCTCACCTATAACCCAGTTATTGAAAAAAAGGAAAAACGTTTTGCTGGACTGACAATGCTGAAACTGCTTTCAAAAAATTAAAACAAGCATTCACCTCAGCCCCTATTCTGTGTCATCCAGATCCTGATCATCCATTTTTTGTGGAAGCGGATGCTTCCCAGACTGCTTTGGGAGGAGTTCTGTTACAAAAGAATCCTAACACAGGACACCTACATCCAATAGCATACTACTCCAGAAAATTATTACAGGCAGAACAAAACTATACAATAGCAGAGCGCGAACTGTTAGCTATTAAGGCTGTTTTCACTGAATGGAGACATCATCTTCTAGGGGCCAAACATACAATAACCATCTTCACAGATCATAAGAATCTCCAATTTTTTACGTCTGTTAGGGCCCTAACTCCCAGACAGATGCGATGGTTACTATTCTTTAGTGAGTTTGATTTTACTATGACCTATCGTCCTGGTAAGCAACAATTGCTATCTGACACGCTGTCCAGAATTAGTGAAAAAGAAAATAAAGGAAATTCCACCACGGCACCTAGCATCTTACCCAAAAACAAGATAGTTGCCCTGACTCAGGTTGATTCGTTCTTTCAAGACATTAGGACAGCATCTCAAACAATTGATGCACAAAAATGGTTACAAAACACCAGGAATTCCAAAACAAATGGCTATCTATTTCATAATAATAAGTTGTTTATTCCATTAAAAGAATTGAGACAACAAATCATTGCCTGGCACCATGATTCAGGTCTAGCAGGACATCCAGGTTCACACAAGACGTTGGAGTTATGCACAGGAAACTTTTGGTGGGAAAACATTCAAGATGATGTCCGCGAATTTGTCAAATCATGTCCAACCTGTGCACGAAAAAAAACCCAACATATTGCACCTGCGGGTTTGCTACATCCCTTACCCATTCCACCGGTACACTGGCACACTATTAGCGTGGATTTTGTCACTGACCTACCCAAAGTAAATAAATGCACAACCATCCTGGTAATTGTAGACTTACTATCCAAAATGAGTCATTTTGTTCCACTCGCTAAATTACCCACAGCCGTGGAATTTAGTACTATTTTCCTAAATCACGTGGTAAGGTTGCATGGTCTGCCTAGTAAAATTATATCCGATCGAGGCCCCCAGTTTAACTCTAAATTGTGGAAAACCCTGTGTACTCAATTAGGAATTGATGTGGCATTAAGTTCCGCTTTCCATCCACAAACCGATGGACAGACTGAAAAAGTTAATCAGTACTTGGAGCAAAGTTTACGTTGTTTAACATCTACTCTTATGTCAAGTTGGGAAGAAGCCCTCCCGTTAGCAGAGTTGGCATACAATAATAGTATTCATTCTGCACTAGGGTGTTCACCATTTTATTTTTTAACTGGTCAGCATCCACGGTCCCTTCCTACCTTATCTTTGCCATCCGCGATAACTCTACCATCAGTCTCAGAGCGTCTCGCTCAACTACATACCATGCAGGAGAAAGCTATATTATGTCGTGCTAAGCATAAAATACAGTCCAAAGTCCAAGCAGATAAACATAGGTCACCCGAGCCTGTGTACAAAGTAGGAGACCTAGTCTGGTTGTCGACGCGAAATATACAGTTAGAAGGTCCTAGAAAATTACAGCCCAGATTTATTGGACCATTCCCAGTGAAGCAGGTTATAAACCCAGTCACCATACAATTACAGTTACCAGATGATCTCACAATTCATCCCATTTTTCATGTGTCCCTAGTGAAACAACACCATCCCTTAACAAGGAAAGATACCCCTCCACCTCCAATTATCATAAATAATCATCCAGAATTTGAGATTCGGTGTATCCTTGATTCAAAAAGAATACATGGAAAGTTACATTATCTTTTTGATTGGAAGGGTTATGATGTCTCTGAACGATCATGGGAACCCGCTTCTCATGTACATGCTGAGAGATTAATCAGACAGTTTCATGCCCTCCATCCTGATAAACCACGACCAGTTAGGCGGCCTTTGCGGGGGGGAACTGTTACAGGTGCATTGTCCCATGCACGTCTCCTTCCCTGTCCACCTTGATTTGAACACATATCAGCAGAAACAGAGTAAATGGTAATATAACACTGGTATCTTGTAGAAGGCATCCTGTTAATGCATGGATTTCTTCCATTTCAAATCATGGAATACCATCCTGTTCATATATGTGTTTACTGTAAATTGTGTTCATGTATTATGTCATGTTCTTAAACTGTGGCTCTATCATGCCATAAGTAATAGAATAATGTGTAGTTATTCTGTGCAAACCCTGGGCATGAAAGACAGTTGGGCCACACCCAGGACCACACCCAGTAATCCCTGGGCCTGAAAGACAGTTGGAAGCCACACCAAGTTTGCCACAAACCCTGGGCCTGAAAGACAGTTGGGCCACACCCAGGACCTGCTTAGGAGACTATTTAAACCACTTTTCTTCACTATTCAGTGTTTGGCCTCGTTGCTTCAACACACTTACCTGGCTCCAGCTTTTCCGATCGGCATCTCCTGCTTGACAGCCTTGCATCAGCAATTTCCTGGCTTCCTGGCTCCGGGCTGAGTCTCCGGTCCGACGTCTTCTTCCGTCTCGTGTTCCCTGAAAAGAAGCGCACAGAGAAAACATGCTTTAAGGTATTTTTTGGAAGACAACCATCTCACTGTGAGTCTGCTTACATTAGAACTTGGAACATTGTTTTTAGAACTTGGAACATTGCTCTTTGAACTGCGCAAATTATCAGAACTATATTTCTTGGACAGAAGGAAAACACTTCATCTCGAGTGTTACGGCGAGTTTTCCCGTAGTACCCAGAAACTATTGACATTTATAAAACAAGGAAGATTGTGCCTTTTTAAAAGTGTGAAAATAGTTATCGCAAGCAAAGTTAGCCTTAAGAATCACAACAGCACAGATGTGGTTTTGTCTACTATTATTTTGTATGCAGTATTTTGTTCCTTTATGGCAGAAGGTTGTTTTGGCAGCATTTGAACTTCTGTGCACTCAAGGCATCTGATCCTAAGCTGGGCATATAAGGATTCAGGTACCTATGCTGATGAACATAACTAAATGCTATCATGATTGTTAAACTTATTTGACAGTATGTTAATGATTGTATTGTTTATTGCAGATTGCATAAATCGACAAGTAGATTGTAAGATCAACCCAAAATTCTGTTGAAACCTACGTAGTCTGTAGGTAAGAATTATTGGAGACTTTTGGTTACAAGTTTATGATAACTGTAAGAAGATACTGCCTCACAGATATACACATTGTTTATCTTCTGTGTTTTGTACTTAGGAGTCTATTAGAAAACTCAAGCCACTATCCAGTTACGTTCCTGTTTATTGTATCCCGTGAATACTCAAGCCCCCTGAAGCCCTGTCCCCCTAAAAGAAGACCACTGAAATCTTCTTGTTTCTCTTCTCTTGTCATCCCAACCCCTTTTCCCCCCTGAGACTACCGGACTGATCCTAAGTTATATCTCGGTATCACGCTGCTAGTTTCTAGAGGGATTGGGGACCTGTCCTCACATCGTCATCAAGGTGAAACAATCTGGAGCACAGGTGAGTGCCTCATAACAGATGTTATTGGTGGTGGTGGTGGTATTGGTGGTGGTGGTATTAGTGGTGGTGGTATTTCATGGTGGTGGTGGTATTGGTGGTGGTATTGGTGGTGGTGCTGGTATTGGTGGTGGTATTGGTGGTGGTATTGGTGGTGGCGGTATTAGTGGTAGTGGTAGTATTAGTGGTGGTATTGGTGGTAATGGTGGTGGTGGTATTGGTATTGGTGGTGTTGGGGGTATTGCTGGTGGTAATGGCATTTGCGGTGGAATTGGTATTTTTGGTGATATTGTTGGTGGTGGTATTGGTGGTATTGGTGGTGGTGGTATTGGTGGTGGTATTGGTGGTGGCGGTATTGGTGGTGATGGTGTTGTTGTCAATGAAACAGGCTTTTGAAAACGACCTGTCAGGTGGCTTTAGTAGAGATGACATTATTGATCACCTTTTTTATTCTCGATATTCTCCACGCCCTACAGTCATTGTTTATGTTTTAATTATGTTCATCTTTATACATTTGGGCAGCTTGCAGTACCCCTTCATACAGCTCACATATATTGTCGCGTATTAACACACCGAATATCATTTATCATTATCAGAACCTGCTAAATCTCCTGAGGCGGAAGCCGGGAGACGACCGAACTTTTTAAAAATTGTAACTTTCTGTGTCACTCACCAAATAACCTGTATTTTAACAGCGCACTCACCCGGCTGGCACCTCTGCAGCGGGCTTGAGACAGTCCCTAGTATGGGACATTATCACTGTGCTCCCTCCACCCCCAAAAATCAGAACGTATTCCAGACGATGGCAGAAATTGGAACCAGACGTCTGGGCAGCCAAACTCCGAGAAAACGTTCCCCATCCCCCCAATAACACCTTAGTAGGGGACAAAAAATTCAGTACCTGGATTACCCAATCGCTTGACGCCATCCTGCCTAAAACCCACTCTTTCAGACACATCAAGAGAGTTAATCCTTCGCCCTGGTATACCCCGGAACTCAATCTGCTACGTAAGGCTTGCAAAAGAAATGAACGTTTCTGGAGGAAGGAAAAAACCGAGGAACGGAAAGAAGCATTCCGCACCGCGGTAAAATCCTACAAAAAAGAGCTCCGTAGCATCAAAACTAGTTTCTACGAGGACAGAATTAAAAACGCTGCCTGCTCGGCCCATGAAACCTACTCAGTTCTAAAAGAACTACTCCACGCCCCTGACCCCCCACTCAAACTCCTCGATCCCAAAGCAGCTGAAACTAAATGTAAAAAATTAGCCACCTTCTTCGACGAGAAGATTCAAAACATTCTTCTAACCATACCCCCTCCCGAACAGGACCCCATACAGCCGGATCCTACCAGCACCACCACCAATCCTCCTTTGCCGCCAGCCCCCCAACCCTCCCTGGACACTTTTGGTCCCGTAACAACGGAAGAAGTAGGAGCTACGCTGGCCGCAATCAAAAGTGGCTCCCCCCTTGATCCTGCCCCCCTCCGTTTCCTAAAAAAAGTGTCAAGTACCATCATTCCCCCCCTCACGGCCCTGATCAATTCCTCTCTCTCAGAGGGTATTGTCCCCCCCAGCTGGAAAGCGGCAGCAGTCAAAGGTCTACTGAAAAAACCCTCTTTAGACCCGCAGGATTTCGCCAACTACAGGCCCATATCCCTTCTCCCTGGAAACAGCAAGATCGCAGAGAAGCTGGTAAATAAGCAACTATCGCTTTACCTAGAAAGCAACAACCTCTTAGCGGCCTCCCAGACAGGATTTCGTCCAGGTCAGGGCACGGACATCGCCCTCCTGACAGCAGTGGAGAAGACCAGAAGCATTCTGGACATGGGAGGATCAGTGGCAGTGATCATCCTAGATCTCAGTGCGGCCTTCGCTACTGTAGACCATGCCACCCTAATCCACCGACTGGGAGAGATCGGATTAAAGGGTATGGCCTTGAAATGGCTAGAATCCTTTTTGACTGGACGCTCCTTCCAGGTGCGGGAAAACGACAGCTGCTCATCCACCATCCCCCTCCGGTGTGGAGTGCCACAGGGCTCTTCTCTGAGCCCTACACTTTTCAACGTGTACATGGCCCCACTGGAGAAGAGGGTCAGCTCGTACGGCGTGTCAGTTATCAACTACGCCGACGACACTCAGCTGGTCGTTACCCTTTCTCACCCTCACCACGCCCCATCCGACCTCCACAGCTGCCTTTCCGAAGTCCACCGATGGATGAATCTCTCCTCATTAAAATTGAACGGGTCCAAGACTGAGATTCTCCTGATGGGCCACAATGGGCCTTCTCTACCATCTCACCTTTGGCCTAAGTGCCTAGGGGACCCTCCCGCACCCAAGGAAGAGGTCAAGAGCCTTGGTGTGTGGATTGAGAAGGACATGAGTTTTAAAACCCAGGCAAAAAGAACCGCAGGGACATGCTTTGGGCTACTTAGAGCCTGCAGGAAGATCTTTCCCCTGCTCCCAGATACCGCAAGGAGGCTCCTCATTCAGGGTCTAATCCTGGCAAGATTAGACTACTGTAACGCTATATACTTGGGAGCCCCTGAAGCCACCCTGAACTCATTGCAAAAAGTCCAAAACGCCGCAGCCCGCCTACTTACGGGCACACCTGGAAGATCCTCCGCCAGGCCGGCCCTCAACTCTCTCCACTGGCTCCCAGTCAGAGAAAGGGTCGTTTTCAAAGCCCTCTGTCTGGCCCATAAAACCCTCAACAACAACGGTCCCCCACTTCTGAAAGAACTCCTAATCCCATACAAAGCAGAGAGAAATCTCCGGTCCAATACAGAAAACCTCATTGCAGTCCCTAGAGTGAGAAAAGCCAAGACCGGTGGCCGTCGCTTTTCGGTTCACACGGCCAAACGATGGAACCATTTACCCCGAAAACTCAGGACAGAGCCGAACTATCTCCAGTTCAGAAAAACCTTAAAGACCCTCCTTTTCCCGCAAATATAATTTTCACTAGTTGGCTAAAACCCCTGGAGAAGCAGATCAGCGCTGGGATGCTCTTCGGAGTTACTACGCGCTTTACAAAAACCATTAAATAAATAAATAAATAAATAAAATAATCATGTATTTGCACTTTGTTAAGGTGTTCATCCACCATTGCTTTGCCAAAATGGCCGGCTGTTTCACTCGATTCCTTTTTTATTTTTATCACTTGTCCGTAGTCACTGTTGATCACCTACGCGCTAACCATAGTCCTATTTCCATACCCAGTAAATCGCCACACTGTCATTTATACCGGAACACAAAGCACTTTCGGTTCACCGACCGGGACGCGCTGTTTGGAACACACGCATTCAACTTTATGAATAAGCGCTTGTCGGTTCATTTTATTTGTAAGAGCATGATGTGTTTAGAATGGCTTTTGTCAACTGGTTCACTAACTCGGGTGCATTCACTCTTAATGTTAACACGGCATATTTGATATTTTAATTTATTTTACCATAGCTTCTTATGCCCCTTTGAATCCTGTGCACACTTACTTTTGAATAACGCACGACGGCGGGTTTTCTCAGTCGTTGACAGCATGATATATAGTTTCATTTCAGCCAAACCTCACGAAGTAAACACATTCTCTTTTATACACATAGAACAATAAAGTTTCATTATTCACGGTTATTCGTGTATATTACCACCATTACTCTGCGATCCTTGTATAATTAATGACACACGCCCATTTACCTTCACAGATTATCCCCAGACGAAGGTCTAAACTGGCCGAAATGTATTGGGATGTGTAAAGTTTGTGATTAATGACTCGGCATTGATGCATCTTGGGAAATGAAGTTTACTCTCCCTAATGAAATTACAGTGTTGTGAATAAAACAATACATTCTGAAACTTGAATTGGAACGAGTTTTGGATTACTGACTTTATTGAACTTTGGAGCCTCATTCAGAGGACCGCTGATCAGTACCCTGGGGACATTCCCCTCGTTTTTAGGGGTGCAATTAAGGTCATTTACAGTTACACTCTTGTTCAGAGAGTGAGACCCAGGCACCACGATATACTTAACAACATTTCAGAGAAAACCAGCTGTGCACGTACGACATTTATTTTATGTAACGCAGATGTGCAGTTATCAGCTTCAGCCCTTTGGCACAGGATTATGTGCTACCTGGAATTCACATTGCTTAATTTGCTAATTGTTAGATCTGGGGGTCTCTAGTTGGCAGGGTAGGTACCACTGTCCAAGTAGGGACCCTTGCTTCTAGTCAGGGAAAGGGGGATACACTGTTAAGATAACCCCTGCTCACCCTCTAGGTAGCTTGGCCTGAGCAGTCTAGGCTATCAAAGGCAATGTGTAAAGTATTTGTACCAACACTCACAGTAACACAGTGAAAACACCACAGATTTACTCCACACCAGTTTTAGAAAAATAATGTATCTTTACTAAAAACTTCACAAGACCAAATATTACAGACAAACCAACATATAATTCAAAAAGGTTACTTTAAGGATAGTTCAAGAGTTTGCAGAAAAGTACTCCAGGATGTCAAAATCAGTGTCCTGCACAGTGCGACTCTCAATGCACAAAATGCGACACTTTCGTGCCCAACAGTACCTGTAGTTGCGATAAGGTTCCCAAAAGCTATAACAAGGAAGATGGCAAAGGCGATGCGATGCTCCTGAGATCCTGGGGAGGCTTTGCAGCAGCCCTGCTTCACGCAGCAGAGGTGGATGCGCCGGCTCCTATCTGTAGGGGGAGGATGCGATACCTTTGGCTTTCGTTGCGTAGGTTTCTTAGGGGGAAGCTTCACGCATAGGTTCGATGCGACACTCTTCGATGTGGTGCGATGCGTGGCGCAGCGTTGCCTTCCGGCGCCGCAACTCTCGATGCGCCACGGAACGGGACTCTGCGTCGACGCACGCAGCGATTGGAGACTTTTCACGCACCGGCAGTGGTGCGGCCCGCAAACTGGTTCTGCGACAACCCTCGCAATGGCAGGAAGCTTCACGCTTCGGGACGATGCTCGACGCACTCGGCGATGCGGAGACCCTGCGTGTTGCGATGGTGCCGCGATGAAATTTTCCACGCACTCTCGTCTTGCGACACGCAATCGGATGATGCGTTGGGTACCAGTCACTCTTGTTCACGCTTCTGCTTCCCAGCTCCCTCAACACAGCAAAACGACCTCCTGAAGCCCCAAGACTGGGCAAGCACTCCAAGGCAGGTCAGAACTCTCTCAGCAGAGTTCCAGGGGAGCTGGTGGTGAAGTCCTTTTGTTCCTGTCACTTCTTAACAGGGAGCCAGCTCTTCTCAGGCCCTTGGAGATCAGAATCAAAAGAAGGGGACACAGCAAAGTCCTTCCCCTCTCCTTGGCAGCAAAGCAAAACAGCAAGCAGGCAGTCTTCTCCTCTTCAGTTTCTTCCAGCTTTCTCCTTGGCAGAGGTTTCTTCTTAGTTCCAAAGTGATCTAAAGTTTAGGTGTCTGGGGTCCTCTTCTTATACCCCTCCAAGTCTTTGTCTCTTGTGTTTCAGTGGGGGGATTCCCCTGCTCAAACCGGTTCCTGGGTGTGCTCTGCTGTGGAGCACCTGGTTCCTTTCAGAGTGAGGGGCAGGGTCGTTAGACGCTCAGCAGGAGGTGGAGCCTTCTTTGTGCCAGCAGAGGCAGAGTCCTCAGCCTGGCCAGCAGGGGGTGGAGCCAGCTTTGTGTTTGGCAGGGACAGCCCTATTCAAACCCAGGGACTACTCCTCCCACCCATCTAAAGCAGATCTCCCTATTCACCCTGCTGCTGACTCATCCAGGCTCCTGGAGCCACCTAGCACATCACCTGACACCAGTCAGCCAACCAGCACACAGGCACACAGGAAGGTTAAACAGGAGAATAGCTACTTTCTAAAAAGTGCTATTCCCACACAGTGAATTTAAAAACCATCTTGCTAAAAAGATGTATAATTAAATTCTGAACACAGAGATACCAAACTTGGATTTTCTATCTTGCCCCTATGGGAAGATAGGCATGTAAACAGCCTTCCCCATTCTATCCTATGGGCAAGATAGCCTCTCAGCAGTGAAAAACGAAAATGGCTGTAATTCACTACCAGGGCATGTTACACACCTCAGTACATGCCCTACCTTTCAGATACACTGCACCCAGCCCAGGGGGTTACCTAGGGCCACCATAGGGATGCCTGACATGTACAGAAAGGGAAGGATAAGGCCTGGTCAGTGGGTGCACTGGCCAGGTCGACATGGCAGTCCTGGACTGCACATAGGCACTGCAAGCAGGCCTAAGACATCATTTTAGCGCTACTCCTGTGGGTGGCACAATCAGTGCTGCAGCCCACTAGTAGCATTTGAATCACCAGCCCTGGCACACTCAGTGCACTTTACTAGGGGCTAACAGGTGAAACAAATATATCAATCATGGATAACCAATCAATATAACAATTTATACAGAGAGCATATGCACTTTAGCACTGATCAGCAGTGGTAAAGTGCCCAGAGTCCTATTGCCAACAACCACGGGTCAGAAAAAATAAAGGAGGAAGAAGCAAAAAGTTTGGGGATAACCCTGCAAAAAGGGCCGTTTCCAACACAACCCCCTTCCAGCCTAAAGCCAGGGTAGACCAAACGATACCTCGATGGGATTCCCTGCTTAGGGCGATAGAACACGGAAACTGGCCCAAACAGCAGGGCACTATTCCTGTTCTATGCCTTCCTGAACCCGGTTGGATCTCTCCACCCATACTCTCAGGGTCCACCAAGCCAACCCATGTGGAACCCTTCTCTTCACCTGTGGACACCACCTGTGCAGCACCTAGCCTTAACTTGCACACAGATGTGTCCCAACAGACAGACAGCAAGCAGCAGTGACCAGAGATAGTGGTCAGGGATGAGACCCAGGCCTTATGCCTCTCAGGGCCCTCAAACCCCTGTGGCGTCAGAAGGTGGGGGGCAGTAGCCCCAGGTGCTTGGCACCCTTTGTCCACTTCTTTTCCTGTCAGGTCGGGTCTGACAACCTGGCACTGACCCACCAGCCCCGGGCCTGTATCCGGTGGCTGGACAGGAGGCTGGGGTAGGCTTTTCCATACCCAGTCCTCCCCTTCCTTGGGGCTCTGTACCCTCCCACCTGGAGCGGTACCCCCTTCTAGAATAGTCAGGGCACCTGTGGCAGGTGTCCTGCACCATTCGCCCACCAGTTCTGGGGTTCTATCCTGCAACTGGGATCCCAGGTCAGGGGGGACACCCCGGACCTGGCCCTCCAACCTAGGGTCTACACCCTCCAGGTGAACCGGGGTCAGAGGCGAGGACTCCCTCCCTCTGCACCCCCTTCCAGAATTCTGCACCCTCCTACTTGGAGCGGTACACCTCAAAGACAACTTGGTAGAGACACTGCTTACAGATGTCCCTCCCTCCAGTTCCGGACCTCTCTCCAGCAACTGGTCTCCCAACCTAGGGTCTAAACCCTCAGGTTGCACCGGGGTCAGAGGCGAGGACTCTCTCCCTCTGCACCCCCTTCCAGAGAGCTGCACCCTCCCCACTGGAGGGGTACCCCTGGAAGCCAAACCGGTCAGGACACAGCTTACAGATGTCCTTCCCCCCAGGTCAGGCAAATCCTGAACCTGGCCTCCCAACCCAGGGACTAAACCCTGCGGTTGCACACCTGCCTGGCATGCCAGGACTTCTGGGGACTCACACAGTATCTCCCCGAGGGTGACACATGACTCGTGTGTCTCGTGACAGTCTGCCTGGTGCAGATCTCCCGGCACCTGTCCACCTGACAGTGCGCGAAGATCCCCCAGGACAGAAGTGGTGTCACCATGGTCACTCCTAGGGGACTCAGCCCTTCTGGCTGGTCCCTGACCCACTGGTTCTCCCACTGGGGAACACATCCCCCTCTCACCCCTCAGTCTGGACTTCTGCACCCTCCCAACTGGAGCGATACCGCCAGACACCAGAACCACTGGAGCTCTGTTTACAGAGGCTCCAGGTTCTCCTGACACTAGGAGATCCTCCTTAAATGGCCTACTAGCACCGTCTAGGCCCCCAACCTGGTTTTCCCTTAAGGAACCCTCCAGGCCCTGAGACTGGGTTTCGGGCACCTTGGGACCCACAGCCCCACACTCACCCCTTCTCCACTGAGACAGGACGTGAGCCCCTACACCCCTCCCACTACACTGGGACCTAACCGGGCTACACTGAACCTCTTCCACCTCACAGGTCTGGAAGATATCTGGGCCACTCCTTTTGGGATCACTCCCCAATGCCTCTCCAGACCTTTTGGCATCCAACCAAAGGTCTGCCTCCAACGCAAGCTCTCTGGAACCAGAGAACTCACACTCCACCGGGTGTTGGCATAGCTCTGGAAAACAGGGACTTAAAATATGCTCTCCAACAAATGAATCACACAGCCCCCCACAGTTGTTAACCAAGCTACTGTTTGCCTCACCCTGCAGTGCCTCACACAAGTACCTCACACCACTCTCCTGAGATTGGCAAGACAGTACCTGACTGTCTCTGTCACACAACTCACACTCTTCTGGGTGGTCTTCACACTCACACACCAAGGTTTCTACCATGGGGGAACCCCTCTCCCTGTACCTCTCATCTAGGGTCAGTAGAGTGTCCCTCCCACCACTAGGAATATGGTCCCCTGTGCCAGTTCCCCAATCTACTTCAGGGACACTGCACCCCACGGGAACTACATCATAAAACTGAACCCCCTGGTGTATGTCGACCCCCTCCCTCAAGTTAGGTGCCACATCTCTTGGTGTTTGTACCTTTCTCTCAGCACTAGAAACTACAATCTTGCTGCCACCATCTGAGCTGGACTCCACCTCCAACTCAGCAAAGCTCACTTCCTGAGCTAACCTTTCTTCTTCAGCTGAGACACTCATGGCCTCAAGCCTCTCAAGCTCCATATCAAGCTCCCTCATTCTTAATTCATGTGCCAAGGTCAATTTCAATTCTTCCAAGGCATACATCTTCTTGCTCTCCTCTATTTTGTTTTGGGTTTCCATTTCCATCAGCTTCAACTCAAGCCTCATGACTTCTAACTCATGATCTCTAGCCCTTTGATTCTCCTCCAACTCCTCTGGAGTGAGACTCCTACTGGAATGGGAGCTGCCAGCCCTTGAGACTGGTCCGACCACGGGCAGAGCTTGGGAAACAAAACCATCCTCTTCATCTGCATCATCCTCTTCTTGGGCCTCCCACCAGGCCTTCAAGACTCTTTGTAGCACATCCCTTCTAGATCCGCTTTTCACAGGGCAACCAAGGTCTTTGCAGAATTGCTTGAGCTCCTCAACCTTGTACGAATACAGATCCTCCATGGAAAACCCCAATTCTGCCCTCTCACTTGTTGCCACCTGAGACATGATGCTCTTGAAGAGTTACTCCAAAATAGAATCAAACATACAGCATGTGATTGTCTATTGGTCTGCACTCCTAGTGATGTACACCAATTACTGTGGGTCAAGTACAAATACAAGTTCAATCCTCACCGCTGACCACCAATGTTAGATCTGGGGGTCTCTAGTTGGCAGGGTAGGTACCACTGTCCAAGTAGGGACCCTTGCTTCTAGTCAGGGAAAGGGGGATACACTGTTAAGATAACCCCTGCTCACCCTCTAGGTAGCTTGGCCTGAGCAGTCTAGGCTATCAAAGGCAATGTGTAAAGTATTTGTACCAACACTCACAGTAACACAGTGAAAACACCACAGATTTACTCCACACCAGTTTTAGAAAAATAATGTATCTTTACTAAAAACTTAACAAGACCAAATATTACAGACAAACCAACATATAATTCAAAAAGGTTACTTTAAGGATAGTTCAAGAGTTTGCAGAAAAGTACTCCAGGATGTCAAAATCAGTGTCCTGCACAGTGCGACTCTCAATGCACAAAATGCGACACTTTCGTGCCCAACAGTACCTGTAGTTGCGATAAGGTTCCCAAAAGCTATAACAAGGAAGATGGCAAAGGCGATGCGATGCTCCTGAGATCCTGGGGAGGCTTTGCAGCAGCCCTGCTTCACGCAGCAGAGGTGGATGCGCCGGCTCCGATCTGTAGGGGGAGGATGCGATACCTTTGGCTTTCGTTGCGTAGGTTTCTTAGGGGGAAGCTTCACGCATAGGTTCGATGCGACACTCTTCGATGTGGTGCGATGCGTGGCGCAGCGTTGCCTTCCGGCGCCGCAACTCTCGATGCGCCACGGAACGGGACTCTGCGTCGACGCACGCAGCGATTGGAGACTTTTCACGCACCGGCAGTGGTGCGGCCCGCAAACTGGTTCTGCGACAACCCTCGCAATGGCAGGAAGCTTCACGCTTCGGGACGATGCTCGACGCACTCGGCGATGCGGAGACCCTGCGTGTTGCGATGGTGCCGCGATGAAATTTTCCACGCACTCTCGTCTTGCGACACGCAATCGGATGATGCGTTGGGTACCAGTCACTCTTGTTCACGCTTCTGCTTCCCAGCTCCCTCAACACAGCAAAACGACCTCCTGAAGCCCCAAGACTGGGCAAGCACTCCAAGGCAGGTCAGAACTCTCTCAGCAGAGTTCCAGGGGAGCTGGTGGTGAAGTCCTTTTGTTCCTGTCACTTCTTAACAGGGAGCCAGCTCTTCTCAGGCCCTTGGAGATCAGAATCAAAAGAAGGGGACACAGCAAAGTCCTTCCCCTCTCCTTGGCAGCAAAGCAAAACAGCAAGCAGGCAGTCTTCTCCTCTTCAGTTTCTTCCAGCTTTCTCCTTGGCAGAGGTTTCTTCTTAGTTCCAAAGTGATCTAAAGTTTAGGTGTCTGGGGTCCTCTTCTTATACCCCTCCAAGTCTTTGTCTCTTGTGTTTCAGTGGGGGGATTCCCCTGCTCAAACCGGTTCCTGGGTGTGCTCTGCTGTGGAGCACCTGGTTCCTTTCAGAGTGAGGGGCAGGGTCGTTAGACGCTCAGCAGGAGGTGGAGCCTTCTTTGTGCCAGCAGAGGCAGAGTCCTCAGCCTGGCCAGCAGGGGGTGGAGCCAGCTTTGTGTTTGGCAGGGACAGCCCTATTCAAACCCAGGGACTACTCCTCCCACCCATCTAAAGCAGATCTCCCTATTCACCCTGCTGCTGACTCATCCAGGCTCCTGGAGCCACCTAGCACATCACCTGACACCAGTCAGCCAACCAGCACACAGGCACACAGGAAGGTTAAACAGGAGAATAGCTACTTTCTAAAAAGTGCTATTCCCACACAGTGAATTTAAAAACCATCTTGCTAAAAAGATGTATAATTAAATTCTGAACACAGAGATACCAAACTTGGATTTTCTATCTTGCCCCTATGGGAAGATAGGCATGTAAACAGCCTTCCCCATTCTATCCTATGGGCAAGATAGCCTCTCAGCAGTGAAAAACGAAAATGGCTGTAATTCACTACCAGGGCATGTTACACACCTCAGTACATGCCCTACCTTTCAGATACACTGCACCCAGCCCAGGGGGTTACCTAGGGCCACCATAGGGATGCCTGACATGTACAGAAAGGGAAGGATAAGGCCTGGTCAGTGGGTGCACTGGCCAGGTCGACATGGCAGTCCTGGACTGCACATAGGCACTGCAAGCAGGCCTAAGACATCATTTTAGCGCTACTCCTGTGGGTGGCACAATCAGTGCTGCAGCCCACTAGTAGCATTTGAATCACCAGCCCTGGCACACTCAGTGCACTTTACTAGGGGCTAACAGGTGAAACAAATATATCAATCATGGATAACCAATCAATATAACAATTTATACAGAGAGCATATGCACTTTAGCACTGATCAGCAGTGGTAAAGTGCCCAGAGTCCTATTGCCAACAACCACGGGTCAGAAAAAATAAAGGAGGAAGAAGCAAAAAGTTTGGGGATAACCCTGCAAAAAGGGCCGTTTCCAACACTAATCATTTCTAAATCCATTTTACTTGTGGGTAGAGGGGGTAGAAACAGACATGAGATAATGCCGGGTTAAAGTGATTGAAAGCAGGTACCCGTTTTATGGGGGTGGCAATGCTTCTTAAAAAAACACAAGCAGTTTCAACTGAAGCAGTGCATGTCTGGCCTGCAGTAAGAGCAACTCAATAAAGTAAATAGTGCTTACAGACTAAATATTAGGTCCTGTGAAACAACCGAAGTAAAGGGGCCTGTAACCATGGGAGGTTACAAATGGAACAAGGCTGTACTAAGGAGGGACTAACAAGCCTATTAACAAATCCAAAGGCAGCATTTACAAAAGACAATGACACAAGCCAATGAAACATATGGGAGGAGAGTTGGTGTGGCTTCACTCCCATACTCTACTACAGCAGTCTCGCAGAGCAAGGAGCACATGTGCGCTGCCGGTAGGCTTGACCTAACAAGAGACATTGTTATTTGGCCTTTTCTGCTGGTCAGACTAAATCCCAGGAAAGAACAGAACGAGAACACAACTGCAGGTTCTGGGTGCAATATAATGTGGCACAAAAGCAAATGTGTTTGTATAGTAACGTGTACGTGTACACAGCTAATGTGGCCTGAGTCGTGAACGGTTAGGCTAACATAGGGAAAACTACAATGGGGCAGATACAGAACACATGACAGTGGCAGAGAACATTACCTCCACCATCTTGATGGAATATTGTCTGGCGAATGCAGAGATGGCTGCTGGTTTAGCAGCCATCTGTGTACATTGAAAGGAACTGCCCCCACAGCACCTACCATGACCCCCAACTCTAAATCAGGCCCTCTGTATTTTGTTACTCTACTCGCTTACAAGTTTGGTGTCTCAGCAGCAGCTCAGATGTGAACACATAATCATTTAGGATGTTCATCCATTTACAGTTAGCTGGTTTACGCAACATTTCCCTCTGGTGTAATTTGCTGATTGCATTAATTTGAGTCTGAATATGCCGCAGGCGAAAAAAGATAAGCATAAAAAATGGATGGACTTTGCCTGGTGTTGTGATTTATACATGCGACCGGATCAGTTCTTGAAATTATTTGCTCAAAAACACATTTGCTTCGCTCTGCTTACATCCACGGTCTGCACCGCGCGACGCATGCTGGCGGTAGAGCGGTTTTTTTCAACTGAAGTTCATTTGTAAATTATTAACCTTCCCTGATCCAATATTTGATCTGTGACTTCCTCTCGATCAGAAAACATGCATAAATGCATAACCATTGGTGTGTGCATGACTGATCAGTGTGTGTTCACTACTGCCTTGGGAACCCTTTGCCTGAGTTCACCGTGAAACCTGTATCAGTGCTCAGCGAAGCGACTTTAGATGGAGGGAGATGATCAGTGTGTAGGGTGGAGGCAGCCCATTGTCACTCAGTGGAAAGGGAAACCGGGCCTCTCTCATTATGCTTCTGTAAGTATGTTAATGTTGTTTTCAATTGCATTTTCGGAATTCGGGTGAGAACCGTATAAGCCTGATAAACAGAACGTTTTTCCAAAACAAATCATAAAACAATGTGCAATCTTTCAAAGGAAGATACTTTTTTGTGCCAGAAGAGGTGAATGGATGCAAGGAAAGAGTACAGCAAATATCGAATTGGCTATGATGTGAACCAGAATAGCGAGGTGAAAGCATCTCATTATTGACAAATGCTGATCTATAATGTAATGTTATTTGGAGACCCATTGCATGATTATTATCAAGAATAAACGAGGATGGTGACTATATTATCATAGAAGTAGAAATGTGTTTTTTTAAACTGAAGCTGTTCAGTTGCTAAATTTTCAATATATTGTGATGAAATTTCGATATGTCTTGAATTGAAAATTCCTTTTTGCTTTTTGCTGAAGGGACTGTGTACTTTCTTTCTTTGTAGCCGCAGTAAGCTCTCTTTTCTTTTTAAGAAGCAGACGCTGGTAGCAGAGCTTTTCTTTTCGACTACTACAACAGCACTAATTTTATTTTGAGAAGTAGGTTCTTAATAATGAATGTGAATGAGACTCATTCATGAGTGGGAAGTTATTCAAATTATAAAATACTGTCTTTTAATTTACATTAATGTTAATGAAATATTTAATTGGTAGTTATGCAACTTATTTAATTGATTCAGTGTTATTTTAAAGAATTAAGTGTATTTTTTTTTTATTGTGTCATTTTAATTGTATGCAGTTTAATTATAATTTAGTAGCAGCTTTGTTGGCTTTCTAGCAGAAAATGGCAGGAGGCTATTTATATTATACATTGTTGGGGTAAATTTTCAAATGTTTTTAATGGGCTTGCCTTTGGCACACCAACACTCTTGTGACCTTAGATGGTACTTTTGACTAATTGCACTCATTCTGTGACGTCAGATTGTCAACAGAGAAGGGTGTATCGTGGTAGAACGCATTCCCCCACCTACGGTCTTGCTGCACCGATTTAGGTTAGTGGTTTTCCTGCACATTTGGCGATGCAAGTGTTTTTAATGGGACCCACTTCATAATGATTAGTGGGTTTTTTTAGGTTGCCCCATTAAACCACCCTCTTTTCACTGTCCTGATTAAGACCTGTGTGTACGGGCTAAATCAACCTCATGCAGCAGTCAGGTGGAAACGTCGACAACAGTAATCCCCTAAACTTGGATTGAGTATATGTATGCCTATGAGTGGCATGTTTGGATTTAGTCACCACCCTTTCAAATAAGGATCAACGATATTGAATAAACCTCTAAGACAGGCTTTTAACTTTGGCTAATTCGATTTTCTCATAGCCATTGATGTTAATCAGTGAATGCTGTTAAACCTACTATTATTTCTCTTCTCTTTCTGATCAGTACGCACATGAGCACCTCTACAAACACTTTTCTTTGCACTCTTTTTTGGGAAACCATGATGAAAGAAACTCCATAAATAATGTATATGATATATATTATTTTGAAAGATAATATTTGTTTTACTATTTGAAATAGTGTAAAGTGTGATCTATTCAAATTGCTTTCTCACTTGCCTACATTGCAAATTAAATAATACAATTCTCTTGGCGTAATTGCCCATAGGACCATATTATTATATGTACTATTTGGCACACCAGCGGCACATCTGCGCAGGCATTAGCCTAATACAGGCGTTGCAAAGACCTCGGCCAGCCCACCAACAACCTGAAATGGCAGTGCGGCGCAAAAGTCAACCAGCAAATGGAGCAGCACAGTCAGCAGATTAGCAAAAGTAAAAGCCCTCTCCACACAAACAGCACATACTGTGGGGGACCAACGATAGATAAAATAGTAATATAAAAAACCGAGGTTTAAAATTCCAGGAGGCGGCAAGCCAGGGTTAGACACCTCAACAGGTTACATGGAACACCTCACGTTTCAAGATATGCATGACAGCCAACTTGTCCCTGGGTGGAACCCTGGTATACAGAGCACCAAAACCCTGCACCAACTTCATCAGCGACTTCACAGACTTCATCACTCCCCTCATCATCAACAACACCTTCATCCCATTCGGAGACTTTAACTTTCACCTAGAAGACTGCATCATCCCGCATTCTATGGCTTTTATAGAATATCTCAAAAACATTGTCCTTACCCAGCGCCTTACCACACTTCTGGACACCTATTGTACCCAACTTTCTCCTAATTCAGCAAAATCACAGTCAACATGCCAACAGCTATGGCCTGGACAGACCATGCCCTCATCAGTTACAGCATAACCATCCCACATCATCATATACCTACCACCACTGGAACCAACAGCCACAGCTGGAAAAGCATCTTAGAAGAGGAGTGGGCTTCCACCCTCTCTGAATACCAGCTCGAACACACCAGCAACTTGCTGAAAGCCATCAGAAACCTCAAAAGCTGCATCACTGGATGTGCCGACACCATGGCTCCCCTCAAGTGCAACCCAACAGCAAGAGCCTGATCACAGACCAGCTGTTTTTTCGCAAAGCTAGAAGATTAGAAGAAGTAATGCCCTGTTGTAACCTTCTGCTATACAGCAAGGTGTCCCTCTATGATAAATTTTAACTACCACAATATTAAGACCTCTACACTTATACCTTTAGGGCCATATTTGTGGCAAAGTCACGTAGTGCAGCGTAGAGCAGCAACTCACCTTGTTGCGTGGCACTGTGTGACAGGGAAAGGGCAGGAATGCACTGTATTTCAGCCAATACGGTGCAGTCTTACCTTTTCTTTTGCACTAGAGTCCATTTGGCTGCCAAGTGCCAACTCAGGCACCCTTGCCTGTGTTGTAAAGACGATTGTTCTTGGGGAGGAAGGGGCACCTTCCTGCACAAAAACAATCCCCTGAGGCTTTTTCCTCCTTCTATGTGTGCTGCAGAACACATAGAAGGAGGAAAAAACAAGGGAAAAACATATTTATCCTTGTCGCGCCTCACCTATAGAGACGTAGGTTTTAGGTGCTTTCCCAAGTCTACTGCTTCTGGTAAATCTGGGAATGCATCAAATACATGGATGTTGCATGGAAACACCCACAGAACCCCTATGGAAACATTTGCCCTGGCGCAGTGTAATGCAACGCATGGATTTGTATTGCTTTACTCGAGATTCATGAAACCACTCGGGCCACGCAAGGTGGCCTTGCATCACTTCGCAATCTCAATTTTAGTTTGTGTCACTCTTGCAGCATGTTGCATGGTGCAAAAGTGATGAAAAGGGGTTTGTAAATATGCCCCATAATTCTCTTAGGTATCACTTTATTGAGAATGAGTAAGGGTAAAGCTACTATCCAGATTTGAAAGATACAGCTTGCACTGCTAAAAGTGGCTCGGAATGTTGCAACTAGGCTAATAACATGAACCAAAATATCACACCTGTATTCATCTCCTTGCATTGGCTGCCCTTTGAAGCAAGGAGTATCTTCAAGTTAAGAGGTTTTGTATGCAAGACTCTTGTTCTCCTTAAAACCTGGCAACTCAACTATCCCTTCAAGGAATTTGATTTCACTTCTGAGTGCGGATTTCCTACTTCTGGAAGTACCACTATTCGGGAAAGAGAAAATACGGTGCCAATCTTTCACTAGTGGCGCTGCAAAATCTGGAACTCTGTTTGATCGAACTCAGCTCTATTTCTAGCTGTACAGCCAAACTAATTCACTGAACCTTAATTCACGAAGCTTCATTTTTTATCCTCCTTACCTGGATTTGAATACATCACCCATATGATGTTCCCTTTATGTAAATGTCTTTAAAAGTTGTTCTCGACCATCTGGTCTACTTATGTTGAAACTTATGCCATGTAAACATGGCTACAACACTCAGGTGCCGATCACGATCCGGTAAAAAAATTGCCCGTCCGACTCGTATCCGGTCTTTTTACCGTACGAATCGTACAAGTGCCGTACAAACTGCCAATTACGATTCGCATGGCAAAAAGTCCATACGAATCGCATTGGGAAGTATTCCCCACACGTCCTCGGGTCGGAAAAAGTGTCCGACACGTCCACGGACGATTCACCGTACAAATGTGAAAAGTGAAGTCCGACCGGGGAATCACGATCCATCCCGTGTGTCCGATGTTACAACCGCATGGAAAAAACACCGTCCGCACCGAACTCCCATAGCAACCATGGAGACATGTGCCCGCATACGCGCCCAGCAATCCCCCCAGCCCCCGTACGTTCGAGTCGTACCCCTCGTGTATGTACACCCCTGTACGTGTCGTACCCCCCGTGTATGTACACCCGTGTACGTGTGGTACCCCCGTGTATCTACACCTGTGTACGTGTCATACCCCCGGTGTACGTACACCCGTGTACGTGTCGTACCCCCCGTGTATGTACACCCCTGTACGTGTCGAACCCCCGTGTATGTACACCCCTGTACGTGTCGTACCCCCCGTGTATGTACACCCGTGTACGTGTCGTACCCCCCATGTGTGTACACCCCTGTACGTGTCATACCCCCGTGTATGTACACCCGTGTACGTGTCGTACCCCCCGTGTATGTACACCCGTGTACGTGCCGTACCCCCCGTGTATGTACACCCCTGTACGTGTCGAACCCCCCGTGTATGTACACCCCTGTGCGTGTCGTACCCCCGTGTATGTACACCCGTGTACGTGTCATACCCCCGTGTATGTACACCCCTGTACGTGTCGTACCCCCCGTGTATGTACACCCATGTACGTGTCATACCCCCCCTGTATGTACACCCCTGTACGTGTCGTACCCCCGTGTATGTACACCCCTGTACGTGTCGTACCCCCGTGTATGTACACCCATGTACGTGTCATACCCCCCCTGTATGTACACCCCTGTACGTGTCGTACCCCCGTGTATGTACACCCGTGTACATGTCGTACCCCCCATGTATGTACACCCATGTACGTGTCGAACCCCCCTGTGTATGTACACCCCTGTACGTGTCATACCCCCTGTGTATGTACACCCGTGTACGTGTCGTACCCCCTGTATGTACACCCCTGTACGTGTCGTACCCCCGTGTATGTACACCCGTGTACGTGTCATACCCCCGTGTATGTACACCCCTGTACGTGTCGTACCCCCGTGTATGTACACCCGTGTACGTGTCGTACCCCCCGTGTATGTACACCCCTGTACGTGTCGTACCCCCGTGTATGTACACCCGTGTACGTGTCGTACCCCCCCTGTATGTACACCCCTGTACATGTCGTACCCCCGTGTATGTACACCCATGTACGTGTCATACCCCCGTGTATGCACACCCCTGTACGTGTCGTACCCCCCGTTTATGTACACCCGTGTACGTGTCGTATCCCCGTGTATGTACACCCCTGTACGTGTCGTACCCCCCCGTGTATGTACACCCGTGTACGTGTCGTACCCCCCCTGTATGTACACCCCTGTACGTGTCGTATCCCCCGTGTATGTACACCCGTGTATGTGTCGTACCCCCGTGTATGTACACCCATGTACATGTCGTACCCCCCGTGTATGTACACCCCTGTACGTGTCGTACCCCCCGTGTATGTACACCCCTGTACGTGTCGTACCCCCCCATGTATCTACACCCGTGTACGTGTCGTACCCCCCGTGTATCTACACCCGTGTACGTTAGAGTCGCACCCCCACCCGCGTATGCATGGAGCGTACCCCCACCACAACATTCTAAGTACGGAGCGCACCCCAGGCCCCAACATCACAACCGCATGTACGAGTCGTACCAAGCCACACACAAGGACAGCACTGTACAATAAAATGGCCCATGTACACACCGTACACACGCTAAAAACGCACGTACACAACCAGGACAAACCAAAACGACACAAGAATACACCATTCGAATGGCACAAAGCCACTAAACATGTCCAACAACCACTAAAACAACACATTCACTGACCTGCAACTGCCAAAAACAAACAGAGGCCCAAAACACCACCACTCCTTATAACACACCCACCCAAAGTTCAAATACAGCCACACCCACCAATGGACCAATAAAAAGGGCCAACACACACAAACCATGAGCCTTTGCAACAGACTCACTGCTGCTAGACCCCACAGACAACCTACAGCACCATACTAGAAGCTATACCACACCTTACACTTGCACACCTTCACACACACACCTTCACAAACACCCCCTCATCACATTCACACACACACCTGCACAACCACACCCACACACCCACAACCATCCACACCCCCCCACCATCCACACCCACACCCCTCACCATGCCCACTAACAAGAATCCAAAGTTCACTAACCAAGAGTTGGAGGTCCTTGTCGATGAAATCCTCAGAGTCGAGTCACAGCTCTTTGGAACATTGGTCAGACAGACCAGCATATCAGCAAAAACAGCCATGTGGCAGACCATCGTCGATGCTGTGAATGCTGTTGCGGACACCAGAAGGAACAAGCAGGAATGCCAAGCCAGGTGGTACGATCTGCGGAGGAGGGTCCGAGCCAAGATGACGGATGAACACAACCAGGCCACGTCACTGGAGGAGGGCCGTCCCGCAGACCCATACACTACCATCCCTGGGAGGAGAGGGTGATGGCCATACTGCCGGTGGAGGCAGTCGAAGGATTAGGAGGACTCCGAGACCCGGGTGAGTACACAAACAACGCACTTCACATGGGGGGAACGTCATCCACAACCAAACTCACAAACAGGCACGCAACCACCCCAAGCTATCGCATGACTCAACCACACTCGATGAACACGCACATGCCACTGGCGCCACCATGCCCCATGCACCCAGCTGGACAATGTCAAGTCACAGGCCACAGAAGACACCAACACATGACACGGTAACCCGGATGGCGGGAGGGTGGGCCCCAAAAATCACATAGTGCAACTCAGAAGCAGACAACAATGCCCTCTGCTCATATGGCCTAGGTCACAGCCAGACAAACTGTGTGTCCCCACACAGGAAAGACTTTCCAGCAAATGGCGGACGCCTTGCATTAACACATGGGGGTGAAGGCACGTTTTTGCACATGACAGCAGCTAATGAACAGCCAACACTGTGAAAGAGTGGCAGCACACACCACCACAGCAGCAGCGCAGACACAGACACTACACCCAATGGGTGCCTGGAGATCAGAAACAAACTCACAGCAACAATCCAAGGGCCATTCAAAGAACTGCTAACAGTGTGTGCCCAGGAAGCTGGGCTGAGGTGACAGAGGGTGACACACAGAGGGAGGGAGAGGGGGACAGAGAGGGAGGGAGACACAGGGAGACGGACAGAGGGAGGAGGCCGACACACAGAGGGAGGGAGAGGGGGACAGAGAGGGAGGGAGACACAGGGAGACGGACAGAGGGAGGAGGCCGACACACAGAGGGAGGGAGAGGGGGACAGAGAGGGAGGGAGACACAGGGAGACGGACAGAGGGAGGAGGCCGACACACAGAGGGAGGGAGAGGGGGACAGAGAGGGAGGGAGACACAGGGAGATGGACAGAGGGAGGAGGCCGACACACAGAGGGAGGGAGAGGGGGACAGAGAGGGAGGGAGACACAGGGAGAGCAAATCAGCCTTGTGGTGTGTGGGAATGTCTGTTCATCAGCAGGTGGACTGCGTGCATATAGACAAGGGTGGCCAGTGCCAGCATCCCCCCTCTCCTCCATGGCAAAACACAGGGCCATGTCACAACCTGTGCACGAGCACAACGACAGCTACCTGCATCATTGAAGTGTGTGGAACAACTTCATGTGCCCACGTACAGTGCAACACGGAAAGCGCCAATGCACGGCTCGCCACACCTGCCCACTCCACTGCTGACTGCAGTCACACTTGACGCAGCAACTAAGACTGTGCCACACATAGTTAAAGTCGCCAAAGCTGTGCCCAAGGGACATACCCCTGCACAAGTGCACTGTGAGTGGAATGCTAGACAGATCCAAATTCCCAGAGGAAATGTTCCAACTTTGAAACTAATGAAACATGGATGTTGCATGGAACAAAATTAACATTGTCTCTCTCACACACAGGTCAACGTCGTGGTTCACCCCCCAACACTGGGGGGGAAGACTCACAGGACCCGGCTCTGCGGGAGGCCGATCCCACCGGCAGCAACGACTCTCACCACTCTGTGGACGCCCCCGACCAACCTGGCCCCTCTGGTGTCCAACGACCTGCAGCACCTGCGTCAGGTACAACGGGGCCAACCACCACCCCACTCCTGCCACATCCCAGGAGACACCCAGGATCCCTGCCCCACCACCACAAAGCAGCCAGTCTGTCCAGGAGGGACAAGGTTCTCCGGGCACCCAGGAGGAGGCAGGCAACACCGCAAATGCCATCCCTCAGGGGTCCCGGAGACCCGATGTGCCCACAATGGCAGGCCAGGCGCAAGTGGGCAGGGGTGGTGGGAGTGGAGGACGGCGGAGGCGCCAGCCTGACCAGTTGGCTGGGGAACCGGTATATGCCCATGTCCGAAACATCCTGGACACATACCGGCAGGACACCACGGGCATGGCCCAGGTTGTGTCCGTCCTCGAGGGGATCAAGACCCAGCAGGCCCAGCAACATGCGGAGCTACATGCCTGTCTACTGCAACACCAACGGAGGATGGAGGACAGACAGGCTGAGCTCGTGACGGCGTTCACAGGAATTCACACTACACTCCGTCGGATGGCCGACAACATGGGCAACCCTCCCTGTGCCAGAAGGCGTAGAACATCACCACCCACAGGGAGGGATCAGGAGGAGGAGGAGGAAACATCCGATGGAGCATCCCAAACATCGTCACGGCCTGCTTCTGAGGGTCCCCGCAGAAGGGCGGGTCTTCCACGGAAAAGACCGTGAGGGTCGGCGCTACAGCACCATCTCCCAGGACACCTGGCCTGGCACCTGGCCCACTGGAGCAACAGCATCACAGCATCAAAAGACATTCTCTGCCACATGGCCTTGCTGGTCACTGTCTGACCAATGTTGACAAAGACTGTGGCATGGACTCTGCGGATTTCAAATGGCAAGGACACCAACTCCCCTAGTGAACTTTGGATTCCACACACCCGGAAAGCCCCTCATGTCAAACCCCCCCCCCCACTAAAATAAAAAGTCACACCATGAAGAGAAGATGCCTTCTGGTTGCATTATTACCTTACATGTGTCTTGTAAAGTCTAACCATGCCTGAGTTCTCTTTTGACTTCAACCATCCACACCCTGGGGCATGAGTCTGGCACAGGACACACATGGGTCACAGTGTATTAGGCAAGACAGACATGGAGCACCATACACACCCGTGATGGGCCCAACCAGCTGAGGGGGTGGCCGCACAACCGTGCCGACAGACATATTGAGTACAGCAACAGTCATGCGCAGAGGTCAGGGATCATGTCGAGTGTCCTGGGGGGCACCCAGGTATGTGTAGACAGGTGGCAGAACCATGTCCTGCAAGCTTGAGTCCGGTGGATGCAGAGAATGGTGGCCTGGCCAACGTTGGATGCATGGGGATGGCACATGTCACAATACCCGCACAGTCATGGACATCATGCACAATACACAGTCTAATCCCACACAAACAGCTTGCATCTTGCTACTCGACACATAGACACATAGCCACTATCACGGAAAACCATGCCAGACATGCCGGATGCACCGTGGCAACACACCAGCATTGACTGAGAAGAGGCACCTTGGAGGCATAGGGACACCTTTATTAGTCATGTATTCGGGATTGCAGAGGCAACTCGAAGTACACATGAACAGTTCATGTGGAGTAACATGTGGGTCCAACACTGGCACCCCCCTTCTGCAGCACAAATGCGTGATAGCCATGGAACTGGCACACAAGTGTCGGCTAACAGCTAAACACCCCCAGCTGCTCACGGAGAGCCTGCCATACACCATTGATCCGCTGATGTGGAAGTCCCACAGCATGTCAAGCCAATGCAAACCGTATGTGTCCGAGGGCAGTGTTACACACATTGATGCCATCATCACATTCCACAATCCCATCACTGATGACTGTCAACAAGTCTGACCATCTATTCAGGTGTACCCAGCTGCATGTAATGTGTACCATGGTGATGCTACATGTCTGCAGAGGAACCAAACATCGACAGGGGCAGTGTGCATACATCGTGAACAACTGCCACACCCAATACACTCCTGATGCATCCCTTACCCTAAGGTGACTTCCAAACGTGTCCGTGCCTGTAACGCTGAGTCAGCACACGATGACGTGTCCATGAGGAATAGCAGTGCCACAACAATGCAACCAGCAGACGGCATGCGCAAGTACCTGGGGAAGAGAGACACACAAGAAGTCAGCCACAAAAAGCACAGCCACTTGCATGTGCATGTACTCGACACATGTATGGATGACAACATGCTAGGTCACAATTATGACTGGGGAAATACAACCATCACTGGCACCATCACTCCAGTGACACACCCACACACACCTCTGACTCACGTGCCATACATGCCGGTGGAGACATACATCGCAACATATGCCACACGGGGACCAATGCGTGCACACTCAAAGTGCACATTCCTGCAGCCTCGGTGCAGGTCTGCAGTCTTTCACATAGTTTCACAGCTCAGCGAAGCGCCGCCCACGCCCCGCCCCCAAATACTGTAGGATTTTGAAAACTTCGACGGAGAGCAGGGGGAGAAGGTGGCTGTGCAGTTGGGATCTTGTAAGGAGTTATTGCCGCCTTGTTCCTCAATTTGCTGCCCGTATGACCCCCAGACTTTCTGGCGTCAGGAACTATCTTGTGACCAAGGTAAATGGGGGGTGGCGGAAATTAATTGCACTTTTCAGGCTGCGGTTTCAATGGACACAAGCATTTGCAATGCAATAGGTCTCGCATTTATACGAGTTTTAGCTACTGGCATTGTAAATGACAATGCTTTTTATTTAAGTTTGGTTTTTTTAAAACTTAAATAAAAGGCACTGTCATTTACAATGCTAATAGCTCAAACTCGTATAAATGCGAGACCTATTGCATTGCAAATGCTTGTTTTGTACATTCAGCCATGCTGCTATCTGACATGGCTAAAAATACTGACAAAACTAATAGCTCTCTCATAGGTGAGATCGACTTGCATTACCCATGCTTGTTTTAGTCTTTCTTCAAGTTAGGGAAAATCATTCTTTTAAAAGTGTCCCCCTGGGGTCTGCGTTTTTACTGTAATGGCGGAAGTGCAGGATGTGATACAGCTGAAGAGGCTTGACCAGAGAGGACTACTACCTCCTATCAAAAGGTGTTTGACCCGGTGGCCAATGCTCGCATATTGCCTTTTCTGTTAGTTGCCCCATGGCGGTGCAGGGGATGCGCGCTAAAAGCCGTTTCATATAATATGCCTTTACATCAGAATAATATATGCCACCAGTCATTTAATAGCAGCCAATTTTCCAGCCCTTCAGTAAAACAGCAAAAAATTATCAACTGATTTGACCTTATTGCAAATAATAGAC
The DNA here is from genome assembly GCF_964204655.1 of Triturus cristatus. NCBI lineage: Eukaryota > Metazoa > Chordata > Amphibia > Caudata > Salamandridae > Triturus > Triturus cristatus. The sequence goes on from NC_140579.1 coordinate 279,861,071, forward strand.
ATCTAAAGCCGAGGATCCTGAGCCTCCCTTGAAGCTCAGTTTGAAGAGAAACATTTCCGAGGTGGACGGCAAGGCGAATTATGCTCATCACTGAAGAACTGCATATGACTACAAACATGATTTTTCTGTTGGAAGGACTGACAGCAACAGAGGGTGCAAACAGAGACATGAGGGTGGTGGGAGGGGCAGGCAACACCATATCAGCAATAAATTAAATAATATGAGCTTCTGTAATGTAATCCGGTGCTTATGTAAAGCGCTCCAAAGCCATTGGTCTTATTTTGAACTTTATAAATGCAACATTGAAGAGGTTGGGGTGTAGGGCTGGTGTGGAACACGATGTGGGAGGGGGCAGGTGCACCAGGGCAAAAAGCAACGACGGGGCAATTAAAAGAAAAAAAAAGTCTCTACCAGACCAGCCGGCTACTGGTAGATGCAATGTAGCTGCTGTTGCTGGGTTGACGAGTTTGCAGTGTATGTTATCATGTGTAGCACACACGCTGGTTTGTCATACACATTTTGGTGTTTGAAAAGGATGAGATACAATGGGTTTCTGCATCTGCTGCAGAGATATCTATGTCAACTGCAGGAAATCCCAGCAGGGCCAGCTTGGCATTTCACCCTTTTGATGTCAATGAAATGAGTTGCAGAGAGTTGAGTTATATATTAACACCAGTCACTTAAGATGCCACAAAGATGCCACCAAGGATGTGGCTGCTCTGATATTATACCAGTGCAGAGAAAATTGTCTGATACATTTTAAATAGGATAAGATGTTGTAATATTGCATGCAAGAAAGAGGAGGTGAGGCTTGGAGAATGGGTAGAGAGGGTTTACAGTGGATGTTTAGGATGGAGAACACATTCAGAGGGTGGAAAGAGAGTGACAATGAATGTACAATGGAAAGAATAAATGAAGGGAAAGGAGCCGACATGGTGAGCTGATATACAGAGTGGTAAGAGGGTTTGGAAATTGGTGATGGAACTGAGAGACAAATCCTGGACAGCGGGTGTATTGAGTGGAGCGAGCTGCGGCCTACATTGCATGGCAATATTTATGGAGAAAGCGTGTGGAACAGAGTGAATGTATAAGATGGAAAGTGCATCTTATAAATAAAGAGCATATGGACAGGGTGGAAAAGTCAAGTGCAGTTGTAGAGTGTTTAGAGTGCACATACAGGACAGAGAGAGGATGTACAGGGCAGAGAGCAATAGTTGACGGAGAGCAAATGTGAACTTGAGGAGAGAGGTGAGCGGATACGCAAGTTGGCATGCAGATATCGGAGGGAAGCATACAGAATGTGGAGGGCAGGGAGCATGTACTGGATGAAGAGCACATTTGGAGGGCAAATGCAGAGGGTGGAGAGCAGAAGTGACAGCAAGAAAGTATATATAGACAGGAGAGCCAATGTAAGAAGCAAATGGAGAGGGTGCAGAGGGTGCTCTGGCGCGAAACTGCACAAAGGACATGGGTGTAGCCGCCCCTCTGTCCTGACCCTCCCATAGGTGGGTCCCACACCTTTCTTGGGTATAAGGTAGGAACCCCTGGCTACAGGACTTTAGATATTTACTGGACTAAACTCTGCTACAGAAACCAGCACTTCGACGATCTACACTGCGCTAGATGACTGAAGAATCTCCCTTGGAGTAAAGGAGTTACTCCCCTGCTTGGCAGGCACCAAAGATGCATCTGACCGGTTTACATCTCCGAAGCTCCTGAGGACTCCGAAGAATATTGCAATACAGGTGGTGTGTTCCCGTGGTCTCTGAGGTCGATCTGTGCGCTCAGCAACTCTGAGGCCTGTATCCCTCGTGGGGACCGTGCAACCCGAACCCCTGGATACCGCGACGATTTGCAGAAGCATCAGATTGAGGTGACCTCTGAGGTTGAGCTTTGGGTTACTTGTATCCCTGACCCCGAGCAGCAATTCCACTGAAGATTGCCGGCCTACACTCCACGAGTGTTCCGTGAGCTGGCCCTTTGTCTTTTCTCTCGAGGTCCCTTCGCGATCCCTGGTCTGTTGACCTGTGGGTCCCTAAGACGGCGTCTTTAACTTTCAGTGGGCTTTCTTGCTTGCTCTAGACATGGCCTGACTCTCCATTGCTTAGGGAGTCCCCAGGACCTTGCTGGTCCTCACCGAAGCATCTTTGCTCTGACCCCATGGGTTGCAGGGGCCAAGGCTTGTTGGTGTTCAATCCGGACACTGACCCACCAGCACTCGACATCATTCGTGGGACAGCTCACCACCGGACTGTGGTCATCGTCGACGTCTCCTGGTCCCCGTGGCTGCAGAGTCAAGCTTCACCTCTTCGCACCTGAAGCACCCGACATCGGTGGGCATTCGTCTATCGTGCCCATGGTCACTGGCAAGTGACTCAGACTCTGTCCCCTCTGCTTTCAGGTTCTTCACATCTCTGATCCAGGCTTGCATCGCACCGGACACTTCTCCTCTTCCCGGCAGCAGCACTTCTTTGCAACACGCCATTGAAATCAATGTGCGTTTCCGACACCTCTTGACCCCTATGCACCCGGCTCCTCTGGAATAGGTAACATGGGTGTTTCGGTACTCTCAAGGGTGCTGGCCGTAGAACTGTCTTAGTTCCAAAGGGTTTGCTTAGAGTCCTCTCCTAAGTGTCCTTAATCTTTATATTTCCAACCGCGACTTTCGCATAGGATTGTACGGGGCTCGCATCTGTGTTCACACACTGCACACGTCCCCTGTGGGTCCCCTGTATCACTAACTTGGGTGGTTCCTTGGGGTCCCAGCGATTCTATGTGCTCTAGGCACTGTGTCTAGTTAAGTCGGGGTTGTTATACCACTTTCTATGGTTCGGTCTCCCCCGGAGCCTATCGTGTATTGTGCTATTTACTGTTGATCGATTGATTGTAAATTGTGTGCTTTGTTCTCTAATCTCATAAAGAGATTAGTAGAGAGTGTTTAGTAATAAATACATATATTTTATATATACCTGGTGGGGTTCTCCTTTCAATTGGTCATTCAGGAGGTTATAGACTGGTAAAACAAGCTGCTTTACATTCCTTCAAGACTTAGCCTGAAGGCTGCTCTCCATAGCTACCACTAGGATAGCTTTCAATAAAGGCTGTCTTTAAACCTATCATCAATAAGGGTCGTTTGGACTGGTGCAAGGTGCCCACTTTAATTAGTGGACAGCATATACCAGGCCAACTTCTCACAGTGACTGAGAGGAAGAGAAATGAAAGAAAGTATGAGCTGGATAGAAAAGGGTAGAGTTACAGAGACAGAACAAGTAATTGGCACAAGCAGTGAGGGGCAGAAAGGAAGTCCGTAATGGGCAAGTAACAGCCATAAAAAAATACCGGGTGAAGAGGGCATTATGACAAATGTATGGAGTAAGGGAGCGTAATGGCTAGATAGTTACAGAGAGAATTGGAGACCGAAAGGTAGATAGTGATGGAGAGAATAGAAGAATTCACTAAAAAGTGGCAGAGAGAAGGGGAAAGTAATTGGTAATTGAATTATGGACAGATGAAGCAAATGCCTTCTATTAATATACATTCTTTTATATATTTTCCAGGAAGGAAATTGAAACAATAAACTTGTATTATAAAAAATAAACCCAAGTAAATGTAATCATGTTTTTTTGTGGTTAGGATACAAATGCACTGTTCCTATTCCCAAAACAGCAAAGGTAATTTATGATGTGTAAGTTCTTTTACCCTAGAACTTAATATATACTAAGAGGTACAGAAGGCATTAGAGTTTATGTTAGCGATTTTGTGTCTGGTCCATCTCAGCAACTTTATGAAAAATAACTAGAGGCCTAACTTACATTAGTATTTTACAACTACACCAAATGCCACACTGATTATATCTTCATTTAAAAAGATTTACAATTACAACTGCTTTATTTTGACAAGGTTTCCTATTGTGTTAAATGTTGCTGTAAAATATATAGGAAGCTTTTTTTTAGAATTAGACTGTCCATATTTGCTGTAAGATATGACCTCACCAATGCAAACATAGCAAATCTGGAGCAAACATATTATATGTGTGTGTTTAAGTTAGAGAAAGAAAGAGATAGTGATAAAGAGAGAGTGTGGGGTGTTGTTAGAGGACTGAGTGCGAAGTGCAGCTTGTTTACATCTTTTCATGGATGTATTGATGAATGGAACTAGCATACTAAGAATGGGACAGGGGCTAGAGCTAACACTTAGATTTCTCAAATCAAATCCAATCAGATGTTTGTTAAGCGTGGCTACTCACCCGTCTCAAGGCGCTGGGGGGTTTGGGGTGGGGGTCGCAGGTTCCAGTCCATCAAGGAGGCGGTCTGTCGAAGAGCCAGGTTTTGAGGTTTCTTGAGAAGATGGGGAGCGATGTTATCTGTCTGAGGTGGAGCGGAAGGTTGTTCCAGGCTCTGGCCGTGTGGAAGGAGAAGGAGCGGCCTCCCGATCTGGTCTTTCTGGTGCTTGGGACCACGGCGTAGGAGAGCTAGGCTGATAGTAGGGTCCTTTGCGGTGCGTGGAATTTGAGTCGGCTATTCAGGTATGCTGGTCCGGTGTCATGGAGGGCCTTGTGAGCGTGGGTTAGCATCTTGAAGGTGACTCTAGCTTCGATGGGGAGCCAGTGGAGTGTGCGCAGGTGCTGGGAGATGTGGCAGTGTCTTGGCAGGTTGAGGACCAGTCTTGCGGTGGCGTTTTGGATGTTCTGTAGCTTGCAAGTGAGATTTTCGTTTATTTCGGCATAGAGTGCGTTGCCGTAGTCGAGCCTGCTGGTGACCAGGGCGTGAGTGACGGTCTTTCTGTGTTCGAGGGGGATCCATTTGAAGGTCTTAGGTAGGAGGCGGAGGGTGTGGAAGCAGGAGGACGAGATGGAGTTGATCTGGTGGTCCATTTTGAGCTCTAAGTCCAGGATGATTCCCAGGTTGCGTGCGTGGTCCGTGGGGGTGGGCGGGCTTCCAAGGGCGAGGGGCCACCAGGTGTCGTTCCAGGCATCTGGGTTTGGGCCCATGATGAGTACTTCCGTTTTGTTGGTATTTAGTTGTAGGCAGCTGTTTTTCATCCACTTGGCAACGGCCCCCATGCCTTCTCGAAAGTTGTGTCTGGCGGTGTTTGGTTCATTGGATAGGAAGAGGATGAGTTGGGTGTCATCTGCGTATGACACAATGTTGAGTCCGTAGGTTCTGACGATGGGGGCAAGCGAAGCCATGTAGACGTTGAAGAGCGTAGGGCTGAGGGAGGACCCCTGGGGTACTCCGCAGGTGGTAGGTATAGGGTCCGAGAGGAAAGGGAGGTGTCTGACCCACTTCGTTCTGCCGGAGAGGAAGGAGCAGATCCAGTTGATGGCCTTGTCTTGGATCCCTGCGTCGTGGAGTCTGCCTATTAGGGTGTGGAGAGAGACTGTGTTGAACGCCGCTGAGAGGTCAAGGACGATGAGGGCTGCTGTTTCTCCTTTGTCCAGTAAGGTACGGATGTCGTCTGTTGCGGTGAGGAGGGCGGTTTCCGTACTGTGTTTTTTTCTGAAGCCGGATTGGGAGGAGTCAAGGATGTTGTGCGCTTTGATGAATGTGACGAGTTGGCTGTTGATGGCTTTCTCGATGACTTTCGCTGGGAACGGGAGCAGGGAGATGGGTCTGTAGTTTTTGAGGTCGGTGGGGTCCGCCGAGGGTTTCTTCTGGAGGGGGTTGATCTCAGCGTGTTTCCAGTTGTCAGGGAACGAGGCGGTTGCCAGTTAGCAGTTGATGGTGTGGCAGAGCATGGGTGCGATGGTGTCGGCGGTTCGGTTGAAAATGTGGTGGTGGCAGGGGTACGTGGGGGCCCCGGAGTGGATTGACTTCATCGTCTTCAGTGTGTCTTCGGTGGTGAGGGTTGTCCAGTTGTCGATCGCTGGCTTCAGGGTGTCGGGGGTGGTTGGTGAGGGTTCAGTGTGTTGGTTGTCTTCGTCGAAGTTGTCGTAGATGCTCTTGATTTTGTGGTGGAAAAAGGTGCTAAGTTTGTCGCAGAGGTCTTGTGAGGGAGGGATGTCGGTGGACTCGCTGGTGGGTTGGGCGAACTCCTTGATGATGTTGCAGAGTTCTTTGCTGTTGTGTGCATGAGTGGAGATTCTGTCTTCAATCGCTTTTTTCCTCATTTTTCTGATGAGTTGGTAGTGGGCATTGGTGGCGGCTCTGAAGTTCTTGTGGACTTCTGTGGATTTGGTGTTCTCCAGGCCTTTTCGAGGCAGCGGCAAGTGCGTCTGGACCCTCAAATTTCAGTGGTGAACCATCTAGCTTTCTTGGCGTGGGTGTTGTTGTTTTTCTTGAGGGGGGCTATGGTGTTGGTGCTGTTGGAGATCCATCTGTGCATGGTTCGGGCTGCGGTGTTGGCGTCGTCGTTTTCTGTGATGGTCGGGGTGGAGTTGATGAGTGATGAGGTTAGCTGGTCGTCGGTGATTCTGGTCCAGTTTCTTCGTGGGTGCAGGTGCTGGTGTCTGTGGATGGTGGGTGTTCTGAAGTTGAAGTGAAAGCATCGATGGTCAGTCCATGGGAGTTCGGAGGTGTGGCTGAAGGTGATGTAGTTTCCTGTTGTGAAGAGGGGTCGAGGGTGTGTCCTGCTGAGCGCGTGGGTTCGGTCACGATCTGGCAGAGTCCAATGTTGTGGAGGTTGTCCAGGAGGGATGTTGTGCTGGGGTTCAATTGGTTGTCGAGGTGGAAGTTGAGGTCTCCCAGTAGGGAGTAGTTGGTGGACGCGATGGCATGTGGCAAGATGATGTCCGTGATGGAATTGGCGAAAAGTCCGAGGAGATCAGGGGGTCGGTAGATGAGGGTTCCTCGGTGGGTGGAGGTAGGGCTGGCCAGTATCTTGAAGTGAAGGTGTTCCAACAGGTCTGTGGGCTCATCGGGGAGTGTGCTCAGGCGGAGGGTGGATTTGTGGACGATGGCGATTCCTCCTCCCGGACGGGTGGGGTGGTCCTTCCTGGATATCTTGTATCCTTGGGGAATGGCAATGTCGATGTCCGGTCCCGAGGTGGTGTTGGTCCAGGTTTCGGTAAAGAATGCTACGTCCGGTGTAGTGCTGTAGAGGAGGTCCCAGATTTCAGTGGCGTGTTTGTGGAGGGATCGGACGTCGAGGAGGATGCATTGCAGGGTCTTCGGTTCGGTTGTGTTCTAGCTGGCGGATTGCGCTGGGTCAGTGGTCTTGGCGGTGCTGCAGGTGTGCCGGCAGCGGTGACAGCTGAAGGGTCCTTGGGTGTCGGCTGGTGATGCTAGCTTGCGGTTGTTGTTGCGGTCTGGATTGAGAGCGTGGAGTGCCTCTGGGTCGTAGCGTTGGTGGTGCAGAGATCCAGGGTTCCTGGCGCTGGTTGCAGTTGGGTCGCAGACAGGCGCAGACGAGCTTGCCTTTGGCACCCCAGTGGGACGGCCGCCACTAAGTAGGGGTCGGGGAGGGCTAGACAGCTGGGAGGCGGGGAGGGGAGCTGGATTAGGCCAGTCGCACTGGTCGTGCTGGGGGGAGGGGCCATGGGTGCAGCAGCGGCGGGGGAAAAAGGGCTGAAAAAGGCAAAAGGAAAAAGGCAAAAAGAGAGTGAAGTGCAAATAAGGCAGCAAAAATACAAGAAAGAGTGAAGGAAAGACATAGAGGACATAGGAGAGTGAAAGGGGGAGATTGAGATGAGGGTAAAAAACGAGTGAAAAACGGAGGAGAGACACAGAAGGAGAGTGAAGGGGGAGCTTGAAATGAGGGGGAACCGACAGAAAATGGAGGAAAGACCCAGACGGAGAGTGAAGGGGGGGAGATAGAAGTGAAATGAAAAAACTAGTGAAAAGGAGAGAAAAAGCAGAGCAAGAGAATGGAGACAGAGGTCCACTGGACCACCAGGGATGAGGCGCAGGTGAAACCTGTGGGTAGAGGAGGGCTTCGAACACCAACACTCGAAATTGCAGGGGTTTGGGGGAAGACCTCACTTAATGGTGGAGCTGCGAGGGAGGGAGAGTGATTTCGCTGACAATGAGTCAGTGGTCTGTAGCAGTGGCTGCTTCAACTCACATATCATGTTGGGATGGGAAAGGGACGTGTGCTTTATCTACTGATTCCTACATATGATGCATCAGTTCTACTAGCTATGTTACTCACTGAGGAATATGCGGTCTGCAAGTTACCCAGCGATTTCTGCAGCAGACACGCAGTCCTCAGAGGTATTGTAATGAGGTTATCTGTATCCGTAACATACAAATATATTTCTGGAGTGAGTTAACTGACCCATTGATGGTGATTGGTACTTCATATTTGCAGATAACACAAACATTTCTAAAGCAGCCCCTCACTCTGTTGTTGAGATTGGAGGGCGGCATGCAGGTTAAAAACAGATCTCTATGGCACATTATTTATTATTATTATTTATTGATTATTGAATTAACCTTAGTGCGACTGAAGTATGTGAATGCAGGATATGCACAGATGAATACAGCAGGTCCTCAACACACTGAGCTATCTTATTGAGATTTATTCCCATTGCCCTAAATCACGATTGGAACTTGTAACCTGGGCGATTACACAGATTTCAAAATCACATTTTATCTTGCATAATATCAAAACAGCTTGGATACCATGGCCTAACCAGTATGTCATTGGCTCAGGTGCAGGGGTGGAAATGGATTTTATGAAGTAATCACATGCTCATTCTTAAATCCTCCTGAAGTCATCAGGAATAGTCACAACTTCTGAAGTTATCAGATACTCATTCTTAAATCCTCCTGAAATCATCAGGAATAGTCACACCTTGTGAAGTCATCAGATACTAATTTTCAAGTCATCCCCATATCATCAGCAATGGTCACACCTTGTGAAGTCATCAGGTACTCATTTTAAAGTCATTCTCAAGTCATCAAGCTCAAGTTTCTAAACTCTGCTGGTGGCTTCAAGAGCTCGATGATGTCTGATGATGTGAAAATGACTTCTAGAGTAGTTGAATGATCATCCAATGACTCTGAGATGGCTTCTAAAGTAATTCTGTTTGACCTGGGAGCCCTCTAGCTCCTTCCCTTCTTAGCGCCTTACTGTATGCTTATTGTGTAACCTGTGAGAGTTCTGAGGTGACATCGGACTAATTAAAAGTGGGATAGGGACGTCATAGCCACAGCATGTGTAGAAGGTCAGCGCTAGTCAAATTACATTATCGCTGTATTACATCGCCGTGTTAGCGACGTATTATCAATGTGTAGCTAACAGGCAATGTAATTCCAGCGAATAACAGGAATAGCGCGTGAAATCCAGCGAAGATTTCACAGCGCTAAGGAGAGGCTTGCTGATAGGGGAGTGTGGGCCTAACATGGCAATCCACCTCCCATTATCAGTATGCCTAAGTCATTTTTAAAGCAGGTGTTACATACATGCGATAACCGCGGTTAGTGCGGTTATTTCTATTGTTTCGCGGGTCTGCTGCACGGCTTGCTAATATCGCGAAGCCCTGTTAGCGAGGATTTCAATGTTATTTAGCTATGGAACGCCTACTTGGCATGTCATTAGCGATATTGATCGCAGGCATGCAAAGTAGCAAGGAAACACGCGCTAACGCTTGTTAGCGTGTCCTTGCAAATATGGTGATAAAAAGATTGCCGCTTTTTCGGCGCTATGTGTCGAAAAAGCGGCAATGTTTCCCTTAATAATATGCCCCTTAGTGTTTTATATCCGAAGGCCTCAGTGCATCTTTTCTCCTAGGGAGGCCTGGTAGGGGAATAGCCGGCATGTGGTCTGATCCGCCACTCACAAGCTTCTTTAAAAAAAAAACACTATACTGTAAGCGGCAAGCGGGGGTGAAGTTGGAACATGTGTAAAGTCGGGCAATGAGCTGCAATAGTTCCATCGGGCCTCCATCGTGGCCTGGTCATCAAGTCGACATACAGCCATCCAGGGACACGCTCACTGCAACTACGTGAAAGATAATAGCGTTCACAATAAGGGGCTTCCACATCACCCTTGTCTAGTCGCACTTTACTTTATCTTAACTGAAGCCCTGACTAGACTTTGATGTTTTGAGGGTACATAGCTGTGTCATACTGGTAAGCTTTGACTGCTTACCCTCACTTACCAGAGAGTCAGTTTCTAAAAGGTAACACATTGACTCACTAGTTTGGAGAGTACAGGCATTGTGACGCCAGAGTTAAATGCTGTATCTTCTGGCTGCCGCAATACACACGGAAAATGTAACATAAATAAACATATTTAAAAAAAAAAATACGCAGTATGTCTAGCCAAGAAGACTCTTTTAGGAAGATTCATCCTATATGATAAAAGAATGATAGCAACGCACGTTTATAAGGAACCTTTCAAACAAGGAGCGTCCCCCACTAAATCTTAGCAGTTTCACCACGAACAAAAGCTACACTGGTTTGTGCGTTTATTACATTAGTGTCTATTTTCAATGGCTCTTAAAGGCTTAGTTTGTTGAGCTGTGTCCACAAATGGTTTCAAAACTCCAGGGAGGAAAAGAAAACATAACCGGTCAGTGGTATTACAAACTCGCGCAATCCAGCGCTTCGGTTAGGAACCAAAGGAAAGGCCCAAACCACAAACGCCATTCTATTCAATTTGGAATTAATTGAAATAATTGCTTCGAATTAAAGGGGATAATTAACCGTGTTATTGCCTCACGCGCTGCCTTGGGCCTTAACTCTCTAGATGCCTTTTAGTTTCTAGGTGTAAACCACAGTGTTACTGTGCTTGGAAAACATGCATTTTGAAGGCATCGCTGTCAATTAGCAGCAACACGGAAAAGTTTTGTTCATTAGCTCCCGCAAACAGATTCCTAATGAAGTGGATTGAATTGCATTCTTAACTCCGAGGTAAAATTAAATATTTCCAGAGGGGCCACGGGAGGCACAGATCCCTAGTCCCACACGGCAGGCATTTTGTTTTTTAACCACAAAGTATTTCTCTGAAGACCTCTTTCTCTGCACGTTGGCCAGAGCTCCACTGCACCAGATAATTAAGTCTGTAATGAGAAAGCCATGCCTTTCTTTTGTTTTCTCTGCAGTTGAATTGCTTGTTTTGCAATTCCTGTGCAAATGTCACAGTCAAAGTTTTCTGAAAATGTTCCACACAAGCAGCTGGTTGCAGGTTCTCGCATACCCCACTTTCATTCGGGTTTCAAATTGGGACTAAAGTCTCTCTGTAGTTCTGCAAATGGCATATTGTAGTTTGTGGGAATTTGATTGAGTTTCACTAGGTGGAGTACAAGGTTAACATTGAACCATGTCATTGGTATTGCTTACCATTCTGGGCTGTCTAATAGCACATCCTGCATATCACAATTCACCTAAAAAATCATCATACCACAAACATCTTACCTAACACATCTTACAGGACATGGACACACCCATTTCATACCCCATTACAGCAGATCACACAAAATAATTCTGGACCTTCCCACTTGAATTCAATGAGCTGCACTTTCCACTGTTGCAGACCCTAACACGAGGCACGGCTTCACACCACAGACCACTGCATCATACACCACTCAAAATGCAGCAGCAAACATATAACATCACACTCCTCAAATCACATCATATGCATTCATACCGTACTACATGAGACCACACCGGTATGCACATAACCATTCCTACCCGAGGACACCACAAAACCCACAATTCCATGTCATACAACTCTCATCCGTCCACACTATATTACACCACAACACCACTGCCATACCACAGCATGCAAACCTCACTGCCACTTACATTTCTCTTTCACACTACACAAGCCTTTGATGATTTCACTTCCCTGCACAAAGCGCTTTAGCTGTGTCAAAGAATCAGAATAAGTTCCCTCCAATTTAGCTCACCTCTATATACCATTTCCATTGGGCTCTGAAGATCAGTTGCCTCTATGTCATGTGACTACCCTGATCTTAGCCACCGGCAAAAACCTCCAAAATAGGCTCCCAGACTCGATAACCTTTGGGCACTTACTAGAGTTGATCTTTAAAAACTCTAACCACACAAAACCTTATCCTACTCTCATATTGCACCATCACCTAGTAGTTCATCATTCCTACAAAGTGGGCTAACATTTATAAAAAAGTACACCACCCCTGGACACAAGAGTACAAAGAACACAATTCCACTTCTCAGAAATCACGAAACGAAGCACCTGAACACAATCCAATAGAGACCATACTATAAACCAAAACCACTACATTTCTCCTAGTCAAAACTATAGCACATTCCATCATAACAAATATACACACACATAGAATAACATATATCACACCAGAGCACACTACTAAACTCCTTAACACAACAAAGAAGACCATACCATTTGTCCATACTCATCACAATTATTTTAATACCCTATAATCCATGTACCCCACCCTTTATCTCAGTTCCACACAATCTAACATCACTGCACACAATCTTAAAGAAAGTAAACAGAATCCCACAGAGACCATACTATAAACCAATCCATATCTTCTAGTCCAAACTATAGCACATTCCATCACAACAAACATCCACACACATAGACTAACATATATCACAACGCAGCACACCATTACCCCACACCGCAACAAAGAAGACCATCGCATAAGTCCATATACATCACAATTACCCAAAAATTCTGTAATCCATATCCCACACCCTTTTTCTCAGTTCCACACAATCTACCACCACTGCACACAATTCTAAAGTAACTAAAGTCAATCATATCTTAGTGTATGAAAGTGCTTCTTTTTGCACGGTCAGGCTCACTTTTGTGACTGATGATCTTGGGTTTTGAACTCTGAATACTAAGGCACTACTATCCAGTCTGCAGTAGATGTGCTCTTACCTCTAAAGCACAGTAAAAGTGACTAATCCCAAAATGTTTTTTACATTTGTATTGAATAAGATGTCAAATTTATTTTTTAATGTTCTGATGTTGTTCCTTTTAATGAAATGTGTGCATTGCACAATTTTTTTTAATGTTTTCTATATTTTTAAATACTGTTGTGAAAATGTTTTTACTTGTGATGTTTGTATATTTTAGATCTTGTGGACCTCGATTGAGTTCCAAATCTTGAGATAAAAAGACTTGAACTTGGCCAATACCCAATTGGCATATTTACCTTTCTCATAAGGTCATGATATACAGTGCAGGAAATACATCAATGGCTTAAATGTCACCTATAAACTGCACCACCACTAGGCTGACAGGAAAATAAGGCTTCTTACATGTGTAGCCTGGCTTCTACAGTTTTTTCACTTGCAAGCAGACCTGCGAATGTAACCTTCTAAACAGGAGGGCACCCTAATTTTTTTCAATATCAAATAAGTCACTTAGTGCATACTCGCCCCTTATCTTATACGTCAATAACCTTTGCACCCATTTAGCAGCTAGCACACAGTACATTGCAAAGATAAGTGGCACCCCACTCCCAGCACAGCTGTATGCGGACGACACAGTTCTAATGGCCAGTACACCAAAGGCCCTGTATATGTTAGTTCATACTTCTGTGAATTTCATGGGCAAGCTTGGCTTATCAACTAAAGTTTCAAAAGTCATTTATAATGACTGTGGCCCAAAGAGATCTCAGGTTCCCAAAATTGTAGTTGGCTTAAACATCCTATTAAGTAAAAAACTATTTTTTTAATTTAGGTATCACTTTTAGTGCGACAGGTTCTTGGGTACTGCATATTTTGCAAAGCAGTGCAAAATTTGCTAGGTCAACAGGCTGGCTTCTTGGTCTTCCACGCCCTTTTAGCGGGTTGTTCCTGGCCCCAGTGTTACAAATCCATGCTGCACAATGTGCCCCAGCAGCTTCCTGTGGGGCAGGTGTGTGGGGGAATCGCTGATTGTATGCCCACACAGAGGGAGGAAAATATATTTTGTAGGAGAACTGTTCCTGTCTGTTGGACCCGGCCTCGTAGAATGGCCCTCCGTGCCCCCGCACCCCCGAAACCTGGTGCCTGCAGCCCAAGCACGCGGCCCAGCCGACCTTTCCCACCAGGACACCTGCACCAACCCCGGACATCCCCGTCCATGGCCTCTCTCCTTTCGGCCACCCCGGGCCCGCGTGCCCACTCCCTGCAACAAGATGGCCGCCCGGCCCCAGCGCGACCCGGGCCTCGAGGCGCCACTCCGGCTGGAGGACATCACGCTTCCAGGGGATGAGAGAGGGAGGAGCAGTTTCTATCGCACCTCTGAACTCCCCTGGGACGATGGGTTTCGATCGGCCCTCCGGCCTCCCTGCGGGCTGGCTCCGTGCCTGCTGGGTGTCTGGGACTCCTCCCGACCCGGCCCTGAAAGGATCAAAAAGACAATAGCAGGAAACCCCGACAAGCGGCCCCCAGGGGACAAGACCCCTGCCTGCGCAGACTCCGGACATCAAAGCGGGGTCGACCTATAACAAGGGGTGCTCTGAGACTGTCCGGCAGATTCGACGCTGGAACCACGAGAGCCTGCTGACGTGGTCGCGGCCCCTGGACCTTGAACCCACCTGAGCCCTGCTGAGTGACTCGCGGCTCCCTGAAGATCGTAAGACCTCCGAACTTGTACCTGAGCCCTGCTGAGTGACTCGCGGCTCCCTGAAGATCGTAAGACCTCCGAACTTGTACCTGAGCCCTGCTGAGTGACTCGCGGCTCCCTGAAGATCGTAAGACCTCCGAACTTGTACCTGGGCCCTGCTGAGTGACTCGCGGCTCCCTGAAGATCGTAAGACCTCCGAACTTGTACCTGAGCCCTGCTGAGTGACTCGCGGCTCCCCCAGACTCTCACGGTCCCGCCGGACCCCGACTCCGACCACGTATCCCCCAGCTCGAGGATTGTGAGCTGTGCGCCGGATACGTCCCTGCTTTGAACCGTTACCAGAGACAGTCCCGCTACCCCCTACCTTTCCGAGACTCTTGAGCCCGTGCTCACCTTGTACATATTTGCAGTGATACCTATTTGATAAAACTTGTTTCTGAGAATACCCAGTGTGGTCTCTCTGTGTCGTGGGGTGCCAGAAGTACGATCCTAGTTGCGAGATTCCACCCCCCGGGGGAATCTCTCGCCAGTGCCCGGCTACAATACTACACGGGTGGGACTCAGGGAAGTCAGGACCCCTTTCCGGGCTCCTCTGGGGTCGCCGTCTAACATTGGTGGCAAGCGACGGGATTCGGGCCCATCACCTAGAGATCGTACAGTGAACAACGGACGCACGACCAACAAAGATGGCAGAAGGAAGCGCCATGAGCTCCGCAGAAACCAACGCCAACAGAGTGTTCCAGGTGGAGCACCTGGAAGAATACACACACAAAGAGCTAAAACAATTTTGCAAAGAACTTAAAATCGCTACCACTGGCCTCAACACTAAGGAAGACTTGCAGAAAGCACTGAAAACTTGGGTGGAGACCGGGGCATCCCGCCCGGAAGGCACGGGGGAGCGCCCCGACGAAGCCGAACCCCCTCCAAGTGAAAGCAGCGACAATCAGGTGCGAGGCATTGTACCAGACGGGGGCCTATCCCCGGGAGAACTCGCGGACAGAGAGAGAAGCCGCAGTCATGAACTCGAGTTAGCCAAACTCAAAATCGAGGGCGAATTGAAGTTAGCGGAGAAAAAGCTAGCGGTAGAGCAAATGCGCGTACAAGGCGAACTGGAAGAAAAGAAGCTCCAACGGGAGCACGAAGGAAGAAAGCTCCAACTAGAGCACGAACGCAGCTTAAAAGAACTCGAGCTCAAGGCCCGAAATGAGGACGGGAGGCCCTCGGGGAACCGAGAGACGGCCCCCCCAGCGGAACAAAAGGTCCACATCCCCAAGGATGTGGTCAAAGAATATTATAAAAACGATGACATTCAGCAATGGTTTCGGGCCTACGAGGTCGCCATGACCTCCCATCGGATTCCGCAGAAGGACTGGGGGGCGGGGTTGTGGGGGCGGTTTCTGAGCGAAGGAAGGGACACCCTGCTCGACCTACCCCTCTCCCTGCAGACCTCCTACAGCCACATGAAAGAGGCTCTCCTCACAAGATACGGCCTCACCCCAGAAATGTACCGCCAACGGTTCCGGGACTGCAGGAAGATCCCGGGCACCACCTGGGTGGAGTATGTAAACTTTTTTAGTCGGGCCTTCGATGGGTGGGTCAAGGGCAGCAAGGTCACCACCCTTGCCGAACTCACTGACCTCATGTTATGGGAACATCTGGCTGCGAACTGCTTCGTAGAGCTACGTCAACATCTGCTAGATAGCAAGCTCACAGATCCCCGGAAGCTGGCTGTGGAGGCCGACCGCTGGACCAACACCCGGGTCTCCCGGGGCATGGTAGGAGAGTACCCCCGAACCAGTCAGGGACCACCCCGCCAGAGAGGGGGAGGGAACCAGGGAGGGCCGAGAGAGTCCCAGCCTAGCCCCCCGAAGACACCACCTCCACCTTTTCCGGCGCCCCCCCCACCAGTAACAGGGCCCCCTGGGAGACGAGGACACCGGGTGACGTCACATGTTTTCGTTGCCAGAAACCCGGGCACTACGCCAATGACCCAGAGTGCCCCATGGCCACCCAAGTCACCCCTGCGAGACAGATAGTCAACGTAGCCCTGGGGGAGGAGGTTGAAGAAGCCGCGGAGTGGGAACCCGCCGCTATGGCCCTAGTATCCCTGGGAGATAGGGAAATGATCCCTGGTAGCCTCCTACCGTCCAACACACAGAAATATGGGCAGCTCGTCAAGATCAATGGCCACCAGGTAGAGGCCCTGCGGGACACCGGGGCCAGTATCACCGGTGTCCTCAGGCACCTAGTTCCCGAGGAGCAGATCCTCCCCAATGTCTTTTGCCCCGTAATATCTGCAGACAATAGGGAAAGTATGTGTCAGGTAGCCCTGGTGCCATTTGAGTGGGGAGGGGTGATAGGTAAACTCAAGGTGGCCGTAAGAACCTCCCAGCCGGTCGACTGCCTCTTAGGGAACGACCTGGAGAGTTCTCCCTGGAAGCACGTAGAGCGCAAGGCCCACCTAGGAATGATGGGACTCCCCGAGTGGGTGTGTGCCACCACCCGATCTATGACAGCCCGACTCACTCCCCGGAGAGAAGTCGAGGGCACCCCGGTCGAAGAAGCCCGTACCGTCCCCGCCGAGGGTCCTCCCGTTCCCCCATCGGAAGGGTCCGTCGCCAGCGACGAACCCGCACCATCCGACCCCGCCCCGGTCCCCGAGTTGGGGGATCTACCCGAGTTGGCCCATTGGCGCCACGAGGGCGGGCCCACCCGGGAAGAATTTTGCCGGGAGCAAGCCACCTGTCCTTCCCTGGTCGGGCTGCGGCGCCAGGCCGAGGGCCAAGCCGCAGGTGACCAGACCGGAACGCACCGAATCTATTGGGAGAATAACATCCTGTATAGTGAGCAGAAATCAGTGGAGCTGGGATCCGGACGGGTACTGGTGGTACCCCTCCGCTTCCGGGACTTCCTCCTGGGCTTAGCCCACGATGTCCCCCTCGCCGGTCACCTGGGTCAGGACAAGACCTACAGCTGTCTCGTGACCCATTTTTATTGGCCTAAGATGAAGGCAGCGGTAGAGGCACACTGCAAGTCCTGCCCCACGTGCCAAGCCAGTGGGAAGAGTGGGGGAAAGCGCAAGGCCCCCACCTCCCAAGGTCACCGTTTCATCTTGGTCCTAGTAGACCACGCCACCCGCTATCCAGAGGCTATTCCCCTGCGCACCATTACGGCCCCCGTGGTGGGCCGGGCCCTGATGGGGATCTTTTCCAGGGTGGGTTTCCCCCGCGAGGTCGTGAGCGATCGCGGCACTAATTTTATATCAAGGTATATGACGTCCCTGTGGCAACAATGTGGGGTGTCCTATAAGTTCACCACCCCGTACCATCCCCAAGGGAACGGCCTAGTAGAGAGGTTTAATAGGACTTTGAAAGGGATGATCGCTGGCCTAGAAGAGCCCCTCCGGCGTAAGTGGGACGTCCTGCTCCCCTGCCTCTTGTTCGCTTACCGGGAGGTCCCCCAGAAGTCCTTAGGGTTCAGCCCGTTTGAATTACTCTATGGGCACCCCGTCCGAGGTCCCCTCAGTTTGGTTAAGGAAGGGTGGGAGGCAGCACCCCAGACCACCCCCCGAGATGTGTTCCAATATGTCCTGGCCCTCCGGAACCAGACCAGGAGGTTCCGAGAACTGGCCGAGGCCAACCTGGAGGCGAGTCAAGAAGAAATGAAGCGCTGGTACGACCAGAATGCCACTCTGGTCGAGTTCCAGCCGGGCCAGCAGGTGTGGGTCATGGCCCCCGTGAAGCCTGGCGCTCTCCAGGACCGATGGACTGGGCCCTACAAAGTGGTTGAGAGGAAGAGCCAAGTCACCTACTTGGTGGACGTCCAGTCGCCTCGGGATCCCCTCCGGGTCCTGCACGTGAACCGCCTCAAGCCTCACTTCGTGCGGACAGAACTGAGCCTCCTGCTGGCCACCGATGACGGGGCCGAAGATGAGTCGGACCCCCTCCCGGACCTCCTGTGTGTCAAGGAGCAGGATGGCTCCATGGAGGGAGTGAACCTCTCCCCAGCCCTCACTGCCCAGCAACAAGCGGACTGCCACCAGCTCCTCAGACAATTTTCCGACCTCTTCTCCCTGACCCCCCGGGTCACCAACTGGTGTGTTCACGATGTGGACACCGGGGACAGCCCGCCGGTGAGGCACCGAGCCTACCGGGTTCCTGACCGGGTCCGGTCCTGCATTCAAGCTGAAGTCTCGAAGATGTTGACCCTGGGGGTGATCGAGCCCTCTGACAGTCCCTGGGCCAGCCCCGTGGTCCTGGTTCCGAAGGCAGCAGCTCCCGGTGTCGCCCCCGAGCTCCGGTTCTGCGTGGATTACCGGGGGCTCAATGACGTTACCCGAGCCGATGCCCACCCCATTCCACGAGCCGACGAGCTCATTGACCGACTAGGGGCCGCCCGGTTCCTCAGCACTTTCGACCTCACCTGCGGCTACTGGCAGATTGCGCTCACCGAAGGGGCCAAGGAGAGGTCTGCTTTCTCCACCCCCGATGGGCACTACCGCTTCCGCGTGATGCCCTTCGGGATGAAAAATGCCCCGGCCACTTTCCAGAGACTGGTAAATAGGGTCCTGGCCGGGCTAGAACGGTTCAGCGCGGCCTATCTGGACGACATCGCTGTCTTCAGTTCAGAGTGGAGTGAGCACCTCCAGCACCTCCGGAGAGTGCTAACCGCCCTGCGCCAGGCAGGCCTCACCGTAAAAGCCAGCAAGTGCCAGATCGGGCAAGGATCCGTAGTCTACCTGGGGCACCAAGTCGGGAGTGGCCAGGTCGCTCCTCTACAGCCAAAGATCGACGCCATCCTGGCCTGGGACCCACCCATCACCCAAACGGAAGTCCGAGCCTTTCTGGGACTCACGGGCTACTACCGCCGATTCATTCGGGGGTATGGCAGCCTGGTCGGCCCTCTCACTGAACTCACGTCTAAAAAACAGCCAAAGAAGGTGCAATGGACGGCTGCCTGCCAGGAAGCTTTCGATGCTCTAAAAAAGGCCATGTGCACGGCCCCCGTCCTCCAGGCTCCCGACTACACCAAGGAGTTCATAGTCCAGACCGATGCCTCCGAGCATGGCATTGGGGCCGTCCTGTCCCAAGTGAATGATCAAGGCCGGGACCAGCCCGTCGCCTTCCTCAGTCGGCGGCTGCTACCCCGAGAACAGAAGTGGAGCACCATAGAGCGCAAAGCCTTTGCCGTGGTCTGGGCACTCAAAAAACTACGACCCTACCTGTTCGGCACTCATTTCAGGGTCCAAACTGACCATCGGCCCTTGCGATGGCTCATGCAGATGCGAGGAGAAAACCCCAAGCTACTGCGGTGGTCAATCTCCCTCCAGGGAATGGACTTCACCGTAGAACACCGCCCTGGTACGGACCACGCCAACGCTGACGGCCTCTCCCGGTTCTTCCGCCTCAGCGAAGAGAACCCCCCAAGGTGATGGGCAGTTCTCTCCGGCTTTCAGCTGGGGGACCCCCGAAACCTGGTGCCTGCAGCCCAAGCACGCGGCCCAGCCGACCTTTCCCACCAGGACACCTGCACCAACCCCGGACATCCCCGTCCATGGCCTCTCTCCTTTCGGCCACCCCGGGCCCGCGTGCCCTCTCCCTGCAACAAGATGGCCGCCCGGCCCCAGCACGACCCGGGCCTCGAGGCGCCACTCTGGCTGGAGGACATCACGCTTCCAGGGGATGAGAGAGGGAGGAGCAGTTTCTATCGCACCTCTGAACTCCCCTGGGACGATGGGTTTCGATCGGCCTTCCGGCCTCCCTGCGGGCTGGCTCCGTGCCTGCTGGGTGTCTGGGACTCCTCCCGACCCGGCCCTGAAAGGATCAAAAAGACAATAGCAGGAAACCCCGACAAGCGGCCCCCAGGGGACAAGACCCCTGCCTGCGCAGACTCCGGACATCAAAGCGGGGTCGACCTATAACAAGGGGTGCTCTGAGACTGTCCGGCAGATTCGACGCTGGAACCACGAGAGCCTGCTGACGTGGTCGCGGCCCCTGGACCTTGAACCCACCTGAGCCCTGCTGAGTGACTCGCGGCTCCCTGAAGATCGTAAGACCTCCGAACTTGTACCTGAGCCCTGCTGAGTGACTCGCGGCTCCCTGAAGATCGTAAGACCTCCGAACTTGTACCTGAGCCCTGCTGAGTGACTCGCGGCTCCCTGAAGATCGTAAGACCTCCGAACTTGTACCTGGGCCCTGCTGAGTGACTCGCGGCTCCCTGAAGATCGTAAGACCTCCGAACTTGTACCTGAGCCCTGCTGAGTGACTCGCGGCTCCCCCAGACTCTCACGGTCCCGCCGGACCCCGACTCCGACCACGTATCCCCCAGCTCGAGGATTGTGAGCTGTGCGCCGGATACGTCCCTGCTTTGAACCGTTACCAGAGACAGTCCCGCTACCCCCTACCTTTCCGAGACTCTTGAGCCCGTGCTCACCTTGTACATATTTGCAGTGATACCTATTTGATAAAACTTGTTTCTGAGAATACCCAGTGTGGTCTCTCTGTGTCGTGGGGTGCCAGAAGTACGATCCTAGTTGCGAGATTCCACCCCCCGGGGGAATCTCTCGCCAGTGCCCGGCTACAATACTACACGGGTGGGACTCAGGGAAGTCAGGACCCCTTTCCGGGCTCCTCTGGGGTCGCCGTCTAACACTGTCCCTGTATCCGCCTCACATTTTCTTTGCCAAAGTAATTTACGCCTGCCTTGCTTGAGTGATTTAATTCAGACTAAGAATCCGGTATTGCAGCTCTTTATTTGGCAAAACAAGGAAGCTTCTTTAACGCGGGCTATAATTATGTACTGTTTGGCATGTGATAGGGGCTTTTGTCAATTCCTTGGTTAGCGTATGTGAAAGACTTACTAGAGGGGGTTGGTCTTTCTGGCGCATTTTTTGATACAGCTTCTTGCAGATTTTTTTAAACAGCTTCATGCATTGACATTAATAAAAAGCATGTGTCCGCTTTTTTGTTAGCCCAATTACACAAAGAAAGGGTTGCGGAAGAGTCCCAGTAAACAACAATTGAAAACCATTTGATGATAAACACGGGGTAAACATAGAAAGTTCTGTATGAAAACCAAGAAGGAATTGGGAGCATTCTCTTTAGTTTCAGTTCAGAGCTGACGCGGTAAAGTATCTGCTCTGTTTTCCTATAGAGTGTCAGCTGAATCTAGATATGAGAATCTAACCCAGTAATATTGGTGCTAAGTAATCAATGGTTCATTTTCTGTTATTTTGTACATTTTATGAAATTTAGACTAAAAGCTTTCTGGTCCATCTTGTTTGATGAATGAATGTAAGACATTGTGCACTAGCATACCATTTTTAGGTCGAGGGTGAACCAGCTCGCAAATGGTGCTCTGCAAAGAGCTGTGGTAGTTCAGTACGGAGAGAGTACAGAGAGAAGCCCCGCCCACTCCCCGTCCTTGTTTTTCATTGGCTTGTGTTTTTGTCCTTTGTAAATGCTGCCTTCGGATTAGTTTATAGGCTTGTTAGTCCCTCCTTATTTCGATTATGTCATCATTTGTATCCTCCCATGGCAACTGGCCCCTTTACTTGCTTGTTACCCGATACATGAACTTTTTGTTTATTGAGGCTGGACAATGGCGGCCGCATGTTTTTTAAACACGCCAGGGTTTTGCACACTGCGGGCAAGGTGTGTTGCAGGACAGCCTTGGCTGTGCGCCTTGGGATGGCAGAGGGCACTGGCTCCTGTTCCTGGTTTAGATGGAGGAGGCAGGCAGCAGGCAGCACCAGTGCTTCCCTGCTGCCCGCAGAGGCTGGACAATGGCGGCCGCATGTTTTTTAAACACGCCAGGGTTTTGCACACTGCGGGCAAGGTGTGTTGCAGGACAGCCTTGGCTGTGCGCCCTGGGATGGCAGTGGGGCACTGGCTCCTGTTCCTGCGTTAGATGGAGGAAGCGGGCAGCAGGCAGCACCAGTGCTTCCTCGCCACCCGCAGTGGCATGGAGGAGTGAGCGGGCAGGATTCGGGTGGGTCACTCTGCTGCAGCAGAACCAGGAACACACTAGCATATCCTCAACACACCACACTGAGGAGTGTTGCACAGGGTTTGGGCGTGGCAGTTTCTGGCTGGTGCTTGTTTACAACTAGCAGGATCTGAGCTGAAAATCCAAAGCCAGTTTTATTTCTTCCAAGCACACACTGCTGGTGCACATGTGTAGCTGTAAGACACGCGACAAGAAAGCTGTGCCTCTGAGCTGAAATATAGAGCAATATGTGGACACAGAAAGGAGCAGAGCTGTATGTTTAAGGAACCAGGGGAATGTGTTATGCCAGACAGCAGGACAGAATAAGCACTAGGATTTGAGCGAGATCTGCAGCTAATGCTGCCTAGGTGTTGTAGACGAGAACAATGCTCATTCCCTGATTAAACGCTGACTGCTGCTCTTGTTCATATGTGTTCGCAGTGAGATGTAGGTCTGGGAGACTAGCGTCTCCAATACAGGAAGCGTGGTTACCACATAGATGGTGCAGCAGCGGCATGATAAATGACTGCATGCCCACCTAACCTCACTTGAATCATGCGAGAGGGGGGCTGCTGGAATTCAAATAGACTTTCTGGTTCTCAGCAGTGGGCAATAATAGGATACTCACAGCAAGATGACAGATGCAGGGTAAAGATACTATTTTGCACTATCTTGATTTGCTACAGCAGCCAACTTATTGGCACCATGGAAAGACGAGAACCAGCAGCTGGCATGGAAGGTAGGATTAGCAATAGCCATTGAATCATTTTGATGTAATTATAAGCTGCCCATGACAAAGCATATGTTAGAGTGAGCTCCAGCTGACAGAGGAGGATTTGGAGCCGAGTGCTCCCAACTCCGAAAGCTCCGTGCTGCGCAGCAAATAGCTTTCCAGTCACCCTTCATGATTGCCAAATGGCAGCAACAGAAATACGGAGAAGAAGAAAGTACCACCAAGAACCACACAGAAGGATCAAACTGATCATGGTTAAATAAGATAAGGTGGCCTTCCTTTAAGCCGTTTATGCGGCCACCTATGGATGTCTGATACACAGCAGGAAGGGGTATGCAAATCAGTCCAGCACCAAGTAAAACAGATCCAAGAAGCAATTTGCAACAGAACCATTCTAATAAGGTCCCTCGGTGACATGCAACTATGACGTACCAGCAGCCTAGTCGGGATCCTCAAGATGTCAGGGTGACTCTCAGATAGTGCAGCCCATATATGAGTGGTACGAATTCTTCAGCTGGGAAAAAAGGGATGCAGCAACACCACGGTGGTGACAACAATACCACGAGAATTTATTGATGCAACTCATTTTCTCAGTAACACCCCAACTTGCAGCTTGTTTTGTCCCATAGGCAGACCGCATAGATAAGAAAATGTACTATTTGTGCTAGGTGAAATAACAAATGTCCAGAAGAGACTATCCTAAGTATTTCAAAATAACTAATTGCAGAGAACAGTAAAAGAAAAAACATCGAGACCAACTGAATATTTGAACTTGAGCTGTTAAATAACAAGGAGCCACTGATATCGTTGTCAAAAACACACCCCTGTTTATAAGGATCTATAACCTGCATATGGGCAGGAACTCAAATTTAGCAACAGGCTTGGAACTTCAAATGCCTCAGTGGTCACACCTTGCAGAACCTCCCATGTGCATGTGCTGAAGAAACGATACGCATCTCTACTTCAGTCAAAAACTGATAACAAGTTCATGTTCTGCTTCGAAGCAGCAGTGACAGTAAGGGACTGTTACAGTTATGCCCAGCATATGCACTGCAGATTCCTGTACCAACGCAAAAGTCACAAATGCTGCCACAGCAGAAGGCAAACAGCTCTCACAGGGCTGGACTGGTAATTCCGGGCAACGGACAATCCCCCGGTAGGCTGGATGGGGTGGGGGCCGGCTTTGTGACAGGGAGCCGGTTTTGTTGCTGGGGCCGATTTGGACCCTGAGGCGTGTAGAATGTGAGCGGTATAGTTGTTGAGTGAGTGGAGCCAGGATGGGGAACGGGAAGAGGAGGAGAAACAGCAGGAAACGGCAGTTAGAGTAGGGACAGGGACCGAGTACGAAGCATGTAATAAAGCTCGTTATAAAAGAATATTCAGTGTCTGGTATCCTTGACCTAAGACACTACAACTGGCGACGAGGATGGGATGCTGCAGCCCAGCGTCCCCGAAACAGCAAGAGGAGTGTCCCTGTCCCTCTACGGTGTGAACGAAGTAAGACGTGTTTGAATTGGAGCGCTGCTTTGCGCCGAATCGTGAGTCACCCCTGATGCGTGAGAGCTAACACGCGAGTGACGAGGAGAGATCGGGAGCCCACCCCGACTCTGGTGGCTGCGCTGGGGATCGGGAGTTGTCTGAGGTCGTACTGAAGCCTTGTTGAAGTGATCGGAAGAAAGAGCGCCGTTGTGCGCCTAAAACGAAGAGCTCACCCCCGATGCGTGGGAAACGGCACACACGCGAAGGAGAAATTGGGAGCTCCCTCCGAGCTTGCCTGGCCAGGTGAAATACCCCGAATTGTGCGTGAAGCACTGCTGTTGTGCTGACACCTGTGGAAGTGACTGCGGGAGTGCTGAGTGAAGTGTGGTGAGCCTGATAAGGACTGCAGCAAAGACTTCATGGGAGTGAGAGTTTCTATGTAGCGGCCATCTTAGAGTCAGGCGGTTCCTAGAAGACATCCCTATGAAGTCAATGGGGCGGCCATTTTGAAGTCAGGCGAGGTCCAGCAAACAAGCATTGAAAAAAAAAGAGAAAAGACACGGGTGAAACGTCTTACAAGTAAACAAACACCAGTTCAGGCAAACAAGAAACAAACAAGCACGTGCACAGACAAGAAGGAAACAGGAGTGTGTTGTCAAAATGTCGAACCATAATTCTCCGCAAAGGAATGAAGTTAAACCAATTATGACGGGAGTGTCACATCTGCGCCCACCAGAACCTTTAACGCTGACGGTTGGAGGGAGCATGGGTCCCAGATGGCAGGAATGGCTTGAGGACTTTGAGGATTACATCAAGGGATAAAAAGTGACAGAGGATGAAGACAAAGTGATTGCACTGCGCAACCTGGTGGGTAAAGAAATCAGCAAGCTAATCAAAGAACTGCCAAAGGCAGACACAGGGACATATGATAAAGTGCGAGATGCTCTAAACAAGAAGTTTTTACATAAGAGAAATGTGGATTATGAACGATACGCTTTTCACCAAGCCCGTCAAGGGAAAGAGGAAGTGATGAGCACCTTCATAACGAGACTACTTCGATTGTCCAGGTATTGTGAATTTGATGCGTTCTCCACGGATGATGCCATCAGATCACAAATAATTGATGGCTCTCAGTCCGAGACTCTGAGAAGGAGACTATTAAGGAAGAGTTATAATCTGGAGGAGATTGAGGAAATGACCCGAGTGTATGATTAAGCGGAGGAACAAGCTAAGAGCATGGAGACCGGGCGCCCTGAAAGCGAGAGCAGGTATGCCGAGTGCAAGCCAGTCGCAGTCGCAGGTATTCGAAGGAGCGACAGCACCCATCCCGACAGTCCTATTGCCAGCAATGCACGGAGCGTAGAAGGCATGAGTCAGGCCGAAGTGACAAGAAACCAGACCGTGGACGAAAAGGCTATCGGTGCGGATATGACTTCCCGCACAGAGAGGCCTGTCCAGCCATGGGCCAGCAATGTCGAAAATGTGGACGAACAAATCATTTTGAAGCAATGTGTGGAGAATATCGCAAGGAAGAACAGAATGAAGGGACAAGGCCAACTCGTTCTGACACTAGACGACACCATGTGAAAGCCGTACAAGATCGACCACAGTCGTCTTCTATCTCCTCACATTCTAGCAGAGAATCAAGGAGGTCTCAATGGTTGAGGAGGTCGCCGTCCAGGGACTCTCGGTCAGAGTCATGTGAATCTGAATACACTATTGAATACGCCAGTATGGTCGCAGATCCGGACCAACTCAAAAAGTACCTGAGATTGAACATAAGCGTAGGAAATCACTGTTCTGGACAGTGGAGCATCACTGAATTACATCCCGGTAACGGAATACAAGAAAATGAAGCCACAGCCGCCTTTGTGTCCAGCGTATGTCAGGGTATTTACTTGGATGTCAAAGAAGCCACTTCCCTGTCTAGGAAAATTCTCAAACACCCTCCGGCACCAGAACACGTCTGTGTCAGCATTCATACACGTAATTGATGGCCCGGAAGCTGATTGTCTTCTCAGCTTACCAACGGCGGAGCGCCTTTGTTTGGTTGAGATTCTATACCGGGTTAGTGGTGACCAGGACATTTTACACAAATTCCCCAAGCTGTTCACTGGGCTGGGAAAGATGAACAAATGTCAAGTTCGACTTCACATTAATGACCAGATAAGGCCTGTAGCACAACATCCCAGGCGAGTGCCATTCCACCTTCAGCAAGCGGTGGAGGATGAACTCCAAGAACTATTAGCATCCGACATTATTGAGCGGACCGACGGCCCCACCCCATGGGTGTCGCCGGTAGTCATTGTGCCGAAGAAAGGCACCTCTGGGAAGGTGCGTCTATGTGTTGAAATGCGGCTTCCTAACACTGCGATTGAAAGGGACGTCATCCCGGGCCTCACTTGAGTGATATGATCTCTGCATTAAATGGTGCCAGGGTATTTTCGAAACTTGACCTAAATAAGGGATACCATCAGCTGGAGTTGCATGAAAAATCGAGGTACATAACAACATTCGCAACTCACCTGGGTTTGTTTCAATACAAACGGTTAAGTTTTGGCATTTCCTCGGCTGCGGAGATCTTTCAAGAGGCCATCCGTCAGACCATACAACACATACCCAACACACTGAATTATAGCGATGATATTCTTGTGTATGGGTCAAACGTGCAGGAACACGATAAGGCCCTAGATCTGGTATGTCATGCCCTCCTGGAAGCTAATCTGACCCTAAACAAGGACAAGTGCGAATTCCATCAATCCACTCTCAAATTCTTTGGACATGTGTTCTCTGGAGCGAGAATGAAGCCTGACCCTGAAAAAGTGATGGCCCTAAATGACACCAAGAGTCCCCAGGATGTCAGTGACATTCGATCATTTCTGGGTATGGTCAGTTATTGTGCCAGATACATCAAGGACTATGCCACACTTAGCCATCCCCTCAGAACGCTTACAAAGCAAGGACAGCCTTTTATCTGGACCCCTCAGTGTGAGCGGGCGTTCCAAGACATCAAACGTGCCGTTGAGCCGGCCGATAACTTAGCGTATTTCAACCCCAAAAGGAAGACGGAAATAACTGTAGATGCTAGCCCTGTGGGCCTGGGTGCGATTTTGGCTCAGTACGACAATGAAGGTGATCAGCGCCATATCGTAGCTTATGCGAGTCGCAGCCTGTCAGACACGGAGAAGGCAAATTCTCAACCAGAGAAAGAGAGTCTGGCGGTTGTTTGGGCCTGCGAACATTTCCATGTTTTCATCTATGGCAAACATTTTACAATGGTGACTGATCATCAGGCGCTTGTCACCATCTTCGGAAATCCCAGGTCGAAGATGCCACCTCGGATTGAGCGATGGGGTTTGC
Source organism: Triturus cristatus (assembly GCF_964204655.1). Taxonomy (NCBI): domain Eukaryota; kingdom Metazoa; phylum Chordata; class Amphibia; order Caudata; family Salamandridae; genus Triturus; species Triturus cristatus. Next base: position 279,889,083 of record NC_140579.1, read on the forward strand.
GTCTACAGGAATATACATACACGATACTGCACAAGCCGGGAAAATCAGCAAATCCGGCTGATGATATGTCACGACACCCTCAATCATCGATGGCATCACGATCGTCAATAGCTGAGGAATACATCCACTTTGTGGTGGGCCATGCTCAACCACCAGCGGTTCCCCTGGAAGCCATTCAAGAGGCCACTGTGCAGGATGTCGTTCTGCAGAAAGTACTTCGCAGACCAATAGGTGGAGACACGACAGTGAGGAGGAAGGGAAGGATCCCACAGTCAGACAAGAAATGCAAGCCTTCCGTCATGTGAGTGAAGAGCTCTCTGCCACCTCGGAAGGTCTTCCGCTGAGGGACCAAAGGATTGTCATTCCGACGCAATTACGGCAGGGCATCATCAACCTCGCTCATGAAGGTCATCGAGGAGTGGTTGCAACTAAGAGAGCTCTTAGAGAGCGGGTGTGGTTCCCGCTGTTGGATCAGATGGTGGAACTCACCCTCAAAGACTGTCCTCAATGCCAACTCGTTAGTCAAGGAGCTCCCCCAGCTCCTCTGCAAATGACAAAACTGCCCAGTGGCGTGTGGCAAGAACTTGCCATGGACTTTTACGGACCTCTCCAATCAGGAAAGTGTGTCCTGGCAATTATGGATGAATATTCAAGGTTTCCACTAGCCCAATTTGTGTCATCCACCAGCGCCTCAAGCACCATTGCAGTGTTGGATGAAGTGTTTGCGGCGTGGGGTATTCCCAAAGAACTTAAGACGGATAATGGCCCTCCTTTTAATGGACATGAGTTTGGTGAATTTGCGAGGCATCTGAATTTCAAGCATCGTAAAGTCACGCCCTTATGGCTGCAGGCCAATGGGACCATTGAAAGATTCATGGCCACTCTCAAAAAGACGTTTCAACAAGCGACAGTCGAAAAAAGGGATCTTCAAGAGGCTCTCAATGAAGTCCTAAGGGCTTATAGAACAACACTGCATGCCACCACAGGAAAATGCCCCACCACATTAATGCTAGGTCGATCCATCAGAACCCGGATACCTACCTGGGAAGGCGCTCTGAGAGCGGTCTCACCCGCTCGTATTCATCAAGAGGTCATGTCAGCTGACCGCCGTGGAAAAGACAAAATGAAGTCATATGCGGACGCCCGAAGAAGAGCGAGATCACCCTCCATACATGAAGGGGACTGCGTCATAGTCAAACAGGAACAGCAAAGGAAAACGGACTGTAAATTCCGAGCTGAACCTCTGACGATTACTCAAAAAAAGGGTACCATGGTGACCGCGGAGTCCGACAGCCGGAGGGTTACCAGGACCGTGTCGCATTTTCAGAAGTGCACTCCAGTCATGAGAGAGTCGCTCCAGAAGATGTTGGGGCAACCCGGGAGTGAAGGAAGAGAACAACCTGCCGTGGCTGTCGAAGGTCAGCATCCTGATACTCATGGAGAACTTGAGTCTGAAGCAGGGACCATGTCCCTCCGACCTCGACGGGACATCCGCAGACCGAAACAACTAATTGAAGAACTATAAACAAGTCAGTCATTTCATTTTGTTAAAAAAGGGGAAGATGTAGAATGTGAGCGGTATAGTTGTTGAGTGGGCGGAGCCAGGAGGGGGAACGGGAAGAGGAGGAGAAACAGCAGGAAACGGCAGTTAGAGTAGGGACAGGGACCGAGTACGAAGCATGTAATAAAGCTCGTTATAAAAGAATATTCAGTGTCTGGTATCCTTGACCTAAGACACTACAAGGCGTGACCGAGCAAACAACAAGCTCAACTATCTGCATAAAATGCAGCTGCTGCTGGTGCTACACGCACCGTCCATTTCCGTGATGTCACTCGATTTTATTTCATTTAGGCTAGCCTATTTATAAAAAATCCACCTGTGACCTGGGTGGCTGCACCGTGATGCACAGTGCGCAGTGTCGTCTACTCTCAGTCTCCGCCGCCGCCCGCCGCGTCTGCGCGCCGTGGTACAGTCATTCACCTTTAGGGTGGGGTCTGGAGTCAGTGGACCTGGTGATAATGCGCAAGCGCATTGGGGTCGCGCAATAAAAAGTGCACGTGACTGCGAGGCAGAAGAGGCCAGAGACGGCTGAAAGAGATGCTGGAGTGTAGCCTGGAGGCACCTCATTATTTAATTGTTTCTCTAACCTGCCCCCATGTCTGCCGCCCGGCGCCCGCAGGTGAGTCTCCTGAGTAGTCGTTTGCATTGAATTCATGGCCAGGCTCTGTCTGGGGGGCGGGGGCTTCACGACCGGACCAGATTTAAAAGCAAAAGCCTGGTTATTGGTTAAACTTAGGCCCCGGTAAGTTCCGAGGACACGAGCCCTTCGTGTATTTTTTCGCGCCCTAAACCGTTTTAAACAGTACAAATTCAATCGCTAAAATGCTTTCATATCTTCACACCGGTGCCTTCCCCATTAGAAAAACTACCAAAGTTAAATAAAATGATCTGTATTTAAAGTACTAACACCACAGGTGTTATTATTTCCCAGTTGATTTCTACTCATTAAATCATCCTAGGAAGGAGAAATGTCTGAGTCGACCCGAAGGTGTGAAATGCGCGTTGCTCAATGGTCTCTGCAGCATGTGCTCAGTCCACCGAGCTGTCCAGCTGAAATACCTAGAACAAGCTTTGCGGGGTTTCTCGGTTGTATGCAGAGCAGATGGCTGAAAATGAGAGCTGGCTGGCGGGCCCCTTCGGCACCTCTTCTCCAGGGGTACCTTAGCCTGTGTCTCATAAAACCCTGGCCCCTGCCCTCACACTCTTTGCACCCCAGTCTCCCAGGGCCCAGTGCATGTCCTCAACTGGGCCTGAGTTACATCCCAATAAAAGAGAGTCCGGCTGGAAATCAAGGGCTGTGAACGAAATTAGAAAAATATGCGCAACTTCAAAGGAGATCATTCCATGTGGGGGTCTGATTCCCCCTCGACCTCTTCCTCGTCACCTGTCATATTTCTTTTGAGAGATCTTTTATCTCTGACACTGATGGATTGAAGTAAACAAGGACTCGCAAATCCACTGCACTGCGGTCGCGGAACCGGGCTAGCCCGGGCCGGTGCCTAACCAGGCTTAGGGCCGAGCGAGGTGGTGGTGGCTGGCCTGGCTCAGCTCTAGAGGCTATGAGGTCGGAGCGAACGTGTGCGGCACGGCAGATAGTGTACACAACACATCCATCCATGGTAATTGGTAAATCAGTCGTGAAGTCACTTCACAACTGATTTACCAATTACCATGGATCGATGTGTAAAGTCCCATGCAGCCTTGTGTCCGAAATCCTTGCGGACATATCCCCGACCCAGACCATGGGGGTTAAATCATTTGTGACCTGCCGCCTGACGTGACACCTTCCATTTATCTGGGAGCAGCCAGCAGTTAACCAGGACTTTCATTGCTGCCAGGCCTGACTGCTGCTAGTGATGGTGGAGTGCAGTGCAAGGTCACCATTCACACCCTGGCAGGGTGTGAATGACATTGCAGCAGAAGCAGACTGATGTACATGCAGTGTGATGTGTTGAATCTATGAATCACAGATCCAACACATCACACTGCATGTACATCAGACTGCTTCTGTGAACTCTGGTGTTTCCTGGCCCTCGATGCTTTTCCTAGTTTCATTCTGCTTGGCCCTAAACACCAACTCCCGGCCTTCAATCAGCACGGCGAGCCGCGTCACATTCATAGACCACGAGCCGCCCTTCCTCCCCTCCCTCCCTGTGCCATTTGTGTGACCCGACCTGGACCCTTTCACAGTAGGAGCACTGGGCAGACAGCGGCATGAAGCATAGGGATTAGGGAAGACGTTCACATTTCGTTTTATTTTAAATTCATTTCGAAGAACTGCATCAAGTTGACTTAAAGCAGGGACAGGCTGGTTCAAAGCATCTGTTTTTAACAGTGTGCAGAGATAAGGAGGTAGTCATAAATTCACCAATAGAGGTTTGAAAAAAGACTCCCGAAGTTGTGCTGAATTAAGAGATAAGGTGAAGTTTTAGTAGCTTCTATTAAGATGGATGGCACAGGAATTCACCCAGAGAGATCTCACTCTCGTGTTATTTCCAGTTTGTTTTGCTTGCAAATTGCCTCATTCTCTTTGAAGAATTATCTTTGGGAATTTAAATATGTAGCTGAGAGAGAGAGAGAGAGAGAGAGAGAGAGAGAGAGACAACTGCTTGGGAAAGTGCCTTGACCCTTACTGTAACGGCTTTCTGGGCACTTTATTATTGCGTAATTGAAAAGAAAGGATTGCTTTATGTCTGTGATACTTGGCAAATGACCTCTGTTGACACATTTACAGCTTGGTGCATTTAATAAGGCTTGTGTCGTTACAATTGTGTAGATCATTTGTTTCGGTGAAAGGTCATCCAAGGAAGACAGGATTTTGCAAAATGCGGATAATATTTTAATAAGCATAGAAGACCCTGAACGATCTTTGCCCAGATATGTATATACGGGATATATGTGGGGACATGTCTGAATTCTTAGTTTAATGGGTGAAAACGATGTATGTGCTGAAAGCAGGTGACCATATAGACGTAGGGGAAGTGTGTCTACCCTTCTAAAGGCAAATTATCATTTTAAGTACCTTGGCAATGTGAGAATCATCGTAATTAAAAATGTTGATTTGCTGCGCGCAGGCATTGTGTCTGCCCTAACAAGAAGTGGAGATGGCTACTACGCTTTTATTCAGCTTTGTACGGGTTGGAGACGGAACAGATATGCCGGATTGTAAAACCCCCCAAGTAGTGGTTGCTCACTGCGCTTGCTCGCTACACACCATGTGGGGGCTGGTCTCACTTTTACTTTGTTCTCTCTGATTCACTACTTGCGTCTATTTTTGGTGCTCTCTGAAAAATTGTCTATGGGTACATATGACTGGGTGGGTAACCTGGTGTTCTTTAAGGTCATCATCCACTATTTACTGTGCTTTAAAAGTTGATAGAATTGAATATGTAATGAAAAATGTGCTGTAAAATTCACCATTTTGGTCTGTCTTTTTCCAAAATTTTCTTGGGGGGAGAACCCCCCCAACCCTCCCTAGTACCGGTCAGGCTCGCTCGCTGCGCTCACTTGCTACACACCGGACGGGGGCAGGTCTGGCAAAATTTGACAGAACTGCTTTCAGTTCCCAGTCTGGACCTGGCTCTCAATAGGTAGAACACAAGTACGTGAAATATTTCTTGCTTGCACACGCTAAATTGGCCACATTTCGGAATTTACAAGAAAAAATGGACACTAGGTTGCAGTGTGAGAATATTTGACATAAAAAAGCAGGTGCAGTGCATTATTTGCTGAGGGTGCACTGCCTTTTCCCTGCTGTATCACTCAGTCCTATATATGAACTATGTGCTGTCCGGAAGAAATTACACCTTCATTAATTAGGATGTGTGACTTTTGTCTAAATTCTTTGCTCATTATTTTGTTTACCCCGTTTTAGTTTCACCTTAATTGTTCGGTAAAGGCATTTTGAAGCAGTATACCCAGGTCTTTAAGTGGAATAAAAAAACTAGGGGGCTTTCAAAGGGGCGTGGTTTAAAAATATGAAAGCTAAATACCTGTGCTTGGCATAGTGTGCCACCCGACGAGTATTTTACTGCTTTTGTCATCGCATCCAGATATATAATACAACAAGTAACATTACATATATAAGTCAGGGCTATTGGCTTTGCCAATGGATGTTAGTTTTGTAAGATAGATAAACAACAACAATGGCCTCCTTGTACAGAATATTGAAAATGCTTTAGCTCTGAAATGATGAGACTGTGAAAGAACTATATCGACTCTCTTAAAGGTTACCTCAAAGGCAGTGAAGGTGGCAATGCTGCAGAGTTAAGATTTATTTTCCACCCTGAGAGCAAAAATGGAGAGTAGGATGGAGAGCGGTCTCACCACCTGCTTTTTAGAACTGCTGGTGCTGAGCACTGGCAGGACCTAGGCCACTTTAAGCCCTGAGTATACCTTACAAGTAAAGGTCGCCTGCCAATGCATTAATTTATACCCTGCGCAGGGATGTAGAAAAGTAACCGTTTAAATGTTTTTACCCATATGAGTTAGATTTCTACAGTTAGTAAAACAGTGAGAACTTTTTTCAACGCTCAGGCCGGTAAATTAATCTAACGCTCTGGGGAGTTCGGGTAGAAAGGACGTTTACACCAAGCCCATCTCTTCTGTGATCGCTGCCTTTGTGCTGCTTTGAATATAACCACCATTTGTAACTACCTTTCCTCTGTAAAGCACCCTAACGCTCATCAGTCCGGGCACTCTATACAAGTGTTAAAAATAAATAAGTGTTTGCAATGCAATAGGTTCACATTTACGCAAGTTTAAGCTATTGGCATTTTGAAATGACAATGCCTTTTATTTATGTTTTAACTCCTCCGCTGCTAGGCCTTTCCCCCTCCCCCCCACCCACCCTCCCGTGCTAAGCTTTTTTTTGGCTATTTGGGGTAGTTTGTACTTAGGCCGCTGTAACGTTTTGACCACATAAGGTATCCACGCCAAATTTGCGTCCTTTTCTTCCAACATCATGGGGATTCTAAAGGTATCAAGGGTTTGTGGATTCCCCTGGAAGGTACCCAGAAATTAGCCAAAATACAGCTAAATTTAGATTTTTGGGGGGATAAATGGGAAAAAAGGGCTACAGATGAAAGCGGCTGTTTTTTGCCCTGCACATGGTATCAAAAAAGGGGCTGTGGTGCTGAAATCACCATCTTCCCAGCTTTCAGGGCCAAGCAGACTTTTGTCAGAAAATCAAAATGTTTTGCACAGTTTTGGCATTTTTCTGGGACATAGGATATTTTTGCTATTTTGTGTTCTTTCAACCTCCTTTCAGTTAATGGTAGAAATGGGTATGAAAGCAATATTGGATCCTGGAAAGCTATACATTTTAGAAAAGTAGACAAAATTCTGAATTCAGCAAGGGGTCATTTGTGTAGATCCTTTAAGGTTTCTTTATAGAAACTAACCGTTGAATATAGGAAAATTGAAAATTTGTTGAAAGAAACAGCCATTTGTGTCAACATTGTTACCTATAACTTCTTCTAATTATAACAACTGTTTGAAAGCAATATACCGTTACATCCGCTGGACCTTTCTGGTTGTGGGGATATATAGGACTTGTAGGATCATCAAGAACCCGACGAACCCAGAACAAATAACTGAGCAGCGTCTTGCAATGGTTTTTTATTATGTACCGGTTATATACCAATTAATTTGGGAAAATATATGCATGGAAAAATCGGTATAAGAGACACCTATGTATTTCTGAAATTGGGACAAAATATAGAGTTTAGAAACAGTAGATATTTGCACATTTCCGAAATTGTGAGTACCCATACCAGCATGAGAATATTGGGTCATTTTTCAAAATTACTTCTTTTTTACACATTGTCTTTCATTTGAAAGGCATAAATTCATTGAAGGCCAATAGGTAATAACAGTTGTTCTACAATTCTGTGTTACCCTAAGTCTCTCGATAAAAATGGCACCTCACTTGTGTGGGTAGGCCTAGTGCCCAGGACAGGAAGCGGCTCAAAATGCAACATGGATACACTTTATTTTTACAGTAAAAACTGACCCTTTTTTTCAAAGTGCCTAGCTGTAGGTTTTGAACCCTAGCTCTGCCGGCACCTAGGTAAACCTAGCAAACCTATACATTTTTTAAAGATAGACACCCAGGGGAATCCAGGATGGGGTGATATGACTGGCTCTCACCAGGTTCTGTTACCCAAAATCCCTTGCAAACCTAAAGATTTGTAAAATAAACACATTTTCCTCACATTTCTGTGGTGGAAAGTTATGGAATCTGTGTGGATCCACAAAATTCCACACACCCCGCGTTCCCCACAGTCTTCTGAGAAAAATGGTACCTCGCTTGTATGGGTAGGCCTAGTGCCCGCGACAGGAAACGGCACAAAATGCAACGTGAACACACCACATTTTCACAATGAAAACGGACCCTTTTTTGCAAAGTGCCTAGCTGTAGATTTTGAACCCTAACTCTGCCAGCACCTAGGGAAATCTAGCAAACCTATACATTTTTTAACACTAGACATCCAGGGAAATCCAGTATGGGGTGACTTGTCTGGCTCTCACCAGTTTCTGTTACCCAGAATCCCTTGCAAACCTCAAAATTTGAAAAAACAAAACACATTTTCCTCACATTTCTGTGGTGGAAAGTTCTGGAATCTGCGTGGATCCACAAAATTCTTTCCACCCACCCCGCATTTCCCAAAGTCTTCCAAGAAAAATGGTACCTCACTTGTGTGGGTAGGCCAAGTGCCCACGACAGGAAACGGCCCAAAATGCAACATGGACACACCACATTTTCACAGTGAAAACGGACCGTTTTTTTGCAAAGTGCCTAGATGTGGATTTTGAACCCTAGCTCTGCCGGCACCTAGGGAAACCTAGCAAACCTATACATTTTTGAAAACTAGACACCCAGAGGAATGCAGGATGGGGTGACTTGTCTGGCCCTCACCAGGTTCTGTTACCCAGAATCCCTTACAAACCTCAAGATTTGTAAAAAAAAAAAACACATTTTCCTCACATTTCTGTGGTGGAAAGTTCTGGAATGTGTGTTGATCCACAAAATTCAACCCACCCCGCATTCCCCAAAGTCTTCTTAGAAAAATGATACCTCACTTGTGTGGGTGGGTCAAGTACCCGTGACAGGCAAGGGCCCAAAACGTATTAAGGAGACATCAAAATTACCTATCACAAAACAACCTGGTTTTGCAAGGGGGGGTCACCTGGGTATTTGGCCCCGGGCTTGGGGTCATCTAGGGAAACCTACCAAACCCACATATTTCTGAAAACTAGACACCCGGGGCAGTCCATCAAGGTATGGCTTACGTGGGTCCCCCAACATTTCCCTACCCAAAATCTCCTGCAAACCTCACATTTTCTTGAAAAAATCGACTTTTTCTCAAATTTCTGTGTGGGGAATTTGTAGACACACCGGGCTGACACAAATTTCCTACCACCAAGCATCCCTCCAGGTCTCCAAATAAAAATAGTACCTCACTTGTGTGGGTAGGCATGGTGGCTGCAACAGAAAATGGCCCAAATCGTACTGTGGAGACTTCAAAATTACCTATAACAAAACTAACTGGTTTTGGGGGGGCACTTGGTTTATCTAGGGAAACCCACCAAACCCACACATTTCTGAAATCTGATACCCTGGGGAGTCCAATGAGGTATGGCTTGCGTGGATCTCCCAACGTTTCCCTACCCAGAATCCCCTGCAAACCTCAAAATTAGCTGAAAAAAACACATTTCCCACATATTTTTGTGTGGAATCACCATGCCGGCACAAATGTCCTACCCCACAGCGTTCTCCTTAGTGTCCCATGTAAAATGATACCTAGAATTTCCTAAAAACGTATTTTTAAATAAATGTACCACTTAGAATTCTCGGTTCTACACCCCTATGTTTTGGGCTCTTCCCAGTCACAGGCCCTTGATTTTGAACCCTAGCTCTGCCGGCACCTAGGGAAACCTAGCAAACCTATACATTTTTGAAAACTAGACACCCAGAGGAATGCAGGATGGGGTGACTTGTCTGGCCCTCACCAGGTTCTGTTACCCAGAATCCCTTCCAAACCTCAAGACTTGTAAAACAAAAAACATTTTCCTCACATTTCTGTGGTGGAAAGTTCTGGAATGTGTGTTGATCCACAAAATTCCACCCACCCCGCATTCCCCAAAGTCTTCTGAGAAAAATGATACCTCACTTGTGTGGGTGGGTCAAGTACCCGTGACAGGCAAGGGCCCAAAACGTATTGAGGAGACATCAAAATTACATGATAGCAGGGATTCACACATCCAGGGAGGAAGGTTTGAATACTACAGATAGGGCATTGAATATGACATCTGACCTAGCTATGGATGACATGGAGAACACACATGCCTCCCGGATTTCAATTACACCGCATTTATCTAATTCACCCCCCTCGCCCATGCGTATAAATTCAACTAAAGAGCCTAAAAGGAGAAATATAGGTCAGGAAAAAAGCAGGTTAGCCAAAGAACAGCAAATTGTTACCAGAGGGATTTCGACAAAACAGAAAGCTGCACTGAATAATTGGCAATTTAAGTGCTCCTTCAGCATGGAGGCTCTTATTGAGAAAATAACAGAGTTAATCCGGCCATTACATGAAAAAAATTATAATTTGGCAAGAGAGGTACATAAAATTGATGGACATATGGATACATTTAAATTACAAGACCAAATAGTCAAGTCAAGAGATCAGACTAACGCGAGTATAAACAACGTCCCTACCAACTTGGCAACTAGTAACCCACAAAAACTAGTGTTGGCTGGCCCTAGTATAGGTACAATTGCTGCCAGAAATTTAGATAATAGCAAGAATTTAGAGGTACCAAATAACTTATCACATGAGAAAAGAACTGTGCCATCGATAGGAAAGGAAAATCACAGGAAAGATGATCTGGAACAGGCAAGAGGGTCACGTAATGCAGACAATTCCAAAACTACCGATATACCAGCAGTCATCAATTTACCCCCAGAATGCGGGGCATATGTCACTATCCTTTCTAATGTACCTAAATTACGGGAAGGTCAATTAGAAACCAATGAAACTTTAAAAAATAAAACACTGCATTGGTTATCAAAAAACTGTGGCTTTTCTATAATGGGGGCTGACCAGATAATACTTACTCAAAGAGTTGGATGGATAGGCCCGTTACCAAAACAATTTGATGGAGACTGTATAATAATTAACTATAGGTCACCAGGTTGCGCACATAAATCCCTATTAAACGCACCTCCCCCTTCATGCTGGGATTTTAATACAACATTATTGCCATTGGGTTATTTTTACAAACACTTGTCAATGTAAATGTATGTGTCTTGTAAAGCGCACTGCTGCCCTGAGGTGTCGTGGCGCTGTAGACCGCTGGGGAACCCGTCCTGGCTATCCCTGTGAGATGGTCCCTCCTGGGTATCTCCAAGGTGAAACCAGGCATCCCCGGCGAATGTGGGGGGCCGTTGTGGAGATGAGGCAAGCTAATGCCCAGAGTTGCCGAGTGTGTTCCTGGTTAGAGTAGGTACCGAGGCGAGAATTATCGAGTCCGTTTTTGACCCTGGTCCACGACCCTGCCGCGTCGGGAATTGAACCCTGGTCCCTGGCCGATTCTCTGCTTGCGGATCTGCCGCCTCTAACCAGTGAGCCACACCTCTCCACAACAAGTGATAATATTGCCAATCGAAAGGCATATCATTTTAATATCAACTCATCAGTACCCCAACCCACATGTTTTTCTATCCCGCTGTATAATAGATTCCAGCCCCTGAACTCTATGGAGGATATTGATTGACGTGAGAGATCTGAGGAAGTACTCCCACATGATGAAACAGACAGGAGAGTAGTTTATAGACCAATTGTAAGGGGAAATGAAATTAGTAAAGAACAACTTTTATATACAGACCCCAAGCAGGCGGACACAGGCTGTGATAGTGTTGAGAGTAACGACTACGTTGTCACAAATAAAGTTAATGAGTTAAGAACTGAGTTACAGGATGTAGTGACCCTGGTGAATGTAGTCGTGTCTGCAAACCCTACCACTAGCCAAAGAACGCCAATAGTAATACAAGGGGGTTATACTCTTATATCATGGAATATTGCAGACCTTGGTAAAACATTAGATACCCCTTTTTGGCAGGACTTTATCTCCTGTGGCAATGATTTTATCTGCCTACAGGAAACATGGAGTACAGTCCCAGTTGTAGTCGAAGGATATTCCTCGTATTGCTTGAGTGCGACACCTTCTATAGCAGGAAGAGCCAAGGGAGGACTGCTACTGCTTATATCAACTAAATTACTTGGGTGCAAAACTATAAGCTACTCATCCATTCAAAATCATAGTCAAGTATTGAGACTCAAGTTCCCAAAGGGCAAGGACTTGGTTTTAATTAATTATTATAATTCTATCTTTACCAACGATAGGGGAGAATTATTAGAAGCATTGGAAAAGGAGATAGATAGGGTATTGGTACTCTCTGGTAAACTTGCCATCATTTAATGGGCTGGCGATTTCAACATACGAGCATGCTTTTCAATACAAACTAACTCATGTGGGTTTATGAAAGCCACAAATAATATTAATGGGAATAATGATGATCTATTACACTTCCCTCATTGTAGATATGGAACGATTTTGAGCACGTTAATGGCAAAATTCGAACTCGACTTATTAGATTGTTCAATGAGAAAGGGCCATATTAAATGCCCTACTTTTACTGTGCGGAATGTTTTTAGTAACACGGATCATATTTTAATTTCTAGAAATAGTTTCTTTACTGACCTATGGATATCTGAACAGGTGATGAGTGACCACAATAGTATATCTATAGTACTTTTAGACTGGGGTAATAAACCTACGAACACCGAGGAATGTATCTCGGATATTCTCCCTGGCAGGCCTAATGGCATGAGAATAAAGTGGGTTGGTGTTGATCCTCCCAAAGTTCAAAAGGAAGTGGTTACAAACTGTAGGAAAGAAATTGATTATTGCCTCAGTGAAGATGTCCTCCCCGATATCTTGCTAGATTCAAAATGTATTCTTGCATTACAGAAATTGAAAATGGCGCTGGGGACTAAACCTCGAAATCAATTGCATATACAAGAGTTAAGAGTTGAATATAAGCAAGCCATATTGGCTCCAAAAAAAGAGCTTCAAGCAGATGCTTGGGAAAAATTAAGTTTGGCAGCCAATACAAATAATAGTAAACTTTTTTGGGAGACTGTAAATAGTCCCTTTCTAAAAGATAATTGTACCCCAGAATTAATGTCCTATGTGAATTGCACAGAATGGATCGAACATTATACTAATATTTTTAACCCAGATAGGGTGTTTTCAACTGTACTCTCAAATGACGATTTTACGTGGCCTACATTGCCCATGCTAATTGAGGTGGAAGAAGTACAGGAAGGGCTAGTTAACAGTAAGGGGGAAAAGCACCAGGTCCGGACGGAGTGCCGATTGATTTATACAAGAACGAAATGGATTTATGGGCCCCAATCCTTACGAGGGTTTTTAATATTGCGGCTTTAGGGAATTTCCCAATATCTTGGGGTCAATCATTGATTATCCCACTTTATAAAAAGGGTTCCCGCTCTGAAGCCTGTAATTATCTTCCAATATCTTTATTGGATTCTTCAATAAAGGTTATGAGTAGGGTTCTCTTGAAAAGATTGGAAACATGGGCCTTGGACTATAAGATTTTATCCCCCGTCCAATATGGATTTAGGAAAGGCCTAGGTACCTTAGAGCAATGTGTGACTCTTGATTTGCTAATTAATAAATACACATCAGTGAAAGGGGGTAATTTGTTTTTATGTTTTGCGGATTTAAGCAGCGCTTTTGACTTAGTGGACCATTCCCTTTTGTGGACCGTACTGCTTGAATCCGGAGCCCCGATAGAGATAGTATTCTTTTTGGCACGAGTATATGAGAGACTATCCTGTAGCGTACGATATGGGCCAACTGGCGAACGAACCCCCTTTTTTGAAGTAAGAAGAGGTATCAGGCAGGGGTGTGTATTGGCCCCCCTTTTATTTTCTTTAATTATTCATCAAATAGCCACGGTCTTAAGTCAGATTTCAGTAGACGCACCTATGATAGATAAAAAGGCAGTACCAATATTATTATATGCCGACGATGCCGTTTTAATATCTGGTACCCCGATAGGCCTTCAACGGCTCATCAATAATTTTACAGATTTTATTAACGGCAGGAAACTCCTAATTAACAAATCCAAAACCTTTACATTGACATGTGGCAAGAAGTCGAACTCATCAAGGTCTTTTTATCTAGACGGTTCTAAAACTCATGCAGTTAAATCCTTTTGTTATCTAGGTATTACTTTTACTGGAAACGGTAAATGGACTATTGAACATGAAAACATCAGATATAAAATGACCAGGAATACGAATGGCATATTTAGGTTTGCAGCCAAATTGGGGGATCGGAGGGTAAAGCACATGGTGAATATTTATAACGCAAGATGCATTTCCTCAGCTTTGTATGGGGCGGGAATATGGGGCCACTGTCCCTCTGACCAACTCCAAACAGACGAAAACTGTTTTCTTAAACGGTTGCTGAGTGCACCTGCCTCAGCTTCCACTGAGTTAATTCATCTGGAAACTGGTCTTAATTATATATCTGACTTGGCTGCATTACGCCCTTTACTTTTATGGCGTTCTATCTGGTCTAAGAGTGAAACAGAGTTCACACAGCTTATAATTAAGGTCTGTCTAAAGTTGGACCTTTGTACTCGTATACCGTGGATAAGTTATATCAACCACTGGTATAACCTTTTGTTTGATTTTAATATCCTTGATGAGTCCGAATACCCAATAACATTATCTTAAAAAGAGATAAAAGACTCCTTTTTGTCCTATATGAGGGGGGAACGAGTTAAAAAATTAATTGGGACCCAAAGTACATTTGTGTTTTATAGACAACTTGAACTTAAATGTGGGCTTCAGCCGTACTTGACAGATGTGTCAAGACCTTCGCACAGATTTGTATTAACACGCCTTAGGCTGGGAATTGCTCACCATCTCGTAGCCTTCCCGGTTATGGGTAAGAGCTCCAAAGTAAAGTGCCCATGTGATAATATTTCTAAACAGAGTTGCTGCCATTTTTTACTATTTAGTAAATTTTATGTGTCATTTAGGAAATGTTACTTAAAACCAATTTTTTTTTTAATATAATACCCGACTAACTGTAAATGCTATGAAATTACTCTGTAAATTTGAGAGCCCAGATGTTTGTTTTTATGTAGCTAATTTTATAATAAAATGTAGAGACGCCAGGAAGTCGATAGTACTATGAAATTCTGCTTTAAATTGTAAATTTGCACTTAAGCATTTGTCACTTTATTGCGATTTTGCACAGTCTCATGTACTGCAACAGTTAGTCAAACGGATATTTGCACATCTGGATCCTGGCATTTGACACTTTATTGCACTTTTGCACTTTGAAGTTTTTTTTTCATGAACATGTGTTATAATAATTGCATAGGTCGAGGAATATTGGTAAATTCGTGTTCTTAATAATAATATATGGAAAGGAGTATTGTTTTTAATTTTGAATTTTTTTATATGTGTTGATATAATTGTTTAGCTTATATAGTTGTGTTATGCAAACCGATTAAAAGCTTTTTGAACTGAACTGAACTGAACAACAATGAAAAATAAAAAATAAATAAAGAATATTTTGATGTAGATAATGCCACAACAATAACACAAATCTAACAAACGGAACAGGAGATATTTTTATTTAAAACGTAAAGAATTCATAACATTAAAATGGGCAAAGTGCCAATCACAGGCAACCGATCACGCTAGACAAGGCGACAGATAAGGCATGAAGCTGAACACAATGGAGCACAGGGTGGATATGAGGCCCAGGTAGGCCCTGGTCAAACAGATACTTTTGGACTGAGAAATTTTCTGGTGAAAATGTGGCTGTCGATGAGTCGGCTGCAGGGCGAGTTGCAAGGTGGATCCAAAGCAGGGTTCGATAATGGTGGCTGCTGAAGAGCGGAATACTGGTGCAGTCGTCGACTAAGGTAGGAAAGTTCGGGATGGGTGAAGTTCAGAGTCCTTGCCAGGAAGGCCTCTATGTTGATCATCTTCAGCTCGATGTCGCTCTTGTTAAATACAAACTCCTACTTCAAAGGCAACTGTGTGTCACTGCATAAGCACCCATGTGCCCATTTACCCCCGCCCACCTCTCAGATGTGGAGTGAGAGTTAAAAACAGCAGCATGCTGACGACGGTTCTGCTCGGACATAGAAACTTCTCTGGGTGTCAGATCTCCTTCAGCGTGACAAACCAGTAAGATGAATCCGATTGGCGATTTGATAGCCATAGCTCCTGCTCAGCGGTGGTCCTGATCTCCCAATGGTTCTTCAAAAGAAATGTTCGCAAAAAGTTTCTAGGTGGTCCCAGCTGATATAGTTTAGGCAGGAGCAGTACATTCTAACACCAGCTATGGGTTTACGGCCTCTATAACAGCACTTAAGAGTCACAACTGACTCCAATGGAAGCCCCAAAAGGCTTTAGGGCAGGTCCAGTTAAAAGTGGCCAGGTGGGCCCTTCAGGAAAGTGGGCTTCTTCCAGTGTTTGTGTTCCTGTAGCTGAACAGGAGGTCACCCAACGTGCCCCTGTACTCCACTTCTTTGTCCTGAGAACAAGTGGGAGAACATCCAGCCCTTAGGGCTCTCCTCACACATCACAAAAGCAGGGACAGACCTTCTTCTCTCTTTGTGTTTTGCACAAGCTTGTGGTTGGGATTGACTCCTGGCCCCTCCTTAACCAATAGGGAAAATGTTCCCAGGGGTAATTGTAGGAAACTGGCTCTATATATACTACACAAAAATGAGGAATAGTGTGTATAGAGTCCAGGTGACCTCAAAGGTCGGCAGAGGTTAACGTTAGATAGAACCTTTGTTAGATCAGGGGGTCTCTAGTTGGCAGAGGTAGGTACCTTTGACCAAATAAGGACCCTTGCTTCTAGTCAGGGTAAGGGGGATACACACTTTAGATAACCCCTGCTCACCCCCTTGGTAGCTTGGCACGAGCAGACAGGCTTATCCCAAAGGCAATGTGTAAAGTATTTGTACCAACACTCACAGTAACACAGTGAAAACACCACAAATGGATACCACACCAGTTTAGAAAAATAAAGTATCTTTACTAAACTTGAACAAGACCAAAACAACAAAAATACAAAACTCAGTTGAATGTCTTTAGAGAGATTGTTGCAAAAATAAACTTGTAGGAATCAAATAGCACCAACTGGGGCTATCACCATGTCAGGACAGGGCAAAATCCAAAGTACAGCGCTGTCCGCGAGGATCACGGCGTCGGGCGCGGAGTTACACTGACCTCCGAACAAGAGTACCTTGAAAAATGATGTCGGTGACGATACACTGCGTTGAAGGAGAACGATGTCGTATCTGGTGATGATGCGACATCGGCGGTTCTTGCGAGTCACCCTCGGCGGTTATTGGTGCCGCGATAACAGGAGGCCGGCACTTGGCGAAAAAACAGAGTTGATGCGAGCACTGGCATCGGTCACGGCTGATTGCTGCCGGTGTCCGCGGGTGTCATAGGGTGTCGGAGCAGCTTCACAACGGCGGCATCGACGGCATCGGCAAACAGATTTTCTTCTTTCTCTTACTCTTGGTCAGCTCTGAACAGCTGAAAGGCCTCACACACAGTTCCAGGCCCTCCTGGCAAACCGGAACTCCCAGCAAGGAAGTTCAGGGAGGCTGGAGGTGAAGTCCTTTTGTGCCTGGGGCTTCAGAAACAGGAGGCCAGCTCTACTCCGGCCCTTGGAGACTCTTCAGAGGTACAAAGCACACAGCACAGCTCCTCTTCAAACAGGGGGACACAGCCCACAGCAGAAAGTCCCTTAGTCCT
This sequence comes from Triturus cristatus, assembly GCF_964204655.1. NCBI lineage: Eukaryota > Metazoa > Chordata > Amphibia > Caudata > Salamandridae > Triturus > Triturus cristatus. The sequence goes on from NC_140579.1 coordinate 279,906,543, forward strand.
CTTAGTCCGCAGTAGAAACAGCAAACTTCAGATCAGCCCCAGACACACAGCAAGGGCATCGCTCCTCCTCCCTCAGTCTTCTTCAGCTGCTCTCTTTGGCAGGGTTCCCTTCTTGATCACAAAGTTTTCTTGTCTAAAGTTCAGGGGTTGTAGCTCTGATATTTATACCCCAAAAGTCTTTGTTCTTCATATATGAGGGGTCCTGGACCCAGTCCAAACCAGTTCTGGGCGCACTCTGCCAGTGCACATCTTCTTCCTTTGTGAGTGTTGGCCAGGGCCATCAGAAGCACCGCAGAAGGTGGAGCCAGAATTGTGGAAGGCAGGCACACCCTATTCAGACCCAGGTGCTACTCCTCCCACCACTCTACATGCAGATAGGTCTATTCATCCTAGTGCTGACTCACTAAGCCTCCTGGAGCCACACCAGCCCCTGTCACTCACAAAACAGAGTGAGTCGACAAACAGGCAGAGGCACACAGAAAGGTTGAACAACAAAATAGCCACTTTCTAAAAGTGCTATTTCCAAACTTAGAATTTAAAAACTATCTTCACTAGAAGATGTGTTATTAAATTCTGAGTTTAGGGATACCAGATTCCAACTTTCTATCTTGCTGCTATGGGAAGATATGCAAGTAAACATGTTACACAGCATTCCCCATGTTATCCTATGGGCAATATAGCCTTTCAATAGTGAAAAATGAAATTGGCAGTATTTCACTATTAGGCCTTGTTACCCACACTAGTACATGTCCTGCCTTTCACATACACTGCACCCTGCCCAGGGGGGTACCTTGAGCCTACCATAGGGGTGTCCAATGTGTAAGAAAAGGGAAGGTCAGGCCTGGCAAGTGTGTACACTGGCCAGGACAACATGGCAGTTACCAAACTGCGCACAGGCACTGCGGTGGCAGGCCTGAGATACCATTTTAGGGCTACTCATGTGGGTGGCACCACCAGTGCTGCGGGCCCACTAGTAGCATTTGACTCACCAGCCCTGGCACACTCAGTTCACCCTACTAGGGAGCTACTGGTAAAACAAATATACCAATCATGGATAACCAATTACAGTAACAATTTACACAGAGAGCATATGCACTTTAGCACTGATCATCAGTGGTAAAGTGCCCAGAGTCCTATAGCCAACAACCACAGGACAGGAAGAATAAAGGAAGAAGAAGCAAAACGTTTGGGGAAAACCCTGCAAAAAGGGCCATTTCCAACAACCTTGCACTCCATTTGTGCTGGAGTGGTCGAGCAGTAAGGCAGTATCAGAGGACAGTGTTAAGCATTGGATGTACACACTCAGTGAGCAAACAAATTCACACACTCAAGCACTGATCACTAGGCCAATTGTTTTTGTATAAAAAGTATACTGTTGTTTTATTTTCATAACCGAGCAAGCCTGGCACAGGTAAATATGAAATACTTTTCAGTAGTAAGTTGCTGAATGTAGAACAGTTTGAAAATGCAATAGAAATTGTACTTTGTTTGATTTACAGGGGATGCAGTAGGTTGCAACACTTAGCAAATACAGTTCATTGAAGTGAATAGGCTTTTTCAATAATGTACAGGTAAGTTACTTGTTACGTTACTTTTCTAACTCCGTGCTGGATACCTAGATTCACCTCTGGGACATTTCCCGCAAACAGGTAAGCATTAAATATGTTTGAAAATGCAATCGAAATTGTACTTTGTTTGATTTACAGGGGATGCAGTAGGTTGCAACACTTAGCAAATACAGTACATTGAAATGAATAGGCTTTTTCAGTAATTTACAGGTAAGTCACTTTTTATGTTACTTTTCTAACTCAGTGCTGGATACCTAGAATCAGCACTGGGACATTTCCTGCAAACAGGTAAGCAAATACGTTTTGGTTATTTGTGTGATTTTTAAAGAATATTTTTAGATTTCAAAACTCCATACAAAAACCTTTTTGGAAGAAAATTGTCAATGTTATCCTATGGAGGAAAAACAGGTTATCGGTTTGCAGGGAAGTAATCGACTGTGGGAGTTAAGGTCCTGGGGTTAGACTCAGGGGTCCCGCAGGGTCAGTGATGCACCGTCGATTTGGGCACACAAGGCCGTGGGGCGTCAGGGGCAGGGGTGCCTCTTGGGGTTGATCTTCTTACCAGCTCCTGGTCGCGGTTAGGGGGACCTACTGGATTTAGATTGCAAGCATCGGCTGGAGGCTTGAGGCAGGTCAGGGGTCACCGGATCTTGGTTAAGGGACATAATATAAGAGAAGAGGTAAATATCATCAGGACAGATGTCTAAAACACTTTATCATACATAGTGATTGGTTTGAAATCCTAATAGTAATCTTCTCTATATACAAAGGTAGCACAAGCTCCTCGTGTTTATCCCGACGGCTCAGGAACTATTTAGAGACCCATATAGACACCTACATTGATGAAGGTATTTATTGGATTATCTCATATAGGTATAGTGATAACTGCTTGTAGTCTCTCTATATTAAAGACTTAGAACACTATTTAAGATTAATTGAGTGTTCATGTTCATCTTTATCCCTCAATCCAGTGTTATACAGTGTTGTTAATCTTAATTTCCAACTTCAAAAGATGAGGGGTGGTTTCTGATAACACCATCTATGGATTCAACGGAGGTAAAAAACATACGTATCATTACATCTTACAAAATTAGATCTCAACTTGCTTTTTGCATTTCTGAGAGAGCAAGTCTTATTAGGTATGGCTTCCTCTTGTTATTGCTAATAATATAAAGAAGTTTAGTCATTACAATGTAGGATCTGATATCAGGCGCCACTTGCATGACTTATTTATTTTTTAATTTATGTTATTATTCTTTGGATATTTTGTGTATAGTTGCATGAGCAGTATTGTTTCACTTGTGATTTTGAAAGAGATTTTTGTTTCACTGTCATTCACTTACTAATTTATTGTATCTCACAGTAATGTTCAGGTTCAGTCCTCTTAGACCATATATCTAGGGCATCCTATCATGTGTTTTAATGTATGTACATATGGAATATATTGTTGAAAGTGTGTCTAAACTCTAGTTCATAATTATGTTTACATCCCTTATTTTAGTAACCACTGGTATGAAAATCCTTAAGAAGGCTTTGCCGAAACGCGTTGGTATTCAACAAACATTACCAGTGTTCTCAAATACGTCTTGGTATTCAACAAACATTACCAGTGTTCTCAAATACGGCTTTGATCATATGTTAAGTTGTATAATGACAATATAGACTATCATGAAATCAATATACTGTTAGACGAGTAATCATAGATAAATTTGTGTATCTAATTTGTGTTAAAGATATTCTTTTCTCAGGTTGTACCGTAATTCACATCGATAAGTGGTTTTAATCTGTACAAAAACATTTAGAATGTGTATTTATCCATGTAGTGAAGTCAATTATGTATGAATTGTATTTATAAATATATATATTTTTCTATCTTTAAAACAAACAAAAAGAAGACTAATAAAAATAAAATATTTTTCTATGTCGGTTGTTATGATTTGTATTATGTTTTTTGTTTCTAGAGTGTATATACCCTTCTAGAGTACATCAGCACTGTACCCGGTGCCAAGTTTTTCAAAATAGTCACCGGATCTTGGGTCAGGATTGCAGGGGTGACCTCCTCGTGGTGTTTTTCCACTTGAGCTCGGGCTGGGTTCAGCGGGTGCAGAGTGTCCTGGATTTGCGGTCTCTGGCTGATGCCAGAGGTTGCAGTTGAACAAATCCGGTGTTCACAGGAGAAGAAGTCTTTGGAAGTGAAGGCAGGCATGTTCTCCGGGGTTTTTGAGGTTGCTGGCTGCAGGACACACCGGGATTTCGTAGGAGCAGGTTCGAGGGGAGACAGGTCTGTAGGGCTGGGGCCAAGTCACTGGGCGTCTTCCTCTTGTTAGCTGGCTGCACAGCTGTTCGGTCCTTCTTCTTTTCTTCTTGTCGTTGCTGGATATGAGGAAGCAAGGTTCAGGGTGCCCCCTAAATACTAGATTTAGGGGCATTACAGGTCGGTAAAGGGCAGGGACCAATGGATCCCTTCCCTGGGGTGGGTACACCCCCTATTGTTCCACCCTCCAGTGGGAGGAGGCAGGAGCCTGTCCCTGGTTGGTTGGGTCCCCCATCCTCAAGATGGCGGGAACTCAGAGTTGTGCTTCACCTTGCCTCCCCCACCTGAGGGGTGGAGTTGGCAGAGGTGGACACACCTCTTTCCCTCACTTGTTTTTCACGCTGGCTCTCCCGCCCAAAGTGGGGGGTAGAACCAGTAGGGACCAGTTGTTGAAAGCAGCAAATGGTATGGGGAGGCTCACAAAGGTGGCATGCCTTTGAAGCTTCCCCTTCGTGAACCCTGCCTATCCTGGGAAAGGAGGCTTGGCACCTCGTCCCAGGATGTGCATTGTTTCAGCAGGCACTTGACCCAGGGGTCCAGAAACATGTCTGTTGATGGCAGCCTGAGCACCCACTCATTCGGGTCACTAGAAGTTGGTCGAGTTTCAGGGGGCATCTCTAAGATGCCCTCTGATGAGCATTTTACATTAAATCCTACACTGGCAGCAGTGAGGGTTTAATGTGCTGAGAAGTTTGATACCAAACTTCCCAGTTTTCAGTGGTGTTGGGGAGTTCCCAATGACAAACTCCCAGCACCATATACTCTCAATGGCAGCACTGCACTTACAATGCCCAAGAATGGACTTGAGCACTGTAGGGGTATAGGGCTCATTCACCTGTACCCTCACCACTGGCATAGTGCACACTGCTGGAGGGGTGACTGATCTATGCCGGGGCAGTGGTTTTGTGGGAATGCCACGCAGGGATGTGTGCCATGTTGACTCTTCACTTTGTTCTGCACCAAGACACGCAGCCTGCTAAGGCAGTGTGTGTGTGTGTCAGGGTACAGGACCTCTAAGGGTAGCACAATAACTGCTACAGCCCTTAGAGGCCTTCTCTGGTCACAGTGCCCGGGGTACCTGTGGTACCATTTACCAGAGGCTGACATGTGGTCAGAGATGTCAATTGGGTTTAGGCTTCAATGCAATTTTAGGGAAGGAACATAGGCCCTGGGTAACTGATTAGCAGGAGCACAGGCACACTCAGTCAAAGAACATCAGCAATTCAGCAAAAAGTTGGGGCATACCATGCAAGAAAGAGTGCACTTTCTCACAGTAATCCTACCCACTTTTGAAGCAGTTCCTGCAGGCCCTACTGAAAACAATTCCACATTTCCCCTTTCTACTTAAACCCAAGTTGACTCAACTTAGCTTCCCATATGAAGAGGTCCTGTGTCCACCCTCATTGCCTGTGTGGCCAGGGAAATGACCAAACCCTCCCCTGTGGTCACTTCAACCAGGTTCAGGGGCAGCTCCTCTCCCACAGTGATTGATGCCTGGCTTGCTAGCAGGACAATAGAGGGAAAGGCCCAGGTGTGAGCGACATCTGCCTGTGATAGGGCAAACTACTTTTAAGTTCCTCTGTACTGCCCAGATGGTCATATTGTCGGAGTAACAGGACACCACTTCATACACTAGCATTTTGTCACAGCTCTGGGTGCCACATCACACATAATCATGAAACAATTAATCCTGGGTAAGAGTTGGAAGCTCAGTCAAAGGGGCTTCTATGGGTTTTTTGGGCCGGCTAAAGGTAATTTTGTTTGTACCTGTTGTAACATATGTGTTACAATCCAGAAGTAAGTTGTTTACCTGGTTCTTAGGTGGAGATAGCACTGTTCAATTTTCACATTAACTTCTAGTGCTTTCCCATGGAACAACTACCCTGCTACAGTGAAATAGCTTTTTAAGCCTTTTTACTATAAACACATATTTTACTTCAAGTTTTACAAGCTCTACTCTTAAATACCATGCACCATGCCTTATGGGTGACTTATTCATATTTAAAAGGAGGGTTTTGATGTGGCAAAGGGGGTTCTTTTGGGAGGTTCTATTTGTAGTTTTACCCTGCATAGCCAGTCTGCTGCTGGCAGACCTACAGTCAGGTTTTTCATTGCTACTTTAGTGGTGGCACACAATGTGTTGAAGTCCATTAGTGACATTTAACTTAATAGTCCTGGGTACACTTGGTACCATATAATAGAGACTAATAGGTAGTTACATAGGCTAACTAGGAGTGAGCCCAGTTCTACAGGTTCTGGGGGTCCGAGTAAATGCACTAGGGACTGGTTAGCAGAGTCCCAGTACTCTGAGTCAAAATTCCAGCAGAATCAGTCCAAACAAACAAAATTGATTTTGCTGAAAAAATCATTTTTCTATATACAGCCTTTGGCAGTGGTTCCAGAGCTCCTTATTCCACAACAAAACATTACTGGAGCCAATATTGGCTCTCTGGGATAAAATGTTTTGAAGCCTGGTAATTTTAAGACTGATCGTAAGGCTCCATAGGCCAATGCTAACTGACCTTACATTCCTCTCAATCTCTGTAGGAAGGTGGTATTATGTATTGATGTTGGTTAGGCTTCACCATGCGATACTCTCACAATACCTCAAAGATGGTCCTTGGATTCACAATAATAAATCATTAGCTCAGTCATTTTAGAGTGGGTAAGAGCAGTCAAGCTTTACTAGAGGAGCATGAGTTAAGCATTTCTGAGTACCTACATAAATGATATGTAATTGGCACAACTCCAAAGAAATCAGGCACCAATTTATAAAATTAAAGCTGATTTTTATCTTATTTTAGACACCAAAATGAACAAAACAAGATCAGATTTATAGAAAAGGAATTATGGATTTGAGAAGAAAACATAAAGTACAGCAATTCACTACTGCATAACTTTTGCATTGCAGTCAATGGGAAAAAGTGGTATTGACAATCGGGCACTTGCAGATCGATTTGCATGGAACTGAAGGAGGGTAAAGGTGATGCGAGTCCCAGGACCACATCACAACAATTAGTTAAATTTTACTTGGCTCGAGAAGCCGGGTGCAGAGTTGTCATGGCTGTTCTTGGTGCTGAAGCAGGAGATGTGGGTGTGCTGATTTTACGGCTTAAACAGTGCTAGTGGGAAACAGGGTGCAAAAAGTCAACAACGAGCCACTGTTGATGTCAGATGAAGGTTTTGCGGAGTTCTCTCGGAATGCAGTGTCGAGTAAAGGGGGTGGTTGCCGGACTGGCGACCAACAAGCCTTTTCAGCAGTAAGCAGAGCAGAAAGTTACTTCACTGTCCGGAGGTCCTGGGGAACATGGTAGATGCCTGAAACTGTGTGGAGGTCAGAACTACATTTCCCACAATGCACTGGACCATCTACTACTGGGCGATCCCTTGGAGGGCCGGATGGCCAGTGATTCTTCAGCTCTGGTACGTTGTTTTTACCTGCGGCTGCAGGGGACTAGTGCCTATAGTCCAGGGGACTCTGGTGATGTCTTTAGCTATCAAATGGATCCCTCTGACTGGGGGAACTGAGCTTGGGTCTAGAACAAGCCACATTCATGTAGTTCCAGGAAGGTTACCACAGGTGCAGAGTATCATTACTTTGGTTTGTGCATCTCCTGTTGTTGCAGACAAGGGTCTCTTCTTTTGTCCTTGTTGCAAGTGAGGAAGTGGATCTTTTCCTACCTCACCCAGGTACGCTTACAACAAGGAAGACCAGCAGTCGGAGGTAACTGAAATATAAAAAGATGTACTGCGCTCAAGCGGGTACACCACCTCACAGCTCCATGTGGCTATGAGAGAAGTGAACAACTTACACAGTCACAGGAGGCCTTATATATGGTTGTGCTGGAACAAGAGTAGGTGGGAGTAGGTAGGAAAGATTAGCAACTGCCAAAGATGATTAATGATCTCCAGACAATATCATGAACTGGTCAGGACCAGTTCCTCTGCAGATGTGTATACGTGGCATACAGAACACAAATATAAGATTACTCACTAAAGTCCATCAATCATCAGTAATTCCGTGGTCAACAGAAATAAAGCAGAACTGTGTATAACTTGTACCAGAAATATAAACATAGACACGCCTGTGGTTACAGAGTCAGGCGCTCACTTCATTAATCATCTGGATATGAACAAAAGGTCGCATTTCTTGTGTCAACAATAATTTGTTACCATCAGCAGTCTTTTGTTAGCTATAATACATGTGATCTCAATCATTAGGAAAGTTAAACAAATGAGTCATTGACCTTATGTCAATGCCCTGCTCTACTTGCACGCTATCATACAAAAGAACAAACATATGCTCTGAGGTCATTTCATTTCTTTGTGCAGATGGAGCAGATTTATGTGTGCTGAGGTGGTAAAGCTAGAAAAAGGCTAACACAAAATGGTGACTGGGAAACACAAAATGGAGGAGCTTTCGTCCATTAATAAACTGTATTTCCCTGCAGTCTCCTCTATTGTGGCTTCCAAGAAACGGGATAATCTGCGAATATTCCTGGAATTTATGGCAGGGCCATACCATGGAACAAACGCCGTTAGCACATCACCAGCTATCTCAGACACCGTATCTCCTTGATCAACACTCCGCCTACCTCTTATAGTTTTAGAGGTTCTCTTCACTTCCTGTGTACTTTTGACAGACATAGCTGGTGTTACAAGTCCTAGATGACAGCCGCCACCCAAATTCACTGGTAGCCAAGTATAGGCCCTGGAACCACAAATGAAATAAACTGAGTCACCGACATAAAGTGGAACAGATATTTCCTGATTAGTCACCTCAAAAGTCATATTGCAATTTGTATTTATTCCCCATATTGGCAGTACCGTTACTTCTAATGCATATACTCCCAAGCACACCACGCTGTCTAATTTTCAAAAAGGGTATTCTCATGGTGTCTCTATCAAGTGGAGGTATACTAGCATTGTTTGCAAAAAACAATGGGGTAAATATATTAGAGAAGGGGAACGTTGCATTTTCCAAGATAACTTCAGTGCAATTCCCTGGCTGGAGGATGTGTTTTTCATAACGGTTGTACAGGGAGACCGTTGATGTTCTAGTTGTAGAACGGGATGTGACCAGTTTGCTGTGGACCCCTATTGGCTCTATTTTCAGCACCATAATTTGTAATGCATAGCAGGATGCTTCAAATGGCAGGGGTACTTGGAGAAGGGGTATTCCTTCATCTACATAGGCGGGAAATTGCATGCATATCCAGCAATTATTTTTATCTATTACTTTATGGGTCTGATGAAGTAGGGTAAGAAAGGAGTTATGACGCATTTCCTCCCTGTGATCCATATCCTCAGGTGCTACTGTAACTGAGGGGACAATGTCAGAGGGAAGCTCAGTGGGAAGCGGGGCTGTTTTTGCTATAGGATGGTACAGCTCTAGAAGATAAACAAGCCGATGACCAAAGACATTACACAGAATAGCAGACATAATATTCCTAATTTGGAGTACCAATGCCCTTTCTTGTTCAATTTAAGGGTGGAATATGTATCCTCCATGTCAAGGAATGTGTCTAGTTGTTCTTCAAAATAGCAATACCATTCGTAATATACAATCTCACATGTGCGGCAGTTCAACAGTGTTCGTTATAGGCCTCACTGTTACAGGCTCTACAGGTGGTATCAGTTTTGACAAAATTCAACCTCGCGCCCTCTCCTCCTATGGGTCTTTGGGCTTGAGAGGTATTCCTTTCTTCTCCTGTCAAATCCTTATCAGCAGTGTCCTTATTTTACTAACCTCACTGCTCAAGTTAGTCCTTTAAAGATGGCACTGTTCAGTGCGCGGCAGTTGGTGCTTGCTCCGTCCTAAGCACTCTTCAATTTCCTTGGGCGTAGATTGTATCCTGATACAGTTCCTTTATTGTCAATCCTTGCAGGAGGGCAATCACCAGTCCTTCGGTCAGAATGTTCCTCTTCCGGGGGCAATTGTGGCCAGAACGGTGGTGCTCTCTTTACGTTTGACAAATGGATCCAATTTTTGTGTCCATCACATCGAACTGCAGTTTGTGTGACTAACAAAACTTGGGAGGGCTCCTTCCATCTGGACTGTAGGCTGTTCTTCCTCACAAAGTTTTTGGTCAGGACCCAGTCCCCCGGCTTGATGTCATGTACTTCTCCTTCCAGAGGCGGGGACCAAGTGTCTCTGACCTGTTGGCGAATGGTAGACAGGGCAGAAGTTAGTTCTTTACAATAATCCAATAAAGCAGAATGCGTCAATTCCTGCAACTTTGGTGGAGAGGCAAACCCATATACATTTGCTGGTTTCCCCATAACAAGCTCGTATGGAGAGAGCCTATTTTTGGACGTAACAGTTGTTCTCATGGAGAACAAGGCTAAGGGTAAAGCATCTACCCAACTGAGAGTGCTTGATGCACATATTTTTTGCAGTTTATTTTTTAATGTAGCGTTGCAGCGCTCTACAAGCCCTGCCGCTTTTGGATGATAAACTGAATGAAATGTTTGTTTGAGACCCAGTCCTTGGCAGACCAGGTCCATTATTTTATTGGAAAAATGTACCCCTTTATCACTCCACAGGCTTCTGGGCAAACCATAGCGGGGGAAATACTCTTTTAACAACATCTTGGCTGTGCTTAATGCAGTGTTATCTTTCAAAGGCAATTCCTCCACCCAATTACTAAAACTACATATAATAACCAAAACATATCTTTTGCCATTGGAAGGGGGCATTTCTATGTAATCCATCTGAAGGCATTCAAAGGGGTATTCTGGCAATCTGAAATGATCAGGTGGTACTTGTATCCCTTTCCCCACATTATGAAGAGCACAGGTCATACAATTCTTAGAAAGTTTTACAGCTGTCTTTCTTATATTTTTATTTTCCCATATCTTTTCAATTGTATTTGTCATTCCATCAGCCCCCAGGTGTGCCGGACCATGAACCATCTGAAGCATTGGTAGGAGGAGACTATCGGGCAAGATCCATTTTGTTCCAAGTGTATTCATCCAACCACCAAGGTGTGTGTTAAAGTAATATCCTTCCTTTACCCATTGCTTTCTTTCATCTTCACTTGCCAACCCCTGAATCTCCTTTATCTCTTTGTAAGGATCAATTTCATTTTTCTCCTCATCTGCACTTGACACTACATAGGTTAAGGTGTACTCATTTAACGCAGTATGTCTGGCTGTTTCGTCGGCAAAGGCATTTCCCTGACCTACATGGTCTGTGATTTTCTTGTGTGCACTACACTTCATAATAGCTAACTTTGTTGGTAATGCAAGAGAATTTAATGGTCAAGGTGCCATGCTGTATTTTGGCACCGCCAGATGTAATGAACCCTCTCTCGGCCCATAGTCTTCCGAAGTTGTGAGCCACCCCCCAGGCATACTGGCTGTCGGTGTAGATGTTTACTACTAAATTCTCTGAAAGCTCACATGCTCTAGTTTGAGCAATTAGCTCGGCTGCCTGAGCAGACATCTGTTGTATTTTACATGTCTCAACCACTGTTTTATTGGTTGTGATTGCATAGGCTGCGGAGGTGGTTCGATCTGGTCTCTTTAGACAAGAGCCATCCACAAATAGTGTACCATCAACTGTAGACATAGGTACATCTACCAAATCTACTCGACCTTTCGTTTCAGTTTCAGTAACAATCACGCAATCATGTTGCACTTTATCCTGCTCCGAAGGGAGAGGCATCAGAGTAGCTGGATTTATTGTGTTACATCGTTGTAAGGTCACGTTGGTGGCCATTAGTATCAGCTCATAATGAGTCAACCTAGCATTAGTTAAATGCTGAGTTTTGGTTTTGTTTAATAGTATGTCCACTGAATGAGGTACGTAAACCATAACTGGATGTCCAAGGACAATAGAATCTGCCTGTTTTACTGCAGCAGCCGCAGCAGCAATATTTTTGAGGCAGTTTGGTAGGCCTCTGGCTACCGGATCCAATGTTGAGGAAAAATAGGCACATGGTCTATTTTTCTCTCCATTTTTCTGAGTTAGTACAGCCATTGCGCACCCTTCTCTTTCATATACGAACAATGCAAAGTCTTTAGTGTAGTCTGGTGTGCCCAAAGCAGATGCTTTGCATAAAGCCGTTTTTAAAGCCATAAAGCTATCGTGATGCTCTTTCTCCCAAGGGACGGGATCTTTCACATCTTTGTGAGTTAAGGACAGTAATGGTTTGGCCAGGTAAGAGAAATTTGGTACCCATTGCCTACAAAAGGAGACCATTGCCAGAAATGCACGCACATCTCTTTGAGTTCGAGGTCTGGGAATGTTCTGCACTGTTTGTATTCTGTCAGATGATAATCTTCTCCCTCCTTTCGACAGGAGATGACCTAAATACGTCACTTCCTGTCGACAATACTGTAGTTCAGCTGGCGAAACCTTATGATGTCCATGCAAAGCGAGAAATGTTAAAACAGCATGCGTAGCCTGCTTACAGATGTCCTCCGTTTCAGCTGTTATTAGCAAGTCGTCTAATACTGTACCAGGTGGCATAACACAATTATCTAGTTGTCTTTTTAATGCTTGGCTATAGATGCTAGGACTTTCCGTATAGCCCTGAGGAGCTCTACAAAATCGGTACGATCTTCCTTGGAAACTGAAACTGAACAAATATTGGCTATCTGGGTGTATTGGAATACTGAAGAAGGCGTTTTTGAGATCGATTACCGTGAACCATTGGGCTGAAGGTGGTACAGATGAAAACATTGCAATAATGTCGGGTACAACAGGATATTGGGGTTCCACTATTTTAATAATGGCTCGTAAATCAACCACCATCCTATATTTGACCCGTCCTGTTCCATCATCACGTTTAATCACAGGTAGAATGGGGCTATTACATAGGCTACTTGTAACTTCTTTTATTATCTGTCATTGTAGCAAGTCTGATATGACAATTTTCAGTCCCTCCTCACCTTCTTTTGATGTCTTATATTGGGGAATACGAGGCAATCTAACATTTTGTTTCACTTTAATATGTACTGGGTCAATATCCATTTTCCCTACATCATTTGGTCCATGTGCCCATAATTTTGAATCTATATCATGAAGTTCAGGTGGAATGGTCTTTTTGTCTGAAACCATGTATTGTTTAGATAGGCATTGTTGCTTAGGAAGTGCTGTTTTCTTGCAAGTCAGGTAGACACCATCCGGTGTACAGTATATAGTGGCATGCATCATTTTCAAAGCCTTCAGACCTAGTAAATTAAGTGAACATTTTTCTGTTAATACAAATGGCATACTCCCTGTTATGGGACCAATTGTGAAGTCCAATGGTCGTGAAATGGGGCTTGTGACAACGGCATTAGAAAATCCCACCGACTTATCTAAATTTCCCGAGAGAGGAGCATGGGGGAGCAGGCGGTGGGAAATGGATGTATTAGTGGCACCAGTATCTAGAAGAAATACCCTCTCTTCACCTTCAACTACCATTTTTACATATGGCCCTGAAGGATCCACTGGTATCTGCACTCGCTCCCTGTCCTCTCCTGGGCATCCCTATTGTGTCCAATCTTGAAGGTCATCATCCTGTGTAAAATACGCATTATTTCTTTGATCAAAATAATTTGTGTGTTCGGCATTGGTATAATTTCTCTGTTGTCCCCCACCTCTCCCTCTGTCTGCATGAGGGGTTGTATTCCCTCTGTAAGTATTTGCATTATTTCTCATATTCTGACCCGGGCCCTGTAACAAAGTGCACTCGTTCTTCCAATGACCCTCCTGATAGCAATTGGCACATGTATTGTACCCTAACCCTGCTCTCTGCTGCGTCGGAGCTGAAGCAGCTCGACCAGCCCCTCTACTACGTCCTCCTCCCCTCTGAAAATGTGTACATCCTCTTGACCTTCCTCTGTCAGGAAAAGCTTGCTGCATTAATGCCTTTGTTTTTAACTCCTTCATTTGCTTATCCTTTTTCCCTTTCTCTGCATTTCTCTTATTCTCATAATAGCAGGCCATTGTTAATAATTCAGCTGGATCCTTAGCAGTCCAGGTACTTTCGTAAGTCTTTATACTGTCTGACAAGTCAGATAAGAGATTATGTACGAACTGATTAGCAAAAATGCGCTTTCCTTGTACAGTCTGTATATCTTGTCCACTATATCCTTTAAAAACCTCTTCTATTCTGCTGAAAAAAATCAGTCACTTCCTCGCCCTCCTTCTGTCGGCATGCAGTGAATTTATCCCAATCCACCTTTTCCCTGGGCAATATTTCCTGCATTCGTGTTATAATATGCCCTGGTAGATCCTTTAATGTTTGCGGCACAGCCCCTCCCGCTTGTCTACCAGTATCATCACGTATTATGTTTTGCCAGTTAATGGTCACGCAATTGTTGTCCCTGACTTGACGCCATATGTCTTGAGGTACCAAAAAATCAAACAAAAAATCAATGTCCTTTAGTATCATAGGCGTTAAATTAATAGCGGATTCAAGTTGCTCGTAAAAGACCTTCGGATTTTTTCTAGTATCAGGCAACTCCTTTTTCATGGCCAACAAATCAGCTCTAGTCCAAGGAGTATGAACATATTGGGGAATAGCTGGGAGGTTCGCACCTCCAGGATTTGGAATGGGATGCACTTCTCTCATGGGGAAGGCTGAGGTATCCTAATTAACTTCTGGGCCATAATGTTGGTGGAGGTTTTTTCCGGTGGCATCACATGCAAGAGCATCTAACTCCCTTTGATAATGGTAACAGTTATCAAACGCTGCTTCACATTGTGCGAGCGTTAATGTGGAATTGTTGCTGTCCCTCCATAATTTATTCAGCCCGTCTGTCATGTTGAAACGAATGTCACAGTTCTCTAATAAGAGTTGACAGTGATCAAACAGTCGGTCCACCATAGCATTAATGACGAAATTTTTAACTCTTAATTCTTGCATTCCTTCAAATGTCTCCCAGGCTTCTCTTTTAGTTATGTCTCCTAGGTCCATCCATTTTCTTGTCATTTGTTTTATATATTTTCCCGGGGGAGCCTAGTCGGGATTGTCTGACGTACGTATTTGGTGGCAAACTATTCCCAGTCGGCGACCAAGAGTAAGAGGAATTCATCCAGTTGTGTGTTCTTCGGGTATTTATTGCGGGGGAATAACTTTGCGTGGTACATGGTGTCATTGTGCTTAAAGATACTGGTGCTGGAGCGGAAGGCGTTGTCATGATATAACCTACCAATCCAGAGGCACCCTGTCTATTAGTGACAGGAGTGGTTATCTGTTGAGCTTGTGTGACAGGAGTGGCTACTTGTGGAGCCTGCAAAACAGGGGGGATCACCTGTTGCGCTTGCTGAGCAACAATATTAGCTTGTTGACCCGCAGGCCCTGGACCTGGGGGTGCAGGTATTTGCACGATATTATATGGAGGTGGTTTGTCTAACAAATCCTCCAATACTTCATCGACTGGGGAACACTTTCTTTTCTCTACTACAACAAAACATTTTTCTGTTTTCATCCTAAATTCTCTGTCATGCTGTTCGATATTTTCGTTTATCTTCATATTATTATATTCTGCTACCTTGGCCATAGGTGTTTTATTCTGTTCTCTTTCCCTATCTTTTTTCTGTTTCATATTCCGTGTTCTAGCAGATTTTTCCCATGTTTGAAATACCTCAAACATAGCAGGTCGAACCTTTCGTTCCATCATACATTGTTGTAAATACTGTAATTTAGCTAAATCAAAGGTACCATCAATAGGAAACTGTAATTCCTTATCCTTTTTTGTGTACTCATGCCATATTTTGTTGTATAAGTTCACATTCACTCCTTTCTTTATCATTAATATCCAACCAGGACTATCTTCAACAGGAGTGGGGACACTTTCGTCCAACCGATAACCTGAACGTATACAACAGAATGTTTTAGAAATGCATTTCTTCATTGTTCCTATTATTTTAGTTATAACTATTCCTTTACCACAGTCCTCAACGGACTTAATTGACCCAAAACTTTTAACAAAAACATGCAACAGAACAATCTCACCAATCTGTGGTGTTCCTTGCGGTCCTTGGATCGTCCGACTGTTGGTCTTCGGACAACACGTCTGTTTCAGAAGGGATCAGCTCGTGGACCTCTGCCGGGGAATCCTGTGTCGAGAGGCCTGTCGGGACTTCAGATGGCAGCTGCTGCCGAGAAACGCTGTCTCCTTCGTGCAGGGGCCCCCACGATCATTCGGTCCTTGGTCGCACCTTCCAACCACGGACTCAACTAGCCGTTGGATGTCCCACGGAGAGGTCCCGGTGGAGTCGCCAATTTGAGGAAGTGGATCTTTTCCTACCTCACCCAGGTACGCTTACAACAAGGAAGACCAGCAGTCGGAGGTAACTGAAATATAAAAAGATTTATTGCGCTCAAGCGGGTACACCACCTCACAGCTCCATGTGGCTATGAGAGAAGTGGACAACTTACACAGTCACA
This sequence comes from Triturus cristatus, assembly GCF_964204655.1. Lineage (NCBI taxonomy): Eukaryota > Metazoa > Chordata > Amphibia > Caudata > Salamandridae > Triturus > Triturus cristatus. The sequence goes on from NC_140579.1 coordinate 279,922,814, forward strand.
GGAGGCCTTATATATGGTTGTGCTGGAACAAGAGTAGGTGGGAGTAGGTAGGAAAGATTAGCAACTGCCAAAGATGATTAATGATCTCCAGACAATATCATGAACTGGTCAGGACCAGTTCCTCTGCAGATGTGTATACGTGGCATACAGAACACAAATATAAGATTACTCACTAAAGTCCATCAATCATCAGTAATTCCGTGGTCAACAGAAATAAAGCAGAACTGTGTATAACTTGTGCCAGAAATATAAACATAGACATGCCTGTGGTTACAGAGTCAGGGGCTCACTTCATTATTCATCTGGATATGAACAAAAGGTCGCATTTCTTGTGTCAACAATAATTTGTTACCATCAGCAGTCTTTTGTTAGCTATAATACATGTGATCTCAATCATTAGGAAAGTTAAACAAATGAGTCATTGACCTTATGTCAATGCCCTGCTCTACTTGCACGCTATCATACAAAAGAACAAACATATGCTCTGGGGTCATTTCATTTCTTTGTGCAGATGGAGCAGATTTATATGTGCTGAGGTGGTAAAGCTAGAAAAAGGCTAAATCAAAATGGTGACTGGGAAACACAAAATGGAGGAGCTTTCGTCCATTAATAAACTGTATTTCCACACAAGTCCGATCAGAATTGAGGTTCTGGCATCAGGTGTAACCCTTCAATTCTAGATTTAAGGATGTTAGGGGTGCGGATGCCAGTGGCCAATGGACTACTAAACCCAGTGGCTAATCCGCCCTTGAGGTGACCACACTCAGGTGCGTAGGTCAACTTTTCTACCTAGAATCACCTATTTTACCACTTTTAAAAATCCTTAGCTGTACAGGCCAGGTATCCCACACTAGAGGTGTGGCTATCCTTCTGGGGGTGTACACCTTCTGAATACCTAATTTTTCAACAGGCAAGTCTGCCTGGGGTAGGGTTGTTTCCTCCTTTGCAAGGCAGCCTGGCTGCATATTACAGGAGGTGCAGCCTTGGAAGCCTACTACCTTCATGTGTCACTTCACTAGCCAACCTGTCAGGGAGGAAGGTGTGACCTCCTTCCTCTCCAGACCATTGTTTCTGACTCCTGGGAAAATTCACACCTTCTGTCAGGGGGGTCACATTCCTCTCTTGGCAGCAGCAAATGGGGACTGGCAGCCAGAGCACAGGAAAGGCTAGAGCAACCAGATGGGCAACCTCTAAGGTAGCTACCTGGGTGCATGCCACATTGTCCTTGACACGAGATTCATGTCAGGGGTGAAGAGGCACTTTGCTTGATACCAAGCATGTCATATTCAGGCAGTGTCATAATGGAGCTGCCAACTTCAGGTTTGCCCAGTTGCCAGCCCATGTTATCCTATGAACTGTCTATCACTTATAATGTTCTTTATTGGTAAAGCAAACACAAGGAGATGATGGACGGAGCGCTGAAACTTTTCAGACACTCACCCCCAGTCACAGCTCTGGGTTGAATCCATCATCCTTCTTCAGCTCACATCGCCACCTCAGTTCGGACCCAGCTATATGCAAATCAGTCTTGACCCTGTGCCTCATGGGAACAGTCCAGCCTGAACTGCCAAGCCAGGTCTTCCCTGAACTGGAAACAAGCATCATGGGTCCGATTTCTGGGTAACACCCTTCATCAGCCAGGCTAGCTTGAATCCAGTGGCAAAGTGAGCAAGGGACCCACTCCTGGGCACACCCTGTCAAACTAAGGCGAACAAAGCAAACACAAGGAGATGATGGACAGATTGGTAAAGGCCATAATAGGGACATCTAAGCTTGCACTTACATGCCCACAACTTATATATATTGCAAACTGCCTCCTGGGTTAAGGAGGCCTGTTAGACCTGGCACCATTGGCGTGGGTTTCCCTTCCATTTTTCGCTGTTGTCTCCTCTGTTTTTGCTGGTGTTAGATGCTCTGGCGCTGTGCCACTGCCATTCAGTGCCACAGCGCTAATGCTCCCTGTGTAAATATGACATGTGAATTGGTATATCCATGATTGGCTTACTTGGTTTACCTGTTAGTCCCTAGTAGCATGGCCTGTGTGTGCCCAGGGCTGGTAAACCAAATGCTGCTGGTGGGTCTGCAGCGGTGGTTTGCGTCACCCACAGAAGCAGCTTGTAAAGTGTGTCTCAGACCTGCCACTGCAGAGTCTGTGTGCAGTCCAGAACTGCCATCTTGGCTGTAAAGTGCACCCACTTCCCAGCCCCTGAACCTTCCCTTGGCATCATGTAAGCCACCCCTATGGTAGGGTGCATTGTATGTGTAAGGTAGGACATGCCTTGGTGTGTGTAGCATGTCCTGGTAGTGAATTACACCCAATTTCGTTTTTCAGTACTGTAAGGCTACCTGTTATCCATTGGCCAGAATGGGCAGTTTGACTATTACATTCTATAGTCCTAACTGACCCAAAGAACATGGTAGAAAAGCGAATTTAGTATGCCTGAGCTCAGAATATTATAATCCATCTTTTAGTGAAGTTTATTTTTATATTCTGTGTTTGTAAATACCACTTTTAGAAAGTAGGTATTTTCTTGCCTAAGCCTTCCAGTGTGCTCTGCTGTTATGTGTATTGGCTGTCTGGTTTTGGTGGGACAGGGCTGGCTGAGTCAGACCTGGGTTGATTAGAGAGATCTGCATTGGAGTATGGGGAGGGGTAGCTCCTTGACCTGAATAGGGCTGTGCCTGGCAAGGTGAATGCTGGCTCCACCTCCTACTGTGCGTCTGATGGCAGACACCCTCTTTCTGAAAGGAAGGATGCAGCCTGGTAAACAAAGTGCTCCAGGACTGGGCAGGACTGGTTCTGGCTGGGTTCAGTGATTTGTGTAACTTTTGAGAACAAAGACTTTTGGGGTATAAATATCTGTGCTGAAACCCCTACAATTTGTATTGCTCCTGGACAAGAGGAACCTCTGTCCGTGTAACTGAAGGAATCTGAAGGAGGTGACTGTCTTTGTGCTTGTGTGCTGTTTCTTGGATTGGCCCACAGTATTTACCATTGGACTTGGAAGAAGAGGGAAAAGGAATTTGAAGGAACTTGTATTGCATCTTGCTAAAGCAATCACCCAAGGGCTAGAAGAGAGCTAGCCTCCTGTTGAAGTCTCAGGCACATCAGACTTCACCACCAGCCTCCTGTTTCCTCCCAGCGTGGATTTCTATCTGCAGGTGAGGCTCCTGTGAGTTCCAGGGCCTCTAGTTCTACTACAGAGAAGAGAGTGCTGAAATCATTGCTAACGCCCGTTTGCGAGCCGCCGCAGCTGAAAGCGCACGGAAAATCATCTCGCTGCTGTCGCTGAGTGCTCACTACCAACGTTCATCGCATCGCACGTTTGCGGGCTGCCAAGTGCTCGCTAAACCCAAAGTTCATCGCATCGCACGTTTGCGGGCTGCCAAGTGCTCACTAAACCCAAAGATTATCGCATCGCACATTTGCGGGCCTCCAAGCGCTTGCTAACCAGGGATCATCGCATTGAGATCATTGCTTCACGACATCACAGCGTGGACGCCGGGCGTCCGCCATTTTCATTGCATTGCATCAGGATCGTCGCTCCCTCGTGGAGCGCCATTTCTTCGCATCGCAACTTGATCACACATGCAACAGGATCGTCGCATCGTCTCCTCCCTCGCGGCAAGGAGTCATCGCATCAACGGCCTAGCGTGCAGAAGTTTGTCGCATCGTCTCCACACACCTCAGCAAATCGGTGCATCATCCTCCCTCGCGGCAAGGATTCAACGCATCGCCAGCCTGGCGTGCAGAAAATCATCGCTACAGCTTCTTTGCGACATTTTATTGGCTTTGCTACAGAATTCAGGTACTTTGTAAGTAATAGGGTCGCAGAGACCACTGCTCTGAACTGAACTCCTCTTTGCACACTTTGAACTATTTTTGCAGCATTTCAAGAGTAATCATATTTTATAGTATTGTGGCTTTTTACCGTTATTGGTCTTGTGTTAAGTCTATATATAAAGATACTTCTTTTTTATAACTACTTGTGTGGTGTCCCTTTGTAGTGTTCTTCACTGTGTTACTGTGTATGGTCATAAATGCTTCACACACTGCCTCTGAGATAAGCCTAGCTGCTCGTGCTAAGTTACCACAGGGTTGAGCAGGGGTTATCAAAGGGTGTAGCCCTCTTACTCTGACTTAGGAAGAAGGGTCCCTACTTGGACAGTGGCCAGCCATTGCCAACTAGATATCCCCATATCTAACAATGGTGGTCAGCGGAGAGCATCTGGACTTGCATTTGTGATCGCATTCAGTAATTATAGTGTACACTACTAGTGAGTGCAGACCATAACGCAACCACATACGTTTTTGAGGTTTTTGATTCTATTTTTGATTAATATTGCCAGTTATTGCTACAATGGGCAAGCCCAGATCCAATGCCTCTTAGGATCTCTCCTGGGAAGAAGAGAAATTAGACACCTACACTTCCAAGCAGCTCAAATTCTTTTGCAAACAATTCACAGTCCCTATCACAGGTCTCACTAGAAGGGAGGAGTTTTACAAGGCGCTGAAGGCCTGGCTAGAAGCCAGGGTTGCCCCAAGGAATGTGGGAGAACCCGTGGAGGGGAAAGAGCATACAGGAGAGCAGCAGAATGAAGTAGTAGATTTGGTGGGAGATAAAGCAGTTTCCAGCCTGGGAACTAGTGTGTCCTCAAGGGGTCTGTCTCCAGAAGAGCTGGAGGGCAGGGAGAGAGATAGGCGGCATAATATGGAGATGACTAAGCTTAAAATGGATGGTCAGAGGGACCTAGAGAACAAGAAGTTAGAATTTGAGATTATGAAAGTGAAACTAGAGCATGAGAGAATATTGAGGGAGTTGGAGATTAAAGCAAAGAGTGTAGAGATCTCCCCCTCTGGTGGCAGCATACTTGTAGTGCATACTGAGAGTAGAGTGTATATACCCAAGGAGGTTATTAAGGATTTCCATAAAAGTGAAGATATTGGGTAATGGTTTGCAGCCTATGAATTAGCCATGGTGTCCCACCGGGTCCCTGAGAAGGATTGGGGAGCGGGGTTGTGGGGATGCTTTGTGAGTGAGGGGAGGGATACCTTGTTGGACCTGCCCCCAGAAAGTAGGATGGTCTATGCTCACATGAAAGAAGCTTTGATTACCCGCTATTGTTTGACCCCTGAGATTTATAGGCAGAGGTTTAGGACCAGCAAGAAGTTAGAGGGTACCACTTGGGTTGAATATGTGTCTTTTTTTTGCAGAGCAATGGAACGCTGGGTAAAAGGTAGCAAAGTAGAAACTTTTGAGCAACTTTATGATTTGATTGCATGGGAGCATTTATCTAGTAACTGTTTTCCTGAGCTACGCCAGCACCTGATTGATTGCAAGCTGACTAACCCTAGGAAGCTTGCTGAGGAGGCGGACCGCTGGTTGAGCACCCGGGTTCGCAAGGGTCCAGTGGGGCACTTCGCCAAAGGCGGGCAGGGTCCCCAGCAGAGAAGTGGGGGGACAGGGGTAAACCAAGGGAGTTCCATAGAGGGCCCCAAAGTAATTCCCAAGGGAACCAAGCAGTGGTGTCCTAGCCTCCCCAAGAGAAGAAGCCAGTGCCCCCGACAAGTAGGCCTGTTCAGAGGGGGCCCCTTACTTGCTATAAGTGTGGTCAAGTGGGTCGCAGATACTTTGATCCCCAGTGTCCTCAAAGGGATGCTCCTGCACCACCCCGTGCAACACCCCACCAGCTTGCTAGTGTAGCCCTGGGAGGGGAGGAGATGGGTGCCCAAGGTGGGTGGGATCCCGCAGAGTTGGCTCTTGTCTCATTAGGAGACTTTGAGGTGGTCCCTAAGCCCACACTGCCTGATAACACTAAAAAGTACAGGCAGTGGGTGACCATCAATGGCCATAGAGTGGAGGCTCTAAGGGACACAGGAGCCAGTGTAACTGCTGTCAGCTCCTGGTTGGTGTCCCAGGAGCAGGTTGTCCCCCATGCATTCTACCCAGTAGTGTCCGCAGACAACTCAGAGAGCCAATGTGAGGTGGCTCAGGTTCCCTTTGAGTGGGGGGGGTCTCAGGAACTCTTCAGGTGGCTGTGAGGCCCGCCATGCCTGTAGACTGTCTGTTGGGCAATGATTTAGAGAACTCCCCGTGGGCTACGGTGGAGAGGAGATCTTACTTGGAGATGTTGGGCCTGCCTGAGTGGGCATGTGCTACCACTCGGTCCATGGCAGCCAAGGAGGGTGTTGAGAAAGACTTGGAGCCTAAGAGTATGGCCCAGGTCCCTGCCTTAGAGAGAAGGGGCGGGGCGTGGGAAGCCGGCCCCCTTGGTTCCCACGGCCCAGGAGGGGGCAGACCCTGAGGGGGATGCCCTAGAGCCTACCGGGGAGCAGATCGCCGAACTGGGGGACCTGCCTGAGCTGACTCATTGGCAGCAGGAAGGAGGACCCACCAGGGAGGAATTTTGTGAGCAGCAGAGTTTGCCCCTCTCTTGAGGGTATGCGGTGACAGGCTGCAGCCCAGGCAGCAGGTGACATGTCTGGTTCACATCTAATTGATTGAGAGAACAGTCTCCTGTATAGCGAGCCTAAGGCTGCTGAGCCGGGGTCAGCCCGTGTGCTGGTGGTACCCGAGTACTTCAGAGCCTTCCTACTGCGGTTGGGCTGGAGGATTTCAGTGCCGCCTACATGGATGACATTGCAGTGTTTAGTTCCTCCTGGGAGGACCACTTGCGCCACCTCTGGGAAGTGTTGATGGTGCTGTGCAGAGCAGGCCTCACAATTAAGGCCAGTAAGTGCCAGATTGGGCAGGGTTCTGTGGTGTACTTGGGACACCAGGTTGGGCGTGGCCAGATGGCGCCCCTACAGCCCAAGATTCAAACCATCCTGGCTTGGGAGCCCCCAAGGACCCAGACCCAGGTGAGGGCCTTCTTAGGACTCACGGGTTACTACAGGAGGTTTGTCAAGGGGTGTGGCAACATTGTTTCACCCTTGACTGAGCTGACTTCCAAGAAGCAGCCAAAGATTGTGAACTGGACTGACACCTGTCAGAAAGCTTTTGATGCCCTCAAGACTGCCATGTGTACAGCACCTGTACTCCAGGCGCCCAATTTTGCTAAAGAATTTATTGTCCAGACAGATGCTTCTGAGCATGGGGTGGGGGCGGTTCTGTCACAGATAAATGAGGAGGGACTAGACCAACCTGTAGCCTTCATCAGTAGAAGGTTATTTCCACGGGAACAGAGGTGGAGTGCAATTGAGCGTGAGGCATTTGCTGTGGTCTGGACACTGAAGAAGCTGAGACCATACATGTTTGGGACTCACTTCCGGGTTCAGACAGATCACAGGCTCCTCAGATGGCTGATGTAGATGAGGGGTGAGAATCCCAAGTTGATGAGGTGGTCAATTTCCCTACAGGGTATGGACTTCACAGTGGAACACCGCCCTGGTACAGAACACGCCAATGCTGATGGTCTGTCCATCTTTTCCACCTTAGTGATGAGAACTCCCAAGGGGGTGGGTAGTTCTCCCCACATTTCATCTGGAGGGGACACGTGTTAGACCTGACACCATTGGTGTGGGTCTCCCTTCCATTTTTCGCTGTTCTCTCCTCTGTTTTTGCTGGTGTAAGATGCTCTGGGCGCTGTGCCACTGCCATTCAGTGCCACAGCACGAATGCTCCCTGTGTAAATATGACATGTAAATTGGTATATCCATGATTGGCTTATTTGGTTTACCTGTTAGTCCCTAGTAGCGTGGCCTGTGTGTGCCCAGGGCTGGTAAACCAAATGCTGCTGGTGGGCCTGCAGCGCTGGTTTGCGCCACCCACAGAAGCAGCTTGTAAAGTGTGTCTCAGACCTGCCACTGCTGAGTCTGTGTGCAGTCCAGAACTGCCATCTTGGCTGTGAAGTGCACCCACTTCCCAGCCCCTGAACCTTCCCTTGGCATCATGTAAGCCACCCCTATGGTAGCGTGCATTTTATGTGTAAGGTAGGACATGCCTTGGTGTGTGTAGCATGTTCTGGTAGTGAATTACACCCAATTTCATTTTTCACTACTCTAAGTCTACCTGTTCTCCATAGGCCAGAATGGGCAGTTTGACTATTACATTCTATAGTCCTAACTGACCCAAGGAACATGGTAGAAAACAAATTTAGTATGCCTGAGCTCAGAATATTAAAATACATCTTTTAGTGAAGTTTATTTTTATATTCTGTGTTTGAAAATACCACTTTTAGAAAGTAGGTATTTTCTTGCCTAAGCCTTCCAGTGTGCTCTGCTGTTATGTGTATTGGCTGTCTGGTTTTGGAGGGACAGGGCAGGCTGAGTCAGACCTTGGTTGAATAGAGAGATCTGCATTGGAGTATGGGGAGGGGTAGCTCCTTGACCTGAACAGGGCTGTGCCAGGCAAGGTGAATGCTGGCTCCACCTCCTACTGTGCGTCTGATGGCAGACCCCCTCTTTCTGAAAGGAAGGATACAGCCTGGTAAACAAAGTGCTCCAGGACTGGGCAGCACTGGTTCTGGCTGGGTTCAGTGACTTGTAGCTTTTGAGAACAAAGACTTTTGGGGTATACATATTTGTGCTGAAACCCCTACAATTTGTATTGCTCCTGGACAAGAGGAACCTCTGTCCTTGTAACTGAAGGAGTCTGCAGGAGGTGGCTGTCCTTGTGCTTGTGTGCTGTTTCTTGGATTGGCCTGCAGTATTTACCATTGGACTTGGAAGAAGAGGGAAAAGGACTTTGAAGGAACTTTTATTGAATCTTCCTAAAGCAATCACCCAAGGGCCAGAAGAGAGCTAGCCTCCTGTTGAAGTCTCAGGCACATCAGACTTCACCACCAGCCTCCTGTTTCCTCCCAGCGAGGATTTCTATCTGCAGGTGAGGCTCCTGTGAGTACCAGGGCTTCTAGTTCTACTACAGAGAAGAGAGTGCTGAAATCATCGCTGACGCCCGTTTGCGAGCTGCCGCAGCTGAAAACATGCAGAAAATCATCGCGCTGCTGCCGCTGAGTGCTTGCTACCAAAGTTCATCACATCGCACGTTTGCGGGCTGCCAAGTGCTCGCTAAACCCAAAGTTCATCGCATCGCATGTTTGCAGGCTGCTAAGTGCTCGCTAAACCAAAAGATTATTGCATTGCACGTTTGCGGGCCTCCAAGCGCTCGCTAACCAGGCATCATCGCATCGAGATCATTGCTTCGCGCTTCACGCCGGGCGTCCGCCATTTTCATCGCATCGCATCGTGATCGCCGCTCCCTAGCGGAGCACCATTTCTTTGCATCGCAACCTGATCGCACATGCAACATGATCATCACATTGCCTTCTCCCTCGCGGCAAGGAGTCATTGTATCAACGGCCTAGCGTGCAGAAGTTTGTCGCATCGTCTCCGCACGCCTCAGCAGATCGGCGCATCATCCTCCCTCGCGGCAAGGATTCAACGCATCGCCGGCCTCACGTGCAGAAAATCATGGCTACAGCTTCTTTGCGAAATTTTGTTGGTTTTGCTACAGAATTCATGTACTTTGTAAGTAAAAGGGTCGCAGAGAACACTGCTTTGAACTGAACTCCTCTTTGCACACTTTGAACTATTTTTGCAGCATTTCAAGAGTAATCCTATTTTATAGTATTGTGGCTTTTTACCGTTATTGGTCTTGTGTTAAGTCTATATATAAAGATACTTATTTTTTATAACTACTTGTGTGGTGTCCCTTTGTAGTGTTCTTCACTGTGTTACTGTGTATGGTCATAAATGCTTCACACACTGCCTCTGAGATAAGCCTAGCTGCTCGTGCTAAGTTACCACAGGGTTGAGCAGGGGTTATCAAAGGGTGTAGCCCTCTTACTCTGACTTAGGAAGAAGGGTCCCTACTTGGACAGTGGCCAGCCATTGCCAACTAGATATCCCCATATCTAACAAGGCCTTTCATAGGGGTGACTGGAATATATTTTAAATAGTGGATTGACTTTGCCACACATGAGTTGAGTTTGATCAGTTTGCACTGCTCCTGCTGCCTGCAAACGCAGGCCAGCTGTCAGTAGTTTACTTGAGTCGCTCAGGGTGGCACAAACAGTGCTTTAGGCCCTGCTTACCCCTTCCCTTTAACACCCGTGCCCTGGCTACCATTGGTACCATATACTAGGGACTTATAAGGTGGTACCGTTCTTTGCCTATTGTGGTTAATATTTCACACATATCAATTTTAGGTAGAGTGCTGGCACTGGGGCAGGAAGGCAGGCTCCAGTACATTTTCAGAGCCACAATCATCAGCATTAGAGGAAAAAGTGTGTGGGGGTGACCATACAAAAAAGGCACTTTCCTACAATATGTAGAATTTGGTGATTCAAGAGTCTTCTGCTAGAATAAATGCCAATTATTTCATGACTGTACCACCAGACTCTGAGTTCAAAGTGATTGACTCTATAGAATGCAAGGTCTTTGCCACAATCAGATTGGTTCAATACTCTTCTAATCCACCCGAAACCATCACCCTACTTCCTCATCAGAAACTCCATCACAGAGCTCTACACCCTCCACCCCGGGCACCGCAACAAACAATGCCACAGCACTGACACACTCTACGGTAGGACCTTTCACCTACACACACTGTCACTTCACCTAGCACGTCAAATGTCATGGGGAGTAATCCTGTTAAGGAAGTAGGGTGCAGGATCTG